>NC_140298.1:78399026-79599026 GCF_964211825.1 Aythya ferina
GATTGGAGAGTCTAAATCAGGTCAAGAGGAGATTCAACTCCCTCACATTCATTTTAAATTGATTGCTTTACAATTAATTGTGGAAAAAGAGGAAAAAAGAAATAATAATTAAAAAAAAAAAAAGGTATTTTAATTTTATAAGTAATTTATCATGAGAGAACTTTTTGTTAGGAAATGCTTATTACGAAATTAGTTGTTTAAACATGACTGTATTTTTAGGACCGGTCCTCTTCAATGTTTTTATAAATGATTTGGATGTAGGACTAGAAGGTGTTTTGAGCAAACTTGGAGGAGTTGTGGACTCGGATGAGGGTGGAAAGGCCTTGCAGAGAGACTTGGACAGATTGGCGAGCTGGGAGATCACCAACCGCATGAAGTTTAACAAGAGCAAGTGCCAGGTCCTGCACCTGGCACAGGGCAACCCTGGCTATATGTACAGACTAGGTGACAAGACGCTGGAGAGAAGCCCTGCAGAGAGGCATCTGGGGGTTGTGGTTGACAGCAAGCTGATTATTAGCCAGCAGTGTGCCCTTGCAGCCAGGAGGGCCAACCGCATCCTGGGGTCCAACAAGCATGGCATCGCTAGTCGGTCGAGGGAAGTGATTGTCCCATTCTACTCTGTGCTGGTGAGGCCTCACCTTGAGTATTGTGTGCAGTTCTGGGTACCACAGTACAAAAAGGATGTGAAACTGTTGGAGAGTGTCCAGACAAGGGCTATGAAGATGGTGAAGGGACTAGAAGGGAAAACGTATGAGGAGCAGCTGAGATCACTAGGTCTGTTCAGCCTGGAAAAAGGAGGCTGAGGGGAGACCTCATCATGGTCTACAGCTTCCTCATGAGAAGGAGCGGAGGGGAAGGCGCCTATCTATTCTTCTTAGTCACCAGTGATAGGACCCAAGGGAATGGTGTCAAGCTGTGGCAGGGGAGGTTTAGGCTAGACATCAGGAAGAGGTTCTTCACTGAGAGAGTTGTCACACAATGGAACAGGCTCCCCAGGGAAGTAGTCACTGCACCAAGCCTGTTGGATTTTAAGAAGCGTTTGGACTATGCACTTAGTCATATGGCCTAAAATCTTGGGTAGACCTGTGTGGTGCCAGGAGTTGGACTTGATGATCCTTATGGGTCCCTTCCAACTCGGGATACTCTATGATTCTATGGTTTGGTGTTCTGAAAAGCTGGATTCTGTAACATGAATGAAATGCATGAATGAAAGTAATAAACAAGAATGAAGAAATTAAATGCGTAAAAAGTGAAATGTTACTGTCCAGATTATATATACATAAAGTCCAGGGGTTGTACCATCTGCCTCCTCTGTTTTTGAACTGCTGATGTTCTTGAATCCCATCTTTTCTCACATTATAACTTTCCAGTCTGTTTTACCCACTTGCCATCTTAATCCTTCTGAAATCTCTTTGGATTTTCCTTTTTTTAAAAAAAAGATTTATTTTCTCTTTCACAGAAGTCATTTTGCAATTACTCTCACCCTCCATATCAATCTGCCTTTCTCATATAGTTGAATTGTAGTGCTTTGCGTGAGATATTTTGCAGTACTTTCCATTGATCACAACCTGTGACCCTCTTGGATCACTTACAATTCATCTACAGAAACAAAGATGAGTCTGCCTTGATATCATTTATCAGCTTTTTTTTTTTTTTTTTTTTTTTTTTTTTATACTTTTGTTGTCCTTCAGGGCTATCATTTCACCAGCAGTAAAACTGTGCTTACAGTGTACATATTTCTATCTGGAATGTAGATGAAAGGAAAATCAGACTGATTAATATGCTTAGAAATGTTATTCCTCTGACTCACTCTAGGGTGGGAGCAGACAACTGTCTGAAGAAACACTTTTTATTTCTCTTGTATATTCTCCAGTCCATAAATAAATACTGAAGAATATCAGCTACCCAAAGGAAGAAAACCCTGCCATAAAATGGTGATATAGACTTGCCTGTGTACCGTTGTGTTACACATCATCTCAATCCACTCCACAATTACACCACTTTACTTTACAAAACTGCTGCAATTAGCATCTCTAAACATAGCCCTTTCAAAGTATGCTGTTTAGTTGAAATTTATCATCATTTCCATTGTATGAAATTCCATTTTAATAATCCATGAAGGTCAAGCTATTAGTAAAACACACACAATCTCCCAAAAAGCATACCTGAAGCACAGTGGAAAATTCATGTCAATTAAGCAACTTGGCTGCCCTTAAAACTCTCCACATGAAAACAGCAATAACCTTATGACAGTTGCAGGGCAATGTGTTTTCTGGACATTTGATCACTTGATGTTTTCTTAACCTAAGGGTAATACACAATGTCAAGATATTTGAAAACAGTTAAAGGCAAAAACAGACTTCAAAACTCCCCACCACCACCCCAACCCCCACCCTGGAGCCCTGTAATATTTTCATAAAATAGACAACTGTATAAATTTGTATAATTTAAAATTATATAATATAATATAATTATATATTATATTATATAATTTAAAATTATATTACATAACTAAAATTTATGTATGCAATATTTGCATATTCATAGTATTTTCTGTGGGTAGATTGGATTGTTAAGAATACAAAAGAAAATCCATTCCAGTCTGTCTGTCCTTTTTTTGTCCCACAGTAATATTTCTTACAAATATTTGTCCAGCTGCCTTTCTGAAACTGTTTCTTTCTACTGCTCTGAAGTCTGCATAAGACTGTATGCTTCATACATCAAGTTATCTAAGGAGAAATTCCATCAGGATTATTTTTACAATTTGTGTTTCAATAGTAAGTTCTAAAAATTAAAGTACTTGACCACAACTGCTCCTTTTCATTTGTTTGTTTGTTTGGTTGGTTTGTTGTTTTTTTAATGTAAAAAAAAAAAAAAAAAACAGACAAAAAAGCACAACAAAATTAGACACTTATATATGCTGTTCTTCTGCAAATACTGCAATTAGTGGTGTGTTTCATGCCATGGATGTAAATCCCCTTCTGAATGCATTTGGGATTAAATTTACTAAGAAATTTTTGAAAAACATCATAAAATTCTCTTTATGGCCTTAATTTTAATGCCACAGATATCTTCTTATTTTATTTTTGGTTTACATTTAATTTGTATTGTCAGATTTTTTTTCTGCATACTGTGCACACATTCTTCTCGTTTCTTCATGCATCAGCTGTGCAAAATTGGCCTACTGGTCGTGCAAAATTGGCCTACTGGTCCATGTCATTACTAGAATTAATAGGGCAAGCAAATGTCCATTGTCTAATGATACATGCACACTGATTCAAAAGCAGATGAAATAACATTTAATGGAGTTTAATAAGGAGAGGTGCAGGGTTTTTCTGCTGCACAGTTTAGTTTTAAGAATGACAGTAGCCAGTTCTAGGGAAGTATAAAACAGGCAGCTGATGTCAGTATTCAACCTGTTAAGATAATTAACACATATACTCATTACCTGGCTGTGCCTCAACTATCAGATTTCAAACAGTTTTTTGTTTGCAACTTACTGGTATTAAATGCATTCTAAGGGGAACAGGTTGGTAGTTTGTCACATGAAATTTTTACTCCTGGAGAACCGGTGTTAATCTAGACTTAGACATGCATTATATTGCGACCTAATGGCCATCAGTCTAAACAACTAAATGGTTTTAGTTTTGAAGCTTGTTATCTTCAGTGGTGACTCTGTTTCATTATTTATAATAGCGTGTTTTCTGCTGTGAATTTTGATGTAGTCATTGCAGACAGTAAGAAGGGAACTGCATCTTGCCCAGAGAAATGCAGTGAATACGGAACATGTTGGATCACACTGCTATGTAATGTCATCCATCAACAAAAATCATTACGTCTTGTTCTGTCACCCATCTAGAAGGGTTTGCAAGCTTGACTACCTACCCATGAGGATCAATAAAATAAAATTTTATGTAATAATCTCAAAAAGTAATCAATTGGAGAAATTAATCCATCATGGAGCACAAAAAAATAAATAAAAAAAAAAATCCAACCATAAAACTTAGGTAATTTTTGCTCCAATTCCTGGAGCCCAGGGAGAAGTGTTTCAGTTCCATATAATCAAACAAAAACAAACAAAACAAAAACAAACAACAACAACAACAACAACAAAAGACTCCTAATTGTGACACATCCCTAGACAGAAGTGCAAGTCATTTTCTTTTAAATGCTTGCATTATGTTTCTAAGTTTGTAAGACTTTTCTTTGTTGCTTCATATGGAGACTTTGTGGGCCTAGTTTGATATTTTTACATTTTTAATAGAGATGGATATTTGTTTAAGGGCACAAAGTTCTTCATTGCTGGGATTAATGAATAATATTTACAAAGTGCATATGAACTCATAGACAACTTTGAAAGAAGATGAAGCATTAGCTTAACTGGCTGTCCTGCACTAGCTAAATACCCTCAACCTCATATAATTCTACTTATTGGTGATAGTTTTCCAATTTCATATATTAAACAAAGTCACAAAACAGATTCAAGATTAGAGCAGCAATCTACATATATGCTTTTGGTGTACCTACCCTGTTTTTCCATTTTGCAGTTTATTAAGAACGGAAATAAATGAGAGCAGAAGGGTTCCTCTCCACTGAAGCAGTATTATATAGTGAAGTATTTTTGCTTTTATTTTTTGATCATGGAATATATTAGGAGACTTAGAAGTCAAAATGAGAAATGAATTTATCATGAGCTGAAAGTAAATATTTGCAAGATCACAAGAGTCATAACCTTAGATTATTTGCACCTAAGCCCAGTAGAAGTGACGTTGATCAGTGTTCCCTCTCCATCACTATGTCAAGTGTGTGTGTGCATACATGTATGCATGTGTCTGGTTAGTGTGAGTCAGATTGCAATTTTTTATGGGAATGTTAAAACTTACAAGATGCTCTCCAACAATAAGATTAACTGTGAGTCTTATTTCTACCAACAGCCTCTGTGACTTCATATAAAATTCCAGAATTCTGATAAACTGTCATGGGGAAAAATGATAAAGTGACTTACACTCAATTTTGCTGGAAGGGAGAAATGCAGAGGCTGTCAGTCTGGGTCTTCAGAACAAATGAGTTACAGTTCATGAGGCAGCTCAATAAGGCTATCATTTCCCATCAGCTCCTATCACTGACAGCCACAGATTTACTGGATGGGGTAAGGGAAAATGGCTGAGTTTTGGTGCCAGGTGAGTCGGCACTATTACTCCATCAACCAGACTTGTGTAGACAAGATGCTACCATGAATATTTGATAGAAGCTTTTTCCCAGAAATATCTGTGGAAAACCATAAAGCTTTCATTTACTCAAAAAAGAAAGAAAAAAAGAAGAAAGAAAAAAGAAAAAACAAAACAAAACAAAACAAAAAAAAAGCTCTCTGTCTCTGTTTGGAGCCCTTTGAAAATGTCCATTTGTAAACTGCTAAGGTTTCTCTGATTTATTTTGTGTGTGTGCATTTGTTTCATTCAGCATTCTGTTTTGTGCCACATGGCTTATTTATTGCCCTCGCAGAATGAAATAAAAGAATTCTCAATCTGCTGGGATTTCATATACAATACATTTGTCACTATCTATCTCACAAAATAGCAATATGCCACCTGTGCATGCCCAGAGGAAACAGGCCTTTGATCTGTCACAATTACAGATTGTTAGAAATATGTATGTCCCACTTCCAGGCAAGAAGATTCAGGTCAAAGCTGAAGAATTTACAATGTATATATTCTTGTTAAAATAGCTCAGTATAACTGATTTCTGTATTATCCCATCTTTCTGTTGCGCAAAACTGTCCTGGCAATTGCTGTTGTCTCTTCAAAGAGCTACTATGTATACAACCCGCATTTTTATTTATTTATTTATTTATTTTATGAGGATGTTTGCACAGCAGGCTTTCTTAGCTGAAATCCAGATTTGCCTTGCTAATATTCAGACACTAAAACATTTAGCTTTATTTTGTTGTTTTTGTTGTTTAATCGTAATGATCAGTAATGGATTTGGTCCCTAGGTGTTAACATTAAACATTCCCTTAGGCTGGATTGTGGTGCTACAAGGGTGGGAGTAACACCTGCAGGTGTTACTGTCTGTTTGCTTTTTAAGACCAATATGTACTTCCCAAGAAGGATTTAATATGACAGTTAGAACAAGACTGTGATGTTCCGACTCACACTGATATACCTAATTTGATGTGCAAGTCTGTTTAACTTATGAGTTGAACACCATTATCCCTTAATCAGTCATCAGACCTATCTCATAATTAAATGTAGAAAAAAGATACTCTCCAACCCATTGCATGGTTCTGCAGCTTAAAAAAATAATTTTTATTTATCTGTTCTATTGGAGAAAATTCTTCTGTCACCCACAGGCTTAGAAAAAAATAATGAGTTCAAGTGTTCATTAAAAAAAAAGAAAAAAAGTACTGTCAAATATGGCTTCCAGTAAAAATAAATAAATAAATAAATAAATCTACAAAATTAAATAGCATTTATATAGCTTCTTGGCCATCTATTCAAGAGAATCTTACCTATTCTAGTCTTTGTATCACTCTTCCCAGATCTGCAGATCTATTCCTAGGTAACAAATATATAAATAAAAACATTATGTCCCCAAAACAACCATGGACCATGTTCATTTGTGATTCTGTTTTGAGCCCAATTATTATTTTAATTTTAGAATTTGAGAAGGATATGGCAAAGATATCCAGGCATTGCAGCTATGACTAACCATGTGCCAAAAGTGGTAGAGGTGTCAGTTTTGATTGGAAATGGATACTTTTATCTTGCAAGGAAAATTTAGAATAACCTTAAGCCTTTCCAGAATTAAGAAAGATTACAGCTAACATCTGTATTGTTAACAGATGTTGTTAATATTTTTTAAATGACGTTTTCTTACAAGACATTTTAAATGAATGCTGGTTTTGGCTTGTTTGTTTGCCTGGAAACCAAGTATATTAAAAGTATTTATTTTCCCATATGGTTTTACCTTTCCCCATCGTCTAATAGGTACCATTTCTGTTTTCAACTACTGTTCTTCTTTCGTTTGCTTTAATAATTGAAAGCTGTGTAGCAGCTCTATCTTTAATCCTTTTCTCTTAAGCTTTGAGAATCTCAGTAAATACACTTTCCAAATTAGGAAAAAAAGAAAAGAATTTCAAAGATCAGATTAATGGGTTTTTCATTTCATGGACCATTCTTCATCTAGGAATAATGAATACAAAGAAATATTTTGATTCCTTTTTCTGGCTCCTGGAGCTAGAGATGCAGACTGATACAAACCAAAAATGTGTCACAAATGGATCAGACTGTATCCATGTATAGACAGAATAAATAAAAAAAAAGTGCAGGATGACTGTAGTCATAGCCGTCATGTTGTCATATTTGTCATCTGTCTTGTTAAACTCTCAAAGTACCTAGCAAAAATGCACACTAATCTAGTCTGAGAAATCTTAACATATCTATTGCCATGTGTTTTCCCACTCCTTTTTTCTTGATTTAGCTAAATGAAGGAGATTGTGATGTTATGGCAGAGCCTTAAAATTCTCTATTTAGGGAGCAGTAATGTATAGAAATGCCTGCATAATTTCAGTTTTTGTCTTCTTTATATTCACATAGCTGACCGTAAAAATGGGTGACAAAGCAGGATACCAGGGCTTCTTGATTCTCATCACTGCTACAGTTACCTCTCTTTGCAGTGACTAACACATTGAGTATGAACAAGAAGAGCTACATTTTTTCAGGATGTCACATGTTTTTTTACAAGCCACAGCATCCTGTATCTCTGTGAGTGAATAGTACAGCAGAAAGGCAAGGAAAGGCAATGGAGAGTGGAATAGGGAAAGAAGGGGAAAATAGAAAAAGAAAGAGGGAAAAAGAGAATAAAAGAATAAGAAAGGGGAAGGGAAAATAGAAATCATTCATGTCAGAATTTGACATGGCTTAAATTTCTCATTTGAATAAAGAACTTGTCTAATATTATCCTGTTTACACTTCCCTAAATAGGTGCTCACCTCAGCTGAGAATGCAAGCAAAGTATTTTTCTCACACTTTCCCCTCACATTTTGCCTAACTATAACAGACTATTAGATCACAAGTTAGAGATACTTGTACAAAATTCTTCAAAAAGATCTCATGTGACACCAGGTATCTTGAATTTGGTACATTACCTAAATGAACTGTATTGTGTCTGGGCTCTGGTTTCAAACAAACAAACAAATGGAATGCAAGATACATCATGAATGTATATCTGAAGAGCATCACGTGGACAGTTTCCACACTGCCTGCCTTTCTGCCTTCCCACAATTTCTGGCACTGGTTCTTATTTTTCTGTGAACATCCTGTTCTGTGAGAATCATGTTCTCTTCCTCTGATTTGGCTCTCCGAAGGACAAAACAACCAAATATGTAGGGTGTTAGACAAAGTCTGTGGTGAACCAAAGGGTTTGGAGTCAGTGCCACAACACCCAATTTTCTGCACATGCAGCAGTCTGTCTGTGTAAATATTGCACATTAAAATTATATTAATTAAGAAGAAAGTGTCTTGTGAATCCTTCAGTTGCAGTTTTGCCAGTGGATATGTGCATTATTATATGACATTATCCCCATTTTATTTTCAAAAATATAAAAGCTAGTTAAAAACAGGCAGTTCGGGGTGTGGGGTGGTTGGGGGATGTAGGGATGGAGATAAGAGCTTACTAGAAGGTATTAATTGTTGTCATAGTAATTCATAGATGAATTACATCAATTCTCCTGTAAAACTGGGCTTGTGAGTATACAGATGTGCCATTTTCAAACTATGCAGTTGTATAGGTAGTGATCAGAGATCTGCTTATTCAACAAATTGTATCACTCTACTTTTCTCACAGAGGTTAAAATGAATGCTATTTTTACTTTTATTTTTTTTTACAGGATGAGAAAGTACATGTATATATATCTTGCTCAGGAATCAAACAATTTACTTTCCACTATTTAAATTCTCTCCATTCCCCTCCCCACAAAGATTCTTGTATTTTACTCTTCATTTTCCAGTAATAGCAGGCTGTTTCTCTGTAACAAGTTAAGTTGTAACACAACAACTTATCCATGTCTTGAAGTAAAATCATAATGGAAATTTCATAACAAATAAAAGATACACCTATTTGATGGTTCAGCTAAATAACAACAGACCTATAGTGGGCATGAGGTTGCTTCATCATTATTTTGCACAGTAGTACTGGGGTTGGAACAATCACCCACCATGGGGGAGACTTCAAGTTTGTTTTCCATCTTGAGAAAGTCAACCCTAAACCTCTTGCCATACTAGAAAGAAATCTGGCAGTGCTATGCTCTTTAGAGACTGTGATACTCTTGATCCTTCAGGCACAAACGCTCTGTACACAAGAATTCAAGGTTATCTGGACCTGAGAGCATGGAGGTATGGCCCTGTAATTCAGAACATGGGGACTGAGAGTCTCAGACACCCACCAGAAGTTAAGGGGATCTGGGGAATTTTTTCTTCCTTATTTTCAAAAGTGTCAGTGGAAATCGGCAAATTCCTATCTTGATTTCTTCAAACCTTGTCAGTGGCAAGCATTTCCTCTGGTAAGTTTCCTCCTATGTGAGATGGAAAAAAATCTGACAAGAGCCCAAATTCATGTCAAATTTATTTTGTAAATGGAAATCTGTCAGTTGTATTGGCAACAAGGACTAATGATTTGATTGTCACATAGAATATGCAAAAATCCAGTTCCGACAAGCTGGAAAAACTGCTAACATGACTATTCTTCACTTGCCTAAACATACAGATATTTGCAGAAGCACTGCACTTCAGTGCACTGCAAATTCCATTATTTCTTTTTTTGTTTGTTTGTTTAAAATATAGAAATAGAGATAGAAGGTATCCAGAAAGTCAACCCTTCTTTTTACTTGTTGGAAAAATAAACATGACTTATTTTCTTCCCACTTGCATCTAGAAACAATTTTTCAACCTCTTCTTTTGAGAATCAATTTTAGTCTGTTTTATACAAAATTTATTTCTATAGCAGTATAGTACCTCTGTATCTCTTGTACTGTACATACTGGACCATACTAATACATACTATCAAGTTTATTGAAATTCTCACCTAAAACAGTCATGACTGTTCTTGTGCATAGCTCTTAAGTATTTAACTTAAGTTTAATATTTCTTAACAGAGTCATGCGATCTTTAGAATTTGTCTATTCCTTTTTAGCAAGTCTGCTATACATAGTATGTATTATGTATACATACTACATATAGTCTACATAGTATACATAGTATGTACACTAAATGAACATTTCTCAACAGAAACTATTTCAAAAATGTTGGTATGTATTGAATCACCTTTGTGTATTTCTGGTAGTGTTATAACCTTTTGTGAAATTCCTCCATCTTACTCTGAGCTTTTGACATCCCTTCATATTCTGTTTAGACTTCATTATCCTACACTTTGAAGAAAGAAGATGGGAGTTTAACACTCTCATTTACAAAGTGAATCCTATGCATTTTCTATTGATATTTTCCATCTGTCTTTGTTGATGGTTAGGGTCTTTATAAAAAAACTAAATAGTTTCTCTATTATATGTATTTTGTATTTCCATTAGCATTTTTTTACTATCTTTACTGTGCTTTATTGGCTTTACTGTTTTCTGCTTCTTTAGCTTTGATTTTCTATCCAATATTATCAGACATTTTAAAAATTGTATATATCTCTTCCTATAAATCATTTATTCTTTTTTTTTTTTTTTTTAACTTTATGATTATTAGTCTAGACTTTTCCTAATTCATTACACATTCCTCATTAAACGATACAACTTGACTACTAACACTTGACAGGGCAATTAGTGCTGTGATTTTTGGAAAGATAAACTGTGCTTGTTTAATATGCCAGGCTTCTAATATTTGGAATTTTATTTTCTGATTACAATGACAGTGGGGGAAACAAAAATAAATTACATTTTCCGTGTAATGTCATATTTTCTGTTATTGGACTATGTAAAAACTTGAGGGTTTGAGGTTTTTCATTTTAGTGTGATTTCAGTTATCAAAGTGGGTGGCCTAGTTGTTCAGCATACTATTCTTAACTTACATGTATTTTGTAAACCAACTCACGTAACAGCTTGTTGAATGAAATGATAAGAATTTTCATCCCAATACTCTCAGGCTATTTTAAAAGTTGTGTAAAATGGGCTCCAGACTTTCCCTCTGATCTCAGGGGCCTGAGATTCTTGAAAGATGGTTTTATTGGTAAAGGCTAAGCTAAAAAAGGCCCTCAGTACCTCAATCTTTTCCATGACAGTTATTATATGTTGCCTTGTCCCACTCAGCAACAGGTTCACTTTTTCCCTATTTATGGTATTTGCTGTTTATGTACTGGTAGAATTCTTTCTTGTTGCCTTTTATGTCTTTTGCTACATTGAACTCCAAGTCAGTCTTGGCTTCTCAAATCCTATCCCAGCAATATTGGATATAGCAACTTTGCACTCTTCCTGAGTCACATGTCCATATTTCCACCTCTTGTACACTTCCTTTTTATGTATGAATTAAGTCAAAAGCACTGTCTTGATCCATGCAAGCCTCTTGCCACCATCACTTAATTTTCTGCTTGCCGAGATGGATATTTGCTGAATCTGAAGTAGGTCATCCTGAAATATCAACCTGCTCTCTCTACACAGCTTTACCTCATGGGATTCTTTCCGGCAGATCCCTCAGGATCTTTAAGTCTCCTTTCCTTAAATCCAGGACCGTGGTGTTGCTTTCTGCCCTGTTCCCTTCTCTTAGGAACCTGAACTCCATCATCTCATGGTCACTGTAGCCAAGCCTGCCCCTGACTTTTACATTAGCAACCAGTTCTTTCTTGTTTGTTCTGCAGTCACTTCCATTTTTACGTGCCAGCACTGAAATGGATTTCAGTTTTGCTCTGTTGATTGCTACATCTCTTCCATTCCCATCACACTGGATCCTTGGTTATCTTACCCTATCTCCATTTTACTTGCACATTTGTTAAGGAGTTGCTACTTTCCCTACTGTTTCTCAGGACTGCTGTGGAAAAGATGGGCCTCCACAAATGCCTAAGCTTAGCTGTGAAACAGACTTTAGGAAAAGGCTAATGCACCATGCGTAGTTAAGAAGTACCAGTCTTGTAATATAGTCAAAACTCTTGAAAAAAGAGGGACTGAAAAAAGGTAATGCAAGAATCCTTTTATCTGAAACTTGAGTAAGGTATAAATATTCTCAGTGTATCATTGCTCTGTAACTCTGAAATGATAAACATTAACAGAAAGCAGGTTTAAAGAAACTGTTATACTATCTACTTGTACTGGACTCATTCTAAACCATCTGTAGTAATTTCCTGTTCTTTAATTTCAGTTTCAAACTGCAAACTCAAAAACATGCCCTGAGCTTGAGTGGAATTTCTCTTAAAATTAGGTCACAACAAAATGAATCTGAATCATTTAATGATGTTATCCATAACAGAAAAATAAAGACAGAATCTTATTATGTAGTGTTGCAGACCTTTAAAAGCCGAAACCTGAAGCTGAATTTTAGTTGACTGAAAATGTTTTTTTGTTTGTTTGTTTGTGTTTTTTGTTTGTTTTTTAAATTTAGAGTGAACCAAAAAACAACTGTCAGCACAAGTATGTGAATCTTTGATAAACTCATCACTCAATGTTTCTTGTATTCTGTTCTCAGTGCACACATAGATGTCTAGGTCTTACACACAAATATCAAAGTAATATCAATTCCAAAAGCTGCATAGGTATATCAATTTCTTTCATATTATTGAGTCTAATAGTGCAAGTGCTGAATATTTTGTTGTATATTTAGGATAAAATACCAGAAATTTTCAATTTTCATGGTGAAGTCAACAGAGAGAGATTATTACTGATAGAATGTGTTTACTATTTTGTGGTACAGTGTTTTGGAGAAAATATTTTTTTTCATTAACTGAAAAAAAAAAATAGGAGGATGGGGAAAACATAATGGGATGAAAATATAATTGTTCAAAGAAGTTTAACGTTATTTTGATAAGAGAGAGTATTACAGAAAATAAATACTTATGCTATTTATTTGGCAATTCACTATTTCCCAAAGTTTCATTCATACTTTTGCATAATATAAAGCTACTTACTGAAAAATATATTTTTAATTTAATCTTTCTGTTGTTTTTATCAAAATCACTGTATTTCTTAAAAGACATGATGGTGTTTGAGAACCTCAGATGCATGTGTTTCAGATTGTTTAAGAATTGGAAATTTGCTGTTAACAATGTGATGCATAGTTCATAGTAATGCACAATAAGTAGATGTAGCCCAAATGTGAAGCAAAACAGGCAACAGCTAAAACATGTGTAAGAAAAAAATGGAAATGGAAAAGCCAGTTACAATTATTATATTCCTCCATGTGACTTCAACTTCTCAGTCTAGTAGTTTTATTGGGATTTACAAGTTCTCCTTACATATGTAAATTCATTGCAATGAGATCCAGTGATATATAAAAGTAGAACTCTTATGTTTAGAGTTTTCCACATATCATGATCCATGTCTTCCTTTGTGCTGAAATATCATTTGTATTAATGCATATGCAGTATGCATTAATGATGGGAAAAAAAGGATGATGGAAATGGATGATGGATGATGGAAAACAAACAAACAAACAAGCAAACCCTTTCTCTTCTTTTTACCACATTGCTGATGCTTGATTTTGGAAAAGTCATTTAATACTTTGGATGAAAATTTTGAAGAAAAGGTCTCTGAAGTTTGCTACCTACATATTCCAGTGCTGGTGACATGCCTTTAGTGCAGTTGGTTGCTATGTTATTATTTTTATCTCAATGGAAAATTTTGACAGAAATAATTTGTTTACTAAAATTCAGAGAAGTGTTTTGTCTTCCCAGTGAAGGACTTGAAATATGATTCTTAGAAATACACTTTTGGTTGAAAATTTGAGGAGATTTCAAAAAATATACTTATGGATATATTTGCAGAATATGTCAGACTAATGGAAATTACTTTTCCAATTAAAACAGTTTGGGGGATTTTTTTACCATTTCTGGGGTTTCCATCAGTCCAATAGCAGTGAACCTGCTCTCTTGGCTCGATTTTTCCCTCATATGGATAGAAGTATGCAAATAATATCAACATTATGACTGTGCACTTTATATTTGGATGATTTGAAAATTCTTTGATATTTCAGTGTGTTGTCTGCTACAGGGACTGTTTGAAAGCTAGAAAAGGACAACATTACAAAAACACAGAAGCATTCCCTGTCTCTTTGTCTTAATTTAGGTTCAAAAAAGTAGCAACCTGATGAAAACCAACAATGCAGTAGAAAAACTTGTTAGCCATACTTATGCAAATAACATTTCATATGGTCATAGAATTAATTGTGTATGGAAATGTGAATACTGTAACAATGGTATAGTAGATGTAGCAGTGGCATGTCACATCTACGCTCATTTAAATCTAACCTGAGGTTTTAACCACAATTAGGAGAGTGTGTTAGGGTTATTACCTGTTAGGTGGTAGTCTCCCATTATCTTTAATAAAGAGAACATAATTTGTCACAATTAGGCTTAATTGGCCTTCTCAGTCTGTGTTTAGCAGAATACCAGGACAGACAGCATGGACAATCATTTCAATCCTTCCATCTCTAACAGTGATTTTCCTCTCATCATTTCCAAGTTCAATACTAAACAGGGTGAGAATCTCATTCATAATAAAAAGTAAATTTTCATCAGCATCTATCACACACTTCATTTTCCCTAAAGTCGGGCATTCTAGGCAATTCAGTTAGCAAGAGAGGTGGAAGATATCTTAAAGTCTGCAGCACTAGATGTGTATAAATAGGAAAAAAATGATTTATAATACCTAAATTCATGAATAAGATTATGTTGATGAGTGTTATTGAATGCTATATTGGCAAGTCTGTGTATGGTTAGAAAGAATAATACAAGCTAACAGTATCTCAAATTTTGCAAGTTAGTCTTTCCATCACTCACCATATTTCTGAAAAAAGATGCAAACTTCATTCATTATTTTTCCTTTTTCTTTTTTTTTTTTCTTTTTTTTTTTTTTTTTTTTATAATATTTTAAATGCTAAGGACATCTCCCTTAACATCTGCATTTAACTTTCACTGACTATCTACTACAGTGAAAACTGTTGGTTGTTTCATTTTTGTTGTTGTTGTTGTTGTGTGTGTTTTTTGTTTTTGTTTTTTGTTTTGTTTTGTTTTGTTTTGTTTTGTTTTCAGCAATCTCTGTTACCCAGTACTGACAAATGCAAAATATTAACAGGCAAGTAAAAAACCTCTAGCACACATCTGTCTGGTGTGACACATCTGTCACTATACAAGTGTGATGGAAAATGTGGGAAAGTGAGTAAATCTAGGTATTGTTCCTTTTATATATGTAATTTATGTGTTTCAAAAGCTTGCTAGATGAAAACATGAAATGTGAAAACATAGCTCTATTTCTGAAGTAAAAATACAGTAAACTTCTGGGCAGGCCTATAATATATTTCTAATTCTATAATATATTATATTTCTATAATATATTTTACTCCTATTCCTGAGTGCCTGATGCTAGATGTAGACAAGAAAAATTACAATTATATTACTTAGAATATTATCATTACTATCCTCTGGAAAAAAAAAAAAAAAAAAAAAAAAAAAAAGACATGAAGCGACTTCATGTTATAGAGAACTTGCTTACTGAAGTATTTTGCTTACTGAGGAATTTTGTATTAAAGATATCTGTGTATATGTGATAGCATGGTATGGAGAAACAGTAAAACCTGCTATGGGCATCTCAGACTATGTTTTGAATGTAAATTATATATATACATATATTTATATATTGTTTTATTTACTTGTAAACAGAAATGCACTGAAGTGTTTGTGTTTGTGTTTGTGTTTGTGGGGCTTTATGTTCTTAAAGGAAACATTAAGAAGTTGTAATTTCTTCTTGGGGTTTAAAAACAGTATTCATTTCCAGATGCAGTTCTCCCTAATAATCCATTTCTATTACACCAGAATCACCTCTTTCAAACCCTGTAAATACACTTATGGATCATCAGAAATACAAACTTGTTCATTAAGAGAGGTAAAAATAGATGCAGAATGGGAAATGTAACCACATATTTTGGTAAGAATAAAATATTATATACCAGAATTTATTGTTTTGTAAACTGGTGGAATGAGAGGAGAATAATCTCCCTCAAAGCACATAAATGTAAAGTAGCACAGTATTTGGGGAAATTTATATATTGCCGAATCAATATTTTACTCATTCACTTGAGATATAAGATCTGTGTCTCAAAGAATGCTGGTTTTGACCTATGAGCAATGGAGAATTTAAACAGTCTCTTCAGTACAGTAACAACAAAACACATTTATATTGTATCTTCCCTAGAGGAGTCACAAGGGGCCTATCTGTGATCTTTCAGCATGTCAAACACACTGGCTCTGACTAATTTCTAGTGTGGTGAAAGGAAAAATGAATGTTATTTAGGTTTCCTAGACAACAGTCTATGCTTCAAAAATAAACTATACATGTACAATAGGTATATATTTTATTCAAACCTAGGATACAAGCTGGAAGTAAAAGTATGTGTGTGTCCGGCATTGTTTGCTTGAGCTGCTTCAGATGGACAAAAAAAAACTCTTCCAGGCTTCAGTATTACTCAATTAATATCATTTGGAAGAATAGGTAGACAGCAATATATTTCTCCTCCATTTTCCTTACAGAAAAGCTAATTCTATTAATTTCATTGTATTGATCTTTCTTGTAGAAGTGATGCTCGTTATATACAAATTCTATTTCTCAAATAAACAAATGCATACTATAACCTAACAAGTGGTAATATATTTCTTTGTAGCTTTTTATACACTCCTTCCTAACAAAACAGTATTTTCCATCTCTTTAGATCTGAATTCTAACTTCTTTGTATTTCAACTTTACTGATAGATTCCTGTTATCCCCAATTGCCAGCCCAGGTGCCACAGTAATATGAATTAGACTGTTTTTTTTTGTTTGTTTGTTTTGTTTTGTTTTGTTTTTATAATTTGTAACAGGCCAAAGAAAAAGGAATATTCTTCACAGAAAAAAGCATACAGTAATTTAATCAGTGCATATAGAGATTATGGTATCTTTAAAACCATGATTGTGAAACAACCTTAATGTGATTTCTAGCATGCATGTTATCATGAAAAAGCATTGTTTTGCAGGGTTAATTTGAACAACACTGTATGCATGGGTTAGCTAACTAAGTGAACCAATTTTAAAAAATGTATCAGATTTCAGATAATATTCAAACAAGCCTATCCAAATGTGGCTTATTCTTTTTGCTCAGACTACTCCTTGGAGAAAGAGGGAGGAAGTCAGACAAAACACTGTAAATTAAAATATTTTTTTTTTACCTCCCCTCCCCCCAAAAAAAATAAACTTTCTACATGAATTGTTGAATTTGGGCAGTAGAAGTTGATGCAGAGGTGACGCTGTGCTTATTAAATAATGGTAACGTGCCATAGCAGAACAAAGAAACAAACACTTTTTCCATTAAAATCAATGTTTGAGCTTCACCAAATTTTATGATGATTTGCCTCCAGGCATAATTACATATCTCTAGGAGGCAAAATGAATGCTTTCTTCTTTATTCATTTACCACTTTTAAAATATGTCATAGCCACAGACACCAAAGTCTCAAAATATCAAATAAAGAATTTATTGTGTAAATTATGCCTTTATCAAAATAGATGACTCTACCAAATTATTTTTAACTTTAAATATTTTGTGTGAATATAAACCTAATTGTGCTTATTTGTAAATTAAAATAGGCTACAGATAGACAGTCTAGGAAGTAGTCTAAATAGAAAACGGATTTCTTTTTGTTGCCAGCCTTTATTGTCTCATTTATTTTCAGAAACAAATACTTGCTGTATTTTTGTCTGTGATTGTTCTGATGAAAGAAAAAAAAAAAAAAAAAAAAAAAAAAAAAGTTATAATTAACAGGTATCTTTTTTTTCTCAGTTAAAGGCTAGATATGATTTTCCAGAGCAATTACTTGGCTGTCAAAATTGACCAGGTAGCTCTTTCCTGTTGCAGAATTTCTGCTAGTACTATTTTACTGCTGAAAATATCTTGAAAGTTCTTTCAGCTGTTTCATGTCATGTTAAATGCAGCATAATTATCCATGTGAAATAAATTTACATATTTGCATTATGTCATTTTAGCTGTATAGTGTACTTTTAATATGGGAAATGAAAGGGTAAAGTAGAATCAGACATAAGACTAAAGTCAAGTAAAGCAGATGATACTAAATTACTAGTGTTTTTTTAGATGAAATCTCTTTAAAACTTACCCATAAAGATGAACTTCCTTCTTCCCTCAAACTAGCTTTTAGAGACATGTAATCTTAAGGTGTTCGGGGGATTTTTATAAACTCATGTTTTAAGCCATAAATCCCTAAAATGGAGAAAAGCAAATCCTAGCAAATTTATTGGTACTCTCTCTTCATATGCTGGTACTGGACTGCATTTACATAGGAAAAGGATGGGAAGAGGAGGAGAGATTTAGTGCCTAAATGAGAAGAAGATCCAGTGCAGTGAATTAGGGAATAAAAAGGATGGCATACTGTCAAATCACTGACAGCTTTCTTGTTGTTCCCACCCCATGGGAGAACCATTGCCCGACCTGGAGTGTATGTATGCTGTACAGTCCTCTAGAGTTTCTGAGTTTCACAGCAGCATGTCAGAGGATGGTGCATGAGAGCAGATCAGCTGCTAACTGCTGAAGCTGGAAAAATGCACCAGTGAAGACTCATTGCATACGTGCCTGCATGTGTTCTACAAAGCATTGAAAACTGGTCTGTGTCTTATAGTGTATGCTGTATGGATGGAGGGGGTTTGTTTTCACTCTCTGGGAGTTGAAAGCTGAAAGCAATATTGGATATTCTGTCACCAAAATGCTGTGCAAAGCTTTTTTAAGGTAGAAGCCTTTGCAGTAACACAGCCTTTGTGTCATCTTGGCACAACTTAACTTGTGTCAGACTATATTTAAAGGTAAACTGTTAGAAGAACTTCAGAGTACACATGGTTTAAGCACTGACATTTGGCCACAGATGCCACTGTGAGATCCCAAATTGTCATTGCAAATAGCTAGGGTATTAATGGGGAATTAAATCTGTTCCCAGTAAAAGCTGTAGACAGCATCTTCTTTTATGCTTCCCTGCCCTGTCTGAACTACTTCCTTTTTATAATGGTTGCATTTCTGCCAAGTGCTTCATCCTTGCAGCCAGGAGCTATAAAAGCAAAGTGTCCTTGCCATTTGGGAGAGAAGTTGACAGGAGGTAGATGCAATGATCCCCTGCATACTTATAGCATCAATTCTTTCCCAGTAGCACCACATATGCATTAAGGACTAACTGCCAAATGCCATTCTCTGGAATGGAGACATTTAGACTGTACTGGAGAGTCTAGTCTGTGTCCCTGTGAGAACAACACTCAAGTTCTCATCTCTGTATAGGAATGACCTTAATTAGTATTAAAACCGAGTTTATTACTAAACAAAATAAGTGGAATTAAATGAGTCCTGAAATGAATTCACACTTTACAGATAAACTTCTATGTATGGTGCATAGGAATGATGTAAGTTAAAGTATCATACTCAGAAGTAAGATGTTGAATTTGTATGGAACATAATTTATTTTCCAAAGCTAGGAGGACAGCGTGGTTCAATCTCTGGTCCTGAAAGTTAAGCAATGCATTTTAGTTTCATGCTGACTTCAGAAATTCCCTCAAATTTTGGGTAAGATGTTTAAGCTTTCCTGTGCCTAAGTAAATCAGATAATAATAACAGGTTATATCCTAATATTTAGTGGGGATAAATGCACTGAAGTGATCTGGTTTTTAAAACATTGCAGTAGAGACCTGGTAAATGAAAGCTGTTCTTTCTTAGTGATAAACTTGGGCATGCAATGTGTATGTAACAGTAATACTTGGCACACCAGGCAGATGGTAAAACAGAGCTCTGCAGGTGTCAGTATAAGGAATATACAAAGAGATTTTATCTCAATGGCTCAGAGCTCATTCAACATAGAGAAGGTAAAGCAGGGCATGAGTTCTTCAGCTCACTGTACTTAAAAAACTTAATACTGTTTTTATATTAGTAATAACTTATTTTGCATGGATAAGAGTAATGAGAATGATAACATTTGGAAAGTTATAATGTAGGTACAGTTTCCATGGAAGTCCTTTAAACCAGCATGTTATTTGCTAGGAATTATTGTTCCCCACATGCTGAGTGCCTAACGTCTATTGAGTAATTCAAATGTCACTGTGGAGGCAGCAAGAAAAAAAAACTTAGACCCCTCAAACTGAGATGATGGTTGTCCACTGAAAGCAAGGCTGCTTCCCTTACAAGAATGTGTGTGGCTTCTTTCTGTATTTAGTGTCACAAGGTGTCAAAGCTAAAACTCCTCCCTGCTCTCATTTTCAGTGTAGCCTGTGCTGTCTCTTAAATGAATGTAATTTTTCAGTGAAGAAAGAAACACATCCTTGGCAGATAGATAGGTTTTAGAAATAAAAATGGCAACCATTTCACACTGTGTAGAGGTGTGACATGTTACAAGTCATCTTATAAGAAATGGAGTAGTGGGCAGAGTGCAGGTGGAGTGTTCAAAGCTGCATATATAATTCACACTTAGCATGGTGGGTGCTATAAAAAAATCAATACACAAACTCTAAGGCAGATGGAATTTATCACATATCTCTGCTGTTTGTCACCTGAATATCAGCAGTCTGCATAGATGCATCTGTATAAGTTAATCTTAGTTTCTTTCTAAATGACACAAGCTAAATGTACATTAACTTCTGTAAACAGAACTAAAAGATTTAGTGTGAAATATGACTAGGATTTTACAATTTTTTAACTGGAGATAACTTGCAGAGTGACAGAATAAAATGTATCTTTTCTGAATATCATGTTTACTTCTCACTGGGAGATCTGTCACATCAGTGTTTCATTTTGGATAGCTCATTCTGTTGGAACATACAATAATTACTTAATCTGTAATAACATATGACAAGACAACAAAACCTAGTAATAGTTTTAATCATTATAGCACCCTAATTAAATATACTATGTTTCATTTCTATAGCTAGACCAGACAGATATTTCTCAGAAGTAGATCATAGTTTTTCCATTTGATTTAGATCTGCAGGGCACTCCTTAAGGTAGGAGGAATGACTGAGATATCTACGTATGTTCTTGATATGGTAAATAAAAAAATGGCATTTGGGACTTTGATATGATATTGAAAAATGACTTATTGAAAGGGAACAGTAGAAAACTGAAATACAATCTAGAATTGTCAGCTTTCTGAGAGGGACCTTCCTGATAGTTTAAATTGTAAGCATCTGCAAATCCAATGAAAAACTGGTGTTATGCTTACTGTGCAGCAGTCATTTTAGTATGCTTGCCTTGAAGCCTCAAAAGCAAAATCATGTGTATAAATACTATGCCTTCAAAAAGGCTGGGAGAAAAATAACCATTGATGATTATAAATATGAAGCCTGCAGAGTATAAGCAGAAGAAATTTATAGAGAAAACCTTGAACAATCCCTACAACATCAGCTCAGCTTCATTTTGAACTGTTGAGCCAGAAATATGAGAAAATGAAGTGACTGAAGCCTGTCAGAAAAGAAAAACCAGCTAGTGGAGTGATGATATGAATCCACAGATGACAGTATTAAATTCAGTATCTTCATTGCCTTGATTAAAGACTGTTACTATTCAGTTGAATTGAAACCTTCATGAAGCCATGGTGGGAATGAGCACAATAAAAAGTTTGTCATTTATAACTCAGTAAGACTCTGAAGTAGAGAACTGATTTCCTTTTTTTTTTTCCCCCTTTTTTTTTTCTTCGACTCAGTAATATTAGATGGCTCATGGAAACAAATATGTATTGTGTATGTTTCTTCGCAATATGTTGGTTTATAGCAATTAGATTTAGTAAGATCTGTTATGAGGCTAGACTTTCCAAATATAGTGTTACTTTATTATACCTTATAATTTGAGTTCATCCAGTTTGCATAAAATAGTGCATAACAGCTGTCCTCATTCAAAGAATGAAGCCTGCAGACACCACAGGTTTCAACATCCTCAACTCTCCCCTGATCCAAATTATGATATCTGTATCTCATGCCAGTTGTGACAAAAAAAAACTGTTAGACCTTTTTCTTGACAGAAAATATATTTTATTAAAATTTGTTCAGTAGTGAAAACTTAGGAAGTTGTGTGTGTACATGTGATTTGGTGATTTATTTTATTTATTTTTTATTTATTGTGAGAAGACTCAATTTTTTCTTAAACCTTCATCAGTTTAGTATTTTAGAGTTTGAGGAAAGATTAACTGATCCAAGTCAGAAGCATTACCTCATGGATACTCCTGTGGCCCAGATGATTGCCAGGGAGAAGGCATTTAGACTATCTTCTTGCATGGCTCAGTACTGAGTACCTGAACTGAGTACCTGAACTGCCACATTTCAGTCACAGCTTTTGCACATATAGCCACTTGGTGTTATGAGTAGATATTCTCAACATTTTGTGTAGGAACTGCTCCATTTTGAAAGGATAGTTCAGAGAAGTTATTTCAAAAGTGAAATTTGATCTGGACTGCCTTCATTTAAATGAAGACAGTCTTCTCATCTTAAATCTTAATACTGTTATTAATTATATCACTCATGACAGACCAGAACTTGTAAACATGAAGTATGTGGAAAATGCCTATGTAGCCTACCAGAGTTATCCAGAATCACAGAATCACAGAATTTTCTAGGTTGGAAGAGACCTCAAGGTCATCGAGTCCAACCTCTGACCTAACGCTAACAGTCCCCACTAAACCATTTCCCTAAGCTCTACATCTAAACGTCTTTTAAAGACCTCCAGGGATGGTGACTCCACCACTTCCCTGGGCAGCCTGTTCCAGTGCCTCACAACCCTTTCAGTGAAGAAGTTCTTCCTAACATCTAACCTAAAACTCCCCTGGCTCAACTTAAGCCCATTCCCCCTCGTCCTGTCACCAGGCACGTGGCAGAACAGGCCAACCCCCACCTCTCTACAGCCTCCCTTGAGGTACCTATAAAGAGCGATAAGGTCGCCCCTGAGCCTCCTCTTCTCCAGGCTGAACAAGCCCCTGGAGAACAAGCTCCTCGTAGGACTTGTTCTCCAGGCCCCTCACCAGCTTCGTCACCCTTCTCTGCACCCGCTCAAGCACCTCGATGTCCTTCTTGTAGCAAGGGGCCCAAAACTGAACACAGTACTCGAGGTGCGGCCTCACCAGAGCTGAGTACAGGGGGACGATCACCTCCCTAGCCCTGCTGGTCACACCGTTCCTGATACAAGCCAGGATGCCGTTGGCCTTCTTGGCTACCTGAGCACACTGCTGGCTCATATTCAGCCGACTATCCACCATCACTCCCAGGTCCTTCTCTGCCTGGCAGCTCTCCAACCATTCCTCTCCCAGCCTGTAGCTCTGCTTGGGGTTATTGCGCCCCAGGTGCAGGACCCGGCACTTGGCCTTGTTGAACTTCATGCAGTTGACCTCAGCCCATCGGTGCAGCCTATCCAGATCCTCCTTCAGAGCTTTCCTACCCTCAAGCAGATCGACACACGCACCTAACTTGGTGTCATCTGCAAACTTACTGAGGGTGCACTCGATGCCCTCGTCCAGATCATCGATGAAGATATTAAAGAGGACCGGCCCCAGCACCGAGCCCTGAGGGACGCCACTAGTGACTGGCCTCCAACTGGACTTGGCTCCATTCACCACGACTCTTTGGGCCCGGCTATCCAGCCAGTTTCTAACCCAACGAAGTGTGCGCCAGTCCAAGCCAAGAGCAGCCAGTTTCTTGAGGAGAATGCTGTGGGAGACGGTGTCAAAAGCCTTGCTGAAGTCAAGGTAGACCACATCCACAGCCTTTCCCTCATCCACCCAGCGCGTCACTCTGTCATAGAAGGAGATCAGGTTCGTCAGGCATGACCTGCCTTTCATAAAGCCATGCTGACTGGGCCTGATCGCCTGCTTGCCCTGCAAGTGCTGCATGATGACTCTCAGGAGGATCTGCTCCATGAGCTTTCCTGGCACTGAGGTCAAACTGACAGGCCTGTAGTTTCCCGGGTCTGCCCTCCGGCCCTTCTTGTAGATGGGCGTCACATTTGCTAGCCGCCAGTCGATTGGGACCTCCCCCGATAGCCAGGACTGCTGATAAATGATGGATAGTGGCTTGGCCAGCTCCTCTGCCAGTTCCCTCAGTACCCTTGGGTGGATCCCATCCGGCCCCATCGACTTGTGCACATCTAAGTGCCGTAGCAGGTCACCAACCAGTTCTTCATGGATAGTGAGGGCCACATCCTGCTCCCCATCCCTTTCCACCAGCTCAGGGTACTGAGTATCCAGAGAACATCCGGTATTGCCGCTAAAGACTGAGGCAAAGAAGGCATTGAGCACCTCCGCCTTTTCCTCATCTCTTGTAACTAAGTTTCCCCCCGCATCCAGTAAAGGATGGAGATTCTCCTTAGTCCTCCTTTTTGTGTTGATGTATTTATAGAAACGTTTTTTGTTATCTTTAACGGCAGTAGCCAGATTGAGCTCCAGATGAGCTTTGGCCTTCCTAATTTTGTCCCTGCACAGCCTTGCTACTTCTTTAAAGTCCTCCTTAGTGGCCTGCCCACTTTTCCAAAGCTTATAAACCCTCTTTTTCCTCCTAAGATCAAGCCACAATTCTCTGTTGAGCCAGGCCGGTCTTCTTCCCCGCCAGCTCGTCTTTGGGCACGTGGGGACAGACCGTTCCTGCGCCATTAAGACTTCCCTCTTGAAGAGCACCCAGCCTTCCTGGACCGCTCTGCCCTTCAGAACCGCCTCCCAAGGGACTCCACCAACTAGTGTCCTGAGCAGCTCAAAGTCAGCCCTCCGAAAGTCCAATACAGCGGTTTTACTGGTCCCCTTCCTGGCCTCGCCAAGAATAGTGAACTCCACCATTGCGTGGTCACTCTGCCCGAGACAGCTCCCGACGATCACGTCCTCCACCAGTCCTTCTCTGTTTGTGAAGAGAAGGTCTAGCAGGGCACCTCCCCTGGTAGGCTCACTAACCAGCTGCGTCAGGAAGCTATCTTCCACGCTCTCCAGAAAAGTATTTGAGACTTGTCAGGAGTTTGATGTTGGTTTAGTGAGATTCAGCAAAACAATATATACTTATTTAGTTAGAAAGAAAGAAAATTAAGTAATATTCAGTGGAGTATTGGATTTCCTCCAATAATTAGGTTGGCAATATTTTAAAACAATTAAGTTATATTAATACAGAATCCTTCTTGCCTCTCAGTCAGTAACAAAACAGAGTATAAATTTTGTTCCTTAACATTCAGAAGAAACAACAAAAAGTGTAATAGTGAACCAAAAATCTTTAATTTCTGTGATTTTTTTGAAACATGACTTATAATAGCAGTATTTTACAAAGCACCCTCATCCTAACAAAATCAACAAATCCAAAAAATAATCTGCTACGTTGCTGTCTTGCTTGTAGTGAAAAGCTTTCAAAAATCAGTAGACAAATCCCTAGTGATTTTACAAGGTAACCTACTTTTAGCAGTTGAAACCTCAGCTTTTTCTATGTATTTTATCATCTCTCAGTATTTTTTGACATCACTGCAGAAGAGACCTGAAACCTGCAGAAATATTTTTTGAAATATTGATATTTTTTAAAGCTCAGGAAACACTTCTTTACTGTGTGGGTGATAGTGTGCTTACAGAGGTTGCTCAGAGGTAGTGTCTCTCTTCTTGGCGATATTCAAAAGCCTTCTGGACATGGGCTTGCACAACCTGCTCTAGATGGCCCTGTTTGAGCAGGGGAGTGGGACCATATGACCTCCAGAAGTCTCTTCCAACCTCAACCATTCTGTGATTCTGTGAACTGTTAAGGCCAAGTTTTGAGTTTGCAGTGTAGAGTTATAAAAGAGAGTAATAGTTTGGAGCTCTAAGTGAAAGGTTTTATTTCAAATGACATCAGCTAACAGCACCTTATGATTTCAGTAGGCTGTCATTCTTTGTAGAATAAAACTATGAGTAACTCAACATTGTCTGATGTAAATTTATTTAATTGCATATGGTCATTTGGAATCTATTAGGGTGTGATTAACAAAGCTGTCTCCAACACTTTGCAGGTTGTTGAGAAATTATTCCTTTTTACTTTTTAAAATCATTTGTATCACTCCAGTTGATTTTATCCACCTTTATACAAAGCTTTTTAAGTATCGCAAAAAACTGTCAATCTTACTAATGTAAATTCATATTTCAGGCATAAAGCCTGTCTGTTGCATATTCCTAGTTTAAATCGGGTGCACCTGACTGTAATTAAATGCAAATTGTTAGTTAAAAACAAAATATTGATGAAATAATATCCCTTCAAAGTAGTTTTCCTAGTCACAAAATATTGCAGGTTTTTACAAGATCTTCAAGATGAAAAATAACCGAAAAGAGAGCCTGATCAGGTGATTGGGTCCTCTTCATTCCTTCTGCATGAGCTGACCTTGCTTCAGCAATTCAAGCAACTCATTACTGCAGTGAGTTATTTACATGGTAGCAACAGCTAACATAAACTAGATTTCTAGTCTTCCCAGTAAACTAGAATGTTAAGCATATATTTTGATGGTGCTGTGTATTTTCCAGCAACTACCAATTAACCTTAAGGTGAAATTCAAGGTTTTGATACATAACTCCAACTGTTTAACATCCCATTTCCTGCAAGACAGTTTTCAGTCTGTGCTGGTCACGTGCTTCTCACTGTGCTGGGCTAACATTTCTGGAATAGATCCTTGCTGGATAAATGTAACTGTAACTACTTTGAGCTGTGTTCAGGTTTTCTACTTTGCATCCCTTGGCATTTAGATCCCTGACTACTTCTTTTCAGTACTTTGATCTTTTCCAGGAGTTAGTTCACTCACTGCAAGGGATCATACTATCACAGGCAAAAAAGCCCCTTGTAATTTTCTTCATGTTTAAATCCTATAAGGATCCCAGATAACATATAATGGCAGTTTTACAAGTAGGCATCTTAATAATTATAGTTAAAATTCATTAGGATCTGCCTTGCTGTTCAAATTTAGGAGCAGAAACCTCTGCGCATACTAAGCAAAGAAAAAGAGTGGTGAGTCAGTCCCAATACAGAGAGTGGGAAAATTTGGAAGGTTTTTGTTTTGTTTTGTTTTCATATACATGAATATATGATACAATTTGAGGCAGTTAATATTAGACTTTGAGATCAATGCTTCTTATTAGTAAAACCATTCTAACAAGTGAGTGTGAAAACTTTCAAAGGCTTAAGTGAGAGAAAAGTGAGAGCAATCTGTGTCTTCCAGATTTGAACTTTTTATCACCCATAATGTATTTGCTGATGACATTATTTTTTACTTTGGTTTTATTTACCCAGTATGAGATATAATGACCAAAAATCTCAGCAAAAAATACATTTTGTCTGAAATCGTGTCTGTGAAAACAGCCATGTAGTTAGGCAAGGAATATTGCAGCACAAGTAGACTTATTTCTTCTTGTGTATCATCCCAGCTTCTGCTAGTCAATATTTTAATGACATTCTGAACAAAAATTTGCATCCAGTTTGTTTAGTAGCCTACAATGAAATTCTGTTCCAAAGTCTATGGTCACTTATTCAATCAATTTAAAATTCTAGCATTCAAAACACCTAATAGGAATGAATTACACAAATGAAATGGGTAGAGGATACCAAGTCCTTCTTTTTTGTTAGTTTTTAAACTTAATTATTTCATTTGGCATCCGTAGTAGGAGAAATAATTAAAAAAATAATAATTTCCTATTCATTCTTTCATCACATTTATCATTACACAGATGTTTATAGTTGCTTCTCCTCTAAACTGTAAAGTCATAACCTGTCATAGCCTCCACAGTTACAGCTTCTTTTATGGAAGCCATTCCACTTCTTTGATCAGACTTATCCCATTTTCTGCATCAGTTCAAATTCTTTTAACTTTGTATATTTGAAGATTAGCTAAGTAGAACTGTGCATATAGTGCAACTGTGCATAGTAGAATACTATAGACTTTTCCATTATCTTCCTAATAATTTCTAACAGTTTATTTGTAGTTTGAATACCTCTGATTATCAACTTCAAATTTTCAAAACTATCACATGTGCTCTTTGTTGACTAGGACAAAAAAAGACTAGGACAAAAAAACTTCAGTTTCAAAACTGAAATTCATCTTGCTGTTTTATTGCTCAGTTGCAATAACTTTCACACCTGTATTCCTGAAAAGTTTTATACTGTAGAAGTCAGGAAAAGTTTTGAAGTGTCATTTGCATGGTACTGCATGTATTCATTCTTCAGTGAATATAACGCAGTTCAGGTGATTGGCTTCTCTTCAGTTTATCATGTTTAGTTTATAATATTTGTTTTACAACCATATTCTAAAGCCTAATCTACTGACTTTCCAGTCTATGATATTTTAGACTCATGCCCAAAAGAAAAGAAAAGAAAAAAAATCCTTGCAGTGAACACCTTTATAATGAATTGTCTGTGAGTGCTCATACAACAAACACATTGATCATTTACAGACACTGCAGATTTTTTGGCTGATTGAATTCTTTGAATGCCACTAAGAAAATATAAATAAATAAATAAATAGATTATTTTCTGAGTTTAATATATTTGCAAAGTACATCCTCAAAATATCTTTTTTGGTCTGTGTTGTGATTCTTTTGCTTTGAACTTCACATGTACTGTATTATCTCTGTTCTTCTGATTTGGAAACAAATTAGTTTTTGAAAGATGTATTTTTCAGCTAATAGCTGCTTTCCCTTTTATTTGGCCTGCTTGAAATCTTATCGATGGGTGTTTATTGCTCTGACAAGTATACTCTTTCTGAGATACACAAAGTCACTAGAATTTACTTTGACTTGGAGAACAGACAGATAAGAGTAAGTCACATCACAGTCATTGGGTCGATGCATCACAACAGTGGCTGATGTAGACACACTCATTATTTTCTTTGAAGCTCCTTGCTGTGTTTTGAAGGCTACCCATGATAACTGTAAAAATTTCATGTTTTAAGCTGTTCTTTTTCATTTGTTCTTAAAAAAACACCTTCACTTTGTCTGTTAGATATCAGGTGTTATTCTTTATTTTTTCTTTTTTTTTCTTTTTTTTTTTTTTTCTTTTTTTTTCCTTTTGTTTTTCCTTCTTTTTTTCTTTTTTCTTGTTCTTTTTTTTTTTTCTTTTCCTTTTGAGTATCCTGTAATGATGCAGATCCTGAATATTTTATTGTGATTATTAAAATATATCTCTTACAGCCATTATGACTTAAATAAGATTCTGTACAGCTATACAATTTATTAGGAAATATTAAATAGATTGTTATCTATGTGTGTATATAAAATAAGAATATAAACATGAGAATAAGAATATGAAACAATAATAATAATAAATACTTAGTAATGAAATATATCAAATACCAAGGATTCCACATTGAAAATATAGAGTCTGTTAAGATGACAGAACACCCTCAAAGAAAAGCATTTTTTAATAAAAGCAGTTACACATTCATCTACTACAGGAAAAATCCTAAGTCCATGATAAATATAGCTGCTATTATTATATGACAGAACAGTGAAAAGCAGATGGACCTTATTTGCAATAATGTATCTGGGCTGAAGGTATTTTTCCACTTCTCTTTCTGTATTAATAATGACAGGTGGTGTTGAAGATAATTTTAACCAGATTATGATGAGCTGTAGTTCAGATTCAAAGACACTTTTTCCAGCTTCTCATGCTTGGTATATGACTGAAGATACTTTTAAATTCAATTCTTCAAAAACAGCATTTGAAGATTTGTGTGTGTGAGAGCTGATGAGGTGCTTGCCTTTTCTGAAAAGCAATCTTTGAAAAACTTAAAAAGCACATATTTCAAAAAGGGTTCCTCTGACTTTCATGTGAAGATACCTATTTTGATATGAAAATGCTTGTAAGTGGAATTTCCAAATAGCAAATTTCCTCCCATCCTTGGGAAAAAAAAAAAAAAAAAAAAAAAAAAAAAGGAGCGGGACGACGAGGAGGTCACAAACTAGATGAATGAAAAAAATAATAATAAAAAAAATCCTGTGCTTACTTTAGACCTTGCAAGCTAATAAGATAGTGTATTAATTGCTAACAGATTGCAAGGGAGTATTTATTCATTTTAAGAAGGAAATAAGTGTATTATGTGGTACTTGGTTTACCTCACAGCTCAGTGCATTACCTTCAAAGGTAGCTCAGCCCTTGAAGAGAATTTCAGTTTCTTAACTCATATTCTTTGAGTTTCACCTTCTTTGCTATGTGTATTTCTGCATATGAATGTATGCAGATATGTGCAAAAGACTGCATATGTTCAAACTTTCTATAGTTTCTTAACTGCTTGTAGGGGGAAAGTAATGTAAAATCATGCTTAGGCTATAGTTTATCATTTAAGTGGGGCAAGAAATTATTTGTGAAAGGGCTAATACAAATAACAACCCCGTTCAATGGTATGAAGATAAATTTTAATGAAGTATCAAATAGAGAATTTGTACTTTCTCATTGGGTTCATTTTCTGAAAAATAAAGGCTGTTTTCAAACATATGAAACTGAAGATACTGAAGATACAAGCAAATGAGGTTTAGGGTGTAGTCCAGCCACAGAATTATTTTGAATGATGTCTGAGTCGCCAGCCTGCAATCATTGAAGGAATGATAGATATAGGTATTTGATCATTTCAAACGACTTAATTTAATTGGGAAAAACAGTATAAAGTGTGGTAATGTGGTAATGGAGCATGTATCCAGACATTGAGTGTGAATAATTACAAATTCTATGAATGTTTGTTTATTCTGCCTGTTGAGGCTAAAATTTGATGCACTTTGATTCTGCTACCTGAAGCCATTCTGCAAATGTTTGTATTATTACAAATACATTGGAATAACAATATGATGTTGACTGGGTCTGTGTTAGAATTAATTTTGGTTGTGAAGGAACTGTTTCTGTCCTGAGGGACAGCTGCTGGCAGATTCCTGGGAGTCTAGGGCTGAAGCTAAGGGCACAGGCTTCTCCTGTCTTCTGTTTATACATCAAGTGTTTTCCTTTGCTAACTGCTTTGCCCAGCCAAAGCCTTACCCATGTTTGCAGCAAGATTACAATCTGATTAAAAATTAAGTTTAAGCAAGAACAGGTTGCATGAGTCTTGAATTCCCTTCACCTGGGTGATGCACAGTTTTGACTTTAGAGAATCCTTTGAGGGGCCAAAGTAATGTTTGCCTTTTCCAACGTGATCTCACCAAAACCACTGGAATATGGTTCAGTGTAGAAAGGAGTTTCTCCAAAACCAATTCCCTGTCATAGAGAGGATCTGTATAAGACACCTTTCCTTTAAAACACCTTGATGCATTTGAGGATCTTTCTCATCCAATATTTAAACTTGTTCTTGATATAAAGTGTTGGTAGATCCTTCCCACATGTTGTTATGTCTTACTCACATGCACAACACAGATGCTCTATAAAGCAGCCTTTTCAGACATTGGCTTTGTTAGTTACTGTCCAAAGTAGCAAGATAAGTAGCAATCACAGAATCATTATAGAATCACAGAATGGTCTGGGTTGGAAGGGACCTTAAAGACCATCTAGTTCCAACCCCTCTGCCAGGGGCAGGGACACCTCCCACTAGACCAAGCTGCTGAAAGCCCCATCCAACCTGACCTTGAACACTTTCAGGGATGGAACATCCACAGCTTCTCTGAGCAACGTTTTCCAATGCCTCACCACTCTTATAGTAAAGAATTTCTTCCAAATATCTAAGCTAAGTCTGCCCTTTTTTAGTTTAAAATAACAATAACAAAAACAATATAGTAATCCGCAATAACAGCAGATATCTATGGCTAAAATTGGTAAACTTGCCAGGCTGTATTTTAGCTTAAAATTTCAGACTTGAGTCTTTAATACTGTTATCTTAGTTCACCCAGATGTAATAAATCTGACTAATTTAGCTAAACCAATAAATGAAGTTGTGCAGCTACTTTTATCACAGTTTAAATGAGGCATTTTTCAGTTTAGCATCAATTGGAATCTATTTAAGCTAAACTAAAATAAACCACTTTTAAACTGAGTTATATATCCACGGTGGAGTTTAACTAATTCACTTTATTAAAAAGCTTAAGTTAATAAACCTTAAATCCCTCATGTGAACAGAACTTTATTCTTTCTGCATGAAAATGGTAAAAGACAGTTAAATAAGTCTTTCTTACCTTAATAGAAAAGTGGAAAAGGAGTGATATTTGACAAATAGTAATTGGATCACATCTGTGCTTTGCTGAAATATGCTCAGATAGAAAGTAAAGGTATGAAATAAAAAAATGGTTTGATCAGAATACAACAGAAAGTGTGAACACTAAAGAAATATTTGATGAAATATTAATAATCATATACAACTCTCTGAAAAGTAAGTGCTTCTATCATTAGGGAAGATGCGAAACAAAAATGAACAAAATATCCTGGTTCAGGGGCTGGATTCTTTGTTGTAATGAAGACAGTGAACTATAGTGATTTATTTATATTACCTAATTATTTACCATCTTCTAGTGTACTATTTAAAATGTAATTTATTTCATATACAAATCTGTATACAGGCCAACAATTATTTATTTATTTTTTTAAGAAAAGCATTTCAGATAAACTGCTATTAGTCTCCAAGGATGCGCTTCAGTTCTATCAAACTCCCAAGTAAGGAGAGACTTAAGCATATACTCATGGACATCTTCAGACTGGGAATCTGCACCATTATTAGCTCTAACTACATAAGTACAGGCTCTGCTGTGTTAAAATGAAATCTAACTGAAAAAAGAAATTGCTTTTGAGTTCAGACTAGCAGAGTACCTCAGAAATATTTGTATTACACCAGCCTGAAACATCTCTGTGGTTGAGAAGGGTATGGAGTAATATAGCTCTGCTTCAATAGAAGATCACATTCTACTTTGTATAGATATCATGGTTTACACATATAGAAAATTTGTATTGAAGATCACTTTCATATTTTTTCTAGATCTGACTTCACTGACCTCATCCCCAGCTAAAAGTGGCTCTATTTTTACTAGGCTGCTCAACAGTACTCTTAAGCACTGCAAATACAGCAAGGTGGATCTGCTTGCTGTGACACCAGAGAAGCAAAAAGGGACAGGACTCCTCACCAAAAATAAAATAAAATAAAAAATAAAATAAAAAATAAAATAAATAAAAAATAAATAAAATCACTGACACTTCATATCTGGAGCCATGGAGTGGTTCAAGCACCATTTATGCATGACCTAGATTTATCTTGAATCAGAATTCAGAGAATTTGGTTGATTAGACATGAGGGAAAAGAAAAAAGGTCAAGATTCATCTTAGGTAAGTACTATATTTCCATAGCAGAAGGCTAGCATGGACTGTCTAACTCTTTAAAACGTGTGTTTCATTCAGGATAAAAAGTTGCCAGATTCCAGTTATTTAAAAATAAGCAGCAGCTTGAATGCAGATAAAGGTGCCCAACTCAATTAGGAAGGATTTTTTTTTTCCCCAAAATCTGAAAGCAGGCATTATCCTCATTCGATAGAAAAACACAGCTGTGCAGTGCTGAGATACTAATGCATTCTGCATTCAGCAGATTGTAGAAAAAACAGACATTCTCATTTTGGATACAATTCAAACTTTTGGCACTGTCTTACAGCTTCTGAGGTCATTTACATCACTTCATTATAATGCACACACATTGTTCATACCTTGTTGTATGCTGACTGACTATAAGTAAGTATTTGCATATTATTTCTCCATAGCTTATTGAGAGACATTCCATTTCAGAATTTTAAATATTTAGTGACCAGGTGTTTAACTGCCAAATACAAATTATCACGTCTGTTTCTTATGAGGAAAAAATCCAGCCAATGCAGTGAAGTGTGTAAAAAATACCATAAGCTAAATTCTGTTCTCATTTGAAGCAGCATAAATGTGCAATTATTCCTCTGAAGTTAATAAATAAATAAATAAATAAATTGAATTTGGACTCTAGTGTATCAGTGAGTTAATGATATTTTATGTTAAAACACAAGTAAAAATAGATGGAATCACTAATTGTTGGAGGAATAAGGAAAACAAAAGAGAAAATGTCTTTTAAGCTTTTTGTCTATTGTTGTTTTCATCTTTTTCCAACGATTATTTTTTTAACTCAGTATCAGTGTTTTTTGTTTTTGTTTTTGTTTTTTAATCTGATGGATGAGTCTTAACGTGTACCTAAATGAAAATAGCTTAATTTTCAAAGTCATAAAGCATTTTCTGCTCTCCTTGATTCAGTAGTTTTCATTATTTGACCATGCAATGACTATTAAGATGAATGTAATAGGATCATAAAAAAGACAGATGCATCCCTGGGTTATGTCAGGTAAGGTATTCCCAGTAGAAAATAGGAGGTACAAAAGCTATTTTAGAAGGCATGGCTGAATTTTTATACAGAATATTGTTCCACTGTTTAGCTTAAAGGACTGAGTATTCAAAAGCAAAAGATGTAAGCTATTGGTTGATCAGAGATCTGCAGATCTTACAACTAGTGACTAAAACTCACTTATTTGGTGTAAAAAATGGATCCTGAGAGAAAGTATGATTATTCTTTATATACACAACAAGGGCTAAAGGCAAGCAAAGAAAAACTAAAAAAAAAGCTGTTTTTGCAAGAACAAATGGGAATTTGTTTTTCATATTTGGGTATGTGGTGGTTTTACCGTGCTGGGCAGCTAAACCCCACAACCGCTCTCTCACTCCCCCTCCTTTAGATGAGGAGGGGGAGAAGTAAAGCAAAGAACAACTCATGGGTTGAGATAAGGATAATTTATTTAAAGGGAAATAATTATAATAATTAAATAAAGACTATCATGAACTAAACAATTTAACTAAGGGGAAATAAAAAGGGAAAGGGGAAAAGGGAGGGGAAAAGGAAAAATAAAAAGAAGGGAGGAAAACAAACAAACAAAATAAATGAAGGCTATATGGAAGTGCAGAGGAAAGAAATTACTCTCTACTTCCCACAAATGAGCGATGATTGACCACGTCCTTGAAGCAAGGCCTCAACGCACACAGCCGGTGTTCGAGAGGAGGACCGACGTTTCCCAACGAGAGCCCACCCCTCCCCTCTTCTTCCTGTTTCCACCTTTTATTGCAGAGTGTGACATCACATGGCATGGAATATCCCTTTGATTGGTTTAGGTCAGCTGCCCTAGTGATGTTTCTCTCCTCACTTTTTGCCCACCCCCTTGGAGGGTTAGAGAAAGGCCCAATGCTGTTCCACTGCTGCTCAGCAGTAGACACAACACTGGTGTGATAACACTGCTGTTCCAGCTACAAGTACAGAGTACGGCATTGTATGGGCTGCTGCCAGGAAAGTTAACATTCCAGCCAGACCCAGTACAGGGTATGAATTAGATGTGAATTGGGAAAAAAGTTTTACCTTGGAGTTCCCAATAGTTAAGGTAGTTGGGAGATGGTTATAATGGAGTATAATTTTGCTGATAGAAGAGGACAAGTTTTTAAATGAAGAGGTATGGTATGCTGTTGTTTTTGGTTTGGTTTGGTTTGGTTTCTGATAACGTGAAATCAACAAAGTATAGGAGTATATTCCTTTCATTGCAGATCTCAGTATGACACAACTTTGAGAATCCTTGTGAAGGAGTAATTTAAATAGCAATGGCCATATATCTTCATTCTCATAAAACAGTCTTTTAGGGACAGATAATAGAAAGTGATTTCACCTGTAGTGAAAGAGTTGAGAACAATGACATTGTGTGTGACCAAATATCTACTTATCCTTGGTTCTGGTCTCTGATAGTGGTTAGTAATGGATACTTCAAAAAGAATGTGAGAATAGAGAATCATAGAATCATAGAATCATAGAATATCCTGAGTTGGAAGGGACCCTTAAGGATCATCAAGTCCAACTCTCGACACCGCACAGGTCTACCCAAAAGTTCAGACCATGTGCCTAAGTTCACAGTCCAATCTCTTCTTAAATTCAGACAGGCTCGGTGCAGTGACCACTTCCCTGGGGAGCCTGTTCCAGTGTGCAACCACCCTCTCTGTGAAGAACCCCCTCCTGACGTCCAGCCTAAATTTCCCCTGCCTGAGCTTAACCCCGTTCCCGCGGGTCCTGTCACTAGTGTTAATGGAGAAAAGGTCTCCTGCCTCTTGACACCCCCTTACGAGGAAGTTGTAGACTGCGATGAGGTCTCCCCTCAGCCTCCTCTTCTCCAGGCTGAACAGGCCCAGTGACCTCAGCCGTTCCTCGTACGTCTTCCCCTCCAGGCCTTTCACCATCTTCGTAGCCCTCCTCTGGACACTTTCCAACAGTTTCATGTCCTTTTTATACTGTGGTGCCCAGAACTGCACACAGTACTCGAGGTGAGGCCGCACCAGCGCAGAGTAGAGCGGGACAATCACCTCCCTTGACCTACTAGCGATGCCGTGCTTGATGCACCCCAGGATACGATTGGCCCTCCTGGCTGCCAGGGCACACTGCTGGCTCATATTCAACTTGCTGTCTACCACGACCCCCAGATCCCTCTCTTCTAGGCTGCTCTCCAGCGTCTCATCGCCCAGTCTGTACATGCAGCCAGGGTTTCCCCGTCCCAGGTGCAGGACCCGGCACTTGCTCTTATTGAACTTCATGCGGTTGGTGATCGCCCAGCTCTCCAACCTATCCAGATCCCTCTGCAAGGCCTTTACGCCCTCATTTGAGTCCACAACTCCTCCAAGTTTGGTGTCATCAGCAAACTTGCTCAAAATACCCTCTATTCCTACATCCAGATCATTTATAAAAATATTGAAAAGTACCGGCCCTAAAATGGAGCCTTGAGGGACCCCACTGGTGACCGCCCGCCAGCCTGACGCAGCTCCATTTACCATAACCCTTTGGGCCCTGCCCGTTAGCCAATTGCTCACCCATCGTATGATGTTTTTATTTAGCTGTATGGTGGACATTTTGTCCAGTAGGATCCTATGGGAAACCGTGTCAAAAGCCTTGCTGAAGTCCAAAAAAATCACATCAGCAGAGGGTGTTCTTTTCCTCTCTTCCTGTCTCTGTGGAGTTTTAGAGACCTCCTGAACTGTAGAAAGCTGTACCATATTTGTAGTCATCCTTGTCACTTTAAGTGCACTTTAAATAACATCATAACCTCATGTCTGGGAAAAGTGTCCTGAAATGTGTACACAGTATTTGATATTTATGTTATCTATCTGTATAGTGGCATTATCAGGTTATGATTATTTCCCCCTTTTGTTTACTTTTGTTTTACTTTTACTTTTTTACTTTTATTAGAAAATAATTCAAATTTTGTATTTGTCTTTTTATTGTTACTTATGTTTTCAAATCCATACTCATTCCAAAATCTCTTTCCTGAATTGTCATATCTAATTCAAAATCCATCAAAAAAAAAATAAAAAATGGAGAATTAAGGATCTTTTCCCTATGTGCTTTACTTTGCAGTAGTTGGCACTGAATTTTATCTGCTACTCATTTCATTCACATATTATTTATACAAAGAGTTAACTGGCCCTAGTGGACAGGCTACATCTATTTTAGTAGACCTAAAAGGATTCACACATGGACTGGATCATTGGCTCAAATTCATATCTTTTGTTTTGTTTAGTCAAGTCCTTCATTTTTGTCTTCTGCCAACGAAACATTTCCTAGACAATTGCCAAGCACAGTTTGGAAGAGAGAGCTGTTAAGAGACTTTTTAAATGCAGCTATAGGGTAGGAAGTAAATAAATTTAGTAATATGTTTGCAAGCTGCACATTTTTAGCTGTCCTCTGGGCCAGGGAGCAGACCCTGATCATTTTTTATTTAGCAATATACATATAATCATAGCAAATAGAACTCAAAGAGACAGAAAATCATGATGAATTTTGCATATGAAAAATTCACTGATGTTTGTGTAACCTGGTCTTAAATATTCAATGTTTTTACAATTATTTGACTGGAGTTACCAGGCCATGACTGCATAGCCTAGCCTTACAATTAAAAGATTTTTTATGCTATCAAAGGAAAACCTCTTTCTTCTACTTAAATTTGGTAGTTTTGTCCTATTCTCTTGCCAGGGTAATAGACCAGTTTGCTTAGTAACAATCTCTATCGTGCTCCCTCCCCCAGAGTTTTGCCTTTCTGTTGCAGACAGTCTTGGACACTTTCCTCATATTTTCATGACTGCAGCTCTTCCTCTGCTCTAAGTGCCTCTGTCAGCCACGGCCTTTTTGAGGGCTGGTGCCCAGTACAACTGTTTGAAATGCTTCATTAGAGGCAATGCCAGTTCTTGTAAGAGAAAAAATGTTGCCTGACATGTCTCACAGAAGATAAAGCTCTTTTGCTTCTTGTTATGGTATTTGCTACTTGTACAGCTGTGTGGAACTAATATGTATATAATCTTTCTACAGACCTGATGGTTCTGAGGCTTCTAGCTACAATAACATCTGTTTTTCTTGTTTTCTTTAATTCTTGCAGACATTTTAAAAAGAAACATCTTGCTAAATTCTGGATGTCAGGGCAGGTGTAGACATAATCAACATACAAGTCAATGCTTCATCTTATTCTGTCTACATGTCCTTCCTGAGTTAGCTGTAACTGTTGACATTAGTCAATCCAGTCAGTGTCTTTCTGATTCTCAGTTATCATGTTTGTATATAATATTCCTATTCATGAATGTTTCCTGTACTTCTGACCTCACACCGTAGAGGTATATGTATCCACCAGTGAGTTCCCCATTATCCAAGACTATGATGAATGTAATCTCACCACCACCATCACCCACTGTCACTGTGACAGTTTTCTGACCAGCAGCTCATGTTTATACATACCTGTAGGCTTTTGTCAGTGGCCACTAACATTGGTCTTCATTAAAAGTCACAAGGTGGTGGGATATTCTCCAGGTGAAGATATTCTTACCCTCTTTTGTGACATCAACTCTCTCCCTCTCTACCATAGTTCATTGTACTATATAGTACAATATAGTTCATTGAACCTAGTTCATTGAACCCATAGTTCATTGAACCTAGTATCAGTGAAGCCAAAGCAACATCTTGTCAACATCGTTACACAATTAAGTATTCATCTCCACATTCCACTTGTTCCACTTGTTCATCACCTTCTCTTCTTACACTTTGCTGGCAAGAAAGAATAGCCTAAAATCTCATAAAATTCATTCTCTGATGCAAGTGAATCACTGGGTATTTAGGTCCCCATTTTTTCATCTGGACATAACAATTTGTAAAGCAAAGTATACAGAGAATAAATGTAACAAAGTCAAGTAAATGCACAGGGCTGACAAGCCAACTTAGCCCTCCCCCATATAGGAGAGATTTTGCCAGTGGTACTTAGGAAATTGATGTACTTTCCCTAACCTGAAAATACTTTATTGAGGGATATTTCATTTTAAAAACCCTTTAGAAGATGTGCAGAGACATAATACTTTCTACCCCTGAATTTCTTAATTTTGCAGGATAGATGATTCCTGCTAATCATCTTCAACATTTGGGTGCCAAGACTATCATTTATTTTAAGTAATCTGGACTATCTTAATCAGATACCTGTATTTCATTACAGTGTACAGGTATGCCTTCTTTATTGACAGACATTGAAAGAGAATGATTGATGAATGGGGTTTCTTAATCCCGCCCAGATGACAGCTATAGGAATCTAATGTGAGTCGGCAACACTTTGAAGGACTAAATTTTCTAACATGAACTCTGGTTGAAGTGCTGAGGGCAGTTTTATGTTTGTTTTTGCATTTTTGGGGCACATTATTTCAAATAAATAGGAAAAAAAAAATTTAGTGTGGGAGACTCCTAGATATTTTCTTTCAGTCTGAACAACTGAGATAGAGAGGAGAGTGTATGCATATGGGAGGAATGAGTTCTTAAAGTAAACCCTCTATGAATAGCTAATACAATCACTGTGACCATTAATGTTCTCCTAAATCTTTCAAATATAAGAGTAGATATTTTGTTCCTTTGAAAATATTTTGTGTGTGTCCAGTTTTAATCTTTTTTTTTTTCTTTATATTATGTTTTACTGCTTAAAAAAATGTATCTATTTAAATTTTTATCTGTGTGGGTCCACTCAAATGATCTGGTATGATATACAGGCTCTAGCAAAGAATTTTATTTATTTATTTTCAAAACTAAGAATAAGTACCAGTTGTAATGTTCTGTTTTGCTTTTTACATCTGCTTTTTATTATCAGTATTTCACTTAGAACCTTAAATGTTCTATGCTTTTATATACCTGTAGTACTAAAACAAAGAATTTTAATACATTAAATAAAACAGTTAGATTTAAACCTGAATCTTAATGACCAACTTCTTGTGCTTTGTTTAATAATGAAACAAATCTAAACCAGTCATGTAGTAAGCCATTCAAAAATAGATTTTAAGTCGAGCTTAATAAAGAATATGTAAGAAATTCTGTAAAGCCATTATACACCAAGCTTATTTATCTGTATAGATAATTATTATTTTTAACATATTTTGCTGAGTTTTCTGTACAAAACAATTGCTTTTATAAATGTAACTTGTGTAATTTTCGTGTAATTTTCTTTATTTTTCAAATGAACCATCTTCAAATCTAAAAGTAGATGTAGGATTCACTTTCTCGTCTCCATGTTTTCCATTCTTCGATATATTTCCACACATTTTTCATGTGTGTTTTGTCACACACACACAGATAGAGCTGGCCCCAAATGCCTCACTGATGTTATAAGTGCTCTGTTCAGCAAACTGCAAGGCAGTTTACTTTGAACTCCCATAAAGCTTTCTGTCTCCTCTGTGAGAAGTCACTCGTAATGGTCTTTCTTAAAAAGCTATCTCTTTATGAGAAAGCTTAAAATAATTCTTGTACGTAGCTTTACTAAAACTTACAATTCACCTATAAAACTTTAAATTCCAAACTCCCAACATTAATTAGCCTCACAGGGGAAATGAAGGTGCCCTTCTTCTAAAATAAAACAATTAGTATGAAGTTTTGTAAATTGAAGTTTATTTTTACTGATGTTTTGTAAACATAAGACAATCAAAAATGTGACTCTTTGCTTGCTGAAACTTTAACTTATCTTGATTAAATGGTAATGGTCTCTAAAACACAATATATCTTAAGTACTGTAAAGGATGCCATGAAACCATCTCCAAGCAGAGTTATGAAAAATGAGCCCAGGAAGTTACCTTACAGTAAGAGATACTGTGTTTGTGTGGCTTACGTGTTATCCTTACAAGAGTCCTTAAAGATTTTTAAGCTTTAAATGTCAGCAACTGTTCATGCGTACACAATATGAGAATACTGATTTGGAATACAGGAATAGATATTCAAATCAGCTGGTTTTCTATTCCCTTCTCTGCAAAACTTATAAATATGTCAGTAGGTATGTCTTTAGCTTCTGTTAATTCATTTGCCTCGTTGTGGTGTTATGTATGCGTACTCGATTGCCAAACTAAAGAGGATGCCCAAGTTAGGTTATGTTTTCTTTTCATTTTATTAACTCCAGCCTTGGTCTCATGTTCACTTTTTCTTGCTTAGCACCATTGTAGACATTTCCTTTATGAATACTATCAGTATTTATGAAAAAGCAATAAAAATGATTGAGAGTCTGGAAGGGACTGATTTATGAGGAAAAGAGTTAAATACAGAGTGCTTGTCTAAATAGCGATTCATGAATGACATGCTAAATATCTGTGAATGTTTTTAAAAGGGAGTGTTTTAAAGAGAGGAATCCTGTAGGGTGGTTCAAAGTAACCAGAAATGACTGAATGAAACTTAGTAAAGGAAAGGTTTAAGCATATTTTTCTTTATAGTCATATTTTTCTTAGAGAAAAACTATATTCAGTACAAAATAATCTCCCAGAGATGCTCAAACACACCCTCAAAATGCTTTAAGAAATGACTTTTATTTCAATCATTAATAGTTTTAATAGTTGTTTTGGTATAAGTATCTCAAAGTGCTCTGCATCCAGTGCTTAACACCTTATGACACGTTTTTTGTCAGGTTTAGAATGAGTGTCACTTAATAAAATCAGTCTAGACAAAATTGTTTACAAATTTTGGCATAAATTTACACCTACAACTTTAATCTTAAATACTGTAGTTTGAATGACAAAATTGGGACAAAAAAATTATTTTGTCGAGCAGTGCTCAGAAAGTCTTGGTCTCTGGTTCAGTCCTCTCCTCTATTTATAGGAATTTGACTATGTCTGTTATCTCCTAAAGGAAGACCAGTCACCCATGTATAAAGCTAACAAGTATGAAATTTGGGGGATGATTTATTCCTGTTTTCAGCTAATTAAACTATTCTGCTTCCTAAAAAGTTCTTCTGCATGAATTGCCACAAGGCACTGAGAGCAACTCCATAGCACAGCAATGCTGGCAGTCATCTAAAAGCTGGACAACATATGTCAAGTTTTTCTGAATAGAGGAGGGAGGGTAACTTCCAAAACCTGGTGAATATGCCAATACTAGCCATTCTGATTGTTTCAAATAGATATTCCCAGATTGTGTAAAAGGAGCCTAGAGAACTAAAATATTTGATTCATCCCCAATAACATTTTGTTTTCTGTTCTTTGCACAATTTTCTATTCACTTTGATCTGCAACTTTTATTTTCACTTTGTCAGTTCAGCCTCCAAACTAAAAAAGACTGACTGACAGTTGCCAATCAAACACAAAAATGATGTAATTGCTTTGTAAGTCCCAAAGGCCCTTTTACTTGCAAAGCTGGGTGACCTAGACACGTTCACATCAGTAAGATTAGTGTGAGAAAGCCAGCTGCCAAATATCTCAGAAGAATACCAGTGAGAAAGGAGGAGAAGGTCCTCAGGACCTTTTCTTAAGAAAAGCTGAGAAGGTTTTCTTCTCTTTTTAGAAGATCCGGCATGCTTTTAATTTTGTAGTGAGGAATTACAAAGATAAGGAGTAGTTACAGTGTGTTCCCTATGGTCTGTTATTTTATAGCTTTATTTCCCTATTCGAAGATTCTGCTGGATTTGCAATATTAAAACAAATAAGCTAACCAACCAACCAAACAACCAAACAAAAACTGTTCTATTTTAGCCCCTTTGTTAGATGTAGTTCTCAGGATACGATGAGAAGGTATAGGATGTAGCTTCTGGAAGAGGACATGGAACAGAACTGCAGAATCACAGAATAGTTGAGTTTGGAAGGAACTGCTGGAAGTCATTTGGTCCAACCTCCCTGCTCAAGCAGGTCCACTTAGATGCACTTGCTCAGGACCATGTCCAGATGTTTTTTAAAAACCTTGAAGGAGGGAAGCTCTGCAACATCTCTGGGCAACCTGTGTCTGTGCTCAGTTCTCCTCTTGTAAACAAATATATATAACATAAAAATATTTAAAATAAAAAATCTATTCATTGTTTTCAGACAGAACCTCCTGTGTTTCATTTTGTGTTCATTGCCTCTTGCCTTGTCACTGGTCACCACAGAAGAGAGCCAGGCTCTGTCCTTTTTGCACCCTCCCTTCAAGTATTTATATACATGGATATATGTCAGGAGCCCCCTGAGCCCCTCCTCCAAGCTGGAAAGCCCCAGCTCTCTCAATCCCTACTCAAATGTCAGGTGCTCCAGCTCCTGCATCACTCTTATGGTTCTTCTCTGGACTCTCCAGTATATCTAGGTTTCTCTTGTACTGGTGAGCCCAGAACTCGACCCAGAACTTCAGTTGTGGCCTCACCAGTGCTGAGCAGAGGTGAAGGATCACCTCTCTCTACCTGCTGACAGCATTCTGCCTAATGCAAACCAGGATACCATTAGCCTTCTAATAGTGTATTGTATTGTTGACTTATGTTTCACTTGGTGTCCACCATGATCCCAGGGTACTTTTCTGCAAATTTGCCTTCCAGATGGCCAGCCTGCAGCATGGAATAGCTTGTGTCTGGGGTTACCCTTCCCAAGTGTAGCACTGTGTTTAATCACAAAGAGATCATATAATGATGCTCCAAATGTAAGGGAAAGGCTTTTTTTTTTTCTTTTATTTTTTTTTTATTTTTTTTTATTTTTTCTTTTTTTTTTTTTCACAAACATTCTTTTTACAACATCTTTTTAATCTGCAGCTTCAGTTTGTTTGTACACCATTAGCAAGGAAGTCCTATGTTGACACTTGGCCTACTAACATATGCTGCTCATTCAAATCCTGCCATGGATTCTGCAAGTTGGCTGGACAAGACCCAGTCAAGATGTGTGAGCTGGTAAGGAGTAAGTATGTTTGGTTTGATTTTTAGTTTCTTCAAGGAAAGATGATATCAGAAGGTATTTTCATTCTTAGCATAAAATAACTATTAACTTTATCCTTGTCTGCTAATTTCATCTCTTGCAAGAAGACTCTCCATTAGCTTTCATATTTCTCTGCTTTTACATAATGCTTCTTGGAAGAACTAGAGGAATTCTTATTACGATAATAAATTCTCTTCAATAATAATGAAACAACTTAGAGGAGACTATAGTTGTTGGGTTTTGTTTGTTTTTTTTGTTTGTTTGTTTGTTTTCTCATCATACAATCCTACAAGCTATTTTGCAATTGCATTGGTTTATATATCAGAGTTAATTACAGAACCAAGTAATATTTAGTATCTTCTTTCTGAAATACAGCAGCAGGTGTAGAGGTTGCACCATATATCATCCATGTTCATAGATAAGTATGACTAATGCGGCACACTTCAAAAAGAAATCTATCCCGAGGTATTATGCATGAGTCAGAGAAGCCATAGTATTATATTTAGAACAGCAAGACAAGAAATAACAGGCTCCCCAAATTCAGTGAGGTAATTTAGTTAAAAAGTATGGTGCCAGTTTGTGTCAGGCTACAGGTCAGTCTTATATATGCTTGGTTCTTTTTCTTTCTTTTTTATCCTTTTAAACAGCCATGTGCAATGGAGCTATAAATTACCATAAAGTTAGACCATAACCTTAATGAGGCAATATGAGGTGTCTGCAGTTGTGTTTCATAATCATATTGCCTGCATGTTATAGGAATACTTGTGTTGAAAACAAAAAACTTCAATATAGATTGCCTTATAGTAAGACTTATTCCCAGTAGTTGATAGACAGAGGCAGCCTAGAAAATGCTTCAGTGGTGGCCAAGGCCTGATATTCATACAAACAGGTAGCTGATTTAACTTTCATAAAGGTCAGAAGTCAGCAAAGATATATTGCTTCCTTCTGCTTGGAAGAGAAGTAATGACAGGTTAAACACCAAAGGAGCTGCTATCATGGATGCATCTCAAATGAGAGCAACAGAAAAGACTTTTTGTCCAGCTTCTGAGCTACTCCTGGAAAAGAAAGGTTCTAGAAATTTAAGTAAAAGAGCAGGATATAAATATAATTCTTTTTCTTTGGACTTTAGGTGTTTTCTTTTTCCTTCTGGAGTATTATAACTTCTGAAAAAATGGTGTCTTGAGTTAGTTGCTTTTCTCCCTCTTATATAAATATCTCAAAAAATACTTCTGAGATATACGATTATTATTTTTTTTAAGTACAGTGGTGAAGTGACTGCCAAGAAATGAATACTTTTTTTTTTTTTTTTTTTTTTTTTTACTATAAACTGCAGTGATATGTTCTTTCAGCTTGGATTGTACCTATCTCTAATGTGCAGGAAGAGCAAATACTGCAAAATCCTGGTATTTTGAACTATTAGTGAAATTGTGTATGGAGAAGAAACCTAGATTTATTCAAGTAGATGCTTGCTAAACCACAGATAATCTACTGTAAAAGAAAAGTCTCTGTAAATGTTAATGTCACCATTTTTTTGTACATTCAGTAAACTTGAGGACTGCCGGGCTACAGGGTACTGTGGGGATTTTTCAAGAGACAGTCTGTTGCCATAAAAAGAGATAGTTATTTCAGCACATGGTCTGAAATAATCATGGAGATTTTTTTTTCCACTTGTGCACGTTTGTTCGCTTTTTGTTTTCCTGATATTTCTTTATTCTTTCAATAGTTTAACCATATACATAAGGCAAAATAAATTAATTATGTTAATATTTCAGTTGCAGATTCTATTCTTTACTGCTAGTAAAGCAGTATTGGAGCTAGCTGCTTGGCTGTTATCTAACACTATAGAGTTACAGGACAAAGTGCTTTAAAAACAAACAAGAAAGCTAAACAAAATAAATAAACAGCCCACAAGAAAAAGGAGGAGGTTATTTGAGAAGGCCCTTCTATTTTGGCCATTAATTGTCTGCCTACATAAATTTTTAAAAGTCACCTTCATCATGTGGTATTTGCTGCTCTTGACATTGGACATGCAAAAACAAGAGGTTAATTTGAAGATTTTTGTTTAGGATGCTCTGCACTTTGCACATTATACTAGATACAAGGAAACTGATATTATCATGTAGGAGAAAATGAAATGCATTAGCATTAAGCAAAGTACTTTGCTGATACTTATCTTATTGGAAAGGAGGACTTTGGACTGATGCCAACATGTTGGCTAATTAATTACGGTGGTCAAAAACTATGATGCTGTCAAAGACTCTCAACTTCTATATAATGCTGGTGTGTTTTTATCCCCCACAGAGATAACAAATGGGTTGCTAGGAAACTTACTTGAGTTTAACAAAGAGTAACGTAGGTATCTCATCTATGAAAATGATGTGCATGCCAAAGGCTTTGTTACTTAAGGAGCTACTTGCCCTAGAATGCTTTTTTGCTTGATTACCAATGGGTGGACAGGGGCACCTTGTCCATTCACAGAAATATTTTAATGTATTCTGATTTGTTAGAGTGTACCTTATTCTAACTTCAAAATGAAGACTTCCCTGAGACTTGATGAGATTGTTTCATTAACAAAAACACAAAAGTTTTCAAGCTGTATCAGTGAAAATACTGTGACACTACCTTGTCTTGCCTCCATCTGTCTCTCGAAAAGCTAACACCATGATGCCATGTAAGCAGAATGGGGTGGGGGTTGGTTTCTTTGTTTGTTTGTTTGTTTGTTTTTTCTTTTAAAAGAGCCACAAGTTATGTTTCTCTTTGCCTTAGCCTTGAAGACTAGGCTTTGTGTGATATGTGGTGCTCTCTCTTCATAAATGCAATCTTCTCCATGTGGATACTGATGAAGGAGCTTCAGAAATGCTTTTGTGCCTTCCCACTCTGATATACAGTAATCCCCAAGAGCATTCAGACAACTCCAGTAGCAAGAATGTCACCTAGATGGTGGGATCTGCTAGATGCTGCTCCAGAGTCAGCACCACCCTTAGACAGAGTTTAGAGAAAGTTTCTGTTGAAGCAAGAATCTATACAATGTCAGTGATGTCAGTTCTTAATCCAGGGACATTTTGCTCCAGGACACAGTTTTACTCTGATTTTATTAATTCCTGTTATCTGTAGCTTTAGGCGGACACAGTCAAGATGATAAACCAGCCTTGTAATTTTTATTTATTTATTTATTTATCTGCAAAACATTGTATAGAAAGATTCTGTCTCTTGGTTTTATCTTATTTGAATTTCATTACAAATTTTCATGAGCTTTCTCTCCCTAGAGTAACCATGGCAGCATCATTACCTTAGAAGCTATTTTATTTTTTCCTATTATCAATATTTTTTCTAGATGATCTTAAGCATGTATAAAAATAAACCCCCACTTTAAAATAACATTAGGGCCACTTTGTTGACTTTTCTACCCTCCCTTCATCACTGAGAGCATATTTGCTGTTAGCAATGGGAGGATGACAGCTATCATTCGCATTGTGCAGGCTACTTTACCGTTGTTGAGATCATAAAAACAGCATCAAAAAATGATGTCTGATGTTCTTCAGTAGAACAATTTATTTCTATTTCTTCCTGTCAATATAATGATGTTATAAGTTTAAAATAACAAGACAAAATGAAAACAAGCCTTGTGGTTTTCAGTCTATTTACCAGATTCTTCCAGATGCAGTCAGCATCTGAAGTCATAGAGATTCAGGATACTGAATAGGGGTTCCAAGTGTGAAGGTGAATAACATTTTTGAGTTTTAAGTATCATTTTGGAGGGAAAAATACATTTCTCTAAACTTCAGTCAAAAGTACTCACTTAGCAAATTGTTTTTCTCTAGACTGTATTCCTCTATTCCTCTGTGGAGCTTGAACCACAAATGGCTTTGTTTTTATGGGCATATGTTGGCATTAAACATATGTTTTGGGCAGGATTGCCTCCTTCTAGAAAAACTATTTATATAGCCAAAAAGATAACTTTGAAATAGAGTGTAAGGGGAGAAATACAACAGTCCTCAGGCATTTCAGAACAGGTAAATATGAGATTTAGAGAGACTGCAAGCTATACACAGAAACTTTCAGAAGTTAAAACCATGGAAGTATTGAGAACTGCAATTCTTGAGAACTGCAGTATTGTGAAAGCAATTACAGAACAGAGATTTGATTGAGTGAATGAATGTAGCCTTTCTGAATGGAAGAGTAGAATCTGAAAAGATGAGAGAAGGGATACTTGTGAAATATTAGGAGATTAAATCTGTTAAAATCAACTGTCTTCTGAAAAGTAAGCAGTTCATATCACACTCTTCATCTGTATATAATATAGGCTACACCATTATTCACATTCCGTAATGTAGAAATATATTGTTCTAATTGTTCTGGAGAACAAGTCCGATGAGGAGTGGCTGAGGGAGCTGGGCTTGTTCAGCCTGGAGAACAGGAGGCTCAAGAGCCTTATTGCTCTTTACAGATACCTTAAAGGAGGCTGTAGTGAGGTGGGGGTTGGTCTGTTCTCCCACGTGCCTGGTGACAGGACGAGGGGGAATGGGCTTAAGTTGCGCCAGGGGAGTTTTAGGTTGGATTTTAGGAAGAACTTCTTTACCAAAAGGGTTGTTAGACATTGGAATGGGCTGCCCAGGGAAGTGGTGGAGTCCCCATTCCTGGAGGTCTTTAAAAGACATTTAGATATTGAACTTAGCGATATGATTTAGTGGAAGACTGTTAGTGTTAGGTCAGAGATTGGACTCGATGATCTTGAGGTCCTTTCCAACCAAGAAATTCTGTGATTCTGTGATTCTGTAAAGGTAAAAGTAATAATCAGTATTGTAAATGTGATTACTGTTCACTAATTCACAAGGGAATGAGAATTTGTCCCATTATATAAGGCTGAATTTGAAGGAAGGAAAAATAATCAAGGAATTCTTGGTTTGAAAATACTTGACTATGAAACAGGCCCTTCATAGGACTGAAAGAATTTGTGCTCAACTCTAAAAGTGCAGAAAATTAGTTTCTTCAAATTCTTCAAGATCAAATGTGCCACTGACTGAGATTTGTCTAGTGATGAGCAGAAACTTGATGAGTTTGATGATCCTGCAAATGAGACATTTTTATTTTGTTATCTCCATTGAAACATAGTTGCAATGATAATTGATGTTTCTTCTCCAGAGCTTTCAGCAACATTTTAACATCTGCTATATTCAGGAGTAGGTTTTGTTCATTTCCGGCATTGAAAACACTGCAAAGATCAATCTGTGCTGTATGGTATAAAAACAACTGAAAGGCAAATGTTTCAACTTAATCAAAATTTTCAGTTTCCTTTTATATTAATAAAATTGCCTTCAGTATTGAACAAAGCCAGCCTTAAAGTAATGAATAGAAGGCATACATTCACATATTTGCTAAGAGATTTTGCAAGCAGAAAAAAAAAAAAAAAAGGTAATGATAAAGGAAGAAATGAGGCTTAGGTGAAGGATGTGGCCATCTAAAATGAGTATTGAACTGTAGAAACAGAAGCGGTGACTTTAAAAATATTATTCAAGTTCATCTGATTATGAAGATATCATCAGATGAATCACTGTTTGACTGAAAAATTCTTTATTAACCAATGATCATTTCCTGCACATGTTCAGAAATGTCCTAATGTAAGGATACTGTTTCCCACCTAAAATATCGTAGAAAAATGCCTTAGTCAGCAAGATGTGCAGAAAGACTTCAGAGTAAATATCTCTCCACCATTTTGAAGCAGAAACCCTCTGCAGGAGAGAATTCAAGACTCAAGTGGGGTCTTGAATGGGTACAGAGGAGTGAACATGGTTCTACAGCCTTATGATCAGAGCACTCATTTTATGAGAAAAATGTGCTAGTTCTGTCTTGTATGTGCATTTTGTGTTTCACAGTCAGTGACTAAACTATGAAATCATTTATTTTAGAGAACAGATACCATCCCTGATCTCTTCTCTCCTGGATGATTACCTTATTACTCTATTTTCTAAAGCCCAGTGAATCTGATTTTTCCCACTTACTTTTACATTCAAGACCTGACAGTGGGTTTTGGATATCAAATGGCAAGAAATTGCATAACACAGCAGTTCATATAAGTTTTAAATAAGGCCTTTTAAATACAAGTCCTCTTTTTATGAGGCCTCAATATTAGATTGTTCAATGTGTGAGATTTTTAGGTTGCAATTCTACTATCTAACCTACTAAGTCCAAATTTCACTGGGGATCAACTTGCTTCAACACCCAATTTGTATCCACCTAAGTCATTCATTAGGGCTATCACTACATAATTTAATAATTATAGTAATGCCAGATGGTTATTCAGGCATGGCGTCTGTTCTAAAAATCCATATTGTCATCTATGCAGTTAAACCTCACTACTGAAAAAGCATCTTATGGAACTCTGATAAGTTGCTAAAAATGCGGTTTGTAAAGCCCAGGTCTGCAAAACAATCTCAGTGTTAATCTAGCTCTACCACTCCATTAGCCATGAGTGTAGCCCAGTAGGAGGGATTTGCGGTGCAAAGCTGTTGTTGCTGAGGTCCTGACTTGTACACTGTGGGGTTCAGGGTCAAGTCCCATGGATTTAATACATGCAGCAGTGGGAATTCATTGGGAGGTTCCCAGGACACGACCGGTTTTATTTTTCTGCAAAGGGTTTCTGTTCAGGATCTCTGGATCATCCCCAAACGGGACAATCAGGAGGTCTGCCTGCAGTCCTGTCACAAACCGAACCACTAAAACAGTCTCTCCCTTGTGATGTGAAACAGCTGGAGAATTGTGTGATTTCAAATCATATCCTGGGATGGCTCAATATGTACATTACAGAAAACCTGCAATCCCCTTTGTGTTGCCTTCACCAGAATGTAGGCACCTACTACAGACAGGTGTCTTGTGTGTAGTGCTGTGCAGCTATGCTCTCAGTATTGTGAACAGACACACAGTGCTGTGGAGCACATGATGGAGTCTAAGCAAATTGTTGCATCCTACAGTAGATACCTATTGTCTGGTCATCTGAATCACTCCTGGGGCCCCATTGACATCTCCCTTGACTACATCAGAGCATTATGTTCCCATATAATAGGAACGTACTTACTTATCACAGAAGCAGGCACAAATGTGGAACACTTGAAGTTAGATGCCTTAATCTTATATTTGATCTGTTTCTTTAAATCAGAATTTTGCTTGTCTGAAGTTCCCAAAGTATTTTATAAGCAACACCAGAGTATTTTTGTTTAAATCATTCATGTTGGGATTATTCAGATCAATATGAACCTTTATGAATGTTGAGCCTTTATGAAGGAGTAGATTTTGAAAGGGCAAGTAACTTTAGCAAGAGAATGTCAGTGCCTTAGAAAAGACTCAAAAAGCTGTCTTCCCTACACAGTGAAGCTAGATTACTTAATGCTGTGTGTTATTTGCAGAATGGTGAGTTTCTCATTTAGAACATGAATTTATTTCTGTTTTTGGAATAAGTATGCTTATGAAGTAAATTTCAGTTTTTCAGTTCTACAGGATTTCAGTGAGATGGTAATTTTTAGAAATGATTGATTTGCAGAGAACTCTTGTAGTCAATGAAAAATTCTCCCCCTCTTTGGCTGCTGTTATTCATTCCTCTCTTGCAGAAGAGCAGTAATTCATTTATGATTGTGCTGAGGGACAGATTGTTCCTCTTCACGTGCAACAGACACAGACAATGCCTCACAGTCAAGGGGCTGGGGTCATCTCTCTATACTTAAATCACTTCTGTTAGCTTTTAAGCTTTTGGTTGTATTCCTTCTACTTCCTTTTAATTTCTTCTTCTACATCACTCATTTTGGAAGGTGGAGGACAAGATCTCCCTCAGTTTTACTGCAGCAAGAGTATCTCTTTAAGATGCGTAGAAATCTTTTAAAGATATAGATTATCTGAAATGGATAGATTTTATGGGAATGTGTTGGGGGGAAGAAGGCAAGAGGAGAGATCTTTCTTTTAAGGTTGAGCTTTACCATTGGGGAATTGAATTTCAACGTATTATTGGAAAGCTAACTGCAAAATGAAGTTGTTTCTTAAAATATAGCTGATATGAGACTGTAGTATTTATAAACAAAACAAACAAACAAAAAACAACAAACACCTTTTGGTACCAGAAAAAGAAAATGTTTGGAAGGAGATGAAAGTGAGAAAGAATAAAATGCTGTATTTCATTTCATTTCATTTCATTTCATTTCATTTCATTTCATTTCATTTCATTTCATTTCATTTCATTTATTTTTGGAAATGAAGTAGAAGAGTCAAAATACTGATGATGGTATATAAGTAGGAGAAAATCACGTCCAGAACATACATATCTTTTGTGAGGAAAATACATCACTAACTCCTTGAATGTAACATGCTTAAAGGGCTGGCCTTGTATTCTTTTTGAGAGGGGAGAAAGGAAATAGTGCTTAATTGTTGTTGGTGGTTGGTTGGTTTGGTTTGGTTTGGTTTGGTTTGGTTTGGTTTGGTTTGGTTTGGTTTGGTTGTTTGTTTGCTTGCTTATTTGGGGGGAGGAGGAGGTGGGAGGGGAAGGGAGGTATTGTTTCTGTGACCAGATAGTAGATTAGTTGTTGGAGTGGTTTCATGGAAGAAAAGAAAAAAAAAAAAAAAAATCTTTTTGAGAATGCAATTACTTTAAGGTATTATTTTAGCACTTTGTGTATATAATAGGAATGAATAATACCAATCCTTGCTTTCAAACACTTCATCTGTGCTTGACATGGAGAAAATGTCATTCATTACATGGCTGCTAACACAGTTTCTGTTCATTGACCCCAATTATATAAGCTATCACTGCTCAGGCTTAAGAAAGCACTTAGGCACATACTTGAGATCCATTAATGGGATTTGTTGAATAGGGAAAGGCAGACACAGGCTTGAGTGCTTTACTGAATAGGGGCCATCTTAGGCACTAACCCTGCTGGCATTAGCATCTCTAGGTATAAGAGTAATCTCACTGATTCCAGTAGGGCAGCTCACACAAATAAAATGTCAAAATTAAGCACATATCTGACTACTGGAAGAAGCTCAGTGTCTTTTAGCATGGTTAACTGTAGATAAGTGCAAGCTAGCCTCATCCACAATGCAAACTGGCAGCATACACACCAGGTCAAATCGAATGGCTGTTGTGGTAAGTCTTGGGATGATACATCTAAACTATTTCTCAAGCAGCCACTGTCTCTACTACTTTGGGTCATCATATACCATTGCACAACAGAGATGCACATCACTGGCTCAGTTCAGGATTACAGGCGAGGAAGAAGCCTTTGCAATAGAGGACTCCATGCATCTGCATTAAGCACCACTATCATATTCATAGTCTATGAATAAAATAAAGTTACGCAAAATGTCATTCACAGTCATATGGTTCATGTGGAGCTGACAGAGGTAAGACACAGAAAATATTTCCCCAGCTCTCACTTCAGACAGCATTCATATAGAAAGGAACTCCTCATGGGCATTAGAGACAAGGGCCAGATATGTGCTTTCTCATGAAGAGAAGAAATGGTAAAAGTGGCCAGGCAAAACCAGGGAAATTAAAATCATTTTGCTAAAATAGCATTTTTTTTCTGCAATATGCAGAAGTTCAGTAGAAAAAGGGAAGCTAACAGTAAATAACTATGGCTGAAAAAACTTTAATCATTATTTGTGTCTATACAGAGCACACATATTTCAGATGGGCAAAGGATTTGTAGGGAGGCAATATCTGTAATTCTGCACAACACTATGAGACAGATTTGCAGTTTGTCATTCACTTTACTTTGATGATTCCACATTCTTATTGCTGAAGTGTTTTTTATGTTCACGTGACAGTACCTTGAATTTACCACAGACATCTAACTCCTGTTGTTCTTGACAGACTCACCCATACTTGTAGATGGGATTATATGAAATAGCTTTTCTCTCCCTTATGTCACTATGAAAGTAATGCACTGATGCTTCAGGTGCAGAACTTGTTGCTAAAAATATAACCTGTCAAGAAGGAAACAAAAGTGTAAATTGGCTTTGGCCAGCCATCATATTTAATTGTTTTCTTAAACTGTATTACCTCCTAGGCACTTGCTGCAATGCTATTGTATCAGAACAGATAATACAGCATCATGATTTTTCAGGAGGAAGAAAGGGATTTTAATGAAAATTAAAAAATACTTGGCTGTGCTAAGCATATAAGGTCACTGAAAATGCTGGTGGAACAGATCTAACAGCACCTGCTTTTTAAAGACTTTTGCACTATTTTTCAAGTCAGCTAAAAGGGAAGCCCCCATCTTCCTAAAGGATAAAAGTGATAACACAATTTTGCTCAGAGGCAGAAGATGTATCACATGGTGTCCAAGAAAATTCTGAAACAATTTGGATTGCAACCTATTTGTACTGCTTCCACCTTGTACACAGAGACAATGGCAAAATGCATCTTCTCTTCATGCCATGAATTGGATTTGGAGAAGACCTGGTGGTCAGATATTGAAACAAGCAGGTGTTTCATTCACTAGTTGGTTTCTCCTATAAGATGTTCGATTTGACCTAAAAAGCTCTATATATAGACCATCTGACTAGGGACCCCATTCTATAGAGTTGTGTACTTTATGTAGCAAACATGACCCAACCCATTTCACTTCCTTGAGACTGTCCTGTTCATACCATTTAGAATGACTAGTTTTAGACCCCAGGTAGATGGAGTCCTATATTGTTGTATGTAACTGTAATCAGTAGACATATTTAAATTGGAGAGTCAACTGCGAAATGAAATGCTCAGCCTCCCAGCCTGGAAGTCTGGGATGGGGAACAGGAGAAACCGCACACAGTTCAGGTGGAAACAGTTAGAGATCTGTTGTTCTGCCTGGACTGTCACAAGTCCATGGGGCCAGATGGCATCCACATGAGGGTGCTGAGGGAGTTGGCAGATGTGATTGCTGGACCGCTTTCCATCATCTGTCAGTGGTCATGGTCATCTGGAGAGGTCCTGAATGACTAGAGACTTGCTAATGTGATGCCCACCTATAAGAAGGGTTGTAAGGAGGACCCAGGGAATTACAGGCCTGCCATCCTGACCTTGGTGCCAGGAAAGGTGATGGAAGGGTGATGGAACAGGTCATCTTGAATGTAATCACACAGCATACGCAGGACAAAGGCAAGTCCTGCCTGACCAACTTCATCTCCTTCTATGACCAAGTGACCCACCTAGTCAATGAGGGGAAGGCAGTTGACGTATTCTACCTAGACTTCAGGAAAGCCTTTGTCACAGTCTCCCACAGTATGCTTCTGGAGAAGCTGGCAGACCATGGCTTGGACAGACACCCTTTTTTCTGGGTTAAAAACTGACTGGACAGCCAGGCCCAGGGAGTTGTGGTGAATGGATTGAAATCCAGCTGATGACCAGTAACCAGTGGTGTTCCTCAGAAGCTGGTGTGGGGGCCCATCCTCTTCAATATCTTTACTGATGATTTGGATGAGGAAATTGAGTACACCCTCAGTAAGTTTACAGACAACACCAAGTCAGGGGAAGTGTCAATCTGCTAGACGTTAGGAAGGCCCTGCAGAGGGATCTGGACAGGTTGGATTGATGGGCAGATCCAATGAAATGAGGTTCAACATGGCTAAGTGCTGGGTCCTGCACTTTGGCCACAACAACACCACGCAACACTACAGGCTTGGTAGAGTGGCTGGAAAGCTGTGCAGACAAATAGATTCTGTGGTTGTTAGTTGATGCTTGCCTGTTAGCGTTAGGTTGGAGGTTGGACTCGATGACCTTGAGGTCTCTTCCAACCTAGAAAATTCTGTGTGTGTGTGTGTGTGAACATGAGGCAGCAGTGTGCCCAGGTGGCCAAGAAGGCCAATGGCATCCTTGCTTATATCAGGAATAATGCAGCCAGCAGAACCAGCAAGGTGATTACCCTCCTGTACTCTGCTCTGGTGAGGCCACACCTCGAGTACTGTGTTCAGCTTTGGGCCCCTCACTACAAGAAGGACATTGAGGCCCTGGAGCATGTTCAAAGACTACAAAGCTGGGGAAGAGCCTGGAAAACAAGTCCTATGAGGAGCGGCTGAGGGAACTGGAGTTGTTCAGTCTGGAGTAGAGAAGGCTCAGGGGAGACCTTATTGTTCTCTCCAACTACCAGAAAGGAAGTTGTGGAGAGCTGGGGGTCGATCTCTCCTCACAGATAACTAGTAATAGGACTAGAGGGAATGGCCTCGTGTTGTGCCAGGGGAGGTTTAGTTGAAATTAGAAGATATTTCTTCCCAGAAAGAGTAGTCAGTCATTGGAACGGGTTGCCCAGAGAGGTGGTGGCATCACTATCCCTGGGGAGGTTTAAGGAAAGGTTGGGTGTAGTGCTTTGGGACATGGTTTAAAGGGTAATATTGGCAGTAGAGGGATGGTTGGACCAGATGATCTTGGAGGTCTTTTCCAACCTTAATGATTCTATGAAATGTGAACAGGTTGCTCAGACAAGTTGTGGGTGCCCCATCCCTGGAAGCATTCAAGGCCAGGTTGGATGGGGCTTTGAGCAACCTGGTCTAGGGAGAGGTGTCCCTGCCCATGGTGGGAGGGTTGGAATTAGATGATCTTTAAGGTCCCTTCCAATCCAAGTCATTCTGTGTTTCTATGAATTAGTAGGGCTCAGTTAAGGAGATATCTGAGAAGGATGGACACCTTTTCTTTACATGCTCCTTACTCTACAAGTGCTGAAGTAACTTTGCTGCATATTTAGCAAATCCCCACACTTCAGAAAGAACCTATGGGCAAAAGCAGAAAGGTATTTTGACAGAAATTCTAGCATGTGGAGTTTCCTAAATTTCCTTATTTTCCTACTTAAGTTATGCTATTTTGGAAGTCTGCATGTTTTTATATGACAAGTTCCCAAAACTTGGGAAGATCAATGTTTTCTTATTCGTCTAATCCCCATTTATTTCTTATTGTGAAATAGATTTTAGTACTTAAATGCATAAAAGAAACAAGAAAAAAAAAAAAAAAAGTTGATTGAAACTCTGTAAATCCTTTCATCGCAACACTTTCTTAACAGGAGACAAAACTTTTTCATTACTACTTTTTCATTACTACTTTTCATATATAAATTCATTAGCAAAAATGAGACAATTTAAAAAGAACAACCTTGAACATTTTACAGTGGCCAGTTTTACAGTTTCAAAAGAAAAATCTCCAGCTTCATTTCTAAAAATAAAAATTAAAACAATACAAAAAAAAAAAAAACACTGAATATTTAAAATTATATTAATAATCCAAACTAATGGGTTTCTTCTAACCTAGGCAATAAAAAGCTTAAAAATTATAATAATAAAAAGTAACAGTAAGAAAAACAAATATTAATTCTCTGGGAATGTAGATGTCTAATTCAGCACTGAACATTAAGCATCACAAATCATTCAAATTGAAGAGTACAGAATTTAGATAAATGTCCAACAGACATGTTTCATTCATTTTAAAAAGTCAGTTGCTGGAAATGAATATTTGGATAATAACACTAGTCCTTATCTTTAATAAATAGTGTAATAATTAAATAATTTCTCAGTTGAAGTAAGATCTGAGTTGCAGGTGTCTACGTCAGATTTCAGGGTTTAAATTCTTGATGTTTTGTTTTCATGGAAAATTTATCTACTAAGTGGGACATTGAATGGCTAGGGAAAAAAAGAAAAAAAAGGAAACAAGAAAGCTGGGCCGCAGAGCAGGCAAGTATACAAGATTTATGAGGCCCGGAAGATAAGACAAAGGGATCTAACTCCTTAGTCAAAAGGTTAGCTTACTCCTTGTAAGGAGGGGTAGACCCAGTTCAAATTCTTGTCCCCAGACTGTTTTATCATTCACTAGAACATTATTGGATACAAAACAAAAATAAGGTAAATAAATCACTGTACTTTAAAATAATTATTTTCAATAATATATATATGATATATATATTATTGAAAAAAATAAAATATGCTTATATATAAATATATATTTGTGTGTATATATATATATATATATATATATATTATTTATATTTCCCCCTGAGGGAGAGAGAATGCTTGACTGCTCATGAGACCTGGATTTCAGGATGACATTCCATCAATGTTGATATTGTACTTGGTCTCTATTCTTATTGTATTTCAAAGATAGTTATCCTTTATGGGGGCTCTAAAAGGTCCAAAACCAAGAACAGTTTGAATGACAGAATCACGGAATGGTTGAGGTTGGAAAGGACCTCGGAATGTCAGCTGGTCTAGCCTACTCTTTAAGCAGGGCAGCCCAGTAGCATGTCCAGGTGGTTTTTGACGGTCTCTACAAAAGACTCCACAACCTGTCAATGACCTGTGCCACTGCTCAGTCACCCTCGCATTAAAAAATCTTTTCTTGATATACAGAGGGAGCCTCCTTTGTTCTGGTCGGTACCCATTGCCCCTTTTCCTATTGCTGGGTGTATCACTGAAAAGAGTCAGCCCTCTTTGCACCCTCCCTTCAGGTACTTATATACATTGGTAAAATGCCCCCTAAGCCTGAACAGTTCCAGTCCTCTCAGCCTTTCCTCATAGGACAGATGGTCCCATCCCATAACCACTATCATGTCCCTTTGTTGGACTCTCTTCAGTATGTCCAGGTCTCTCTTGTACTGGGAGGGGGGTAGATTGTACCCCACACTCCAATTGTGGCTTCACCAGTGCTGAACAGAAGGGAAGAATCACCTCTTTAGGTCTGCTGGCATCTTTCTACACCACCATGTGCTAGGGGTTATTCCTCCTAGGTGCAGAATTTTGCATTTCCCTTTTGTGGAGTTTCATGAGATTTTTCTTTGGAGGAAGTGGCAGGACATCAGTCTGTGCACCCAAGGCACTTCTTCCTGCATTTCAACCACATTTGTAAAGATAGCTGTCATAAATAAAGAAACAATCCAGACTTACAAACACAAGTTCTCTAATGTAATTAGTTAGTGCACAATGCATGAAACAAAGTAGAAGGGATCTGTCTACTAGTGCTCACAGCAAGGAAGAGAGGGTGATTAATAGGAAAAGAAAGCAACGCACTGGAACAGATCAACAGGAAACACGGAAAGACTCAGACTACCTGTGTTGCTTATTTCCAGAATAACAAAATAACTGCATAACTGGGAAAGTGGTGGTAACAAGAATTAAATATGTTCATAGCCAGTCTGGAGGACATGAGTATAAAAATAAGAATATGAGGATAAAGTTCATTACTATCACTTTTAAAGGAAAGATTAGGAAGTTAGGAAGATAGCATGACCAGAAATAATGTTTTTAATATCAAATGACTGGAAAGCACTTCAGAAGAGACAAAGGGTTGAATCTGATCTGTCTTCTAGAGAAGATTGATCTGCATATGAGTTTGGGTGCCCAGTCTAAACCTAAATCACCCCAAACATATCCTGTATTGAACAAAAAGAAGTAGAATTTCTTGCCCGAAGCAGTTAATCTCATCTCATTTAAAAAATTGACAAAGATGATTTATCTCTACTTTTCCAGGAAAAATCATCAATTTTTTCATATTTAAATATAAGACTCAGAGATTAGTTAAAATTCATACCACTTGTTTAAATAATTTGTTTTCCTCTGGAACAATAAATGGTCTTCAAAATATTATTTATCCCTGTGTATCGATTTCTGACAGGTGTTTTTCAAATCAAGGCATTTTTTCAGTGATGTAAGTACTTCCATAGCCCTAGATAATTTCTCCCAATTTTCATTACCATGAACATGAAAAGATTGCTATTATGGAAGAGAAATTTTGTAAGGATTACTGAACACATACAATCCACTGTGCTGTGACAACATTTCAGGAAATAACGGCAATTTACTTTTCCCTTCCTATCTGCCTTCATAGGTGTCTGCTTCTAGCCAATGGCAGAGAAAGGACACAAAGCAGAATGCATCTCTGGCTTGAACCATTACTCCCATGCTTACTTTCTAATGTTGCCCCTTATCTTTCTCTTCTTGGTAAAGTTACACAAGACCAGTCAGTTTGGCAGAATAAAAAGTTAGATTTCAAAACATATCAGAGACAAGATCAGTTGTGACACTAGTTTCCTGGAGGGATTATTTCAAAGCAACAAATTAGACCACATTGGAAGGACTCCAAAACAAGGGTGAGTGAGCTATCCAGGGTAGTATTTAAGAGATAACAATCCCTGCTCCAAAACAAGAGTGTGTGGCTAAGCTTCAGGAGCTCAAGCAGCAAGAAAGAAACACTAAAAGTTTAGGCATGTATTGTGAATCTCATTAAAATGAGCATGATTAGAAGGAAAATAGCCACTCCCAATTCAGTGGTGGAAAGAGGGCATAAGATCATATGATCATAGAATTGTTCAGGTTGGAAAGGACCTCTAAATCATCTAATCCAACTTTTTAACCTAGTACCAAACCCTTTATGAAGTCTTGGTATACCACATGCATAACCTTTCCTTTGTCCACTGAGTGCATCAACTTGTAATAGAAGGAGATCAGTTTCATCAAGCAGGACCTGCCTTTGATAAACCTATGTTGAATGGGCCTAATTGCCTGGTTGTCCTGTAAGTGCTGTGTGATGTCACTCAAGGTATCTCACTCCATGAGATATCTTGATATCTCATAGAGATATCAAGATATGTCGCTCCATGAGCTTCCTGGCACCATGGTCAGCTAGCCACCAGTTGACTGAAGCCTCCCCTGATAGCTAGGACTGCTGATAAATGCTGGAAAGTGGCTTGACAAGCACTTCCACCAGCTCCCTCAGTACCCTCAGGTGAATCCCACATGGCCTTATACACTTGTGAACATCTACATGGAGTAGCAGTCACCATTTCCTCATGGATTATTACAGCTTCATTCTCCTCCCTGTTCCTGCTCAGAGGCCTGAGTGACCAACTGGTCTTGCTGCTAAAGACTGAGACAAAGAATACATTAAATACTTGGGCCTTCTACTCATCTCTTGTCACTATGTTTTCCCCCCACATCCAATAAAGGATGGATATTTTCCTTAGTCCTTTCGTTGTTTATGTATTTATAAGAACATTTTTTATTGTCTTTAGCAACAATAGCCAGATTGAGCTCCAGCTGGAGCTGGAGCTCCAGCCCTTATAATTACCTCCTTGCACAGCCTCACGACATCTTTGTTGTCCTCCTAAGTGGCCTGCCCCTTATTCCAAAGGTCACGAACCCTCCTTTTCTTCCTGAACTCTAGCCACAGCTCTCTGTTCAATCAGACCAGTCTTCTTCCATGCCAGCTCATCTTTCAGCACATGGGGATGGCCTGCTACTGTGCCATTAGGACTTCCTTCTTGAAGGGTGTCCAGCCTTCCTGGAATACATTGCCCTTAAGGGCTGCCTCCCAAGGGACTCTACCAAGCAGTTTCCTTAACAGGCCAGAAGTCCAGGGTGGCTTTTCTGCTACACCCACACCTCCACACCTCACCCCCCTTTACATTTTCAAGAATCCAAAACTACTATTTGTGATCATTGTGCCCAAGATGGCATCCAACCTTTACATCACCCACAAGTCCTTCTCTATTTACAAGCAAGAGGCCCAGCAGAACACCATCCCTAGCTGGTTCACTCACCAGCTGTGTCAGGAAGCTATCTTCCACACACTCTAGAAACCTCCTAGACTGTTTCCTCTCTGCTGAGAATTATTTATGTTTAAATAATACCAGCCAACCTTTTAGGATTTACTGTATTATGATTACCCCATCAGGCCTGGGTGAGTCCAGCTGCCAAATTCTTGGAGCACGCTCTAGTTTGTTCAGAATACAAGAACTGAGGTAATAGATCACAGAGTAATCAGCAGCCTTGCTGCTTTGTGTAGGGAAGTATACCTTGGTTTTCTAACACTTCCTGCTGCACCTGTAGGATCCAATCCTATTTAGTTAGAGTTGTTTCTATTCTAGTTTCATGTCCCTTATCCAACCAAAACAATATGAATTACATTTATTTCTATCAGAGTTGTGGGCTTATAGGAACAGTGAACACCTATGTACTAGAACACATACATACAGAAACACATATAACACTTGGAGCACACTGATGCAATAGTTTTTCAATATTTCATGTATCCATAGCATCTGTCATATGTCAATATAATATTCATTGAGTACTACATTCTTCCAAAACATCACATCTTTAAAAAGGTGACATCCATTTTACTTCTGTATTTTGCAACTATGCTATCAGTGAAAAAAATTAATTCCAGCTGATTTGTGGAGGCAGCAGCAATGTAACCTCAGCCACACTGAAAAGCAGTATTATATATGAGTTGGACCAAGTGCTACTGCTTTATAAAAAGAAAACAGTCTGAGACCAGTGGGTAAATGCAGTACTTTGATAAAAGAGTCCTGGGAAAGAAGGTTTATAGATGTTTGCAAACAGCAGTGGCACTAGCTGCTAGAGAGCTGGACAGAGCAATCCATATATTTAACCTCAGTGCAGCACCAGAATATTCTCAAACTGAAAGAGAAGAATTATAAAGGGCCTTCACAGCTAACAAGTAGTAAAGACATAGTGCTAGGAAATAACCACTAAGATAGTGAGGAAAATGTGAAACATGTCCTGAAGTGAAGTCTGTGAGACTACAGAATGCAGTACTTCATTCATTGTCTTTAGTGAAGGTTAGGAGGAAGGAAATGACAAATCTGTAAAAAAAAAGGCAACACTGGCCATGTTGAAACTTGCACAACCTTCTAGGAAATACTGAAAAACTTTAACATAAAATGAGACTGCACTATTCCTAAACAATTTCTCAAAACATACATAGATAGAAGGTGTCACCTTGAGCCCAGTGATCATGTTCATACCGGACAGTCCATCAAGGAAAAAGTATTTTTTGTATGTGAAGAAACAAGGCTAGCTGGGTTGATAAGCTGCTTCAAGAGAGGGAATGCCGTATGTACACAGAAGAAAGGATATTGGAAAAGTTGGACTGCCCCACAAAACCTGCCAGGAATGACCAAAGATTTTCTCATGCTATAGTTTTATGTAATGTCCACCAGAGGAACCAGAGACATTACAAAACTGCTAAGACAATGTCAGGCTCAGCAGGCACTCTTTAACAGCAAATGAGCTGAGGATCTGAGAATGAGTCCTGTTTTGTTCAGTTGCAATTAAAATAAAACAACACTGAGACATCAGGCTGCACCTCAAAGGCTTCTGCTCATGTGACACCACTACATGTTCAAGGATGAAAATAGGGAAAACTGTCATAAATTAAGAGCAGTCCCTCAACAGCAGCACAAACACAGAAAACAAGAAAATGTATTTTTATTATTATTTATTTATTTATTTTGTTCAGCATAGCTGGAGTGGTCTTGGTTATTAAAGGAAAAGGTCAAAGGTGAAAATCATTTTGCTGAATTAACTATATAATTTTTATCTGGTCTCAGCAAGTTAGTTAAATTTCGGAGCAGAATTCAATTTCAGAAATAAAGAGAAGCAGAGATCAGAAAGAAGGGTTGAAGAAGGTGGCTGGAAAACAGTCTACATGTAGTAAACAGCTGTAATTGTACTGTTATGGTAGGCAATTGCAATATCCCTGTATACATGTAAGGGTTTTGTATGAAAATTGTAGTTTAGTTTTACACATTCTTATACAATGCAGGCGAGAGGCATTGAGACAAAGCAGAACATTTTCAAAACCTGAGACTAGAAAACATTCACATCATCTATCAGCCTGTGCTTTCCCATATACAATCTGTACCTGGCCAAGCTGTCATCTGGCTGGATTAGGGAGTGGAGTGGCAAGAGCAGGGCTACTCCAGGGTGGGAGCATGAACTGGGGTGGGATGAGGGTGACCATAGCACAGGAAGTGCCTTCAAGGACCAAGGAGCAGTTCCACAGCTCCCAGGAAGTTCCATGGGATGGCAGTGACAGGACTTGTTGACAGCCTTAGACCAGAAGAGATGATGAGACAGGTCCAGGGAACAGGGCTACAGGGAATAGCAGGACATAGCCAGATATGGGGCTGGAGATGAGGTTACCCAGTTCATAATCTAAGGCTTTGATATGGGCCACTGTGCTCCTAGGGTGAATTCAGTGTCTTGCAACTTAAGGTATTTCAAAAAAGGAATTTATTATTTAATAATAATAATAGTAATAATAATGTTTATTTCAATGCTAGCAATGCTCTGTTTTCTAAGTGAATGTGACTACACAATTAGGATTCTTACCCATAACATGCTTTAGTCCTCCTGTGCTTTACTGATTTTTTTGAACTGATGAGAATACATTATTTAGGAAAATGTAGTCAATAATTTATCAGAAGTCGTATGGTATTAAAAGACCAATGTTGCAATATTACATCAGAAACCTTTTTTTCCCCAGTAGGAGAAAAGTATGTTTTATTAAGAACTGTTCTATAACTGGCCAAACCAGGTTCTTATTAATAAAGTATAGCTTATTATTAGCTATATGGGGCAATAGTCCTCATTGCATTCTATATTTTGAAAAACCCTAGAGTTAAAACCCCTGTTAAAACCCTAGGGTTTCCTTTCTCTGTGATTTGAATGCAAAAGACCTCAAATCCTTTGAAAACTGAGGGGGGGGGGGAATTAAAAATAAAAACCCACAAGCAGATTTTATACTTTTGTATAATTTTGTGGTTGTTACATTTTAGTGAAGTGAAAATCAGAAAGGTTCTACTTCATAAAAGTATTCTTTTGTATAGACAGAAAACAGAACCAAAAAGATTTCCTGGGTAATGTGGAGCTTGTGTTGAGTACTTGAAAGCATCTGACTTGCCCAGAAGAGAGAAGGACTGTCCTTTAAGGGTGATAGTTACCACTCTCAGGTCAAGTGAATGTGAAGCCAAAAGTTGCACAAAGATAGATGCAAGGATTTGCTCCTGTAAAGCTCTACATTTGTCCTGTAAGGTTACTTCTGTCTTGCACAAAAGCCTGGCAAGTGGCACTTTAAATTTAGCTACAAAAATATCTAGAACATTTTTCTCATGCTCTATGCTGGAGCAGCATGCTTTCCTTCAAAACAGTTTACACATATATTGATGATATCTTAATAAGTTTTCTCTTTCTTGTTTCCAAACCACACTGAATTTTACATTAATACTGAATTAAACATCTCTTTGGAAATTAAGAGCACCTAGCAGCAACTCCATACTTCAAAAGCAAGATTCTCTGCTTGCCCCACTTCTTTCCAATAGGAATTGCCATTGTTTGTATAAATGACTCTGGATGAGGCATGTTTTCAAAAAAATAATTGTAATAATAAGCTTTGAAAATGCTCCTCAGAACTGAATCCCAAAAAGCACCCCAGAGGGACTTAATTGAAAAATAGCTGCAGTGCCAAGCTGGTCACTTGGTAATCATTTCCTTTCTTATCTGGCTGAGCCTCACCTACTCTCTTTCTCTGCCTCCCTTCCCAGCTGAAATATGAACTATACATGTGTGCTTAGAAGCTGAAACTACTATGTGCTGCAGCACTAGGGAAAGTATCTATAATGTTGTTAAAATATTTATACAGCTGCATTCATGGGGATGCAGTTTCTCCTTTTAAGTTAACAAGCTTCAACTGCTAGCGTCAACTGCTAGATTGAAAAAAAAAAAAAAAAAAAAAAAAAAGGAGCCAAACCCTCCTCAGTCAATTTCTGTGGTAGTCTTATGAACCATGTAATTCACAATGACATTTAAAACACTGTGCAGTGCCAAATCACGATTATGGTCCTGAACATGCATGTAAGTGCATGTAGAATATGCATCTGCTTTTCTTAAGTGTTTTGTTTAAACATTTTGTTTTAGTCCTAATTCTGGAAAAAGAAAACATTTCCAGGAGAAGAGAAAAAAATTTTTGGTCATTGTCAAGGTGAAACCAAAGTCATATATTTGTTTCTTTGTATACTAGTTTCTCTGTATGGTAGCTGGTATGATCAAAGAAAGTAATTTCCTAATAGAAACAGTCAGAGCTGGATTGCTTTTATGTGTTTTAAATGAACCTATTATGTCAGGAGTAAATTAAAGGTTAATATACGGTATCTACTCCAGTCAGCCATATCATTATTTTTGCACTGACAATACCACCTGAAATTACTGATTTGAAATTTGTTTTCTAAATTCACTAATTTAGAAAACAAACAAAAAATCTATATGCACAACAACAAGACTTAGCTAATGCATATTATTGTTGGCATATCTCAGTACATACAGACTAACTGCATAGGAAACCTATAAATAATGAGCTGTGGAAGCCTGAAAACTACAGGGCAAATCAAACCACCTTATGGTGTGTGACTTTCTATGTGTGTCTGAGTGTCTACACGTATCTCATGATTCAGGAAACTTAATTTTCTGTGTTAGAAGTTGAGAAGAGACTACATTTCTAGACAGACCCTAGATTAGCTACCCTATTCCTCTGGTCCAACAGCAGTCAGGACTCATGGCCAGTTCCCTCTCTTTCCTCCCGCACACAGAATCCAAACATTATGTCCTGTGAAGAGAGGCTGAGGACACTTGTGTTGTCTACTCTGGAGAAGAAGAGGCTAAGAGGCGACCTCATTGCTTTTTGCAACTTCCTGAGCAGGAGAAGTGGGGAGGGAGGTGTCAGTGTCTGCTCTCTGGTCACTGTGTGGGAATGGCACAAAGTTGTTCCAGGGATATTCACCCTGGGCCTACAGGAAAACTGGGAAGGGACTCTTTAACAGGGAGTGTGGTGATAGGACAAGGAGTAATGGCTTTAAACTGAGAGTATAGGTTTAGATTAGATTTAAGGACGGTGGTGAGGCACTGGAGCAGGTTGCCCAGAGAAGCTGTGGATGCCCCTACCCTGAAGGTGTTAATAGCCAAGTTGGACAGGACTTTGAGCATCCTAGCCTAGTGGGAAGTGCCTCTGCCCATATGTGTCTTTTGTGTCTTCCAACACAAAACATTCCATGATTCTTTGATTCCATGATTAGGGAAAATTTTCTTACTGTGAGGGTGGTCAAACACTGGAACAGGTTTCCTAGAGAGACAATTGATGCCCCATACCTGCCAGTATTCAAAAGGCATTTGGATACTGCCCTTAATAATATGCTTTAACTTTTGGTTAGCCCTGAATAAGTCAGGCAGTTGGACTGGATGATTCTTGAAGATTGGACTTGATGATTCTTCCTACTCAGCTATTCTGTTCTGTTCCATTCCGTTCTGTTCCATTCCGTTCCGTTCCGTTCCATTCCATTCCATTCCATTCCATTCCATTCCATTCCATTCCACACTGCCTCATCACTGCTGCAAGCCCCTGAAAACATTCATTGCCCAAAGCCAATGTCCTAACAACCTCTGACAATGAGGTGTGGATATTGTTACTTCCAAGTGCTGCCAATGAATTTGTTTGTACAAAAGTCCAGTTATTCTACAAGAGGGACAATATAGAGACACCTTAGACACCTAAGGCAGCATGAATGTGCAAGCATTCTTCTCATTGGTTTTAGACAGTGCTTCCAATTTTAGATGCTGAAAAGTTGTGACAAATTTTGAATTTGGGATTTAAATATGGTTTCATAAAAACTGTATTGTGTTTGTCCCTTGCTGATGTTCATAAAGCAAACACTTTTTTTTTTTCTTTTTTTTTCAGTCGTGAGTACAACAAATAGGTAGATGCATGGGAAAATAATGAAATAATGTTCCTGACAGTTTTTCCTGCAAACAGTGTCAGGACAAGAATGTCAGATTTATTTAAAGGCTGTAAGGGGTCATTTGTGGGGTCAGTGCCCTGGGGCAGACCTGCCAGTTCATTGTCTAATTTGGACATGTACTGGGATCTGATTAGAACTGAAACTAAATTATTAGCAAATAAATAAAATTCCCAACAACTGAAAAAAATGTGTTTTGACTAGCTCAACTGATACATAATGACCAGGTCCAGTCAGCTTTATGAACTAATCCGGATTTCTTGGTGAAGAAAGCTCATTTGAAAAACACAAACAGTACCAAATCCAAGGTCATGCATATAGGGGAAAAAAAATAAAAATAAAAATATAGGTTGTAGGTTGAGATGAGAGACAATATCTTGAAATGAACTGATGTTGGAAAGAATTTGGAGATACTGGTGATGAATGTCTTGGTTAGACACTGTAACACTGAGGATAAACCTGACCTATGGAAATTGAATATTGCATTTGTAAACTGCTGTTAGTATCCTGAATGTAGTTTTGTTGTCCACATTTTAAAAGGATAATGAACAAGAGAGGAGTGGGAAAAAAGTGATTAGTAAAACATATCAAGAAATGTAGGAAACTCAATCTATTTATTTTGTTCACAGAAAATAAATTAAAAAAAAAATAACATATTACTAGACAGCAATATAGCAAATATTTCTTTAATCTAGGAGAAAAAAGTTGCAGTAAAAACTAATGTTTGGAAATTCTAGGTAGATAAATTGAAAGTGTTTACTCACAGAATAGAAGTAAGTAACCTTTCCTAAAGATGTGGTGGAGTCCTCATCACTTGAAGTAGTTAAGCCAATATTATATACTATTGTGAATTCCGTATAAAACTTCACTGGATAATGTGTTTGTATTGGGGAAACTATCTGACATAATGTGCCTTGTTCTGTGGAAAAGGAAAGATCATCCTAACACTCCCATCTGACTTTGAAAATGTGCATTTCTTGTAACCTTGAGCTTTTTCTCCAAGGAGCTGATCACTCTGCAACTTCCTGAAATCCTGTTGGCATTTAGCATTTCTTACTTCCCCTTGTATTCTGTGGGCTAGTGAATAAAGTAGTAATTCCACAAAAGAAGCCTTGATTAGATGCAGACTTATAGGATGAGTTTTCTGTGGCTGTATATAACACATTAGGATATACAGCTGTTTTCAAAATCTTAACTAAATCCCTGAATCAATGTTCACTCTGCATATTGAGGTCTGGTCTGCAGCCATCCGCAGAGAAGAAATAATTACATTTACATATGCAAAGTAAATCATCTCTAGTAACCTAGGTCTCGGAAGCAAGGTCATTGTATTAAACTGATTACTTTTATCAAACTGCCTTTAGGAGAGGGAGAGAGAGAGATGGGGGGTGAGGGGGGGAGACGGGACAGGGCAGAAGAGCAGACTTATACAGGCTTATGAAGCCTTCAGTCAGTTCTATATTTAGAAGCAGGGATCACAAACTTTAGTTGTTTTACATGGCTCAGGGATGCTTTTCATAACGAGGAATTACTTATCACAAGCAGTAATACCAAAATGATGCCTTTCAACAGCAGAGACAGAAAGTTGAATTACATGTAACACACCTTGAAGAAAACTTGGTGCTTTGTCTTTTTTTTTTTTTTTTTTTTCCAACTATATTGAGCAAAAAAGTGAGGCAAGAATTTGGATCATAAGGATTGGTGCTTTTTTTTTTTTTTTTACCAGATTCTACCATGTTTTCAGGAGCTTCAAGGTAAGGAACGAAAGAAACACAGTTTTAAAATACTCCATAGATTAGCAAGATCTGTTCATTAATTGACTTACTAACAAACAAATAAACCAGGTTGTCTTGATATTTTTGAGCAAAGAGACCCTTGGCTATGCATCTTTAACAGGAACTGAGCATAGCAGTGGTCTCAGGCATGTGACATTTTGACTTGTGTTCATCTGATAAAAGTATGAAACTTCAAAACTGTGTTTCTTCAGAAATGTTAGTGAATGATTTAATGTTAATGAAATGTTATAGTTTTTATGTTATCTCTGAAGTTATAACATCCTGTCATGCTGTCCTTTATTCATTAGAATTTCAGAACTGAAAGCTGCCCATACACTAAGCAGTCTGGCTCACAGCAAGAAGTTCAACTTGACATTTTGAAGAGCATGGATATTTCTATCCCCTGTTTTTTTCAGCTTAATGCATAATAATTATGCATTTTAAAACATTTTTTTTTAAGTCTAATTTATTACTCTCTTTCCAGACAGTATTGCTCCTTGAGACTCATAAATTTTATGACAAGTATAATTAATATATATTTTTAACTGTTTCCCTTGTATATACTCTGGTGCATCCAGTATTCAGATTTCTCAGAATCTAATATAGGTAAATTTTACAAAAAATAAATAAATAAATAATCCACCTCAAGTTCTTGTTTATCTCTTGCTCTGTACATACCGTAAGAAAAGAAATATCTGAGATATACGAAAAATTAATATCATACATACTGTATATTTTTCAAATTAACTTTGTACTTATAATATTTAGATTATGCACTTATGAACAATGTAGACCCAGGCTTCCTGTGTAACTTAGGCTGTGAAAAAATTCTCATTCTCTTTTATCAGGGAATGTATAGGGATTCTGGCTTACTTACCAGCTGAATTAATCTCCCACTCTGCTTAAATCAGAGGTGCATGAAGTAGCAAGATATTTGCCTGTGTTTTGTGACTACATCTGATGATTTATTTCAGTCACACTCACAGTGATTTTATTCACAAACACTTGTACAAGGAAGATTTTATTCACAAGAATAGTCAAGGAAAGGGAATGAATCATGAACAGTAGAAAGAATAGATTTGTAGAGTATTTACGGATACTAGAAGGCATCATGGCCCTTTATTAAAGTGCTCTTGTGCCTTTTATCACAGGAGTCATCAAAAAATGGATATTCATGTATAATTCATTAACAAACAAGGCATTTTTCCTGTTTACAATACACGGGTCATCCAGTCCTGGAGCAGAAATAATGCCATCTGATTCTGGTGATTAATCAAAGTGCACAAAGAGAGTAAATAGGAAGTAATCATACTGACCAGTTAAGAATAAATTCCACAGCAGGTTAAAAACTGTACATATAAACTACTACAAATAAATAATTGCAAAGATTTAACAGCCTGCTTAGGGATAATTTGCAGCATGACTAAATTAATCAAAACAGTTGTTCTCCATAGTCAGCAAAAGCAATAAATATTCACTTTTTAATGTTCTATTTCAGTGTTTGGACCACCGAAGTATGTTCATATACTCAGCCCTGCATGGAGCTGGAAATGCTTTGTCTTATACTGATAATCACAAAGGGAGGTTGGGTAGTTCCATTATTCAGAACAGACTTGGAAAGCCATGTGCAAAGTACAGAACCACAGAAAAATGGAATATAAATCAACAAATACAAAACCAATTTTTGTATGGGCAGAGTGATGAGTGAGACCTGATTTCCTATGATTTTGTGTCCCTTACAGTCATGATCATGACCACTGCCTGCCCTCTATCCAACCAACCTACTTTTCCACAGTGTTCTCCTTTTCCTCTTCCATGGCCTTCACAAATAATCCCTAATCTCTGCCACTCTCACTCCCCATCTGCGATAATATCTGAGTTTTTCAAAATACAAATAAAATAAAAGCACTTAGTCAAGACTTAGCACCCTCTCATATTTTTTATTTGTGTGATTGGACAAGAAGTGACAGTTGTGCTGAGATGCAAGCTATATTGTGCTAATTGTCTCACCTAGTGTGTGTGCTGACCGTTGATCCACCATGCCAGGCCTCAGAAAAAAACTGTAGACATATTTTAGGTTTTTCATCACTGGAAATAGTAATAGTCTGCCTCTCCTCTTCTCTTTATGAAATTTTAAATAACTTTAATATCTAGATGTTTCTGTCTGATTTGGTTAGTATCTGCAGCAGTCTCAAAAATTCAATAAAAGAAAATGAATTAGACAGAAAGAGAGAAAAATAAGGTGCTGGAAGATTTTTATTTTTTTTTTTCTTAGAAAACTATTCTAAAATAGCTCCTGGTATACATAGCTAAGTACAGAGCTCTAAATATTTATTGACTTGCTGATTGATATGCATGTTATGGGATTGAGGACACACATGCCATTTATTTGCAACACTAGTTGTAATTGAAAATAACATTTTTTCAAAAACACATGATGTGCAGGATCTCAGCAGGCAGGTGGTTAGTAAGAAGTATAGAAAGCCTACATAAATGTTGGTAGTAGTTGACTAAAAAACTCTAATTTAATCTTCAGATTAGTGGGAACTCAAAGTGGAGTTTAGCTTTAGCTTTATATTTAGCTTTAGTGGTTTTTCACTGCTTATCAGCCAGGAAGCCCAAGAGAGACATGAGCAGCCTTGGTTACTGAGAGTGAGCATGGACACAATAGATCTGTCAGGTTCTCCGTCTCTGTGCTGAGGCATTCTTCAAAGCAGTCAGTGAGGTGCCTGACTGTCTCTCCATTATAAATGCCTGGGCATTTCCTGAAGAAAAAATAAATACATTACTGGAAGTGTAAGTAAACTTTTATGCTGTTTATAAGAAATCACCTTCTGACTGATGGAAATGCCTGAGTAGTGGTCACATATAATATGCAGAGAACAGAGAGAGGTTTTTGAACATGTGATAATTATTTCCAAGTGTCTTACTGTTAGAAGGGAAAAAAAATCCTTCTCTGTTTCCCCCAACATAACACAGGACTCCACCTTTTCTGATTAATAAGTTAACCAGTACTCATTTTTATTAATGGCATCTCTTATTTGTGTAAGTAAATTGGATATGAGTATCAGTCACGGACCAAGATGTTTTTTGCCAAGAGCTGTACAAACACAGGACAAGAAGATAGTCCCATGCAGAAGTTTTCACAATTTAAACACAAGACAAAATAAATAAATAAATAAATAAATGAACAAATAAGTAAATAAGTAAAATCCCCAAAGGCTAGGGAACATAAAGTAATGCATATGTTAGAAGTCAGTAAACTTATTTAGGATATTTTAACTCTGAATCTCTGTACTCTTCCATATTTCCCATACTTCACTTTGGTTTTGGTTAGCCGGTGCCTTTTGCTTTTTTTTTTTTTAATTTGTTTGTTTTTAATATTTATGTTTTTAAAACCGCAGTATTTTTTGCATTTATTTTAATTTGTCTTACAGATACACATTTACAATCACACTCAATTTTAACAGAGTTGGGAGACAGAGATTGTCCAAAAAAGTATTTCCTCATGGTTTGTGACTTGTAGTTCTTATCTACTCCCAACCAAAGACCATTTTCTGCCCATCTTCCATGCAAAAATACCACTCAAAATGGAACCACAAAAATACACTTGCAAGAGAAAGGCATATCTAGGAATTAGTTTTCCATGCACAGAATTTGGTAAAAGCCCTGTTTACTTTCTCACACTGTCTTGGAAGTATAGAGGCCCATTAACTTCAGAGTGTGGTTCTGTTGCACCAGCTGCCTCCTTTGCTCCTCTAAGGACTGAAGTAAACACAGCACTAGTAAAGGGGACAGATTGCTTATTTTCACCCTTATTTTCAATACTTATGTCTGTTAAACTACTTTCTCTCAAACATGCAAAGTGTTAATAATTCTTTCTGTACTCCAATTTTTCCACAGAGCTGGATGAAATGAAGGATGCAGAGTGCGTATCATACAGTATATTCCACTGTTGGTTTCCAATGCAAGTAGTTACATTTGCTGATAACAAAATGCATTTATCTTCAGTGGCATTTTAGATAGCTCCACAACCTGCTGCGTATTCTAATGAAACCTGTATCACTACCAATTAGACACCTGCAGAAGAAGTGGTCTGTGCAGATGCCTTGCCCCCCAAATGCTATTTTCCCTCTCTCATTAAGCTTTCAAACTAAACTACATCACAGTAAATGGCTAAAAACTTTCCCCTCAAATTTAAGTGTTGCATGGAATTTTGCCAGACATCTCCCACTGGTTTTAATGGGAGTTGTGTGCCTACAAGTCTTTGAAAATGAATTTTCTTCATTTCTCCCATGCCTAGCCTAACCCCATACCCAACCACATTCCTTACCTTGCACACGTGCACAATCGAAAATACACTGTCTGCTTCCCTTCACCCTTTCTATCTCCCCAGCACTTTGACAGAGTGTTTTGGTGGGTTTGTCAAACTTTCTGTTATGCTTTTCATTTCTGGAGGACCTTGAGTTCAAACATGACTCAATGTAAATCATGTTTGATGTAAACAAATATTTGCTAGCTGTATATACAAGGTAGAGAATAAATAACAGGTATCTCTCTTATGAAGTTATAGGGGTTTCCAATTATACCATAAACTATGTGAGAAAAGCAAAGGTGATTTATAAGGTTGTCACTAGTTCCAAGATAGAACTATATCTTCATAATTCACACTCACCAGTTTGTTTCATGTGAATCTCAGGACCTGTTCTAAGCCCTGCCTGGTATACAGTCCCCATCTTGCTCTCACGACTGTTGCATTAACCTTTTATCTGCTCCTGGCTCCTGCTGTTGCTGCCCCAAATTCCAATTTGTCTGGCTCCTGCTCTAGTTGCTTTCATCTCTTTCTCCAGGGTGCTCTCTGCTGAATGTCTTGGCAGGAGCTGTAAGCATTACCCCATATCTTTTAATTACACATGCAAGCATATTTCTGAAAGCAAGCTGTGCATTCATAAGTCAAAATTGGATTATGAGATGCCTAAACAGTTTATGCTCACAAGTAAGGATAAAAACACGACCATGTTTGCAAATGTGGACACAGATTTGGTAGTAGAGTTTAGATTACCGTTTTTCAATTTTGGCCATATAATTTTAAGCAATTATTGAAGAAAAATGTCTCAAAAACAGCCAAACAGAAATTTAAAATCTGGTTTACAAAACTAGAAAGAGGGAAGTGATCAAATATTTTACTGCACCTTGGGCTAGTGTCACTTAAACAAGATCCTTTTCATGTGTCAGTAGTTGTAGCATGCCACAGAACAGCCATCATCACTCTGAAGAAAGAAAATGTGTGCCTCCAGTTTGGACTGTCCCTTCCACAAAAGTGAGGGCAAGTGGGTTACTTCATTTTTCTCTACTTGCAGTTTTTATAAAAATTGAATATGCCTGGGTTTTATGCTTTTTTACGGACAACAATTTCCATGATACCAGTTATAAGAGCATCTTTAGTGTAAGTGGCAGCACAAGTTAAAGTCTTCTCTGTGCACATTCTTGTATTCTAAAATAAAATTAAATTAAATTAAATTAAATATGGAAGACAAATAGAATATGGTAATAAGCTTCACTTTGTATGCTTAACTTTACATTTTCGGGCATGTCGAAAGCTAGAATGAATTTGAGGCATTATATCACACATTAGCTGACACTAAAAAAAAAAAAATGGATCTAAAATGTAAGAGGATCTAATATGGTAACTATACATATCAAGATTAGTTTTACATCAAATTGTGTAGTTTTTGTACTACTGACAGTATACATTATACAGGCATTTGACTATAAACATATAATCTTTTAAAATACAGGTGTTTCTAACACCTGTATTTTCTGGAAAAGAGAGAGGAACAGATGACTTTTAGCTTTGAATTCAAATTCTTATTCTTATTCTTTTTTCTTTTTTTTTTTTTAATTTATTCTTACTGTAGTACTAACATTGGTAAAACCTTTTAGTAGCCTTTAAAACACAGAATGCCTTTATGTGAAAATTGGACAGAAGTATTACTATGAAAGAAACTTCAGCATGTAGTCTTCCTAGCTATCTCCAAAATGGCAAGAAATTTGCACAGTAATGCTAACTGCAAATATTGCCTTTAGCACAGTTCACTGTGGCTGGCTATAAAGCAAGCATTTACAATGTGAGCTTATCACAGAGACCCTGGCCCAAGGGGCAGACTCTGTGAAAAGGGATGTCAAATGACTATTTAGTGAGTGAGGCTTGTTGTTATTCTCTGGATGGGTTTTTGGTATTTCTTTTGTTAGCTTGCAGTAACACCTGTCTCAGTGAGAGAAAACATTTGAGTTTGTTGTATTTGCTCTCTCTCACAAAACCTTAGAGAATAAAAACGTTCAATTATTCTGGGTCTTAAGAAAATGAAAATTTTAGATACTGAAGAAACCGTGTTGCTTAACCTGCTTACCTCGAACATTTTACTGACAGCACATAAGGTTTTTCTGAATCACAAACAGGCACTGTTTTCTATCTCAGAATTAAATATTAATTGTTATTGATTAAAGTATGTTTCTGTTGTTAATTCAGTGTTGAGAAAGATATATTCCTTTGTCTTATTTTCTTTGTAGCTTGTATAAAAACATAAGATAAGTTTGGAATGTAAGTCTGGATATGCTGAAAGTATGTTTGTCCTCTTCTTTTTGGTTCTGAACTCATGTCAAATGTCACAATCAAACTCTTTCAGCTGTCAGTATAGAGTGGCTCAAATTCCTGAAAACTGCAACTTAACCAACATTTTTTTTTTGTACCATTTTCCTTGAATTCCCATTTCCAGAGTTGATTCATCATGCAGGTATCTTTTTATCATATGGATATAGTAATGGAAGATCTAAAAAGTGCTTTAATTACAGCACTCAGATTTGTTAAGATGTGACACACTGTGTTATAACAAGTGGATAAACCATGGAAGGAAAACTTTTATATATTTATTTATTTACTCCTAACTGTTTTAAACCTAATCTCAGGATTCTGACTAACAGATTCAAGTTTTTTACATATTTGAGGTTGATAGCCAACCCAGATATAAGGGGAGAAAATTGCATTGGGCTCTTTCTCTCACTATCACTTGTAGCCCTTCTTGAGCCAGTGTGTTTCTTCCTGAGAAAGATTAGAGTGCACCAGTGGAGGGGAGCACTATTCCCAAGACATGTTGTATAATCACACTTTACTGTAGCAGTGTATGAGAAAGAGATGATCATTCCACTACAAGAACTTGACAGCAATTTTTTTTTTTTTTGTCTCTCTATCATGTCTTTCCAACCTTCTCCCAATAATGCTTAGTCATACAGAGGTTAACAGTTCTGTCAGTGTCCTTTTGAACTATCCAGGGGACTATGACCTGCCATCAAAACCCTAGGACTTCCCTGACCAGTGAAGTACATGTATGATTGGCATCTTTGGTAGGCTATTCAATTCACTTGCCTTAGAAACCATTACCCTCTATAGGTCAGCTGGCTAAGAATAGAGTTTAGGTGATAGACTAAAATCTGTCCTTTGGATTACTAAAATCAGGTGGGTTGCATCCCTGTCTTTGTTGGTAGCTTTACATAATGATTGTAAATTAAGAAGATCTTGATGCTGTTCCCATACATGCGATGATAATTTTTGATCAATTTTTGTTTTGCTTTATGGAACAACTGAAGGATTATTTTGACAATATGCTATTGATCTGGAAGAATCACAATCAATAAGCATTATAGGCTACTCAGTGACTAGATTATTAGAAAAATAAATTAGGAACTATCCTGCTGGCAAATAACCATTATTTCACATGATGGGTAGAAAAAATTGTATACGTGTCATGGCATATTGTTCATTTGCAAACGCAGAGAGACCTTTTCTAATGTTATAAATTTCATATATTGATCAGAGATCATGATAAAGTGGTTTCTTTTGGAGTGCACTTTCTCTAAGCCCTCTCTTTTAAATTAAGAATCTGTCTTGCATTACCATTACCCAGCAAAAAAACTATATTTTATGTATATAAAATATATGTATATAAAATATGTATATAAAATATATGTATATAAAACTATATTCCCTGTATATGTGCAAGCAAGTCAGCTCTCTCTCTTGTGTTTCAACACAAATGCCATGGCAGTCCTTCTGATTAAGAAAAATAAATAAATAAATAAATAAAAATCTATTTCTGTCTTTATTTGGTTGATCTTTACATTCACAGCCAACTTTTGTTGTTTCCTATTGTGACTTATGCTACAGGCAATTCTGACATTTGCATTTGCATATCACGTGCATGTTAAAATGAAGGAATGACAGCTTATCTGCATGTCGAAAGCCAGCCTTTTTATTGATATTGTTCTGTAGCTGTTGTTGTTGTTGTTGTTGTTTGCTTTGTTTCCTCTGAAAGGTCTTGCAATCTGCTGAGATGTGTGTGTGTGTGTGTGTGTGCGCGCGCGCATGTGTGCGTGTGTGTGCACGCGCCTTTTGGTCCACAACAGTAAAAATACTTTGAGGTAACCACAGATTCACTTTAGGAGAATTTGCCTTTCCCAAGCATACTTTCCACATTGTATTAATTGAGGAATGGCAAGGTCTAAAAATTAATCTTCTCATCCTTAAACAAAGGAATAAAAGGTTATGATGGAGAAATACACATAACTCAGTACTCAGAAAGGAGTTTCCAAACAGTGACATGCATAGTTCTGGTTTCCCCTGTAAACAGAAATAATGAAAAGCATCTGGCTGTCTGTGTATGTGCATTTGCCTGACTTGGTACTTGGCAAATGCCACCTCAGAGATTAATCACTGGTGAACAGCTGACAGAATTAAAAGTGTATAGAGATTCAGTATGTGGAAAGCTGAGAAAGTATTGGAGCTGACACTGTGGTATAAAGGAGATGTCTGGAAAAAGGCTCTACAGACAAATAAAACATTATTTTCATGAGGTTATTTTTTAATGCAAAGCTGTCTAAAACTTCAAAATTTACAATGTAAAAGTTTAGAAGCTAGATCATTGCTGCCCAGGTCTGTCTTGAGTTCTCATTGAATGACAAGAGAAGTTGAAAACTGAATCCGAGCAGGATGTATTGACTGCCTTAGCATACTTACAGATAAATATTAGGGCACACAATTATTAATAAGTGAGCAGAAGGTTGAAGAGCAGAAGGGTTAAACATTATTAAGCTAACTAATTCTAAATCTTATGATAATGCAACATAAAAAGTACAATTGCATATCCATGGTACAGAAACAAGTTGATGACAAAACTGAGGTACAGGGTAGCATGGTACCTCTCCTGTGGTACATAGCTCAAGCCCTTCCTCCTCTGTCAAGCACAGGAGTACAGTGCTGGCAGCATGTCTAGTATTGACCAGTCCTTGCAGTAATTAGAGCAGATGGTTGACAAGTGCTGTAATGTTTTGGGAGGAGACCCTTTCATCTCCATTAACCTCTGAAGGTACACATCCCACCAATTAAAAATGATGACATCCCATTATTTTTCTTTCTGAAAATATTGCCTTCCTCCTGCTCTCCCACCACTTCCACATCTGGGAGTGGGCAAGCTTTGTCAGAGCCAGCATGCTCTTCACTTGTTTATGTCAATAAGACAAACCTTTAGCCTTGAATGATGAAGTGGAATTGGACTTTTAGTCAACCCGCTCAGCTTGCTCCTATCTATCCAGACCTGTGTATAGCTACCCCATTGCTTACTGCACTGGGGTAACAAGAAAACTGGAAAAGAGGATTTCTTCAACATCCAGCAGCAAACATTCCGCAGTGCACCTTTAAAATATGCTCTCCCACTTTATGGCTGGTTGTTATTATGTTAATCACTTTTTGGTGACACAGGAAAATTTTTCTTCTAATTTCCAAATAAGCATGCATTTCTTTATCTCATAACCTAGTAACCTGACTGGCAGGTTCAGTGGCTTAGTTATATACATCCTCCCTTCCCCCCATAAAGAAATGTCATATGCCGATACCCAGAGAGAGTTTATGAAGCACTAAATTCATTATTGCCTTCAACACACATTTGCAGACATCAGACACCCTTTGAAGTAATAGGGATGAGCCCGAGGCATGGAGAAAACCACACCTTTGCCATGGTCTCAGTGATCATGCAAGGGCGACCCAGGTGAGCTGCAGTAGCAGAGAGCCTGAGGACAGCGCTTATATAGAATGAGAGCAAACCTACTGCAGAGGATAAGTTACAGCCAGTGGTGCTCATAATAACACCGTGCTCACAAAAATATTGCAGTTTATATATGCCACAAAAGGTTTTCTCTTTCTTTCGGTGGCTTATGTCATGTAAATGCAGAATGTTCTAGTTCTATTTTTCTCCCCTCATTAGCTTAAATCTTAATGTATTAGTCTGTGGCACTAATGAAAGCTTTAAAACATGCAATATGGCTGAAAAAAAAAATACCACTAAGGCTTTACATATGTGGCTTTTGAGTCTTTAGCTTCGGAAATTTAATACTATGTTAGTTCTAGTTTTTGTATTTAAAAAATAAGACCTTTTATGCATTAGATATTTTATTTGCAACTAATTGGATGTTTGGCTTTTTCAGTGGAATCAACATTTTTTTCCTCTTTTTTTTTTTTTTTTTTTTTTTTAGTTTGCTTATTATATAGTTACTCTTTTTGAATTAAGATGAATGTAGCACTTAGAAAATGTTACATGTTTCTAATTTATGGTTTAATGTGGGTAGTGTCTAGTAGACTAGTGTCTCATCTACAAATCTACTGCAGGCTTTATGAAAGTACAGATTCTGGAGAACAGGAAAGTAATTCATTGCCTGTGCTGATCTAGTCCCTAGCCTTGCATCAACTGTTAAGAGCAACTTCCATAAAATATTTCTTTCTTTCTTTTGACTCTGATATGTTCTGCAAAGTCTGTAGGTACTAGTAGAAAATATCTGTAAGAAAAAAATGTAATCTTCTTGTCTGTGTTGTAACAAATGCAAGCAAGGAGGGAAGTAGCAGAATAAGAAAATATAAGCAGTTCAAGAAATGTTGTTCTCTACAAAAAAAAAAAAAAAAAAGTATATGGTGTCTTCTTGTCTTCTTTTTAAATAATACTTTGAGGTGTTCAATATATTAACAAAATATATTTTGTTCAATATATGAACAAAATATGTTCAATATATTGAACAAAATATGTTCAATCTGTGCAAATTTGTAGCTTAAGAAAGTACCGTATTCTTTTTGGAACAAAGAAGTGAAATAATATGAGATTTTATAGGTTGGTTGGTTTGGTTTGGTTTTCTTGTTTTGTTTTGTTTTTGTCCCTTCCATTATTAATATATTTTTACCAAATCTTGGAAATCTTCCCTGATCTTTTGCAGCTTGGCCCCATGTTCATTCAAACCATATCTGGACCCCAAATACAGGTAGCATCACATTTGCTTGCTTAGTTCTTCTTTCTTCCTAGAATTCTTGTAAAGGAAAATATATACTAAGAAAATACACAGTGGGGATGGAGAGCATGCAGTAGTACCATTCATTTTTTAATGCACATACTCTTTTATAACTATTGAATACTACAGAGACCATGAAAGTGAGAGTCTTCATGCAAAAAGCGAAACTCTCAGAGGTTTTGCAAGATGCTAAAGACACATACAAAATACTATTGGTTAAAGTTAGTTTTGTAAATGAAATACCCTGTCAGAAGAACTATAGCAAATCTTCTTTTGTCCTATGAGATGGCCTCCTTGGGAATCCTGTGAAAATTTATTTAAATTTCCCTGAAAAACAGCCCTTAACAATTGAATATATGGGCTACAGCTCTTCAATACTTATTTATAGCAGCAGAACTGAGTCTGTAAACAAGCACTGCATCCCCTGTCATTTGTTGTGTTTTCTGTATTTTACCAATATTAGGACGAACAGCGAAATCAGTCCTACTCCTTGTATTTACAAAGTAACCAGATAGATAGTCAATGTGGCACTTTTCTGTAAGGATTAAGGACAAACTGAAAAGCAGGCTTCTCCTGCCCCCTTTCCTTTCTTTGATCATTGCTTTCTTTCTTTCATGTTGTTTTCAGCTAGAAAAGAACCACATGACCTTTGAGAAATGCCAGAAAAACATTATTTTCTCTGTGCCATTCCATTTTGCAGACATTGGGTACATCCTTATCCTGTGCCCTGCTCAGGGCAGCTGCTCTGAGATAGGTCACTCTAAAGCATCTTTGGCTGTGTTCTCAGGTATTCCTTCTACCACTCCTAACCTACTCGCAGCACTGAATGCTGCTGGCGAGTTTTCACTAATGAACAAATGAACAGCATTACACCATCCATTTGGCTCCCACAGTGGCAGTTCCTGAGGGGGAGGGAGGAAAAAAATAAATATATATATATATATATTTTAAATTATCATACATCATGATTACATTTCCTTTTAAATTCCTTAGGACAAATACTCTCTTCTTTGTATAGTTTCTAGTAAGTTTTTACACTACTATAATGTAATATTTGTCAGTCTGAAGTTTCTTGTGATAGAAATACCCTTTTTGTCTTGCGCTCTTTGATAGAAGGATAGGTCATGATTTAATAGTGTATGTAGACTAGTATACAGAATCTATGTGTACTAAGTAAGGGGCTGTTATTATGTAACTATTTCATTTGGCCCTTAGGCCAAAAATTTACAGGTTTGCTTTAGAAAACTATTTGTTTTGAAACACCCTTTTCTTCCATACACGGTTTCCTTGTTTACTGTTAGCAATACCTGCCTTGGCTCCATGTTGTATTTAAGCAACATATCACTGGGCTGAAGTCATCAAAATCCTAAGCTGATGAGAGCCCAACAGTCACAATCAGCTGTCCCAATTCTTCTCCACAGGGCAGGGCACCTCTTGGGCCAACTTCTTCCTTGGAGGTCCTTCTTCCATCTCCAGTGCTGTCTCATTTTGCTTCACCCTGGGAATCTCTGTAGACCATACCTTTGCAGGGTGGTGCCATGCCCTGAGTGTTCCTCCCTTATTCTCAGAGCCTTTGAGAAAGACTGGTTAATATGTGTGGCAACACTTTCTCCAAGCTCAAGATTGGTGCATCCCTATGGGTAAGAAAAAGGGGGCAGGAGACCTACATGGCTCCTGGCAAAACTCAAACAGAAGAAGGAAGTATACAGAATATGGAAAAAGGGATAGGTCACTTGGGAGTAATATAGGAAAATTGCCAGAGTATGCAGGGATGTGATGAGGTCCATTTGGAATCAAATCTGACACAAAATGTCAAGGACAAGAAGGGCTTCTTCATCTCCCTCTGTAGCAAAGGGATAACTAGTGAAAATGTGGACCTGCTGCTGAATCGGGTGGGTGCCCTTGTGACTAAGGATGCAGAAAAGGCTCTTTCTGAAGGCCTTTTTTGCTGCAGTCTTTACTGCTAATCCCTCAGGAACCTCAGGCCCCAGAGACAAGATAGAAAGTCTGGAGAAAGGAAAACTTTCCCTCAGTCAAGAAGGATCAGATTAGAGATTGTTTAGGCAAAACTGACACCCACAAATCCATATTTTTTGCCTTTCTAGAAGGACCAGTGTCTCAGCCGGATTAGGTAATACAGGAATATATCTTTCCTTGCTTTGCACAGGTATGTATAAATAGTTTAAAATAGGCAAAGCCATGACTCAGGTTAAATAAAATAAAAATGGAAACAAACCACAGTATTAACAAATAAGAATTGTGTGATAATTGTGCCAGATACAGTCAGAGACAAAAAAGAGGTGTTATTTAGTTATGTGTTTTGTTACTATCTGATGACAAGTTTGCTCCCTGCTTTGCATTTTGCAGCTTTTTTTGTAATGGGTTAGGTTTTTGTTGGTGGTGGTGGTTTCACAGAATCACAGAATTGTCTAGGTCGGAAGAGACCTCGAGATCATCAAGTCCAACCTCTGACCTAACACTAACAAGTCCTCCACTAAACCATATCGCTAAGTTCAACATAAAAACATCTTTTAAAGACCTCCAGGGATAGTGACTCCACCACAATCCTGGGCAGCCCATTCTAATGCCTCACAACCCTCTCAGTAAAGAAGTTCTTCCTAATATCCAACCAAAAACACCCCTGGCGCAACTTTAGCCCATTCCCCCTCGTCCTGTCACCAGGCACGTGGGAGAATAGACCAACCCCCACCTCTCTACAGCATCCTTTAATGTACTTATAAAGAGTGATAAGGTTGCCCCTGAACCTCCCTTTCTCCAGGCTGAACAAATCCAGCTCCCTCAGCCGCTCCTCGTAGGACTTGTTCTGCAGACCCCTCAGCAGCTCCATTGCCCTTCTCTCGACTCTTTTGAGCACCTTGATGTCCTTCTTGTAGCAAGGGGCCCAAAACTGAACACAGTACTCAAGGTGCAGCCTCACCAGAGCTGAGTACAGGGGGACAATCACTTCCCTTGACCTGCTGGCCACACTGCTTCTTATGCAAGCCAGGATGCCGTTGGCCTTCTTGGCAACCTGAGCACACTGCTGGCTCACATTCAGCTGGCTATGCACCAATACTCCCAGGTCCTTCTCCACCAGGCAGCTTTCCAACCACTCATCTCCCAGCCTGTAGCTCTGCTTGGGGTTATTGCACGCCAGGTGCAGGACCCAGCACTTGGCCTTGTTAAACTTCATAGAACCTCAGCCCATCGGTTCAGCCTATCCAGATCCTCCTGCAGAGCATTCCTACCCTCAAGCAGATCGACACACGCACCTAACTTGGTGTCATCTGCAAACTTACTGAGGGTGCACTCAATGCCCTCATCCAGATCACTGAGGAAGATATTAAAGAGGACTGGCCCCAGTACCAAGCCCTGGGGAACACCACTAGTGACCGGCCTCCAACTGTATTTGACTCCATTCGCCACAACTCTTTGGGCCCAGCTATCCAGCCAGTTTTTAACCCAACGAAGCGTATGCCTGTCCAAGCCATGAGCAGACAGTTTCTTGAGGAGAATGCTGTGGGTAACAGTGTCAAAAACCTTGCTGAAGTCAAGGTAGACCATATCCACAGCCTTTCACTCGTCCACCAAGTGCGTCACTTTTTCATAGAAGGAGATCAGGTTCGTCAAGCAGGACCTGCCTTTCATAAAGCCATGCTGACTGGGCCTGATCGCCTGCTTGCCCTGTAAGTGCCGCATGATGACACTCAAGATAACCTGCTCCATGAGTTTCCCTGGCACTGAGGTCAAACTGACAGGCCTACAGTTTCCCGGGTCTGCCCTCAGGCCCTTCTTGTAGATGGGCATCACGTTTGCTAGCCATCAGTTGACTGGGACCTCCCCCGATAGCCAGGATTGCTGATAAATGATGGCAAGCGGCTTGGCCAGCTTCTCCACCAGTTCTCTCAGTACCCTCGGGTGGATCCCATCTGGCCCTATCAACTTGTGTACATCCAAGTGCCGTAGCAGGTCACCAACCGTTTCTTCATGGATAGTGAGGGCCACATTCTGCTCCCCATCCCCTTCCACCAGCTCAGTGTACTGGGTATCCAGAGAGCAACTGGTTTTGCCACTAAAGACTGAGGCAAAGAATGCATTAAGCACCTCTGCCTTTTCCTCATCTTTTGTAACTAAGTTCCCCCCCACATCCAGTAAAGGATGGAGATTCTTCTTAGTCCTCCATTTTGCAATGATGTATTGAATTATTTCATGTTTTGAAATAATTTGAATTTTTCAATGTATTTACATTGAAAAAATGTAAAGACATTTTTTGTTGTCTTTGACGGCAGTTGCCAGATTGAGCTGCAGATGAGCTTTGGCCTTTCTAATTTTGTCCTTGCACTGCCTCACAACATCCTTATAGTCCTCCCGAGTGGCCTGCCCTCTTTTCCAAAGATTGTAAACCCTCTTTTTTCTCCTAAGCTCAAGCCACAATTCTCTGTTCAGCCACGCCGGTCTTCTTCCCCGCTGGCTCGTCTCTGGGCACGTGGGGACAGACTGCTCCTGTGCCATTAAGATTTCCTTTTTGAAGAGCACCCAGCCTTCCTGGACTCCACTGCCCTTCAGAACCGCCTCCCAAGAGACTCTACCAACCAGTGTCCTGAACAGTTCAAAGTCAGCCCTCTGGAAGTCCAATACAGCAGTTTTACTGGTCCCCTTCCTGGCTTCTCCAAGAATGGAGAACTCTACCATTTCATGGTCACTCTGCCCAAGACAGCTTCCAACCACCACATCTCCCATCAGTCCTTCTCTGTTTGTGAACAGAAGGTCTAGCAGGACACCTCCCCTGGTAGGCTCATGAACCAGCTGCATCAGGAAGCTATCTTCCACGCTTTCCAGAAACTTCCTAGACTGCTTTCTCTGGGCTGTGTTGTGCTTCCAGGATATATCTGGGAAGTTTAAGTCCCCCACAAGAACAAGCGCTGACAATTTTGCGACTTTTGTCAGCTGCCTTTAGAACTCCTCATCAGTCACTTCATCCTGGTTCAGCAGTTTATAACAGACCTCCACCAGGATGCTTCCCTTGTTGGCCTTCCTGCAGATCCTAACCCATAGGGACTCAACCTTGTCATTCCCAGCCCCAAGCTCCACAACATCGAAAGATTCTCTAATATAAAGAGCCACACCACCACCCCTTCTGTGCTGCCTGTCCCTTCTGAAGAGCCTATAGCCAGACACTGCAGCACTCCAGTCATGACAATGGTCCCACCACGTTTCCATGATTGCAAACAAGTCGTAGCCTGCCTGCCGCACGATGGCTTCCAGCTCCTCCTCTTTGTTACCCATGCTGCATGCATTAGTGTAGATGCACTTCAGTTGGGCCATTGCCTTCTCTCCCAGCCTTGCCATTGTTCCCCCTGGCACAGCTCTAACAAGCCTTGTTTCAGTCCCGTCCCCCTTCTCACCTAGTTTAAAGCCCTCTCAATGAGCCTTAGAGATAGGGACCCGTCTGTGGCCATCAGGTCGGGTGCCGAGTAAAGTGCTCCATGGTCAAAAAAAACAAAATTTCTGTGTTGGCACCAGCCTCTGAGCCACGTGTTTATCAGGCTGGTTTTCCGTGTCCTCTCTGTACCCCTCTCTGCCACCGTAGGGATGGACGGAAACACCACCTGTACTCCCGCTCCATCCACTAACCGTCCCAGTCCCCTAAAGTACCGTTTGATGGTCTTCAGGCTTCTCTCTTCAATGTCATCACTGCCAGCCTGGACTATTAAAAGAGGATAATAGTCAGAGGGGCGAACCAGGTTGGAAAGCTTTCTGGCAATGTCCCTGACCCTGGCCCCAGGGAGGCAGAGACTTCCCTACGGGTAGGGTCAGGCCGACAAATAGGTCCCTCTGTTCCCCTGAGAAGGGAGTCATCCACAACAATCACCCTTCTTTCTGTTCTGGTGGAGGCAGTCCTGAGGCGTGGAGCCGACTTCCTTGCCCTAGGCATCCTCCTGGGTAGACTTTCTTCCTCTTCCTCAGCTACCAGTCTCTCAAGCTCCAGGGCCTCAAACTTGTTGCGTAGGGGCCCGTGGGGGGGGGGGGGGGGGGGCATCGCCTGCAATGTCAAGCGGGGACCTGTTTCCATTCCTCCTCAACTCCTAGGTCCCCTGCCTGTGCCCTACGGCAGCAGGGCAGAGGGATCCACCCCCATCTGGGGTGTCTCACCCCAGCACCTGTCCTTCAGGCCGCACAGGGAGTTGCTCCACATGTCTATCTCCTGCTCACACTCCCTGATATCCCTCAACTTCTCAACCTCCTCCTTGAGTTCTGCCACAAGCCAGACCAGGTCGTCCACCTGCTCACACCTCACGCACAGAGTCTCTTTGCCCCCTGCAGGTGGTAGCAGCAGACTCAGGCACTCCCTGCATCCGGACACCTGAACTGCCGCAGTTTTGAGTGGGCAGTCAGTCTGAGTGTGTACAGACTTCCTAGACAGCGCACTGTGCCTGGTGTACACCATTGCAGCTGAGCTAGTGGTAGACCACCGTTAGAGGAGGTGTTCGTATGGGCAGGGGGGAATTCTGTGCCCTTCCTGTTCGCCCTGCATGCACGAACTGCCACGCGAACTGCCACACCTCACCCTTCTGACGCGCCACACCCTGTTTGCCCGTCCTGTTCTCTACGCTCCTGGTCGCTCGTGCTCCCTAGGGGCAGCTTATGAACAGCCGGGGGTGGGGAGGGGGGGTGCTATTGGCTCCGCCTTCACTGCTGGCTCCGCCTACGCCTCGTTCTCACCTCATTCACCTCCCTCGTGAGGGTTGCTGGGTCCTGGCGGCTCCCTCGATGCCGGAAAAATTAGCCCTACCTGCCTGATCCCCCACTCTGCTGCAGAACACGTCTGCCCCGGAGCCAATCACCTCAGCAAGTGGCTTGGTTTGGTTTGGTTTGGTTAGTTGGTTGTCAATAAAATGTTTGGCAGATGAGATATAATTAGATCTCTAGCTGTTTTTTGATAACAGTTCAAATAAGAAGACAATATTAAATAGTATCTCCCCAAATCTTTCAGATCAAGAAGCACAGTTATATTTGAACATTATGAAAGTTCAGCAACTTTTTTTTTTTTTTTTTTTTAACAGTCATATACCATCGAACTACTAAAACTCTGTCCAATGGACATGAAATTGTATGACATTGTATGACAATGTATGATACACTTCAAAGCCAGGGCTCAGGCTTTAGGCACTATCATAGAACGTTATTTCATTGGGAAAACTGTAATGGTAAAACAGCATTTGCAGAATGTCTGCAAGTAAATTCCTATACATACCTCTTTGGGCTTGATTCGAAATCCATGAGAAACCTGTTTTAGTTTTTATGTCTTGTGTAGAGAGCCCTGACTATCAGAAGGAATAAAGCAGGAGAGGCAGAGAACATAAAAATAAATAATAATAATATATAAAAAATTAATCTTCATTGTTGTTTGAACAAGTTTGTAACTAATATAAAAAGGTAGAAACGCTTCACTTGTGAATGATACTGGAACTTAGCAGATTTGAGTGTTTTAAACATGTCATAGAATCATAGAATCAATAAGGTTGGAAAGACCTCCAAGGTCATCTAGTCCAACCATTCCCCTATCAATAATATTACCCACCAAACCAGATCTCTAAGTAACAGGCCCAACCTTTCCTTAAACACCCCTAGGAATTGTGACTCCACCTCCTCCGTGGGCAACACATTCCAATGCTTAACCACTTTTTCTGAATTCCAAATTCCAAACCTGAACCTGGTGCAACTTGAGAATCACGGAATATTAGAGATTAGAAGGGACCTTGAAAGATCATCTAGTCCAATACCCCTGCCGGAGCAGGAACACCTAGATCATGTCACATAGGAATGCATCTGGATGGGTTTTGAATGTCTACAGAGAAGGAGACTCCACAGCTTCTTTGGGTAGCTTGTTCCAGTGTTCTGTCACCCTCACTGTGAAAAAGTTTAATCTCATATTTAAGTGGAACCTCCTATGTTCCAGCCTGCACCCATAGCCCCTTGTCTTATCATTGTATGTCACCAAGAAAAGCCTAGTTCCATCCTTCTGACACTCACCCTTTACATATTTACAAGCATTAATGAGGTCACCCTTCAGTCTCCTCCAAGCTAGAGACCCAGCTCCTTCAGACTTTCCTTGTAAAGGACATACTCTACTCCCTTAATCATTTTTGTGGCTCTGCACTGGACTTTCTCCTATCACTAGTTATGTGTGAGAAGAGGCTGACCCCCAGCACCCCACAACTTCCTTTCAGATAGTTGGAGAGAGCAATAAGGTCTCCCCTAAGCCTTCTTTACTCCAAACTAAACAACCCCATTTCCCTCAGCCGCTCCTCATAGGACTTGTGTTCCAGACCCTTCACCAGCTTTGTAGCCCTTCTCTGGACAAGATTCCTCAATGCCCTTCTTGTAGTGAGGGGCCCAAAGCTGAACACAGTACTCGAGGTGTGGCCTCACCAGAGCAGAGTACAGGGGGATGATCACCTCTCTGGTACTGCTGGCCACCCGGGCATACAATTGAATTTTGATTTAATTAAAAACTGTGCATTATTTAAATTATTATATTTCCCACAAAAGAAATATATATATATATGTGTTCTTTCTACTTCCTGCATGTAAGACAGATAATTTCATCAATCCCTCCATTATTGGTATTTGTCTGTCTACAGGGAAGAACTCAGTGATAACATCATCAGCTTGAAATGATTGTCATTTAAGCATGAGTTGAATTAAAGTTCATTTTATTGGTGACGTGCCTAGAGCTCTTCTTGTTGCATTGACAGCAGCCTTAAGTATTTGTGTTGTTTGGATTAGAAGAAGGAGCAGGAACAGGTGTACAACGGCAGATCACAAGACTCTGTGCTCCTCTCTGCCTGTCTCCTTCTGATTCCCGTAAACCAACAGCCTCGGTTGGAAGAAAACAGGGAATTTTTCTTCTCTTTCTGTGTCACCAAATGGACCTGATCTACATAGTTCCTTTTAAGCTGTTATGGTGATATCTCATATATGCTTTCTAGATGTATAAGCTGAAAAGTCAGACGTCCAAAAGTTTTGGCTCAGTGGTGGGCAGCTGAGCAACACCCAAGACGAAACACAAGTTTCCAGCTGGAATGGGTTCTATTATGTTAGCAGTAACTCAAGAGCAAGTTTTTGAAATAATACATTTTTTTCTAATATGGTTCCTGAGCTTTCTGTGGAATAATTTGAATAGCAAAAGAAATTAGATAGGTTGTTTAGATATATAAATTTGTGTAGCAATAAATAAATAAATACTGAATTCTCCTGGCTGAGTAAAGATACATCTTTACAAAGTAAATTACATACTGAGCAGAAAAAAAAAAAAAAAAAAAAAAAAAAAGGGTTAAAAGATTGGTTTGTATTTTGTAAGTTATATAAGTTTGTAAGTTATGTAAGTTTGTAATTGTGAAGTTATGGATCTGAACTGATAATTGGAAGGAGCACAGGAGAGCACCTCGGTCTTCATGAGCCTAGTCATGACTTTTTTAATTGAGCAAATTTCTGTACTTCCAAAAAAATTAAAGGAGGTCATAGTAATTGTAGCTGTACTGGGAGGGTGTACTCCCACAGCCTGTGTTTGGCTGACTGACCCACATGGAGCACTGTGAAGCTGAAGCTGAATGGTTAACCAAGCTAGCTAACTTAAGACCAGATAAAATCTGTCTGCATCTCTGACATACCCTTGGAGGACATAGAATCCCTTCATATCCTTGAAGCCAGTATCAAATCTCTGGTTGGTTTCCATGCAAAGAGATTCACATTTAGTTTATCTTTGTCTTGGCAGCACATCTTGCTTCTGGCATTGATTGCATTTTGTCAGATTATATAGAGTAAAAACTTTATACTTGATGGTCAATATCTCTTTGGGGAGATCTACGTGTGATATATTTTGTCATGACATATATCTCAGTCAGGGTTGTCAAATCTATGCTGGGCAACAGAACAGGAAACAAGAGCAGAAGGTCCCATCATGGAAGTGCTGAGCTAACAATTCCAGTGAGAGTTTACACCTCTCCCACAGGAGAACATCACTGTCCCAGGTGATGCAATATTCCACAGGACTCCTTGGAGACTGGGGATATGAAGTGTGGACATAACAGATCAGGTGGACATTAAAATACATGTTGCTAAGCAAAATACTACCTTTTACCTTCCACTTCCTAGATAAGGTCTTTTCAATACTTCTACAAAGATTTAATTGAAGATTTGCAGCATTAAGTCAGGGGGCATTTGAATCATGTTTCTGCTACATTTGTTAATTTTGTGTCTTGGGTTACATATCCAAAAATATTTATTAGATTTAGTAAGACCAGAACAAGTTTTTTACTTTCTATTGTATGTTAAATTGAACATGTGAATAAACCAAATGTTGAAAGTAACTTACGGCGTGGGGACATCCAGAAACTTTGGCTGATTGCTGCGGGGAACTGGGCAGAAGAAACTTGTAGACACAGTGCTTAAGACAAAATATTCTGGGAAGGCTGGTAGGCACACTAAATGTGATCTGGGATGTCTGAAAGGATCAAGCTGAAAAAGGAGCAAGCAGAAGTGGAAAAACAGAAGATGCTGTTTATATTTTTCTCTGACAACTGACAGGAAGGATGTTTAAAAATACTCTTTGAAGAAGGTTATTTATTTCTGATTATTTTATCTCAAGTCTGTGCCACTGATGTGTGTTTTGATATCTGTTCTTTCTCTTAAGCTGTTCAACCTGTTCCAAAGTCAGCAATGCATCTGTTTCTGTATTCCTCACACTTATATACAGTGTGCAATCATTAGTGAAGTCTGACTGATATTTTATGTCCTTCCACACCCCAAAGTAATAAGAAACAATTTTATAGCCACACATATGTCCTGACTATTTACTTTACACCCCCCCCCCCAAAAAAAAAAAAAAAAAGAACAAATTTTCACTGAAGCTGGCAGACTGAAAAATACTGAACTATTTTTAAGAATTTTCTTTATTCCACTGGAATGTAGGGCACAATTTCTTTTATAACATTTTATTAACAGCTTTGATAGCAGTAAAATATGTCATCAATTATTTTGCAATGCTTATTTATTTGAAAGGAAGTTTTCAAGGCCAACTCTGATATGAATTATCTAAACAGAAGAAAAATGCTGAAACTGCAAATATCTATATTTGAACTCATGAAAGATTTTCAAGTATATCTGTCATGTGCATGTTTTGTTTCACACTGGGGAGAGTGTTCACTGCCTCTGAAGAAATGGTGTGTCTTCCTCAGTAAAACCAATCTGTAGTGATGTTGCAGGAAAAAAAATAGGTTCTGCATTCCAGATTTTGGATTTCCAGTGGTTCACTCATGACAGGGTTGATTCATTGGCTTCAGAATGGATGAAATTCATTCAGGCAGTCTGTAAACTAAAGTCAGTCACTGCATTTCAGCCTACTTTGAGCTTCTAGGTGTGGGTTGTTGTTGATATCCTATGTAGAATGTCAGGAGGAATCCAATTATAAGCAATTGTCTGTTTTCCCAAAGCTATGGAGAAGTCTTTTGGAAATGTTAAATATAAAGCACACACTTAAGGAAAATAAACATGGTGTGTCCTATCTCCCATGAAGATTGCTTTCAGACTAACTGTGCTGAACTGCATCTATTGCCAAGCAAATGTGTTCCAAAGACTCACTTTGTCCAGATTAGTTTGGTGTTGAGGTTTGTTGTCGTTGTTTCTAATTGTTTTGCACACCAAAATTAGAGTAGGATACATGGAGAGCAGCCCTGATAAAGTCTTGCTATCAAGTGTCACACCAGTGATTTCATTTTATGTGGCAACAAAGGGAACAATTTCTGATGTATTTTAATATGTGCTGCTGCATATGCTCAGAAAATGAGGTGGTCTTATGAAATTTTACAGGAGAAATATATTTAATTATCTCACCTCTACTAGGGAATGCACTAAGCTCAATTGCTCTAAAGTGTATTTAATGCTATTTTAAAAGATAAAAACAGTGTCTGGGAGGGAAAATTTACATTTAAATCATATTTCAATCAACCTTAAGGGTGCTGTTTACACAGTAAGGGTATAAAATGTTAGCTCATTAAATATGCACAATGTTTTACATTACAGAAAGGATGTGGATTGTACTTTCGATTTCCAAGCAAATTAAACCTGCTGTCAGAAAGCACGCTGTAACAGGATGCAGTGGGCTCTGTGGAAACCAATTTAAACAATTTATGCTAGTGCTTAAAAGTTGGGTGAATTGGATTTCAGATAAATTCTCAGTGACATGCTTAGGTTCCTCTTAAGAGAGTAGAAAGAACCCTCAACACATAGAGGTATGGGATATTTTCTCTCTGATCACAGAAGAGATCTTACACTTTCCCCCTCCATGCAAAGAATTTCCACCATAAATTGAAAGAGTTGGAGATCCCGCAAAGAAGGCACAGAAAGTGTAATGCAGTGATTGAGACAGCTTCCAGGACTTAGCAGCAACCAGTTATGTCTTGCTACATATGCATCAGGGGTTGATCTGATGTATAGCTTGCAGATGAACCCAAACATCCCTATCCTCCTTGTGTGCACATGCAGCCAGTCCAGTCAGTGACCACGTTATCATATTTTCCCTGCACGTCAGTGCAAAACCACATATAATACCATTTCAGGCTTTTGAAGGCTGCTTAAGGGTGTTTAAGGTGAATGTGCACCTTCAAAATTAATCATTACAGTCACTCTACCATATCACATGATTTTTCTTAATCCTTATGTAAAAAAAAAAAAAAAAGAGGAAGGCAAACCCTGCTTATTATGCATCTTGTGTTTTTTATTAATGCATAGTTAGTAAACTACAATTTAAATGAAATTTTCAGACACCAACTTTCATCTTTTCCATTGCTTTAATGAACAGCCAAGGAAATATCTCCACATATAAATGCTTGTGATATTCAATGCACTTAAAAAATATACTAAAAACTTCCAAATACTGATTCATGAAAAAGCTGTGAAATCATCTGTTGGGAAAAATGTTTATGATAAAGATGAAGCCATGGAGTAATTTTTGACATTTAATTGAACAGTATTTCAAATAACAGTATGTCTAATGTAAGCCAAAACAAAACAATTTGAGAGATAACCAAATGTCTGAGGTAAGATAATTTTACCGAACAAGTGTAATTCCTTAGTAATAATGCATTTATGTCTTTTGATTAGAGGATACTGAAGCTCTTTACAGAGTACATGTGCTGTATTCATAAAAATAGGCAAAATAATCTAGATGGTACTCTTAAAAATTAAATGACTCGGTGTAGTCTTTTTATGATTCATTCTCAAAAATATCTGGGAGGCTTTATATTGCTATCATGTCCTCCCATTCAACATATTGTTAAATTGCTGCCTTTACTACTGAAGAAATTGGGTTCTGTTTGTACAACATGCAACCATATTTTCAGCCTTCTTATCTCCAGCCAACAATCACAGTGAGTCCAATTTCAGGCCATAAAGCCTATGTTTCCAAAAGTGGCATGTGTCTCCCAAAAGACTCCCATCAGACACTTCTGTTAGCATCCTTCTAAGTTTTTTCTGGATGAATCTGTCATGCAATTAGATTACTGATGGACTGCCATGACAAATAGGATACCGTTTGCCTTTTGATGTAGTTTTGATTTTGATGTTTTAAGTCTTTTCTATTTCTGAATACTGTCTTTTGGGAGATGTACCCACTCTCTTTTATGCTTTGAATAAAATAGTTGCAGCAGATTTTATTTATTTATTTATTTATGTGAATCCAAAGAGCAGACTACAACGTGTCATATTTTTTCACAAAGGTGAATTTGTTTTGAACAATACCTATACTATTGTGCAATAGTTCATTGGTGAAAGAACATATTTAGTTGCTGTTTTTCTCTGGCCTGAGAGAGTTAGCCAGTTCTTTGTGCATTGCTAATAATACACAACTGATTAAAGAGGCGGTGAAATATTTCAGTACAACCTTCATTTGGCCCTACTGCCTGTGCCTTATAATATCATCTTTAATTATTTTATGATTTACTATTTTTACTCAAGGTCTCTGCCTTGTTCACTGCACAGTGGAATGGCTCTGCAGACAAAACACATCTAAGCAAAGAAAGGAACTGTTATCTGTAGGATCTTACTTGCTGAAGTTGGAATACTAAGGTTGCGAGAAAGGAAAAAAAAAAAAAAAAAGACAAATATAGCTGTCATGGAGGACTAGCTTCTACTACAGTTTTTACTGCTTGAATTTCTGAGTGATGCTTCTGTCCACACCAAACTTCTGGCTTAACTTTTGACTAATAACTGTATTTTTCCCTCCCCTCTTCTCCCTTCCCCTCCCCTCCCTGTCCTGCCCTTTTTTTTGGCATTAATTTTTCCCTGATGTATCTAACGGAAAAAAAAAAAGATAATGTTATCATAAAACTTTAAGAGATGGGAAGACAATTTTATTTATTTTTTTATTATTTGAATAATCCTATAGTTATGTTCAAATGCAAGTTCTGACTGCCTTAAGCTATACTGGAAAGGTACTAAGTAAGCAAACATGACAACCTTTAAAATGAGTTATAGAACTGTTTTATTGTACAAGATCAGCGCCAAACAATTATAGAATACACTCTGAATTTCTCCCTGGTGTAATTTTCCAATGTATTTGTGTCTTATTTTTTGCCTGGCTTTCCCTAAAACACTATGGAATAATTCAGGTCAAAGAGACTTAATTCATTGTTAAAATTATTTATTTAAATTTCAGTCAGTATGAGCTTTTATAATACTAACTTCAAAACCATGTGCATTGCTGCTTTCTATTACCTCAATGAATAAATTATGAATGCAGATTTTAATGACATAAATGTGAGGATATTGCTTTTGAATTTTGCAAAACATCTAGAGGCAAAGAAATAAAATAACCCTTTAAAAGAAATGTTCAGTACTGCAGGTGTATAGGCAAATTCTTAGCTGTTTTGCACGTGAGCAGTGACTATTCCTATGTTTAATTTATACAAATGCATAAGAAGATTCAGGAGTTACTCTTAAACAAGGCAACTGATCTGCAAACAAGTTAACATTGAGTAGTTGAAGAACTTTGAGAACTTTGAACATTGAGAAGTTAAATTGAGTTGAAGAATGGTGTTGTCAAGGGCTACAATTCTAATTTTATTGCATTCTTTTCTCTTAGTTGCTTTAACATCCTTGTAACTTATAATACAAATTGGCTTGGTGTTATTGAGGCATAATTATTTCCACTTTCTTCACACTGACAAAGAGGATTTTTAAGTTTCTAGGTAAAAATGCTAACACTTAAGAGTAGTCTACTTTCATGCTCTTCACTTAGACAGTTAAGATATGGGTTTTCCCAAAGCAGCTAAGTGATTCTAGAACTCAAGTCCTACTAATTTTAAACAAAAAGCCCTGGTCAGCATAAGGTAGCATGTTTTAGAGCTCTTGATACACTGGAAGTCAAGTGTATCAGAAGATGACTTCTCCTAAAAACACTTAGTCAATATCCAGGCTGTAAAGCAAAAAGAGATAAGGAACAAGAAATTTAAAAAGATAACAATAATTGCAATTACAATCTCTACCCGAGTTGACCTATATATCAAATTCCTCCCATCAGTCTTTGGTAAGCATGGACACACCCTACTTTACTTCTGTGTTGCCATTCTTCTTTTATGTTGTCATGAGATTAAGTTAAAAGAGTAAATACTGAAATTTAGGAGAGAAGGTTTTAAATTTTTTCATACCAAAAAGAACCAACTTCATTGTGAACTTGTCTTTAACTCTGAAGCTGCTGCTTATTTCAACATAATATTTACCAACATGATTAAAGTCTTCCACACACTGTATGTTTTCAAAATACTACAACTGTTATGTGATAAAGTATCATATATATGTGGAAATATGGCATATGCTACTTAGATTTTTTTCCTCTGCAATAAGTTGCAAGCTCCAAGTATAAGGATGTTGCCTTTGTGTGTTATACTAGGGAAAATAATAGAAATGATACTACCTAGCAAATATAACTGCTTGCTCAAATATTAATGTACTCCCCATATAGTCATTATAACTAAAAGGAAAAAAAAAATGCTTTTGAGCATTTCATATTCATCAATAGTTCATGAAAATACATAACAAGTTATGACACATCTAATAAAGATGAAAGGAATGAAAATCCTTGTGAATTTTTAATATGGATAATAAAGGGCATTAATACAGCTTAATTATATCGATAAATAATTAACATTACTTTTTAAACTATGTTTTATTTTTATTTCCAATTACTTTATGTGGTACTCTTGGAAGAATTACATATATGGTGTTACAATGCCAGCCACTCTACAAGGGGAAGTAAAAGTTGCTGGATTAATTATCTGATTAAATATGGCCATTTGAATCATTCTCAGGAAATTTCAGTCAAGATGCTATATTTTTTTATATATCCTTTTAAATCCAAAGTTTAGGTGAATATTAAATAGCAATAGGGAAAAAAATAATAATAATGATCTGTCCTTAGGTCGTTAGATAGCTTATCTGGCTATCACTGCTAAGGTAAATCACTTTCTGTACTCATCAGCACACCAAGGAATAATGTGTGGCACTACAGGGGCCACATTTGATTTTCAGTCTGCTCATGTAGTGTTGAGTTAAAGAAAAGACAGGCATTTGATTTAAATCCAAAAGCTTAAACCAAAGCTCAATACTAATTCCCTAACTTTACCCCAGTGAGTTGTCTTAACTCCCATAGCAAAATAAGGAGATAACGCTTCAGGAAAGCATTATCTACTTAGCAAATCAGGACTGACACACTTTTAGCAAGATCTGTGTCACATGCCCAGGTTGAAATTTGTCTTCTTCACCTTTGCTGCATTTTCACAGGGGGCTGCAGATCCCTTTCTTCTCTTTCCTTGTCTCTGTCTTTGCCTTCCCTCAACAGAGCCTGTTGGCACTGGCCTGCAAGAGCTACTGTTTTAACAGGTGCAGTACTAACAGCTACCTCAGTTTCTCCCATTCTGGTGCTGACAGCTAGGGGAACAGTTACTACTGCCTTCTGAATTAGCCATTGTAATGCATTTCTACAGGGCACAATAATTTTACCCTGAGAGACATTTTTGCAGTTCTGCCACCTGATTACAGCATCAACGTATCTAGTGCCTCCAAAAAGATCCAAAGGGATATTGTTTCCAGGACTCAAGTGAAGCTGATTTCTTCCATCTTCACCTAAAAAAAATCTCCTTGAAAATCTAAGGTGTTTCTTAGCAGCTGTATAGAACTTCACTCTTTTTCTTAAAAGTATTCTCCTGGTCTCAGTAAGTGATCAGACCAAAGACTCGGAATTAATTGCTGTGTTGCTGCCCTGTGCATAAAGGAATTATAAGTGTTAACTGACAGCTGACTTGAACTATCTCTGTCCTCCCGTTTGGCAGCCCCCTACAGAGAAATTCTTAAACTGCAGTGCAGAAAACACTATGACAATAAGCAAGCCAACATTTATATTAATAAATCATTGCAGACCGTGCATGTTTGTCACAACCTCCACACAGTCAACTTTTAAAATATTTATTAAGTGAATAATGCTTTTCAGAGATGTCAGTAATCTTACATACATTTAAAAAATAATAATAATTAATCAAACCATGTTCAAAACATTAGAATTCAACAGGTTTTCTGGGCTTTTGGTAGGAGCTAGACAGCATCTTCACTAAAACCCAGAAACACCTGCTTTCCAGAGATAGAGCATAACTAGTGCACTTCTTGCCCCTAAGGAAACATTACCTCCATGGCCCCCCAGCAGAGGAAAATTAAGATTTCTCTCCTGCCTACTTACAGCTAAGGGTAATTGAACGGGTTACAAAGATGAGAGAGAGGGATAATCTCCCATTAGCAATACTCTTACGGGTCAAGAAACACTATGAAAAAAAAATATAAAGAAGAAGACAGACATGACTCTCTCTTGTATAAATATTCGAGGAATTATTTAGTCATATACTAGAATAATATTTACAACAACAGCAGAGGTATAGGATTTAGGATCAAGGTTTGTTGATTTTCTTTTAGAGGACATTTAAGACAAAAAAAAATGCATTCAACTTAAGAAGAAAAACATCAACAACAACAACAACAAAAAAGTACTTAGGAAGTATTCTAGAAAATGGGGGGGGAGAAGCCAGAGCTGTCTTTGCTTTTTTGAAAAATGAAGTCTTTTAGCCAGAAATGATCACATGTGAAACAGAGAAAGGCAACGGAGTGTGCCTGCTTAATTTAAAGTGGATCACGCCATTGCAGCTTCTGAAATGGTTCCTATTGCAGCAGATGACGTAGACCCTTTGGGACTGATCAGCCTTTAGAAGACGCAGGGAGATACCATCAGTGTGTATAAATACCTTCAGGGAGGGTGTGAAGAGAAGAGCCAGCCTCTTTTCAGTGGTGTCCAGTGACAATATAAGAATCAACGGTCACAAACTGTAACACAGGAGGGTCTGTCTGGACTCCATGAAGAGCTTTTTTACTGTGATGGTGACTGAGACCTAGAACAGGTTGTCCAGAGAAGTTACGGAGTCTCCCTCCTTGGAGATATTCAAAAGCTGTCTGGGCATGGTCCTGTGAAAGTGGCTGTAGATTACTTTGCTTGAGCAGGATGGTTGGACTAGATGACTGGAGGTCCCTTCTAACCTCAAACATTCCATGATTCATATTTTTCTCTTCTTTTATACGTTTAGAAAGACCTTTAGAAAGGGTTCTGAGGTTTCCTGTAGGTATAGAATAACAGTAATTGAGACAAACATTAATGCCAACAGCCAACACTAAATACATTGAGGTTGCAATATTGATAATGCAGATGTCCAGTGGTTTCTTTACAAACCTCTCCCAGACCCCTGTAGATTGCTGCCTATTGAATTCCACAGGCATTCATCATGCTTGTGCATTTGACAACTCCTGATGGATCTTTCTACCATGAAATACTACATTTGCCTTTTGAACCTAAGTAAGCTTGTCCCAGTGGTCAGTAAACCACAGCAATGACTTCCATTGCTGCATTGGGCGACGAAGCTGGTGAGGGGCCTGGAGAACAAGTCCTACGAGGAGCGGCTGAGGGAGCTGGGCTTGTTCAGCCTGGAGAAGAGGAGGCTCAGGGGCGACCTTATCGCTCTCTATAGGTACCTCAAGGGAGGCTGTAGAGAGGTGGGGGTTGGCCTGTTCTCCCACGTGCCTGGAGACAGGACGAGGGGGAATGGGCTTAAGTTGAGCCAGGGGAGTTTTAGGTTAGATGTTAGGAAGAACTTCTTCACTGAAAGGGTTATGAGGCACTGGAACACGCTGCCCAGGGAAGTGGTGGAGTCACCATCCCTGGAAGTCTTCAAAAGATGTTTAGATGTAGAGCTTAGGGAAATGGTTTAGTGGGGACTGTTAGCGTTAGGTCAGAGGTTGGACTCGATGACCTTGAGGTCTCTTCCAACCTAGAAAATTCTGTGAAATTCTGTGAAATTACAACTAATGTTACAACAGTTTATGTTTAAACATTTAACTAGCTTGTTTCAGTAAATGTTTTAAGACAAAGTATCCAAGGGGCCATGGAAAACTACAAGGAGGTCATATCTGTTGATGAATTTCATTTTCCTACTACTTGGATGACCTCTATGGCTTCAAGACAGATAACAAAACTACATTCTCTGAAATTGTAGTCTCTGAACATTGCACTGATATAAAGATTTAGGTTACAATAATTAGATTAGATTTCTTATTATTTTATTGCCTAGGCACATGAGCAGAGTGCAGTTACAATACAAAAATTCAATTTCTTATTATTTCATTGTCTGGACAACGAACAGAATGCGGTACATACCATTCATTATTCAATGCCTTAAAGACAAAATTATATTCTCTTATTTATTTAAGGCTATAAAACCTTGTATTGAAATATTTTAATATTTTTAAATTTCATCTTAACACAATATTCATTCAGGATTAAAAAGACCTTATGATTTTTTCTACCATCTTTAGTTTTTTTTTTTTTTTTTTTTTTTTTGTTTGTTTTTTAAATCAATTTTTTGTTGAATTTACATGTAATATAGTCATCATAAAAGGGAATCCACATCTAAGACATGTTTGGACTTTGCTCATTGGATGAATTTGTAACAATTCAGCTCAATGATATTAATACTACTGCTTGTAGGAGAAGTTTAAAATGGCACTGGTATATAAACAGACAATGTCAAACCAAAACTAAAATTCAATTTTGATTTTTTTTTTGTTAATGATATTGAGCATTAATAACACCTTAAAGAATAATATTTCTCAGTACACTAAAACTAAATCCTGTTCCTAATTTTCTTAGGTATATTTTAGCTAAAAGTCCTGCTTTTGAAAGCATCAAACAAATGCATGTACAAGTTTTATGCAGATTTGGAGTATCTAATGCTAAACACTCATTGCAAAATATAAAAATTTTGCCTTTCTCTTCCAAAGATTGCTAAAGCTTTGATAACACTGCATATGCAACCCAAGGTCAGGGCTTCATGCTCTCACCTGCCAAATCATCTGTCATGGCCAATTTGTGTCCATAGCTTCATTCCCAGCTCAGTCTCTCTGTTTGAGCAGTGAAATTCAGACCCAATTCTTCTCAGCAACCAATTGCCATTAAGGAGCAGTGATTGGGTTCAGCAGTTCACAAAGATTTTCTGGAGCACAGGCACTGCAGCTCGGAGGAGGAGCTCACTTTTTCAAAAAGAAAAGAGAAGTTCAAAGTGAAAACTTAGCTGCTTATCTTGCAACTGGTTGCTCCTTCATTAGGTGGGAACTCTGGGGAAGGATCAAATGTTACTAATTGTATTCATTGTTCCTATTAATCAATGGTAGTAGACTGAAACTTTACTTAATTTTGTTCCTAATATAAACTGTTTCCTTTTACCTGTTTAAATGGTATTTGAGTAATAACACTATATTTGATTTTGAAACCAGACTCATTTGTGGAGTAATATACTTCTTATTTGTAGTTTTACATCCTGGGATCTGAGAGACTTCCAAACTTTCTTTAAGCTGGATTGTAAAAGAAAATAGAGGATAGGCCAAGTAAGAACACCCCTTGAACACATATTCAAATTAAGTATATAAGCTCCCACTCACCAACCTATGCTACTCCTAAAAGTAATGTGAGATTAAGAAATCAAAACTAAGGTTTAATAACCAGTCTAAACAGTATAAAATATACTTCTGTGAAGAAGGATAAAGCTGCAGCCTTCCTACCATGACAAAACTCAAGCATAATCAGTGTGTAGTTGCTGGAAGGTGTTTAAAAGGAAGGTTAAATATGAGGGTCTTGATGGGACAAACCACTGTGAGTAGTACTTCATGCAATATAGAGAATAATATCCCAATTACACTGCCTAAGCACATTTAAGAAGAGTTTTGCTGTGGATTCTGGTGAAAGCGAAACATTTCATCACTGTCTAATATACATTGGCATAGCTCTGTCCAGAACATATTGTTATGATCCAAAGTCTTCATAACATTGTCTTATACTACTAAAAATATACGACTTGTTCTTTCATATCCTTTTTGATTACATTCACTAAATGTAGGCAAAAGAAATTGAAAACTACCTGTTGTTCAATTTGTGGCAAAAAATCTCAACATAAACTCACAGAGAAGACATGAAAGAGGGTTGTTGAGCAGTTAGATTCACCTGCAGAGTGTCTCTTCAATTGCATATAGAACATAAAAAACGTATGAGGTCCAGAAGTGAGAAAAGATGTGGGATTCAGGAACTCAGTGATTAAAGACTCTAGAAAATAAATAAATAAATAAAATCAAAAGACTCAGGTAAAAAGTGAAAGACTTGGGAAGAGCTGCAACCAGAAATTTGATTTGCCAGAATGGAAACCACAAGCTTCAGATAATTCTGACCTTTGGGAGGCAGATTATTTCTTTTTTGTAAAATATTAAATCTCTTTTTAGCTCTTTCAAACATCTTCCATGAACAGGGGAAAAAATAATATGAATTTTAAACTCCTTTGAATCTCTTTTAATATTGTGATTTCAGTTCCAAACTTAACACTGTCAAGTGTTTTCCAAAGGTGAATTGGATTCATGGGCTTGAATTATACTTTCCTTGTAGTTACTAGACTCAATTTCCTGCAGCTCAGTTTAGCAATATGTGTGCATGTGTGTCTGTGTGCATGTGTTTTAAATATTTGTAGCTAAATCTAACAGGGAAGGAGGGCAACTTACAGTAAAATAACTATCTGGAATGTTTGCCTCTATTTATTGTTTTTACTCATTACTTCAGACATGGATTTTTTTTCATATTTTTTTCATAAAAATTAAATATTGAGTTTAAAGTTTATTAAAGATTATTATTTCTGGAACACATTTGTTCTTATTTACCATAATGTTTTCTCCATTATGATAAAAGATAATGATTATGAACTAAGAGAAATGACATAGAACATTCTACTTACATACTTTTACTGAAGACAATTGAGTAAAGTTTGCAGAGATTTTGGGCCTTTATCATATGAAATTGAAAACGTGTCAAAGGGATTAAAATAGCAAAATAAACAGAGTGTTTGCCTCTCTTTTCTCTACCTTCATCTATTTATCAGTTCTTCTAAGCCATATAACCTTAGTCAAAAGTAATATCAGGTCCTTTATTTATTTTTTTTTTTGAGGAGTCTGTAGTCATTTTTCAAATACTGCACTCCAGAATACATTTGTGGGTCAGGCATACCTTCTTAGTAGTTCTTGAGAGAGCTGAGCCCTCTTTCTATGCTCACATATTATTTATGTGAGTATGTAGGAAAGCTGAGAGGAAGAAATTGTTAGAACAGCCATTGTGCACCCTTCTGCAGAAATGTTGGGGTACCAAGCACCATAAAAAGAGTACTATATATTTTCATATTTTGCTGGGCGTTTTGGAATATTTTATTTCTTTATGGGCAAGATGTCTGGCTTCTGCCAATATATCTTTAAATTAACCACTACAACAAAAACTTGTAAGAACTGTACATTGCAACAAATGAGAAAAACAGCTGTGATTCAAAGCACGTAGGATTTTTCTTTACTAATAAAAATAATAATTATTATTTTATTATTTAAAAAAAATAAAATCTAGGAGAGCAAACACAAAGGTAGACAGTGTTTCAGGTAAGATGTTTTGTGCATGTTATTCAGATCTTGTATCTTCTCTAGGCAGATGTTTCTGTCTGTCTAGTCACTGTGTAGAAAGAAGAGGGGAGTAACTATTTGGAGAAGTTTGCCTTCACCTGTTAACTAGGTGAGAGGAATGATGGGAGCAGCAAAATTCTATGGATGTGGACCAGCAATAAGCTGCTAATTGTCTGCAGAGAAACAGGAGAGTATTAGTATAATCTCTGGGATGTTTCTGGAGTGGAAGAGAACATCTGCTGGAATCAGCACTCCAGTATGGCTGAAGTGTTGCTTAAGAAACACATTCAATTTTAGCAATCCCAATAAAAACTCCATGACCTAATCTAACTCTAGGCAACTGCAATTCAAGTCTACAACTTGATGTGGCAGACAGACAGACAGAAAAAAAAAATGCATATCTCAGCTGAACTACCAACCAGAAGGTACAGTACATTGGTATGTACAGATGTGAAATCCCTGAGTCATGGATCGGAGTGGCTATTATATGAGAGAAGCACTGTAAAAATGAAATAGTCATTGAAAATATAAAATGCAAAACAATCTGTAATGGAATGAGAAGTATAGCACCCAAATAGTGTTTCTCAAAGGAATTATGCACACACAGGTACTGTGTGGAAGCCATCATTCTTTGTAAGTGCTTATGATCTTCTTCACCATGTTTTAATTCTTAACTATTAGCAATAAGAAAACAATGCAACTATGATATTTTACAAAGGACAGAGAAAGCTTTATTTACCATAGGTGAACATGTAAAAAGAGAAAGTTAAAAGACATATGAGAAAACTTCTCTTATGAGCACCTCCATTAAACACTTTCTCATCTCTAATGATCATATTCATAGTTGCCTTCATGGCTTTTCATGCCATTTAATTCAAGACCACTTCTATGCTGTTGTTTGCTGATAATGCTTTACTGCTATTCATATTCTGAATATTGTAGTAATGTCCTATCAATCTGTATCAACATGAAGGCTGCATTTTTCTTATGTGCCTTGCAAACACATATAAAATTCAAATGCACACAAATACAACGTCTTCATTTCTTTGTTTAAAACAAAACACTGAAAAAATGTTTTATTTTTAATTCTAGTTATTGTTACTGTGAGCAGCTCACATTTTCCATTAGAGTTTATTCAAATGTTTTTGAGTCATCAGATGAGACAAAACACTAGAATATCAATTCTGCAACAGCAGGTAAATGGAGGAGAATGTATATTTTAGCAAAGACTTTTTTCTGCTGTCTGTATTTCCTTCTGAATCTGAGCACAAAATAAAATTGTGCAATGGAAATTCATATTCTTACCCTGCGCTACTCACTCTAAAATTGTGATTTTTATAAATTACTGAAAGCAGACATGTAAGATTGATAAAAAAAAATAAATAATGATCTGTTTTACTTCTGTGTTTAAAGATATTTGTGAAGGAGCAAACTAAAAGTCAACTTCCATTTCAAATTCCCTGTTCACACTACATAGTTATTGCTGTTTACTGATTTAATGAGTCTATAAAACTTAAACATAAAGAGTTGTCATTAATTTAAAATAAAATGTTGTTCTGAGATTTGTTTGCACAATACTAATGTAAAGACTGCAGGATTCTAAATGTGTTGTGTTTTTTGTTGTTTTTCCACTGATTTTATACTGTTACTGTTTGCTATAACTTTTTTCCTCTGCATAGTCATTTATTCAGTTTATTTTGTTAGTATTTTGCTGTTTCTTTTTCTGTGTGTTCTAACTGGAACTTGTCCTTGTTAAGCAGAGCAAGTAGCTCAGGATGTTAAATACTAAAGGAGATTTCAGCTCACTGTTACATGGGAGTTAAGAAGCCTAGCTGTGTGAGAACACCAGGTTTGTAAATGCCTGGTTCCCACAATGCAATTCACACCTTTTGGTTAAGGTCCAAAGCTATGCACAATCTTTAAATAGCCTAGAAAAAATATTTATTCTGTTGTTTCTTGTTGTCTTTATCCTCATTTGTTCATTTAAATTAACTTATAGTCTCTCATGATTAATTGGGCTAAAAGCATGCTCACAGACCCTTGTAGCTGCTCAACTGACAGGAGACTGCTTGTTAAGTTACCACAATTCCACTGTGTTTGATCATATTACTATAACCTGAAGCTTTGGCTTTCTTCTCCTGCTGGTTTAAATCACAAGTTACTTCCCTGAAGGCTTTAGATTTATTTCACAGAATAAAACCAACAAAAGAAGAGAATCAGGGCCTCAGGACAACTGAGGTATACAACAATAAAAAAGAGGGGAATTTATGGATGACATTAGCTGAGATGTGTAGTCTTTGACGTGTAGTCACTTACAGCTTGGAATAGTTACTCTAATTACGGAAGTGGATTGAAGAAGTTAGATTTTGCAATGCAGATCACACAGTATCAAAAAACAAAGAGTGAAGTTATTTTTTACTAGAAATCCCACCAGTGGAACCCACGTGAGTCTTGAATCATGAACAGTTTAACTTAATTAGAGACATAGGAGTTTGCATCCTGCACAATGAAAACATACAGCTCGTTAAGAGAATATGAAGCCTTTGAAATACCCGGAGTATTTCATATTTTAGGAATACTGATTATTCAGCTGCATACATTAAAAAAGCAAAAGCAAAACCAACACACCATACTGTTCAATGTTACAAAACAATTATTCTATTCAGTCAGTGCTTTAAAAACAAACCTATTCCAGAACAGCTGGAAACCTACAAGTGACATCTATAACAATTGCAAGTACTAGCTAACATAATGTAGTAAAAGAAAAGATAGATTCTTTTGGTCTTTTTTTCAACATATTTTACTTTTAATATTTAATTTATGATTTACACGTAATATCTTCCCTATTCTTTTGCCTCCCCTCAAAAGTTCTAATTAGCCATTCTCCTTTGCTTTGGTTCACCTGTCAGAGGATTCCACATTCATGTGTTTTAAGATGCCCAAAATCTTGTACAGAAAGAATGTTTCTAACTCAGGTGTATCCCTTTAAGTATAACTTTATGTACCAAAATGAACTGTGCCACTGTGCCAGTTAAGTTTGTATAACTGCTCATAGCTGATGAATTACACCTAAATGCACCTGTAAATAAAGAGGTAATTTTTATTTTATTTTACTTTTTAAAATCAATCTTGAAAAATTAACTTTGATGAGGTTGTGCCATTTAGGGCGGATGCCAATGAAAACCAAGGTAAGCCACACCAAAGAGATACTCTGTGATGGCTTGTAGCAGAAGAAAAAAAGAAGAAAAAGAAAAACACCAGGGAGAAATACTAAAGTAGATCAGTTCAGATTCCCATTCATTGATGAAAGTCCAAAACACATTGTAATAGGTCGTCACTGCATGTATCTTTAAGCAACAAAATTAGTGGATGATCATTAGGAGCCTTATTTACTAATACCTCCAATGGACGTAAGAAATAGAGAAGAAAGGCTGAAGCTACACTGCTGTATAAAAACAGCTCCAAATCCAAGTTCATGGTCAGATTCGGCAACTGTGGAAAGTCCTGGAAATGTCTTGCCAGGAAAATCCCACTATGACACATGCCTTAGAATACACCTCAGGTTATATTTATCTTCCACGTGGATAAGCAACAGACTTCACCCTTCTCATTTCCATTTACTGGGGGTATTATGCAACTAACATCACAAGGTCATAAGGTGCTAGCATTTGTCCTAGAGAGGAATATGCTGCTTACTGCTGAAGCACAGGCTGCTCCAGTACTGGCTGCACAAACATTGTATGTGGAATCTATCAGGTCTTAGGAGTACCTAAGACTTCAAGCTCCTACTCAAACCAGCTGTTTTGGCTGTCATGCACACCTCTCCAGAGCGCAGTTATATCAATTTATGTTAATGTCTTGCATTGAGTGTCCCTTTAGAGGTTTCAGATACACTCCAGTGACTGCAGAATAAGCACAGGGAGACCAGACTTCTAAATTAGACTCCTACCTGAATCCTTAACGCTGGGCTCTGTGAATCTTGACTGCCATGCTCATGCTATCTGATTCCTTAAATGATGAGGCATTTGAATGAACTCATGCAATGGTCACAAACAAGAATTATGGCTGTAGCATACATAGATAAATTGTGTGGCTTTTTGTTATTGCTGTTTTAAGCATTGTATCTGAGGGGGGGGAGTGTATTTGTTTCCTTTCCACTGATTCCTTCCAGACCCTCAAAGAGGCATACCAGACTTCTGTTTTCAAGACATTAGGAGAGCAATATGGACAGCTCTAATGCACCATGTTGTAGTACTTCTATTTTTCCCAGACCCACTTAGATTTCTGCATGCACATCAGCTCATTGAACAAGAATTGATTAGAGTTTAGAGTGCTCCATCAACATTTTCTATGCAAGAATTTTCAGAGGAAAAGACAGCCAATGACAGCATGTTCGAGAGATCAATATGAAGATGTTTTTAGAGATCTTTAACCTTAAATAGATTAGTACAAGCCTAATGTATTACTAAAAGATATTCCTCAAGCCTAGTGAATTTTTATTTCCCTTGTTGCCAAACCAACATTTTTTTAGGCTGCGGTCGAAGAGTTCTAATGCTGGGGGGGGGGGGGGGGGGGAAGTCACTGTTATAGTTGTTATTGTGGCATAGCCTTTATTTTAACATATAATTTTCTGTCATATAACACCAACTAATGCCATCCACAGCTCTTCAACATGTTACAGATGAAAGTTTCAAAATTTTATCAATGCAAAATATGGTACTTCATTGGTGAGATAGTTCCAGTTCTTTTCATCACTAAGAATAGACATGTCTATGTCTTCATATTTGCTTTTGTGAGATGGATGTTAAAATATTTTTTAAACAAAAAGAGAAGGAAACCATTATTTTGCTTTCTGACTTTGCTTTTTTCTTTGTGGTTGCCTGTGCTAGGAAGAGATAACACCATAAAGCTTTTAATATGTCTTTGTTGGTCAATTTTAACCATAGAAACTAACTCATAATTTCTTTATTTGCCTTTTTATTTTCAAATAAGCTCATATTAAAAGAAAAAAAAAAAAGTTGAACTCTTTCCCTACAGATTTCAGGACCATATTTTTTAAAATTATTTTATTTTCCCAGCTGTGCTTGGGAACTTGTTTCTCCTCTCCTTTCATACCTCTGGCAGAGCAAATTATAGAAACTACTCATATTTAAGATTTTGTTGTAGATGAGGCCTTGTCTGAGATTGTTCATCTAGAGCACATCTTCAACTTATGACATCTTCTGAATCTGTGTAACCTGGGTTTTGTTTCAGACATTTGGGGCTGTAAATCTCTCACATTTTACTGAACCTATTTAAAATCAGCGTTGATGTCTGTAGTACTCAGAAAATGAAAGAAAGGTCAGTACCATCAATTCAGCTTCAACTGTGGTCATGCCAAAAATCCAAGACAGATCTTTATATAAGGTATAATGACTCATCTCCTTAAAGAAACCTGGAGTGTGGTTCATTTCTTGGTTATTACAGCAAGATGTAGTCATCAGTCTCTGCTTCTACCAAAAGGAAAAGAAAGAATTGTTTAACTCTCAACCTTGGGAGCAAATCTGGTTTTATTCTCCATCAACAGGCATTTGTATACCTGTCTGGTTGCAAAGTAGGTGTTTTTTATTCAAGTGTTTGATAGGTCTTACTGAATACAAAAGCATTATGCATTTTATCAGCATAGTCATGTTCAGAGCTAGAACTGTACTGTACTGTGTGCAGTAAAATTATGAAGGATCACATTATCTCTCACCAGCACAATCTGCAATCTGGTAAATAATAAACATATAGACAGTGACAAAGAAGGAAAAAAAGTCAATACAATTGTTACTTTTTTATTTGTTTGTTGTTTTGTGTTTTGTTTTGTTTTGTTATTTTTTTTGTTTTGTTTTGTTTTGTTTCATTTCATTTCCGTTAAAAGCTTCTGGTCAAACCTGCTGGCCCCAGAAATTATGATCCAGAACATACGAAGCCCACCTTCCCAGAGAATAACCTGTACAGGGCTACTTAGAAGAGACAACAGGGCTCAAAGATCAGCCTGAAGCTGAACTCTACCTCTGAAAGAAGCCTCAGATTTTAGGCATCAAAAAAGCTGCTCTCAAAAATGTCACTTTTCTGTTTTGAGGTGCTGATGGTTACCTGGTGCACTTCATCCAAGTAACCTGGTACCTGTTCCTGTATTCCATATGTCTATGCAGACTTAAAGATTTTATTTTCTTTTTGTCTGAAATTGTAAGACAGACTCAGATATTCAGTGGGAAGGAAACATATTATTTCTTACAACAATACTGTAATGTTCAAGCGTACCAAATACTGTGTGAATACTAATCCATAGTGAGTTAATTATAAATAGAATAATGAAGTGAAACAACATATTTCCAATCAATAAAACTAAATTTTATTGGGAACAAATAAGGTTTAATCATTTAATATATAATAACACAATATATTGTGTTTAAACAAAAAGGTATTGGAAGCCTGGAAAGTAAGGCAAGGCATATAGCTAATGAATTTTGTGGTCTAGCAGCATGTACCAGAGAAACTCCATCGATCATTTGATACTTGGTACTGTAACCCTTCCGATCTAGTCTTGAAAGGCTGTTTCTGAACAGCCTTTTCACTGTCTGAGGTTGCTAATTACACTGGAGCTGGGCTGAGGATGTGTCAGCAGGGACAGAAGAGCCAGCCACTACACTAGCTGTGGGAATTGTGAACTGAACCTCTCTATTTGTGGCACGGGGACTTCGAATACGTTGTTCCTGCTTACACAGGTGGCATAGAGAGAAACCCTCTGTTTCCTTGCAACATCTACCTGTGGGCTTTGAAAATGCATAGATATTCTTTAAAATCTCTTTTTTTTTTTTTTTTTGCCATCTCTTTTTTTGCCATCTAATGCTATGAAAGTCTGGCATTGCTTTGAGTATGAGGCATCAGCTGCAGCTGTCTGACAACGAGTTGTCTAAGGTGATGCTAATCAGCTTGAGGTAATCATCTGGGTAGGTGGAATGACTCAGCCACTGAAAACAGCAGCCACTCCTCAGTCCTGCCAAAGGAGCCTCAACAACTAGATTAGTCTGGAAACTTAGCAATTATTCAGCCAAACATAGTCAGCCAAAGACAGGTGTGATGAATCTTAACCACTGCTCATAAAAATGCTCCTAGCTAGTAGGAGTAAGCTATCTTTAGCCGTAGAGTGCCTTGAGATCATAAATGCCAGCAAGAAGGCACTTTCACTGAAGTAGGTGCAAGGGTATTTGTAGGCATAAACTTTCTGTGGGGTTGGCATTTTGTTGCTAAAGGCCATCATGAAAACCTCAGGATTTTGTTAGCTGCTCATTTTTGCAGTCCTTAAATAGTATTATCAGTGCTCATCCCTAAAAGATTTGTAAATTAGTCTCAGCAGTCGCAATTTTTCTAATAAATTGCTCCTGTTTTTTCAGTTTGGGAGAAAGCCCTTGGAAAAACTGAGATAGAACCCAGACATTTATTTTTTTAAGTCAATAAATTCTATTTCTTTTGACCAGTCATATTAAAATGTGTATATATAGTAGTGATTTCTTAGTTTCTATTTGTAGATAACCATCATCAATCTTTGATAAACTTTGATTTACTGCATTGCTTGGATTTTACCTCAAATGCATGCCATAGACTGGTGCTGGGCAACTATCATCATAATTAAGTAAGCCTTCTGTCTTCCTGTATGACTTGCATAATCTGGGAACATATGTAGGAAAAAGAGAAACACTACCATCAATTGCAGAGTGGTGGTTAGACTAAATTCTCTGTTCACCGTTTGCCTTGGAAGTATGCATGAATACATGAACTGGTGTAAATATCTTATGTTAGTGAATAATTCTAAATTTTAAACAGACTTTTCTCAAATGATTCATAGGGGGAAAAATACTGGTTTTGGATGCACATCTGAAATTAAGTGCACCAAGATTTTCAAGCTTTTTAATTGGACAGATTTTTTTTGCCTGTTTTCCAAAGGCAAAGAGGGAGTGAGAACATGAAGCAAATTATGTAATCTGTTCTTTAGCTTGTTCTGAAATCCCAAATTTGTTTTTAAGCAAGTGCAGAAAAATAGCATACTTGAATGAAATAAAAAATAACTGAAGATAAAAAGGTTATTTTCATTGTGATTTTTTTTTTTTTGTTATTACTGACTTCTTGCTGCTTTGATAAGTCATCCAAATGGTAGGAATTGGTGATGGTTAAAATTAGAATTGAAGGTATATGTATACTGCTAGCAGTATACACTTATGTTCTGTTAGTAGGTGCTATATTTTTCTGTCTGTTCTTCATCAAGAATCTCTTCATGTGATTTCTTCTCCTCATGCTTAAAACTCTGTCATTCATGCAGGGCAGAAGAGCAGTGGTTTTTTTTTTTTTGTTTTGTTTTTTTTTTTAAATTTTATCATATAGATTGCACAATTCACCACTGTTTCACTTTTTACAATGTTATCACTTCAATGTTAGAAATTTCAAGAGGTTAATTTTAGAACAAAGAGGAGTGTCATTACTAATTTCTGTAAAGTATCACTTTCTGTTTGGATATTAGGTAGCAACTAAAAGAAAATAAAATAAGATATTCTGGGTCTCCCTTCATAGAAGATTTTGCCTTTTATGGCTTTGAGCATCCACATATGTTGCAAAACTGCTGTGAATACTGAAAGTGTCTGTGGGAAAGCATAAGAATGAGCAATGGAGTGGAGCTGAACAGTCTACTTAAAGAAAGCTATTATGTCTTTATGCGTTCATTTGTGGCACTACATAATGTTACTTAGCTTCTACAGAGATATCCAGAAAAAAACAACAACAAAAAAAAAATTTCCTTTTTATTGCAGTTCAAGGTAATTTAATGCAATTCAGTGTTTTCTTTCAGAGTGTTTTACCACTGCCTCCTGCACTTCAAAGTTGTGGAAAAATATTAGAGTAGGAAGAGTCAAATCTGCTTATATGTTAAGAAGCTTTATGTTTAATATAGCTTTGCCATTTCCATCATTTTCCTAAAGTAAAATACTACCTGTATTAGCTACCAGCTATGGTTGTGGATAAAATCTATTTTCAAAGACCAGCTTGATAGTCTTTTTTAAGTTGCCAAGGTCACTAAATCTAGACTTAATGTTGGAAAAAGCAAGTTTGGAAGGAAAAAAAAAAAAAAAAAAGAGATCCATCCTACCAATCTGGAATTGTATTGGAGCTCTTTGATTCTATTACATGCATCACAGACTCCCTGGTGTAGCCCTGCAGAAATCTGTTTTGAAATAAGCCTCAAGGACCAAGAAGAGATTGATCATTTATATAAAATAATGTTCTTTTTCTGGTTTATTCTGTTTGTGCAACCACCGGAAAAACACTTCCTTTCATGACAAAAGCATTGTTCACCACCCGACAGGTCTCGTGAAGCTAAGAGAAATATATATATTTTGCACTAGTAGATAGAATTATTATTAAATACCTTTTCATTATGTTAAATAATGTTCTCTGTTTCTCTTAGCTTCCCATTGTTTTCTTGAAAGGCATATTTTTTTAATTTTCTTTTTCTGTACAATGGATACAACATGATGTGAGGATTCTACGATGCTATGATTTATAAAAACATTGTTTCATTATGAGTACAGAGTTAGACTGCCTTAGTTTACAAAGGAGAAAAAAAAAAAAAAAAAACTATGATAGATACAAATCTTCTAGGTAAACCCTATCAACAAAGATTGTAAGAATAAGGAAAATTGTGGAGTCCCCTGTGCAGCCTGTATCTCCTCTACGTTCAGTTTTGTTGTTTTATTGTTTTGTTGTGAGAGGGGAAGGGAATAGTGAGAAAAAGGAGGAAATGTCATTCTTCTTGTTCTTATGGCACTAGGTCAGTAAGATGTTTAGTCTTATGCCTAACTTTCACCACTGAAAAGCATTAGACTATGTATCAGGCTGAGATTTATCGGAATCCTACATATCTTGCTTACCAGAGATTTTGAATTGATCAGTTTTCAACAACATAACTTTTATTGAAGTTAAAGAATTCCTGCAGACACATTTCTGCAGGAGTCACACTGACCATCTGCAGTAGTTAAAGATGGTGTAGAAAATTGCCAGAAAGCTCCTTAGAGTTTGACATTTTAGCAAAATAACTAATGAGTATTGTTTTTCTGATGCAGCTAGTCCTCTTTTTTTCCAGTGCTACAGTTCCTTTTGCTGTTTAGGAGAAAGGTTTACAAATTTGTAAACAAATTCTAAGGGCATGAAAATCTGCCTGTGATAGCACATGTGATATATACTATGCTTTCTTTTATGCATGATATTATTGTCTTTTTATATTCATTTGTGGAGCTTACGTTACTTAGCTTCCACAGGGATATCCAGAAACACACTTTCTCAGACTCTGTAATAATTTATCTTAAAGAAAAATAGTCCTTTCATGTTAACAAGTAAAACTGTAATTAAACATAAGACCACTAAACAAAATAATATAGTAATTTTTTACTGTCATAACTCTGATGCTGTCATGGGAGGTTATCTTGACTCTTAATACGTCATTTCTCTTAATGTATACAAGGACTAAAGAGCAAATTATAAATCTAGATGAAGGGAAGACTTATGGACTCGGTCCATAATTATGCTTAGAATTTATTGGTTTTATTCTGAAAGAATGGTAAACAGTGGATTCTGCTGGGATTTTAGGTATGGTGCTTAGACTACATAAATCTTTAACACTACTCCCTAGGACTTTTTTTAATAGATCAGGTTATTCCCCTTGTAGAGATTGTTTTTAAAATAATCTATCTGTAACCAAGCATTTAGTGATGCAGTTTTATAATAGAATGTATTCCAATGGCTATATGCACTTCAGTATATAAAGATATACGAAATTTGACCTAGATTTAAGAGAGGACATTCTGATGCTTTGAAACCAGTGAGAGAGAGAGATGTGTTCAGCTATTTCCTGAACTAGGGTTTTAGCTGAGGCATAGATGAAAAATAATGGGAGTTGCAAAAGTAAATATTTCTCACCTACATCAAAATGAATGGGAAAACAAAGGTGAAAAAAAGTGGGGAGAAATATTTTGGCAGTAAACCCTAGAAACACATGAGGTTTGTTTGTCTGTTTAAGATTTACCCTTTAAAGTTATTTTTTGAATTCAAAAAATAATTATTTTTTCTCTATTCATTTTAAAGATAATTTTTAAATCAGATGAATACCCTTTTATGTACAATCAATAGTCCCTGAATATGTAAATGATGCTTTCTAATCAATATATAGGAATAGACATTAAAGTAGAAATATTATCATTGCCAAAAATATCCCCATACAACTGAGAAAAAGTGGAGATGAAAAATGATTGTTCGAAATATAATCACATTGTGAGATTGTGAGGTTATATTCCCCTCAGTATGAAAACTAGCAATTGATACTGAAGGACAAAAAAAAAAACAAAAAAAAAACAAAAAAAAAGTTTTGAGATATACAGGTACAATAATTATACATAAAATAATTAACATCAATATGCATGATAATAATATGTACTAAAATAAAAACACTTCTTTTGAATCCTTAAATTTCAATTCAGGAAACTTGCCATATTTATTGATTGATATGAGCGGACTACAGCAAAAGCTTTCAAGCATGAAAAACTTCTTGAGGAATAATATATAATTGCCAATGAACTGAGTTAATGTCCTTACTTCATCCTGAACAATGCCTTTCTTTCAAAAGAAACTCATGTAATTTGATCCAATTGTCAGGCTGATCAAGAGAGACTGAGCTCCCCATTACCATATAAGAGAATAAAAGGAACTCCTACAAAGAACTGGACACATTGAGAAAAGTAGGTGGAAATGTGCTTTACAATTTTATTGAATGTGTAGAAATATCAAAAAAAAAAAAAAAATTGAGACAACTTTCCATTGACCCCAAATACATTAATAAATGCAAATGCCAGTTAGAGAAAACTTTGAAATATTATTGAAATACATGACTCTGTTTATCTTACCAAGTTTAAAATTTCCATTCAAAATCACAATGGTTGGACCAGATGATCTTGAAGGTCTTTTCCAGCCTTAATGATTCTATGATTCTATGTTTTTTGTCCAGAGGCATGTATGGTTTCTGTCCAGAGGCATTTTGTCCCTAGATAATCAAGGAAAAGCTTTGCCTTTGCTAACACAGCTGTGTAATGTGCTTTTGGTATGTAGACGGACAAATGAATTGAAAAGAACACCTAAAATTTGTTCTGTTCTCCCTGGCACAGCAGAAAAATTTAGGGGGGTATTTATTTATTTATTAAAATGCATGTTTGACCTTGGATTATTAAGTAGAAAAAAAAAAAAAAGTATATACAGAAAAGTTTTATTTTTACAGTCTTTCCGTTCTTCATTCTGTCATCTAATAAAGCAGAACATTGAAGTCTTACTATCAAACAGCTATAACTAATCTGTCAAGCACGACTTTGTAAACCTGTCAAGCAGTCATTCCTTTTCCTTTGCAAAACATCTAACTTCAAGCTTTGTGACCTTCTTCCCAAACAAAAGTTTCAAAAAAAAAAAAAAAATGCAGTAAAATCACACCTTAAAAAAACCTTTTTTCAAACTCAAAACCAAATCCTGAAAGGTGTTTCGATTAATATTTCAGATCAGAAGATCACATTATGTTAACTGATGTTTCTTTGCTGAGGTCAAAGTAAATTCTATTAACAACAGTTCAGCAGGGATTTCCCACCTGTCAAGAATTAGCATGCTATGGCTTTTTGTTATCAAATCATCAACATTTTATTAAAAGTTATATTCTTTAGTTGTAGCACAGATTTTGTAATTAAAGAGTTGTCTTTCTATACTGCCACCTCAGCAGGAAATTATAACATAAAATCTGCATCATTAATAAGCTACTGAAAGTAAATAAAATTGATATTGTCAGGCAATGGGTAGTGCTACAAATTTATATGTGAAGATGCTTAATACATTCCTCTGTTTTCAGCAGCTTATGACTTTGCCTTAGGTTAACCTTTCATGCTGATTTTTTTCATACTTTCTCTCAGCTTCAGGCTTTTCTCTTTCTTTATGGGAGCTGGGTGTTAAATTTCAGTAGAGGTTCAGTTACTTCAAAGAATGAGAGTAGTTGATAGTTTTACCAAAATCAATCCCAGGTATTTGGCTGAAGCATTCTGGACTACTCATACCTCAGAACAGCATTTTGGCAGGAGAACTGAAGGCTGGTGTTGGAGATATGCATCTCTTCACCATTTTAAAGTCAGATTTGGTCAAATTAGTGGAGTCTTATAGTGTACCTTTTCAGTGTGTACTTTAAAGATTTGGCGTATTTCTTCTGTGGGTGATCCAGACAACCTGTTCCTGTGCTAGTCTTGCTGCCAACTGTACCCAGCCCACCAGAGCCCTTCAAGGAACAGAGCACATGTCCCAGGAACAAAGAGGCATAGGATCAGCAGACTTCTTCCCAAGAGGCCTGGAAGAGCAGTAAGTTGTGAGCCAGAATTCTCCTTTGCACACTAGTCAATATTTTCCAGGAATGTTAACTTAATAATGTATGCCTTTAACTCTCTTCACAATTTTATGGGGTCTCCTACTCTGTCATAGACATACAGCAAACATTACTTCTATGTCTTCTTTATAAAAGAAAAAAAAAAAAAACAACTTGCATAAGGCCTTCTCTGGAAGATCTGAGGCTATCACCCCATCATCCTATGGAAAATTTTCTTTACTTAGCCAGGGAACTGTAAGAAAAAGTGAATAATTTCAAGAAGATGCTTTCTAGAATTTGAATTAGGAAGAATTTCCTTGTGTAGAGGGTGGTCAAGCATAGGGATGGGCTGCTCAAGGAAGTGGTGTAGTCCCCATCCCTGGAGGTAATTAAGAGACGTGTATGTGGAAGTGATGGGACTTGGTGCTTCAGACTGATGGTTGGACTTGGTGACCTTGACATCCTTTTCCAACCTAAATGATTCTATGACTCAATGATTCTATGAGAGATAAAATTGTTTATTCTTAATTAACAATGCTCTGTTTTTGTTTGTGTTTGTTTGTTTGTTAATTAAAAACGAGGTAACTATTAGCAAAAAGTCTTTATACACATCTGGTTTTGACTGTCATAAGCCTAGCTAGGGTCAGTTCCACACTGGGATGGCGGAGGGAGAGCACCGTGGGACCTGTCACTCAAGAAAGAGATTACCAAGCTACTGAAGCTTCTTTCCACAGATAGGGATAATAGGACACATTCAGCTCTGGAAAGGCATTTTTCAGTTCAAGAAAATTACATTTTTCAGTGTCTCTGTCCCCATCCTTTCCCTACCACAAAATAATAATAATAATAATAATAATAATAATAATAATAATAATAATAATAATAATTGCCAACAGTACTGTTGACCCTAACTCAACTTCAAAACGTCAGGAACCCCTATAACAATAAATTCAGGATCCTGTGATTGTAAAAACTGAATAAAAATTATACATCCGTTTTGTTCATAGCCTAAGTTCAATAGTCATGGTCCTAGAAAAGAAGGGCAAAGACCTCTCTTCAAAACCCTGGTCTCTTTCCCAATTTGCATCTCTCAAGATCTTGTCTTTGGGGACTTAATGTATAGCAGTATATGGAAAGGAAAACTTGTTTTTTGTGGTTTTAATTCTGATTTGTGGCCAACATCACACCCAATGTGGAATGAGACACACTATTCTTCATGCCAATAAAATACTTAAAAAAAAAAAAAAAAGTTTTTTCACAATACAAGGTTTTTCTGTTTTTAACAATATAGCAAGTTAATTATTCCCATTGTCTGTTACAAAAACAATACATTAAATCAACCTACTCTGTTTTCAGTAGACCGCAGTTAGCACTCTGCTGAGTTTGTGACCGTGTTTACACTGGTAACAGAAAGTGATAGGTAGTAACTAATATTCAGAGTCAGCTCAACACCTCAATTTCTGAAGCTTCCTTCTCCATTTCATTGCAATAAACACATATTTTGAGGTGTAAAAGGCCCCCAGGAAAGTTCATTCCCCAAAGCAGAGTCTTGAACTTGCTTACTGAAACAAGCTCATATGATCTCCCGGTAATTTTCCAACATGTTTTTACTCTTCATTGAAAGCCATACTCTGAGTGGGCAGAGGATATAAGAAGAACATTTTTCTAAAGTATAATGAACTCTTCTAAAAAGCTCAGTAACACTCCAGTTTGAATCTGTTCTGCACTGAGATAAATTGTTAGAAAACTTCATAAGTTTTTAGTAAAACAATCATTCTCAAAGCAGAATATCAAATATAACACCTCTAAGTTCATGTGTTCTTTAAAAAGCATTTGCTTGTAATTTTAGAACTACTGACAGTGACTCAGACCAGGAAGGCAGGTTTCTGCATCCTCTACAAAACTAGATAAAGCTTTCTGCTTTGTCCTGCTTGGCCATAACATTTTTCAATGGCTGGTTTTAACAAAATTACTCTGAGTAATCAGTGGAGTAGGATTTTCATCATTGCACAGAGGGGCACATAGGATAAAAGATTGTAGATAATTTAAAAATGTGCCAAAGCAGGAATGTTTTACAACTGCAGTCAGACATTCTGAGGCCAGTAAATAGAAAACACGTCATAGAATATATGATTAAAATAATATATATACACAAATAGAGAGCAAAACCTTACTTTGCACCCACCTTTTCCCTCTCAAAAGAATAGGAAAGGAAACAAATCACATATCACTGATATGAGTCATGTTGTTTCAGTCACTACTGGAGAACAGCCAGAGATTACACTGATGAGATCAGTATAAGGCTCTATATTGAATAAAATGGTATTGCTTAGTGACAGCAGAGAGGCTGAATTTGTGACAGTAATTCTGGAGACATATACTGAACAGAGAAAAAGGTGGAATAGCATGGTAAAAGCATCCACAGCCATGTTTCAGGTCCACAGCTGGTATCCATGGTAAATTGCTTTGTTTTAGGTTAAACAGACAGATTTTGTCTACATCATGATTCTTAAAAACTTCCAGAAGCATCAACCTCTAAATGGAGGTGTTAGCAGAAACAGAGAAAAGCAAAAGTCCAGATTTTAGAAAATAAAACATCTTTTTCTCTTTTGTACTGAAAAGCAAAACACAGCTTTTGAAAATGTAATAGAACATGCTACAGAGAGAAAAAAGGATCTGTTGAAATACCAGGACACTCTTACCAAGCCTCTGGGGCTAGCACAAAATGATTTGCTGTCTTTATAGTGCTCTGTAGATTTTTGTTCACAGTGAACATCTGAGGATAATTTGCATATAATGGTTAACTTTTTGCATTCCCTTTGCAGCATGTTATTATTCTCTAATCCTTTAGTTTTCTAAGAAATTGAAGTGGTCTTTTGTAAACCATTTACATCAGAGAGTTGCCGTTGCAGATATCTAGACTTTGCAGGTTTTTCCCACACTCATACAGACACAAGCACCTCCAGAATGAAAAAAGACAATAAGAAATCATGTGTCTAGCATATATTCCTACTGGGTTTCAAATCAATTCTGTGTAGAATAGTATTAAGACCTTTCTAAAAAATCCATATTATTCACTAAGCTGAGCACATGGCACTGCTGAAATTTATGTGGTTCATTTTTTAACTTCTGCATGGGGCAAAGTCAGCAGGAGTAAAGAATATGACTGCATTGTATTCAGAGAAGAAATATAAATGAAATATTGGCCAAGTGGTATAATGAGTTGCTGAGCAGACAATATCCATTATATTTAGTGTCATTGAGGACATGTTAATGGCATCACTTCTGTATGTCCAAGAGATTAAAAGATAAAATAGTATGTTTTATTTTTGAACTTATATAGGAGAAAGAACCAGGAACAGAAAAACCCCTAGTAATGCAAAGCCTTGTACAAATACAGAAATAAAATAAAATAAAATAAAATAAAATAAAATAAAATAAAATAAAATAAAATAAAATAAAATAAAATAAAATAAAATAAAATAAAATTCTGAAGTATGCTTTGATATTTTAACGATTTCAAGGAATTTTATCCCCATATTGCAAAATATTAACATTGCATTCATTATTGTAGTCACAGATTGTAATTTAAAGGGTTGTTTTAACTTAATGGTTTAATAAATAATTTATATTAACAAGATAAAGCTGTAAAAATATTTTATAATTATGTGGTGCAACTTTAGGTCGTTCTGAAGTTGTCAATAACTGTCACATATTTTGGAGTAGTCTCTATTTGTGTACCTTGCTCATACATTGGTGTACTTTATGTAGATACACGGCAGCTAGGATCTAGAAGATCTTACTCATTTCTGAGATTAAAAAAAAAATAATCACAGAACTTTTGGATTCCTTGTTAATTGTTCATAAACTAAAAAGAAGAAAAAGATAATTTGGTTTGAAAATAGTTACTTGCTAAATGTTTTGTGTAAAAAGAAAAATCAGATTAAATTCTATTTTTTTCCCTGGAAGTAATCAAGAGTGTGAGAGTGGTTTTCAAGTTTTGAATCTTGGGGAACAATTTTTGTTTACCCTGTCATTATTCATCCCTATCAGGCAGATCAACGGCCAAAATGCATCAAAAATTGTATGTATTTTGGGTGACAAAAACTGTATGATGTAATTTCAAGTATTTATAACAAACTGTACTAGAGCAATGACTGTCTGCCTGCTGACAGCAAGAGCTTTGTTGTCTTTGTATAGGCCTATGTGCACCTACACATATCTATAAGACAGTACACAGTTGATTGTGTTAATATGAGAGAACATACAGTATGAGTTCTACAAAGGAGCAAATAAACTCAAAGTGATACAGAAGTTCTCTTTGCTAAATCACAGGTATATTGCTAATACATTTAAAAACTTAAATGGCAGTAATCACTGGTAATTTCCCCAGGATTTCCAGACTTTTCACAAAAATTTATTCTTGTGACTCATTAGTGTTATGAGAGTTGTCTCTTATGATGAGCTCTTTAAGCATTTTCACACAAAATCCCAAAATATTGGTTGAGGAACTGACATATGTATAGGAATTCTGAAGTTGGTTTAATGTTATGTAATGTATGTACCCTATCTTATCTTTTAAAATAATATTTCACTGTGAACACTCAGAATGTGATCAACTCCAAAGTGACTGTGAGGGGCTAGAGGTGCTCAGGAGATGGGACTGACCTAGCATATTTCCGGGCAAGTCACCCTTCTTTTCCAAGTACATCAGTTCTGCAACAAACTTTGCAGACAAGGTTGTTAAATATTTCTTATTGCCCAAATAATGGGAATCCAAAACATCTTTTGTACAGCAATGGCAGATTCAAATATTTGAAACCACATGGAACAGCATGTCCAAGCCAAACCAGGTCAATATACTGGGAATTTCCTTTTGATGCAGCCCTGCTGGGGAGAAGCGCTCCCCAGTCACACAGTATGCAATTACTGCAGGAGATAAAGCAAGTGGCTGAATACTTGCCTTTTATATGACCCAGAAAAATTCTTTTTGTTCCAATCCCTCAGAGCCTGCAGTAAATACAGTATATTTGAAATGACTCTAGGAGCGGCCATGGCATGAAAACCTGAGTTTTGTCTTATCTTTGTATCCTTCCACCCAAGTAACAGTGAAAAACTTTTAGTATAATTTTCTTCATTGCATACTGCAAAAGGATATGAGAAACTGAAGATCTTCCCCCCATCTCTTTCATGTATATTTTCTCCCTAGTAGTAAATAACAAGTGATAAGCTTTAGAAATTATTCTTTAGTAATTTAGAAGTCTCAACTTCATTCTTATTCTATTGCTACTATTAAGTCTCTGCAAATCCATAAGTATGGAGAGATACTTCTTGAGTGATGTATTAGTGAAACTTCCTTTTTCACAAAAGGATGATATACTTTAAAAATTATTTCATTATTATAGGGTTTTGTTTTGTTTTGTTTTATCCCTATAGTAAGTGTAAAATTAAGCTTGATATAATAACAAAGATTTGTTCCTTATTAAAATGTCATCAAATGAGTTATGTAGTTGGAATAAAATTACAAAGACTTCTTCAGTACAAAAGCTAGTAATATGACTCAGTAACTGTTTTTATTTTTTTCAAGGAGTGGCATGATAGAAGAGCAATAAATTTCAGTTCTACAAAGAATAAGCCAAAAGTGTATTAATGAGCAGAATAATTTATCTCTGCTTTTAGTGTACTTGTGCCAAAATACTGTTCAGCTTTCTAGTGATAAAGATAAGGTTGATTTTACCATGGCCTCTGGTGGAAACTGGGTATGGGGAATCCTCGATGTAGAAGAATTGTTTGGCATCTTGTACATCTTACCAAATAGAGTGCAAAGACTCTCTTTATTGTCTGGATGCACTCAACTGTATTGAGAAAAAATGAGCAAGAGAAAAGCAAAGCTTAAAAAATGAGAACTAAGGGAACATTAGATCACATAAACATAATTGCTACATCACACTTCAGCTACAAATGTGCCTTGAGGCATTTTATTGTGCCTCGCATCTTACCTCTGTCCATGAGCTTTGTGCAGAAAGTACCATGCCAGCAGGTTTTGTCATGCAAGCATGCTTTTGTGTCAGTAATTTGCTAATGCTGTCACCTTACAGAATGCAGCAGCATTAATCTTAGCCATAGCACATTAGTATTCCCCAAATGATCACAGTAGTCAGAGCACCTGCACCTGGTTTCTGCCTGCCTTTAGTGCTCACGAAGAAGATCTGCATTTTCCTTTTAGGTTTGGTCTGCAAGAGGGAGAAATCCTCTTCCATAGATTGACTCCAGAACAAGGTTTCTCTGCTGGAGTACAGACTATTAAAATCTCTGACGTGACCAGTACACAACTATAAATCTTTAAAATACCAGCCTTATAGCAGGCTTTCCAAAAGCATTTATGCACCATATTTTATAGAGGTTGTTGAAACTTGTGGCTGCTTAAGCAATTGCAGTTTTACTAAACTGGGGGAAACTTCATTAGCTCTAACCAAACTTGTCTGTATTTCCATAAACTCTAAAGCTTCATTCCCATTCACTTCCTGCCTACATATAGCCCTTGTAAACAGTTTTGAAAACTTGGCCCATAAACAGCTTCAATCAGTTCTCAAAAGGGTCTAAGACCTATTAAAAATTCTTCTTCTAATCCCTTTCATATAGAAATGAAGAACATGACTCCATTTTTCATCATACTTTTATTTTTTAAGGCAGAACTGCCAGAAGTTTTTCATTGGTAGGCAGAAATGTAATTAGAATGGAAAGAAATTTAAAAAAAAAAAAAAAAAAAAAAAAAAAAGTTAAACAAACATCTCTTAGTAAAAGTAATTCTAAAGCTTGTATAAGTGACATCATATGCTTTACCTGTGTTATACAACTGCTGATGTGCCCAGCTGCTGTATGTCAAAAATCTAGTCTTCACAGCGATGGAGTCTGAGTGGGGACCAACAAGGTGGTCCGCATGAATAGGAATGAGCTAGAAGCAAATGTTGTGCCTAGCTGTAGAACAACTTCCTGGATTAGCCATCCAGGTCTAATTTCACAAACCCTTGTCACTCTGTAAACTCTAGAAAAGGTGACATTCAGCAATGATTTAATGAATCCACCTGTTACTTTGGATTTTTACAAGAAAAAAAAAAAAAAAGGCAGAACAAATACATTAGAGCAAAAACAGTTAAAATAAAAGACTTCTGGCCTCTCTTAGAACACATGTTGTAAAATATTGAGACAAAACCACTCCATGAGTTTAGAACTTTTTTCATCGTTTTCTCAGTTACAACACTGAATGGCATTTAATAACTTGGAAAAACTATGAAAGTTTCTGGAACTTAGATTTCATTTAATTTTTCTCTCCTTATTCTTCTCACCCAAACTGATATCATTCTGAAAAAAAAAAAAATGTAGAAGATTTTTTAGCAGACTAAAACTCAGCAGATGTCTAGTAATATCTATGCATGCCAAAATAAAAACTTGCTTCCATGAAAAAATCCATGTCTTTGTAAAGAATGATCTAATACAGTGAGATGGATAAAAATAAATAAATAAATAACATAAACACTTGGAATGTCTTTGTAACATTATTTATGGAGGTTTGTGTTTTTTTCACAGCTTCATGTGTACTTATCACAGGTGTAATCTGCCCTAGATCTGTTCTAGGCTGCTGTGATTGTATGCAATTGAGAAAACTGTGTGCCATGCAGAGGTTACATTGTTCAAATCTTGATAGGGTTTTTAATTTACTTTGTAAATGTAGTATGGTAATAAATAAATAAATAAATAAATAAATAAATAAATAAATAAATAAATCTAGTATGGTAAAATTTTGATTATTGTCCTCATTTGGGGGGAGAGCGGTGGATGTCATCTGCCTTGACTTTAGCAAGGCTTTCGATACTGTCTCCCATGACATCCTACTAGCAAAGCTGAGAAAGTGTGGGATAGATGAGCGGATGGCAAGGTGGGTTGAGAACTGGCTGACTGGCCAAGCTCAGAGGGTGGTGATCAGTGGAGCAGAGTCTGGCTGGAGGCCTGTGACTAGCGGTGTTCCCCAGGGGTCAGTGCTGGGTCCGGTCTTGTTCAACATCTTCATCGACGACCTTGATGAGGGAATAGTGACTGCCCTCAGCAAGTACGCTGATGACACAAAGCTGGGAGGAGTGGCTGACACGCCAGAAGGCTGTGCTGCCATTCAGCAAGACCTGGACCGGCTGGAGAGATTGGCAGGAAGAAACCAAATGAGATTTAATAAGAGCAAGTGTAGAGTCCTGCAGCTGGGAAGGAACAACCCGAAGTATCAGTACAGGCTGGGGGACGAAGTTTTGATGTAGCAAAATTCCTTTTTTTCTGAGCTATAAATGAAGTGCTGTTGAAGTAACATCCTGCTGCATATTGAGGGGAGAGAGCAAGCAGCTATTTTGGTTTAACCTGGCAAGCAGCTAAGCATCACACAGCTCAGTCCCCTTCACTCAGTGGGATGGGGGAGAGAATTGGAAAATGTAAAACTCACGGGTTGAGATAAAGGCAGTTTAATAGGACAGAAAAAGAAGGGATGATGATGATAATGATGATGATGATGATGATAATAATAATAATAATAGAAGAATATACAAAACAGATGATGTAAAATGCTATTGCTCACCACCCACTGACCGATGCCTAGCCAGTCCCCTGGCCAACCCTGCCAGTTTTATTTAGAATGATGCCATAGGGTATGGAATATCCCTTTGGCCAGCTGGGGTCATGCTGTCCCCTCTTCTTGTGCACCCCCAGCCTCCTCACTGGCAAGGCTGCATGAGAAGCTGAAAAGTCCTTGAATTAGTGTAACCACTGCTCTGCAACAACTGAAACATCCCTGTGTTATCAGCATTATCTTCATCCTAAATCCAAAACAACACCATACTAGGAGGAAAAAAAAAAACTCTATCCCAGCCAAAACCATGAGGACAGTGAAATGGCATTAAAGAAACATCCTGCTGTATACATGCGGAAGCATTTACAATAATTGTGTTTATTTGCAAAATAACTATTTTTCGGGTCATATGACAGCTAAAAATGTAGCCTGGTTGCCTGACATGGACTTAAATGGGGTAACTCAAAAATATACAGAAGACAGCACGTTAACCTGTGTTTTTATTATTACTATTATTATTATTTATTTATTTATTTATTTATTTATTTTAAGAAGAACTTTTCCCTAGAAAAATATATTGTCAGAAAAAAAAGATGGAATAAATGCAGACAGTATATTCTTCATTGGAGCAGTGTTAGTTCCTAGCAGAAGCACTAGCAGAAATGTTGCAAAGGGCAATTTAGGTCCTCTCAATGCTATTTAGCATTATATAACAATAATCTAGAAATGTACAACAAATACTTTTTATTCACTGATATCCTCAGAGGTGGGGATTTAAAAACAAATCAAAACTTACTGTGCAGAATGTACTTTTCTAAAAGTGTTTCATTTACAGCACAATAAAAGGTGATAAAAATTGTACTAAGAGTTTAATTCCAAACTCACTCGTGGTGATGAAAAAAAGTCTTCTAATTGACTAAAGTACATTTGAGATCTACTCCCTGTTCAGTAGTATTAATTATTAATATTTGAAATAGATAAATTGGTATTGCCTTCCTTTCCTTTCCTTTCCTTTCCTTTCCTTTCCTTTCCTTTCCTTTCCTTTCCTTTCCTTTCCTTTCCTTTCCTTTCCTTTCCTTTCCTTTCCTTTCCTTTCCTTTCCTTTCCTTTCCTTTCCTTTCCTTTCCTTTCCTTTCCTTTCCTTTCCTTTCCTCTCCTTTCCTCTCCTTTTTTCTTTTCTTTTCTTTTCTTTTCTTTTCTTTTCTTTTCTTTTCTTTTCTTTTCTTTTCTTTTCTTTTCTTTTCTTTTCTTTTCTTTTCTTTTCTTTTCTTTTCTTTTCTTTTCTTTTCTTTTCTTTTCTTTTCTCTTCTCTTCTCTTCTCTTCTCTTCTCTTCTCTTCTCTTCTCTTCTCTTCTCTTCTCTTCTCTTCTCTTCTCTTCTCTTCTCTTCTCTTCTCTTCTCTTCTCTTCTCTCTTCTCTTCTCTTCAAGGGAATGTCTAGACTACTGTTAACTAAAACAAAAGCTAACCTTGTATCTTTATTAAGTAAGATAATGAGAGAGGCAATTTGGTCCAATGGCTCAGAAAACAAAGTTGGAAGAGAAGAACTCTTCAGCCCTAATTCAACAAAATAAAGTCACTTTCCTGTCTCAGTTTCTCCACCTGTAATTGTTTTATTACAGCTACTATATACCTCATGTTATTCATTAATTCTAAAGTGCTTTGAAAATATAAGGAGTCAAATATTGATATTAAATCACTAAACAAAATAATTAAAACTGTCTAAACAGAATTACAAAGAATAATTAGCAATTAAACAGGATGCTATTATCTATGCAGTGTGATGATGAGAGCAAAACTAGAAGAAGTGTAATAAATGGCTCAGTCTTCAAAATAGGACTATAATCAAAGTTTACAATTTATTAAAGGAATAGAGGTAAGCAAACAGCGCTGAGTGCGCCGGGAGTCTCTGCTCCACCAAGACGCACACCAGTTACATCAAGCAGCTGATTTTTATGCTCCTAGGCTAATACACATTCATTACTACTTCTAAAAAAAAAAAAAAAAAACAGGGTTATTATAATTAGTTTCTGGAATCCAAACCCTCCTGCTGGAGCATGTGTATCAGTCTCCGGTGGTCCCTCTGGGGGTCTCTCATGCTGAAGGCTCATAGTCTTCCTCCCTCTTGTCCTTCTCCTTTGTCCAACTTGGCTGTATGTCAGAGACTTGTTCAGCGTCCCCTGCAAGCTTTGTCTTTTAGTTGTTCTTCAGCTCTCCCTGTCTCCTTAATCTCCTGGCCAGATATCAGAGACTTGCATAGTGTCCCATGCAATAGTCATAATAGTTAGCAGTTATTCTGAAACCCCCCAGATATCAGAGCCTTCAAGGAAAAGCCTACAAATACATTTCCTTTCAAGCTCTCTATTGACACGAATTGCTAAAACATTCCTTTGCAAGATACAAGAACTATATACATTAACCACTCTGTTTTTCTTAGACTTGTGGTTATACAAGGGTATGTAAGACAGAAGGTCACATTCATCATACCATGTGGCCCTAGCATTGTTCCATACTGACACAAATCCGATGAACATATTTCACAAAAGCAAAACCAACTTGAATACAGAGAAATAAGCCAGAGTGAAAACCTATGTAAGTTTCAATTCATTAAAATGTACCTAAATGACTTTTAAATATTTTTTGTCTCAAATTAATTGATCAAATTTAAACTTTGATAGCCATTTTTATTTTCATTTACAATTGATTTTCTTTCTTTTTTTGTTTAGCTTCAGTTCCACATGATCAAGCAGAAACTCCTTTCTGAAAATGTCAATGAAATGAGCCTGCAGCAGTTTGATCAGTGACAGTCAGAGCTAGTCAGAATATGTAGGTAGTACCAGAAATCTGTAGGAAGTATGAGATCTGTAACACATCTTTAATTTGTGTATTCTTTAAACCAAACATAGCTACATGTGTTAAGATCGCAGAGGAAGTTGCTGGGAACTGTATCTGGCATATCCAGGAAGAATGTCATTTTAGAAATATGCATTTTTACAGTTTATAGGTAGATGATGTAGGCTGTTAAACATGTTGCTATTGCAACGGTTGATTTGACAAAAGAAGAAAAAAAAATAAAGATAGGATTTACAACTCTCAAAGACTAAACAGCAACTTTCTCAGTTCTCATTTTATTTAAAATTAAAAATAATTCTCTTCAGTTAAGAAACAGGTGTAGTTGTCTGCAAATGTGCTGATGACCTATTTGAATCATCCTACTGAAGGCGGTAAAGTAGTAAAGTATAACATATATAATTAAAGAAGTAGAGATTATTGTTAGGAACTCCAGTTTGAGAGCAAAGCCCATCAGATGCTTAAATCACTAAGCTGAGATACTGGTTCAAATCTGTGATTTACCATAAACTTTATCAGTCAAAGTCTCTTAGATCCATTTTTTTTCAATGGATTTCAGAGCCCATTTCCCATCAAAATGCAAGTGGGCATCTAAACATTATGGAAATCCTGGGCATTGCTCTTTACATGTCACACTTCCCCACACAGAAAAATATGATAAGAATATTCTTCTACAGAGACAGGAAACTGTGAACATAAACATTATACCTTGATTTATTCAGACACACCAGTACTAAATAAAATAGGTGAGGTTACAGAATCACATGCTCTTCTCTGAAGTAAATGTAAAAATACAAATCTTTTAGTGTTATCCCAAACAACAGGTATATCAGGGGGCTGCAATGCTAATAGAGATATGCAAATACAACATAGTCTGCATATAGCATCAGGCTGTAAGAAATTCAAATGAGCTGCTTTTATAGAGGCCCCAAGCTGCTGACTTCTCACCAAGAACTGGGAATGAGGAGGAGGCATTCAATTTGCAATGTCTTTTCTCTTGTAGAAGAGTTTCTAGAGTGTTCTGTCATCGTTCAATGTAAAAGAAACAATAGATTATTTTTTTTCCTTTGGGTACAATGGAAATAATACAACTTGGGAGAATGGAAGTAATACAACAGGACATCCCTAGCTTATAATTTCAAGTGGGGTTTGTTCAAAGATATTGAAAATGATTTTTTTGGGGGGTAAATTGAACGGATCACTAGCATAAAGTAAAAATATTTCACAAAGTAGAACTTGTTTTTTCTTAAATTAGGACATTAAAATATAACTCAGTTCCCAATCATACGAAGAGCCAGGTGGAGCACTATAAAGCATGGGGTAATTTCACAAATATTATTTTTTTACAAAAATCCTGACAAAAGTCTGATTTTCATACGTGATGTAAATAGTGTGTACATGTTCTCTGAGATGAAATATTTAAATAATATCTACATTAGCATATAGATATAGATATAGACTATCATGAATGTGCAGTTATCTGTAAAACCCCCAAAACAGGAATTTTCTAAACATAAAAGCTCACGTTTAATAAGAACTTTTCAAAGAATATATATTATCAGAAGTCTCAACTTTAAGTGGCCCATCAAATGTGTGGTGGTTTTACCCAGCTGGACAGCTGAGCTCGACCATAACGGCTCTCTCACTCCCCCTCCTCAAAGGGAAAAGGTGAGGAAATAAAATGAAAAGGGCTAAAGGGTCGAAGTAAGGACAGGGAGATCACTCAAATTTTATCAGTCTCCCTGTTCGGAGTCTGTTTTACCCATGACAATAATTATTACCTATTACTAACAAGCTAGAGCAGAGAGAAGCTAAAAAGAAACTAAAAACACCTCCCCCCATCCACCCTATTCCACCTCCTCTTGCCCCAAGCAGCACAGGGGAACAGGGAATGGGGGCTGCAGTCAGTCCCTAACACTTCGTCTCCGCCACTCCTTCTCAGTCACTCTCTGTCCCTGCTCCACGTGAGGTCCCTCCCACAGGATGCCATCCTTCCCCAACTGAGCCTGCGGGGGCTGCCCACAGGCAGCAGCTCTTCCAGAACTGCTCCCACATGGCTCCATACCACGGGGTCCATCCATCCCCCAGGAGCAAACTGCTCCAGCACGGGTCCCCCACGGGTGGGCGGCAGCTCCCCTCAGACCTCCTGCTCCTGCGTGGGCTCCTCTCCACGGGCTGCAGCTCCGTCCCGGGGTCTGCTCCTGTGGGGGCTCTCCATGGACCACAGCCTCCTCCAAGCCACATCCACCTGCTCCACCGGGGAATACCCCATGGGCTGGCAGCGTGGAGATCTGCTTCATGTGGGACCCATGGGCTGCAGGGGGATAGCCTGCTCCATCCACCAGGGGCCTCTCCACAGGCTGCAGGGGAACATCTGCTCCAGTGCACGTAGCTCCTCTCCCTCTCCTGCACTGACCTTGCTATTTCTCACTCCCCCCTCTCCCAGCTGCTGCTGTGTAGCAGTTTTTTCCCCTTCTTAAATCTGCTCTCACAGAGTCGCAGACAACATTGCTTGGCTCTGGGCAGAGGTGTGTCCCTTTGGAGCTGGCTGAAACTGGCCCTTATCTAACATCGGGCAGCTGCTGGACTCTTCTCACAGAGGCCACCCCTTCAGCCACCCAAACCTTGCCATATAAATGCAATAAGTTAGATCCACCTCGAGACATAAAGGTGAATTCCCTCTTTTTTCTTTTTTTTTTTTTTTTTTAAATTTTTTGGTGGTGAATTGTACCACATAGGCATCAGATGTTACCAGCCTAATTAGAGAAAATCACTGAGCACACCAGTGAACTGATTAGACAAACCTGATCAGAGACTGGATTTCAGACTGAATATTAGGAAAAGGTTCTTCCTGTGAGGGTGTTCAGGCACTGGAACAGACTTCCCAAAGCAGTGGTCACAGCACAAAGCCTGCTGGAGTTCAAGAAGCGTTTGGACAATGCTCTCAGAAATACGGTTTTATTTTGGGGTGGTTCTGCATGGAGCCAGGAGTTGAACTTTACGATCCTGAACTCTAAATATTCTCTGATTCTATGATTGTATGAGGTGGCTCAATGGCAATGGAAGTACTCTCAAAGGAGATTTTTGAAAAGCAACCCCTGAAAATCAGTAGGATAACATGCATTACAGCTTAAAGAAGCACAGTGGCATCAAGAAACACTGATGGTATATGAATGAATGATCAAAGTACTGACCAGAAGCGTAAAAAAGTCATAGTAACGCATGCCAGCTCAGCTCCCCTGCACTGTATCATTCTGTCTAGAATGTGCACACTGTGAAATACAAAAGGATGGACAGAAATAAAAGAATTCATTTTGTCACATTTATTAGTCACCTTCTGTTTTTCTGGCTACTGTACAATAACAAGAGAGTATTCTTCTCTATCTCTGTTGTAAGTTACCTAATCACTGATTAATTTCATGTGTTTCGTATAATTGTGCCCCAAAAAAAGAAGTATTACATGAAATTCTGAACTGAATACTGATGTGGCATTAGCTGTCTTTACAAATAAAGCTTACGGGTTTAGATGACAGAGTACACTAGGTCCGGTCCCAGCAAATGAAGCCTTTTAATATTGTGTCAATATTGTGTCAATATTGTGTCAAGTCAAATGTATTAGTTTCTAATGAAAAAAAAAAAAAAAAAAAAAAAAAAAGTCTAAAAATCTTGGAGGGTTTTACAATAAGTAAAAGTAAATGAGCATAGCCTCTCAAAGCCAGAAAGATCTAGTTTAAATCCCATGAAAGAATACTAGTAACAGCCTGCCAGAAGGATCACCAATGTTAGAAAATAGTAGCCACAATAGTAAAGCACTTATGATCTTGTAGCACCATAGGGACACAAGTTTGCAATCATTAGATTTAAACAAATGGGAACAAAAACAAAACAAAACAAAAACAAACAAACAAACAAACAAAAAAAAGTAATAATTATGTGGTCTGTGTGAAAATGCGCAGTTTTCTGCAACCATAACTGTAGTACAGGTTTCATCCCTTCATCCCTGTAGCTGATGAACAACCAAAGAAATCTTTAAAATGTTTGCATCAGCTTGTATGGTATGCACTTAAAACGCTCCACAACCTACTCCCACATGGGAATTTCAAGTGTTGCACATTTAGAAACCATAGAATTAAGTTTGTTACACAGATGCAATTAATTCCTTACTGTACATAAGTATTATAATATGGTTCTCATGTAAAGTTCATATCCTACTGTTTTCCAAGGGTATGTCTCATGCAGCACACCATGCACAGAATATTAACTTAATGCTTACCAGTTGTTTTGTTATTCTCTTCTTTGTTTACTGGGTCTAGCTTTGTGATATAGTTATTTTATGCTATTCAAAATCTGCTACTTCTGCCACTTTGAAAGGCTATCAAAAAGAAATTTTTGATAAGGAATTTACCAAAAAGGTGGAGTGAATGAGAAATGGCTTGTTGGTTTTTCCTTAACAATCATACTAGTTAAAATACATATACAAGTTCTCTCAGCCAACCTTTCTATCATGAACAGAGTAACATTATAAGTGCATACCAAAGCAAAGGAAATAGAAAATATAGCATAACTCTAAAATATCGTTTTCATTGCAAGAAAGATGTGAGATGGCATGTTGTATAGACAGAACCATAACAATTATTTTGTTTAGGTTCAATACTGATATCCATATAGTCGCAGTAATGGTGATCTTACTGCACAAGCTCATCCAAGTGGCTGAATTCTTCTGTGCACCTTCTTTATTAATATTGTGATATAAAGTTAGTTAAATTAATCCTAACCAAAGCAAATGTATCTAAGCTGCAATTTTACACTGAATTTCAGTGTCATAAGACAAATTTTTTCTCTTTGGGTGGTTCAGTCAGTGTTAGGCCTCATACAAAGCCCTTCCTGAAATAATTCTTATGTCAGTTTGTAACATAATTCTTACAATGTCTAGAAGATAGATGGGATTCCACTGGAGACTATAAAATTAAAGGATTCATTAGACCAATTGCAGTATGCTTATCAGTAAATAAGTAAAGATATATATATATAGATATATATATATCTATATATATAGATATAGATATAGATATAAAAAACTCAGGGCCTGGGACAGATAAAACAGAATTATAATTCATTTACTTTTTAAATGTTTAATTTCCTGATTACAAAGTAATCCATGAAATTTAGTCAAGTTTTCTGAAAATAAATATTGCTTATGCACAATGGTGTTGAAACAAGGGCTGACTGGTAAAGATTCTGCCCTGAATTTGCTAGATGTGTTAAAACAAACATTACATATACATGTTATTTTTTCTTAAGATAAGTTTTTGATATGGATTTAACTGGTCTTTCTACTTGTAGTCTTGGAGTAGGTTTACGTGGCAAGGTTTTCGTAGTGGGGAGGGAGGTAGGGGGCATAGGGGTGGCTTCTGTGACATAAATCCAGAAGCTGCCCCATGTTAGATAAGGGCCTCACTGCTGACCAGAGCCGGGCCAATAAGCGATAGTGTTTGAACCTCTGTGATAGCCTATTTAAGGCAGGGGAAAAATAAATAAATAAATAAATAAACTGCTGGGAACAGCAGCTGGGAGAGAGAGGGGGGTGAGAAACAGCCTTGCAGGCGCCATGGTCAGTGAAGAAGGAGGGGGAGAGGCACTCCAGTCACCAGGGCAGAAGTTCCCTGCGACCTGTGCAGACACCCCTGGGGGAGCAGGCTGTTCCCCTGCAGCCCATGGGTCCCACATGGAGCAGATCTCCACGCTGCAGCCTGTGGGGGAGCCCCCAGTGGAGCAGGTGGATGTGGCTTGGAGGAGGCTGTGGCCCATGCAGAGCCCCCGCAGGAGCAGGCCCCAGCCTGGAGCTGCAGCCCGTGGAGAGGAGCCCACACAGGAGCAGGAGGTCTGAGGGGAGCTGCCACCCACCCGTGGGGAACCCGTGCTGGAGCAGTTTGCTCCTGGGGTTGGATGGACCCCGTGGTATGGAGCCATGTGGGAGCAGTTCTGGAAGAGCTGCTGCCTGTGGGCAGCCCCCGCAGGCTCAGTTGGGGAAGGATGGCATCCCGTGGGAGGGACCCCACGTGGAGCAGGGACAGAGAGTGACTGAGAAGGAGTGGCAGAGATGAAGTGCTATAGACTAACCACAATCCCCCTTCCCCAGTCCCCTGAGCTGCTCAGGGGGACGAGGTGGAATAGGGTGGATGAGGGGTAGTATCTCCCTACTCTGAGTCTGTTTTACCCATGATGATAATTGTTGAGTGATCTCCCTGTCCTTATCCCTTGAGCCCGTTGCATCATATTTTCTCCCTCTTCCCCTTTGAGGAGGAGGAGTGAGAGAGTGGCAGTGGTTGAGCTTGGCTGTCCACCCAAGTAAAACCCCCACACCACTCTTTATTTTCAGTGTATACAACACATGTTCAGCATTCATATCAGTATGTTGTTATGTTCTTCTTTCCTGGTCACACTGAAGTGCCATTTTACTATACCCATAGTTTTCCAGTTCAATGTATATTGCTATAGTCATATCTTACTAAACTGAAGGAAGCAGAAATAGAAATCCTATTTTAAAGATATTTCCCATTAAATTACACAGATTTCTTTTTACTGATCCAATTGTGATTATTTGAAAAACATGTTAACATCAGGGTCTTTCCCAATAAGTAGTTTCAATAACCATTATGCTCTTTATGAATATTAAACTAAGGAAAGAATTTTGTTATCTTGATAGATTAATTTGAAGTAGATTTCTAACTCAAATATCAGATAAATAAAGATATTTTTGGCTGTGTCATTTTCTGACAATAATATAGTAAGCAATATGTTAAAGTATTAAACTTTTTGTAGATTCCACACTGCTTATCATTTTCCAAGCATTTTTTATAAAACTTTGACACAACAAATGAATATGCTTCAGTTATGTTTTTGATCAAAGAAAATAATGTTCAGTTTTTATTTAAGGCAAATACTTGTCTTTTCCTCCTATGGGCAGATTAAGATTAAGATTAAGATCACTTTAAGGCTATGTAGGGGTGATGTCCACCAGTGAATAGCTGAAACGAGATTTAAAGGAAAGTACCTAATTTATAGTCTAGATAAAGCCATCTGTTTTGCACTCAGAAAATCATAAGCAAGTGAAAACAGAATTTTAATGTTTGTCCCAACATAATGCTTATATATTAACACATTATAGAAGAGTAATGGCTGTTACTTCTATGAGATTAATATTGAAATACACAACCAGATATAATAATAATAATAATAATCCTGAAATTATCAAAGAGTGTATTTGTAGTCTAGTACTCAGCCACATTTAGCTATATACAAACTAGAAAAGTGGGCCCATGTGAACCTAATGAGGTTCAACAAGTCTAAGTGCAAGGTGCTGTACATGGGTCGGGGCAATCCTAGACAGAAGTACAGACTGGGAGTAGTACTCACTGAGAACAGCCCTGCAGAGAAGGACATGGGGCTTCTGTTGGACAAAAGCTTGACGTGAGCTGGCAGTATCTGCTTGCAGGCCAGAAGACCAACTGCATCCTGGGCTGCATCAACAGAGGGGTGGCCAGCAGTTCGAGGGAGGGGATTGTCCCCCTCTATTCTGCCCTTGTGAGGCCCCACTTGGAGTACTGTGTCCAGGTCTGGGGCTCCCAACACAAAAAACTATTAGAACAGGTCCAGAGGAGGGCCACCGAAGTTGATCACAGGACTGGAGCACCTCTCCTATGAAGAAAGGCTGAGAAAGCTGGAGATGTTCAGCCTGAAGAAGAGAAGGTTCTGTGGTGACCTTATTGCAGCTTTTCAATACTTAAAGGGGACTTACAAAAATATGGGGAGGAACTCTGCCTAATCAGATACTAACAGGACAAGGGGGAATGGTTGTAAACTAAAAGAGGGTAGATTTAGATTAGGTGTTAGGAGGAAATTCTTCACTCAGAGGGTGGTGAGGTGCTAGAACAGGTTGCCTAGATAAGTTGTGTATGCCCCATACCTGAAAGTGTTCAAGACCGGGTTAGATGGGGCCCTGGGCAACCTGATCTACTGGGTGACATCCCTGCTTACAGCAGTGGGGTTGGAAATAGATGTTTTTTAAGGTCCCTTCCAACCCAAGCCATTCTATGATCCTATGATTCTATGATCGTATGATTCTATGATTCTATGTACTGTATGTATTAGGATATATGTCATTTATTTAGGTTCAGTCTCAGGAAAACAGCTATTACTGCAAAAAAAAAGTATGTGTTTGGAGGGACAATGAAGGGATTTCAGTATTCCAATGCATGGAGCGTAATTCAAGTACATTTACATTAATAGGAAATTTTGTCCTAGTATCCATAGACTTTGGATAAGGCTCTCTTCCAACTTCAGGAATATTAAGAAAATATAACACAAATTATCCAATACTTTTTTAAAATTCAGACATTTAGACTATGATAGTCACTAGGCCAATGGAAAATTGTAGTTTTCTTAAAAGACATAAGAAGTATCACAAGTATCTTTGATGCCTGTAAGAAGAGGAGGGTTAACAGTCACCTGCTAGCGCTGCCTGCTTTGCTCTGTTGCTTATAGCTCAACCCAGGTAGGTAGTTTTGACAAGACACTAGGTTAGGTTCTAGGTTCAAGTTAAGTAAATTTAATCTTGCCCTAATGATCTATTTAGACATGCAACTTGATTGTAACTTTTACTAATACAAGTTTTAGGTGGGGTTACTGTATTTACTGTACTCATTGATACACTAGTAAAGACATACAAACTATACAGAATGTAGATCGGGCATCACTGCCATTTTGCAGCCACTTGCTGAGGTGATCGGCTGAGGCAATCAGTTCCAGGGCAGACGCATTCTGCAGCGGAGCAGGGGATTGCGGTGGGCAGGGCTTTTTTACCAGCATCAAGGCCACTCAAAGCAGCTGAGTGAGCCACCTGGGCCCAGCAGCCCTCGTGAGGGAGGCAGACAAGGTGCGGGCAGAGCCAGCATTGCCCGTTCCATGGCCATACAAAGGCAGCCCCTGGGGAGCATGAGCGACTCACAGCATGGTGACCAGGGTGGGCTAACAGGGCGGGACACCTCAGTCAGGGTGGTGCGTGGCAGTTTGCACAGCAGTGCACACAGACAGGGCAAGCAGGTGGGGCGCCCTCACCACTCTTCTCCAATGGTCTTTTCCAACAGTGGTTGTAACCTGCTTGTGAGGAGCCCAGCCATGGTATCCACCAGGCAGAAAAACATGGTCTTCGTATCTCTTGTGGCCTCTCCAACCACAGTTACTGATGTGGCTACCCAGACAGAGGTCTCGGAGAAACACACGGCCGTCCAGGTCTTGGGCTGCAGGGTGTGCCTCAGTTTTCTGTCGGTGTCCGACAGCAGCAGCAATGGGTATGCCTGTAGGAAGTGTGTCTAGGTTGAAGAATTGCTCAGCCTGATAGTGGAGCTTTGGGTGGAGGTGAGTATGCTGAGGAGCATCAGGGAGTCAGAAAGAAAGAAGACCCTGGTAACTACACACCTGTCAGTTATTGAAGCCCACGTGGGGGACAATGCAGTCACTTGTCCCAGCCAACATGATGAGTTCATGAGGGGTAAGTCCTGTTTGACTAACTTGATTTCTTTTATGATAAGATCATCCATCTAATCATTCAAGGGAAGCCAGCTGAGGTGATCTTTTTGAATTTCAGTAAAGCTTTTGACACAGTTTCCCACAGGATCCTACTGGGCAAAATGTCCAGTAAACACAAAATGTGTAGATAAACAAAAACATCATACGATGGACGAGGAATTGGCAGGTGAGCAGGGCTCAAAGGGCTGTGGTAAATGGGTCTGCATCAGGCTGGCAGCCGTTCACTTATGGGGTCCCCCAAGCCTCCATTTTAGGGCTAGTTCTCTTCAATGTTTTTATAAATGATTTAGATGTAGGACTAGAAGGTGTTTTGAGCAAATTTGCTGATGGCACTAAACTTGGAGGAGCTATTGACTCTGTCAAGGGTAGAAAGGCCTTGAAAAGAGATCTGGACAGATTGGAGAGCTCAGCAAACACCAGGTCCTGTACCTGGGACCTTCATGCAGGGATGAGGCAATCCTGGCTGTACATACAGACTGGATGATGAAACGCTGGAGATCAGCCCTGCAGAAAGGGATCTGGGGGTTGTGGTTGATAGCAAGCTGAATATGATCCAGCAGTGTGCCCTGGCAGCCAGGAGGGCCAACCATATCCTCAGGTGCATCAAGCATGGCATTGCTGGTCAGTCAAGGGAAGTGATTGTCCTGCTCTACCTTGCGCTGGTGCAGCCTCACCTCGAGTACTGTGTGTAATTCTGGGTACCACAGTACAAAAAGGACATGAAACGATTAGAGAGTGTCCAGAGAAGGGCAACTAAGATGGTGAAGGGCCTAGAGGGGAAGACATATGAGGAGCAGCTGAGATCACTAGGCCTGTTCAGCCTGGAAAAGAGGAGGCACAGGGGAGACCTCATCGCAGCCTACAGCTTCTTCATGAGGGGCAGTGGTGGGGCAGGCGCCGATCAATTCTCTTTAGTAACCAGTCATAGGACCCGAGGGAATGGTGTCAAGCTGCGGCAGGGGAGGTTCAGGCTGCATATGAGGAAGAGGTTCTTCACTGTGAAGGTTGTCACATACTGGAACAGGCTCCCCAGGGACGTAGTCACAGCACCAAGCCTGTCAGATGTTAAGAAGCATTTGGACTGTGCACTTAGTCACATGGTCTAAACTTTTGGGCAGACCTGTGCGATGCCAGGAGTTGGACTTGATGATCCTTATGGGTCCCTTCCAACTCGGGATATTCTATGATTCTGTGATTCTAGTCATATCTGATAAAAGATTTAATTAAGATAAAAGTAAGAAGAGCCCCAGCAAGAAACTGCTATCTAATCCCTGATGAGGATTATAGTACCAAAAGGTTAACATCGTTGACAAATGACAGGTGTCTGATTCAATGATTTCACTCATTGCCCTTTCTTATGTAGAAGACAAATTGAATGTACGTACGTGCATGTATGCACATAGGCAGAGATATAGATCTATATGCATGCATCTGTTTATCAGTTCAGTTCTTACCTCTAAAGATGTTTATTCTTGATGGCTTACAGAGAGAGAAAGGTAGATTTCCAGCCAAATTATGCAATGTAAATATTTTTCAAGCAGTGGGTCTGCTGATATCCTATTTCTGCAATCCATAGTTCTGGTATGAATGGTTAAACAATATACAAGGCTTCATAAATAAATGAATATCTAACTCCATAAAGTATACCTAATATGTGTCCCCTTATTCATGAGATTTTCCATCTCATCTGATCAAGTTTACAATCTCACTTTTGGATTTTATCAGAGATTTAGTTCTATCTGATATATATCATTTCCATGCTTATTTAAACAGTCTGCTCTGTATCACTAGAATAATATACCTCTAAGAAAGTAATAACAGTAATAACTGGATTTTATTAGGAAATGTAAAGTATGGTTGTTCACTTTCATTTGGCAACCAGTAGTAATAGTAGGACCTCCATTTCACAGAAGTATATCTAGAGATCCAGCAAAAGTGTTTATCACTACTGAGCAAACACTGCCACTAATGACTGATTTAGTATTGTAATACTGAACACAACACAGCTCTTGCATGTACAACAGAAATCATAAAATTTGATCTGCCTTTATCAGGAGGATTTATTGTACATTAGTCCAAAGATTAATAATCTAATTTGAAACTAGAAATAGGAGCCTCACCTGCTGGTATGTTGAAAGCATATGAAATCAGTGCAGGATACAAGAGCCACTGGATATTCATATGTTGCATTAGTTACATGTTACATGAGTTTGAGATGATAGTTGCAGATGGTAGCAAAGATAGTTAAGTAGAGATGGACTTATTTAGGGTAAAGATCACAAGTATGATGGCAGCTAAGTATTGGAATAATATTGAATAAGATATTAAGACTTGATAGATATGAAAAAGTCATTATCTAAAAAGTGAAACTAGGAAAATTATTCTCAGGTTCATAAAAAGAAAACAAAATGTATACACATAGATACCTGTCTTACTAACTACAGAATAAATTTATTACACACAGGTTCACCTCTGCAGAATCTAGAAGACAACAAGGGCAACTTTGTTCTACAGGCAGATTTAAATTTAAAGATTCAAAATCAAGAGATACCGTATTTTAATCTTCTGAATAGTACATGAATCAAACATTCTCAATGCTGCTACAAGCTATATACTCCTTTTTTTTTTCTTTCTTTTTTTTTTTTTTTTCACTTGTTTTACTGTATATTAATAAATCAGTAAGGATAAAATAAATCAGTTTCAGAAAATTCCACTGGCTTCAGATTTTGATGAAAAAAAAAAATGGGACTTTTTTTTATTCCTGTTCTGTCCATTTAATAATAATATCTTATTAAAATTAGTGCAGTTAATTTCTTGATGTTTTTTGTGTGTGTGTCCCATATAAAATCCTTTTTAACTATCAGAAGATTTGAATGCTTGTTGATAGCATTATTTCTATGCTTACTAATATGTTAAATAACTTTTTTACTGTACCTTAGATTTTTTTATAATTGAGCATTCATGACTTCATCTTCCCATTTGGGACAATTTAGCATTTCTATTCAAGCTAACGGTGTCAGAAAAAAAAATCCTGGGTGCATTATATTAGTCTGCTTTTATTGAGTTTGTATCTTGCATTTTGCAGACTGATTCCTCTTAATAGAATTAGGTAAAATTTACTTGCCTGCAAATTGTACTATTATTATCATCATCATCATCATTATTATTATATTGTGGCTGCTTAAATCAACATTGTCATGCAAAATATGAATTACACAGAAAGTTTCAATATTGTTACCAATACAATGTCTTGCTTTCTCTTCAGTTTTTGGGTGGCTTCTCAGAGAAGCTGACAGACAGTTCCAATGGAGTAGTTTGGAAGTTTGGGGGTTTAATCCAGAGAATTACAGTCATGGAAAGAATCCCAGGAGAAGGCTGAGAACTGTCCTCTTATACTGACTCCAGTACTGCCACAGTTCCCTGAAGTCACAGGCATTCATCAATCAGCCATTTAGTTAATCATATCAGAAATCACTTCTCCACTGTCAGAGACACCAGGAATCTTGTCTCAGCTCTCAGATTTCTCCAGCTCTATGAGCTCATAGATTGGTGAATGCTAAGTTTCCAAAAGACTTAAGAAATATTGACACAATAAGGTGTAGAAGTAACTTATCACTTTATTTTTTAAGCAGAATTGTATCATTCTTCCAAAAGAAATTCCACATTATATATTAAACCAGAATATTTTTTTCATGTATGAGTGAATTTCAAATTAATTGAACAGAAGTTCTATTACAACGAATCATAGAATCACAGAATCACAGAATTGTTTGTGTTGGAAGAGCCCTTTAAAGATCATTGCCATGGATAGAGACAGCTTCCCTGCTGGTCGGGTTGATCAAAGTCCCTTCCAACCTGACTTTGAACAACTCTGGACAACCTGTGCCAGTATCTAACCATTAAGTATTTCTAGTAAAAGTATCTTAGCACATCTAACTGCAGAGAACACATGCTCTAAAGCAAACGTACATGGTTCTCAAATTATCACAGAATCACGGAATCACAGAATTTCTAGGTTGGAAGAGACCTCAAGATCATCGAGTCCAACCTCTGACCTAAAACTAACAGTCCCCACTAAACCATATCCCTAAGCTCTACATCTAAACGTCTTTTAAAGACTTCCAGGGATGGTGACTCCACCACTTCCCTGGGCAGCCTGTTCCAATGTCTAACAACCCTTTCGGTGAAGAAGTTCTTCCTAAGATCCAACCTAAAACTCCCCTGGTGCAACTTAAGCCCATTCCCCCTCGTCCTGTCACCAGGCACGTGGGAGAACAGACCAACCCCCACCTCACTACAGCCTCCTTTAATGTACTTATAAAGAGCGATAAGGTCGCCCCTGAGCCTCCTTTTCTCCAGGCTGAACAAGCCCAGCTCCCTCAGCCACTCCTCGTAGGACTTGTTCTCCAGACCCCTCACCAGTTTCGTCGCCCTTCTCTAGACCCACTCAAGCACCTTGATGTCCTTCTTGTAGCGAGGGGCCCAAAACTGAACATAGTAGTTGAGGTGCATCCTCACCAGAGCCGAGTACAGGGGGAAAAATTATATTATTTATATATTTATATGTTATGCATATATACATATATAATTATTTATTTTTAATCCAAATTCCATGTATTGCAAGTTATCTATATTTCTAATTTTATGTCTTAAGTCTATGATTTCCGTAAAAAAAACAGATATCTACATTTGGATTAGTATCTAGATCTTCTCTAAAGCCAAAGGACTTGAAGGCAAAGGACATTTTAAAATTTGATTCAACTTATAGTGAAGATTTCTGCACCTAGTGAGATGACTTGTACTCTGAACCTGCCATTTCAGCTCCATTGACTGTAAAGGTAACTAGCTCAGAGAGGGACAAAGATATAAAAATAAACTTCAGCCATCACATGCCCTAATGTATTTTCGAGAGTTCTACAGAAAGGATATATAGGAATCATAACAAAAGTTGAGAACATAAAGATAAATATTTTTAGAGAACTGTTTTCTTAAGATTGTTTCTAGAAACACATCGTTCTTCTTTTGCATTAAAATTGTTCATATCTGTTAGAGAACTTCAGGGAAAAGTGTTATATTTAAATTCACTTAAATTTATGCCTTACATGTTGAATATTTTCAATTTTTATATTAAATATATCAAATCTCAATTGAATGACTAGTATTGTGCTGCATATTTATAAACATTATGTGTTTCCAGAACCATGCTTTCAGTTATTTGAATCATAGATTCACATTGCTGAATAACTCAGTAGGTCATTTAGTCCATGTTCCCAACCTAAATACCAAGCATATGCATGAAAAATGCAACAGAAGTTTGTCCATCTTGTTTTTCAATGCCAGCAACAATAGATCTCACAGACTCCCCAAGCAGTCTCTTCCTGGGATTTCCTACCCTTTAATTTTAGAAACGTTTTTCTTCAAAATCTAATGCATATTAACTTTGCAATGTACATGTAGTGTAGTTTCTGGAATGTGATGGATGTTCCTCCACTGTGTGCAGGAAAACGTTACTTGATTCTTTTCAACAGTTGGTTATGCTCTAATTCTTCCTTATTCTGAGCTAAGAAATCCCAGTTCTTTATGTCTTTCTTCATAGGTCTTGTTTTCAGACATCTGCTCATTCTAATTGCTTGCTTCTCAATTGGTCCACAGTTTTTCTTAAAATCTTTTGAGTTGAAGCCTTGCCACTACTAAGTTAACATGAATTATACTAGTGCTGCAAAAAACCCTACAGTTCATAAAACCCAGGACTGTATAAAGAGTTATCAGATTTTCTGCAGCAACACAAAAGTGTTGGCCCCCATTGAATTTGTGAACTATAACCATCCACTACGTTGTGGAATGCACATGCACAGTCAGTTTTTAGCCAACCCGTATTTGCACATGTTTTTATTTCTGCCTAACTTGTCCTTTCTGCATAGCACTTTCCAGGACAAATCCTGGGTTTCTCAAGATAGCTTCAAATGCTACTCCTGTCCTCAAATGTACTTGCTGTTTCTCACCGTATGTTTAATAATTCTTCTCTATTCAATCATTCATGTAATTAATCAAAATATTGGATTATCAAAATGAATCAGAATTAATCAGAATAATTTGATCCACTACAGACTCCACAATTTGACACGTCTTTCCCATATGACCACGAACTACTCAAATTTCTTTCTAGATATAGTTTTCTTTCTTGCATAATGCCCTATCATTGTAGGTCAAAACAGAGATGTAATATGTCTTGATTTCGACAACATTAAACGTGTCTCATTCTTTTCTACATTCAGGGAAATCATATCATAATATATTTACCATTAAATGGGACAGAGTCAGCAGAGAAAAACATATCTAAAATGAAAAAGATATCCGTGTCACTTTCAATATGGAAAGACATATTTGTGGGTTCACTGCATGTCTTAAGAAACATTTACATGAAGGTCTGTACATATTGTAACTGATTTAATCTCACATACCATGAGAGTTTCAGTCATTTAATGGGATTACTGATAATACAAAAATAAATAAATAAATTCTAAACTTATCTAGGATTAAGCTGTAAGTCTCTCAGCTTCCAATGAAGTCAAATTGCACTAACACACACTGTAGAAGACCACTCCAGTACAAGGAATTCAAGAAAGCTTTACTACTTCCAAAGCATTTAAGAAAAAATAAAAATTAATTAAAATTAAAATTATAATGAAAATTAAGAAATAAGAAACAAAGCTGATGATGGAAAAGCTATGTGTCTTGTAAACAAAGAATCTTCTTATAAGTATTTCATGAGGAGAGTTTTACTTGAAAGAGCACAAGTGGTATATTGCTAAGATTATGTAGTGAGGCAATGATATATATATACTGGAAAAGTGAATTATTTATAGAAGTTTATATTTTTTTTTTCATTAGGAAGGTATTTATTTCCAGGAAAATATTTTTACCTATCCTCTATTTAATAAGCCGACTTTTCCTCAACTGATAAAAAAAAAAAAAAAAAAAAAAAAAAATGAACTCTGCTTCTTTGAATTCACAGTGTTTTGCAATATTCTTAAACACCAGGAAAATCAAATAAGAGCTCTTTGTATCATTCTTCCCCTGTGAGTGTTCTATTGTGTATACCAACCTTCCAATTCAAAGTAATAAAAGCATTGATCTCCTAACATCTTGACAGTGGAGTTCCTCTAATTCTGCATTAGCACTAAACACAAACAAAAAATTTATTATAAGCGGCCCCAAGAGATCGTTCAACCAGATTTCTGCATTTCCCTGGGCTAAATCAGCTCTTGAAAACTTAATTTAAGAAGCTGACACAGACACCACAGTTAGAATGGTAAATCTACTCCCCGTCAGTTTTTTAAATAAAGTTTTCAATTACTGATTCAGTCTACAGAGATAGATCTCTGTTCTAGTTACCTCTCTCAGCCTATGCTCATTAAAGATCATTGGTCCTAGTGTTTCATCTGAATCCTGGCTAGAAACTCGAGGGTCTTTGGACAAAAATCTGGATACTGAAGAGGTTCTCTTAAGTGAAATTTTAGCTAGCCAGCATGAGCTGCTTGCAAATAAAATATGCAGATATATTGCATAATATGCAAATATTGTGATGATATAATGGAAGTAGAATGAATGCAAGAGAGAGACATCATTTTGAAAGAAATTTCCTGTGTTTTCGACCTCTTTCATTGTTTTATTCTGGGTTAGTTGTGATATTTCATTGGAAAAAAAAAAAAAAAAATTTAGCTGCAGCATTAAAAATCTCTACAATATCTTCAGAGCCACTGTTTGTGCTACCCCGACGCAACCTTTTCCTTCCCCATCCAACTGAAGGAGACACAACCAGGTTGTGGCAAGTCAGAAAATATGTAAGTTAAAAATCTCTCATTGGTTCCTGGAAGTATGTTTTCCCATCAGAAACATTGATGCATTAGTTATAAATCCAGAGTACAAGTCAGATTTGAGCTGCTGTTTTCTTATTACTACTGTGCTCCCAGTATGTTACAGAAGGATTTTGAGGAATACCCCACAGATCATGCAGTGGAATGGAATACCCCATTTCTCATGCAGCAAGAATCCAATCCATTCTGGCATTGTTTTCTTTTGTTGTCACTGTTTGTTAGATTTTTGTTTGTTTGTTTGTTTGTTTGACATTTTGGTTTGTTCGTTTTTCATTTTTATAGAACTGCAACAACATTTTTAAAACTTCATGGGAAAAACTTTGAATCACAGAATGATTTAGGTTGGAATGCTACCTAATGCAACTCACTTATCTATCAAAGGAAGGTCAATTAAATGGCAGTTTTAAGTGATTTTCTGGTCAAGTTTTGAATATGTCCAAGAATGGAGATTTGACATCGTTTCTGGGCACCTGTTCTAGTGTTTGATCACTCTCATGGTAAAAAAAAAAAAAATATGTAAATAATAAAATCAATAAAAAATATTTATGTCCAGTCAGAATTTACAGTGTTTGTTGTCTCTCATCCTTGTTCTGTGCACCTCTGTGAGGAGTCTGGCTCTGCCTTTTACAGTCCTTCCCAATAGTAGTTATGGACAGCAGGAGGATCCCCATAGGTGTTCAGCTATCAGCACTGAACCAGTCCAGTCCCTGAACAGCTTGGTGGCCTTCACTGCACTTACCCCAGTGTGTCCATATCTCTGTTGTGCTGAGGAGCCCAGCACTGGACACAGCACTCCAGTATGGTCACACCTGCTCTGAGCAGAGGAGAAGGATCACCTTCCTCCACCTGCTGGTGACACTCCACACCCTCCTTTTCTGCAAAGGTGCATTGCTGGTTAACTTCATTATCCTCCAGGAACCCGAGGTCTTTTACTGCAGAGCTGCTCCTCTGAGCACTGCAGTGCTCAGACACAAAAGCCAGATTAGCTCCCTCACTGAGAAGATAGCAAACTACTGAATGGCCCATGTGAAAGCTGAACTAGAGACACCTCTCCACTCCATTTAAATTGTCTTGAACCAGTCAATGGAAATTTTAATTGAAAGACAATTTTCGCTTTTGCACAGTCCTTTGAAATGGAGCACAGCTTCAAAACCTAAGTCTTCAGTGACAGTGGACCTGACACCTGACATGAACTGTCACTGAATTCACTAATACACTGACCTAGGAATTAACTTTTAAGGGTGTCTACCTGATATTAAATCCTGCTCTTTGATTAATAGTTTTTTGGTTTTTTTTTGCATTGTATTTTTATTAAAAATATAAAAAATAAAATTAAAAAATTCGCTTTGCACTTAGTACCTGAAGTAAAAAGCAAGGAAAAATAAATAAATACATAAATTTAAAATGGCAGTATTTGAATCACTCTATATTGTTCTTCTCTATATTTACTTTAATTTAACTGTTAACAAGATTGTAACAAGAGCTTTAGGAAGAAATAGTATAATATCTGGAAAATGACTTGCTATCACCTAATAATACCATCACTTCAAAACTGTAACACTGCATGATGAATCTGCATAATATTTTTTTTTTGCATCTTATCTACAAATGTTAAGTACAAATGGTGTATATGTTATATGAACTGGTGCTAAGTATAAAATTAGCAAGACATTGGATCCTTTTATTGAGCTAGTTCTGCTGTATTAAATTAGGTGTTCCTATTTTCTGCAAGTCTTCTACACTTTAGCATCATTGCATGCATAGTCATCAGCATGTAAAAAAAGTGTCAGGCTATTCATCTATTGTTTAGTACCTTAACTGGTATAAATTGCTACAGTTTGTTTTGCAGTACTTAGGGTTCTTTTCCTCATACTAGCTAAGAAAAATATTGTATGGCATCATAATATTATTCTTTAGGGTGTGCTTCTGAAAACTTAATAAAAACCATACATTTACCCAGAGTTATGCGTTGAATCTTTTTAAGTGGCCCCAAATTGTCCTTATGAGGTTGCAGTTTATTGAAGTGGTGGGCATTGTCAAGCTTTAGCAATAGCTCACAAGAGGAATGGAAATACACTTGAAATACTTGCTAACTTCAAGTTGTTTGATGTTGTGGTTTGTTTATTAATGCAGATGAAAATATTTCTTTTTTGTCTGTTTCCATGAAGCTTGCAAAGTCAGAGTAGAAATTTATGAATAGATTATTTCTCATTTCTGAATCCAGGAAATAGATTTGAACCCATATCGCCTCCAATGAATATATAGGAGTGCTAATATTTTCCATTCCAATCTGCAAATATTGCCCAAACACCTCGAAAAGTCAAGTTTGGAAAAAATATAATATTATTTTCTGAAAATGTTGAAACAATTTATGTGGTGCTGTTCCCATTATTTTCTTTTCTTCAAGTTTTAAGGTAAAACTAGGCTTCAAATCCAACTGGAAATCCTCATCCTTCAAAATTATTTCTGAAGCATAGTGTAGAAAAAAAAAAAAAAAGAATGACCAGATGTAGAACAGGGAAAAAAAAAATGTGAATTTGTTTCTTAGAAATAATTCAAATAATTCTCAAATGCAGGAAGCAGTCAATATATGAAACATCTCTATTTCACTCTGTGTTCAAGATATGTTAGATTTTATTATTTCTGTAGTTAGATGGGAGTACTGGATAATCAAATTAGTTCTAATAAAACTAATATGTGGTCCATGCTGAGTGACACAATGTCACACCACAAAAAGGGAGAACAATTTTACCTACTGTTAAATTAATTACTGCATGTAAAATGAAATTAGGTTGATTTATCAAATCTGAATATAGCCTTAGGTATTCTAATAAATATCATCACATGCAAGGACAAGAGTTAATTCTTTATGAACTGAAGTTTATCAGTGTCATACAATATAGTCCTGTGACAAATGTCTTCTTCGTCTAAAAAATATCTAGAACCTTTCAGACATTAAATAAAGGTGATTACAATGAAAGAACCTGAAATAGTCAATCCAGAATCATTTTTCATGCCATTCCTTGAACAAGACATATGAGTTATAGAGGGATGGCCCATACTCCACTTCTGACTTTGTGCTTCCTTTCCAGCATTCTGCAGCTGGCTTCCTGCTCAACATCTTATTTAGCTTTACTAAGAAGCTTTTCAGGAATACTTAGCACTCTCTTTCAGTTGAGTCCTCTCTATTGACTGTAGAGGACTTCAAACCAGCTAAATCTGGCTACTTTATTTCATACTGAGAATGCAAGTGGGATAGGAGAACTAGCTAAAATTAGTGCTTTAGTTTATTTCAATCTCCCCTCAGAAATATTGAAAATATCAATCCGGGCTACATTTGAGTCAAACTGAGTAAGACAACTCCACACTCCTTTTAGTAACTTCCCAATTCATCCAGGCTTCTTTTTAATTATTCTGAAATCTTAATACATACAAAATCAGTGCTGGGTGGAAGTCCTTAAACTGTGTGCTGTGTAGAGTATGTATTTATCCTCAGCTTGGTGTTTCACAAAACCTTTCTGAATGAAGATGATCAGATGTTTAGATGTTTCCTAACACCAAGTTTGTGATAACAATATTGTTTCTGTGATCTGAGAGCTCTGTTCAAGTCTATGTACTGCTTCCTGTGTATGCTGCCGGTGGTATTTTTTTCTGTGTCTTACAGCAGAGGTTGATTCATACAGCTTGTCATCATTATAGACATGAGATCTGCCCTATGGTCATGAATGAATTTACTTGTTTAAAGAAGAAAAAAAAAAAAAAAAGGAAAAGATAGGAAAATTATTGCAGTTTTGACAGACAATACAAAGTCATAGGAAACAGGAAGTTAAGGTTTGTCATTTTTCCCATGTGCTTTGTTTTACAGGATTACAGTGCCTTATGTTACATAACCAACTCCAATGGACAATAAACAAACCACATCAGCAGGAATTTCTTTCTGCATAGACTCCATGTACTGGGTCTGGCTGGAATGTTAACTTTCCTGGCAGCAGCCCATACAGTGCCGTACTCTGTACCTGTAGCTGGAACAGCAGTGTTATCACACCAGTGTTGTGTCTACTGCTGAGCAGCAGTGGAACAGCATTGGGCCTTTCTCTAACCCTCCAAGGGGGTGGGCAAAAAAGTGAGGAGAGAAACATCACTAGGGCAGCTGACCTAAACCAATCAAAGGGATATTCCATACCATGTGGTGTCACACTCAGCAATAAAAGGTGGAAACAGGAAGAAGAGGGGGGGGTGGGCTCTCGTTGAGAAGACGTTGGTCCTCCTCTCGAACACCGGCTGAGTGCGTTGAGGCCTTGCTTCAAGGACGTGGTCAATCATCGCTCATTTGTGGGAAGTAGAGAGTAATTTCTTTCCTCTGCACTTCCATATAGCTTTCATTTATTTTGTTTGTTTGTTTTCCTCCCTTTTTCCCCTTTCCCTTTTATTTCCCCTTAGTTAAATTGTTTAGTTCATGGTAGTCTTTATTTAATTATTATAATTATTTCCCTTTAATTAAATTATCCTTATCTCAACCCGTGAGTTGTTCTTTGCTTTACTTCTCCCCCTCCTTATCTAAAGGAGGGGGAGTGAGAGAGTGGTTGTGGGGTTTAGCTGCCCAGCACGGTAAAACCACCACACTCCATAAACCCACCAAAGTTTAACTTCTACACCATACATTTCTGCAAGTAAAGTATTATTCAGATGATTTGGCAATGCAGTAAAACACTCATTCCAGAAAGAGAAACATTTTAAGGATATTTATTTAACCCTGTTAGTTTACTCAAGGCCTTAGACCTTTCTGTTTGTAGCCCACAGAGCTTTGTTCCCAGCTCACTTGGAAGCTCCACATAGCCTTTTGGATATTATCCAAATATAAGATGTCTATGTGCTTAAAAGGGGTTTCTTTAGAATTAGGAGTTTATTTATACTTGTGTCTGCAAATTCTGAGCATTATGGCTCAGTGTATTTACCTAGATAAATCAGGAGAACCCATTTACCATCCAAAAGGAAGAAAAAAAAAAGTTCCAAAATAATGAAGAAATTAAACTAGTTTAAAGACATTATACTTTGTTCATAAAAACAAGTAGAAATATTTTGTGAAAGCAGTGAAATCATGTTAGAAATTCAGTTAGAAAATAAATCATCAAGGTTTGGGAACAATTTTCAGAACATTCATTTTACCTTGGAAAGAAATCTAGATCCATACTGAAATTAGTACACTCATAAAACACTTTGTAAGGTTTGTTTCATGGAACAGAGTTTTGGTGTGGGAAAAAATGTTTATATATTTCCATCCTGTTTCCAGCTGTGCCATGAATCAAGCCACTCAGTTCCACAGTGAAGCTATTACTTTACTCCCTAAAATATCCGTGAGTTCATCACCTTCTGCTACACCAATAAATGTTTAAGTTGCACCTGGTATCTTCAGGTTTAATCCAAACTTTAGAAGAATTTTGTCTTTTGCAATGAAAGAAGATAGTTTTTGGTGTTGTTTCTAATATAATCTGGGAATAACTCTATGCCAACCAGTAGTGCTAGAAGATCAGCTAAGGTTGGAAAACTGCCCACTGGAAACCTGCATTAACAATATTCTAAGACAAGCTGTTTTCCTTGGAGAATGGTCACTTATCAAAAATAAAAGTTTTCAAAGCAAGGTATTGCATCCAACTCAATTTCCTTCAACAAATTTTTTCAGTTCCCAAATGGTATCCCTGATTTGCCACAGTGGGAAATAAATAAGATTCCACAGTCAGCTACTACTCTGGGATGTGGGTCAAGTGCCTAGTTTACTGTATTTTATCATCATATAAGCTTAAATCTTCCAGAAAGTCATTGTCCAAGAAATTACAAAAGTTCTGCCACTCAGGAACTTTGCCATACATATGTAGAAGACTCAGATTAAAATTTCTGTGCAATAGCACAGGAACTGTAATCTGTCAGTCCCTAGTAATAAGTGTCAGTACCTTATTGGACTACCAGAATGGGTTTATTTATCTTGGTTTGCATCCCCCAAATTTATATATATAAATGTATATTCACCCAGAGTATTCTTAGTCCTAAAATATTCTGTTTAAATATGAAAAATATTCATAGGATAGTAAAAATTATTTTAAACTTGCCATAAAACTTGTAAGATTTTTCTTTCTGTTAATGATATTTTTAAACTGAAGATCTGCATAGATAGAAAATTTCTGAACAGATCTGCTCATGAAAAAAAAATGTTACTGAACTGAAGATATTAATATTCTAGAGTTTAGTAGGTGTCTTCCTTTTCCTTTTTCTTTTTTTTTTTTTTATTTTTTATTTATTCATTTATTTGTAATGAATTGAAACAAAGCAGATCAAATTTGTTAGGTTTGTCAATATATATATTTCAACACTAGAAAACTATGATCTTAGTTTAAAAAAACTAAGATCTTAGTTAAGATAATAGTGATGGCAGCTCTACCAATTTCATAAGATTATGGATTGGGCTCATATAATGGAATAGTAAACTACAATGTTAATCCCTGTATATCAGTAGCTATGCTTTTTGAGGACTACCGTATTTTGTTAATGTAACACTAATTTCATTTTAGACAAGAAAATCAGGACACCTGTCATCTCTTTCTTTTATGTTGGTATCCTTATAAGTCATTCATTCAAATCTTTGTCTATACACTGGAAATTGCTTAAGACACATTTAGAGCATTTTTAACAGAATACTGAAAACAGCTAAGAGTTAGGAAGCTTCCGCTATTTCCCATGGATGAACTTCAGAAGTAAATATGTTGGGTGGAATCATACTGGCTAAATCCTGTCTCATATATGTAAATGAAATTCCATATTCAATTTGGAATTAAGCTGGTACAAAAATTGTTTTGTTAGAGGAAAATAAAATCCAGGATTCCAGATTACTGAAAAAATACAAATAAAAATAAAAAATAGAAAACATTCACATGGAGGAGAAGGAGTTACACATGTAAGAAAAAGCTGAGAGGCTAAAATTAGTTCAGATGAAATAGGATAAAAAGATTGTGTACTTTTAGTATCTGTGTTCTCTACACAATCATACAATAATTATTTCCTGTATATCGACTGTGGATGAAAAAGAAAAAGGAAAAAAAAAAAAAAAAAAAAAAAGAAGGGGAAAAGGGAAAAAGAGAAAGGGACAGGGCAGGGCAGGGCAGGGCAGGGCAGGGCAGGGCAGGGCAGGGCAGGGCAGGGAAGGGAAGGGAAGGGAAGGGAAGGGAAGGGAAGGGAAGGGAAGGGAAGGGAAGGGAAGGGAAGGGAAGGGAAGGGAAGGGAAGGGAAGGGAAGGGAAGGGAAGGGAAGGGAAGGGAAGGGAAGGGAAGGGAAGGGAAGGGAAGGGAAGGGAAGGGAAGGGAAGGGAAGGGAAGGGAAGGGAAGGGAAGAGTTAACTCAGGCAAAAGTTATTATCTATTAAACACAGGCACATATCATCAGAGTTCAACATTTTTTACAAACCAACATAAAAAGAAATTACAGACTTAATTTGAAAATGTCTCAGTTTCTAATCTTTGAGATCAGTCTCTGAGACCTCCAAACTCTAGTCTTTGTCTAACTCAGTAGTTCTGCTCATGACCACTACAAATACCAACACATCTTAAGTGTCAGGAAGCATGTCCTACTAATATATTTTCTTCTGAATTTTCACTCCTTGAAGAATAGATAAATCTACTTTAATACACCAATTTTCATTAACAGGGCTTACAAATATCAGCAGGATTTACAAAAGCATCAGAGTGATCATCAATAAAGCTCATACAGATGTATTTCTGTGTCCACGACGGAAGCAGCTGTTGAATTTAGGATAATGGAATCTTTCTTGACATACAGACTATGAACAACACCATATTGGCATATCCAATGAGTATCAACAGTTCTTACTGAGTTTCATAGCTTCAGGGCTTATTAGACCATTTTGCTGTAATTCCCTGAATACTGTTTGAGCCACAGATGTTGAAAAGAAAACAGACAGCAAATACACTGGAGAGTACAAAAAATCCCCTGCTTCCAGTGTAGACTTTGTCTGTGTCCACTAAAACTGTATTCTAAGTGAACAAAGTAAATAGCAAGAGGAATTTGTCCAAGAATAGTTCTAAATCTTTACAGCATAAGGGATGTTAATGATAGATACATCATCCTCCCTGGTTTACACAGTTCTACCAGGAGATTTAAGTCCTTATCAATTTTCTCACTAAGTAAATTTTTTTTCATAGGCTGCATGACCTTCACTTCGAAACAACAGGAAATGTTCTGCTAATATATGTGCATACTGGGGTACATGGATCGAAGGTTATAGACAAGATCAAAGCCCTTATCAGCTTATATCTGAAAAGATCTGACTGTTCAGCAACTGAATTTGCAGTGAATAGGCTCCTTCTGCATTATTCTAATTTCACATATTTTGGGGATAAGGATTTTCAGGGCCTAACTTGTGAAGATCTGACTTCACTAACATTTTTATTTGAGCTAAATTTGCCCTGAAACATGGATGATGTCTGATCTTACCAGAACCATGTTTTGACTCTACTTAATTGTTTTGCTTTTTAATGTTGACCTTGTTTTGTTTATTAATTAATTCAGCATATAATGGTGACCCTGCTTGAAAGTTTTCTTAACCATGGTATTCAAATTTCTTTAAGATTTGAAGTCTGTGCTTTCAGTTAGAGTTATTTATTTTTGTTAATATCAAGAATTAAGTGCTATAACACTGATAAGTCTCTTTTCTGAGCAGATGAAATAACACAGCATTTTACTGTTTGCTTAGAGGTAGAAATAGAACATAGATCTGATAAAGACTGTAATTTATTATTAGTAAGCACTAAAAGACTATTCACGAACAAAACAACATTGTTCAGTCTAAATCATGACATTCAATTTAACTGCCAAAAGATGACTTGAGGACAAGGGAATTTTCTAAATATTATTTCATTATTTCTATATTATTTCAGAAAATAATTTTTGAGTAAGTTCTGGGGTGGAAGAAAGCTAGACAGCTAGACTTTGTTAAGTTTGTTTGCATGTGCAATTATAAATATTTCACTGTGTAATTATATTTACTGCGCACTTTTGCTTTTAACCTGTAAAGTTTTGGACTGTTGCACCATTTGTAAGCAAACAGAGCTGTCTTCAGAACAATGATGTTCTAACCACAGAGACCAGTTCTGATCTTTATGTTTAGCTCTTCCTAATCCATTTTAACATCATCTGGCAGATACATAACAGCCAGATTTATCCCTTTCTTTTTCCTCCCTGGTCTGCACTTTGTAAAATATTTTTAATCTATCATGATTCTTCTAAAGATATTGCAAATGATAAATAATAATAGTAATAATAATAATAATAATAATAATAATAATAATAATTTAAAAAAAAAAAAAAAACAGACTAAGTCGTATTCATTCATGCTCCTGCTCTGATAAAAGACTAGAGATTAAGAATTTTCCATGGTAACTAGAATGACTTAAAGGTCTTCTGACAATAACATGATTGATTTTGATTTTAGTCATTCAGGAATAAATCTATTACTTTAAGCAAAGTTACTCCAAAGATACTCATTCTTCAACTTCTTACAGCAGGTGAACAGGTCAGCGTGTCAGCAAGTAGCTGTAACAGCGCTGAGTCCAGAAAGAAAACTAGTCTTCTGGCTTGAGTGTTGAGGGAAAATACCCATTTCCAATATGGTAAACACTAGACTAGCACCTTTGCTAGAGAGGGGTCCAGAGAAAGGAAAATTTTTTTGGTTGTGAAAGGTTATAGTTATAGGTAAATATAGAAATTTCTGGAAAAATTGGGTCATTTATCTTAAAGTTCACAGTCACTTTCTTCACCTTTCAACGTCATTCAATTATACGAATCACCACATATTTACACACACAGATTATTTTTTGCTGGATCATTCTGTTGTGAGAATGTAGGATAATTAGTCATGCAAAAATATTTATGGTCCTTCTTGTCGTCTGATAGCTTATGAAGGGTATTAATTTTTTTAATGTATATATATTTTTTTAAATATAAAAAATGCAAACAGATGAGAATTGAAACATAAATAAATAAATTTAAAAAATCAGAAATACTACAGAGTAAAGTGTATTCACAGATTGATGTGCCAGTCATGGTATTGTCCAAAACCTCACAGGATGAAGTTACTTTTGCTTGAATTAGTGCACGAAAAGAAAATAAGTGAGATTGAAAAAATTACTATTTTTGAAATGAGGGAAATATGTACACAGCATATCTGTCACAGAATGACATTCTGTTCATTTTGTCATGGTAAAATTAATTAAATAGTTATGTTTTAAAAATTTTATGAGAATCTTAATTATTAATGTCATCAACAGGCTGAAAAAAATGTAGGTTAGGTGTGGGGAGAGTTTGGCTCTGCAAAGACATTACTTAAAAGGATTTTTTTTTTGCATGACTGAGCACATGTGCACACAGACTAGATAGTCACACTTTACAATGAGGTTACACTTATAAATAATTTATAAAGGGTTGTTAGGCTATTATAGAATACACAAAGTCCATAGGTTTTTTATAACTATGTATAGCACCCTCAAGTAATGTGCAACCAAGTAAAATTTATGAAATTCATATCCGTAGTATTGTTTATTATGTATATTAATCATTCATTAATCCTTTATGAACTATTTATAAATGTAATCTTAATGGAAATCATGGCTGACTTGTTACTCTCTTGCACTAGCTCTCTTGTACAAGCTGCACGAGACTTGAAGGTTGTAGGCCTCTTTGTCTTTTTTTTTTTTTTTTAACAAGCTGGGCAATCTTTAGACAAGGCAATGCACACTAGCTGTTTCCTTACAGATTCCTACAATGTTAGAAGACTGAAACAGGCATTACAAAAAGGCAGTGCTTTTAAGGATCCTTTTTCTGCACCTTCTCTAATATTTCAGCAGAGCCATCACTGTTCTGCTTTGCAGCATCCATGTACATGTAAAAAGCTCCTTGCAGATGATCCAGACATAGTAAAGTCCATGATTCACACCTAGTAAAGTCTCAGGTTCTGACTACTCTTGTACAGTTTGTTAGATCACATTATAAAAATATAGGCCATATTACTAGGTAATGAGTGCAGGAGGGTTGCTGTGGAAATGTATGCATCAATCAGTCTTTGTTGTTTCTGTAGAAGAATAGGCAGTGAACAAGAATGACTGTGTAGTCCAGGCTAGTATAATGTCTGAAAGAAGATTGTGGCCTGTCAAGGTACAGTTACTTGGCTTGCTACAGGCAAGCTCAACTAATTTTCATGTGACAGTGCAGTTTTATTACTGGTCTTTGCTTCTTTATGCATGCTGTGAAATATCTAGCTGAGGCATTTTATACCAGAGCACCATCCCAGAGCATCAATTCTTCATTTGTTGTTTTGCAGGAAACAGATCTCATTCTGACCTTTAATATCTCAATGCATCGTTCATGGTGGATGGAGAATGGGCCAGGCTGCACCGTGACTTCAGTAACTCCAGCTCCAGACTGGGCACCAGAGGATCATCGCTATATCACTGTCTCGGGGTGTTTTCTTGAGTATCAGTACATAGAAGTGGCTCACAGTTCTCTTCAGATCTTCCTTGCAGTAAGTGTTTATAGATAGCCTCTCTCTCATTGTCTTTTCTAACTTTCTTCTTGTTGAATGTTACTACCTGAATAGTGGGGCACTGTAACGTTGATTTACAGACCCTGTCTCTGAGCGTTAAAAGTTTTCCTACAAAATCATTGTTTCAGCCAATTCAAGGCATCTGTACATGAAAATCTCCAGTTTACATTCCCAACACTGCAAAACTGTCGTGATGCACCGTGTCCTGCTGGACTCCATTTTGACCAATGGTCTCATATTACTACAGTGAATTGCATTCAAATTGCACTTATATGATATAATAAGTTATGACATAATAAGTTACAGCTATACCCATGAAAGCCAAATTGAATATAAAACAAAAACTAACAAAAACTAAAATGAAGGAAAAAAAAATCAGTAGTAAAACTCCATTCACTAATCCATTCACAAGCCTCATATCTGACCAGTGAAATGACATTTTCATCTTTAATCAGGAAAACTGATCAATTTGTCTTTAACAATATTATCCAATATGCACTTGAAGAGAATGAGAAAGGTTCTTCCCAAGAGAAGAAAATATTGTAATTCTTATATCAAAATCAAAAGCAGAGGTCTTAAATCTTTTTTAGAAGAGTAGATATCCAGTGTCAAGGTGCAGGAAAAAAATAAATAAATAAAATAAAATAAAATAAAATAAAATAAAATAAAATAAAATAAAATAAAATAAAATAAAATAAAATAAAATAAAATAAAATAAAATAAAATAAAATAAAATAAGAGAGAGAACATAAAACATCTTGTTCGGAGAGAATTTGGTAGGTTCTTAAGCCACATTTAACCTTACTTAGTCCTTTCTCCTTGTGTTGTCCCTTGTACTTCAGCAAGGTAAAAAGGTGACATAAACACTGAATTAGTTGCATTGAATGACAAGCTGCATTTTTCTGTTTGCCCTACTGATATTTACATGTTTTTGATCAAGTGAAATATATATATATAAATGACTGCAAATAAAACTGTCATACATATACATTTGGTGCAGTGCCTCTTACTTCTGGCCAAAAGATTCCAATATTTTACCCAAGGAGGGACCGTACTGACAAAAAGGCAGCAAGGATATTTGGTAGTCCATATCCAGAAGTTAGTGTAAGGCAGCTGGACAATCCCCAGTATATGATGTGGTTGTCAACTACCCAAAAAGTTAGCAGCTTCTCTATCTTTCTATTCCCCAGTCTAGTATAAATGACCAGGTGAGTTCAGAAAAATATATCTCTGTGTCAATACAACCCTGTGTGGGCTCCACATATAGAAGCTTGTTGTCTGATTCACCTGAAAGCCCAGCTACCTCCATGCTTTTCTGCTGTCCCCATTGTAGGAAAGCAAAAGACTGCTTACCAAGCAGTTAGTAAGGCAGGCACTAGGCAGATCTATACTATAAAATTAGCACCTTCTCCAGATAGTTCCCTGCAGTTTTGACAAGATACAACTGATGCAAATGCAACAGAAAGAAAAGTGTAAAGAAATAAGTGTAAGTAAATAGATTAAAATAACTTTATAGATTTACAACTTTATTTACAAGCAATTATTATCACTCAAGCTGAACTCCAAAGAAGATATCCAGACCTTTATTTTTCTACTTTTTTTTTTTTTTTTTTTTAAATTTGTGTGCAATTATCATGAACAAGAAACTCAAAGTAATATATATTTCAAGCTTGAGTCTCTTAGTGGAACAAGGTTTTTTGTGTCTATACGCCTAAACAGAGCTGTCTTTCTAGTTAAGGATGATCTTAGCAAGACAGGGGAATGGTTCAGAATAACAAACCACCAGTAACCTGGTAACTGTAGCCAACTACAGCTACTTTTATATTCATGGTACTGTAAATGTATCATGGATAAAGAGCATCATGGTAAAATATGGGTTAATTTTCCATACCTGGTGCTTGTACCTTTAGTGTTTACATCATTTTTACATTTCTCATTGTGGGCACAGGATTCTTTTTCTAAGAGAAATGTTAGCATAATGTCACAATCATAAAAAATATGGTGAGAAAGAGAGGAATTACCTGGTGCTGAATGGTGACATATAACACAAAGTTAGAGGAGCACAATTTGCTTGGTTTTCAGTAAACTAGCTTTCAACAAACCCAAACATTACATCAGATTTATCTCCAGTTAGTAGAAAGAAATTAATCTTTCCTTTCAATTTTCTTTTATGGGCACTTAAGTGGATCTTGCACTTTAACAGTAAACCTATGAATTGCAACCTACAAATTGGTTACTTGCTTTCTGTTTTTGCTTTCATGACAATGATCAAACTAATCTTGATCTTGGCTTTTTCACAAACGTGGCATTGCAGCATGTATTTAAGGGTATTTTCTACTGCCTATAGATAGAAAGTTGCAAAGAAATTCATGTTCACTGAGACCCACTTTTATTAGTCTTTGAAAACATTATCATGCTTGTATTTTGTACTGCTCACTAGTAAGTTCATGTGGAATCCAGATACAGAAGGTTAGGCTCCACATAGATGTGGTATTTGCTATGGAATACTTAGTGGAAAGAATACAACACCTAAATAAAAGCTACATATAAAAACAAACAAAACAAACAAAACCACTATTTATACTTTATAAAAATGAAGGCCTAAAGTGGGACATGGGATACTTCAAGGAATGCAGAGACTCTCCTGAAGAGGTGCAGAATACTTATTGTCTATAAGACACATTATCTCCCCAGAGTGTATCCTAGAAGCAAAAACCATCAGATTGCGAATGGTACAAATTCCGCTGCTAATCTTGTGCAAGTCAGCACAGATTTTTATTTTTTAAGAGTGAAATTTAGGATAATTTTTATTTCTTTCACTGCTAAAAAGAAAAAAAAAAAGTTATAATTTAGACAACCTGAAGGTCCAATGATCCCAAACGTCAGAAAAATCCTCAGCATACAGCGTTGTGGTGTTTATTGCATAATGCTTACCTTCAGGACTAAAGAGAGGCAGACATGATGATACACAGATGTGTTGGCAGCTTCTTCTGAGCGGATTTTACTCAGGATAAGCAAGCAACTGGATAAAATTCCTAGTTCAGTACACACTGAAGAAGTAACAGAAAATTGTTGTTGATGAACTCTGTGCTTTGACTAGCTGAATGTTCATTGTTTCGAAAAGTTTCAAAATGGGGAAAAATACTTGAGATCACATATATACAAGGAAATGCTCTGATAAAACAAGGATTATCCTGATTTGGGTATTTAGCATTCATGTATGTGAAGCCAGGCTGGAATAACCCACAGTGATAATGGGGACTGTAAACCAGTCCTTTGTCTCATGCCACAGAGCACTTAGTTCATCAGGTGGTGCTGGTCGGAGACTACAGCCTCTGTAGAGTAGTATCAATCAATCCTTCTATCAGAAAAATAAAAACCACATAATGCATAATTATGTCCATGTAGCAGCCATTCCCATTTCAGAACATTACTTATTGCTCAGCCACTGACTGGTTTTGTCCCAGTTTGATAGAATTTTATTTTGAAGAAAATTCCACTGATTTTCACTCAATTGTTGTGATGTTTTCATGGGAGTTCTCTGTAAATGGCACACCACCAAAATGTCAGTGCCACACACTATGCTTGTCAGCTTTCCTTTTGTGTTCCATACTAATACCTCCCATCTGATTCTTTTGAGACTGAGATGAGCCTTATTTCTATCAGTTTATCTCTACATCTTACCATCCTCTTCCAGCAAGTCAAAAAGAAAGAAAGGGGTCTAGAGTGAGGAAGTGGAATCTATTTAATCCTTAAGTGCAGCTTTGCAGCCTGCAGTGATGCAAAATAAACAAACGTATTTTTAGGGCACCACCTGCAGCATGCAGCTGTACTGGGCTGAGCAGAATTGCTAAGCATATGATTTATTCTGTTTCATGTGAAACCCTGAGATCTGGAAAAGGATGTGGGGACAGTGTTTCTATTGAATGACTCCCTGCTTTTTTTTCCCTCCCCAATTTTTGGTGAATACCGTAGATGTGACTGTAAAGGTAATATCTTCTTATCTGAGGTGTTATTGCATTTTGCCAACAGTGTTTTTTTTTAATTCAGCTACAGCTAATTCATTTGTTTTGCTGCACAAAGCTAACTGTCGCTGCAGCCTGTGCTCACACACTGGGCCAAATTCTCCACTTTGCTCTTCTCTACCATGGGTGCCTCATTTGCAGTGCTGTGAGATCTGAGTACATGGAGTGTCCAAAGCACTCTGTGAGGATCACAGCTCTTCCTGTCCTTCTTGTCCATGTATTACTGAAAAGAAACTGGTCTGGTGATAGCATGACTTGGATACTCATATGCTTCATATATTAAAATGTCCTTATGTGCTTAATGGTTATTGAATCTCGCTGCTTACATCAGAGAAACTATTTCATTTTTAGGACTCCTGGGTTATCCACAATAGATAGATATACTTAAATTACTGATCTCTGGAGATGATTGTTCCAGGTAAAGAATGAGATCAATGGTTCTAATGGAGATTAGACTTGATATTGGTTTGTGAAATTTGAGTTGGATTCTGCATACTTTGTGTGGAGTGGAGGTTGAATGAAGTTCCCACTGACCCCTAGAAAATAGGGGAAGGAAACCATAGGCAGGCAGTGCCTGGGAGGACACAGTAAGGGGTGTACACAGCTGCCAACTTTAGCATGTAATGTCAGTGCTGAAAGAAGGCCTTGGCTCTGTGTATACATAACATATGCTGCTTTTTTTGGTCACATGACCATAAAAAGTGTCTCTATCTTATAGTCTCAGAGGTACCCACACCATCATCATCTAATTGTAGCTAGAGATCCTATGTAGAATTTTCTTCATTTGGATTTTTATTGAACACATTTTAGTACAGAAAATGGAAATCATTTCAGTTCAGGCCCTGAGCTGTGTGTAAGGTCAGTGGGTTATGCTTCCAAGTCTACCACAATGTCCTTGAGAAAGCAATTTCTTCTCTATGAAGCCATCTGCTGCAGTGAGGAAAGCATTCCTAAATTTGTCATGTTCAGTTTATAAGACAATGTACCATTTGCATAGATAGGGATCCGTCAGGTCTCTCAAAAAGCCTCTAAATGTGGATGGCACCCAGCATAGTTAGGCTGTTATGTGGTACAAGGAAATTATAATAATGGTAATTGCATTTCATACAGAAACAGCTCAGATTCTCCACATCTTCCTTCTGCCTGTATTTTACTCTTTGATTATGCATGACCTGCCCCCACTCCCACAAGGCTGTTCTTGCAAAAGTCGACAAATTAAAATCCATTTGTAGATCAAAACTCTGAAAATATGCAAATAAAAGATCAGCCATGGAGATAAGTGTGACAGAATTACATACCTATTTGCCAACTCAGGATTTAAAGTATTTATTATGCTTGTCTTTTATTCCTCACTTACCCACTCACAAGTCTATTGATTTTAGTAGAACTAAGTGCCCGAGTTATGGGAATAAGATTAATGCAAAGGCATCACCTTAGCTAATTTAGTTTTTAGTTATATAGACCTCTAAAAGATGAAGTGTGTAACATTATTCCAGTAAAACAAGTGGGCAAAAAGCATTTCTTACATAGAGTATCTATATTATTGATGGTAACTTACATACCAAATAAATAAAACCATAAGTAAACTGCTACACAAAGGTATTGATCATTTTCATAGTCATGTTGTCGGCTGACGTTTATGTGCTGTACATTAGTCTTAATTTCTTTTTGTTCTTTCCTGTATTTATATGTGAATATATGCTTCATGCAATCATCAAAATTATTATTTCATGCTTTCAAATTTTTAATTTGTAATTAACTTTCCATACTAGTTACAGGAAATATATACTGTATGGGATTCAGTAAAGTCTGTGTCATAATACCTTTCAAGCTATGATGCTGTCAGACTGATTGAAAACATCATGAAGCATAACTGTGCTATTAAGAGGCAATAATACAGCTGGGTTGCCAGCTTCAAAATCTCTGCTCTGTTGCAGGCTTACAGTATGACCTTTGTCAGAGTGCTTAACTCATGCCAATTCTTGTCTGTACTACACAAACAATAGTTCCTAAACATCTCAGAAAGCTGTTGCCAGGATAATTTCACGAACATTGCAAAGTAAAAAAATATAACTGTAAGGTGGTCCATGTATGTATTTAAGCACTTAGAAGAGCACAGAAGCTATAATATTCTGTTTCTCTCAAGGATTAAGAGTAATTAGAATAAGGTACTATTAAAGTCCTAAATGTTAACATAGGACAGGTGACATTATAGTCTCATGCCCTTGTGGAGAGATGAGATCAGAGAATCATAGTGTACTCTCACAGGAATTTCTGAACTATCTCCTTGTGCTTTAGACCCAGATGCTCAAATATGTTACTGATAATATATTACTTGAAAGTCCCCCATAGTGCTGAGGACACTATGATTACAAAGTAAAGGTGTAGCAGTTCCTGTCCAAAAAAAAACAACATTCAAAGTACATGACAAGCCAGCCAACCCATATAGGCAGAAATAATAATAATAATAATAATAATAATAATAATAATAATAATAATAATAATAATAATAAAAAAGACTGGAAAACAGAGGGAATACTATCCTGAAGTTTTAATGCATTTCCGCTTTGACCATTGTCAGCAAGTTGTAGACATGACAGAAAAAAAAAAAAAAAACTAAAATAGGTTATGAATTGTAATAATGAGTAAACGGTGTATTATCTACTGGAAAATTGTCCTAAAATGTAGCAAAAAAGAAAAGCGTGAAAGTTTGAAATCTATCCACTGGTTGACAACAAGCTGGTGGCTCACTTAGCAAGTGAGGGGGAACAAGCTAGGTGCAACAAGCTGCAGAGAGTCTTGCAAGTAAATGAAGTGATTGAATTTCACTGGAAGAAAGGAGAAGACATGGGAGGATAAAGCAAGCTGTGGAAAATAATCTTTGCAGTAGCTTTTCAGATAGGCTCAGTCTGGACTGAGGTATTGGTTGGGAACAAGGAGGTGATGCCACATAAATAGAGGCAGAATGCTCCTCTCAACCTGAGGCTTAGTGAGTAAGAGATCAGGAGGGTGTCAGCAGGACAGCAGAGGTTAAAGGAAAAGTTTGTTTGTAAAATTACAGCACTAAAAGCAAGAAAGAATAAGAGTTCTGTAGGGAAAAGTACGTTCTCTTTCCTTTTTTCCTTTTTTTATTTGGGAAGATACTGATGAGACCCGAGAAGATCAAAAGATGAGCAGTTCCTCCAGAGACACCAGCAAATGACAGAGCAGGACTAAAGAAATGAGCACTGTGTGAAGCATGTAGGTATATCAGCAGGACAGACTGCATTACAGAAGCAGGGCCAAAAGAGTGAAGGCAGAGGAGAAGAGGGGGGCAGTCATAGGAACGCATGAAAAATAAAAGCTCCCTAATTTATGATGCCATTAGAAATGAGGCAAAGACCAATAGGGTTTTTCTGTGGGTCCCAAAATATTTGTGAGTGGAATCAAACCAAATATTAGACGTCTCTGGATTGTCCAGGTTGAAATTTTGAAAAGTAAATGGCCAGGTCCTTTTGTCAGAGATACAAAGACCACAAATGATTTGAGAGCTGCTACTGTATTAAAGGTCTTCAACTGAGTTCAGATGGATAATATTCATCTTTTAGGAGGTATCTCTGCTTGATACAGGCTTTGGATTCTGTTAATTAAGCAGCATATCCCAATATCCTGTTTTTGTGCTCAAAATATGTATAATGTGATATTCTAAAATATATATGTGTATCAGATATCCTTAGCAGTAAATTAATACTGGACTATTAATTTCCCTGTCCTCAGTTCCTTTATGCTGATCATGAGTGCCATGTATTACATCTATTTGCAGTAATAAACCTGATGCCTTTTTCCTTTCTAGCCAAAACAAAGCTCTTCCGTTGTGCAGGAAGTACGTCTTGCACACAAAAGCCCTCACTCAGATTTATTCTTGTTAATTTTATTCCCCCACCTCCCTTTTGACAGCAGCCTCCACCTCTTCTGCACACACACACAGTCATGCACATACCTTGCGTATTGGCTGCCTCCTGCTGTAGTAGTGTAGTGGTAAGATTATTTATAGGTGAGAAAGGAGACAAGAGCTCATGTAATCAACTTTTGATTCTTTGAACATAATGGGGAAACAAACAAACAAACAAACAAACAAACAAAAAACATTATCTAATTAAGGTGGAGTTCCTTTCTAGGGCAGCACAGTGATTGAAGGAAATGTTATTCTTAAAGATATAGATTGGTACTTGAAAAAGACTGTTTTTTCACTACAGGACTGAGTAATATCAGCACAATGGGAAGAGGGAACCATTGTAAAGTGCTAATTTAATAACACTGTTGGGTCGTGTTAGCCAAGGAGCAACATGAGGTTCAGGCATCTTTGACATTGCCTCGGAGCAGAGTATGTTGCTGTTTCTCTGTTTGACAATAATGTTAGACTGTATGTCATTAGTGTTTTGAAGGGTTACTATAAGAGACATCTTTATGTTTACACACGTTGTCTGTTGTTTCTTCTGTCAGATTTTACCTGCATTTCTTCACCAATCCTTGCAGAAAACTGCATTACACACATCAAAACATAAACTGTTTTTTAATGAGCAGGAAGCTTTGTAAGTGGAATTGCACTCATTTATTTCCCTAAAAGCTTTCCTTCTTAATGACCTGGGCTCATATAAAGCTAAGCTACGTTGTATAATAATTGTCTGAAAACAAGTTTGCTCCAACTCAGTGGAGAGAAGTCAGTTTTAAATAGAGTTACTTGACCAGTGCACACAGGGTTTTCTCTGAGAGGTTCATTTCCCTGACTGAATAAAAGCCAGCAGTATCAGAATGAGCTGAGACTAGAAGAAGTTCTGCCTCTCACAAATCCCTTTACATGAGCAAAGGAAATTTTGAATGTGATCTGGGGAGTGGGGATCAGAGTTGTGATAACTGGGAACTGAACATTAGACTCATTATTGTGAGGCCTGAGGGAAGTTTCCAGAGAATTTGTTTTGACCATCTCATATGTATTCCATCACACAGGGGACTCCAATTCTGTCTGACCCTGCAGGGATAAATAGTTATATGATACAACAATGTGATTATGGTTCCCCAGGTTGAACGCCTCATTGCTGTCCTGAGGCTATGTGATGCCAGTAGTGCTGTGCTACCTGGTGATGCTAGCTTACTGATTTGCTTCCTTCCACAGCTGGGATTTAAATTATTCCTCAGTTCTTGTACTAGCACAGTCCTGCCACTGATTTTATGACACTGCCTTAGCAAACAAGCTTCAAGTGAACTCATTCCAGCTATGCACAACTCAAAAGCCTTGAAATTGGGTCCTTTCACCTGGTTTTGGTGAACTTCTTTGGGTTTTTCATGTTTTGAAGATCTTCTGGACAAAAAGCCTAATTCATTTTCTTTCTGTGGGTATTCTCTACAAATGAGTTTGCGTGATGGAGAAACCAAATTATACCTGCTTTAGATGTAAGAATAACATCTTAAGCTGAATCACAATAAGAATAAATTGTACAAGCTTCTGTGATCCTAAGTAATTAAAATGGAATCCCTCTTCATACTGAAAACTCATAGTCAAGTGCCAGGTTCACCAGTCCCTTTCCTGAGTTGATACTATTGCCACGATACAGACAAAAAGTGCAAAAGATGAACTGAGCACATAAAAACATAGATTTATCTAAGAAAATGTAATATTATCCATTGTGCAGCTTTAGTCATAACATTTCTGGTAACAGCGACACAATTCAGAAAATCTGTTTTCTTAAATTCTCCAAAGGCAAATAATATAAGTTGTGTTACAACAACTTCAACTGATACTGTATTGATGGTGCTCACACTTTGTGTCTGAGATCCCTAGAGCTGGAGTAATACCAGTGTTAACCAAATCTCTAGCTAGTGTTTGAGTCATGCTGTGGGGCCACAGGATGAAGTCCAGGAAAGAAACATGAACAGTAACCTAGTAACATGGGATCAAGTAATCATTATTTGTGGGAAAACTCCCCATTTTCTAGCACTTACATAGCATGTAAAACAGCCTATGTAATATAGTCCTCTTCAGACATATCCTAAGGACTTTTATTCCTCTGACATCTGTAATGTTCCAATGCTAAGGAGAGAGGAGTCTGACATAATTTTTTCTTGTAATTTTGCTGAAGCTTCTACCCAAAGCCCAGATTTTAAATGACAGGTAATATTCATTACTGGAAAACATCATTGTTTCATCCAAATGAAGAAAATTACTCTTCCTTGAAATCTGAGCAAATCTGCTCTTTTCATGTATGCTCAGTAGACATCAGCCAATTCTTACCACTTCTTTAATAGATGTTATCTTAGCTCTGGCTGAATAGTTAGACAGCACACTTGTACACTGCTGATGTGTTTGGGGGGGTTATCAAGATGTGTTCCTTAGCTGCATCATTCAGCTAAAATACAGTACTATTGGGATAGCTGTTTTTCTGTTCCCAACTGCTTGAAACTGATTGGCATAAAGTGTTTCCTGTTTTCATAACCAGTAGAATAGACTTTTTTTCCCAGCATGCAACGTTATTTTAATGCTACCCTTGAGCACTGCTAGCTTAACCTCCATTCTCTCCTGAACAGAGTAAAAGAAAAAACTTTTTTCTTAGCATATACCAATGAATAATGAAGTGCTGGGACTTTATTTTTATTTTTGTATGTCTGTGTTTTCTGTGAACAGATCAGTCATGCATGTTTATTCACACACTGAAGAAAAAAAGCATCTGCAAAATCATATGGGTATTTGTCTGCTGATAATGACTGTTGCCATAGGTGGGAATTCAACATTGACATGACAGAATTTATTTTTCCTTATATGTAGACAATGATCAAATAGTGACATCTGGAATTTACCCCAGAGGTTCAATTCAATAAAATATTAATAGCTGCCATTTCCAGCAAAGACGGTGTAATAAGAGCACAGCAGCACAATCTCTGACATTTTTGCACCTATTGTTCTTCATAATTAGTTAACCCTTTCCCCTTCCACATACCCTTCTCTTAAAGATCAGGGAAAACAAAATTGGGACTGTATTCCCTGTCTCTAGTTTAGGTAAGTTGGTGAAAGATGTGCTCTGTTGGGAAGTGACTACATGCTCAGCAACAGCAGGCCAGATCCTTTTGGAAACCTCGACAAGGAGCTCCTGCTGAACCTGGGAGGTGTGTGGCCTAGATACATACTGCTAGCTCGTAATGAAAATCAGGCACAAAAGTGAAGACTGTTGGGCAGTCTCATCTTAAGCATTCCCCATTTTAACAAGAGATTTAAGCTTTCCTTAGTAAGTGAATTCAATGTATTCAGTCACAATGAACACAGAAAATGCATGGTAGAGGACTGCTGAGTCTTGTTTCAGACAATACTGTTCTTCCCATTCCTCTCATTCAGTCAGTTAGTATTAATAGTCACTTATGCATAAGAAGAAATAATGAGGTTTAATGAATCTCCAAAGATCAACTACTTCATAAAAGCAAATGCCACACTTTTATCAGTTAAAGGCCTCCAAGTCCAACATCAGCAGCAGAGGGAATTTTTATTTTAAAGCAAATTGCACCCAGTTTCAGTAAATTATCATAGAATGATTACTCGACTTTTATCCAGTCAATGTTATGGTTCCCTAGTGAATTGGTTTATTGTCAGTATGTCTGCTTCAAAACATGTCTTCCCTGGAAAGCATTCCTTCATTTAGCTTCTGCTGCTGGAAACAGGCAACAGCTTGAAGCTAGCAGCTGCTCTTGAACAAAGCAGGTAGAGATGCAGAAAGGCTGCCGAATCCATAACAATAAGCGCATCATGACATAATTACAGTAAATCTCCAGAGTGGTCTGTACACACAGAATGCCATATGGTTTGGGTAAAGGAAGTATGCATTAGTAAAACTGTGGTATAGCACAAGCATTTTCCATAGTAGTCCTGTTAGCATGAAATTGATTTTTATCTAGAAAATTAGCATTGACAGAACAGAGGACAGTGCTTGAATAGTCAGCTAGTTATACTGGGGAACATAATTAATATCCTGAAGGGCAAGAGCAGGTGATAGGAGAGTTTGGGGGATTTTCCAGTTGCAACTATTCATAATCTAATAGCTGGTGCATCCATTTAACCTTTCTTTGATATGGTCTTCTTTCACCACGGCATGTAATAGCTGTTCTGTTTTCTAAATGTCTTCATCTGACTTTGAACAGGTTAATAGGATTTACTGTCTCTGCAGCCTGCCTATACAAAACAGATTGTCAATATGGACAATACTTTCTGGTCTGTCAGAGAATAACAGACTGCTCTCACCATCCCTGATTTAGGAAGTGATTTAGTTTCCTGAGACTTAGATAGAGATGGGAGGAGAGGGGACTGGTATTTTTCTGTGCAAGTTTTGCGTGAGTTTGCTCTGCTAAATAGCCACTTGGCATTTGCTGCATCAGCCTGTGGTACTTGCTTCATTTTCAGATGGCAGTCTCTTGATTCTCTGTTAGAGATGTCTGCAGAAATTTTGTTATAGCTAGATACCAACTGTACAGAATAGATAACCCAGATACTTTTCAAAGATTGCACCAGACTCTTGCAAACATCTGTTACAAACTGCATGAATTGATCTCATCTTCAAAAGCATTAATCTCCTAAATCATTGTTTTGTTCTGTGCCTGAACCTGCATTTTAGATTTCAGTGGCTTTGGTGTTGTTTTTGTTTGTTTGCTTGTTTGTTTGTTAAGATGTTACTAAAATCATTGTGTGTAATAAGAAAATTACTTTTTCCCTTGGCAGTAAGCTTTTTCTTGCCATGATTATTGCTTCCTGTTGAAATGATCAGAATATAATGGTGCAGCAAGTTTTACAGCAATGTAAACTGCATGAACTGTACATATGAACATTTTCTAAAGCACCAAGTCCTTTCCAAATGTCTCCTGCACATTTACACATATAATATGTGAAGCTCTGACTGGCTGAAGGAGGCTAGAGTCACTGAAATTTTTGATACAGGCTGTATGTAAAACATAGGCAAGCAGTATGTGCTGCTTTTTCAGTCTCTTTAAGATGTTAAAAACAGTACTACAGAAAGGAGGTCGGTCCACTGTGATTATGAGAGCCTTAAAAATTCCCTGAAATAGTTGTCATCTAATCCTACCATTTTGAAAAATCAGTGATGAAGAAAGTCCCACCATAACACATCGTCTTCTCAGTCCTGAAATGCTTCTTTTGTGTGGCTGTTCAGCTTCCTTAAACTTGCTGATTCATTTTAATTAAAATAATCTAGAAGAACATGAGCAAGAGAAGGAATGAGTCTTTTGTTTCATCTTTGTGTAATTGTCCATAAGCAACAAAATAAAAAATAAAAAATATACAAAGTCATATGAAGGTATCCTTTTTCACACTTGCTGGGAATCACCTCAGGTGATGGGAGATGTAGTTCTACTTACATACTCTCAAAAATTGAAGTAGTTCTAAATAAATTAATCCCATATATTTCCAGATAATGGACAGCCATAAGTGACAGTTGGCATCAGTGGATTGAACTAATGCTCAACATCTGAGCAATGTTTAATTTGAGGAACTCAGTCCAAGACCATCTCTCAACTTTGTGGTGAACTTTGCAAAGGTGCCTTCTTCAACTCTAAAACACTTGAAAGGAAGTGGCTCTGTTTGATCCAGAAATTCTTAGGAAGCTCCTACTCAGAGCAGGAACCTTTGAACAGGTCTCAGAAGGAATTTTGAAGAGAATAAGAAAAATGATTAGACCATTAACTGCCTCATAGATTCAATTACACTGTTAAGTTAGTTTATGCAGCTGCATAGCTGCATAAGCTTCATAATTCTTCCTCTAACTTCAAGTGTTTGAATAAAACTTCAACAAAATTAAAACCTATCACTTTTCCAAAGGCTATTATAAGGTTTTGTTCTGTCCCAAATAGACTATCAGCTGGGAAACTAGAAGCAGTGGTAAGAGCCTTTAGAGCCTCAAAAAATATGCTAGGATCTAGAAGGATATAGTAGCCATCTAATACCCTTCAGCATTTAATACATACTAGCTTTGTTTTGCTTCTTCTAAATACTGGGTCAAAAGCTAAACAGTTACATGTTAGCAGAGTTTAACTCCTGGTGTGTGCACATAAACACAAAGGTTAATTTATTATCAAGTCAGAAAAGTTAACTTTTTTTTTTTAATATTAAAGGAAGATGTACTAGTACTGTCATTGTGATCTGCTGTCTACAATTTCCTTTAAAAATCCATTCTTCAGATAATTTTCAAAGTAAGTTTTAACAGTCTGTTTTATTAAATATGAAATATATATATATACCAACCCTGGAATCTAGCATTCTTCTATAAAAACAGTTAGCAAATCAAAGACTCATATGGTGAAATTAATATTTAATTCTTTTTCAAAGAATGTCCAAAAGACTTCAGTTTCACATGAAAAAGACTTACTGCAAAAGATAAATTCTTGTATTGTTAAACCGCTCAACATTCCACTATATGGTCAAGATGCTGAAATTTGAAAATACTGCATTAGTTCTCTTAGCATTTTCTTATTCTAAATTAAAAAGTATTACTAGCTTTGTTAGTGGCAGTTACTGAATGATAGTTGATGCTCTTGTAATTTGATTTTATCAGGTACTGTCTCTGACTTTGACCTCCTAGGTTGCCAAATGTCATTCAAGGTGAAATCAGAAACTAACTAAATATTATATAGTGCCATACTGCCTTTGTAGAACTGTCATCATATAACATGGATTTTCACATGTTTGACATAGCTTGTTTACTTTAGTGTTCCAGTTATGTGATATAACTTCTACTGAATATTGGCGAGCTTTGCATCAGTTACCATAATTCAGTGTTTTTGATTTTTCTACCCTCATTTAACATAAATGGCAACTGTCAGAACTGCAGTCTGTTGGCACAAACTTGGGTGTCATAGAGGAAGCCGCCACACACAAAGGAACTTTGGCTATACTTCATGCAGTATGGGGCTTTCGTTTGCTCTCCTTCCTGACAATTGACTGCACCAAAGCTACAGAAATAGACAGACTGCCATGTAAGCACACATGGCAATTTGGAATATTCATATGGCTGCATTTTTTTTCAACTGTAGCTCCATAACAGTAAACCTGTGAATAAAACAGGTGATTGGAAGTAGAGCGGATGCATACAGACAGATGGATTAAGACAGTAATAATTGTACTTTCACTTGATTATAATATTAACAGGCTCCAGGTGATTTCCATTTTTTACAGCGTCACTCATCTCAACAAGTCCCAGCAGACCTGGAAGCAAAGAGATGCATCCTGCTTTTCACATGAACCAGTTTCCATTGTGAGCACTTAAGAGAGTTCTTCTGTTGAAAAGCAATTAGCTTCTACAGTCTAGGGTGCCATTTAGAATATCCAAGCTCATGTGTTTCATCATAAAATTGACCTTTTTAATTTTTTATGTCTGTGATTCCCCACTAAAAGAGTAAGCATTAAAAAAATACAACTCTAGAGAAAATACTGAAGGCACATGTAGAATTTATTAACGGATGTCTGGCCCCGAAGTGCTGCAGATAGCAACTCCATCTGAATATAATAAATACGAAGTATGCAGTATTGTGTGCTTAATTTTTAAATAATTGGTGTCATTAGGTAGTTTAATGATACCGATTACATAAAAAGCATAGGAAAGCAATATGTGCTACATTTACAGACTCACATTTTTCCTGTAGTAATTGCTTTTCTATATAAATGGTTTTTTGCTTGTTGATATCTTTGAATAACTGTGTACTAATTATCCTAATGTTTCTGAGTTTGTTTTGCTTTTTAGTAACATTGGCTACCTTGGGAATATACTTTTTGATAAAATTTTGCATCATTTAAATGTAAGAAAATTTTCTAAAGACATTACTTAAGCATAAGCAAATAAATTCCTCTTCTGCTCAGACACCTTGAGTAAAAATATTGCCAGCAATAGTGACATCTTCCCTCCGTCTCTGGCAACTATCAGGTTTCCATGGAGACATTAGAGAGTTTCAATAGTGCAAGAATACTCAGGTTTTAAAGTACGAATAGAAGTTAAGCATTAGATTTTTGACAGAAGCTGACATAGTTTTAGACCAGTCCTTTGGTACTTTTGCTTTAAAATTTAGTAGCAAGTTTCACTTAAATCTCTAATCTTTAGACAGAAAGAGGACATGACAACACCTTTGGCTCTGCTTGGAAGTGGTTTGAGGTCAACTGAACCCTACCTCTTGATGCTGATATCTATTCCTAGTTACAATCTAGCATTCAATATCCTTATAAAATGATCCTTTATTGTAGCACATTACCAACACTTTGCAGAGAAGAGGAAATTTAGAAGTAATTGAGATTTTGTAAGCAGAAAACTGAAAAATTAAGAGTTGGTATTTGATTCATCACTGGGTTCAATTCCTACAACTTCCTTCATTATGGCTGAATGTGACTGTTGACCACCCTTCGAGACTTCTGAAAAGGATAACATCAGAGGTCTCACTGAGTTCAGTAAACACCAGGTGAGAACAGTTGCTGCTTGCATAACTATCTAAACCAAAAATTCTTTTTCATACTGGCCACCTACCAGACCAAGTTAAAAGACAATGACCTGTTAAACAGTGACCTGAGAGCAGCACTCTGCAGAACTCAGCATGGCATTGGTCAAGCAGTCCTGTCATTGATCACTATATCTCTTTATCCTAACGGCAGCTCATTCATTACTAAAGAACCTACCACAGGGCTAAAAATAAAAATGTTTCAGGTTTATCTATCTTTCCGAACTTGTTTTTACACACATACATACAACTGGTTTATACATACATTCAAGTGGGCTTACCTGTTCCCAGTCACAGTATTTCTTAGAACTGAAAGAAGCAGAACTCTCTGCAGCCTATATAGAAGAGATCTTGAGCTGATATGTTATAGAACATAAATATGGCATGTAAAGAAAATGTTAAGATTGACAGTTTGTATCACTTATTTGGCTGTGTTCAGCTTCAGACCCAGCCTCTGCTATCTGGATACCAAGTTTTGGAAACTCCAGAAAGCCATTATATAGATATTAGAAAAATTCTGTAGCCCATCATCTGCAAAATCCTATCTCTAACACTACCAAAGAGCAATATTTCAGAAGAATTAATAAGTTAAGCAAGTTCCCATAATGTATTAAAGTCTGAATGACGGTATATGAGAAATAGTTTATGTTTCAGGATGGACCACACTTTAAGAAAGTAACAAATAGCTTTTTTATTATTATTATTTTTATTTTTGGGGTGGGGAGGGGTTGTCCATCCTATGTCTTTTAATCTCTTGAGCATCCTCTTCTTCTCACCTCTAAAACTTTTCCATGAACACTAGATCACTTTTTTTCTCTGCTTACTGTGTATGCTCTAGCTCATTATGTCATACAGCCTATCTCCCTTTTTATTATCTCCCAAGAGCCCAGGTCTACATTTCTAAAAGTGTCTTATAATTATGACTTTATTTTTATAGCCTTTCTCTTGTTTTCTTTGCACTTCCAGCCAAAAAATAATCTGCCTCCCTTGCACCCTCCTTTTTGATGTTTGCTGAATCATCCTGAAAGCTTTTGTTCTGCCTTAAAGCTTTTCATACATTTGAATTTATATAAATGACTGCTTATGATCACCTTAAGCTTCTTCCTAGTCCTATGACATCTAGTTTATTTACCAGTTCCTACCAATAAACATTTTTTTTCTGTTCTAAAATCCTCTTTGAAACTCTCTGTTGCCTTCTTCACATGACAAATCCTTCTCAGCATTTGCCCCATGTTGTCTTTACTGTGTATGTATCTTGTCTTATTTAGATACCAAGTCCCTTGGGGCACAGGATGCCACTTTATCTGTGTTTATAAAACAGTGCAGAATGATTGCCCTCTGTAAAGCAATAGTGAGGACACAATATTTGACTGATAAATCAATTTGAAGAAATGCTTCCAATGATTAATGAATCTGTCATATCAACTAGGACACCTGCTAATTGTTTTCGAGTTACTGACAAATATAACAGTTAATTACACCAGCCATAGCCTGCTTAGTGCTCTGGCAAAGTTTTGCTATCATTGCAATGGCAAGGAGCCTCTGAAAGTTGCTTTGCCATCAATTCCTTCACTTCACAATACTTGCTGTAGTAAAAATCTTTGTGTTCTGGATTTTGTTTTTTTAATGAGATATTTGAACTTAAGCTCCCCCAATCCACAGTGTGAGGAGAAGGAGCACAGGCAAACATGGAGGACTGAAGCAGCCAGCAGAAGAAAGCACTGTACTTAGAAAACTAATTTTCCTCTAAGTATGGTAGATTGCAGCTCCCTGAAGCAGAGTCCTTGCTTTCAGAAAAGCAATTTCTGGCAGATTGCAGAGGTTATTCCCCTATGGTTTTCCAGCATCAGACGGGAGATGGGAATAGAGGACCCTCTCTCAGGGGGCTGGCAGCTTCACAAAAAAACAGATGGGGCCTGACAGGCTATTTTCAGGAGATGGAGTCTCTGAAGCAGGAAGCAGGGATGCCTGAACAACTATGGGAAAAGCTCCTGTTTTTAAACTGGGTAAATCAAGGACTCTTTTGACAGGAGGCAGCATCCTTTCACAGGCTACCAACTGTCCTGTTTGTTATCTGACAGTCTTATCAGCCAAAGCTTTTTTTTAGGCATTGTGAAATATTTGGCCAGAATAATGTCTGACCCCAACAGCACAAGCTGTTTCTACTTGTTTATGACAAAAACTATTTGTTTTAATTCATTAATTCATGTCCTTACCTTGATCTCCAGACTCCATCATGTAAAAGTTACACCTTTCAAATCATATAATTTCTCCTTCCCTTTCCCCTCTACCATCACTTGAGTTTCACCTGCAAGGGACTTGAAGCATCCCGCTTTTTCTTATTTCTTGCAAATCCTTTAAAACTAAAAAGAAATTGTGTTCTGAAAATACTTGAAATTTACAGTTCAAGGTCTGATCATGACAGCCTCTGAAATTCTAATCTCTTGTCTTGAGAATGTAATTGAGTGTTTGCCAAAGCCGCGCAGTGTGCTGTTGGAAAAGGGACATCCCTGAGGAGTCAGCTCTGTGCTTCACAGACATGCAAGCAGGTACTCTTCTTCACCAGCTGCAGGAAAGCATGCCAGCTTTCAGCAATTGATGAGGATAAGGTTTTGCAGAAAACAATGAAAGCTGGATGAAAAGTGGTGATATGTTGGTTCTGATCTAACCTGCCTAACAAAGGTGTTAAAATTGTAGCTGTTGGAGAAAGATAGATACCTGCATATCTCGAGAGGGCTGTTCAGCTCTTAGATGTTCATTCCACTGGAAGCAGAGCTGTACAGAAAATGAAGATATATGTTTTGGGCTATGGTTTGTGTGCAAGGCAATGCATATGAGCTCTTTCTCAGTACAGGAAAAGCCTGTAAAGAGATTGTGAAGAGAGTGTGTATACAAGGAAGGGGTGAGTGAAAATTCACATCAGAACCAGTGCTCATTTCAAAGAACTGTCTTGGAACAGCTTCTTCCCATCCTTGGAGAAAAGGGAGATGGCAATAAAACTTGACCAATAGAGGAGGCAGAAATCTGAATTCAGCCTGAGCCCAAGTGGTGAAAGTTTTAACAGAAGATTAAGAGCCATAAGCCCTTGCAGTGACTCTGCAGCTTTAAGTCACCTCCTGTCTTCCAAGTCCTGGGTCATGACAGAGTCTGTTGTGACTCACAGTGAATCAGTGCTGATGTTGTGGGTGCCTCTGAGAGCAGGTCTGTAGGTACAGCACTTGTATCTGTGCCCCATGCACAGATACACTATAACTGACAGAGTATTTTAGGAAAGTAGCCTTATCAGTAAGCCTTACACATCTGTTCCCAGGAATCTATTCCTCACCTTGGTCTTTGACCCACAGGAAAAAAAAAAAAAAAAAAAAAAAAAAGCTGTTAAATTTTTATTACATACAAACATTATTACATGTTACACAGGTATGCAATACCTTTTTAAACAGTTTTCCTTATTCCAGAAGAGGCACTGCAGCCTAACATGATTAATACAGTTACTGCTTGTTGAAATATTAGGAACAGATTTCTAATATAATCTGCCAGCATAAACATGTCAGTAAATGAATCTCAAATATGTAAGAAATTAAATCTGGTGTAATGTAAACATCATGTAAAGTTGGATTTTTGATGCACACCAATGTACTTGTACCTGTGCACCCTTCATATAACAAAGAAAGATATGCACATGTTCATTGAGTTTTAATTAATAGAGTCCTTGCCAATTCCTCTTTAGACCTTTATTATCCATTTCTTTTAATGCACTTCATTCATCACTTTTAAAAATTAGACCAATTTAGTAACATAATTTGAATCCATAATTGAATTTGCTAGCTACCTTCAAACTACACAAGTTAATGAAATGGCATCACATTTTCAGTGCTTGGAAAAAAATGTATTGGTGACCAATCACCCCATTTAAAATGGGAAAATCTTACAGCTCATTCTCGTTCTCAGACAAGTTCTCTACTGATTAAACTTTCTCTCCTCACAAATAGCAGACTAGAATTTTTCCATTCTCTGACAAAAATTAGTAACATAAGGCCATGTAGAAGGATGAATATAAAATATAATTCTAGTTAAAAATCAGAAATTACAAATAATTGAAAAACACTAAGTGAAGTGGAAGAGAAATATGTAATGGAGTAACACCAGAACACCACATCAAATGCCTTCCTAGAGAGAAACAAGGACGGATAAACCCAGCAGCAGCTCTGTGGAAACACCAAAGCAAATGTTTATATTTTTACCAGAGTGCCACAGGCTCAACAGGGACATCTGACCTGATCTAGCATTTGACAAGTCAGCATCTTTGTTTATGTGTTCTGCCACAGAGTCAGTTGTTTTTTTTTTCCCCACTCCCTCTCACTAAAACTAAAAAAAAACACACAAAGTAAGCTATGAGAAAGTAACTTAAGTAATTTAGCCCATAAAACCATCCTGGCTAATGACTTGTAGACTTCATGGTTTCAAAGGAGACACCAGGCATTAAGCCCTGGATGACAGGTGAAAGAAACTGGAAAAAGGGAGGGCAAGTGCTATTGGACAAACTGGAGACATTTCTTTCCAGTTATCTTACTTTCCTTTGTTTTGTTGTTGTTGGTTTGTTTCCGTTGTTGCTAGCACCTCCCCAAACTTTCTATGCTCTTCCTCTTCTCTTTCCTCCTATTGCCAATTTAACAGAATGAAGCAATGATAACATAACTACCTAACATAAGTGCAGTCAAATTCACCCCATTTATGTGAAAAAATATTTTTCCTTTCATCGGCTTTTTTTTTTTTTTTTTTTTTTTTTTTATTGCCCACTGTAGTGGTTTAACCCGGCCAGTAGCTAAACACCACAAAGCCGTTCGCTCACCCTCCCCCCTCCCTCTCTGGGATGGGGGAGAGAAATGGAAAGTGAAGCCCATGAGTTGAGATAAAGACAGTTTAATAAGACAGGAAAATAATAACAACAACAACAATAATAATAATACAATGATGATAGTAGTACTACTAATAATAATGTGTACAAACAAGTGATGCACAATGCAATTGCTCACCACCCGCTGACTGATGCCCAGCCTAACCCCAAGCAGTCCGTCCCCCCTCCCCTGGCAAGCCACCCCTATATATTGTTTAGCATGACATCAGATGGTATGGAATACCCCTTTGTCTAGTTTGGGTCACCTGTCCTGGGTCCCCTCCAGGACAGGTGCAGCTACAGGACAGGTGCAGCTCTTACTGCACCCCCAGCCTGCCCGTTGGCAGGACAGAGCAAGAAGCTGAGATGTCCTTGGCTTAGTATAAGCACTGCTCTGCAACAATTAAAACATCGGGGTGTTATCAGCACTCTTCTCATCCTAAGCCAAAACACAGCATTCTACCAGCTACTAGGAAGAAAATTAACTCTGTTCTAACTGAAACCAGGACACCCACTTCACAGAGCATGAAATTCTTTCAGGTTTTTGATACACTTTTAATATTGGGATAAAAAAGTATTTGCACTGCTAAACAAGTGGTGGTTCTTCTTCTTTCCTCAATGTATGTAGTTATGTTCATCAGCTACCTCACCTAGTTCAGTAGGGCCATGAGCTCAGGAATGGTGCTGCTGCTTTTTCAGCAGAAAATAAAGTTAGTAGAGCATCATTGCACAGTGGTGTTTCACATTTTGACATTTCACTAGTTTAGAAATGCCCTAGAGTAGCTCCAAAGCACTGTCTATTAATTTAAAGGTAACTATATATTTTTATACCTAGTATACTACATATTAAATATATTAGATATAATGAAGAGTACTGTGATTCTTTGTTCCTCTTTTATTCAATTAAGTAATTAAAGTGGGGAAAAATACATTTAAATTTGCTTTTTTTATTTAATATCTGTTTTAAAGTCTTTCAGAATAACTGTTGTTCCTGGCACTATTGCACCAGGGTAGACCACAACAGGAAAAGGCAGACTAGTAAACTGGGGTAGTTATATTTTCCTAGCTTATTTTCAGTCCTAGCATAGGATTTTCAATAGATCCTAGAAATATTGTACTAATTTTATCTTTAAATGAAAATATGAAAAAAGTCTAAGAGTTGTTATTAAAAAAAAAAAAAAAAAAAAAGACCATTTAATTCTCTGTGTGTATCAAAGTGATACAGTACTTAGAGATTCAATTAACAACATTTGGCTAAAGGCCAAAGGAAAATTAACAAAGGTCTAGAATATATTTCTCAGACAGATTTTTTTCAAGATATAATTATAATTTTAAAAGGAAGTTCTACCAGGCTCTGCTCCCCAAAACCTGGGCTCATTTCCAAATTTAAGCTTGAAGTTTTATTGCAGTTCCACCCTCTATTCTGATTACCAGGCACTATCTGCTTTCAGCAATTAATACAAATGTTATGGGTTTTGATTTGCTTCACTACAGTATGTGGACTTAATTTCTTTTCATTTGTAGCTTTAAAATAGCAAAATCCTCTTAGTGATGAATTTTTGCATTGCACTAGTACTATTACTGAGCTATATAGGCTTACACCATCAGTCATCTGTCCAGACTGCATCCTTTTTGTTCTAGGCAAGATGTGCTACCTCAAGGCAGGAGGTTAGACAGACAAATGTTATAATTGGGTTGGAAATGGGCCTTTCAGTCTTCTGAATAATGACATGCATAGTTACAGATGGGTTGGGATGGAAGCAGAGAATGCCCCATGGCTACTGTAGTACTACCACTACAGGGATGAGAGCTTCATTCGTTTTTATTGTGCAGAATGGTATTCTTGCAAGAACTCTGACATGTCACACATCTCAGGTTGCTCCCACATTCAGGTCGTTCTCACATTCCCACACATGAATGTTCCTACATTCACAGTTCCCATAACTGAGAACAGGCTGGAGAACATGGCAAATATGTCAGCTGTCCTCAAGGTTGCAGCAGCAGCCAAACACAGGGACAACTGGCCATCCCATGACCAAAGGAAGGGTCCTCCCAGGATGGGTTGAGAGGCTTTGACAGCCACTCTGTACAGGCCCACCAATCCCAATACACACATTTAGTATGACAAAATGGAAATGCTGTATTTACGTATGTTCTCCTTAAAATCAGTCTCTTGTTCCATTCTGTTGCACAGTTGAATTTGCTGATGGAATTGATGACTCCTGTTGTGTTGCATGAATTAAGCTCCCTTTTTTTTTTTTTAGCCCAGCAGCGTACATTTTAAATTGTACATTTATTACACTTAAAAGTTCTACAAACCTGATAGATGCAACTAAGAATTTATTGAAACCAATAAAAGATGTAACAGTCTACTCAAAACACAATAGTTATTATTAGTCTGGCTACAATGATACTAATAATATAGATTATCCAATTATTACAGGAAAATCTGACTAATAGTAAAATTAAAATTGTTATGCAAAAGCTTTTCAGTACCTACCTCTTCCTCTGGTGTTATGCACCTTTCCAACATTCCTCTGGTTCTTAAGGCCATGATCCTAGTTTTCCTTTGCACTATATCACAATCTGAAAGAATGGTAGCTGAAATTAAACATCCTTTCTCCTAGACCACCCTGTCATTGAAAAGGCAGGATTTACAAACAGATAAACTGGAAATATGAAAAGATGATAGAGTTATACTTATTCCCAAGATATATTTTTCAGAGGTAAACACTTTTCATAGCCTGTTAGGGACAAAATAATACTGCTTTTATGCTACTTTTGTCTGGAGAACGAGAAGGTGGAAAAGGCAAGAACAAAGAAAACTGAAGGGGAAAAAAATATTAAAATATAACATTTACATTATCATATATGGTTATGTGCATGAAGAAAATTAGAAATTCTTAAATTCTTAAAAATTAAACAGATATTCTATCTCTATCAAATACAGAGATGATGGTGGGATAGACATCTGAATATGTAAACTTTATCAAAACACTGTAGCCCAAATACGATGCCGAGTCATAAAGGACATACATAGGTTAAGCTTATATAGAATAATAGAATTGTTAAGGTTGGAAAAGACCTCCAATATCATCTGGTCCAACCACTACCCTACTACCAATGTCACCCACTAAACCATGTCTGTAAGCAACATGTCCAACCTTTCCTTGAACAACCCCAGGGATGGTGACTCCACCACATCCCTGGGCAACCTGTTCCAATGCCTGACCACTCTTTCTAGCAGAAACGTCTCCTAATTTCCAATTTAAACCTCCCCTGGTGCAGCTTGAGGTCATTCCCTCTAGTCCTATCACTAGTTATCTGTGAGAAGAGTATGTCCTCTTAGATTTGCTTAAACTAAATCATCTGAGTTAAGAGATTTCTCTTAGTGCCCCACTCTGTCTATCTTCACCAACACCACCTGAGAGTTAATGGCTGCTTTTAATTTATAGTAAAGATAATTGTGCTCACCTCTGCAAACTTATTGTTTACATGATTTGCCTTTATAATAAGGGTCTGTGGAGCTCCTTTGGCTGTTCCCTTTCCAAGCCCCTCTACCTAAAAAAAATGCAACCTGGTTTGTTTTCTGAGTCAGGAAATATCTGTACACTCAGAAACTATAAGCATATCATTACAAATATGAGTATGAGGTGAAAGGCCAGAAAACTGGTCTTGGCATGGAAGAACCAGACCTGAAGCATGAGTTATAGGATACATAGCAGTCTGCAAAAAATAAAAATAAATAAATAAATAAAAAGAATTATGTTCACTGAGTCATACAGCAAAGAACTAAATGCAATTTCTATAACAGCAATGCAAACCACAAGATAAACCTCCACTGCTGCCTCAATGGTCACTGTAACCAGCTTGGTAAGATCTATTGGGAAGAAAGTCAGACTTCTTCAGCTCTGTACATATTTCAGAATATCCAGGCTTCTAGAAAGATGAGTCTTAATGTCCAAAGTGTGAGCAGGAGCCCTGCTGTGAAAATTTTTTTATCATAGGTTGGAGCTGACATTTATAACAGCAGTAAAGCAATTGTTGAAGCTTAATAACATGATGCATTCTCAGTTACTGCTATGTACACATATCAGCCAAGATAGCCTCCTCTATCAGCTGGTATCATCCAATCTAGGTTAACAGTCAAGAGACAATGATGTGTCATCTTGTCACAGTTAAAAATAATTCTGTGAAACTTAGAGTATCACACAGTTTGTCAAGTGTACTTAATTGAGTTAAAGCTGCTCAGCCACTGATCAAATCCCTGTGGAATCATAGTGACATAATAGGCAACAACACATGACAGTATGAATTACAGAGAGCCTTAAATGATAGGTAAATAATTTGAATTACAAGAATGTAAGTGCATCAGTGGATTCTGGGAGTGCTATAATAAACTCTAGATGCAAAGCTCCAACAATATTGTATTTACTTGTATTAATCTTGTTCACAGTTCCTTTTTTGTACTGATGACATGTACATGAAATTACAAGTTTCAAATAAGCCAATTTGTGTTTTTGTTTGTTTGTTTGCTTGTTTTCTTTTAAAATCTGAATTCATACTGGTGTGATTTTTGTGTGATGCCCATTTTCAATTTACCAGAGGTATTTTGGTATTTTAATGTTTCTCATTTCTGTGTTTCCTGTTTAATGAGACATATACCACATGGTGGTAAACTGTGAGCTGGCATTGTTTTTAAGGTTTTATTCAGCTTTTAAAAGAAATCCTGGTCTGATTCTTCCCCCTTGTTTTTGTCTTGCCACTGTTCATTAATTCTACACAGAGCTGACTGGAATATTAAGACTTGTCACGTTCAGTAGTACAGGAAGTTCTTTCTGGATTGCACCTACTCTGAAAGGCAAATGCAAGACCAGAAAACAGCTGCCATTCCTGTGAGTTGTTGTTTTTGTCTAAGTTAAGAAGGAAAAGCAAAAGAACCTTAAAAATTATAATGAAATCTTATGGTTCTAAAGGACTCCAGGCACACATCTGGTGGGAGGACACACTTCCTAAGCTAATTTTATCATCAGCTCATGCAATTTGTGGCAAGTCACTTCCCATTTTTTTCAAACAAAAGTCGTTCATTCTGTGACAATTTAATCCAGACCAGGCATGTCAACATACAGCCTGAAGACTGGTATAGGTCGTTGCTATCTGCATATTCAATTGTATGACCCACAGCTAGCTGATAACACATTTAAACCATATTTAAACCATCAGAGGCTACAGAGACTTTTCTTGTTGTGTCAGTAAACCGGGGCATTGGCAAAGCAGGGTGGAGAAACTATGATTTGTACTTTTTGCTTCCTGGACTAAAAATACTTTTCTAAACCTGGGAAACTGAGTCTTAGAAGGTTATATTATTTTAGGAGGACTGTCTTTTGGAGCACAGATAAATTCACCTATTCCCAGTGACTGCCCTCATTCAAGGAAATAAACTGTGGGTAACAGGCTCCGTAATATATCAACTTTCAGTGATATTAAAGTCAAATACAGTTATACTCACTTTCTAGTTGCCAGAAGTACTAGCTCTCATTTCACACACAATGTAAAATGTAAAAATAAATAAATAAATAAATGTGAATTTTCTGTACATTTTTTAAGAGTCAACAGATAGAGGTAAATATATATAGCATTTATTTATATAAATATATATGTAGTATGTACTTTTAGTTTTCTATGTAGTAAAATGAAATTTTATAAAGAAAAGGCTTTTAGATGCACACAAATATCAATGATTGTGTTTCTCTTTTCTTTTGTAGTTGAGCTTAAGTTGAAGAAGTAGTTCTTTTGATTTTTGAGCAAGGTATATTCCTAGAGCAGCTGTGTTTTCCTCTTTCTTGACTATAAATTAGAGCCAGAATGTACATCATTTGCCCTTATTCCAGGTTAGTGTCCTAGCATAAGTCACACAAAAAAAAAAAAAAAAAAAAAAAAAAAAAAAAAAGGAAGCAGAATAAATACCATGAAGCTATGAGAATTTAGTCTATTTGAGTTATATCTTGAGGTTGCATAGAGTTTTTCTGATGACAGAAAAACACATGGAATATTTACCTTCTCCCACATCTGACCTTATGACGCCATGATTTAGATATTTTTTAGGTTAGAAAGTCTTTTCTGAAATTAATAGGTAATTTAGAATAGAAATACAACAGATTTGTGAGATACTATTTATTATTCCTTTGTAATTTGGAATTTGCATTTGTATTTCATTAATTCATAAGGAACATCAACTGCAGACAGAAAAATAATCACATGTAAGTTTGACTGGTATCAGTGACTTTATCCTTGTTCTTGTGTTTTCAAGTATGGTGTTGGTTACAGCTCCAAGTATTTCTTTTCTCACTTTTTTCTAACAGGCTTTCAGTTGTGGTACCTACCACCACTTTTCATTTGCAGCTTGCTAATACACCACTCAGAAAACTCACTGTTAGATTTCACTTCTCATTTTTCAATGTGTTAGAATGGCAGTCTCAGAGAGAAATGACTATGAAACATAATGATAAATTATTATTTTTATCATTCCCTGCAAAAAGGTCTAAAGGCACTCACAACCCACTCTCAATAGTTTAAAGAGGAAACAATCTGTGGTAACAGATTGTGAAAAGCAGTTGAACAAGCAAGCAAATCATATAACCATATAACCATTTCAACAATTAAACCAATGATAGCTGGTTTATAATGGGGGAAAATAGAACAAGACATTCCATATACCATGGACAGGAAGACATAGATTAACTTCATATAATGTGTTCACAATGGTATTTAAATGTAATTTATCACCTTAGACAAAAATGTAGGATGATATCAGTATCTGTTACCCATTTCTATTCACTTCCAATTCCTTCCCTGTGAATTTAATTTCTGTCTTCATTCTCAGCTGTTCTGCATTTTCATCTTTGTCTACTTATCAGGTATAAGTAAAAACAGTAAAAGGTCATAGTTACTGGGTAACTACTGATGTAAATAAAAATAAATTAAAAAAAAAATATATGATTTGAAAAAAAAATATTGGAAAAAAGATATATACGAATGGAATTTAGATTATTTTTTTTTCTTTTTGGTACAAATTCAGTAAGATTTTAATGTCACTGTGGCATGAAAATACATTAAGGAAGAAGAGTGTTGCTGTTTGCAGACAGATTATCTCTGTCTGAATAAGAAATGTCAGATACAAATTTAAACTACTTCAGTGATGAAAAACAACTTTGTATGAATGGTTTTATCAGACCTTGAATAATAATTTTCCCAAATCCAATGTAAGTATACAAATATTGTTTTATTTTCAAATACACTCATAAACACTATTATTCTGTATTAGTATTTATTGTGTTCACTTTGGAAGTGAGTGCAATGTGCTATAGAATTTTCAATAAAACAAAGGTCAAGATGAAGTTTGCAGCAGGACATTCAGAAGTATATGAACATTTGATTTTCAGGTTCCCTTCAAAGAGAAAGGAAAGGAAAGGAAAAGTCTTTGATTTATACATAACTTTATTTCAAAAATGGTGATTTATGTGATTTATACATAAATTTATTTCAAAAATTTTTTATTTTAAATTCAAAACACTGTATTTGGAAAACAATGCAAAACACTTTAGAATATAATTAAATAATTATTCAATAAACTTCATACAAATTAGCTAATAATTTTAATCACTTTGAATTTCATTCTTCAGTAATGAAAGCTTGAGAATGAAAATATTGCTGTGCTCTATCTCTCATCTCAACATACCTAGCAATTTTTTTCTATTTCTACTGGAACAACTACACCATCCATTAATGGAAGGTCACAGCATCATTTTAAGGCTAAAGAACCTGAAATCATTTCACAGAAACAATAAACATATCATGAAGCTGACACATCACTGATCTCTGCCCTAGGTTTGCAGAAGTGACATGGGAACACAGTCATGGGGACAGTAGAACATTTAGATAGGCAGTCTTGTATTGTGCCTTTAATCTTAGAACAGCCTTTAAGTGTGATCCATTTAAAATCATGAAGTTGAAGTGTTTTCTGTTAAGCATCCAAAAGATAATAAAATTCAATTGGGTCCAGTACCATTCAAGAAGTCTTTTACTTACTTCCCTGGAAAAGACAACTGTCTCTAGCAATTAAGCTAGATTTTCAATACATTCAAGAAATGCTGAGGAGCAGAACATTGATTCGAGCCCTAACCAATTTACAGCTACTGAAGTGTATCAGGATGATTCCAGACTCATGTGTCTATGATTTAATTGGTACCAGTTTTCTAGCACTGGTGGCAAGCACAAAAGGAAGAATTGCATGTTCTCATTAACATATTACAGTATATTTTTTATCAGTACACAATTTAAATGTTGAGCACTCTATCTGTGCCAGACTTAAATCCTGTAAAGGTACATTGCTTTAAATGTAACTCCATACATATTTTGTGGTGCCAAGGAACAGGATATCTTATAGACAGAGCAATAGATAGATACAAAAGTGTCTAAAACAAATGGTTTTCTGTTTGCCTGTTAGAATAGATTTGTAGTTGCTATCAGCTAGTTTAATAAACTACAACAATCAATGACTCTGTGAATTATTATGCAGTTTATTCTTTAGAATCATTTTGAAATGCAAATATGATCTCTGCACTCAAAAGAAAACAAAAACAAAACAAAACAAAAAACACAACATGAATTTCTGTTATTGCTGCTTTCATTATTACTGTTATTTTCATAGGACCGACAGGCAGCTAGGTCTAAAAGGAGACTGATCATCTAAAGCAAGGCTTTAGTAAAGTAGGGCTATTCACAAGTTCCATTAATGAGATCCAGACAATGTCAACCTAAAATGTAAAAGACATGTATATAAAAAAAAAAAATAAAATAAAATGTATAAACACTGTAAAGAAGGCTCAGGAATGATTCAGAGCATCAGTCAGGTGTTTGTTAGACAGCATGATTAACTATTTGCTGCCTTTTCTCAACTGATGTCTGACACTATGAATGCCTGGAGCCTGAATTTGTCTGAGCTCATACCACTAGATTTTCCTTAGCATCTAATATTTTGATTTTGCTCAGAAGTATCAGTCTTACTGTCAATGAGCAATTTGATATCTGTATTTAGGCTCTACACTCCAGGCTTCTGATTTTACAGTTGTTCTAATTTTACAGTTAACTGAAGATGATGCCTTACTGTGAAACATGATTCTCATCATCTACTGACCCCATAGTGCCCATCCTTGAGAGCCATACAGCTGAGAAAGAAATGTAAGAGCTGAAAACTGACACGGCAAAGAGAGAATGTTGGTGTGTTTACTTCTGGCTTCCCAATTCCAGGGCTTAATAAAGGTGAAGGCAAGAAGGCTGCAACGATCATGATGACAGTCTAAAACCTAGCCTAACCTCTTTGTGCATGCCATTCTGACAACCCCCAAGGCACCACCAGCTAACAGGGACCAAACCACCAGGACATCTTTCCTTCAGTTCCCTCCCCAGGACTAGTAAATTCCCAGCTGAATTAGAAGACACGGAGAACAATTTTAAGGTTATATTCTGGCCCAAATTACTCATTGCTATGTTGGGATTAGTTTCTGAAGGGAAAAACTTTGTCTTCCTCAGTATTCAAAATGAAGGTTCTGAGGAAAAGGCATTAACAATACAGGTATGGCACATGAAATATATGCGGAATAAAAGAGATAATGATACCACAGTGTAGCTAGAAAAAGCACCGTCATTTTTAAACCGGATTCAGTGTGTAGCATATGCACTTAAAGACGTCACGGCTTTCTTCCCTGGTATTCATACATGCACACAAAAACTTCAATGTCACATTTATTTTAAAGCACTGCTGCAGTTTAACACTGATTCCAACTCTATTGGAGCAATGTTAAATAATAGAATGTTGTGTTTAAGTGTACTATGTGTAGAATATGTCCAAGGGATTTATGTATATAACTCCTCTGTAGTACTTTAAACATTTCCTCCCTAAGGGCTCTTATTCACTAAACTGTTTGTTTTTGTCAGCACAAACAATCAAAAAAAAAAAAAAAAAATCAACACAGCTATCATGTTTATCAAATAGGTTGTCCAGATGTTCAGAAACACTAGCAAAGACTGAGGTTAAACAACTCCCTGAGGAGTTCCTTTCTGAAAACATTTCATGACTGTGGGTTACTCTGAAGAGTATTGAACTCTTTTTTTCTGTTACCTTCCCCCAGCATCACAGAGAGCTGTATGACAGAGAAACTGAAAGATTGGGAATGGGCAGTTCTTTATTTCCTTATTTCAGAAACAACTTATAATTTCTAATAATATAGAATAAAAATATAATCAAAAAGAGAAAATAATTATAGTTTAACACTCGATGTTGCCTTCTCACGTAATGTTATGAAAGCCTTTGATACCATCCCTCACACATCCTTCAGGACAAATTACCCGACTGTGAGATAAACAGGTTTATGCTATTCTGGGTGATGAACCAGCTCAATGGTAGAGCTCCAAGTGTTGTAGTAAATGGGGCTACATCTGGCTGATGGGTGGTCACTAGCAGTGTTCCTTGGGACTGAATTCTAGAGCTGGTTCTGTTTAGCGTTTTTATCGATGATTTGGATGCAGGAGTAGAGTTCATCCTCAGCAAGTTTTCCAGTGATACTAAAATGGGAGGTGCTGTTGAGTGTCTGGAGGGATTGGAGGCCTTCTAGAGGGATCAAGATGTATTGGAGCACAGGGACATCAGCAGTGGCATGAAGTTCAACAAAGGAAAATGCCAGGTGCTGCACCTAGAACACTGTAATGTCAGACACAGGCACAGGCTGGGAGATGAGCTCAACAGAAATGGACCTGGGGGTGCTAGGAGACAGCAAGCTGAGCATGAGCTAGCAGCATGCTCTGGCAGCCGCAGGGCAAACTGTACTGTGGGGGTGCATTAAGCACAGAACAACCAGATGATCAAAAGAGGTGATCCTCCCACTATATTTAGTGTTGGTGAAGACTCATCTTGAATATTGCTTGCAGTTCTGGGCTCCACAATATAAAAAGGAAGTGATGGTCCTTGAAAGCATCCAGAGGAATGCAGCAAAGCTGGTAACAGCATATGTAGACGTGTCCTGTGAGGAGAGGCTGAGGGCACTTGGGTTGTCTGCTCCGGAGAAGAGGAGGCCAAGAGGTGATCTCGTTGCTCTCTGAAACTCCCTGAGCAGGGAAGTGAGGAAGGAAGTGCCAGCCTCTGCTTCCTGGTCACCAATGGCAGGACATGAGGGAACAGCACAAAACTGCACCAGCGGAGGGTCAGGCTGGGCATTAGGGAAAATTTCTGTACCATGAGGGGGGTCAAACACTGCAACAGGCTTCCTGGAGAGGTGGTTGATGTCCCGTGACTGTCGGTGTTCAAGAGGCACTTGGGTAATAGCCTCAATAACGTGTTGTAAATATCGGTTAGCCCTGAAGAGTTCAGGCAGTTGAACTCCATGATCTTTGTAGGTCCCTTCCAAATGAACTATTCTGTTCTATTCTGTTCTAATATAAACTGTCTCTTCAATTTGATGCTTAACTGAGTTATGAAATTTAACATAAAAAGGCTTAGCCTAAATTTGAAAAAAATATTAAGACAGCTAATATGAATAACCATGTATTATTTCAGGTGTTCTGTTACAAAAATCAGAAGAGAAAAAAAAAAATAATAATAATAGTAATAATTCTGACTGGTCCGGTATTGAACTCTGTCAGACAAATCCCCAAAGTGGATTTAAAATATTGTTCCATAGAGTAGTAATAAACATGCTCATCCTTTACTGTATATGAAAGCAACAATTTCCAGAATAAAGGTGTGTTTTGTTTTGTGGTTTGGCTTGGTTTGGTTGGTTGGTTGTTGTTTTTTTTTTTTTTGTTTATTTTAATGGTAAGTTATGGGTTGTCTGTCATCATATACACATTTACTCTCTCCTATACTCTGATTATTTACCTTTTAATGGTCAGACCTACAGTGGGTCATGTAGATATAACATAAACTTTCCTACTGAGTGCAGTTTCAGCCATAGTGAGACAGCTAATAATAAGTAAACTTCCTTCCTAGTGTTTTACCTTAGAAAATATTTCCAAAATTATTTTATTATAAAAGTGGTTTGTTACTTTTTTTTTTTCCTCCTGTGCTTTGGGGCTTCTTCCAAGAACATATTTGCAGTCATAATTAAGAAATGTGTTAAACCTTCTGTCAATTAGCTTAATTGATGTAAAAACCTGATTTGGTCCTGGGAGGAATGAATTTCCCCAGCTGAACCTTATCAAAGAACAGCTTAGCACAAAATGAGGAAGAAACCAAAATGTGTAAGACTGCCAGGAAAAAGCTTGTGATGTCTTGAGACAATGTGAAAGAAAAATTAATGTGTGCAGGCTGCTGTGTAGGTGTTTTAAAAACAAGTCAAGTGTTTTCTAAATGCATTCCTTTTAGTGCATAGTCCTAGTATAAAACCTTTAAAAGTAAGAGTAGAAATGAGGAAGAGATGCCTGTGAGATAAAAGATTTATCAGGAAACAGTATCAGAATGTGGGAAGAATGGGGCCTGGAAAAAGGCCATTGTTAACGGACCAGAAAAGTGACTTTTTTTTTGTTTCTCCTTTTTCTCTGGAAATGCCAATTATAGAATAGAGATAATGCAGAGTGTGTAGAGACTGTGATGGCAGAGGCCTTAGCCATATGATGTTATCAGGAGAGCTGTGTGTAAACTAGTAAAACCACAGGTAATGGTGAGTACAGGAAGCTCAAACCTGAATGTGAAAGAGATGCTGCAAACTTGGGTGTGCATATGGAAAACACTTGGCCAAATAATGGACTCATTCATCTGCTAAAATATCTCTAAACAGTAACAAGTTCTAAGAAGATCTTCTTTTCCTCCAGGTCTGATGAATTAAATGGTGGCTGGGGACCAGATACTAATGAGTCCCAATTTTGCTGATAGAAAAGTTTTATTTGTGCTTGAAATTACACAGAAACTCAATTGAAGCCAGGATTAAAGCCTGTGTTTCTAAATCCATTCAGAGTAGGATGACACAGTGACTTCCTGGCATACTGCTGTATTTCCCATTTTATACACAAAGAGTGAGGTAATAAGTAACCTGCTAGTCTGTTATAACCCCATAAATACTTTGGCTTGGGGGTGGGAGGGAGCTAATTGGAATTATTTGTTTTGCTTGGCTTGAAGATGTATGTGGAAAAGACGGTTCCAATTTGTCAATTCTGATGAAGAACTAGACAAGTAATCTTATGTGCAGACCAGGTTTTACTACTAGGCAGGTTTTACTGTAGTTAATCTAGACCCCAAATGGTTCAAGAAATTGTAATATTAATCTGTGTATTCTGATTTCTTCTACTTCACTCTTTCACTGCCAGAAAATGTTCATGACACATCCCTTTATGTTTCTCTCATAGCAAGGTCAGAAAGACTAAGAATGCACAGCAGGAAACATTCTTTTTGATGACAGTGTCTACACTGTCATCAAAATGGGCTTTAATTGACTGTGTGTTTTAGTATTTATATAAATAGTTATTAAACTGCAGCTGGACAGAAAGCCTAGATGACATTAATGTTCAGTGTTGGTGTACTGTGATATAAGAACATTTAAAGAGTGATGACTGGGTGCTTCTGTTTTCTGTTATGGGAAACTGTGTTTCCCATAACGTCGTTTTCACTGTGCTTAATCTGAAGAGGAAGGTACGTATCCTGTATGTAGAAATTCATAAGGTATAAGAAGCAGGGAGCGTGGAGCAACAAGGATGCTCTGTCTCTGCACCAAGATCTCTCTTCCTCTCTCTCACACTTATGTGCATATGCTCATGCACACATATGCATGTCCTTTAAGGGGGGTGGAGAGGGGAACAAAACAAAACATTTAAACAAAGGAAAAATCTAGCAAGTACTTTGCTATTTTTCATCTCTACTCAGAGGTGGGTGGGGCAGGGGAGAAGGGTTGTCTAAAGGGAAATTTTGGCATCCTTGGAAGAAAAAAATGTGGAAGTAACACTAGGATTAACAGGGAGAACCATCTATTTTATGCATTGTACATATGAATGAACAACTCACAGAACAAATGCTGGGGACCTGTCTTCCAACCAAGAGAAGTAATATGTCCCCACACAGATGAAAGAAAGATTTTAAATGTGGTCAGTGGAAAAAACGCTAAGGGAAATCACTCTTCATCTGTCCGATTTATCCCAGTTGTGCAGCAATTACTTGCACTGGTTTGTGTAATGGTTCAGTAGACCATTAATCTTGGCAAGGTTGTCTGTGGGAAGCAGATAGAGTTTTAAGTACAGAGATTTGCAGAATAATAAAAATAATAATAATCACTAACGATATGTGCTTTGAGTGTGGTGTCTATGGATCGTAGGTGCTAAAAGACCTAAGAGAGAAGAGAGTGTCCTCAAAGGGTACATCTGTGTTCATACCAAGAGGGAGCCAACAGGAAGCTAAGCACTGGTCTGCTCTTGATAAATTACATTACTTATGCTTAGTTTACACTTTTTTTTTTTTTTTTTTAGCAATGTTTCTGGAGATAGTTCCTTTCAGACATCTTTCCCAAAAGGCAGGATGTATGAGTCTGTACCATGTTTAGCTCCTTCAGGTTTACACAATTTCCCAGTGTAATTCCCAGATGTTTCCTACCCTCATGTACCCCCTCATACCCTATTAGAGAGACATAATGTAGTCTTTAGTTTTATGCCCAGGAGCAGTTTACAGAGTTAAAGTAAAGACAAAATCAAGGGAACATCTCTACACAGACATTAATATAAAATAATAATGTTTTCAGCTGTCTCTCCTCTGCCTTGCCCCCTTCACTATGAGGAAAAACTTAGATGGGTACTATATGATATAGCCATTTTATGGTACAGCAACAGTATACTAGAAGAGAAAACCTCACTCCACTGGCCTGTGACACAGCCCTCATTGTTTCAAACACTGTGAACTGAAAAAGCAAACAGAGAAGATGGCAACACCTCAGAGCTGTAAGTAGTAAATCCCACTGCACAGGACCCATAGGAGACTCAGTTAAATGCTACACAGTCTGCACACAGCCCCAGTGCTGGAGCTGGAGATGTGCTAAGTCTACGTGATTTGGCCTTGAGGCCAGGAACTAGCCCTTGACCCTTTTCTATTTGACAATGTAGACATAACCAGTTTATCTCTCCCTGCATCATTAATTACCCAGGTCCCATGAATGTACTCTGTTTTATGAAGATAAAATATTTCTAGTTCTTCAGGCAGCACAGTGCCTGTGCCTTATTAGTGTTGCCCTATTCCATAAGACCCTTGATTTATGTCACTGTACAACTTCCTGTCATTTCTATCTCTACAGTTCACTTCTTTTAATACATTTCATGAAGGCTACATGCTGATAAGGGAGCTCCCTGCCCCTGGTGTGCAGCCTCAGTGTACTCACAGCCTTCAGTGCCATCATTTCATAAAAGTGAGCGTCTGGCATTGTGGCTATGTGGAGATCGTGATCTGCGGAGATGAGCTGTGTTTGCCTCAGGCAACCTACTGCCAGCGGTACAACACTTATTTCAAAATTTTGTCCCTCTGCACATTTCATATGAATTCACAATCCTCTGCAGGATAAAGGATTCAGAAATGTTATGCTCCTTAAAGAAAAAAAAAAAAAAAAAAAAAAAAAAGGAAAATTAAAAGAAAAGGAAGAAGTGAAAAAGTCAGGGTGAGAAGTTCCCTTGTTCTCTTTTCTTGCCCTTACCCTATTTCCAAGCACTCTTTACACTCCTTAAATCCCTTGTGTTTTGTTTCAAAGTTGTATTTTAAGATATTATTTTTTTCTTTTCTGGAGATTCATATGTAGTTAATGACATTAGTTGAAGCTTTTGAGGTGTGCCTTCTTTCCTCATATTTTCTTATGGGATACTAAACTGAAATCTGAAGTAAGCTGGTTGCTCCTCTCTTGGGATTCTCTGGATTTAATTCAGCACTTTTATAAAGCGGAATGCAAATTACATGTCTAGTGAATTAGGTGTAGTAATAATGGTATAATATGTGCCAGACTACTTAATATTGAATGTGCAACTTGAAGGTAATTTACTCATGAAGAAAATAGTAAAATAAATTATAATAATGTTGAATGTAATTGTACTCTACTGTACCTGAGTTAGCTAGATACTAATTGCAAATACTCTGCTATCAGTAGAAGTTTCTCTGTGATTCTTCCTCTAAAGCAAAGTGCTTATTTTCCATATTTGTGAAATTAATTTATTTGACAAATACTGCTATGTACTAAAAATATTGCATATCAAAATTGTATGCAACATATTAGAGTCACAAATCAGAAGCCATAAGAAAACTCTGTAATTACCTAGTTTAACTTCTTACATAACATTGGCCATAGAGGTTCCCTGAATTAATTCCTGTCTGAAATAAATTTAAAAATGCATTTAATCTTGATTTTAAAATACAGCACAATGGAAACTTCACCAAAATCCACAATAAAAATTACTCTTAATTCTTTTCATTGTCTACATTTTAGATTCTAGTCCAGAGCTTTACAATACATTTATCTGATAAACTTCTGTCATTAGCAACATTTTGCTCCCTGTTCTAATGTTTTAAAATGAAGTTAAACCTCCTTTGTTTAGGTAACCTGCTTAATCTCCTCCTTATTTTGTGAGCTACTTATATTCTCCAGACTTCACATCATTCTCATGAGTCTTCTCAGCTTTTTTACTTCCTTCTAGAAAAAGATTCACTTCAAATTACCAGACTTCAGTCATCTGAAATAATTATCTAGCTCTGAGTTTATGTGGAAGACCAGAAGGTAGGCCACTTTCTTATATTCTGGGACATACAAGAAGCATACCAAAATGGTGTCCACCTACCACAACCATCAGGCTGGAACCCAGATGGAAAGACCACAACCTCCTCAGGTAGATGCATACACCCAAACAGACCTCCCAGGGACTGGACAAGCTGCCCAGACACTCAGTTGCAAGGAACTCCAGAATCTGGAATTCCTGTAGGGCCTGAAAGCAGAGATGGATGTTGTGGGTGCAAGTGTGGGTGCAAGATGGCTGAACTTTTTGATCGAGTCACCATATTGCAAGAGGAGCTCACTAGGCAGTGTAGTATCCAGGAATCCAAGCAAGTGCATGGTATTGTGCACTGACATGGGCTGAGAGACAGCCCTGCCTTAAGTCCTGGCAATGGGAAGGCAAGCCAGCTTCCAACCCTGAGCTGATGGGCTTGACTGATTCATAAGAGAAAGGAGACTGGACCCTTGTTTCTGCTTGGAGCCAAAGGAAGAGTCTCTCCACTGCCCCCCTCCTGCCCCCCCCCCCCCCCCCCCCGGAAGTGCTTATATGCAACAGATACAGTGCCCTCAACATGGAAAAAAGGGAATGCATGAGTAATGGTCAAGACCCAGGAAAGGTCAACCGTATGAAGTTAGACCAACCAACCACATGTATTAGAACCAATGTCACCAAAAAAAAAAAAAAAAAAAAAAAAAAAGGCATGAAATGTGTTAATAATTGGAGATTCCTTACTGCAAGACACTGAAGCACCCACTTACCACAATCTCTCTAGAGAGTTTTGCTGCCTGCTGGGGGCCTGCATTCATGATATTACAAAGAGGCTACCAAGCCTGGTAACTACTACCAATTCCAACTCTTTCTTGTAGAGTCAAATGAGGCTGCAATGAGCAGGCTCCAAAATATCTGAACGAGCTGTCTATGTCCCTCATAAATATGTTGACAGGATCATGAGTGCAAATAGTGAAGGATAGTGACTATCCTTCCAGCTGGAGAGTGGGACCTGAGAAGAAGGAGAAGAAAGGATCAGGTGAATGACTGGCTCTGTGGCTAATACCATGCTCAGGGTCTTGGGTTCTGTGATCTCAGATGCATCTTTGAGAGACTGGGAATGTAGACACCAGAAGGGTTGCATGTGACCATACAGGGAAAGAATGTTCTGTACAGCAAACCATCTGGACTTACTACCAGATCTTCAAACTAGCAGATGAAAGGGATATACTTCTGAGAGAAGTACAGAGAGTGTTTTCACATGCACAGGGAGAAAGGAAGAGAACTGTAATGGTCATCAGTTATCTTAATGATTCTGGAGATGAAAATTTCCAGAAGCTGGTGGGCAAATGAAATTTGAGGTCAAAACTGAGGTCTGACTTTTCTATCAAAGCCAGTCCCCCGTGTCACAAAGAATGAAGCAGCTAGCAAGAATCTCTAACTCAAAAAAAAAAACAGATATTGCATTAGAATATAAAACCTCCCCATGGTAACATCTGTAAGAAACAAGATCAGCATAGTCATAGATAATGAAAACATGCATAATAGGTCATGTGAAACCTGCAACTGTTGGCCCTAAGCTCATTTTAAAAATATTGTTACCCCAGTATTGAAACATGACATGGTACATGACTGTAGCAGCAAGGACAATTAAGACAATTGCACTACTTAGTGGGCTCAATAAGACCTCAAAATAAATCAATATAAGAATTAAGACCAAAATATGCCATCATTAGGACCTTCATGTTTGGTACAGAAATGTAATGACCTAGAAAGAAGGTTAAGAATAATTTGGAAGGTTCTCTCCAAAAGAACGCAGGAGAGAAAACTCTGTCAAAGACAAATCAGAAGATGGATGGGGAATCATCGTTCAGATTTTCTATGTTAAAGTTGAACAAGGTGGATTTGACAGAATGATCAAGATGAGGAACACAAAGATCCCAAAGAAGGCTTTGTGCTAAATACCATCCTCCAGATAAAATAGATATCTTCACAGATCATCCAATTAACATAATTGAATACCATTAGGACTTCACATTTTTTGGCTGCCCAGTTATGTAAGGTTCATGGTTAGATTGCTGCATGCTGAAGATCAGAGTGAAATTCATAGGCAAGTTCCTGTTAAACAGGCACATATTAAACAAGAAGTCTAACATCTTTGCATGGAATTATGCCTTTCGTGGCAATTTTGGAGACTTTTCACAAGAGACTTGTGAACATCCAGTCTTTCTGGACACAATAGCCTGCCCCTGTAAATTTGCTGTTTTCATTGCTGAAGAACCTGAAAACATATATGGAAAGAAAAAATGCCTCTGAAATCATGAATGAAAACCTGTTACTGCTGTGAAGGAAAGATTTCTACTCTTATATGCCCTAACTCAGCTCAGAACCTAGTACACAGTAATCTCACCTTTCCTGATGTTCTGGTTTCCGCATATAGAAAAATCAGGCACACAAACTAAGCAGGAACCATGCTTCTCCCATCCAGATACACAGTCATTTAAGTTAAGGGACCAAGATCACAGGATGACAGCAGCTTACTCAAACTGGTCATTTAGATACTATATGTAACACCTTGGAAAATGGGATGTTTTTGTTCTAATGATTTCCAGGTTTGAAGTCTGTTAGCATTTTCAACTTTAATTTTAACCTATTTATTCAGTATTATTAATGTATCTTATCTGGTTCAGGTTTTTTTGGCAAACACAGAAATTTTTATTGGACCTATGTCAGCTCTGATTTGTAGACATTTAAGCAAAGAATCTGTTTTATTTGGGTAGCACAGTCATATGTCAAATTTTGCAAAAGGTACATTTTATCTCTAATAAGGCCTGCTGTCACTCCAGTCCCTGTTCATGTTTGGATGCTTTTTCATTTGTCTTGGCATAAAATGTTTTTGTTTTTTTTTAGACTCTATTTGTTTTTCTTGTATTTTCTATAACTATAAATTTATTCTGCAGTGTCTCTGGTCATCCACTGGACCTGCGTATCTAATTTGCTGCACGTTGTACATTTCCATGTTCATGCTGCAAACTTGTGTTATTTCAGATTCACATTTTACTGCATGCTAATACTGTTATATGTTTTCAAGAACTATGTATCTCCTTGAGAATAGTATAGTATTTTACTGCACTAAGCTTGAGAATAAAAAATAAATAAATAAAAAATCTATGAATTTATGAAATTATAGTTTTTAACAAGCACCTTCACAAAGATGAGGTATTTTATTTTACAGGTATTTTAAAAGATCAAACATAGTAATGTATGAACTACAATAACACTCTCAATGATGTGCTGACATTTAAGAAAGTAATAAATCATTATCGTGATGGAGTTATTAAGAAATAATTGTTTACCTCCGTAGTGAAGATTTCCAAGATCTATTCACCAGATTATTAGGGATTATCAAGAAATGTTATCATTTAATTGAAAGATTCTCAAGTTTCTGTAGATAAAATACAACTATCATTTTGCATTTACTGCTATTAAGTAGGCTAAAATAGATGTCTAGTCTAAACTGCAATATGTGGGTAAAATTTATAAAAGGTAAAGTTTGTCAAAAGATCACAAATCCCACTGTCAAAAGTAATTCACATACTTCTTTGTGTAAAGGTTGTCAGTGAACTCTAAAATCCCTTGGTCAATTTAAAATGGGGCTTCTAAGTCAGATTTACATTATAAAAAAATATTTGACCCCCTCTGCTTAATTTTTTTTTCTCTTGTGTAGGTATAAATATTGATGAACTTGCTAACTTTCTAAAGAACTTTCTAAACTTTCTGTTAAACTTTCTAAGTCACAGAGCAGAATTTGGTAAATTGGATCACTATTTTTCTGCAGATATGTGGCCTATAGTAGTAATCACTTTTTACAGTGCTTCATAACAGCAGGACGTACATATATTTGCTTCAATTGTCATCTCTGGCACCCTGTTACTGTGGAAGGCAGAAGTCCAAAGTAGCTGAAAAAGACTGTTCACTATCTCAAAACGAGTTTTTTTCCATGAAACATTATCAGCTGCTTGTCAAATTCTGTCTTCATTCCTCTTAACAGAGAGATGTTTCCTGGTTTATCTGGTACTGCCAAGGTTTTTAAGAATACTTTATTGAATGTATTGCATTTTAGATTATTAAAGCAAGAGTTGGTTGTTTTTGTTGTTTTGGTTTGTTGTTTTGGTTTGTTGTTGTTGTTGTTGTTTTTTGTATGTTTGCTTGTTTGTTTTTTATTATTTATTTGCTAACTGCACAAATCATGCAAAAAGGCATGTTTCATGGTGCTGCAGATGTGACACACATAGTGGTACAAGGAATGATGAGGATGCTGAGAGTGTAACCAGCTGGTGAAGCACTTAGTTTTGTCTATACTGTAATGTAAGTTGGTTTCAGAAATAGATATTCTAGTTCAGTAATGTTGTAAATCCCTAGTTATTTACTTGATAATTGCATAATCATTCAAAATAACTAGCTTAACATCCTAATCCGTGATTTTTAATGAAACAGAATGTCTTCATGCTTTACTAAATTAAAAATCTACACACTGCAGTATAGAAAAAGGACCAAACTGCAGTTTTTCTTTCATGTCAGTAGGTGACTGAAGGAGTTTAGGAATATAACAGATATATTCAACATCTGTTAGATAACGTGGACATATCTCTCAACTGACAGCATTGTCTTACTCACATTAGAAGATACACTCTATGATTAGGGCACCGGTGAAAAATGAAGGGCAACTCAGCATGTCTGAGTTGTCTGTCTCTTTTTCTTTCTCCACTGGCAACCCTTCCTGCCTCTCTGACAACACACTTCATGCCTTCAGGTACTGTTTCATTTCCCCCAAGCAGTTCTCCAGTGCACTATCCTGCCATTATGGTTTTTCATCTTCTTTTGGGATATTCTCCAGATGTTTCCTCGTAGCTACATCTTTGTTTGCTGCTAACCAGCATCACTTATCTGGGTATTTGAAAATGAGTTGAATCTTAAACAACATTCAAGATGAAAGCTCTTAGATTGGAGACATTATTAGGACTGACCTGCAGCAGTTGGACTTTTGTTCATTCTAAGGGGTGTAATTCAGTTTGCTATGCACACTTTCTCTAAAATAGTCATACCTTTTTCATTAACTTTTAAAGTTAATATTAATAGAATTAATATTAATAGAATATATATAATACATATAACAATAGAATTAATATTAATATTAATAGAATTTTGTCCACTTTCTGTGGATATATAAGAAAACAGGAAAAAAAAATCTCACTAAATGTGACATGGCTTGGTTTTACACCATGTTCAGTGTTGCTATGAAGCTGCACAGCTTCGCTGTCTTCAAAGATGGTTATGTGAGCTGCAGTGTCATATTGCATTCTCTTATGTCTTGCCAATTAAATTATCCTCCCTTCCCTTTATTCTGCTAAGGCAATAGAACCAGATGAAAAAAGGTCATACTTCTCAATTTTGGCATTGGACTGTTGATGTAGGAGCACCAAACATCTAAGAATCATTTCTTCTCCAACCCTCAGCAGGTTATAATATTGTCTTTCATTTTTCAAAGATGTGGTACATCTGTTCAAGCCAATAACACAAAATTTCTATCCAGTAAGAATCTATTATCTGACAGAGAATATGAGTACTACAAAAAATGACAATATAAGCAAATTAATTAAATATTAAAAAATAAATATAAACAATATTAAATAATAAGTATTAAGACATTGCTGTTATTCTTTGCAGAGTATTATGATAATTGGTTAATAACAATGTAGAATAGAATATAGAGAGCTAGTACTTTTAATATTTGCCATCCAAAATCTCAAAGCAAAAGTCATGGAGATGAATGAAACTTTACAGTGCCCTGGTAAAAGTGGCTTTATCATGTCCATTTTACAGATTTTGTAAATGAAACGCAATAAATAAATAAATAAATTAATTAATTAATTAAAATGTTTAATACACTGTTTCAAAGTTAGGAAGTTCTGTGGCTCTGTATTGCAGAGGAGGGAGCTTCCAGAGGCAAGGAGCATTTTCAGTCACAAAGAAGGAGCACAGCTGCTGTAGCAGTATGGTGGCTACTCTGTGTGTTACTGCTAGAGCAGAAGGAAAATAGGTGTGGCCTTTTCCCTCACTTCATGTAGTCCACTACCAGTGTGGTGGTTGGATGGTAATTATCCTTCTCTGTTGGTTCAGAAGCTTCCCTTCCCCTTTCCTTATGCACTCTTGCAGGGGACTAGACATCCCAATCTGCTGCTGGATGAGTTTCCAAAGGTCACCCTGGCTCAGAGTGACCCGGGCTTGGAACAGGTGACAGAACTGAGGCCTTTACACTTACAAGTTTAAAAATACAAACAAACACAAAACTCACATTTTTCATGAGAGATTAACATGCTAAATTACTTCTGTCACTTGTGCTCTTCCTACCAGAGCAGCTTCACATCAGCATGTTAAGTAACCCCTTACTGAGACCTGAGGAAGAGATGTATGCTGGCTACTGAGAGCCATATAGAGCTTCAGAGCTTCAAGCTGAAGATCATTGCTTTAGAGGATAATGAGGGAAGTGGCTGGTTCAGATGAAACATTTAGTTTTAAATAGGCATCTGATGTCTGCCGATGGCAGAGGTCTAATTTAGACTTCCTTGATCACTGTGGCTGGCACACTCCCAGGTACTGCATTATATTAACAAGGTTCATAAACTGTCAGATATAACTCATCCACTTAACTCTCTGCAACGAGGCACAGACTCTAAGGACACGGCCTTTCCGAGAATGTTCTCTCTTTATAATTCATCATTCCTCCAAAATGCTTAATGTGATATGATGTTACTGGAATCTTTGGCTTAAGTTTTTTTTGTCACACGTACTGCAAAATTTATTCATATGTCTTCTTCCACCCCAGGCTGTGACTGGGACCTTTGCCATCAAACTATTTCCATTCAGGCCAAGGAGATCACCGTTTTTCATGCTGAATAAACAAGGAAGTGATCCCCTGCCCTTTACCAGAAGGACTGTCAGGGAAAAGGTGCCTTTGGTCATGGAATTAAAATTGTCCTTCTGTTTGGAGGCTATAGAGGGTCAACTCTTTTCATACCAGTCTGGCCTGCATAGTATGATATTCCTCTAAACTCTCCAGTGGTTCTCCTTTTGCAGGAAAGGTTTCACAAAGCACTTTGGCATTTGCTTTTTGAAACCTGCCTGGCTGATTTTGCTGAATGGAGAAAGTAGCACTGAAACATATCTTTTATTATAGGCTACAAAGGTGGAAAAAGCCTACAGTAGCCTGATGCTGTGAGGAAAAATAGCACTGAAACATGAGCTGAGTTCAGTTACTTTAAACACTAGATGCCACAGGAAGAGGTTTTATTGACCTTGAAACCCCCCTGACATTTAATGTTGTTATATTGTGCATCTAGAGCAAATGTTTGTGCTAAGCAATGCATTTGCTAGATGTATAGATCCTAGGGAGATGCAATGATGTGGTGCCCCACCATGTAAACTGCTTTGTACTTTCACCGAGATACTTCTATTACCTTACACCAGAGCATGAGGCTTGAGGGAGCTATTTAGTTAAGAAAAGTTCAGTCTTCCCTCTTCTGCCCTATGTGCATTGCCAGACAGGGAGGATATCCCACCTTCCCACTCTATGCACAGGCACAGACAGTCAAGCAAAGCCTCCCCCTGCCTTAGCCACCTTCCTGGCTGCTCTGTTGCTGATGGCACTGCCAAAGAGATTTGTCTATTCCTCTGCTGTTATTCCACAGCTTCCACTTGGCTTGTGAATGACTGTTACTGTGTTTTAACAATCAATCACTAATTAGGTTTTAGCACTTAAGGCCCTATTCATCTAGAGCTTTTCAATGTATGCAATATTTTGCTTTCTTTTTGTAAGTTAAAATAATGAACTTTGCTGCTGAAGAGTTTCTTCATCTGAGCTATGAATTTTGCACAGTATACAGCAATCTTCCTCGTCAACACTGTTATCACTGGCCATCACAGAAGCAGTTTGATCAAAGCATCATTAGGCTGTTAAACTGTGACCACCACCATAAAGCCAGGGTACAGCTGAAGTTGTGTACCCTTTAAGCTTCCTGATTCTCAGCTGCCATCAATGCCTTCAAATAAACAATAGATTACCACAGGGAAAGTAAATAGCACCATGTAGAAATAGTCAGCCTTTACTGGAAAGTCTCACCTCTGATGAAATGTTCTGGCTTTTGCCACTTATGTTATAGCGTTGTTTTAGCTTAGCCTAACGTATGACGTTGGACAAGAGCAAATCACCTGTGCTACCTCAGTGAACTTTTACTCTACACAGTCTTCATGGTGGGCCACAATCTTGAGAAAATGGCAGTCACAACAACATATTACTCCTTTTTCATCCTCTGCTCTCTCTCCCCTGAACACTTCTGTTTCCCAGATCCTAGGGCCTTGTGTTCACAATCACACCATCAAGGTTCACTTGCCATATGGGTGACTCTACATGGAGGGGTGAGTTTTCACTGAACAGAAGCACTTATATGTGTTTGTTTATCAGGAATTCCGTTATCTTATACCATCAAAATGTTTCTCCCTATGCAATCTACACAAACTTCAGACATGCATATATTTTTCCTACTGCCCCTCAAAAGAGTGAGTAGCATTGATAATCAACTATTTCATCTAATGCAGTTCAATTTAAAATGCTAGGCATTCATTTGGTGGGCTGTGAGCAATCTGTGGCTTTGTTAGATCTTCAGCATAGAGAACTAATTTTTCTTATCTTAATCCTATGGCTGTCTGGAAAAGGTGACACACAGTTAGACATAATGATAAGAAAAGCTACTGCTGCCAAAGGCAGTCAGATACCAAAGCCAGATGATTAAACCATTGCAGAGAATTCCCAGAAGACAAGAGGAGAAAAAGGTCCAAAGTTTTTTCCCATAAAAGTTTTCTTGCTATAAAACCTTCAGAGAAAAGTCCATATGCAGACACATATAGATTCTTGCTTTAATAATCTATTCCTATTAATTACAGAATGGCCAGGGTGATATGGATTTTAAAGCCTTTTACTTTAGTATTTTGTTTCAACTTCATTCTTTGTTTTGTTGTTTTGCTGTTGCTTAGTGGAAAGAGGCAGCTGGTCTTGTTTTAAAAATAAATGGGATGATTTTTCCCAATCTACACAGCTCTAATGGCTAAATCCCTTTGATGCAAGCAGCAGTCACTGTAAACTGTTGACCCCTTTACAATCAGAGTTCTGTTCTAATATTAACAGGTTGGGTTGCAGAGCTATAGTATGAAAGTAAACAGAGAGAAATTTTTCTGATTTCAGGACTTCCCACAATTTGGATAAAATTTACAAATACATGTAACCAAAAATATCTTTTAATCCTCCCTAATCAAGTGAGGAAAGGTAAAGTGGAGACAGTTCCACAATAGCAGAAAATAAAAGAAAAAGGTTTGCTAGTTTTTAATTTTTTTGTTTTGTTTTGTTGTTGGTTTGTTTGTTTTCTTTCAACATTAGTGTCTCAGCCTTAATGGGGCAATGTGCACTTGACCTCCAGCCAGCGTCTCCTGAATAAAGCTGGTGGAGAATTTGATCCTGGCTTCCCAGCTCTACTACCACTTGAAGCGGTGATGTGGGGGTTAACACAGGTCAACCTGTCATGGCGTCCCTTCTGCCCCTTGCAATATGCCTCCTTCAGCTTCCCGAGGGAGTCTAGCAAAGTCCCAGGTGGAACATTTCACCCATGGGAGCAGGGATGCAGGGTTCAACACTGAGCCAAATCTACAGGATGCCCTGCCACTCAGTTAACATAGAGGTTGGCAATAAAGGACCCCTACTACCATTTCATACAAGCTGATAGCCCCTACATTTTGAGTTTTGTTTGATGTCTGAAGTAGGAAAAAGTACATCCTTCTCTTTTAGATGTGAGCAGAAATCATGGAAAAGTGCCAAATATCATGCGGTTATCAAAAGCATAAATCAGACAGAAATACCCATGGAAGTGGTAAGATTTCCAGAAAGTTTTAGGTCAGATTTGCAGAAAAGTCTTGCTAAACTTTCAGAAAATTTGGGTCAAGCTGAGTGTCTGTAATACAGCTTCAAAACAGGTAAGTATGTCCTGCTTTCCTCTGTTGTTAAAGGTTTTCACAGCTCTTATCTGACAAGCCACAGTACTGTGATTTCAGTGCCCCTGTGGTCTCTTCCATTCATCAGGCGAAAAAGCTTGCCAGGGAAGACACTGGAGGAACAGTTACCCTGAACAAGACAGAACCACTCTCAAGTGCCCAGCAGCATTTCAAACAAAAACATTCTAGCAGGTCTTCATGATGATCTTCAAATACCTACACAAAAAGGAAATCTCCAGAAAATTGAATAGTCCCCTGAGAAATAAATAAAGGCTTTATGCTAAGCACCACCTAGACAGCTGATATAACAAAGATTACGATGCTTTGGTTGAAATAAATGAATTTTTTATCACACTTCTGTTTTCCAGTGTGTCTACATTTATCTGTATTTATGATTCCTATTTTATTGTGCATGCTGAAAAAAATAAATAAATAAATAAAAAATAAATAAATAAAGTCAATCTTGGGCACCTTTCAGACTAAGAAAGGAAAGAAAAAGTATTCGACAATTATATAGGTTAAGAAATTATGGCTTTGTATTTATTTATTTTTATTTAATTTCCTGATTGTACACTAAATACCATGGTGGTCATAGTAATTTAGCATTGTCTTTTTTTCAATAATTATTTTATTGCACAGAAGAAAGGAGCTTGTCCTTATCAATGAATGATTCTTTTCAGACAACATGCAAATTGTTAATCCTGTGGAATAATGACATCAAGGCCACATAGCCTACATTCCCCATCAGTAATCTGGTCTTGTATCAACAGTTTTCCAATGCTCCTCTTATGACATTAAACATGGACAAATGACAGAGTTCCGGAAATGGCAAATGTAAGCATAAATAAAACTGTACCTCAGCCGAGCAGTTCCCATGGAACATAGCTTGAGATTTATATCAAACTCTACCATTGATGCTCACTCACCACCAATGCTGCAGGCAGTGAAATCATGCTTGAAAAGGTTTTTGCAGAGGGCAGCGTTAGAACCACCATGGCACTGATTTAGTTCTACCAATACTCTACCTACCGATACTCTGTTTCATCAAAATCTTTTTTTTTTTTTTTTTTTTTTTTTTTTCTAGAATATAAAACACTCACATACGGTGAAGCTAAGTCCATGGGCTATTTCCATAACCCCTAAGTCATTTGTCTTCATCTTCAGATTTCAACTTATGACCTTATCACACTCAGATCTTACCATCTTTTAATTTTTGTTTCTTCCTTCCTGGCATTCTTTTTTTTTCAGGTGTCTAGTTTAATAAAGAGAACTCCTGATAAGTATCTACCTAGATATTGCTTTAAAAGAGGGAAAGGTGGGGGCCTTGACCAGGAATGATAGGTTCTCATATAAGCATTTTCCCAAATCTGATGTTATTTTCAGTGTATGAAAACATTAATCTCCATAAAAGAACTGAGAAAAAAAAATAGGAAGACAGGATTTTGATCAATACTGATTCTGGTTAAGTTTGATCACAGAACTTTACATATGGGGCAAGTCTGGAAGTATACTCACAAAAATGTCAGGAGCTGATAAGAGTCTAGCAGTGTAACAGAACACTGCTGATTTGAGTAGAGAATATTCAGACAGGCTTTTTCTTTGTCTTATCTGACTGTAACAAGGGAATAAGATGTATTATCTCAATTCCATAATTAATCTCATTGCCATCTCTTTAGTAGTGTTATTACATTGCTGACAGTTTTTAGGCTGTTGATTTTGTTTTTTGTAATTCTTATACTACACCCAGTTTTGCTCTGTTTGAGGGCCTTCCAGGAATATATTAATTAATGTGATTAACCTCTATCGTTTGTTTTTTGTTTGTTTGTATTCTCTTTCCTGATCTTCTCCAGGGAGTATGTTCAGTGAGTGTTTTGTTTGAAATTTACTTGATGTATATTGTTCTGTATATAGATGGGTTGTAGTGTGTTATTATTAGACAAACAAGGTCAAAGAAATGTACCTTGTACTATAACAATGGTGGCAAATTTCATGTGAACCCTTCTTTGCTGTGAGAATTCTTTAACAGTCTTAGCTGACAGGTCTCCAGGAAAGCTCTGCCATGTGCACAGGTAAGATTTACCCTCCTCACACGAAGCCTGAGTCCACTGGGCAGGAAGCATATCCTTATCCCATAGATCTCTGTAGTCACCATAGGCTCAGGCCATTGAGCATGCTAAAAGTAAAAATGACCACTTTCAGTTCTGAACCCCAGCTTCCAGTGAGTGCCCACTGTTGTTGATGCAATTAGATGATAAATCTTGAATTACAAGCATTGGATCAGAACAGATAAAGGATAAATGGCTTGGTATAGGAGAAGAAGGAGGAAGGAAGGAAGGAAGGAAGGAAGGAAGGAAGGAAGGAAGGAAGGAAGGAAGGAAGGAAGGAAGGAAGGAAGGAAGGAAGGAAGGAAGGAAGGAAGGAAGGAAGGAAGGAAGGAAGGAAGGAAGGAGGGAAGGAAGGAAGGAAGGAAGGAAGGAAGGAAGGAAGGAAGGAAAGAAATAATGTGATGTTCAAATTAAAACAAAATTATGTGTACCAAGCACAGGATTAGATAGACGTGGGAAAAGATGAGGTTTATTTTAAAACTCTTATTATTTCAAAGGAAACAAACTACCATTTGTATTTAAAACAGGACAATTTCTAGCTATAAGGAACTCTTTCAATCAGCAAACTCATGTGATGAAATGCTGTAGGATTTACTTACATATCAAAAGAGTTCCCCAGATATTTAAGGGATGCAACTGAATACAATTAAAAGATTAATTGTAAGAACAGATTGTGATACAGTTTGTTTGCTGTGCTTTGTGAGAAAAGTTTAGTTAATAGCATGTAAACTTGTGGTGTTTTCACAGAGAGTAAAGTGTTGAACCATATTACAGGAAAAGCTTTACCACTGCAGTTGCCTACTAGAGATGCAACTGCTCAGCTCTCTTGGATGTGATGGTCTGTAAAAAGAGAACAGAGAAAATATTAAGCCAAGGTTCACATCCAAGAATGGAATCATTAATGAAAACCTTGCTGGACCTAATTCTTTGCTGGATTAAACCTCATGTAAAGTCATTCAAGTTGGTGGGTTATGCAGTGCATAAGTCAGTGGAGTAAATTAGCCCTCTGTCTTGAAGCCAAGAAACCAAAGGAAAGAGCAGCCCAATAAAGCAGGATGAAATGCTGATATTAGCTGAACACCACTGTTCTTGGTACACTGTGTTCTTTGTGTCCAGCAGTGAATATGTCATCTCCCCCAGGTGTAAAATCTTTGCAGCAGCACTATAAGGCAGATTTATAATAAATGACAAAATTAATGATTTAGTTCTGTTGTAATGCCACTTCTGGGCTCCCAACAGGAGCTTAAGCAGTTAGCAGACAACACCTGTACTGGCTACAGTGTGGTCTCCAAATCAAGCCTCAATTTTTTCACAAAAATCTTGGGCCTGGCTTTTTTTTTTTTCCTATTTTATTTTTTTTCTTTTTTTTTCTTTATTTGTATTTCACATATACAGATGTAGGTACAGAGAGATTTCTATAGAGAAAATTGGCACAAATACCAGACAGATCTGTGTAAAAGCTAGAGTAAATTAAGCACAGTCACTGCCTGCAATATGAAGCCACTAAGAGACAGAGGAAATTTGTTTGAATTTCATTTGTACAGCTAAAATTAATGATGATAGGAACGCGGAACACTGCAGTGATTGTAGAAGTGCCTTGGATTTGTTAAATAAATAAATAAATAAATTCATTTGCACTAACCACTCTTCATAATAATAGATAGTTCCCACATGTCACTGCATGACCCACTCATTAGTTTGTCTGAAATTAAGATCATAATCTCCCTCAACCACAGATTATGTGTTGTTTTTTTTTACATCATGCACACTTAGAACTCAGTCTTAGCTGGAGCTGTTAGATACTTTTTATTATCCAAATAAAGAATGAATTCCAAAACTCTACAGTTGGATTCAGAGCTCATGAATAATCTCTGTGAGGCCACCTATACAGGAGTAACGCATTTGAACATCATGGCTCACTTTTCACTACAAGGAGATGAAACTTGAATTCCTTTGACTTCCTACCATGCAACCCAGCAAAAAGCTAAAGGATGGAAAACAGTTAGTTGACAATCATTAGAGAAAACTTTCCAAACCCATATGTACGGGAAGCCATGCAGAGTGCAACACATGGCACATGATGTTGTTCTGTTGCTTCTGGCATGGTTGTTACCTCTCAGCCAACAGAGCTTCGTGGAAGGACTAGCAGAGGTCTCTTGTGATACTTAGCTCATGACATTTGTATACTGGCCATTTTTTTCCCTTTTTTAATTATTTTTTTTTCAAGTGATGATGTAAAATAAGCAGTCTGCCATGGTACTCAAGCAGCACTATGGTTTTCAATTTCTTTAAATTGTGTTATTTCTGTTTATAATTCACTTCTGGGCATGTTCTGGGAGAGGAATGGAGGTAACAAGATTTGAATTTGTCACCTACAGCATGAGATACTGATGCAAACACTTCCAGACCTAACTAAATTGACAGATATGTCTTGAGGCTTGGGGACTATTGGAGAAACAGGAATGTATCTCAGTATCAGATCCACAGCCCTAATTTCAAGTGATAAAATATCATTATAAAGATGGTTTACAAGTGAACTGACTTTGTCTCAGATTTTGTTGGCAAGATTCTGCTAAAAAAGCAGAGTTCTGCTAGAGGATTAAGTTTTGTTGGCAAATGAATCTGAGTGACATAAACATTAATATTTGCAGTTGTTAAACTGCCATCCACCTAACCATCCGTCTAGTTTCAGAGTTTTCAATAATTAAAAAGAAGCTATTTCTATAATGGAAAATCTTCTATCAGTTTTCTGGAATTTTTATTGCAGGGTTTGTTTTTCAAGAAAAATGCCAACTTCTGACCATTTCCAAAAGAATCACATAGGAAATTCACTCGTTATTAGAATTAACTAACTGTTGTAAAAAAAAATAAAAAAATATATATATATATTTCTGTAGTTTCTGTTGTTGTTTTTCTAAAACCAACTCATGTTTTTCTATTGTATTTGTTTTACATCTAACACTATTACATTTTGTTTCAGCTGGCGGGCTTCATCTATGCCTGTTATGTTGTGAAATGTATTACTGAAGAAGAGGACAGCTGTAAGTACTAAAGCTTTATTACATACAAAATGAATTCTGTTTTTTAAATCACCCTTCCACTATGCTGGCTCTTGCTGACTTGAACCTAAATGCCTTACTATATTGTAGCCAGAACACATTTTCTGTCCATCCATCTTGATCTATAATTTCCAAATGCCTGGAAGACAAAGGAGTTATGAAATGTAGCTTAAAAAAATACACACTCCTTTCTTCTGAATAGATTGTTGTAATTGTTTTTACCTCACAGTTTATCTTAAGATAAACACACCAAAAAAAAAAAAATCCTAATTGGCAAACCCAACCTCTTTTGTTTGTTTGTTTGTTTGTTTGTTTTCTATTTTTATTATTCCATGCTGTTAACTATTTTCACGTTAATAGGCTACCACTGAGGGTATAGCTCTTCTATGTTGACCTCTGTGTTGGCTTGTAAAAGCACTTCTGGCAAGAAATATCTTTAGATCATTGCAGAACCTTCATTTATGAAAGGTGAAACCATAGAGTTCCTCTTTGTTCACGCTGTTCTCAGGGTACAATTACAAGGAACAAAATGAGTTCATAAAGATGTATGTTTGTGTTTCTTCTGCTTATTTATGTCAATAGAAGCCTGTTGAGCAGAATATGTTCTTAATACATGTTATGGAGCCAAGCCATTTCATTTTTTCCTCTACTCTAACCTTGATTTTTTAAAAAGGGCCACTGCAGCATTTCTGTACATGTTGAGATTCATACCAAAGCACTTCAGAATCAAGTATCAGAACTGCATGTAACTTTGATAAAATATACATGAATCCTAGAGAGAGTTTTGCAACAGGAAGCTAAAGGGCTTTTATTTGACTGAGAGCACTGCTAGAGCTGGTGGGGGTTCTTTTGTGTACTCTGCTGTGTATAGAAAACAGCTGAAACCCTGTAATCTACGGGTAATGCAGCGCCACTGTGAGCCGTCAAAGGAAGATTTAGTGCTGAAATCAAACCATACTTTGGAGGTCTCTCAGATGATGTTCCTCTCAGTTGTCTGTGTGGTTCTGTGGAGGTGAGGAAGGCAGGAGTAAAAAGAGTGTGTGGACAAGCGTGTGGAGCAGGGATATGCCATAAATATGTCTTGTCTTCTTAGTGATGAACCCAAGTCATGTATGCTTCCTCATATTCTTCAGCTTAGTGTGCTCTCTGTTCACAGAGCTAAAGTGTGGTGATTCCTCGCTCCTCAAATGAAATCCTTTTTAATACCATCCTGCCTTCTCTTCCGAGGGCTTAAATCTTTTTCATTCTTCTGTAATGCTTTAGGGTGTAATAGAAGTAAAAAGTGAGGAAGGGACTGGTGACTTGGCTCACTGAACAGGCGCAGAAGTCAGAGAATGTTTGGAAGATCTCTCCTGTGGGCTGTAAGACAGTGTTCCTGGCAGCAAGGTGCTGCGGCCAATATGCTATTGTTTTCTGCTCACTGCCAGGGGAGCTCCCTGGTGTTTGGAAGCCGCAGATTATCATGCTTCTTTGAACCTTTTCTTGTGGTTGTCTTACCCATTTTGAGGCCTTTATTAATTTTCTAGTATGCCTTCACCAGGCCCCCTCTCCTTGCCAATGAGCTGTCTCAGCTGCCTGGAAGAGCTTCACTGGAGCAAGACCCCACTCAACACAACATAGCCCTCGTGAGCACAGCCCATGTGGTCTTGCTGCCAGTGAGTTCTGGAAGCCTGGATGAAAAGAAAAAAAAAAAAAAAAAAAGATTAAAGGGAACTCAGTAGCAGAGTCATCCCAACACTGTAACAACTTTCAGACTAGATTTGGCCTCTTGAGGTATCATAAAATGAAAGTGGCCTTGCTTTCCACTGAGAGCACCCCATACAGATATCCCCTGACCAGGTTTGATTTCAGAATGTTTTATTTCCATTTAGATCTGTTTTCTTGCCTTTCCCTCCCTTTTGGCATCACATGACTCTATCACACTCCTCTGGGATGTAACGTATCTCTTATGGATGCCATGCTATTTAGTATTCATAAATGGAATGAAGACAGCCCTCTTGCCCACAGTGTACTCCCTCCCCCAAGACTTGCTGGACATTTCTGCTAGTTCAGCAGAAAAATCTTTACTGTGCTGCCCACCAACTTTACTGTGCTGACCTGTATGCATACCTGGTAAAGAATGAGGCTGGGATTGCTCTTGTATGCAGTTTGGCAGCTGGTGCTCCTTCTGTGTGTTAAGATGTGTCAATTGAGAATGATCCTCTACTAAGACAAGTCACTACAAAGCAACTCTCCCACACCCCTGACATGCTTTCCTAGCTTCTGAAATGGTTTGTGAAGAACAGCAGAGGGTCTCTGCCATCTTAGCCACCTCCACATTTGCAGGCATCACAGGGGAAAGAATCTGGTTTTAGATCTCTGGTTTTCAGGACCACCCATACACATGTATGAGTGGGATGCCTTGGTGCCAAGCACAGAGGACCATAAGGACAAACCTATCAGGCCTCACCAAAGGGGCACCAAGTCCTGTTGAATAGTTGAATGAGACTGAATCAGTAGAAAAACTTTTTGGTTTGGACATGCTGAATATCAATATGCTCGGCTCCATTTCTTCTACTTTGCTAATGTGTCATGGAAGCAACAGCTGCCTGGAAGAGAAGAAGAAGACGCAGGAACACTAAGCCTGCAAGAGTGGACAGAGAAAAAGAGAAAAAGTCAAGCAACCTCCAAGAGCCAGACAGGGGCATATTCTGGATTTTAACCAGAGGAATGCATCAGCACTGCTCAGGAGCAGAGAAGGTGCCTTCTGTTGCAATCTTCTGTTGGCATGGATCCTCAACCATAGAAACACAATCAAGTTGCAAACTACTTCAGCTGAATTAGCTTTGCTCTCAGAATAATTGGAACAAGCTGAAAGAATAACTATTTCTCTGTTCTTTATGCAGATTTTATTAAAAGAACAAATGAGAGAGGGAAGAATTAAGCAAACATTTCTCTAAGATTAACCTTCTCTAACCTCACTGAAGGATTAAGAATGGAACAATAAAATGATCAAATCAGGGTCACAACTAAGACTGAGTCAGCAAGCCTTCAGGTTTTAATCACCCACACATTAAATATATCCAGCAGCAGACCCCCTAAATCAAAGTACAAGTCTGCACTACCTCTCAATCTGCTTTGGGTTAATTCTACACTGAGGATTAAAGAGGAAGCTGCTCTCCTTCTCATTGCAGTCCCAAGCAGTGCTCTCACACTGAGCACACCAGAGCCAAACTACAGCACCCATCTCCAAGAATCAGACAAGGGTGATTTTCTCCAGCTACTTCTCTTGTTGGTTTGTCAGTCTCAAAGGTCACTTCTGCATCTTGTTCCCTGTGGTTGTGTAGGGAAGAGGAACTGTGAGGATCGCAGCACCTCAGGTCTTGGCCAGGGAAAGACAAAGGAGGATGGGTGTCCAGCAGGGCTGCTACCAACTCAGTGCTCTCCTTTTCACTGTTGCCACTGGTATGATGACTAAGCCATTGTCATTCTTCCTTCATTAACATTATTTGCTGCAGCAATTAAAAATAAAGCATGGAAATGTCAGCAACAATCATTACTTGGAGGCATTCAACAGCAGTAAACTTCTCGGAGCTCCTCATTTGTTTTCTAAAATCATATTAGGCCTGCATTTTTCAAAGGCTGCACATTATTTTTAATAACATTGAAATGTTCATTTAATGTGTATTTCCTCACTAGCAATTTGGCTCCCTGCTATAAGATGTTACTGCCTTAGTAAAGTAAATTCAATGTATTTTTGAAAATGTTATTATATATACAGATTTTTAGTGGAAAACTCTGGAATGCAAGCAGTGAAGCTGCATTCTCCTGGGGCTTTCTGTCTGTAAACACTTAAAAAAAAAGAAACTTGTGTTACTGAAGTGGGAATTCTGCACTCTCAGATTCTGGTGAGGGAAAGGGGACTGGCTTGTTATTAGAGGGACAGCTCCGGCCAGGAAAGAACTCCAACCCAAATGTCAGGAGATAATGGAAAATTTAGCCTATTTTCACAGTGAAATCCTAATCCACAAGGTTCCTTTGCAGATCCAGACGGGGGGGGGGGGGGGGGGGGGGGTGGGGAGTAAATCTACCCTATCAAAATTCCAAGGCAAACAAAGAAATCTGACCCATCAGACTGCTCCCAGAGTACCATGGAGAGTACCATATTAGCTGCTAGTACGGCTACGGCTTTGCACTAGCATCTCATACTAGCAGGGATCCAGCTTGCATGTACATTATCTTTTCTCTTGGCATTGTTTCTAGGTAAACCACAAAGCAAAAGAAATCACAACTAGGTTAAGTAGATTTTTGCTGCATATCCCCTTGAGCCCAGCATTTGGAGATGTCTGACACAGAAATAAAGCTCTAGCTAACCTTTTAAAATCATTTTACTTCCCCCTGTAAAAGCTTGAATTCAAGATTCTATTTGAATTACTGAGAACATTCAAGAGTACAATACCCTGGATAGTGGATATTCACTGGTGTGCAATACAGCATAGCAGTTATGTGACAATAAACTCATTGCCAAACAACAACCCATTCTGAGATCTCATGCCTGACCTGGAAAGTACAAAGGTGGTGAAAAGATTTTCCTTTGGAAGACAATATTAAACTTATTAGTTGTAAGAGATGAGAAATTTGGACAAACATACAGGGTAGAGAGAGTAGACTTTATTTTTAGCTCTGTTACAAGCTCCTTTCCACCTATGGGCAGGTTATTTAACCTCACTATACTTCTATTTTCCATATTTAGAATGGGAAATAATGACAGGGATAAACTCACAGGTGTGTTGCTTCATAACTTTGAGCTTCTAGGATGAAAGACACTATTGAAGTGCAGAATATGCTCGGATAACACTTTATTTCTGTGCCAAATGCTTTTCACAACCTGCTTAGAGAGACATTACAGAGAATTACTTTCTCGGCTTCCATCCCTGCTTAAAAATCTCTAAGACAAAGAGAAAATAAAAGAAAATTTCTCTCCTGTCTTCTGGTGAATATGGCTGTAAATTCTGAATACCAAGATGGGAGAAGCATAGAAAGAAAATATGGATGGAGCAGAAACTACTGCTGAGGGGAGTGCAGAAGATGACTGAAACCATCTTTCTGTATTCAGGGCTGGGATCAAATGCAACTCCAGAGGTTATTGTCACAGGAGGCCTTTCTGATCTGTTCCCTCCTGGTGACATTACAGCTGGAGTGTTCAATGCAGCATTATTTGTTACGCTAGACTAGAGATAAGAAGGGAGGTACCAGGTCTATCCAGCCTCATGTCCAGAATCCAGCAATGAATAACGCCTGATGCTTACTTGGACCTTTATTTGCTGCATAAGCATATAAGAACACAGAAGGTTTGTGGTTCCCATAAAATTCTGGGAGTAATTTGCAGTTTAGGGACTTCCTTAGCCAGAAATGGTCTTGTTGCATTTAATTGCCAACAACATGATTTTCCTCCTGAACATGTCCCTCTCCATTTGAACCAAGAACATTTTCACAGAATCACAGAATCACAGAATTTCTAGGTTGGAAGAGACCTCAAGATCATCGAGTCCAACCTCTGACCTAACGCTAACAGTCCCCACTAAACCATATCCCTAAGCTCTACATCTAAATGTCTTTTGAAGACTTCCAGGGATGGTGACTCCACCACTTCCCTGGGCAGCCTGTTCCAATGCCTAACAACCCTTCCGGTAAAGAAGTTCTTCCTAAGATCCAACCTAAAACTCCCCTGGTGCAACTTAAGCCCATTCCCCCTCGTCCTGTCACCAGGCACGTGGGAGAACAGACCAACCCCCACCTCACTACAGCCTCCTTTGAGGTACCTGTAGAGAGCAATAAGGTCGCCCCTGAGCCTCCTTTTCTCCAGGCTGAACAAGCCCAGCTCCCTCAGCCGCTCCTCGTAGGACTTGTTCTCCAGACCCCTCACCAGCTTCGTTGCCCTTCTCTGCACTCGCTCGAGCACCTCGATGTCCTTCTTGTAGCGAGGGGCACAAAACCGAACACAGTACTCGAGGTGCGGCCTCACCAGAGCCGAGTACAGGGGGACAATCACTTCCCTAGACCTGCTGGCCACACTGCTTCTTATGCAAGCCAGGATGCTGTTGGCCTTCTTGGCCACCTGAGCACACTGCTGGCTCATATTCAGCCGACTATCCACCATCACTCCCAGGTCCTTCTCTGCCTGGCAGCTCTCCAACCACTCATCTCCCAGCCTGTAGCTCTGCTTGGGGTTATTGCGCCCCAGGTGCAGGACCTGGCACTTGGCCTTGTTGAACTTCATACAGTTGACCTCAGCCCATTGGTGCAGCCTATCCAGATCCTCCTGCAGAGCCTTCCTACCCTCAAACAGATCAACACACGCGCATAGCTTGGTGTCATCTGCAAACTTACTGAGGGTGCACTCAATGCCCTCGTCCAGATCATCAATGAAGATATTAAAGAGGACCGGCCCCAGCACCGAGCCCTGGGGAACGCCACTAGTGACTGGCCTCCAACTGGACTTGACTCCATTTACCACGACTCTTTGGGCCCGGCTATCCAGCCAGTTTCTAACCCAATGAAGCGTGCGCCAGTCCAAGTCAAGAACAGCCAGTTTCTTGAGGAGAATGCTGTGGGAGATGGTGTCAAAAGCCTTGCTGAAGTCAAGGTAGACCACATCCACAGCCTTTCCCTCATCCACCCAGCGTGTCACTTTGTCATAGAAGGAGATCGGGTTCGTCAAGCAGGATCTGCCTTTCATAAACCCATGCTGACTGGGCCTGATTGCCTGCTTGCCCTGCAAGTGCTGCGTGATGACTTTCAAGAGGATCTACTCCTTGAGCTTTCCTGGCACTGAGGTCAAACTGACAGGCCTGTAGTTTCCCGGTTCTGCCCTCCGGCCCTTCTTGTAGATGGGCGTCACGTTTGCTAGCCGCCAGTCAACTGGGACCTCCCCCGATAGCCAGGACTGCTGATAAATGATGGACAGTGGCTTGGCCAGCTCCTGTGCCAGTTCTCTCAGTACCCTTGGGTGGATCCCATCCGGCCCCATCGACTTGCCTACTTCCAAGTGCCGTAGCAGGTCACCAACCAGTTCTTCGCAGATAGTGAGGGCCACATCCTGCTCCCCATCCCCTTCCACCAGCTCAGGGTACTGGGTATCCAGAGAACAACCGGTATTGCCACTAAAGACTGAGGCAAAGAAGGCATTAAGAACCTCTGCCTTTTCCTCATCTCTTGTAACTAAGTTTCCCCCCGCATCCAGTAAAGGATGGAGATTCTCCTTAGTCAAGCACAACCTCCTGAGTGAAGGAGTTCCAACAACTCAGCTTTATATTTTGTTAGCTTTGCCCTTACCCTTTGTGTAATGCACCCAGTATCTTGCAATGGAAAACACTGAACAGTCATTCTGCCTTCACTTCTTCCATGTTACCACAAGTTTTCTTGAACTTCACCAGCTGCCTCCTTCAGCTTCGCTGGGAATATTACAGAACTTGCGATCATTTTTGGTAGGTGAGAGGGGTATTCTGCATCTTCAAACCCTTTATATCATCAAAATAATGGAAGCAGAATCTGTCATGAAGGAATGGCAGTATGGTAAGGAGAAATACATTTGCACTTTGGGGTCCCTCACTGATGCCACCAGACATCAAGGATGGTATTCATCTCAAGTACTTACAATCATATGTAACTAGGCCTGCAGTTTAATGATCAAGTTTTCCACTACAGTCAGTAACACCGAAGAACATCTTGTCCTGTCTGTGTTAGACACCTTTCTTACAACAGGATGCATCACTGGGCTGATCTGTTTGCTTTATGCTAAGGAGGGCCCAGGCAGTCTAAAGAGGGAGCATAGGAACAAATTAACGTAGCAACAAATAAAAGCCGATATTTAAAACAATTGTTCTCCAGCTGTTGAACAGGTCATTCATGAATGAGAAGTCAATGAACAGGCTACAAAAGCTGAAGCTACGTCTAGTTTTTGCTCAGCTGTGCTCTCCAATTCACAGCCTGTAGCTAAATTAGAAGCTTTTTTGTTTACTTGTTTCATTTAGTGTGGTGACTGCTACATGAACTAAGTGAAACAAAAGGAGGGAAATGGGATGCCTTCAGATGTCAGGAAGGCATCCTTATGCCTCCAGTTGATGGAAGCACAGAGGGAGGGAAGCCTTTAAAATTCCATAGTACTGCCTCATGCTTGTTATCCTGAAGAGAGTTGGCTTGGAGAGCTGCACTGACACTAGAAATATCTAGGGTATTTCCTAAAATCTACAGGCAGGTAGTGATAGGATAATGGGGAACAGTTTTAAATTTAAAAAGGATTGATTTAGATTAGATATAAGGAAGAAATTCAATAATATGATGGTCAAGTATTGCAACAGATTGCCCAAAGAAGCTGTGGATGCCCCATCCCTGGAGGTGCTTGAGGCCAGGCTGGATGTGGCTTTGTGTAACCTGGTCTAGTGGGAGGTGTCCCTGACCATGGCAGGAGGTTGGAACTAGATGGTCTTTCAGGTCTCTTCCAACCCAAGCTATTTGATGATTCTATACCTGTACAGAATCAACCTTTTGCAAATAACAATATCTGGTTCCTGAGTCATTATTTCCAGTCATGTCTTGTCTTGAAGAGGACTTTTCATAAGAGCATAAGGCTAGTGTTGAGCATCTCATTCTCACCAGTGCAGAGCAGAGGCACTTTACGTCACACAAGGCTTGCTCGCTGGTTAGAAAGCACAGGCTGAAGATGTCTGTACTGCACAGTACAAGGCTGAAGCACAGGAAAAAAGCCTGGGGTGGGATGTGACAACTGAAACTGGCTGCATTTGAGATGTAAACAGACCTGAGTAGTCCAGGTGTCACAGGGCTTGGCAGACGTTACGATGTCTGATCTGGGATCATTTGGCACTGCACTGCAGAGAGAGAAACAAACTTAAAGCTCAGAGGAGGTGCAGTTTGTTTAAATAATAGCAAGTAATTAGTCTGAAGACAAAATCAGTGATGGCATTTTATAATTACAATTAATTTAAAGGTTAATTTCCTTTGGTGTTAAAATCTTATTTAAAACATTTACCAGGAAAGGAAATTAGGATGTTACTATCAAGATGCATAGAGTGCTTCTGGGAATCCATGTCTATTATCACTAGAAAATTAGGTTAGACTCAAAGTGGGAATTTCAAATCATTTTAGTGTATAATAGATGGTGGTCAGGGCCTTGAGTCAGAAGGGTTGCTAAGGGTAGACTGTACAATTTGCATTTTCTTTGTTTGTGGGATTAATTGCAAATGTTTCCAACAAAAGGGCTGGGTTTATACATGAACAAGCTTGACATGAAAAGAAAATTGGTTATGGATTGCTGCCTTCGTAACTAATGAAGCTGATGTTCAAGGAATCCCTAGGAGACAGGACTGTGGTATGAGACAAATATATAAATAAAATCACATGGGGGGAAATGGTGTCGTTGCTGGCTCCCTTTATGGTAATTTCTCTTCTCCCTTGCTGTCTTTCCTGCCACTCCCCTTGCATCCATCACTGCCTCCTGTGGGGATTGTCAGCTTCAAGTTTAAAAAAAGTCTAAATAACATAATGCGGAGCTTGAAGGAAGTAACATTTCCTTTCCAGCAGCTCATCACAATGGGATACTGCTTAATAAAATCAGTTCATTGTAACAGCCAAGGGGAGATACTTACCTTGCATCATTTTTTTTTAACTATTCACCAGCCATGTTTTGTCCTGGCCAGGAAAGATGTTGCAGAATTATTGGAAAAGTTCTGCACATGTGAAAAGGGAATGAACAATTAACAACTTTTTTACAAAGAAAGATGTATTTTATACCAAAACATTTTGTAAACATGACTTGTCTTGCCATGAATGAACTTGAGACAAAGAAGTCCAGATCAAGTAACACTATCCCATGCAGTTTCATCAAATCAGTGGCAGAAATGAGTTAGTGACAGATCTGATAAAAAAAAAAACATACTTTATTTGAAGAGATTCTCAGGTTGTTGTCACATCTGAATAGGAAGTAGTTGGAAAAACAAGGAAAAATGTTTTGTGATTGAAAAATAAAACATATTTGAAATCAGGCAAAAACATCAAAATTTGAGATCTGCACAGAAAATGCATGGAAAATGATTTCAGATGGACTGTCATACTCTGTTTTGATGCTGGTGAAAGACTTCATTTTGATTTGAATTGTTTGCTGATATTTGGTGTGGTTAGCCAAAATGAGCAGGTGTAAAACAGCCAGCCATGGCTATCCAGACTCAGTCCTGACTGACGGATGGCAACGTCTCAAGTAGGGGTGGTGACAAGTTGCTGCAGGTGGACTAGGTTTGCTAAGCATTTCCTGTGGCCTCAGAAATGTCAGTGTTGTCCTCACTGAGAGCTCCCCACAGTTTTCCACATGCCTGGAACATAACTGCTAAATTATTCTTGTCAACATGCCTTCTGCTAAAGTTTTCCTTATTACTTTTCCTTTCAAATATCTAGATAGGTCTTCATTAGCACTGGATTGTTAACTTTCATAGATTTGGGCCTTAATTCTCCACTTTGTTGCACCTACTGATGAGTCTTATTCTAATTTATTAGTGTGGTGGTCACAGTCGGAGGCCACTGCCCCAAGTATTTTCTTTTTCCTCCCTGTTTTCTTTTTCCCTATTTTTTTTCTTTATTTTTCCTCTCTTTATCACTTACCCATAGCAATGAACTGGATTAGAACAAATTTTTCCTAATGATTAATTTGATAAGCTCTATAATGATTCAGCCATGGTCTGCATTTTCTTTAATTCTTAGAAAGATTTGTCAGACAAAAACTGTTTCGGGGTTAGATTTTTTTGCTCAGAACTCAAGCATAGATATTTGAAAGCAAATAGCTATTATCCAGCAGTGTCCAGGTCTGTCCACTTTAGAAAAACAATATACTCTGCAGACATAATGCTCCCACAGCTGAGTAGAGGTCTTTAACAGATGCTTTACTGAGCCTTGGACAAGCCCCACTGCAAGCATGGACAAGCATTGCAAAGCCTTGCAGGGATCATTTGGCAACCTACCTGACTGCAACCTTATTTCCAGGTGCATAAGCTTGACAGGTGGTTTGTTGAATTTATCAGGTATAAAAGGTGACTCTGACAGTTTCAGTCCAGTATTTCTCTTTGCTGCAGTTACACTCCAGTTGCTTCTTCCAGACTCTTGTTTTTGCCTACTCTGTCCCCATCCCTGTTTCTGCCTCCAGCTGCCTGAGTCTTGCACCTGCCTCTGCTTCCTCAACCTGCTTGGTTACTCCTTACTACTTTCATCCTTGCTCCTTTCTGCTTGTTCAGGTGCTTGTTTTCCTACTACCCCACCATGGTACCTGTTGAAGGCATTGCTCTGGAGCCTGTTCTTTGCCACATCCTCTCTGAGGTTCTGCCATTGACCACACCCCTTCCTCACCTGGGAATCTGAGATGCATTTTGGTTAATCTAATTTCTGGACTCCATCATCATTTATCCTGCTGTTTTCTTCTGGGTGCTACCATGAGCTGGGTTCATCTTGAATGCAGTGTTCCTAATTACAGGGAATAGTGGTCTGTAATCCCTTACCTCTATAAGGGTGGTGACACCAGGTGTTGCTTATAAGGTTTCAAAACCCAGTGTACCTTCCCAGTCCTATGTTATATCTCAGAAAGGATGATCAAGAATCATCCACAGATCAGCAGTGATAGACATAGAAGAAGAACCTGTGGGACTTTATCATCCAGCAGGCATGGGTGATAAAGATGATAAGGCTGCCTTGTCCAACAAGAAACACGATAAGGAGAAAAGAATCCAGAGGAAAAGACTCTGAGGCAATTATCAGAGAATAATTTTGACTATTGTATAAGTAAACAGTAAGGAAATATTGACAATGGTGCAGAATAGGAGATAAGAAACTCTGTAGAAATTAGTGTAGGGCTTTTCCTTTGATAATCCTGTGGACATCATTGGGCTCTGAAATGTTACAAAGTTACAGTTTAAAAATGTGAAGTTTTAATTTTATCTGGCAAATGGGTGAGCTAAGAGCACTTGCTGCCTGTTGAGCAGTTCATTGTGCTGAGAGACCAAGGCTTTGCATTCAAGTCCTTATGCCCTTTCCCCCTGTACTCGGCTCTGGTGAGGCCGCACCTCGAGTACTGTGTTCAGTTTTGGGCCCCTCGCTACAAGAAGGACATCGAGGTGCTTGAGCGGGTGCAGAGAAGGGCAACGAAGCTGGTGAGGGGTCTGGAGAACAAGTCCTACGAGGAGCGGCTGAGGGAGCTGGGCTTGTTCAGCCTGGAGAAGAGGAGGCTCAGGGGCGACCTTATTGCTCTCTACAGGTACCTCAAAGGAGGCTGTAGTGAGGTGGGGGTTGGTCTGTTCTCCCACGTGCCTGGTGACAGGACGAGGGGGAATGGGCTTAAGTTGCACCAGGGGAGTTTTAGGTTGGATCTTAGGAAGAACTTCTTTACCGAAAGGGTTGTTAGGCATTGGAACAGGCTGCCCAGGGAAGTGGTGGAGTCACCATCCCTGGAAGTCTTCAAAAGACGTTTAGATGTAGAGCTTAGGGATATGGCTTAGTGGGGACTGTTAGTGTTAGGTCAGAGGTTGGACTCGATGATCTTGAGGTCTCTTCCAACCTAGAAATTCTGTGATTCTGTGATTCTGTGTGATGCCATTACAGAGCATCCTTGTGCTGGTAGGGAGGCTTTAGCCACAGTTGCTGGCAGATGCGCTCCTTCCCCTGGCTTCATCCATGCTTCATGAGTCTAAATCACTGTGTACTTAGTGCAAAGAGCAGTAATGTTTGATTATCATTGTAAACAAACTTTATTGAGACTGTATTCAAGCAAATTTCCTCCTGTGTGCTGTATTGTGTAACAGGCACCAGGCCATGCTCAAAGCATAAAATAGGTAACTATTTTAGTCTGGAAGCGTCTTCATCAGTGAGGTGGATAGCAGGACACTGGCGAAGCTGCATGAGCAAGAGTGTCAACATATGCTCTTTTATGTATTTTTTTTTTCCATGTGTCATTTCCAAGGCTATTAAAAACAAGCTTAATTTTACTCCCCTCCATTTTTTCTGAATTTGGCCAGCTTTTAGCTAGCAGCGTTTGTGCACAGGTCTCTCTCTTGCATCAGACACTTGCACACCAACAGTGCCTACAGTGACTTAATTCACTCCCAGTCAGGAGCACAATGAAGTGCTTTGCTGTGGCAGTGAATTTGATCACTGCACCTCTGAGGCCAGGGGAGCCATGTCTTTGGCCTCCTGAACATCAGTTATCAGTTTACATCGGTGCATCAGTGCATCAGTTTAACACCTTACACATCAGATGTAACACAGATACACCATGTGTACTCTCTCTGCACTGGACTGCACTGTGTTCAGTCACAATGCGTGTGCAAGAAGTACCCATGTGTACATGCACATATGCTTCCCTGGTCACTCAGTCTTTTTAAATGGTGCCATCTTTATTACATACAATTGTAAATTTGTAATATTATGTTGGTGCTTTAGATTCATTACTATATTTAAGGACAAGCACAATGCCAAACACTGTACAAACAAAAACATCAGCCCTGTTTCTTGGGGCTTGCCATCTATGCATCAGACAACAGGTAGCTGCTGGGTACAGGCAGAAAGGGAGCACAAAGAAACAATGAGCAAATATTAATCCCTGTTAGACAGGAATATCAGTACACTGACACTAATGAGGGGACTGTTTATTAAGAACTTCTTGGAAGGAGAGAAAGTATTTGGAAATTTTACAAGTACGTGGGTCAAGCTGGCACCACAGGGACACAATTTAGCTTTTTAAAATGGAAGGAGGATATACTGATGTGCAGTCTCTAAAAAAGGCTTTAAATGTAAAAAGATTTAGCTTCTGCTTGATGTGATGTGTAAGATGTAATTACTAGCAGGATGCAGAGAGAAGTAATTTAGCCAAAGCAATGAGCCCTGCAGCTTTTGCCTCCTTAATTCAACATTTGGTGAGTTCAGAAAAGGAACAATTGCGGTTTTTGACACCAAGAGCCCTGGGTAAATGTTATAGCTGTGTCAACAGATAGAAGAGTCCTCCTCTTCAATATGGAAAATAATCTTCAGAAATTAAATCATACATAGTCCAGACAAAAGTTGACATCTAGTTTATAACCCCAAGTGAGAGTCAGACCTGTGCTATCGTTCTCTGTGAAGGTTAGAAGGTTAGGGAGGAGCGACCAAGAGTTTTTATATATTAGCCATGCAGAACTGGAAGTTGTGTTTAACTACTCATGGGTAAATACCCATGAGAAGATGAAGATGAAATGAGAAGATGAAATTTTGGTTTGTATAGAAGGAGGGAAGTGAGCGTGAACCCAGTACTCTGTGACACAAAGGTTTTGAGAAGAAAGCAGTGGCTGTGCTGGATGACCGTGGAGAGCACTGTGTGTGCTGGGCTACCAAAAACTCGAATTTGGATAGGAAGGGGCAATCTGATTGTGGTTCCAGCTGCTTGGAAGAGGCAGAATACAGGACAGGAGAAATCCTCTATAGAAATGGGAGAAAGTATATCTACTTTCTGAAAGTACAGGGCTTTTTCCCAACCTTACCCTTTCCTTTTCTTCACAGATAAAGGCACACATCCCCTTCCTCTCTTCTAAATCCTATATCCTTTAAAAACTAGCCTGCACTGATTTTTGCTTTCCTACTAAAATGCAAGGAAAGCTGTAACATCAGTAACAGTTCTACACACATATGTCCTAACTGACTATTTGGGTTCACATCCTAAGCTCATATCATTGCTTCAATGAAGCCGCCGAAGGTTTGAAAATATATAGCAGCTGAAAACCTGATTCTTTTTGCTTCTGTATTTATATCTCACAGAGGAAATTTTCTACTAGGAGAATAGTATCCAGTCCTGTTTGTTTGTTTGTTTGTTTTCTTCTGTTTCTTTCCTTATGCTTTTTACAGGAAAATATTACTGCTTTTATTTCACAGTTTCCTTCCTTTTCATCTTTCTGTTGATTTAATCAATTTCAGTGTTTTTCAATGATAGCTTTTCAGAGTTCCTTTTCCCATATGCACACCCATGCTAAAGAGGTCTTTTCTGTGCACATATATCCTAATTTACTGATCCTTTTACACATTGCAATCTTCCAGAAATCAAAAATGAGAAAACCATTTGTGTTTCCCGTCTTGTCCTGATATGCAACAAAGACAGTGGAGACTGGGACTGTGAACAGAGGTTAAAACTTCACAACCCTGAGGGTGCTTAGTAATAGAAAATATGTTCCTATTTTGAACCATATGTACTGTTTGTGTTACAGTTATAACCACCATCATATGCCTTACAAGCCCCTTAACACCACCAAAGGAAGAAAACAGACTGAATTTCTTATAACATTTTTCACAAACAAATAGTACTGTTATTATCCTATTTAAGTCCAGCTAGAAAAATAAGCATCTCAGCACCCAGTTATTCAAATGAATGGGATTCTGTGATTGTTTGTATATGTACATGTGATTTTACTGGAGAAAGACACAATAAAAGAGCCACTTCTTATAACAGTGACAAGTAAGATGAATGTGAAATAGAATAGTCAAAAAATGTGTTTGATGGATAAGGTTAATGATGGAAGCCTCTGTAGTGATTCCGCTAATGAGCCTTGCTTTATTCATCTCATGTTACTGCTGCCAGGAATGTATCAGTTGTACAACACTTCTAGTGACCTTTCAGGCACAGCCAGGATAAAATGCCTGCAGAAAGGGCAGCATTTTGCATGCTTTAAGAAACTAGCTCAGAGTCTACAGGGAGCTTTTAGCACAGTCTGGGCACCTCAGGCTTTGCAGTGCTAACTGAGAAACGGCCACCATGAAGAAAACTTGCTATAAAGAAATTGCTAAAACACTCTTGCATTGGAATTCACATCCTGTTACTTACCTTTGCCTACCTTGGAAAGTTTGTTGTTGAATGTAAGAAGCCATTGCATGTCTCTAGCAAGGTCTCAATAGTATCTTCTGCCCTACCATAATTTGGTTACACAAGTGGGAGCTTCCACTGTCAGCTTACCACAAGAAAGTCTCTTCAAGCTTGTCTTTGTCACTCAACAGTCTGCTGTGTTAACACTTGGTATTTACTTGTACAACAGGGCAAAGATGAATGCATGCAAGATATTCAGTGTGAATCTTTCTCTCATGCCCACAGAAACTTGTTTTGCTTAGAGAAATCTTTTTTCTTAAAACAGTGGTTTAGTTTTCTGAAAACAACCCTAGAAGAATACTTAAGACCTTTTACCCCATGACTACAAAACAGAGTATCTATGCTTGCAGCCTTCTAATAATGATTTAATGGTTTACTGGTTGCTTGAAGGGTCTTGGGAAGTACACAAGAAATACAAAGCAGGACAAATGTATATAGGCAAAGGAACAGGGATTGACACCAATGAGATAATCTTTCCATCACACATATATTTTGACTTGTCAGAGGTCAAGAGTGCGAAAAATAGGAAAACTAGGGGGAAAAAAATAGCTACAGAAACGACATGCCCATTCTTTTTGCTGCAGCCATTCTTTTTGAGATTTTTTATATTTCATCCCAGCTTAGCACTTCACTCAACAACATTCATATTGTCAGTTTTTCATTCTCTGCCTATAGATTTTGTGTACTTCCAAAGATATAACAAAATTGTAATAAAGGTGTTTGTTATGTTTTGTTTTGTTTTGTTTTCTGATTGTTATGGGCAGTGAATAAATAGGAAGCTACAAATTGTATTTATCTTGATTTTAGCAAGATTTTAACCCTTTGAGATATTTGCTCTGTCTGGCAAGCAAGCCAGAGAAGCACTGCTCAGATGCAGTCATTATAAGTTGGGTGCAGAATCATTTAAAATTGTGTTCAAAATTTAGTTATCAGCTAGCTGGGATGACATTTCAGATGGGATCCCAATGGGACTTTGGCTAGTGAAAAATTATCTACATTATTTGTGTTAACTGCAAGGGTGTTACATTTTGTTACAGCAAGGGTAAAACATTTATGAAAAAATTCAGATGAAATCAAACTGAGAGGGCTTTGGGCACTTGTGCAGGTAAGATCAGAACCCTGAATGATCTCGAGAAGTGGCCTGAAATCAATTGTTCCTGTTAGTCCTGATTTGTGCACCACAGTGTAAGAAAAATATAAATAGACTGAAGAAGGATCGAGAGAGAAAATCTAGAGGCTTGGAAAACATGGGCTGCAAGTAAAAATAGAAAAGAAAAAAAAAAAAAAAGAAAAAAGTTGTGCTTAAATCTGGAAAAGATGGATGGCATGAAAATACTTTTTGAAAATATTAAAAGCAGTTATAAAAGAAAAAAAAATGATTCATTTGTCATCATATCCATTGGAAGAAAAAGTCCAAAAGTAGAAAAGGAGTTAATTTGCAGGAAATTACATTTAAATTAGACATTAGGAATTTAGGTTCATGGAAAGGCAACACAAAGAGACTATAGAACTTCCTTCATTACTGATGTCAAGGATTAATTTAGTAAAACATCATTCTGGTACAGAGGTATACTTAATCCTGCCACAGAGCACAGAATCAGCTGAATGACTTCTGCACAGGTCGTTCTGGCCAGGGCGAAAAGTAGATAACAGGTTAAACATGCCTATGGTTGCAATGGAAGCATACAGTGGTGCTCCAGCCTTGTATTTTGGTGGCTCTTTGCTTGTGAGCAAGCGGTGGGCTAAGGGTAGGACTACAAAAACTTGATTTCATAACATCTGGACATCATGCAAAGGCAAATGTCCAGTGTGGCAGATATTGAGGAGTATTATTTTGCTTTGTGCAAAATAATCTCATAAATGCAAATTTTAAGGGTACGCACCACTGTGAAAGTTCTTAATCCAAGGGTTATAAATCTACTTTTTGTGACTTTTATGTGAATGTTACTATGTTTATATCCACAAGAAGCTATCTTCTATCAAATATTTCTTTTTTTCTTTGCTCGTTTGTTTTAATGTACAGAAAGCCCATCTGTCAGTACCAGAGCCCAGACTTGTGAAGAATATACTTCTATATCTGAACTCTCTGGCCCTTTTCTTTCAAATCAAAGTCAGACTCACATCTGATATGTGAGAGACAATATTTCAGGGATGAGAGTTGCTGATAAATAAGCCAATAGTCAGGTCTCCTGGTGCAAAGGAAGCAAAGGGTGTGCTTTTACCTGTGTAAAGAGAGTGTTATATCAGAGAAACAGGGGGCTCAGAGTCAGATGAGATTGAATTGCCCTGGAAATTGTTTAAAATAAACATGAGAAGACCATTGGGAACTGCTAGTGTTGTGAATTAATAAATAACAACCACCCTGCAACCTTCCTACAGACCTCCAGTGCCTTGAGAGAAATGCTGCTTTCCTTAGATCTGTGCAGTCTCATCTCTGAAGCTCAGATAAATTGTTCCAACTTTCTGTGCATTGCAACCCGAATGTCAAAGCAGGGAATCAGAGAAAATTCTGTCTCTCAAACAGTCAGATCAATGTGCTTCCTCCTCTACATCTCTGAACCACAGTATGTCAGCAAGCCAGATACAGTAATGACAGTCAGTATTCACACCAATAAATGAATGATTTACAGCATTTGTAATACCTAAACAGCATGTTGTTTTGTACTCATCAGGAGGTCTACATGAAAAAGAGTGATATGTGGCTCTTTCTGATAGACAGATAGCTTGTATAAATCACTTATTGTCTTTCTGTGATTTTAAATTTATTTTCATTTAAAAGCTTAAAAAGGGACTTTGCCTTTCTCCATTTTTTTACCCTTTTTATGTATCTCCACAATTGGCTGGTCTTGTTTTAATAGATTATTAGGGGGTCCATCAAAAATAGTCTTTGTTGGGTGTCTCTTGAATGATAATGCCGATCACTCACTTCTGAAAAGATATTTCTAATGAAAGCAATTTGCCCATTTTTCAGTTGATTTCATAGGTGGATTTGACTCTTACGGCTATCAAGGCCCACAGAAGACATCTCATCTACAGCTACAGCCCATGTATATGTAAGTATTTAACTCCTGAGATATTCTACAGAGTGGCAGGCTGATATTAAAGGATCATTAAGCTGAAAGATGATGTGACTTAAAAATTCAGAATAGGCAGAAGCCTTTTTGATAGACTGAATTCAGGCTACACTTAATCACCAACATTGCTCTTCTATTGCATGATAATGATTTCTTACAGCAAGATACAATGTGTCACAGTTGTTTAAATAACTCTTAGCTCTCACCTGATTTTACCCCATTTTCATTCAAGCAGATTCCACTCCAAGGCAATGAGAATTTGGTTTAGTAAGAACTAGTCAAAGCTGACAGAACTTGGATGCCGAAAAGTGCTTTCTATTAAGATTTATCAATAATTAAGCAACTTGATAATTTACTGGATGTATTTAGCATTAGTGTTTACTTGGACAGGTATCTGTTCACTGAAGCACCTCTGTACCCCATTTCTAGTCTCCATGAAGGAAAGGGAAGGAAAAGGAAGGAAAGGAAATTGACAACATGCTGTTTTCAAAACCAGTTTAAATATTGTTTTTAAAACCAGTTTGAATAGAAGAGAGTATATTATCTATCCAATAAGAGTGACAGTTCCATCCACTGCCTAGAAGTGCAGTCAGACACATAATAAATCTCAGCACATAGACACAACTGGAGTACATTCACACTGGAGCTCACACCCAGCCATAGACTGGTCCAGAAATAATCATTTCCAAATATTTCTTGTGCCACTGCCGGCTGCAATTCAGAACAGCCCTGACTGCCTAGATAAATCATACCTCACAGCCTTTTGAATTCTCTTTTACTTACCCTCACTAGCTGACATAACAAAAGTACAGCAAGTAACAGCTCACAAGGCCACGGCATTTAGTTTTTTCCTTTGTTACCCTTCTAACCATTTATTTTGAGGAAAAGTACTAAATACAGGCAAACAATATCCGTCCCAACACGTTCCATACACCCTTGAATGTAATTTCATTTATGCTGCTTAGTGGAAGTCTGCTAATGGATTGGTAGCTTTCTGCATGAAACTGCCATTTATTACTTTATCAGCAGTACAATCAATTCTGTGGTAGTGCTTAGGATTGGGCCCTTTGGGAGCTTTGCTAGGAGCTTTTTAATAATCTCAAATTACAATAGTGCATGTCTCCAGTGCCATCTTAACTTCAGTTTCCCATCTGTCTATGCTCAAGTAAAGATTTTTCACCTGCACTTTTGGCATAGTACTGTGCATTTAGAAAATGTTATTTCCTTCCTAGTACTATGTGTGGCTCATAGGTACTTAGAGCAATTCTAATCCTATTTCATTCTCGGTATACCATACCTTGTCATCAACATATGGAGCCTTCTAGCTGAGATATTATCCCATTCTCTTTATGATCTCAGTGTTTCTTCCAGAAGAGCAGATTACATTTACTAAGAATCTTCATACTGATGGAAAAGAAAACTAGACCTGTGGAAAGAAGGAAATATTTTTAAGCTTGTAACTGAGATGAAGAGATGTATGATGAATCCATGTAAACCATGTTCTGCTTTATTTTAGTGCTGCATTCTCACTGATATATAGGTGATTTTGCTGTCTTTACTGAGAGACAGAAATCTGTATGTAAGTAGACATTTGTCCAATCAACCCACAAAAGTATTGCCGTGTCCCAGCAGCAGTCAAAGACACTGCATGTTTCCCTCTGACTATATAGTATTTGACAAGGTTTTCTAGAATCACTATAGCTTGTCCTTAAGAGGCTTTTATAGCATTTAGTAATACCTTTCTGTTATTTACATCTGAGGCACACTAGGAACACATGCATATGTATTTGCACTGTAGTTGCTCCATAAATGTAGGCAGGCCATTAGTCAGTGGAGTGACAAATTCGAATGTCAAATTAATCAAGCCGTTGTTTGATCTGCTGGTAACTCTATTTACAGCAATAAAACATATTGGAAATCAAAACACACTGATAAGATAACAGCAGGCTATGCTAGATGTTGTAAAGCATTATTTGTTGGGTGGAAAATTTGGTTCCTTAGGGATCATGTCCACCAAAGAACATTAGCCTTAGCCTCCGTAGTATTCAAGGATAAGAAAAAAAAATAAGCACTTTACATTACTCTCTGGCCAATGTCACCTGGACTTTATAATGTTCAGCATCCCTTGGGGATGAGTAAAATATAAGAATCATTTGACATAGAAAGGCAGAGGATGGAATGGGAAAGACCTTCTCTTTTATGGAGTTCATTGCCACACTCTCAAGAGGATATAATCACATCCATCCAGGATACAACTATATCCCTACATATCCATATTGCTATACCCATATAACTATTTCCATAAATTTATCAACTACTACAAAAGAGCTTTGAATCCTAAGGCAGTGGAGGATATATTAAACATCATCACAAAAAAAAAAAAAAAAGTTGTAAAGACAACTTGTGACCACCTTTGCATGCTCTACTATTCAGGCTCACAGCAAGTGTAACTCATGTGAAGCTCTGGTTTATAGGAGAAATAGGAGATAGCTTATTTTATATCAGCTGGCTACTAACTACTGTCAAAAACACAATAACACTTCTTTCTTTTATCTATGGTATAGGCCAGCATGTTAGGAATGGAAAGTGAAGGAGAACAAATGACCTCAGCTTTGAAGAACTTGCCAAAACAATATCAGCTTATAATGATTATACAGATTCTGACAAAATGCAAATTTCAACATGTATTTCACTAATAAATGTAGAGAACAACTTCCCATTATTCACTATATCATTTCATATGCAGAAACAATACAAAGACATATAGTGTTGTGTCATCATCCTAATACTGCTTGCAGACATGAATTGATTTAGCAGATTACAATGTCACAATCCCATCAAGACAAAATTTTATTTCAATTCAAGCCAGACAGATTTACATCTAAGTGATTTAAATCAATTTGAACTGTTTTATATATGCACAGTTTAATTACTATCCTGAAGGAATGCTGACTTTAGTAATTGCTAACTATTAATATGTACTGTTTTGCAACCAGAGCGTTTTCCTGTTGTGACAAAGTTAGTACTTCATTTTGTTAATTTGGAGGTTATACTGAATCTACACAAACTTACTCGTACAATCAAATAATTATAATGATTTATTCAGGCTCTTCATTTTTACATTTCTATTGTGTCAGGACTACTTTAACCAAATAATTATTACTTTTTATTTGTGATATCTATCAAGCTCTACTTATAAGAACATTCAAACCCAATTTAAATGCACACAGTACATTCATATGGAGTTTCATCAGTTATGCAAAACTACCATAAATTAATAAGATAGGGAAAAAAAAATCTTGATTCACAGAAAAGGAAGCATTATCTGTAGACAGTGAATTAAGGTAGCTATCTCTGGCTACTCTTTCCATAAATAGTCTAATGTTATTAGATTCAGACTCTCTTTATTTCTTTTCTCTATAGTTTAGGCTTTGTCTTCCAATCACAACTCTCCTTATCAACTCTCCCAACTTAAAATTTAATTTAAACCAGCTTATTTTTTAACAGAAAAATATATTCAACTTAAAATTATGTTTTAAATAGAAAACTGGTGTTTAGGAGAAGGATTCTTATCATGACTTAACTGGCTTTTTTTTATTATTTAAGTGCCAACAGTGTACTTTATGCTGTACAAGCCAAGAAGCCTGTCCAGTCCCTTCAAAATGAATATGCATTTTAACGGGACAGAAAAGCTGCTCATATACCTCCTCGCAGTGTGGCCTCAGCTGATGTCCTAAAAAGCAGCTTCCCAGCATTCTGTGCTGGAGATGCCAGTGCTCATCTCCAGACAATGGGACAAGAACACAATAAGATGACGGAAATCAATTGTCAAGAGAGAATTCATCTCTCAGAAGGTGACCAAGGAAGGTGACTAAACAGTCTATGGCACTGATTCTTCACACATAGAAAAATGCGGTTATGGTTGTGGAACATTGCTGCACTGCATGATCACAGTACAGAGGAGGGAGAGGAGAGAGTTTTTTCTATCTTTGTTTGTTTGTTTGTTTCACAATAAGTCTGTTCACTTAAGAAAAAAGAAGTAAAGCAAAAAAAAAAAAAAAAAAAAAAAAAAGCATGCATGTCTGATGCTGTGTCTGATGCTGATGCCTAATGCACTGGAGAAATTGCTCAAAAGCAGTTTAGTCCTGAAGTGAAGCTTGCACTCCCTTGTGTGCTGTGAAGTCTGAGAATCCTTTCACTTTATATATATATACATATATATATACACGTATATATAAATATAGAAGCATACTATACATACATAGAAACACATAGTTATGTACATTCATACCCCTACATATGTGCATGTAACTATATATACATATGCCTACCTATGTGTATTCTGCTACTTGAACCTTGCTTATGACAGTTTCTATGGGATTAAACATTTCTCCAAATGTGGAAAGGATTTTGAGTCAACAACTTGGGAACAGAGTTGTGGGGGTGCTAATACATTTGCCTTAATATTTGTTCCCGTCTTTTCTCTCTGTTGTATTTACTTATGCATTATGTTTGTGACGGCCTCCTAGCCTAAAGCTGTAGGTAACTGTCCAGATAATTTAGCATAAATTTAACTGAACATACCAACTTGTTATCATTTATGTTAAATTAAAATTATATATATATACATGTATATATATAAAGGGAAGGAGAAAAGAAACATAAGCAAAACACAATACCTGGCACCTAGAAACTAGGACACTTAATTACCAAGACAGTCAGCAAGTTCATGCAGTGCAAATCTGCTGTGTTACTGTCTCCTTGAGCTGTACTCCAAGAATTCAGACTCATGTTGGTGGAATCCAGATATCATGGGCAACATATTATTTGAATAAATCACCAGTTAAGTCATGATTAGTAACCAACAAGATCTTGTCTGTATTACACTATGAAAGATGGAGTTACAGAACTTGGGTTAAAGCACAGTAGTCTTTAGATTGACAGGGGTTAGCTGACTGTAATTGTATATTACTCCTGCTTGCAGTATGGTTTAGAATGGTTTGGAAAACCTGTGCTGACTTATCTGATGATGTTCCAAAGGGAGAGAAGTGATCATCTCAGCAAATGCCTTCTCTCTTCTGTTCTCTTTAACCCATGCACTGCTGAGCTGTTACTGGTCAGTGGCTTACTCTTGCTTGCAAATGGGTACCAGAGCAGTAGGGCAGTGATCACATATGTTTCTGGTGGATTATATGCATCTTTCTTTTCCTTTCTTTCTTCTAGGTCAAAGTAACATGGAGACTACTCAACGTGGGCTGGAGGACCTGTCAAAGAAACTGTTTTGAGATTGCCCCTTTGTTCTTCAAAGAGCAAAAAAAATCCATTTTTTGTGCTAAAAAAAAATAATAAATAAATAAAAATTAAAAAGGCTGATTGAACAATGAGACAAAAAAAAAAAAAAAAAAAAAAAAAAAAAAAAAGATATACATTCAGCCCTCTTTCTAACAGGTACTAAGGAGATGCCCCAGACCCTTACTTTGGACGTCCTGCCTCCCAGCACCAGAGGGCCAGAGCAGATGGCGTCTCCGCACCCCAGCCACCATCAGAGGGGCCCATTTGGATTAAGACATGAACCCAGACAATTTGGTGCTTTGGAGCCCCCTCCACACTCCTGGCTACATCAAGTCTCATCAGTCAACATAAAACTAAAAATACCAGGATGACCTTGCAACAGAAGTCAATAGACAGCACGTTGTTTGCCCTGAAGGCTGTACAGTTCATACTTGCCTTAACCCAACTGCATTGCACATCAGAGAAACTCAGTGCAAGCTTTCTGAAGTAACGTCCTTTAGGCTCAACACGCTGCTGTTAATTCTGAACAATTTCTAAGTCAGTGGTTTTCTTTTTTTCGTTTTGTTTTGTTTTCATGTCAGGGAATAAGGCTCTGTTGCTCCATGGCTCCAGAGTGACCAAGTAGAAAACTGCCAGCTATCAGAAAAGTGCTTTACTTTTGAGGTTCCACAGTGGTCAAGAAACACACAATTTATAATGGTTAAATGAAAAAGACAAAAAAAAAAAAAAGAAAGAAAATAGATCTTTTGGGGGGTCAGGGTGGGGAAAGGGGTAACATAAACTAATAATTGAACCTACTGGAAATAAGCAGCAGAAACAGTGCTTCTTAATCCCGCTGTTTTTATTTATCGCACTGTAGGTGCTTTTATAGCTATCTCTAAATGTCTTTTACTAACTACAGAGACATCTGCAAATTTCTATAAACAAAGGCCAACTGAATATGTACTAGCTATGTTTACTCTTTTATATCTAATTTCAACTGAAAATTCTCTGTAAGTGAGCTTTTTTTTCTAATTGCACCATAAGGGAACTATATATATATTTTTTTGGTTTTGGCTGGGGAGGGCAGGGAGGGACTAGTTGAGTTGAAGAAACATTGGAGACCTTTTTGTGGTATATTTGGGGGATCTGTTGTGTGTTAGAACGTGTATTTTATCTTCCTGTATTATTGTGGCTGAAAAAAACTGTGCTGTTACGTAGTTGGCAACAAGATGCCTTTGGGAATTTTGCTAGTAGGTCAATGTGTATATGAAATACTCTGAACTCCTAGGAACATATGTTTTGTTCTAACTCTGATCTGTATTTTCAAGCACTTAGGTGGCTTTCATTAGAAGAAACCAATATTTTGCTCAGGCTTTTCAGGAACTTGGATTGTCATTGTTTTTTTGCTCAGACTCTGCACAAGCAAAGGCACACACCTACCACACCTGAGGTGGCCATGTAGCTGTTGAGGGCAAGAGGAAAAGGTCAGCACTTGGAAAGGCTTAAGCTATCCCCAGGTGAATCCCTTTTCCTTGTTCATCAAACCCTCATATCCGCATGGCTTCTGAGCTCCCACAGCCCACACACTAACTCCACTCATCCATCCCTATACAAACCAGTGCCCTTTGCTGTGTCTGCATGGATGTAAAGTGTCACAAACCAACACTCTGGACAATGACAGAGGAACAGGCATTCATCAGTGAAGATATGGGACACATTCAAGAATTATACTTACATTTATTCAGTGAGATTTTATATATATGTGTGTGTGCGTGTGTGTGTGTGTATGTTTATGTAATACACAGGAATAACTATTGGCAGGGGCTGCATAATCCAGGGAGGACTCCAGCCCAAGATCCTGCTCATGATTTCCTGCATGAATTAGGCAAATCACTTAGGCCTGATCCAGTAGAGTACTTGTTGGATCTCAAGTTCAAATTTTCATACTTGGGCACCTGAAATTCTGAGCTCATTCTGGGTAGATCTGCTTTCACTTCCTGGAAAATCACGCAGCTTCCAAGTGCCAGACTGAAATTTCCCATAACCTGATGAATTTTGAAAGTTTCTACTTTTATGTAATATTTAATAGAGCAGTTGTATCATATTAAACACAATGTAGAGATTTAAATGGAATGAAAATGGCACAGCAGGGTATTTTAGCTTTCCCTGTATGAAAGTGAGTCAAAATCATGTTTCTCTAAGAATTTTTAACATGAAAAGAAAGCAGTTTAGGCACTTAGGCAATGTTCCAGTTTTCAGAAGATAATTTTTCATACCTTTCACTGACATCCCACAGAATGGCAACTACTGGTAGTTAGCAGGTTTAGAAGTCAGACAATTTAATGAAACATCTACACATAGTTTTTAGGCCTCATTTTAATTTAATAAAAGAAATGGCCTTAATTTCTCCGTGTCTTAGTCTTCCCATCTTTAAAAAGGGAATAATATGTGCCTCACAGGTTTTGTGAGAGGTATAAATTGTTCATGTTTGTAAAGTGCTTAGGAAATAGGAAGCACATTTAATAATTAAGTATTAAAATGATAAATGCATATTCATATATTACATATAGGGTAGATATACACACACACATACATACAGCATACATATATATATGTCTATATGAAGTTGATATTCATAACCCTGCTTAAGTTGCAGTTAGAGCACCACCATTAAAAAGAAATTAGGACTGTTGACTACTAAACTAAATGATTAGTGGACAGATCTCTTCTGGAAGCAGTTTAGAGCACAGTAATGTGAGAATATCTGGATGACATTTTTGATTTGTACAGCTGTATCCTCCTCAAAATCCAGTAAAGAATGTTATTTTTCTAGACTGGGCTTTTGTTATAAACTTAAATATTCAGAAGGTAAGAGATACAATCCAAATGTGTCTTTTTTTTCTTTTCTTTTTGGCATTTGTTAATTCTGAATGTATTTTTAACAAAAGTGATTTTTTTGACTTACTAGTGTAATTTGCATTTTAAAAAATAAATGGAAATAATATAGGTTTCCAAGCTATCCATGGCCCCCTGCTGCTATTCACAACTTATAGGAAACTAAAGATTACTGTTACCAGCTGAGCAACAATGTGGGATAAAAAATCCTGTTACTTTTACATGATGACAGTCCTGGTCTGTGCAGTGTACAGATGTGACACCACTGAATAGAAAGTGCCAGGTCATGACACCATTTTAACTCAGTCATAGGTAGCATGCATTTTCATTATCACTGACACTAAAAGGTTTCTTTACAAGGCTAACTGCAATAGACTCTTTCCTTAGAAAGCAGCTTTTTTTTTTGCGCACTCATCAGGAATTTTAAGCCTATGATAGGTTTACAGTTGCCAACAGTGTTAAATACAGCAAAAGTAATCCTTGTTAAGAGGGAGCTATGTAAAGTGGATATTTCCACTGCATTCATTTTCTTTTATATGCTGTTCATTGTACCTGCACCAAAACAATGAAATCCTGTCTTAAGTGACATCTTTACAGAGCTCATGTATATTGACAGCTTGCCTGAGGTCATTTAGTAAAAATGAAGTGGGACAGTGAATATTTTGAGATACATGGTTGTGCTCTCTTCAGACTATTCTTTAGTAAGATAGTTCAGTAATTATTGCCTTTAGGATTTTTTATGCTATAATTATAGTGCAAGTGATATTTTTCAGTCAGGTAAGGAGAAAAGGGTTGGGCTCCACTTGCTTAATTTAAGTACTGGTTGCAATACTTGGATGTTGTACAGCATTTTGAAAAAGGCTGATGCAAAGCGTATTGATTTGTGGATGTCTCCAGAAAGGAGTGGTTGTTAACTCAGTCTCTGAAGGTTTTTATCATTTGCACTCTCACCCTCTATTTGAACACACTGATAGTAGGCAAAACAAAACTCCACACTGCATGAAGCCTTCCAGTTTGTAATATTTTTATTTCCAGTTCTCTGTTTTCTTTTTAAATGCAATTACTTGGAGGACAACTCTGAGTAAATTCCATCCAAATCCAAATCTGAATTTCCATTCAAAGATGGGAAGTTCCGTAAATAGACTATGTGTATTTCTTTCTCTCTCCTTCTTCTCTTCTTTCTCTTTATTTCTATCTTTGTTCTGATGTGTTTCCTCAACTTAACTGAGATGAAATTGATAAGCTTTCTCAGTTTGTGTTCTAGCTAATCTAGAGTTTGTATTCTAGCTAATCTAAATCTGGCTACTTTACAGTGTATGTGTATTGGAGACAGACACTAAAGTTGATCAAAATTTTGTTTAAGAACCAATACATAGAAGTATTGCAGACAGTTTTGTGTCCACTGTTCCTTAGAGAAGGGTGCAGATCAGATGTTTTTCTAATCAATCTGCTCCAAGCTATGTGCAAAATTAAATGTAATTACCATGCATAAAAGAAACCACCCTTTAGACTGCAGTTATTCATTCTCATATAGAAGTGTCACAACACAAAATAAGTGAAAGGTGCTTCCTTCATGTATTGGCTAATACACTTCATCCCCCGTGGACCAGAGGAATCAGCTCTGTTTAGTCTTGTGTCCTGGCAAGCACCTCTGTTCAGACATTCACCAGGAGAAACAATTGCAGCCAGTTGGCTTTGTGGCTTTCGCATAGCTGCTGGGAGAAAGATATTTTACCGAATGTGGAGCTCTAAGTAGTGTCATGCATGCATTCATTATGCATTTTCCTCCACGTGTACAAAAGTGGGCTCTTTTAAAATGTACTCTTCCTTTATCTTTAGAGACCAAGACAGTGTCTTTTAAAGCTACTTCCAAATCTTGCTGACATCACTGAAGGGTTTTTTCTTCTGGTCTAATCAAAGCATTTTTCTTTTCTTTTCTATATTGTGTAGAATACTTAGCTCTCAGGACATATCTTGGATAGGAATAACGCTGCAAAAAATCGAACGTTCAAAAAATTGCTTGTGGCCTTATCTCATTCACAATTAAACCTCCCAGACAAAGGTCAGACTTCTACATTCAGCAGTAGAAGAGAATTTTTCTACCACCTCTTACCTATCTACTTTCCTAGCTTTGCCTTCGTCCTGCTGGCAGACAAGTCATATGGAGCTAAACATGAAAAAGCATGTTTACATTCAACTTGTGCTCTTCAACAGTCTTCTGTCCTCCCATACATTTTCAAATCACCCTTATTTGATACCTTTCTTTTCTTTCTCCCTCTCACCACCTTCTTCTTGACCCTTTCTCACTTCCCTACTCTGCCTGAATACATCCACAAATCCCCTACTTCAAGTATATACTGCTCTTTGTCACTTTGATTGTTTCAAACTCCTCACATAACGACAGCAATGACAATAATGGAGGATGGTGTCATTGTGGATATGTGCAAAATTGGAAGAACAGAAAGCAAAATGGTTACATACATCCTCCAAAGGCCCCAGATATAGTGAGACATGTAATACAGCTGTAAAGGTTGACAGGTACAGAAGCCACGAGATTCAGCTAGCCCTAGTAAGAATCATTTTCAAATGTGCAATTGCATTTGCTAAAGCTATAGTTCAGTGAGTACAAAGAGAGTCATAAATATCTAGCATTGAAAAAGACACAGGTGAACTAGGAATGAATTCATAGAAAATGTTTTTATGAACACTGACTGAATCAGATTCACATTTCAGTCTCTGAATTTGTCTCAGATTTTTTTCCTCTTGCAAATATTTGGATGGTTGGTTTCTGTGCATGCAGGTGTTCAGAAGGAAACTCTTTGTTCCTACGAGAACATATAAATATGCACAATTGCATTGATTCTCAATGCATCTACGTGCATTTGTGCTAAATTTTGGCTCATCTCTCTCAGTAATATAAATATATAAATATTATCTGAGTATATTTCATGGTGGAGACACAAAAACACATACACAGTCTCTCCCCTTTTCTATTTTTAGCTTTTTCTATCCTCCTTCTCAAGGGATTCAAAGTCCTGAGTATTTATTTTTCAGATAGGCATTATTTATATAAAAATTACAATTACTGATACTCACTGGATGTACAAGCATGGTGCAATGTATAAACACAAAAAATAAGATAGTACTTTCTGCAAAGAGCTTGCATATTACATAAAGTAAATGAGACTTTCAGTTTAGAAGGAAGGAAGGAAGGAAGGAAGGAAGGAAGGAAGGAAGGAAGGAAGGAAGGAAGGAAGGAAGGAAGGAAGGAAGGAAGGAAGGAAGGAAGGAAGGAAGGAAGGAAGGAAGGAGGAAGTATGATCTCAATGATCTGACAGTCTCACTCTGTACAATTATAAGGCTATATGTCTAGTTTATGCATGTGCATATAAAAGTAGAGTAAATGAGTCAGCCAATTATGTATCACTAGAGTAGCCAATTAATTTATGATAGCTCCATATAGATGCATTGTATCAAATCCTACGTTTTAAAGGCATCTACAGCAGCAGCTATGGAAGAACAACATCGAAGGGACTGCAAATTGATGCCATCACAAAAGGTTGATGGATTGATTCAATTAATCAGTAAGTCATTTCTAAGAGTTCTGCAGGGATTTATTTACCAAACACTTACATTGTTTATTTTCCTCTCTGGAGGGTATGTGTACTGTCATTTTTCTTCATTATTCTTCTTGTTTCATTCATCAATTTCTGACAAATATTTTCATGCCAATATGTGGCATGTTATGCATGGAAATTGTCCACATTTACTGATTTAAAGCAATATACTCGGAGCTTCCAGCAGCCAAAAACTTTTGTTTATTTCCCTCAGGTCCTGAGAAACACTAACCATCTATAATTAATTTAAAGATATGTACTCCATTTAATTGCTGCTTTCAGTGTCTGCTCCACATGACAGGAATGTAAGGTCTTGTCTAGCATGACATGTGGGTACCTGCTTGAACTTCAGACAGTATCTTACTATGAAAAATATATTGAACACTGTTGACACTATATAAAATAATTGTTTCATTTTGGATTTGATCTTTTTTATAGTTCAAACCCAGAAAGGCAATGTAAGGATTGTACAAAGAATGTCAGAATTTACATTATGTTTTTTCATAGACTTTTTTTTTTATTGTTATTTAAATATTGTCATCATGTGTGCTTCAAAGGAAATACATGGAAATGGTCAAACTAGATCATTTTGCATATTACTAAATGGTGGATGCTGGGCAGGTAAGAGGTCTGTGAAGGATGAAGAACTGAAACAGAAAGGACACCCCACCTGAAAGTGTAAAGTTTCATTTGGAAGAATATTTGGAGGAATTTTGAACCTGCCATATCTATTTTAATTTTTCTTTTGTGATTTCTTTTCAACTATCAGGAATACTTAACCCTTAAATCAAAAACAATATTTTTCATGTACTCATTCAATACATACATACAGCATGGGTGTGATATTCAGGTATCCTTAACACCTGCCAAATTCCAACACCACTTTTAAGAGACTAGGAACAACTTCTCAAGAAAAGCCCCAGTGTCAAGAGTCATGGCAGTCCACACCATCTGAGGATCTTCCCTCACCAATTTAGAAAACTCCCACTATCTATTAGACTGGAGGACACCAGAGGGATGGTGGCAATAAAAATGAAATTGCCTAATCTGAAATTTATTGAAGATGTTAGCAGAGTGAAATCACAGTATAGGTCTGATTACAGCCAAAAGTTTGTGGTCTAAAGGTAATGGTTGGGACTGCCATAAACAAGTTTAAGAAGACGGGGAAAACCATGCCAATATGACCAAGGGGATGAACCCTATGCCACATACTCCAAGCTGACTTAAAGGAGTAATGGTACCTGTACGGCATGAATGATGATGCTATGCAACTCCTTCTGTCTGCAGAGAGGACCTGGGATTGAGAAAGGCGAAACATGGTCACATTCTAGGTCACAGTAACACACAGACAATGATCTCAGAGAGCCATATAATATATGGTCAGTACCATTTGCATCTATGGCCATTTTCCTCTGCCCACCATTTTGTTCTGTTGGGATTGTTTCCAATGTTGCAAATAATTGCTAGAATACTTGTTATTAGCTTTGATTTATTTTTTTTCCCATCAACAGTTTAAAATTATTTCCTTCTTCCTATCAAGTTTGAAATTGCACCCATTAAAATAAACTGAGCTGTAGTCTTAGATACAAAATATTTAGCTCTATCCCCAGGTCTCTTTTATTACAGACAGATGGAGCCAGACTCTTCACAGTGGTGCCCAGTGCGAGGGCAAGGGGCAATAGACACAAACTGAAATATAGGAAATTTTGCATAAATGTGAGAAGAAAATGTTTTACTGAATCATCCGACTAAGCCCTGGCACAGGTTGCCCAAAGATGTTGTGGAGTCTCCCTCCTTGAAGATAATCAGATCCTGTCTGGACTGGAGAACCTGTTCTAGGGGTCCCGCCTTCAGCAGGGGAGTGGGCCATATGACCTCCAGAGGTCCCTTCCAGCCTCAGATATTCTCTTGTTCTGTGACTCACCTCTCATTTAAGCTATATTTGTTTCTCTCTGAAAATATTTCCATCATCACCAAAAAATGCAAAACTGTTGCTCGCTGTCCTGGGGGAAACAGAATTAACTTCTGTAGTGAACCCAGCTCCATTAAGATCAGTAGGAATTTTACTGCTTGTTTCAGTGACAACAGAAGATCTCACTTTTGCCCCTTAATGGTGCCCAAGTATTTGCTTTGCTTGAAAAACAAAAATTTGTTTTAACAGAAATTACCCCAATAGTTCTTATATGGCTCTATTTTCATTTTTTCATATTTCATACTCGGCATTTGCAAAATGCATGGTCAAGTCATAAGTATATATATATAATAAAATAAAAATAAGATAAGATAAAAATAAAATAAATAAAATAAAATAAAATAAAATAAAATAAAATAAAATAAAATAAAATAAAATAAAATAAAATAAAAATATTATCTATAGTCATTTGTGCTGACCTATGTGATTTGCTTATTGCCATTTTCATGCCAGTAAAATCTATCTATCATATCACAGAATCATAGAATGGTTTGGGTTGGAAGGGACTTTAAAGACCATCCAGTTCCAACTCCCTGCCATTGACAGGGACACCTCCCACCAGACCAGGTTGCCCAAAGCCCCATTCAGCCTGGTCTTGAGCACCTCCAGGGATGGGGCATCCACAGCTTCTCTGGGCAACCTGTGCCAGTGCATCACCACCCTCTGTTTAAAGAACTTCTTCCTAACATCCAATTTAAATCTCCTCTCTTTCAGTTTAAAACCATTCCCCCTTGTCCTATCATTATCTACACAAGTAAAAATCATCCCCACTCTTCTGTGTATTTCATTTCATGTGAATGAGTATCACTCCAGGGGATTAGCACCCTGGGAGACTTTCTTCAAAACATGAGTATTAAGGAGGAATCAAAAGATATTTGCATAGCTATTTGGCCAATGTGATAATGGAAATCTGCTACATGGCCTCTCTTCACTTTATAAATAAATGTTAAATATCAGTTGTAACCTACAATTTTCAGTCAAAGTATTTTATGTCCTTCTAGCTACTTGCTCAATTGTGCAAAGCTCTTCAGACTTTATAAGTTTTCCATTGAGCAAACTAATTCAGCAGCAGGGAAAATTTTGCACATAGAAAGATAAAGCACAACCTCAAAAGGCAGTTTAATAATATCCAGTCCTTGTGGATATCTAATACTTTTGCCAAAAACATCACTTAGAATTTCTCCTGTGCCTCTCTTTCATTAATTCATGGTCTGAAATGTAATTCCTAATAAAACTGTCTCCAAGTGAGACCTCCACCCTGACAGCTGCTTCCTTTCCAAACTGATGTCTATAACTGTATCTGGCTCAGTGAAAGGAAATATAGAAGAAGGTAGCATTTCTTCCTCACACCTCTTCCGTCAGGCTTGTCTTTCTCAAACCTGGACACTTGAGACTTGTACCATGACAGTCTTGGCTCCAATTTGCATTTTGGGTAGTTAAACTGAACCTTGGAGATACACTAATTAAAATTAAGGATGATCTTTGTATCATTAGTGGCAAAGCATCCAGGGTATCAGTAGAACTCAGTCAAATGAGCAGGGACATTTCTAGTCACTCATGGAGTGGAGACACCCTTCAAGCAGGGATAGACAGGAAGGACAGCAAGATCCACCTCCCTGCTCCCTGCTCTGCTCCTGCTTGGGCTCCAGCATCCTCTGCACTGAAGTACCTGTGGTTCACAGAAGTCACCAGCTGTCCCACACAGGAATCCTGGACAGGCAGAAGCAGCAAGTCTGGAACTGCAGGAATCTCTTCTCAGGTATATTTTTTAACCAAATCATTCCTTTCTTGGAGGAGAAGCACTCAGACTTTTGCCTGGCTCCAGCTCTTGTATCTGAGGAGTCAAAACTCCATCTTGCCTTGCTCCTGGGAGACATTGCACTTGCTAAGAAGTTAGTTCAATTAAAGGAGAGAGTTTTAACACTACAAAACATTTGCAATAGGAAAGCTATAGCAAGGTGTACATCTGAAAATTAAGCCTTAGATGACCAATGTCACAGTTTGAATTTGAATTTATTTAAGCCTCTTTTATGGGTGTGAAGACATCTTGATTAACATGCATAGCTATCCAGTGTTTTATTATTTTTATTACTGCTTATTGATATACTTATTTTCTTTAGTTATCTATTATTTTAGAATCTCTGTTTAACTTATGTCGTCAAATTCTGTTTAACTCAGTTGACCATTAATTCCCTCAGATCATCTCCCCCAGATTATATTCCATTCCTATCATCTTTGCTTTCACAAGAGACTTCTCCAGATTTGTGAAATGGAAGTTCATCACTCCTTTTTTTTTTATTCCTTTTCTGCACTTCATTTTTCATCTTTATTGTCCATAGCTGAGCCTGGAAAGAGAGATCAGGTAGATCCTTGAAGGATCTGGCACTGATGCCAGATCTATGTTCTGGCACATAAAACCAAAGGAGTTTCCAGGGAAATCTGGGTGGGGAAGGGTCCCTCAGGGACCTTCTCAACCACTCTCAAATAACCTTCTAAAGCACTACAAGGTTGCTCACAGATTTAAAGAATTGGATTCCACAGTCCACGCCATCCCTTCGGGTACTTTATTCCTGTAATGTCAATGAGGAGAGTTAACCTCAAAACAGACCTCTGGTCTCACTGAAAGTCAGTGGGTCTTCAACTCTTCTTGGGCAGTTGGCTTCTTGGGCCTTTATTGAAAGCCCCAGTAAATGCTTATTTTCATTTTTTAATTCCTTTGAAATGAAGCACAAAGACCTTTGAAAACTATTGCTCTTTATGATTAGACCCTGTGGACTGGTACAATTCACACATCAGGCTACAGAAAAGCATTAATTTGATTCAGCCCTCAAGTTTTCAGGGTTCTCCATGTCTTACGTGCTGTTAATGTCCCTGAGATTTATCACAGCTTGCAGGGAGAAAGAATTAGAAATTTCATCCACATCTGCAGTGATATTTTTCTTTTGCAACCAGTGACTTTTATTTCAGCTCCTGATGTAATGACGCATGCCAGTAATAACAAAAATAACTCTGATCTGCAACAGCCTACACACTGCGACAGTTTGCACAATACTTCGTTACCCTCTAACTCCAACACTTCAGAATCCCTTCCTCTCCCATCTGTCCCAAACAAGTGGGAGAGGCTTTATGCCACAAAAGGTATTCTTTAAAGTACCTCTGTGGAACACAACATAACAACTCTGCCTTAAGAAAAATGTTGTGAGCCCTTCCTGCATGTCAGAAGGGAAGCTGCTGCTAATTATAACTAAGATCTTGTCAGTTATCCTATTTCACTGTTAATTTTTGTAAGATCCTGAAGAAAGCAAGCAAATGCATTAACAGAAATGTGCCAACAGTGAGTTGCTGTAATTCCCTCCCCAGCTTTCCAAAACCTGCCTCAGGCTCAGAGATGTGGAGCCATAGCACAGCAGCGCCGGCCTTACACAGGCAACCCAGACAGGCAAGCAGCTGGAAAGGGCCACAGCCGCCGGCAGGGAGCAGCCTGACCACTGGCCTTTTTCCTGACATATCTGGAGCATGGAAAGTATCTGTCACTCAGGCTCCTTTACCTGAGGAAGCAGGTGTAAAATAAATCCTTCTTAGTACTACTGGCTTCAGTAAAGCAGGGTGTGTGTTAAGATGACACGCTTGTCTCCCTGGGGTTTTGGTACAGCCAGTTATATCCTACTCTGTGGACGACCCAAGAGGACAGAAATCCTTCTGCTAAGATGTCAGTGCACAGTTAACATTCCTGCAGAGCCAAGCCTTCCCCAGGGAGCCTGCCTTGTCCCACAGTCTGGGTGTGCAGCACACATATATATAAAATAGAAAGGACTGCTTCATGTGAAATAGTAACCTAACATACCTTCATTACTGTGACCTCTCTGGAAGCCTAAGTGGGTCTCAAAGGGAGTGGGACTGTAAAATATATCTGTCTGAAGGCTGCCTTGCTTGGCTACAAGAGTACAAAGGGATCCTGCTGAAAACAAGAACATGGTCCAGCATTCAGCAAGTCAGAAAACGTACCCTTTTTCTTCAAAGTTTTTTATTGCTATTCACAGAATCAGAGAATCATAGGTTTTCAGGTTGAAAGTTAGGAGGACTTTCTTATCAGAAAGAGCAGCCAGGCATTGGAACAGGTTGCCCAGGGAAGTGGTGGAATCACTGTCCCTGTGGGTGTTTAAGGAAAGGTTGGACCTGGTGCTTAGGGATATGGTTTAGTGGGTGACAGTGGTGGTAGGGAGATGCTTGGATCATATGACCTTGGAGGTCTTTTCCAGCCTTAAATGCTTGTATGATGACATAATGGTTTGGGTCGGAAAAGACCTTAAAGCTCATCCAGTTCCACCCCTCCTGCCATGGGCAGGGACACCTCCCACCAGAGCAGGGTGCCCAAAGCCACATCCAGCCTGGCCTTGAACACCTCCAGGGATGGGGCATCTACAGCTTCTCTGGGCAGCCTGTGCCAGTGTTATCACTGCCCTCATAGTGAAGAATTTCTTCCTTATATCTAAGTTGAAATCTCCCCTCTTTTAGTTTAAAGCCATTCCCCTGTGTCTTATCACTATACTCCCTGACAAAGAGTCCCTCCCCAGCTTTTCTGTAGGCTCCCTTTAGGCACTGGAAGGCCACAATGAGGTCTCCCCAGTGTCTTCTCTTCTCTAGGCTGAACAACCCCGACTCCTTCAGCCTGTCTTTATAGGAGAGGTGCTCTGGCCCTCTGATCATCCTTGTGGCCCTCCTCTGGACTCGTTCTAATAGGTCCATGCCTTTCTTGTGCAGGAGGGCTCCAGAGCTGAATATATTGTTTTGGGAGGGTGTCATGAGAGTGAAGTAGAGAAGGAGAATTGTGTCCCTCAACCTGATGGCTACACTTATTTTGATGGTATTTTTTGTTATTCATAAATAACAACAGGTGCAGTAGCTGATTTAATTTTTTTTTTTTTTTTTTTTTTTACTCCAAAAAACACATCAATGCCTATTTGTCAACGTTTTGAAAGCAGGGATTTTTCACACCCAATGAGACCATGGAATCTCACTGTTGAATGCCAAAGCACAACAGCTCTTTTGCCCTTGCTGCAATTCAGTACAATTAACACCCTTGCACAGAGGGTACAGAATTACAAAGGCAAAACAGAGTAGCAGAGATTAACAGACGGTGAAGAATGCAGTATATTCAGTAGAAGCTTAATGAGAGAATCCCATGGTAACCATCAGGCTTTAGCTTTTGTGTGCAGCTATCTGTAGAAATGCTACTGGCACATTGTGTGGCTTGCTGGTGACACTTTCTGTTCAAGAGAGAAAATTTGAGAGAAGAGCTGGATTACCCAAAGCCTTGGCAATGGGACATAAGGCTAGGGGCATGCCATGTGTATGTATGTGTTCATGGTATTTGTACTCTGGTGTCCTGGAGAAGATCATTGCAAAGTATCAGGCAGTGTTTACACAAGTCATGGTGTAGTACATGCAGTTCAAACAGAAGCTGGTGAGCTTAAATGGCTTTCAAAACAGAAGGAGTTTATTTCCTTTTTCATATAATACTTGCCAACCTTCATATAATCAAAATTTGAAACAATAGCTTCAGAAGCATCCAACATTTTTGCTGCATATATAGAATTTTATTTTTCCAAGTAGCAGGTACAATTTAATATGAGGTACTGTTTTAATAGCTGCGTGGACTAGGAGTCTGAAATATTTTCTCTTATTTTCACATCACCCTAACTTCCACCTGGGTTAGTATCAGACTTGGGTCTTAACTGCACTGGAAAGAATGGAAACAAATTATCAAACCATTCAATGACAGGGTCAGAACAAAAGTCTTCTTCCAGATCCCATTTGCTGTGACAGCTGACATCTTGACTATCCTTCCTATTGCATTGGTTTCTGCCAACTGTGACCTAGGATCAAACTAGCCTGAAATAAATGCACAGGCTTTCAAATTAATAAAGATTTTTAAAACATTCTGCTATTAGTAATTCAGGTTTGTCACATGCAACCAAGCAACACTATTGAGGTGTAAACTGGGTTTGCATTCCTAAAAAAAAAAAAAAAAATAGTGTTACAAAAAACTAACATCATGAATTTCTGTAAAACAATTGTTTTCTGTCACACTGTGCCATAAATGTGAAATCTGCAGATGCCAGTCCTCACATTCCTATGGATTAACTGCTTTACCACATATTGCACAGGCATGTGGAGAGTCTCACTGCAGAACTTGGGACTCTGGGGCATTAGTGTAACTGTCACTGAGGAAATGACTCTCTGACAAAGTGTTCCTTCACACATCCATGGTGGGTTTGCAGGTCTGAGTCACACTAGTGAGTCACGCTGTCAAACAAGAATAACGTTAGGTGCCAAAGTTGGTATGATGCTCAGGTCTCAGGCCTCCTCTGTGCCTCCCTGCTACTTGCTCCCTGCCTTTGGCTGATAGGAAGGAATATTTCTAACCACCAGCTTGGCAGCCCACAATGACAGTTCTTCTCTGTTAGCAAAGTGTCCTGGATGTGACTGGAATCTCCCAGGGATCTTTCCTACACTGAAAAGTAAAATATTTGACATTTATCAGACTAGCCTGAAGTAACTCACAAAGGGGAAGAAAACATAACGTTGAAGAAAATGTATTTACTCTAGAAAAGGTGAAGAAAAGTGAAGGAATTATTTATTGGTTTTGGAAGTGAGTACAAAGAAAGGAAATGACAAAACACCTTAAAACTGCCTCACGTGTCAGCTGAGTCTCGGGCCATGTTGTCTGTTTTGCTCAGCTGGCAAAGCTGACATGACAATTTCACACTTATCAGAATTAGGGCCTAATTCCTTAGACAGATCACATCTCTTGGGTATTACCTTTCTAAATAAAATCCTGAGCTGATGTAAAAAATCCGCAAAGAATCCCTTGAACTGAGATGCACCCCTTCCTTCATCCTGTGATTTGTAATTTTGGTAATTAATTGAAAATTGTGATACCAGCTCTAAAGTTCCTCGCTAATGAAATGCTGTCTGTCATAATGTAAATTTTGAATATGCAAGGGTGCTTCAGAAACCCACACAGACTCATCCAGGGCAGCATGCTCTATGTGCTCATATCCTGCTCATCTCCAGAGATGCCTTTTGGCCCTTCCATAATTCAATGAAATGTTTTCTTGGTGGCCAGCAGTAAACATCCTTGGCAGCCAGTAAATAGAGCTTTTTATATAAGACTAGTGTGACCCTTCTTACAACCTCAGGGTCTATATACTTATCTTTTACATGAGTTAAACTCATGTAAAGCATTTAAATTCTAAATGCACTTGAGCAGAATCACTCCTTATAGAAAATTCCAGTCAGAATACAACTAAGTATTTGCTTTGAATGTACAACTTGTGGTGGGAAATGATGCAAGCTTTAAGACAGTCAGGCATTTGGAATAGGCAGTACCCTAAATCCTGTCTGTGAGATTTGGAGGACGGTAACACAGTGAGCTGTTAGAGCTGTAGCTCCTGTGTAGGTTGAATTCCTTTGGGCACATGGAGGAGGTGGCTGATGCTGTTTCACTTCTTGAGAAGGGAATTGGAAGGTCATCAACATCTACAGGCAAGAAAGGCAAGTGCTAGAAAGGAGATGTGTGTGTGAAAAGAAGAAAATCCTTGCAGAACAAAGGAGCTTTAGGGCAGGTGGAGAGCCAAGTGAGTATATTTCATGTCAAGAAAGAGTGCAAGTTTTTACAAGCACTGCTTACCCAGATGCAGGTGGACACAATTTTCCTCTCAGTAGATGTGAAAGTGAATTTCACCCCTTCTACAGGTAAGGTAAGTCTAGACATGGGATGTGACATTTAAGTTTGTTTTGTACAGTAAACATCTCATGCTGTAAACTTATGCATCTTTGGAGCTTATGAACAACCATTTTGTGCTTTTAAAGGCCAGATGAAGCTCAAGGAAATCTCAAGGTTGGAGCCAGGGGTAGAATGGTAGGAAGGAATATGGTTAAGCCACAAAGGGGAGGCATCTCAGTAGATGCCTTGGGTTTTAAGGTCTGTCATTTCACCTACATACATAACAAGGTCTGTTCCGTGCATTTGTATGTATTGCCACTAGGTCAGCCATGGAGGATGTAGACCATTAGTTGGGTTGCTTATTGCATCCCAGAGGTCAGTGTCTTGCTGGAAATCACCTTCTGAATCTCATAGGGTTTGTGTGGACATCAACTGCTGTGCTCAAACTGATAAGAGCAGCTCCTAAGCATCTGTGATCTCACCCAGAGAAAAGCCCCTCCTTTGGCTTTCTAACATCCAGCCTGGGGTATTCAGTTATGTCACTAGAGTTGCACTGACCCTTATAATCTTGTTTTGGAAGGGATTTTGTATACTGGTATTTGTATAATGAATAGTATTTCTACTTTTCTCCTCTGTTCATTCATCTATTTTAATGCACCCTGGTGTGAAGCTTTGGGAAGGAAAAGACACTCTTTTCACAGGGGTCACAGCTTTTAGTTGTCTCTTTGATAGAGTATGTGAAGAAGAAATGTTTGACTCCAGAGGTGCATTTTAGCAGCTTAATAAACAAAGATGTAGCCCTCTTGACCACCTGGAACAGTACCAGAACCTGTTTGCTGATTTGTGTGCACCTCCAGTAGCTCATGGGACAATTGGCAGTACAGGCACTGACTGCATGTGTGCACATAAATGAAATGCCAGTGTTTTGAAATTTTTCAAATGTGTCTTGTGCTTCATTGTGTGAAGTGAACACATTACTGTTGCTTTGGTTGGTGAAAATTGTCTTTGTGTCAGTAAGTTGAAAGCTAAGTGATGCATTGCCTATTGGACCTACTTAAAAAATATTTTTATGATGATAATCTAGTATCAGGTTAAGGGCATCCTTTATCACCTACCCATTGCTTCTAGGTTCTCTAAAATACATCATCTGTTAGTATAAGAGCTTCTGTTTCTGCCTTTAGCAGTTCTCTAATGGAAGTATCTATTAATTCATTAATGCATATTAGTTTATTCAAATATTTCAGACGTTGCCATAGAGTTTTTATTGCCTTATGAAAGAAAAATACACAAAACATCATCATGTCCTGAACATATCTAGTCTTTTACACACATTTGGGACCAATGAAATATGTTTGATCCTCAGACTTCCCATAACATCATTGTCAGATTCATAAATCTTTTTAGATGCGTGGAAGGAGTTTTCTCCAGTGTCACTGCTTTCTTTCCTTTCATTTTCCAGGTTAGCTTTGTGTGGTGTTTTTTTTTTCACTCCAGAAGTCCTGATAGGCCAGGAGAACTTGCTTTGGGCAAGCCATCCTGACCTACTCTTTTAAAAGATTCATCACATTGATGCTCTCTATTTTTCTCAGAATTTCTGCTCCTTTTCTTGCAGACACCAGTACATCTTGCTAAAGAAATTTCTCTTCTGGGCTTGTCTTTCACTTTGAAGTCATACCTTTGTAGGTTTATGACCATGTGTGATGTCTAGATGGTGCAGAAACTTAGGATTTGTCAAGTATATCCCCTAAGGTTTGTGATCTGTTCAAGTATACTGAACTGTATGTACTGACAGCCAGTGACAGTGGTAAATTCTTTTCTGTTTCAGTATAATTTTTCTTTGGTAGTTCTACGTTCTTATTCTTTATGCCCCCAGGTGTCTCCCAAAAAATTCTGCATCATCCACTCTTTATGGGATATCTATGTTTTCAGTGTTGTGACCAGAATTTCTAAGAACATACCCTGGAACATATCCTAGGAATTTGTTGCTGCTATTTATTCTTGCCATTTATTGTTGTTTAAAAATGATACAGGTGCAGTGTTCTCAAAGTTCTCATCAAATTTTCCCAATAAAATCCTTTCCATTTCTTACTTAGCATTTCGTAGCAGAGATCTGTATTTATCTATGCTAGGTAAACCATCACAATTACTATAGATTTTGATTTTTCCACCAAGAACTTGGTTTCAAAATGCTTTATGGCTTTCACTTTGTTTGAACAGGATCAGAGGTATTTTTTCCCAAGGTATGCTCAAAGTAACTCACACAACAATTTTTATTTTGCTATGATTCAGTTTAAGATGACACTCCATCTTAGGAGTAGTGCTATTAGGTTTTTGCTGAGTGTCTCTGTACATTAGATTGCCAACAGCAAGGACTTGTACTCCCTGTAATATTTCACTATACCCTTTCTGGACTTGAGCAAATGCTGTATGAATATACCAGAAAGCGTATTCTGGAAAACCTGTGTTCTAGACACACAGTTCAGACTTTGACTTTGTCATGGTCCAATCTGACACAGTGTCCAGATGCAGATTGTAGTTGCTGAAGAGGGCCTGCAAGTGATGCCCTCTAGGACAGATAGACTATAGCTTTATATATCGGCTATAGCTGTGCTATAGAGAGGAAGAAGACATGAGACCCTTCCCAAGGGTCATGTCCTGTGTGATCACATAATCAGCAGAGAGAGGGAGACGAGTGGGAGATGCAAGGTAGCTCAGGCTCAGCAGAGACTCTCTTTAGTTTTGGTAATTGATTTTGGTAGAGAGCCCATGCTATGTTGGTAATCTCTGCCACTGGGATTTCCCCTTTTTTCAGCTATACTCAGTGATATGTTGTTGCTCCTTTCCCACACTGCTCTCTGTGAGTGGTGGCAGTCATCATGGTACGGGTGCTATTTGCACTGTGTTTGGAGGAAGCCAAGTCCTTGGAGTCTGGGAGACATCAGGTATCCTTTAAACACACCAATAAAAGATTTCTCAATCTTCTCTGCTGAAAGATGACTCCATAGACAATCAAACTGATATCAGGCTTCCTGATGTTAAGGCAAACATTCTCACAAGTAACTCTGCTGTCAGGGCTGTCACACAGGCTTCAAGATTACAGTATTTTTCCATGTACTTACATCTAAACCTGCATTTCTTCAGTATGCCTCTATGACTCTAACAATCTTGCTGATAAACCATATGAATATTGTGGCTTGGACCCAACACTGAGTTGTTCTGTCTATTCTGGCAAACCATGGGTAACATAAACGTGGCATAAGCACATTTTCTTGTACTGCATTGGAGCAAAAGTGAACATATCTGTCCTTTCGTTAATCACTGCTGTGCAAGGACCTGGACTGTATTTTTCTCTGTGCCTATATACCATGTTGTGCAGAGTGCTTTCCTCATACACACTTCTTGGTAATTCTTATCTGACAACATGGGCACAGCTTTCTTCCTCTGTTGACTTTTCCACCTTTCAGAAAGGGATGAGTTTGGGCTGGCAGGTGTCCCAAAATCCTAGACAAATGGCCACTGTCCACACACAGGGTAGCTTTGTCTCCTCCTTAGAACAAGTCCAACATAACTGAAGTCCATTAAAACAACTGGGCATGTTCTTTCTGATTGATCTGCACATGCACTGCAAATCTGGACAGTCAGTGGATGTACCGCCACTGTACAGCACATGAACAGTGTGTCAGATGCTTGCTGTTGACACAGTGAATTTGCATGCCTCTTGCCTGGGGAGTTTTGATCGGAAGGAAATTTTAGGCCCCTCGCCAACAGCAAATTTATCTGGTCTTGGAACATCAGCTGTTTGGCATGAAGCCATACTTGGGGGCATTTTTCTTTGAGTGATGTGGTCTGGCAGACACTACATGCTTCATGTGATTATGCTCTGTCACATGCTTTCCTTCAATTGCTTTTCATATCTTGATGTTATCTTCACAGTGTTCTTTTTTTCTCTCATATGCATTGTGTACAGCATATACACCTCGCCATCATATATATGTCATGAATGATGTCTATGACTTAGCAAGTTTAGTTCCTTTCTGTCTTCCTGTGTTCATATATTCATGCCCACTGTGACTTCCCCTGTCTGAAACTGCTCTCTTTTTTCTCTTAGAGATGTTTCATCTGACTACAGCAGCTGTTGTCACTTTGTTCCTTCTATACATATTTTCCCATTTAAATTCACCTGATACTTGAGAACCACTTCTTTTGCATATCTCTTTGACTCTATCTCTTAAATTGTTCCAAGGCGTCTCTTTCCATCACTTTCAGATTATTTCCTTTCTATTTTCTATAGAAATAAGATACAGACATAGATATAGAAAATATCACCTTTCCTGTATCTGACAAGCAATTGGTCTCTTTTCCCATGGTTCAGCTGTGCTCTTCAACAACACTTGTCTTGATTTCTTTTCTCTACTTAGCTCTGTATGTTCTTCCACCATAACCCTTAAGTTTTGTATGGACATTCCCAAACTTGACATCAGATCACTTATTTAACTAAACTCTTCCTAAAATACTTCTGTTCTAGTTCTAGAGGTTTAGTCATTAACATCTAGGTTAGATTCTTCTTTTTTTAAGGAAAAAAATTATAGCCTATCTTCTGTCTCATGTTAGATGTCACCTTATGTTATTGTCATTCTCCAGTTTTACTTCCCTCTTGACTGCACTGCTTTTCACTTGTTGTTTCAGTTTAAGTCTCTGCACTTTTTCAAAATATTTCTCTAGAAAATATTATGCTCCATAGTGGTGGAATCATAGAAAAAAAGAATTACCTACTTGTGGGCACATGACATTCCCAAACAACCACAATTTAGTCAAATGTAGATGAAATGTAACCAAAATTATGCAAAGACGATTCTATTTGAATAGGACTTGTGGTCCCTGATAAAGGTCAGTTCTTAAATTCAGTGGAAGTGCAGTTCAGATCTTACCCCAAAACCAGTATTCCCCAGTAAACTTATCACAACTCCATTGACACTCTGCCAGTAGTTCAAATAGTGGTTCAGGAGCAGTCTTTGTTCCACAGAGAGATGTGAAAGCAAATTCCAAATTCTCTCAAAACGATTTATTAGGAAACATGAAAGCATGAGCTGAGCAACTCAACTCCAGAGCATGCTTGTTTCTCTTAGGATGATTTAATGGCAGGAAAATAGCTCAGATTTCCCTGTAGCTGGGGTAATACAGCCTGTACAGCTGATTACCAGGTTGTCATCTTTAATGAAGTTGAAAACATGCTGACAATTCAGTAATGTTTTCTTTTCAGCTGTACAAATGCTGTGGCAACAGATTACAGCTGGATTGTAAGTACTTAACAAGAGCATTATGAAAAGAAAAGAATAATTGGGATGGAAGAGGAAAAGAGAAGAAAACATGTAAATAAATTAATTTAATGAAAAAGAAATACTTTACTCTAAAATTTAGAACTGCAATAGCAGAAGAACAAGTGTACAGCCCTTATTGTATTACATAACAATTTCAAAGATATATTTCTGATTTTATTTTTCTTTCAACAGGAAAAAAAAAAAAAAAAAAAAAAAAGTGGTCAAAGAATCTTCTGAAAACTCTAGCTATTCAATAAAATGACACAACGGATGTTTCACTGTATGCATTTAGGATAAATGTGGCCATTATTCTGAGATCCAGCATAACCCCTGATATTTTTATTGTGGTGATGTGTGTCTTGTGGCTTGAGGTCAAGGATTCTTGTGTTCAAGCAAAATCCTCAGCTTTGACTTGCAGTAAATATATATATATATATATATATATATATTTAAAAAAAAAAAAAAAAAAGTTAAATCCTTTTCTGATTTCAAGGAGGCATTTTCACCTCAGAAGGCCAAATCGAGAATTTCCATGCAGGACTGCAAAGTAAGAATGGCATTTACACAAAGAGATTTTGAAAATAATCTGTAGCAATTGAATGTTTGTGTGCGTGTGCATGTGCGTGTGCATGTGCGTGTGTGTGTGTTTGTTAGTGTTTCAGGGGTAGGAGGATAGATGACCAAGATGATCAAGAGCACTATTCATTTCTCTTCTCAGCTGTGTCCAATAACAAGCCAGGTATACAGATCTTTTAAAAGGCTTTCAGCATGGAACAGGATAAAGATCCACAGTTTCTATCATATCTCCTGGTATAGTAAATGCAGTAGATTTCCTCTGCGGGATGGTTTATGATTTCTAGAGTGGTTACTCCTTCCCTGCTTTCCTGATCCCTTGATGCCAGGAAGCAAGTACAGATATCCTCTCCCAGACCTTCCCAGATCACCTCTACCATCCTCAACCCAAGTTCAGGATATAGTGTTTTCAGAAGCAACTAAATAGCTCTACAAAAAATATCTGGTAAGTTTGCCCAATTCAGTACATGTGTCTCCATCATGCTAGGTAAGAATAATGACATACAGAAAAAACAGTATATGTCTCTCTTGTCTGAGCTGCCCAAAGTAGGTGCTGGTCCTGTGCATAAGCAGTTTCTCTAAGGATGGAAATAAAATTCAATGTAGCTGTCCAGTCATGTGTACATCATGCTAGCAGGTTTAATCAGGTTCTACAACATCAACAGCACCACGGCAAATACAGCAGAATCCTGTATTGTTTTTCTGGGCAGTTATTATGCAATAAATAATGAAGTAATTGGTTGGACATATTTCAAAATGACCTAGATGTCTGTCAAGATTCCTGAAATGGAATTGATATCATACATTTTAAAAAAGGAAAAAAAGAGAAAAAAAAAAAAAAAAAAAAAAAAAGGAAAAAAAGGAAGAAGTCACAGCAGAAAAAAATGTGACTGCTTTCTATGGTGAAATAGATGGTCAATTTGGTTCATAAATGCAGGGGGAATATAGTACAGAAGGCATTGATTAATTCTGTTTATATAAAATTAACAGAAATTGCTGTGCTGTATTTTGCATTTTCTGTTTAAAGAGTGCTAATCATAAAGTATATTTACAACAGAAAGCTAAATATTCACCTTCCTTCCAACCAAGCAAGCAGACAAATTACAATGCAAGGAGAGTTTAAGGTTCTGGCATACTGCTATTTGCTATGAATCATACACAGTCTTACTATCTGACACACTGTAAACAACTACTTTAAAAACAACATCAGCAGTAAATACATTTAATTCCCAGAAGATCCACTACAACTGCTTCTCTTAGTGTCAAGGAGTTTGATTCAGGAAAGAAACAATTGGCACTTATCTGTAAATCTATTTAGCAAGAGAAGACAGGCCACCATTTCAGGACTTGTTCATCATTTGGATAGTGGATTTGTTCAACCTTTTTGGATAGCATGGGAGGGAGAGGAAGGTTTTGGGGGGGCTTTTCTGAATCAGGCAAACACAGAACATGCTGGCTTAGCGCTGCCCCACCATCAGCCTCTTGAATTTCCCCATCACCTCTTATCTCTTGGTTTAGGGGAAGATATTTGGGGCATGATTTCAGAGTCAAGTTCAAGCTTCAGCTTCTGGATTTGCAGCACAATGCCACATTTGCTCAGACAAAGAACTGGGAGAAGAGTTTGTTATTGGCAAGGCAAGGCAAGGAGAGGCAAGGCAAGGAGAGGCAAGGCAAGGAGAGGCAAGGCAAGGCAAGGCAAGGAGAGGCAAGGCAAGGAGAGGCAAGGCAAGGAGAGGCAAGGCAAGGAGAGGCAAGGCAAGGCAAGGCAAGGCAAGGCAAAGAAAGGCAAGGCAAGAAAGGAAAGGAAAGGAAAGGAAAGGAAAGGAAAGGAAAGGAAAGGAAAGGAAAGGAAAGGAAAGGAAAGGAAAGGAAAGGAAAGGAAAGGAAAGGAAAGGAAAGGAAAGGAAAGGAAAGGAAAGGAAAGGAAAGGAAAGGAAAGGAAAGGAAAGGAAAGGAAAGGAAAGGAAAGGAAAGGAAAGGAAAGGAAAGGAAAGGAAAGGAAAGGAAAGGAAAGGAAAGGAAAGGAAAGGAAAGGAAAGGAAAGGAAAGGAAAGGAAAGAAACTTATCTCCTCTTTTATTTTTATGAGATTTGGGGTTAGATCTTTATTCCTGTTTGTGTTTTTTCTTTGTCTGTCTGGGCATTTGCATTCATTCTGTGCATCTATACATCTCAGCAATATATACACTATCAGTGTAACCTACTGCTACATGCAAGATAAAAAACCCTCCTGGTACTCAATTTGCAGAGTAGATGAGTTGTTATGAGCCCTCTGCTACAGTTCAGGCTGCAGAGCAACCTTGTGTTTTAACCCTGGAGGCTCTCCATTCCAGTCATAAGATTCAGCCAAGAGCCAATGATAACCTTTGCTCCTGACTTTAGGTCATTCACTAAGTTTTTTAATGATATCAGTCCTCAGAATCACTACTAGCCTTTGGATGGGGTACATTTATCTCTACTATCATCCTTTGTTTACAGTATTCCAGCCAGTTTTCAATCTACATGACAAGTTTCCTTTTCCAAGTCAATTTAAATTAATTTTGAGATTAGAATTCTGTGAGACACCGCAATTAAAGGCAGAAGTGTCATCTAAACATATAGCATCTACAGCTCTTCCTTCATTCATGAGTGCTGCAAGTCTATTTTTAAAAGCAATTAATTTCTATGGCAAAGTATATTCCTTCCAAACTTAAGGCTGTTTGTTGGTTGTAGGTTGTTGACCTTAGGGTTTTTTGTTTGTTTGTTTGTATTTTTGTTTTTGTCTTGTACAGGAAGAAGGGAGCCACTTCCCGCAAGTATAAGCAAAAGAAGGCACCTCCCTATGCCTTTTTGATCTTCATCACTCACAATAGCACCAGAGCATCACCAGTGTTAAATCATAACATGGGGACAGTCCTTAGCACCTACTGTAGATAGCAGCTACTGGGACCAGGCAGACTTTTCTCTCTGCCCAGCACTGTATGCATTTAGACAGACCAAAATGCCTTGCCTTACTACAACAGATGACAAAATACAGAAATGTGAAATGTACACCTTCCATTGTGTTCCTCATTATTTGACTCCAGGATCCTTTGTGCTCAGCACTGTGCCCATGTTCTGACATGCAGTCAGGCTGAAGCGCTTGGATCAGACTGCCTAAGAGAGAGTAAAATATATCAGACAGCCTCACCAGAAAATGTAACAGCAGCAGCCACTCCCAGTACTGTGTTTTAAACTGGTATTGAGGAAAGAGTAAAATTAAGTTCGCATTAATATTTTTGTGTATAAAACAAGCTTGCATGGATAAAATAGCAGTGAATCATTAACAGGGTTCTGTATGTGTAGCCTACTGAAACAGCTGGGTTATTAACACTTGACAAGTTAACTCAGGCTAAACAGCCATTTCTGGCTTGTGTATCAGACACACAAAAGAAGGATTTGCTCCCATTGGTCTTATTGTGCCCTTTTTTCGGGTTTTGATATACTTTATCTTGATCACATCAAGAAATCTTAATCCTGGTCCATAAATGTTTTTTACAAGAGCTAAAAGTACCTTATCATCTCTCCCCTTGCTTTTCTTTAACAAACACACAGTTACAGAGTGAATGACACATGCTGCAGAAGGATTACCTACTTCAACCTGATGTAAAAGACTGTAGAGTTACAGGTCAGATTTTAGTAGCTGTCTCTTTTCAGAAACCTAGTGATATTATATCTGCACACCCTCCTGGACACATGGGATAGATTCACATTATTCATGGGATCAGTAATTGAGGGGCTCCCTGCTATCACATTTTCCTTTCCCCGTCTCCTTTTCCACAAGGTATTTTCCAAGATACACCATTAAACTTGAAAATGTAGCCTGTCAATAGGCTCTGAATGTTCCCTGCAGCTCAGAATAGTGATAAGGAGCCTGAACTGAAATGGTGGTTGTAAACAAAATACAAGCAAATGAATATTGGGTCAGAGTCTTTTCAGAGAAAACCACCAATACAGACCATGCCTACAATCTGAATAAAAAAAAAAAAAAAAAAAAAAAAAAAAAAAAAAAAAAGCCTTCATGCCTAGCACTACTGAGGCTCTTTATCAGAAGTGCCAGCTTCTTGTTATATCTTTTGTCCTTTATAAGTAAGAAAAATTTAAAAGGGTACTAGAATCAGTGAAAATATGATCTTAAGCTATATAAGTACATGGTACTGAGCACTGAAACAGATAGCCTACTTACTGATCAAAAATGTCATAAACAGGGCTCTTGCTAACTGCCTAGTGCCATCTATTGATGAAAGAGTAGAAGTTGAAAGCATTTGTTGCAAAATGCATGCATTCAATAACCTTCAGCTATACAGCACGGGAGGGGAGGAGGCTACAGAGCCTCCAGAGCACTCCTGCTGAGGTTTGGCTTTATCCTTGTCCCTCTTCCCAGACCTCAAGGTTCCCTGGAAGATGCAAGAGGCAAGATCTGTCTTTGTGCTCACTGCCTGCCTTTGTATAGGCTTCGTATCCACCTGAATCCTGGAAGCATTTACCCTCGTGCTCAGCATCATAGAAAGCTGAGCAGTCAGTATTCCACGCAGATCCACAAAGCAGGAGGCTTTTCCCAATCCGTGCATGAAAGAACTACTGCCAGCTAGCTTCGTTTCACTGTTCACGCCATGGGCTGCAGGGGGACAGCCTGCTCCACCAGGGGCCTCTCCACCAGCCACAGAGGAACTGCTTCTTGGTGTCTGGAGCACCTCCTGCCCTCCTGCTGCACTGACCTGGGGGTCTGCAGGGCTGCTTCTCACCCCTCTCTCTCAGCTGTTGCTGCACAGTTTGTTTTTTTGTTTTGTTTTGTTTTGTTTTTCCCCTTCCTTAAATCTGCTCTCCCAGAGGCCCAACCAGCATCACTCACTGGCACATCTGTGGCCAGCGCTGGGTCTCTTTTGGAGCCGGCTGGAGCTGGCTCTGGTCTGACATGGGGCAGCTGCTGGGCTCTGCTCACAGAGGCCACCCCTGCAGTACCCCCGCTAACAAAACCTTGCCATGTAAACCTAATACACAAGTGAAAGTTGTAAACTAGGCATGAAGGTAAGTGACTATATTGCTTTAGGGTCTGTGGTATTTTACAATAAAAAAAAAAAAAAAAAAAAAAAAGCAATAACTTTTCTTTCCGAAGCCAAATCATTGTTCCTGGAGTGTTGTAGGCATGACAAATTAGACCTAGTAGGGGACCACTGGACTTCAGTCCAGGACATGATCTGTAAGCAGTGCAAGCCTCCTGAAAGATATTAATAGACATTGAACTGAAAATGCACTCCAAGCAACCAAGAAAAAAAAAAAAAAAAAAAAAAAAAGAATAATCATTAGCTTTGTCACTACAATACCTGACCCCATGCAGAAAATTAACATGGGATCACAGCAAACCAGGCAAGTGTGCATGGTCAGCTGAAACTTGCTCTTCAATAGCCACACAGAGCATCCAGAGAGCAGAAACAAAGCAGCAGATGAACCCTCCCAGTCCCCCACTACTACCAGTTGCTGAGTGGTTATCAAATTCCTTAAAACTAGTCAGATTGTTTTGCTGCCAAAACATGCTGTTTCTGAACCCTTCCACTCACAGTCAGACCCCTTCTACTAGTTGGAAACCTTAATCTATTCATGGCCAGCTCGTTCCCACCTAATTTCATTGTGTGCAATGGTAAAATACAACAGAAACTTTTTTTCTGAGCTTTCAGCTCTGCTTCTATCTTTGAATCCCGTTAGAGTCTCTCAGCAGGTATGAGAATCCTGTTGAGATGGACACCCCACTGGGATCTTACATAGCAAAACTTTGTCTCCAAGTTTCAGTGATCTGCTCCATACAATATTATATATTTCCAGACCAGGGTCAAAATGAACCGTTGCCAAGGCAGAATTAGTCTGGTTAATGAGGCTTTCATTCCAGGAAAATAAGAGAAAGCATTTCCTCATATCTCTGTCTTTATATAATAGCTACTTTTGTATAATGATCAGAGTGAAGTAAAATATTGTTAGTGATTCAGAAGAACAAAGTAATAAAAGGGCTTGAGTAGCTTGGAGGGAAGAGAAAGCAGTGAACTTTAAAAGATACTTAATGCATCCATAAATAAGCTAGGATAATATTATATACAGCTCATGTAGAGTCTCGTAAGAAGCACTAAGGAAAAGAGAGTAATGACTCATTAGAAAATAAAATCTAAGGACAGAAATATGCATTTGCTCTTTTTTCTCCCCCAAATCTCAATAAAATTCAGGAGGATGACCTAAAATTTAAGACTCCACAAAAACCCTGTGGTCCTTATTTGGTAAATGAGAACATTTTTAAGATGTTCTTAATGATGCATTACATTGCTATGTGCTTTTTTCTCTGCTAATGAATACCATGATATCAATAAGTTATAAAGTATAGAGATATTTTCTTTATATACATGAATTACTAGTCCAATTGGTCAGAAAGTTTTAAATGCTAGAATGATTTTTGTTTTGGCTTTTCTCCCAAGCAGTGATTTTTAAAAATGGTAATTGAACTTCTCCATCCCCCAAAAAAATCTAGTGCTTTCACTATTTTTCTTCCTTCAGTCATAACATAGAAAAAAGAAAACACTGGGGGAGAAGGGGAAGGAAAATCAGAAGAAATCTCACAGGGACTGGTGCTGACAGAAATCCCTGGGTTCCCATCTCTCCTCTGAGCACTCTCTGTTCATGTAATTTGTGCCTGCATCTCACACAGTGTAAAACCAGTGAGAAGCCCTTGGAACCAAGAATGGAAACCATGGGGTTAACCTAACTATTTAGTCAGAACAATGCTCTCTTTGTCTCCTGATTCCAGTGAAGTGCTTATTATTTCATGGAAAGCAGAATAACTTCAGAGATTCAGGCTGTTCTCACTAGCACACTACCACTCCACAACCTGGGCCAGATGTTTCTGGGAAAAGGGTCTTATGTTGTTTCAGGTAGAAGACCAAAAGCTGCACCATTTTGCTACCTCTTTTTTTTTTTTTTTTTTTTTTTTTTTTGATTTCTAAGGCAAAAGTGTATCAGGTTATTTCACTTGGGCAGGCATATAGAGGAGCACTGAGTTTGGGGGATTCTTGAGAATGATGGATGAGGTAGAAAATGAAAAACTCCATTGCAGAAAACTTAAGAGTTCACAGAGTCACAGAATCACTTAGGTTGGAAGGGACCTCTTAAGGTCATCTGGTCCAGTCCCCTGCTCAAGCAGGGCCACCTAGAGCAGGTTGCCCAGGACCATGAGCTCATGTCTAGTTTTTTGTTTAAAACTTATTGACCTAATCCAAGTTCTGACAAATATTTCTGACTCTAAGCAAATACTGAAAAAAAACTGTGTGGTGTGGGAGAAGGCTGGGGCCTGGGAGGGAGCAGCAGGAGGACACCCTACCTGGCAGTCCCACAGCTGGCTGTCCTGCCACAGCAGACCTTAGAACACTCCTGTAGCTTCCCAGCAAAGCTGAGTTTGGGAACATTTTGGCTGTTGCTGTTAGCAGCAGAGCTGACAAGGGCCTTGGGAGCTTCCAGGTCGCAGCAGTTTCCTCCTCGCTGCCAGCACTGGCAGTTAGCATCGAATTAGCTGTCTGAGCGCTGACCACCATTTGTCCTCACTGACACGTAAGGCCGCGGGGCAACAGCAGTGGTGATAAACCAGTAACCGACAACAGGCAGTAAAACACTACTTCTTCATGGCCACAGCAAGGCTTCTCTCTACCTTGACGCTTTCTTAAACTGAAATGTCACTGTGCAGGTTTTGATATAAATCCATGAGAACTAGTGGTGGGCTCGCTGTCGGCATGTCCTGTGCCCCAGTAGCGTGTAGGTCAGGACTTCCCATGCTAAAAACAGGAATGTCTGTTCTTGGTTATCATGTCCACTGCTGCAGGCCCTTGCAGAATGGTACTGTCCTATGGCAGCAACAGGAAACATGAAGAAAAATCATGACAGCAAACCCCTGTAAACTGTATATTGCAAGAAAAAAAAAAAAAAAAAAAAAAAAAGCATATAGGAAAAAAAAAAAAAAACATATGGGAGTGCAGATGGATCCTCTAATTTAAACTCTGAATCTGCAACAGTGGTTCTACCACCAATAGTGAAGTTTAATGCTTCTGTTTCCTTTTTTTCTCACCAGAGTGACTGCTTTCTCTACAATGTTATGCTCAGGGGTAGTTCAGAAAGGCAAGATTATCTGAAATGCAAAAAGTATAACTTGATGTCCAAGAGACAATCTTGTTTTAGACTGCAATAGATATATCTATGAAATACTCTATTCTGAAGAAAATGCTCTGTAAAACTTATCTGTCTGCTTGATCAATAGGTACAAAATGCTCTGTCTTTGTCAGTAGATGAGTACATGGGTGCACCTCTGTTGATACAGTTCACTGGTTTGTGAAGCCAAATAAGCAGAGCTGGTGATATTGGTGTAACTAGATGTACCCAAATATCCCTATGACAGAGATCTTATTTCATCTGCTTAAAGCATTAAGAAACTTCCTGTTTAAGCTTTCCACCTGGGTAAAGTTTCATTTATGTTTCCAGAGAAAGAACTTTCATTAAAAAAAAAAAAAAAAAAAAGTTTATTGGTATTAAAATTGTCTTTAAAACTGTTTTTTGAGACACTATAATAATGTTAAGATCTCAGGTGAGGACTGGTCTCAGCACACTATCTCTGATAAGTCATGTGACAAATTCCTGCAAACTTGGTCAAATTTTAAGACAACACAATCACACAAGTTCTGCAGGGACTGTTTCTTTTTAGCCAAATAATTTGAATATTTCATCTGCAGTCATTGCATTGCATCTCCTTGTGGGTTTTCCTTACTTACCAGATTGGATACGCCATGTTCTCAGAATGAAGGATCTTCTTTACATTTTGGGCTATAGTAACTGTATTGAATTTCTCTCTGCAGTTGTTCCTTCTGCCAGGCTTTTGTGGGATATAAGAATAGAGAACAGATATTGTTTCACCTCTATTTTCAGTATTTGTTCCTCCACTCTTTTTGCTTTCTGAGGAGCTCAGTATAAGGGACAGACCTCTGAGGGAGAGTCGGGCTGCACAGTGAAGTGTAGCCATGTCCTTATAAATCTGCTGTTGCATAGCGTCAATGGCACATAGTGAATGAAGTTGGCAGCTGCAGGAAGGGGCAGGGTGGTCTCATGGGAAAGTGAACTGAATGTTATCCTAAGTCTACCAGCCACTATGGAAAAGGATACCATACAGTCCTCCACCACAGAGCTTGTGTGGTTCTGACCAGGACTGAAGCTCTGTTGCTTCCTGCTGGGCAATCAGTGTCTCTATCTTTCTCTTCTGGTTAGCTGTCATGAGACAAACACAACCAGACTTGCAGAACCACCAAATACTAACCTCTGACATTGTCTTCTTCAAGCCATAATACATCTCTTCATTCATTCTTATTCACTTTCTCTCTTTCCTAATCTTTCTATCAAAAAGGCGGGTGTTTCTGTGGGACACCTGAACTTAACTGTATCACAAGGAGCATAAGTGACCACTGGTTAGGAATCTATCAGTCTGGCTGGAGTCTCTTTTAGGTTGAAAAATACAGAACAGTGCTAAGCAACGCTGGTGATGCTAAGATAATAGTTAAGATAGCTCAGTTGACCCCAGCAGTCGCTGCATATTGTGTTATAGATATTACCTGTTTCTAGTAGTTGTTTGCAAGGCAGGACAGCTTCAGACCCGACAGTGCACAGCAATGGTTGTATTGCATATCTCTGTCTGTCAAACACATAAGCAACCTATGCATGTAATGGGAGAATTTGTAATGCAGTGTGGGATGTATTTGGTACAGAAGAGAAACTTCAGCCAGAGAACAGAAGGCTCTGCCGGTTACTGGCTGACCAGACATATGTCACTGTCCTGATGCCTGTTGCACTGTCTAAATAAAGGGAGCTGCAGTGACAGTATTGACTGAATTGTCAATACATAGAGAGGTCAGAGTCCCTGGAAGAGGTAGCCATCATCGCACTAAATGTAACTATAAAATTATTTTCAGCTTCTACCCAAGGAATGATAGCTTCCTGATTAAATCCCCAGTTCAATCTCTGGTTCTACCAGACAAGTTCTGCTTGACCTTGGAGTGACATTGAAAAATGAAATGCTGCTCTCAACTTGTTTAATGCTTCCACTGGAGTCTAGGTATGCAGCTGTTCCCCACCAGACTTTCAGAGATGCTTAGAAGCCGCAGGATGAAGGCTGGCATTTAGTAGGAAAGACAAATAAACATGAGCAGGTTCTAATAAACTCCCTCTGAAAATTAGATACTTAGCCTGCACCGGCATTTTTTGAATAACCCAGCAGGTGCTGATCTGCATCTTCACAACCTTTTAAAAGCTGCTTCTGTTTCCTTTTTAGCTGCTCACTTTAATAGCACTCCCCTAACACACTGAGGTGTAATTACTACAAATTCACTGCTAGCTATATGTTCAAACGTGAAATAATGATCAAAGATTTAAAGTCCCTACATAACTACGCAATAAACATGTTATAGAGCTGACCAAATTGCTGAATTTCTTGCACTTATGATAAATGCACAGGAGAGGGAGCTGTAGGACCAGATTGATTTTTCACTAAAGGCATCTTAGCGAAGCTGAACACACGATGATGGCCTGAAGGATGATACAAATGATGAGAAAATAGCTTGAGCCTTAATGTTAGCCATGTTTTAAAAAGGTTTCTAAATAGTTTTGTGCTATATGTAGCCAAGACATATGGACTTTAAGATCAATGAATGCTCTTAGGCTTACCCGTATGTCCCAGCTACAGAAATATATCTTACAAAGATTCTTGACTGCTTCGTGTGACATTAACACCTTCTAGGATTACAGATCAGTGTGACATAAGTGTTGCTGAGTGCAAAATGGGCAGCCAAGTGGAAAACAGGCTTCTGGAGTCGCTGAGATAGGTCAGCTTGAAAGATGGGAATTTGAAAGCAATCAGGATAATTTTACATCCATCTAGTACAGAAATGGAGTTTAGAGATGAAGAAGAAAAATAACTTTTCTACCTTGATATGTCTGTTCTTGTCGCTTTGCTGTGTGCACAGGGTCTGCTACAGATTGCCTCTCCTCAGCAACCTTTTTTTGAAACTTAATTTGCAAATACTGTAGCAATAATGGTTGCATCCCCCTTGTAATTTTAGCAAGACCAACTCCAAAGTGATTACAGTGTCTTAAACCCCTTACATTGCACCGTGAGATATCTTTCTAAAAGATATTCTGAAAGCTGAACCAAGAAGATGGCTTCAGCAGTTTTAAACACAGGGATCCATTACAGATGCACCCTCAAGTTAAAAGGAGCTAGTAAAAGAAAGCTCCCAGCAACATTTACCAGTAGTACTTATCATGGCTTTATGAGTAATATGGACTGTCCTCCAAAACTTCAATATATGTTCTGATTTTTGCTTCATGTGTGTAATTTGTTTTATTCAGACACAGTCTCTTTTCCAAAACTGAGCACTTGGAGGCTGTGCCCAACTTAGAGACTCTAATGCAAACTTGACATCATGCTTCAGGTGCCTCTGATGCTGGTATAATAAACCACACATTACAGACCTCTTTTTCTAGTATTTATGATATGTTTGGAATCACAGACATTTTGACTTTAAAATCAGAAAAGACTGAAATTTTAATGCCTTTTTTTTATAGTAAACATACCCTATGGAATTGTATTATTGCAGATTTTATCACTTTTTCTTTTATGGTGTCGAGAAGCTGTGACATGACTGTTATATCTTTCAGTGTGCGCAGACTTATAAACCTCCATGCATAACTGTGAGACCATCTGAATAATCAATATTTAACATTACCAAAATTCTATGCATAGAAACGTAGCCCTGGACCTGCTCTGAGAGAAAAAGATGTGAAACAGTGAAGAAAAGTGAGTTCCTCTGACCCCATCCCTGAACAGGGATTTAGATGGGAAAGGATGACTTGCCTTCCTGATGCATGGTATTTTCTCCATCGCCTGAGAAAAAGTCAGGACCAGACCAGATGCCTCCTTTTTAGGTGAATAATGTTAATGAAATTCATCCCCTGGTCATGGCTAAATCATACTTTTTAAACTGAAAAATTCCCTACATATTCTTTTGGTAACCTAGATAAATTTTGGCTCTTATTTTCCTTTCAAAGCAGTACTATGAGATAAGATGAGCTATGTCCACAAAGGCTTGACTAAATCAGATGTTATGGCTATTTTCATTTAAAAAATACAGTGGGAGGAGGAACTACACCCAGCTTTTACACAGCTGGTGATTTATTAGATAGCTCACAAATGATGTGGGGGATCCACATCAAAGAGATTCGGTAGAAAACAGAAAAGCAGGCAATCAAAGCTGTCACCCTGCCAGAGTGACAACTGTGAGGATAGCTCTGTAAATCTGTGGTTTGGGAGAGGGTAAGTGATCAAAGAGGGTAAGTGATTAAAACAATCAAACACAACACAAGACAGTCAAAGATACACATCTTTTATTAGTATTTTGTCCTGGACATAACAGAGGATGTTGGAGCTGTGACCTGCTTTTCTATGTCATGGTGAATGAATGTCTTCATTCCTCTTTGTCTACATTCCTCGGCTTGCAAAATGATGTTCCCTATTCTTTATTTTTATAAAGTCCCAGTCATAAAGTCCCAATGTAAACTGTGTACAAAAAAATATTTGCAGACAAATTTAAGCAGCCTCATGGTATACAAAAACTGTGCTGAAATCTCTTGCAGACAGTCTCCTGGCACCTCATCTGTGTGATCCCTAGCAGATACAAGCAAGATAAGTGAGACATGATGTCCTGTATTACACCAGCTGACAGAGTTGCAGAAAACAAGCAAGCTTTCAGGCACAGAAGCCCTTCTTCCTGCCTCAGAAAGAAGTCCCTGATTTGAGTGAAGAGGGGTCTGTGTGCCCTGAACAGAGGCTTCTGTCTGAGCCCTGAGGAAGGGCTTGTGTGTCCCAGGACACCATGCCTCTGCTCCAGTCTCGCCTACTAGGCTTTGCTACTGTATCAGTCAGCCTAACAAAAGGTATTATTTCTTCTTCCAAAATTGCATCTATATCCTTAGACTATCATAATTATGATGTTGCCATTTGTACTGAATAACACCCTAAATCATTCCACTAACAGGGGCCAATTTGTTCTCTGCCAGGGTCACATTTTGTCTTTCACTGAATGTAACCCTGTCGTTCCCTATTGTCTGTGTCTGCATCAAATGGATGCCAGTGGAGCTTCACAGGACAGTAAAAGTTTCCTTTTGGAAATACCTATATTCAGTGATTGTGCAGGATTTGCTTTCCTCCCTCCTCCAAAGAGCAGCTGCTGAAAAATTTAAATGTCTGTTTAACCTTCAGCATTTTCACACAATCTTTGCACTAAGGACAGCAGGAAAGGAAGGCAGAAAGAAAGGAACGAACAGTAAGCACCATGCTATCCTTATTCATGGTTTATTCTGTATAATGTTTGCTGTGTCCATCTAGCCCATTATGCTCCTGCCAGAAGCAGCCATAAACGATTGCTCAAGGAAGAGTAAGAACAGGAAAAGTATGTGCAATGCATGCCCCTAATAGTCTTCCAGCCTTCAATTCCTTCTAGCTCGGGACCTTTCAGCACCAGATATAGCTTATATTCATTTATTATCTCCTCAATAAATGTGTTGCAGCTTCCCTTTTAATGTCTATTCTTTCTTTGGGTGAGGAATTAGACCCACACCTCACGATGGAAAGAACTGCTTCCTTACTTTATGTGTACAAACACTGAATTTCCTCTGCCATTTTGCCTCCAGCTGAATCAGTCTTGTGAAGACTTTCTGCATCCTACAATTAGCCTCACTTCCCTAAACGTATGGCCTAAACTTAGGGCCATCCACAATCTGTCTTTGCCAGTGAATGAAATATCATTGTCTAAGAATATGTTGAACAATATGGGTCCCTGAATGTTCATGAACTTCTTTGATAAAGTCCTCTTGCCCAAGGACTGACCATTTCTTCCAATTTAATTTCCTACTCTTAAACAAACACCCCCCATCTCCCCACCCCTCTTCTATGGTAGCTATGTAGTTACTGTATTTTAGATGTTTGGTCTGCTGCTAAACCAGAATTTATATGGCAGTTAAGGTAGAAGATGACAAAGAGTACGCAAGCAGATATGCAAGTACAAGAGCAAGGTGAGATGCCGAGGTTTGTTATTGCTTGGTTTGTCTCTCCTACTGTTTTCAAGGACAACTTCTGCAAGTTCCTACTGCATCTAGCCACCTGGAGCCAATAAGAGGCCTATGGATTGGCAGAAGCTCAAGTCCACCAAAGGACACACAAAGCACCACAGCCTGGCATGGGTCTGCACCTCAGCACTGCTGCCACTCACTGATGTGCTGAGCCTCTTCATATGCTCTGCACAACAGAAGAGATTCCCACTTTTTTCCCCATGTGCAGCAGCACGAGAAAATCTGTGAGGAGGTGTCCCTCTCATCAGGGTAGAGCCCAACATGCTCTTCTTAGCAGGCTATGGCCAGAGCCAAAACGTGCTTTCTCCACACCACTGCAGCAGAAACTTGCCTGGGTAGTGCACTTAAAATGGCAGTGCTTCCCCATTCCTTGCCCCAAATGTACAGCATCTCCCCTCCCTTCTCTGTCCTGAGCTCTTATCCATTACTGGTGATTATTAGCTGAGCAAAACCTTCCTGGCTGCCTGCTTCAGTGAAGCTGGAAAAGCTCTAGACAATACTGCATGGCGTGCATCTAGACAATCCCACAAGTCTGACTCCAGTTTTGTTCCAGAACAGCCCCCTGTTTTCCTTCCCACCCCCAGTCCAAAAGAAAATGGAAATCATTGGAGCTTATTCGAGCCTTAGAGAGATACCAGCTCTGCTCCCATACCAGACATAAAAATACAGACAAGGCTAACATCCATGCTTTGTATCTGGGTACAGAATATTACTTATTTTACCTACTACACTGATACACTCCACTGCCATCAGTGGCAAGTGCCACTATCCCATACTTCATCTTTCTCATTCTCACTACCCTTATCTTCCTCAGCTGTCCTTTGGCAAGTGTCCTAGTCACTGTGAAGTCTTCTGAGTGTAACCTTTCTGCTGGCATTCCCAGCAGTGTGGGAGCTCTCTCAAGCAACCAGTCTTGCTCTGGAGAGCAAGGACAGAGAAGAATTAGGTAATATAGGAAATTTCTGGAGGCAGGTTTTGGACCAGCCTTTCTTTTTTTGGCTTTATGCACTTCTGAAACAAGGAGAAGAGCTCAAGCCCTGGGATGTCTCAGGGACTGCCTCCGCCTAAATGGTCTGTGTAACTGAGGATTTAGGGTATCTGCTAGGCGAGGGGAGAAGATCACGTGGGTCCTTCAGGAGGGGGGACACAACCTGGCTTCCTTGGCAGCCCTCTGGCAGCTCTGACCAGCAGGAGTGAAGGCCTAGGACTCCCTGGATGTGAGCAAGGCCAGAAAGGGAGGCTTCTTCAGAGGGCCAGACCTGGAAAGGTTTCTGCAGGCATTGCCCATTTTTTTGCTAAACCTAAGGTCTGCTCTATTTTCTTGTTAAATGACCTCATTTGGGCTACACAAACAGGCTTTTCTAAAAAGTACTGTGCTCCTGCACTGCCCTAGGGCACACAGCCTGCAAGGAGGCTCTTCTGTGCATTGTGGGGACATTTTCTTCACCTCAGCCTCTGTGGGAGAAAAGAACAAAGTTATTTTGGGAACTGAATAGCAACAGCAGAGGTTTTTTGCCAGAAATAGCGTGCAGCATTTGTCTCCTGACCTGCAAGCCTAAGGAGAGGGCTTGAGCTCACAACCCAGCCATCCCACAGTCAAAGCATGTTTAAACCCAAGGGAAGTCTTCAGGGTTGTCTTTCTGGCACTGATCAGCTCTGGGTGGACTCCCCTGGCAATAACAAAAGGACCCTGCAGGTCTCTGACTCCTGGGCTTTCAAGGGGGCAGCCACATTTACAAAGCACCACTCACCACATGAAAGTACAGACAGGTCCTGAGGAAAACTCATGAAGAATGAGCTCCCAGGGATGCCAGATGCCTCCTGGCAGTGACAAGGAAAGGACAGTATCAGCAGAGGTGCAGAGACATTTCTGTAGGTGGCACATGCAGTTACAGACTGACCGTGGTGCAGACTCGTATTTCTCTGTACTAATAGGACCTTCGTGAACCAGGGTGAGAGGGATGTCTCTTAGGAAAAACAGCACTGTGAGTCCAGCAGGACATTTAATGCAGCATAAAGATTGTGCCTGAATAGACATGGAACATGCACAATGATATTTACCTACTCTCATAAACAATTTGGGATTCATTCAGAACAATTACATGCAAAGTCTTGACAAAATTTTGAGTTGCAAAAGCATTTTATTTTCTTCTTAAAAACAAAACAAAACAAAACTAAGAAAAACTATCTTGGGAAATGGACTTAGTGTCAGATTGATCTCTGTATGAGTCTGTTACAAAGTTAAACATGGAATAACTTGCTCTTGGACTCTTTTAGTGACTTAAGATAAGTTATAGCTATATTTTGTGGGTTTTTTTTGTGTTTTGTTTTGTTTTGTTTTTGTTTGTTTGTTTGTTTGTTTGTTTTTCAATGTTTAGGCAATTTAACAATTAAGAATTGATAATGTTATGTTTTTAGCTTCCAGACTGAAAGAAAGCAAATTAGGACCTTTCTACCTAATAGCAAAGAAAAAATTGAGCTATGTTCTTTCCTTCTAGTGCTGTAGTGATGAATTAAAAGATAGCTGAAACCAGGATAACAGGTTATTTGGTAAATAAAAGATTATGTAAATGTGACTGTTTGATGAGTAGCTATAAAGAAATTATTTCTTTATCACTCCACATTGAAGTAGATAAAATCTATTTATCATTATCCTTGGCTATGTATGACTCTCCTTCTTGACCATATGGTTAACACATACTCAGGTATCTTCAGTACAGACTCGATTATTCTTGTTTGCTAGCTCAAGGACACCTACCTATCACCACACATAAATGTAGGTACAACTACTGAATTTCACAAATTTTCTCTTCACAAAAGAGAAAAAAAAAATCAAACTGCTCACTGTTATGTCTTTTCCAAATTATTTTGAGAAAGAGGCCTAGTCTCCTTCAGGTTCCACATTTTCTGTCACTAAATAAAACAGAGAAATGCCAAACATTTTGAAGTTTCAGCCACTAGGGACCCCCAGTGAAGTTAATGCTCCTGGAATGTCATTTGGCTAGTTGTACAGAATGGGTTGGATTTTTTGTCCCTGTATGCAGATACCCCTTTAAATAAAATAGTAAACAATAGTCATCATTGTGATTCTTGAAAAAAATCTGCTAAAAAGAAATATTAAGGTTTTATACACTTGCATGTTTCTGAGGGTGTTTGAGGGCTGAACAGAAGAAATTGAAAATGCCCTACAAAGCAGAAAACACAACAGGGCCAAGGGAATGATAAAGACAAATGCCTGGAAATCATCTATCAGATCCCAACTAATACTTTGTAAAATGCATTTCTAGCAGAAAAATAACAATGGAAACCACCCTTTCTGGCCAAATCTGTAGGAAAAAAAAATGGGGAAAAAATCATTGGTTTTATCTGCAGCAGGAAAAACAAGATGTAGTACTTGTTGCCAGTGCAACATGAGCAAGGTGATACAGTGACTGATTTACCAGCAAGGCTCATGCACCATCCACTATGGTGCATATAGTATCTGTCCCATTACAAAGTAAAGCAAAGAGTAGAGCTTCAACCAGCACCTGGACAGCTGGAGCCTACCAGGGGGGATTGATATAGCGGCTGATCCTACAAATTGGGGTAATGTGGAAGAGCTGTGACAGCCCGCAGTTAAGCAAATTCAAGCAAATTCAAGCTTTCAAGCAAATTTACAGCTGAAGAGTCTTTCTGTCAAAGTTCCACCAAAAGCAAAAAGACTGAAGAACATTTTTAAACCCCATTAGCTTCGAGGAGAATTAAATATGTGATTAAAGGTAAGTACATAATTTTGTGAATAAGAATTCTTTAACAACCCGTAAATCTACAGCTGTCTCATCAACATTATCTAAAGTACGGCCAGAAATTATTTCTAGTAATCCGAGGCTAAACTACTTGAAAATTAAATTTTATGACGAGCAAGGGACAGTGATTCATATTAGAAACCCACACTTCACTCTCTTTCTGTCAGTCAAAACTGAACCTAAATCTCCTCACAGACACAAAATCTTCAAGGGTTTTTATTACCACCAATTTTATTACCTTATTTATAGTTTTTATTTTCTTGTTAAAACTAGATAGAAGTTATCTAATAACTATGTTTGCCTGGATCAAGACTTCATAAAACTCTCTTAAAAATTGATGGTCTCATAAAGTAGCAGTCAAGTATGTTGAAATTGTATTTTTCATAGCTTAACTGTGCAAACCTATAAAAGAAAACCCATGTAGCTTTAAAACTTCAGCAGCGTGTGCTACCACCTCTCATCCCACTACATGTAGGTGCGGTATCCTCCTGTGGTCACATCCACCAGGGCAGGGTCAGCACAGATGCTGCTGTCCCATGGCATGGCAGTACAAGGTGAGGGCCCCCCATGGGGCAGGTGGCCGCTTGACCAGTGCCCGGTGGTGGGCAGTTGTAGAGTCCTGGTCCCACGTCCCAGAGGCATTCCAAGATCACCCAGAATCACAGATCTGATAGGCAAGGTCCTGTATTTATAGGTCCTTTTCATATTGCTGACTTCTTTTTCAAGTCTAGTCTTTTCAGACATACTTGTGGAAAATTAACTGTGAGAAAAAATATATATATATATATAATTTTAGACAACTTGACATTCCATAATTATGGTGGGCATTTTTTTTTCCTTTAAAATTGTAAGACAGTAAGACAGGACTAGAACTGCAGTTTCCTTTTTTTTTTTTTTTTTTTTTCCTCCTTGTCCACTAAGCTTTATTCACTTTCTGAAATACAGAAGATCTATTGAAAAAACAACAACTTGAAACAGAAAGTTTAAATTTATTGAGTGTTTCAGTGTTTTTCAATAAAATAACATTTACTATTTCTTGCCTTCTATGCCCTTATACTCCACTTCTACCTCTTTTTACATTCCACACTCCAATGAGGAGAAGGGAAAAGAGATGCATTACGGAGATCATTAGCTTTTTGGCTCTTCCTAACTTGGAAACAGAAAAGGTTTTGATAGTTTTAAGGAGAAAAATTGCTTTTTCTCTTGAAAAGTTTATCATATTCTACAAGTTTCTATTCCATAGGGTTGTTCACCTTTACACCTCAGAAATTCGCCAGTCATTCCCTAACAGTATCCTTCTAGCAGTTCTTACGTTAAACACCAGATGTCAGGTTTTCCGCCCAAACGTCTTTAAACAGGTCGTAAGCATTTTTGGCATTCAATGAACTGTGGTCTAACTGGAAAGAAGAAAAACACAGAAGAAAAATAAATAAATAAATAAATAAATAGTTCTTGTACAATCTATTTAGTATAACAAGAGTTTGACCATTAGTTCTTAAAATTTATAAATTACAACCATGCTGGAAATGCCAGTATGGGAATTGGATCTGCCTCTCCATATCCTGAGGCTGGTAAAAGGAAGGATGCAGCAGCAGCATTTGACCATGGTAAATTTATTTAATCACTGGAGGTCTGTTTTGTCCTTTCTATGTCCTTCTAAAAGACTGTGCAAATGGGAGACACAGACCGTAACATATATATAGAATTAAAAGTTTGTAATAAATCATAAAAACTTGCAGTTTAGCTAAACTCTGAACTCCCCTCTGGGAGTGAAGAGTTTTTAAAATAGGCTATTGTTCATTGTACCAAAGCAGAACTGATTCTGAGGCATGAAGCGAGTTCTAGACTTAAATGCGCTGAAAGCTTGAAAATATTACGGTACAGTGCTGTGCATCAAAACTAATGTACAATGGAGAAGTGCTTTTGTTTTTAATTGTGTGGTCTCTGATCAGATCCAGCTCTAAACATAGAGCTGGCTGTCAGCTGAAGGAGTAATTCCCCATTGAAGAAACATACTCCCAGACTGAAAAAGCAGAATGACAGTAACAAGCACTGTGCTTTCTTAAAAGTGCTTGTGTAGCTTTTGCTATCATGAGCATTCAACATAACTGCTTTTTGTTTTTCTTTTCCCCACAAGTTTCTTGTTGGTTTTACACAGGGTTCTGCCTTTGCTAAAGGTTTCCTTCCTAGTCAACTGAGGCTTTCCATGGATGGTTTTGTTTACAGATCTTGGAGCTGGTGAGAAGGGAACTCCACCATGTCGGTATTGTCTTGGTAGATGAGGTAAAGCTCTCATACTGTGTTTTTGTATATTGTTTATAATATAATCTGAAAACTATTAACCATAATACTATATACGCAATAAACTCACTTAAAAATGACTGCTGAATTTTTCTATGTTTTCTCTCGACTATAGACAAAGCTATTTGAATGCTTTAGGATTTGAAATTATAATACCCTCCTGTCTGCAGTGAAGGCTTTTTCCCCCACCCTGGAAGAGAACAGAGTTAAAGAACTTACAGTGTGTCCTTACGAGCTTAATGATGGCCAGTGGAGGAATTTGAGTGCTACAAGCAAAATCTGGAAAGCAAAAAATCCATAGCAGACAACAACACAATCACTTAATATAAGGCAAGATAGCAGGAGGCAGAATCATGTCCTGGAAACCTCCACTTTCAGAAATGAAGGAGGAAAACTCAGAAACAAAGAGATCTGTTCTGATAAAGTCCCAGAAGTGGTGATTCAGGAAGTAAACCTGTTAAGGAGCGGAGGCAGGAGCTCCAAAAAAGAGTGGCAGAGCAGGCAACCTACTTGTTTTCCTCCCAAATCCTCTGCAACAGGATTTCCTTGTCACATCGTGTGGAGCCATGTAAATATGCCCCCTTTGGCTACGTGACAGGAATCATTTCCTCCACAGTGCTTGTAGGGAAGGAAGGCAAAGAAAAAAAAAGAAAAGAGAAAGAGAGAGGTCAGGATCTTGGGGATTTGTATTAGCAGATAGCACTTAGTCAGGAAAGGGATAAAGATTACAGGGGAAATGGTGCTATTGCTCTGTTATCCTTTTCTGTCACACATACTTTTTATATTAATCATAAGAAATATGTGGAAAAAAATAATAATCTATTCTTCACATTCAATTTCTAAGTGGTTCTTAATGAAGGGAATAAAGATTTTAAAATGTACCTAGAACAACTTGATGAGCTGAAATCTTTTTAGCATCTTCAGATATGAAAGGAAAAATATTTCTGCCCAAGTTTTCAAATATTTCTCTCTGTGTATACACCCCCCACCAAAAAAAAAATAAAATAAAATAAAAAAATGGGAAAAGAGGCACTTCATATAACAGCAAGTTTAGTGTCATAATCTTAGCTGTGTTCTCTCTGCTTCAAGTATTTCAATTCCACACTGAATAATAGCTTAGATTAATAGTCTAGCTTTCGCATTACTGCACACCATATCATACAACCAAGGAGAGTTCAGGTGGTATGACTATGTGCCTAGGTCATCTTTTCAGTCTGTGTACTGAAAGTTCAGAGCATTCATTTTCAGCAGCCTAAGAAATGTGGAAGTGAGGCAACAGCTGTACTGCAAACCTGTAAGTCCTGTAGCTCCATATGAATGCAGTTTTGCCAGTTTACAGGCTTAATTTGGTGTGGTTTATTCCCAGATAGGAAAATACTGCTTCAGTATGAAAGAATTCAACATTCACTCTAGGAACTGCATCAGTATAACTCCCAGGAAAGAATAAAATTGTGTGTATATATGTATGTATGTATGTGTATATATATATATATATATATATATATCCTGGAAGAGGCATATAGGCTTCCTTAGTGGTCTATCTGAAGAAAGTGCTGTGATTCTTCTTGAAAATACTTTATATTTGTGTTCTGAAGGAACCACAGATAAATATTTTCACAGCAAAATTAGAAGTACTCAATAAATGCACTTCATTAGTATTGGCAGCCTCAAGAAAGCCTACAGCTGTTTCACATATGTATGGCTGAACCAGTAGCCTTCTCTCATTAGACCTTTCCAGATGTGAAAATTTTGTAGGTGATAAAAACTTTAAAGACAAATCTGATTGCAATGCAGTTATTGGTTGATCTCCCACAGTTGCTCACTTCTCTTTATGTTTATGGTCAGTCTTATGAGCAGATTGAGTCACTGCAAGAGGGAGGTGAGGTCACACTAAATCAAGCAATCATAAGTAGTCAGACATCAGACATCTCCTGATCTGATAGTCACTGTAATTATATTTATTTTATTTATTTATTTATTTATTTAAATAAAATCTCTCTGTTAATGAAAAAGGCAAACTTTGGAAACAGGGGACTGAAGCATAGGCTGGTGAGAATTTTCTCCGTGAGTCTGATCCAAGTTTGTCTGAGGTTTAAAGTTATACCAATGCTTCTTATCCTGTGCTCTGAAACTATGTCAAGTGAGCCTCAGTGCTTGTCCTCATGAACAGAGATTTGTGTAGCAAGAACCTCTCTCAACTGGCAATGCTTGTTGGCTTCCCAGCAGACAGGCACATGAGTGATTTCTTGGGAAAGCTGCTGTGACAGGTTGGCATTTTTGAGATGTTTTGATGTTGCTGATAAGCAGTACCAGATCCACTAAACAAACTGCAGGGCTTTCACCGCAACCTGGGCTTGCCAGCAGATTCAAATTCCACTGAGAGTCTCAGAGCTCTGCTTTCTGCCTGGACAGTATCTTCAAGTGTTACAGTTTTTTCCCCATTTATGCTTTGCTAGGATAACAGGTTTATTGATGCCCTTTCATTACCCCAGGGACTGTTTCAACATCTCCTGCTCTTTTCTTTTTATAACTCCATCCAGGACTTATTGTGCAAACCAAGCAACTAACCTTGTTGTTAGGGTAGGACATATTAATGTTGCTCCTAAAACAGCTACTAAGAAAACAATTTCTGTAGGGAGAATGTAAATCATTTCTCACCTACATTTATCAAGTTCCTGGCCAAACTTTGTTATTTTGTAAAAACATCTTTCTATTGCAGCCTATAGATTGCCCTAGCTGCCCTGCACTTTTTAATATTATTATATTTTTGTCTGTTCTAAAACAAGACATTCGATAAGAAGATTGGAGAATGCTTTTATGAACAGTTCTTTCAAGGTCGCTGAGTACTACACACACAAAGACACTTGATGTTGTGCGCAGACATTATTGGCATGTATACAAGCATATGGCTGTTTTCAGTGGTATACAGTAATTCCTAAGGCAAAATGCATGACATTTATCAACACTTTTTTTTTTTTTTTTTTTTTCAGTGTAGGTAGTGAAGTCTTTAAAAATCAGCTTTCAGCTTAATTACAGTGGGGGACAAATAATGTCTGATTCAAAGAAACAGGGAAGGGAAGGGAAGGGAAGGGAAGGGAAGGGAAGGGAAGGGAAGGGAAGGGAAGGGAAGGGAAGGGAAGGGAAGGGAAGGGAAGGGAAGGGAAGGGAAGGGAAGGGAAGGGAAGGGAAGGGAAGGGAAGGGAAGGGAAGGGAAGGGAAGGGAAGGGAAGGGAAGGGAAGGGAAGGGAAGGGAAGGGAAGGGAAGGGAAGGGAAGGGAAGGGAAGGGAAATTATCTTTCAAGGAATTCACTAAATGGATTCTCTGTTGATTGCTGTGTCTTTGCAGCCCTTTGGAAAGGACAGGCCACCTGACACCGTGTACGTGTTCGCTCTCATACTGGATGTGTACTGCAGCAAGTAAGCTGTTAAGTTTTGGTCAAGGCAATGAGCTACCGGTTCTGACTTTTGATGCTTCTTATTTCCCACTGCAGTTCACCATAGGCAAACTATCTATAGAATAATCAATACCACATATAGAGTAATCAATATACCACTGCTTTAATTTTGCAGGATCGCAATTCAGCCACCTTTTTTCCATCCATCTGTGAAGACTTTCTGAGTGTGGCACCTCTGCAGTGAGGCTAGACTTTACAGGCTGAAAACACAGGAGATGGTCCTACTCACCTTGAAAATTAGCATCAAAGACTTAAAAATGAGACTTTATTTTGACAAGTAATGGTATAAAAAAGGTATCATCTTACTCTGCAGAAAGACTAATGGAGAGTAAGCAGACGTTACTTCTCGTGGCAGTAATAAAAATAAGTCTGTGGAAAGGAAGTGCAGCATTTTCTCCTGCTAGTGAACTGGATTTTACTTTGCCTTTTCTTTACGTGGCAGAATTGTCACACGTCCTACCAAATATTTGCTCTGGCACACTAGGAAAAATCCTACTGGAAATCTGCACACATAAATGTTATCTGACTGGGGAAAATACTTATATTCCTGTGTTCTTATGCAAAGAGAGCATGCTGCTGGATGTGCCGTGGTAATACCTACAGCCTGCACTGCAGACCAGGGATGCACTGGCCCAAGTGGTGCCTCAGCTGCACGCACTCTCTGTCACACACAGCTGACAGTCTAAATAACTGAGACAGGCAAAGGGTAAAAGGGGAAACAGAGATAGAAGAGTATCTTGTCCAAGGCCACGGGGCCAGCCGGCCACCCAGCTGCGATTAGAGAGGAGGCCCCAGCTCACACTGCAGCGTGCACCCAGCAGCTCCAGCTGTGCCGGCCGTGCTCTGCAGAGGTGATAAGTCCCAGCCCGGTCACACAGCATGTAATGGGAGCCTCTGCTGATAACGGCAGGCTTTGTTGAATTACAGACAAGCACAAGAAAGTCTTCAAAGTCGCTGTGGAATTTGGCTTTCAGAAGCGGAGCAGCATAATTTAAAAGAGCTGCTTTGAATAGCTCCGTGTGTGCCCGCTGCCTGATCAGGTTAATTACTTAATTCAATTATTTTCTGAAATCCTTTTAAATTATTAACATTGAAAAAAAAAAATCAAGTAAAAATGATAAAAGCATAATTTGATAATCATGTAATAGGGATGGACAATTGTTTTAACAAATGTTCAACTTCTTTTCAGGCCTGAAGCTAAGAATGAAAAGATAGCAATTTGCACATCAGAGAATTACTCGTGGTATTTTTGAAAATGTACCTGCTAAGTATTTAACAAAACATCCTATTTGTGTGTTGTTCTGCATTGTTAATTAAAACAATAATACCTATGAAATGTATTTGCCCTTCAACACAGTTTACTGTGCTGTTGTCAGGCAATTCTGTGGAGAGCTATTGCTTCAAAAATAACTTCAAAGGCATATTAATAAAAATAATGCAGTAATGAAGGTTTCTTTCCTTGGGAGAGCCTAAAAATGCTGATGCAGTTTGGAATGCTCTCATGCCTGTATTGCTGCTGACGGTAGTAAATAACTTCAGCTTCCTCAGAAAGGCTGCATCACATCCAGGTTGTGCACCAAGGTATTTCTTTCAGGATAAATGTTGATAAATGATACAGGCGTTGTCTGCTCTTTGGATTGTTAAGAAGAAAATCAGTGACTGTTGGATACACAGAACACAGCTTGACTTAGACATGACTCCGGGACTAAGAGTGAGCAAGACCACCCGGGGAAGCAGTCTGTTCCCATGAGGTTCCTAGTGCAACCTCTCAGCTTTAACCTCAAGAACCTGGAAATACATCCTTCTGCTCCACAAAAATTTTGCTAAGTGCCTTGCTTCACTTGAATGGTTCTTTGCATTTGGAGAAGATAAAAGTGATCCCCAAGGGATGAACCCGGATGACATCGGGGATGATAATATGGCAAGAAAGTAGAGGAGGAATAAAAGATCTGGGTGAGAAGGAGGAAGTAGTTTTCAACAGCTGCTGATGAGTCTCAGTGTGAAATTGGATTCAGCAAGATCAAGAAGAGAAACCCGGTAATGAGTCTTCTACAGAGCTTTAGGCTAAACACAGAGCTTTGTGGTATTTTTAGGAAGAGAAACGTGATAGGAAAGATATTAAAAAACAGTGCTGCAGACAGAGAACTAGGAGGAAAACAATGTCACTGGTTAAAAGGAGGATTTTGAAGATGTGTGCAGAAAACATAATTCCAACACAAGAGAAGGGCTAAGGAGGATGAATAGAGGTTGTAGGTACCCTGTAAAAGATGGCCTGAGACACTGACAAAGATTTCTTTGGAAAGATCTATAAATTTCAGAAAAGCATTTCACCTCTCTTGCCCAGATGACGATAGTAACCAGATTTGAGGTAAGCAGATATGAGGTCCAAAAGGTGTGATTCATTTGGGCAATGCTTTCCCTGCTCGATGAAGCTTCAGCATATCAGTATGCTTGTCTGATAACTCCAGTGATGTGACAATGACTATATTCTCCTCCTAAAGGTTTCTAATGAATGTATATGCAAGGGGCATTTATTGGAATTTCTGGAGTTAGTTTCAAGACACATAGTTATATTTTGAAGGTTGTTTCCATAGTGCTTGACAAAAATAATGGCACAGGCTGTTTTCTAAATACATTCTGCAACAATGAAACCAGGTAAATTTATTCTTCACCATTTAATTAGGATATGCATAAGAAATGATTCTAGTGCATGCACTTTTCTAACCTATATACCTTCTGTAGAACATCCCTGACTCTTTCACCTCAGAAGATGAACAGAAGCCCAAGAAAATAATTCTGTATTTTTCTTCCAACTGCAGAAAAATATTTCATAACTATTAAAGTCAAGTACTGTCAAGGACACTTTCTTCCATGTACTACAATTCAGATGCTAGGAGGATTTTTCTAGGTGAGTTATATGACTACATCTTCTTCATCACCTAACAAATTGGGCCTATGTAACCCATCCAAACTCGGAACAGTAGGTGAAGGACAGTCTTAAGGAGTCCTGTTCTCTCCAGGAGGTCCCAGAAAACTTTTGCCATTACAGCTGTGCTGTTGACAAAAGCTTTTGTCTCAGAAGGTTATATATATATATATATTTTTTTTTATGAAACCTGTCAAGCTGGCAAACTGTTTTATAACTTTTGAAAACAGGACCATGTCCAGAGTGTAAGTGGCTTGCACTGGATGTATTAAGGAGAACCCAAGACAATACAGTAAACGTGGAGTGTACAGAATAATGAGAACTGTGAGTGTTGAGGGGCAAACATGAGAGCCTGAATTTTTATTTATTTTTCAAAATGAATATCAGCATTTAAAAATATTTCCCACAATACCCAGAATACATTTGCAGTAGTAGGAAAAATGTTAAATGTTATATATATATATTAATATATCAAGATAAAAGAAATTCTAAAAAAAAAAGAAGTCTAAGTTCTACACCCAATGACTCAGTACCACACTGCCTGTTACTTACATGGGAGTGCTACCCTTCAGATTTCATCGGAGGTCATCAGCATAAGCCCAGAAGGATGAATGTTAATTACTCATCCTAAAAACGTTAATTATTTTTAGCAGAAGTAATCTCCACAAAGACTTGAGAACTGAAGTCTTGGGAAATTGAGCCCTCCTTTTTCATATATATATGTGTATACGCACACAGAGCTGGTGCAGACAGCGCAGCCTGTTCTAGCCCTGCCGTACTGCTGAAACTCTCCAAGTTTCTGCGTTCTCTATAGAACTGCCTCGTGACAGTGTGCAGTAATCAGCTCTGCAGCTTCTTATAGACCAGTACTTTCTTTCACAGAAGTTTTATCCAAGGTTTTGTTCTTCAATTTAAGGAAAGAATGGAGGGGAGGGAGGGAGAGAAAGAACTGAGGAAAAATAAGGAAGGAGAAAAATAAGGAAGGAAGCCAGGCAATACTATGCTGAATTTTACAGATTGGGAAAAGTTGACTTCACTGATGTGATAGCCACAACTTCTTTGCTTCTCTGTAACTGCAAGTGCCTGCCCTGGATCTCACCTGCAGGGTTTAAAAATCAGGCATGAGTAAGAGGACAGCCAGCAAGTGTATCTGTTCACACCAGACCTGCCAATGGGCTTAACAGAGGAAAAACCAACTTTGCTGCATTTGCAAGGACTAAATGATCCAGGCTCTGCTGGAGGGTGGTGGGCAGAGTTCCTCAAAACAGAGGCCCCCTCGCGCCCTGCCAGCTGCCGCTGGTACCTGGTTGCGGAGCTCAGAGGTGGGGCTCCCTGCTGAGCTGGGCTTGGCTGCGTGCCACGGGGAGAAAAGCCATCTCTCAAGGAACTGGGCTCAGCTCCACACAACTGTGTCCAAGCATGATAAAGCACTCATAAACCCAACAGCTTGGCGAGAAAATTGCTTATAAAGGCCATAAAGCTGCCCCCCTGCTTTGACAACACCTGGGTGACAGCCGGCCCCAAGCAGCCGCTGTGGGCACGGAGCCGTCTGCCCCGACGGGCGGCTGCTGCTTCGCCCAGCTGGCAGGGCGCTGGGCAGCGCGGCCAACACCTCTCCTCCTCCTCCTCCTCCTCGTCCTGGTCCCGCTGCCGGGGTACCTCCCGCGGTGTTTACGGCTCAATGGAGGGCCGGGCCGCCGAGGGCGCGTCACAGCGGGGCGGGGACGCGGGGCGGGGGCGGGCCGGGGTCGGTGGGGCCGGGCCGGGTGGGGGTGCGGGTGCGGTGGGTGCGCGCTGCCCCGCGGCTGCGGGGCTCCGGGGGCGGCTGCCCGCCTGCGCCCCGCGGCATGGGGCCCGGGCTGCGGCCGAGCCCGCGGGGGCGGCGCTGAGCGAGGCGGGCGGCCCCCGCCGCTCCCTCCGCAGCCCCGGGGGGAGGAGGCCGGGCAGCGGCGGCGGCAGCAGCCGGTGCCCGCGGGCGGCCGGGGCTCGTAGCGGCGGGGCTCGGGACCCGGAAGCAGAAGCGGCGCCGGGAGGCGGCTGGATGGGAAGGAGCGGCGGCGGCGGCGGGCGGCGATGGGGGAGCAGCAGAGCTCGCTGAGCGCCCCGCCGGCACCGGCCGCCGCCGCCGCCGCCGAGCCGCCGAGCCCGGCCGGGAGCCCGCGGGAGCCCGGCGCGGACGAGCCGCCGCTGCGGGAGGCGGCGGGGCCGGGGCAGAGCGGGGAGCCGCCGCCGCCGCCACCCGAGCGGCGAGGGACCGGCGGGGACGAAGAGGAGGAGGAGGAGGAGGAGGCGGCGGCCGGGCCGGAGCAGCCGGCGGCCCCGGCGGAGGAGGGGCCGGGGCCGGAGGGGGGCAGCGGCCGCCGCCGCCCCCCCCGTCGGCACGTGTACTGCACCGTGTACTGCGTGGAGAACGACCGGCCCGCAGCGCGCCGCACATCGCCGCCCTCCCCCGGGGGCGGCGGCGGCGTCGGGCGGGCCCCGGCTCTGCTCCCGGCTCCGGTCTCGGTCCCGGTGCCGGCCCCGTCGCGGCGCGGGGTGGCGGCGGGCGGCGACCCGCTGGCGGCGGGCGGCAGCGTGGAGGTGATGGACTTGTACCTGCTGCCCGAGCCCTTCTCCGGGCTGATCGCGGGGGACTTCGGGCCGCTGCTGGTGCTGAGCTGCCGCGTGTGCCTGGAGGAGAAGCCCGTCAAGCCGCTGTCCTGCTGCAAGAAGGCGGTGTGCGAGGAGTGCCTCAAGCGGTACCTCAGCTCCCAGGTACGGCCCCAGCCCCGGGGGACCGGGGGTACGGCGGCGGGCAGGGACCCCGGGGGACGGAGGGCTGTGCCGGGCCGGGCCGGGCAGGCGGCTGCTTGCTTGCAGCCTGCTGCCTCGCCGCCGGTTTGCCAGCCGGAGTGCTGTTTCAAAGCGAAATCAGCAGCTTGAAAGCTAACCTCTGGCCTCGCTAGTGTTCCTAGGAGCTGGTTTAGCATCACAAAGCGCTCGGGCATTGTTTCCGCCACCGGCGTAGGCGTGCCCTGAACCCGAAGAGCAACGGGAGAAGTTGGGCGGGTGGGAAAAACCAAACCACAGCGAGCCCTGTGCCGTACGCCTTATCGTACGAGCTCGGGAGGAACACTTGCGACGTGCAGAGTGGACGTGCTGGGTGGCTGGTAGGATGTATTTCTACACCTGCTGGCCCCGGGAGCCGTGCCGGGGTGGTCCGAGCTCCAGCTGGACGGCGTGCCTCGGGGCTGGATGGGCAGCTCCAGCTCCGTCGAGCACTATAAATAGATGGAGGCTCCTCTGAGCTGCAACATCGCACGGCTTGGGACGTGCACGTGCCTGGCTGGGTGCTGACAAGCCTGCACAGCACTGGGTAATGCTGGTGGCGTTTGTCCTAGCTAACACGAAACTCACCGAGGTGCTCGTGGAACACCTTCATCGTGGTTAGATAACTCATAGGGGCCTTACGTGGGAACTGATGGGGTGAGAGGAGCTGAGGATGTGCTTTTGTACATTTCCTGTAACACAGAAATTCAGGAGCAGCTTAACAAGACTTCTGCACGCAGAAGTCTTCTGCACGCAGAAGTCTTTGGTTTGGTTTGTAGTCAAGTGATGAGCTGGAAACTTGGAAAGTTTTTAGAGTACGTTGCCAATACATGTTTGTGCCTCCTTCATATTTGCCACCAAGGTCATGTGTTAGGGTATTGTCTCACTTTGGAGATTGCAAAGTGGTGTGACATGAAGGTATTAATCTTCAGCTCCTGTAGCTGCACACAGCCTGCTCTACATGTTGATATGATGAGCTGTGTTAGTTTTTTCCTCATTAAAACAAATAGTAAAATATCTGGGGGAATGGCCTGGCAGTGTCTTCAGGCATTGCCCTCAAGAGACTTCCCTGTCACTGGAAGTATTCACAGTTGGGTTAGATGGGGCTTTGAGCAATCTGGTCCAGTGCAAGATGTCCCTGCCCATGGCAGAGGGGCTGGAGTAGATGGTCTTTAAGGGCTCCTTCCAACCCAAAGCATTCTGTGATCAAATTGAATGTCTACAGTGTAGGCGTAAACACTGAATACATTTGGCTAGGCCCCTCTTTTGCTCAGTGAAGAAGAGATGTTTTTAGAGTGTAACTTGTCTAAAATAATTGAAATACCCATAAACACGCGTTTTTTGTCCCACTTGTTTCCTTTGAGCAAGAAGGGAGGTAGGATCTCACCAGGTCTGGGAAGAAGGTGTACCAGAGCAAGATTCAGCCTCAAATCCAAAATAGTGTTGGTTCTGAGCTAAAGCAATACAGAGGATTGCTTACATTGACCCGACTGATCTATGTGATCTGGTAGCTGAAGCTGTACCTAAGAACTAAGGTATAGCTTGGTTTTGTCTGGGCTCTTTGAGGGTGATCCAGCGGCTTGGTGGCTGGAACAGCTGCTGGGCTTGGGAGCCAGGTCAATACCCCATGAAGTGGATTTAGCATTGGCCAGCTGCTTTATGTACATACAGGGATGCTCTCTTCAAGGAAGCCACTGCTATTGCTGAGCACTCTGCAAAATTTATCCCAGAAGCTATTAAAAGGTCCACGTGGCAGATAGCCATATTGATACACGTAAAAGATGGAGCAGGGATACAAATGCAGAGAAAGAGAAGTCTGCAGCAAGTCAGGTGATCTTGAGATGGGGTTTCACGAAATGGTTTTGTGGACACACAGACTTCAGTTGCAGACACTATGTTCTGGCCAGATAGAGTTTTAGTTGCTTGATGTATTTGTTTGGGGAAAAGGGAAAACAAACACCTTCAAATATCCATGTATTTTTACCATATCTCCCTTTTTTATTTATTTTTTTTTTTTTTAGAAGAACAAGCGTTATTTCTTTGAGAAGAACAAGAAGTGATGTATCTTTCCTTCGTGCTGTGGAAGGACCCTGTGACCTTCCAGCAGGCCAAGGGAGGTGATTTTCCCCCTCTGCTCTGCTTATGTGAGACCCTACCCGGAGTGCTGTATTCAGCCCTGGGGCCACCAGCACAAGAAGGACATGGAAGTATTAGAATGAGTCTAGAGGAGGTCTGTGAAGATGATCAAGGGGCTGGAGTTTGTTCAGCCTGGAGAAGAGGAGGCTCTGGGGAGACCTCATTGTGGCCTTCCAGTGCCTAAAGGGGGCCTACAGGAAAGCTGGGGAGGGACTCTTTGTCAGGGACTGTAGTGATAAGACAAAGGGGAATGGCTTTAAACTAAAGGAGGGTAGGTTTAGATTAGATATTGGGAAGAAATTCTTCACTCAGAGCATGGTGAGGCCCTGGCACAGGCTGCCCAGAGGAGCTGTGGATGTCCCATCCCTAGATGTGTTCAAGGCCAGGCTGGATGGGGCTTTGGGCAACCTGGTCTGGTGGGAGGTGTCCCTGCCCATGGCAGGGGGTTGGAACTGGATAGGCTTTAAGGTCCCTTCCAACCCAAACCATTCTGTGACTCATCCTGAGGAGAGAAGGAAAAGGCCTGTCATATCAGAGGAATTTCTGGGAAGATGAGTGGAAAGACAGTATAGGATAAAAATAAAATCATCTTTGAGACTTAGCACTTCATTTAGTAATTTCCTTCCTAAGAAGAAAACTTAACAAAAGTTTGAAAAGAGTACATGCTGGAAAGCTGGTACTTTTCAAAAACTGTAACATTTTCAATTTGGATACAGTCAACTTTGTGTAGGAGTGTACCTGAAACTGATGGTAGGAGAGTGGAAGGAGAGATAACAAACTGGAATGTGTGTTTAGTTCTGCTTTCTGTGTCAGCGAAGTAGCAAGCTGTGCCCTTTGTTTGAGAGGACACTGACTCCAAGTCTCTGGAGAGGGAGTGGTCTTTTATGCTGAAAATGTGGTGTATATTGGCAGAAGTGTAACACTTGAAAGAAATTGTCTTTAATGTCTGTTTGTTTTACCCCTGAAGAAAGCTGGAGTCTCAATGATGGCTTCAGTGTGATTTCTGAAATGACGCTTAATGGAGTAGCAAAGTAAAAACCCTGTTAATGCCTTGTAATGTCTTCTGTGCAGATGTATAACTGCATCAAAACTTCAGCCTTAGAGCACTTTATAGATCAGAAAATCAACTGAAGCTTTAGGTGCTATTGAAAATAAGTTTATCTAGATGAAAATGCTTTGACTGCAGAGTTCTCTCCTTGTTTTACAGATGTGGGGGAAAATGGGGGCAATTGATTTAGGAGTGTTGCCTTGGGAAGGTCCTTGGAGGTCAAATCCAGTCTCTCTTATCACTGGCACCTTGCTGTGTAATCCCTTTCAAGGATTTAATGCCTGGTGTAGAAGCTTATCAGGTGAGTTAGCTCCCACGCTGATCTGGAACCTGACTTGTAGTAAGTGGCATAATTTTACCTATGCCTCAGTTCAGTTATTCTTTCTCTGGGCCTTATACTCACAGACTCCTCAGGGCTTTTTAAGTTCTGACTAAGAATACCACCTACTATTCTTTTACATAAATAAATAAATAAACGGTATCATTTTGGACCCAGGGAAATCAAGGAAGGCATAGCTATGTGTAGTAGGTTATCGTGAATGGGGTTGTAGTTTGGGGTAGAAGCGTAGGTCCTGCGGAGCCCAGCTGAGGTCACAAGAAGACCCACCTCCAGGAATGGATGCAGCCCAGGCTGCTCTGTGATGGTACACTACTAGCTCATATGAGCGAGCACAAGTGTTGAAGATGGCTGTACTCTTTGAGGACTGTGGTGCTCACGGAGATGGTCTTACTGGGTGCTGAGGAATGTGCCCAGTTAGGCAGGAGTCAGAAGGGTGAATGAACTGCTTCTTCAGCTGCTGGCTGTGTGCTTCTACTGGTCCGTGTGCATACAGCCTGTAACCTGGGGAGCAGGGGAAGAACTGGGGTGTTTGATCCCACAGGTGTAGTGTTGCATTCACAATTCCTTCACTTCACATCTTCCTCTATGTTTAACATTGCACCAAACGAGGTTTATTCCAGAAGCTGTGTGCACACAGATTTGCTAAATGAGTGATTCACTTCCTAACCTCTCTTGGCTGCTTGTAAATCTGAGTCAGAGGGAGTATTTGTGCCTGGTTTTGCTTTTTGTGTCTGGGTAGGGGGTTGTTCAGAAATTTTCTGGGCAAATAAACTAATCGCCATAGGAAGAAATTTCTCGTAAGAAGAGAGGGTGAAACCTACAGTTTAACTGGGGTGTTATATTTAACTTATCCTGCATTGCTAAACAGGCTAAGGTTTATGTGTTTTCATCTCTCTAATCTGTAAACCTGATGAGTGCTATGCAGAACAACAATCTCACTCCTTGCTTTTCAGTAAATATTGAATAGACCAAAATAGCATTTGCTCATTCTAACATCTACGAGGTACAGTAAGTTATTAAAAGCATGAAGATATATATAATAGTATCTGTACTTGTTTCACTTTTCTTATAAAGTTGCTGTAAATGTTTTATAGAAACCTTGGTGACTTGACTGCCTGCTGTTCTACCTCTGAACTGGGAAACTTGATAATCCAGTTTTGATCTTATGCTCATTAGCAATGCTCTATTTTGTAGATCTTGTAATTCTCTTGGAGAAGTAATTTCTTATATTAAAGGACTTTGGATGAGTTAATTTAAGCAGCCTACAAATCAGATACTGTGGTGCTTTAATTACAGGAATGCTAATCAGATTAGTGGATGTGGATAAATCGGAAGGGGATGTAGGGGCGGGGAGGGGTTGTGGCTGGCAATACTCAGTGTCTGGCTGGCTTTGGTGGGACAAGAATTCTACTCCGTTCTCCTGAGTATGAAATGCAGGGATTATCCTCCCTCTACCTGGAATCTGTTACTGGTTTTCCTTTGTCTGTGACTTGAGATCTTGTTTTCAACCCCTCTTTTTGGTGTGTGATCTTTCTGAAAGACAGGAGGGGAGGAAACAGCAGCAGAATGGGATTTTTATATGAAGCATGTGATGATGAAGCTGTGCTAGCAAGCAGGAGAACTTAGGAGCTGGCTGTGTTGTTCAAAACTAGTACCAGCTTGGATCTGGAGGGACCTTCAGACACCTGTGCCCCTCTTCAGGTGTCTGATTGTATCATGTAAATGATATGTCTTCAAAGCTGTAGTCTGGCTGCTGAAGGAAACCAGGCAGCAGAAATGTAGACACCAAGTGCTGAATCATCTGATTGTTAATGAGCTGCTTGGTGCTCTGACGCAAACCAGAGCTCGGGAAGGCCACTGTTACCCAGTGAGGGAGATCTGTGTTTGCAAGGGGTCTTCATCCCAAAATGTGCTCTGATGCTAGCTAGTAAGTTGCTGGGATGGCTGCAGACTGGAGAGGTGACAGCAGGTTGATCGATCACCTTTCAGCTAAAGTTTCAATAGCAGAGAGGTTTGCAAAAGAGGAACAGAGGTAAAGTAGGAGAAGAGAATATATTACCTGCTAGATTATAGGCTTTCTAAACCAAACCAGCCACTTCAGCCACTGTGAGGTAGATACTGCATTCCTGAGGAGGCAGAGTGGCAGATATACGTGGTCCCTCAGCTGTGGGTGATGTGTGAGCTACAAGAGTGCTCTGATTTTCAGCAAAAAACAGATTTGAAAATCTGTCCTCTGGGTTCCTGACATGTTGTATGCAGTAGCAGTGCTGAAATGCTGCTGTGCACCCAGCTGTCGTAGGAGTAGTACTGCAGTTCAGGACGTACCTTCAAGGTTGTAAGCATTAGTTTTTAAAGTTGTCTAGGCGCATAGCTGAATTTCAGTCCCTCAGAGCGTTTGTTCATGGATGCAGTTTGGGCCAATGCTTAGGTCTGAACCAAAGTCTTACAAAATTAAGCATTGCTACAAATTCACTTAAATAATTTAAGAAAACTGTTTTTGAGCAGTACTATTGAATGATAACACTGCCTAGTTGTCCTAGCACAAGCAGACCAAGGTACTCTCAAAATAATGCCACTTCGTGCGGTATGTCCCTTTCCTGTGAAAAAGTAGCTTCAAACTTACTCTATGTGGAAAGCTTTAAATTCCTGTTGTTTGGGTAAGTCTCTGCAAGATGCAGAGCTGGAGTATGTGGCCATCCTTAGCCATGCTGTGGTGGAAGAAAGGGGAAAGCGAATGCATGTTCTTCATATAGCTACGAATATTTCCAGTAAAACTCTGATCTACAGGATCCGAGATGCTGGGAACAGAAAAGGTATTGTTGTCGTCTTTGAACAATTCCAGGAAGGGTTCTGCTAATGCAGCAGTGCCTGAATTCCTGGGGTGAGGATAAATGGTGTCATGAAACAGCTGATGTTGATAGCAGAGTTGATTTTGAAGGCTAAAGGCATCCTATTAACATGGAATTGCAGTGGGAGGTGGAGGACAACTGGGTTAATTTTGAAGTAGAGTTTCTTTGAAGCAGAAGCCCCATGTTTCAGTTGCCTCCCATACCCAGTGTGTTGAGGCTCATTGGTGCATTGGTGGTGAAACCAGGCTGGCACTGGGACTGGTAGGCAGGATGAGCCATGGGGAGATAGTGGCTGTGTCTTGCTCCCACTGCTCCTACCAGGGGGTCCCAGGAGCCACGTCAGGCATAGACTCAGGCCAGGGATTTTAAAGTAAAATGAATTGAAAACTGAACTTTTGGGGTTTAATTGCCCAAATAATGAGGAATCAAGCAGTTAAACGGGGCTTAGGAAGGCCTTGAGCTCACCTCTGCCCCATTCTTCTGTTTCTCCACCCAGAGCAACTATTCTCCCAACTGCTCTGGGGCCTCTTGGCCCTTCATTCCTCTCTTCTTCTTGTACAAATATCTTGCTTCCTGCTGTCTAAACCAGCCAGGATCAAGAAAAGTCCATATCTTAAATGGCCAGGATGTAAGTACATTGTCAAAATGATTAAGAGTTGTAAGGGATGTGATTTCTTCAAAAGAATTTAGACTGGCAAAGAAGGGCATTACTTACCCACCCTGTTATGCTGGTTTATCTGTCTCTTAGCGTACTTTAGCTGCTTGAATTTATCTTTCTGTTGCTCTTTTTTTTTTTTTTAATATTCTCTTTAGGAGTTAATTCAAAAAGAAAAAAACAACAACAACAACAAAACTGTTCTTAGTTTTCTTTCTGCCAAGAAACAGTGACTTTTCCTGATACAAAAAAAGTGACAATTTGTCTAGAGACAAAGAAGCCACTTAACTTTCAAGTCCATTCTTAAGTACCTGAAAAAAAAAAAATTGGTAAGGCAAAGGAACTAGTGTGAAAATAGAAATAACAGCATTGCTGCTGAACAGCTGGCTCTTAAAATGTATGTTTCTCTAGTGTGGCATACATATATTTATTGTGTAAGTAAATAACCCTTAGGAGAGCCTTTGCTTAAGGTAACTGACGTAGATAATAAGGAAAAAAGATCCTATTAAAGAAGTTCCTTCTGGAGAAGAAAATTTTCTAGATTAACAATGCAGGAGGGCAGAAGTCGAATAGTTTAAGACAGTTTCAGAACTGAAATTACAAAGCTGCATTTATCTTAAAATCTGCCTGACTGCTTCAGTTGAAGACTGGTATATATTTTCATTGACAAGCTTGTTGGGATGTACAGTTGCTCCTGTGTATTTACTTAATTGTGAGAAAGGCTGTGCACTTCCTAGATTACAATTTAATGAAAAGATCAAGAAGCTTCTAACGCCATCACACTTCCTTTTCCTTACGTGTTTGCTGTGTAACGCATTTACAGAACTGCAAGTATGCCTTCTGTCAGGAATACGAGGCTGAAAGAAAGAAAGTATCTTTCTGCTTGCATGCACTTTTTTGACTGGTGTTTTTATTAAGTACTGTACAAATCATGCTGGATATTGTGGTGGAAAGCAGAGGGCACGAGATTTAATTCTCTCAAACCTAGAAATGCTGATGCCATCAATCTACCATTGATGTGAGTAAATGACAGCAAAGGCAGGTACGTCTCTAGTTTAATCGGTTTGGCTCCCTGAACTCCTGGGAGTGGTGTACCAGCTCAGGGTAGGATGGGGATCTGAATGACTCTGTGCCTTCAGCTGGTAGGAAAGGGAAGTCCTATCCAAATTGTTTCAGCTGCGATGTGGCTCTGAGGTTGCTCACACAATATGAGGAAGGAAGAAGAGTGAGAAGAAGGTTGCCAGGATGGGAAGGGCTTAATGATGTAACGATCAGTTTGCCCCAGAAGGTAGGCTCGCCTGGGGTAAGCTTTCATAAAATAAAAGGATGTCATGAAGACTGGTGACCTCCATACGTAAGGTGGATCTTTGGTCTCTCTTTAAACCTGCAGCTGAGTTGCTTTTCAGTTGTTCTGGTAAATAGTAGCCAGAAGGTGAGATGGGACTGGCTCTAGTTTCCTATCGAGTGGGTGGGGGAATAAATTTAACCTTAAGAAAATAAAATGTAGCAATAAATAGCAGTGGATTTTAGAGAGAGTTTAAAGGATGCAACTTCAGTACAGACATTCTAGGAAAATGACGGGTTGGTGTTTTACTGGCCTGCTGGAAGTCTTACACCCAGTAGGTAACAGAGAAGGGTGGAGTAGGTAGATGCATCCTGCTGTTTGTGGTACAATTACAGAGGTGCAGAGAGAAGTGCTTTTTTTTTTTTTTTTTTTTCCTGAACAGCTAGAAAGAAGTACTTGGCAATTGTCATTACTATCGATGCTGTATGGGGGCAAAGAAATGGTGGAAGAGGGATTAACACATTCGGCTGTTTAAAATTTGCTTGCTGTATGAATGCACTTTGGGGAGAGGACACCTTGTGCTTTTTCCATGCCAGTGCACCTGTGCAGTGCCAGTTATAATTTGCCTACTCAGAAGTACTCCTTTAAAGGACTTATGGAAGCACGCATGTAAACTGCTCCGTGCTTTTTTCGAGTGCATATGCAGTTCAGTTGTGCAATAGCTTGGAAACTCCGCTTAGTTAACTGCTTGGTATTAGCATGTGGCTTAAAAAGGGGAAAGAATGTGCAACTTAAAAGTTTTTTGGAGTGGATGGGCCTGCAAAAGAGCATGTCTTAAGGGTTGAATGCCAACTACGAAATGTAGATGTTAGGTCTCCAGGGAGAGTTACGGTGGTGATAATGTATTTTGTTGCAGTGAACTAATCCTACTCAGTAAGGCTAGAAAATCGGTTGTAGAACACTGCACTTCTGTCCAAATGTTGACTCTGGTAGAGATTTATGCATATTGACGTCTGCATGCCCATCTGGGCCTCAAAGGGGATGAAGCAAAATGGAATATTAAAACCTGTGTGTCTCAAAGTGTGCACACATCTACAGTCCCCATTTACCTTATGTGTGATTTATGGAAATCAGGCAACCTCAGAAATTCTCACCCCCTTGTATAACAGAAAGTAGATTCAGACTTGCTGCTGTTGTATTTCTTAGTGACACTTAGCAGTAATTTTTAAACATCTAGAGATGTTCATTCTTTCAAGCTGTTTGCTGGAGTTATAACTTCATTTTAAGTTACTGGCAGCTTCCCAGTCCAATATTTAAACCTTCCTTGCAGTGAATTGTGACTATTACTGATGGACAGTACCAGGTGCTGTTGGCTCTGTGAAGGAGGTATTTTGTATTAGGTTTTGATTCACAGTTGTTTTGTTTGTTTGTTTGTTTGTTTTTTTGTGAGAGAAACTTAGCAAATCCTGCCTGAAGTGTCTAGCAAGTAGTTCCTCATGAGAACCTCATCTAAGCTAAGGCAGGAGGAGACCTAGCTAGATAAGGCCAAGCTGTCACTTGTAGTAGATTAAGTATCTAAAATGTTTTCTGGATCTTACTCTTTTTTCTTCCTATATCAAAAAGAGCAAACCTCTTGCCAAGGCCAGCAGTTCACAGTCACTTTAGCTAGCAGTGCTACTTGGCCCTTACTGTCTCTGCATCATCTGTTCCACCAACAGAGAAAGTGATCTGGGTTAAAGTTAACCTTTAGCAACTATTCTTAACTTCTTTTGTCGCCTTAAGTTCCTGGTTGTCTCCTGCACCGCCACGCACCAGAAGGTGGTACCGAACGAAGTGACAGTGGCTAAGCAGGACCGCTTACTCTGGCAGCGGTAGCAGTTTGTCAGAGCACAAGGATTGAAGGGCAGCGTGAGAAGAGAAAGAACTGGCTTGAGAAGTCTGCACCTGGAGGCTTTCACTGCAGCTTGAAGAAATCAAAACTGCAGTTTGGTCACGTTGCGGCATCGCTTCCTCTTTCACCATCCAGAAAGAAGTCACGGCTTGTCCAGTGCCCGAAGGTGCATCAGCACCCACAGCTCTTGGACAGATGTGGTACGGTCCAGAGCCCTTCTCGGAGCCACCTGCGGCACTGAGGTTTCCATCCAGCCCAGCTGGTACCCCTCTGTCTCTGCTGCTGTCCACCGGTGGTTTGTTCCTGTAGTGTCGTTAAACAAGAAACTCTCGATTAGCTGGAATTGTAAAGCATCCCCTAGTAACCTTTGATATGGAACAGATTACCCCTAAGGCAGTTTTACCAGTGAAGTTTTTCATGTGAATACTCTCTCAAGGAGGACACCTTTTTTTTTAGTCTCTCCAGTGTTTCAAAAATGTTAGTTTATTGCTGTCAAGTAGTGCCAAATACTTTTGTTGTGGGTTAAAGAGTGTTTGTTTTTTTTCCTCCACGAGAGCACTCTTAAAAGAAGTATCAAGTTCCTCTCTACCTGTTCAAATACCACATGAATAAAGATACAGACCTCAAAACGATGGAAAGAAGGTTTTTCTTTAAGATATGAAATGCCCAAGGATTTATTAAGTTCAATGTTGTTTAAAAATGCACAATATAACAAGGTGCAGCACGGTCATAAAAGAACTGGTACGCATGAGATCTTTGCTTAAGAAACTCTCAGTGCAGGTTGTTCTTGAGCTTGGTCACAGAATCTGCTGGTGCAATTACACAAAGTAAGAAGATAACTGAGACCAATTCATTCCTATTTCTATATATTCTTCTCCACTCTAATTAACTTTTTATGTTTCTATAAGCATATTGCTTATGCTTTTGACCCATAAAAGTTTTAAGCCTATCTTTACAACTAATGTAGAAGTTTTTTAAACTTTATGTAATCCACAATTCTAGCAATTGCACTGGCATGAATGGTCTGTATCTACACGCCTTCATAAACTGGAAGCATGTTTCTTAGTGAGCAGCATTGAGATACCTGTTTAGGGTTATTTGGGTAGAGAGGAGACATGGAGAATGTCCCTTTTCTTTGTCTCAATAAAGACCTGGCACCAGGTACTAAGCTTTCTGATACTAGCTTATCATTCAGCTTCTGTACTGAGTTTGGATCTTAGGAGAATTTTAAGCTTTATTGGTCATGATGATGAAAGCAAAGAGTGAGGATGAGGTTGTTCGAGCGAGCCCTCAGCTGGGCTCCTTTTTGTGACTGGGAAAAAGCTTTCTGTTCTTCAGAGAAGCAATGCTTCTTGGAGGTCCTGCAGCAAATTCAATTCTAAATGGTTATCTGGTCTCTCTGTGTATTTCCTCTAATTGCACGTGTTTCTTTTGCTTTCTCTTCCCTTTCCTTAACTAGGCTGTTCTCAGGCTTTGTAGGGGTATAATGAAATCAGATACTGTGGCATGTTAGGATGTATGATTACAGGTCAATAACAGCATTTTGATTATGATGGTTTAATGATGACCCAAGATGCAAGAGACTGATATGGTGGAGTCACTGAAAAACTGAATGCAATTTGAGGATGTAGTATCAAAAGGAGAGTAATGAGGCATTGTGTGTGGTGAGGCTTTGTTGGAATCCCAGGCACCAGTGCTAACGAGTGGCAGGAATGAAGGAGGACTGAAAAGGGAAAAGTGCTGTTGTGCAGATGTGGGTCTGTTTATTTTACCATAATGAGAACCAAGAATAGAAATATTCATTTTCTCTAAATGCAAGGGTATGGGTGAGTGGGGGAAGACACCTACAGAAATTTTGGCACAACGTGTCCTATGAAAAAGGCAATGAATTAAGTTAAGCTGGAAATCAGCATGTATCTGTGGATTAGAGATCTGGGAGCTCCTTTGCAGTCCCTGTGGGCTCAGGAAGAAAAGTGCAGTACCTGAGCAGCTCTCAAAGCCAGCACCTGCAGTCCCATCAGAAAGGACTCTCTGTGTGGCACCAACAGGCACCAAATTTGTCCCAGTTGGATGGGAAAGCCTGTGCTTCTGTGAGTGCATTCTGTTAAATGAAGAGATGGCTGAAGAGGTTTGACTGTCTGATGTTACTGGCTTTACTCACTGAATGCAGTGAAGAGTTTTCTAATACCTGGGGCTTATTTGCAAGTAGTGCACTCAGAACTGTGCTTTGTGTACTGTACGTCTTTGGTCCATTAGGAATTTAAAGTCACGTGTTCCACACCAGTTTTAGGGAAACTGACTTTTAAATAAATCTCAAAACTGGCTAAATCAGAGCAACTATGGAGTCAGTTCCCCCGGCTCCCCCTCACTGAGGAGAGACTGACTGCTGTTACCTGGCTTGATACTGACTACAGAGGATGCCTTTGTGAAATAACTCTCTCTGGGAATTCATGCAAGCTGCTGTGTAGAGAAACTCGTGATAGAATAAACAATTAGCAAAGACCAGCAATTGTTTGTTTTAGTTTCCACAGATTACTTTTACATGAAAACAAAGACCAGAACAGATGTCTAAGGTACCAAAAAAAAAGTTATGTAACATTGAAAAGCAATCTCTTTTGGGGATGTTTGGGTATGAGGTTTGAACTTTATTTTGCTGTGAAGTCACAGCTACGACCTCGGCAAGTGTGGTGTTAATTACTGGAAGGCAGTAGCTGAGTGTTACTGAGCTTCCTCCTTTTTCTGCGAGTCTTCAGATGCATGCTTCCCTTGGCAGGCTGCATCCTGAATTTAACTCCTAATGTGTTCGTTTTTTTTTTTTTCTTTCCAGTTATTGGCACCTATTTCTAAGGTTTGGAGAAAGATGTTAGCATCTTTAAAATGTTGTATGAGCTGCCAGCTGGGCTTTTGGTAGCTCAAGATTGCTGCAAGGTGACTTTTGGGGGATTCTGGAGAAATCCATCCTGGCTCTGTGCCTGGCCCAGTGTGCGTGGAGGGGGCTGTGCTGCTCAGAAGGCTGAGTTGCCATAAACATCAAGTTTCCGTATTCATCCCCAAATACACCTGCGTGCCACCCGAATGCGGTTGTTGAAAGTGCTGTGGTCTTTACTGCTGCTTTGTGCAGAAGTTAGTCCCACAGGAAATGTGAACAAACCTTGTGCAGAGGTAGAGGCAGGGTAGCCAAGTGCATGTCTTACATCTTTAATGTCCTGTATGTGTTTGCATCTCTGAAGGCTGTATAGCAAAAAAAAAATATTTTTATTCCATTCTTGTTATACTAGGTTTATGCCAAAATAAATTGGTCTCCTACAGGGCCTTAGTTTTACATGTATGTAGTGTCAATGATATCACCAGCGAGGTCTGCATGGGAAGATAAATTTCATGGAAGTGCTGATCGATTTAATTTTGGGCTCAACATGCTGATAATCAGTATTGAGACTAAGAAGATCACAACAAACCTGCTTCAGGATATGAACAAACAACATGCACATGTGAAGCTTGATATACGCTGACATAATAGGCACTGGAACATTAAAAAAAAAATTCTGAAAGATGTAGGCTTGTGAGTTTTAATGGAAAATATTTCATATAGGTAAGCCATGCTTACCTATAAAAAAAACATGGAGAGCTGTGTCTGGATTATATCAAGCAATAGTCTATCTTGTGCAATGACCTATTGAGAAACTTGAAAAACACAGAGGTGCCACCCAAAGAATAAGAAAAGACAGGTGAAATTAAGTAATTGCTTGGCTAATAGATATTTTGAGTGGGTTATAAAACCTTTATTTATGGCAGGAAGCTGAGTTTCTTCAAAGGTTTGCGCTTACCTAGTAAGTGCTGTCAAGACCCTGGAGAGTGACCTCTGTTCTCACTGGCTTCCACCTTTTGCTCTTTCTTCTTCCCCTTCCTGGATGAGCTTCCTTTCAGCTGTCAGTAGCATTTCCTTTCCATAGTGATTCTTTTGCTATGGTACTTGCAGTCGTGTTCTGAAAAGGTAAATTGTGCAATTTAGGACTGACAGGGCTGCGTGATGGATTATTCACCCATGCCATTTAAGTGAAGTTCTGTATTGGAAGCCATCAAGCATCTGTTGTGTGGAGGGAGCTGTTGTTGAGCCACAAACTCTTGCTTCCTCAGCCATATCATTGGCATGTTTGTCTTGTTTTCAAAAAGTCCTTGCAGGAGAATCCCTGCAGGCAGATCAGATGTGACGTCCTCTCCCCTGCCCATCTGCTTTTCAGCAGGTACGTACAACCTGGGCAGCAGACTTACCCAGGAGTTGGCTGTGCTTTGCGCTGCCGGTGTCCTGCTGTGGCACCAAAAGGAGACCAAACCTCCCTTCCCCATCAGCTGTGGCCAGGTGAAGCAGCTCTTTGCCCTTTGTTGCTGTGTGCCTGTACAGCTTGGAGCACGGGGGACCTAAACAAAGTTCACATCAGTGGAATTACAGACTTACTTTATCTTTAAAATGTTGTGGGTTTGGGATTTTTTCAGGGTCATGGGCAGTGGTGTTCCTTGTGGCATGGAGAAGTTGCGATATGTCTCTTCTGGATTTGTGTATGTTACTCAGTTACTCAACGGCCCATGATTTCAGCATGCTGATTTAATGATCGGGCTTTATAGCCTTGCATTTCAATTACTCATAGATATTTTTGGTGTTCAAGTGGAGCAGTTGTGAAACTTGGAAGTTCAAAATCCTAAAAGCCTACAGTGGAAAGATATCCAACTCTCACATCGATCATTAGGAAGGTATTTTTCAACCTAATTTGGTTGGAGGGGGCAGGATTTCAGAAAATGAGCTATTCTTTCTCTAAAGTTCCTATCCAGAGTGCTTAGTGTGTCACACCCTTGTGTGTGGTGACACGGGGGACAGCTGTGCTCGATTACAGCATTGAAGTTTCAGTGAAATCTGTGTATGGCGTTGGATGTGATAAAAGGTGTTTTCACTCCGCGTAGGTGATCAAGTGCTCACGCAGGAAGTGACTAATGCTGTTGGGCAGGTAGGGCTGCACTAATGACACCAGAAACAAAATGGGCTATATTTAAAAATATATAATAATTTAAACTGGATGCCAACAGGTGTTTCTTTTTTAAGAATACACCACATGGCAGTGGGAAATTCAGAACTGATTAACATGCTATTGCTTTGACCACTTATTTGCATTTTAGAGATTTAGATATTCCTGTGGGTTTGGGTTTGAGGGGAGTTATCTTCATATATCATGCCTTGGGTTATACAACAGATAAATTAATTGTACTAATGCCGTACGTTGCAAACAGGAAATTGCTCATAGCTTTTTTTTTTTTTATTCAAATGGAAAAATATGGAATTAGGATAGCTGATCAGTCTTAATTGTCTTATACTGACAACAGTGGAAAAATCTTGAAGTTATGCCTACAACAGTTTAAACTACCTTGGAGGTCAGATTTGTTTCAACTTTTTGGGGGAGAGGACCCTATTTGTGGTATGGCTTTAGCTGTAACTAATAACAAATTTGTAAAATTAAGTTTTTCTCCAAAAATGTAAATTTAGGGGAGGAATAGCTATTCTGAAATTTCATTGAACCTCTAAATATTTTATGGAATCATGTTGAGTGCTGTAATAGTGTAAATATCTAAGATGGTGATTAAACCTTCATAATGAAGTTGAATTACAGATCACTTCCTGAAAGAGGAAATATACATGTTTTGGACACATCCTTTCCTTTCATGTTTCCGTTTGGATTCTTTGGTCTCTCGCTGTAAGTTTCCTTCTGAATTTGTGCGCTGCAGGTGATTGTGATTGTGATTCTGACTGGGATAGTGACAGAACCGTCATACTCCCTTCTTAGTGGCAATTAAATGAAGCAGTCCTACTATCTTATAGTGTTGGGGTTTTTTCCACCTTTTTTCTTCCACTTTTCTGCTTAGATTTCCTGAACGGTTTCTGCTACTCGACCAGGTTGTCTGTCCTTTACTGCACTTGTGTTTGCTGCTCAATGCATTTTAAGTGTTGTGCAGCAGTCTATACTGTGTATGTATGTGGTCTATCTGCTGTCAAAGCAGGAGGACAAGTCCTATGTGAGTTCAGCAGGTGGTTTTATTTTTATTTTTTTTTTTGAGTAAAGGAATCTTCCGTGTATCACAGTTGTAGTAGTCTGCTGTTAACATCTAGCAATCCTGATCCAGATTTGTAGATGATTATTTTTTTCCCTATGCTTCTTCCAAATGGAAATGTTCTCTTCCACTTGAATTTGATTTGGAAAAAATACAATAAGGAGGTGGTTTGGGTACCTGGGAGAAAGAACTTTGAAGAAACCCATTTATTTTGTAAATACCACGTGAAGGCCACTTCACTAAAAACCTATATGGTTTCCATGGTCGGGTGAGGGACTCGACATTGCAGGATGTCTGTCTTCATGGTTCAAATGCTAGTTACAGGATATCAAATGCAGTATGATGACAAACTGCTGTAAGACATGCAGATTTTTTCTCTAGGTGATTTAATTCACTATTATTCTGATAACACTGAGCTGTCCAAGTGTTCGTTGCTTTTTTTTTTTTTCTGAGCCTTCCAAGATCTTAGCCAAGTCACCTAATACAGACGTCTCGCAGATGACCACTTATTGCAGTGACTTGGTGTTTGAGCTCAGCTTTGGCACTCAGTCACAAAGAGCTATTGAGGTGTTCTTTGAGATAAATCATAGTAATAGGAAAAGTACATTTGTATTTGCAAGATGCTCTCATACGCTGTAATGAGAGATTAATAACTTTCTTCAGAGGTTTGGATGTATATGCTTTTATGACCTCTTATTTTCTTTAAGCAGCGTCATTCTTCCTGTGGGCTGGAAGACTTCTAACCTGTTCATTGTTACTCATTATGGTTTTTCAAATGAAATCAAGGGGAACCGTAGTTTGCACTTAATTTTCAATGTACTCATTTGTACTTTGGGGATTTAGCACACAAAGCTTACAACAAATACAGAAATTACCACTGGTGTGGTATATTCTCCTATTTTTACTAATGTTTGTTTTCCTGATACATGTAAATTGTTCGGACTTCTTTATATATAGTATATTGTTTGTTGTAGGAAACTTGCAGAATTGTTCAGTGTGTGAAGGCATAAGATATAACTGATAGAACTGTGGGGGAAGTCACTGATCCTTGAAAGACACGAGCTCTTTTTCATTCCACTTACGCTATATATGAGTCTCTTTTCAGTCTTCTGTAATTTTTAACATATTTACATTAAAATATTTATACTACACATTTACTTCTCTAAAGATTGAAAGTATGCTCCGGAGACCTCATTACTAAAAAATGGCTTTATAATTAGGGTGTCCTATGCTGGTAGGATTCATTTTACCCTTAACAAAAGATGTTTCATTAAATCTAAATGATTCCATAAAATGCTCTTAAACTTTCCCTTGATACACTATTCCCATTGCTTGGCAGCAAGTGGGTTGTGGGTTTAAGTGTAAGTATCCTTTGGCTTTATCACATCTGTCACTTTTTACCAGAGTGACCCAGTTCTAAAGGTTTATATTTTAATATAAATGCAAACGGATTTTTAGCTCCTTTTTCATTATTTTCTTGCTGTACAGGTAAATTATTTAACTGGTGCTAAATTGAGTTTGACTGCAAAATCTTGTATTTTGTATACTCTTATGGCTGTTTCAACGATATCAACTTTCATTTTTGTAGGGAATACATAGAGTATGGGAGGGAGGAAATTTGAAGATTTGCTTTTGTTCAGTTAACCAATAGATTTCAGAGGTGCCATTGTAATGTTAGTATATTATCACTGTTGTTTAATACTAACAGTTTAGTGTTCTTGTAAGCCTGTGTGTTTGCATGCAGTGGGACATCAGGTGATCAAGGTGGGCAGGGGAGAGTGCCAGGGACAAGCTCTGGAGCATCTCTTCTGCCATCTCTCCCTGTCCAGCTGGGAGTATTAGAGTGGAAAAATCATGCAGCTGGACCTCTTTCCACCAGCAAAGTGCTGAGGCATATCTTAACAAGTACCAGCAATGTTAACTACTAGGGGATAGTCCCTGTAAAGGTTCAAGCTGATTTTCAGCCCTAGCAGTGCTGCCAGAAGTTCTTAACGTTCTTTCTTGATACGTCTTTATAACTTGGCATTATTTGTTCAAAAAACATCTATAGCAAGGGGGGGGGAGGAGTATCTAACGTAGGAACACGTGGATAGAAGTTCCAAAATGACTGAAATTATTGCAAAATTGACACAGCCATGTTTGTTCTTCTGCAACAATGGAGAAATTCTTCTTGAGAAATGTCAGTACAATTCAGAACTTAACTAACAGCAGGATGACAGATTTCCGAAACTGCAGGCAGCATTTGGGTGAAGAGCACACAAGAAACACATCATTTATCATGGTGTTTGGGCATGCTGCCAAAACCACTAAAGTCACAAGTGCAAATGTTTCTGCCTTTCTTTTGCTCAGAAAATCAATGTTGCTTGGTGGGTGGAAGCGATGGCAGTTCTTGGAGGCATCTCCTGCTGTTCTGTACAGGTGCAGCTTAAAAGGAAAAATCACAGGTGCATAGTCTTCCCTGGATGAAGGTAAGGGGGAGCAGGAGCAGTTGTGAAGGTAACAAGCCTCTGCGTGTGAGTTACTAAAATGAGGGAAGTCAAGTGGACTGAGCAAATTGTGAAGAGTAGATGTACACCCTTCTCTTCCCCTGCATGCCAGGCAAGAGGACATTGTGATCTAGGGAAAAGTTTCAGGGAAGAAGCAATGTGACTTGTGGCTGAACTTGGTGGCTCTTCTTTCTTTTCACTCTTTTCCCATCCCTTCTTCTTTCTTTTCCCAGCCAAGCTCGAACAGCAGTGACTGCTTTCCCCTTTCTGAAGTAAACCGCTGCAGCTAATCAGGCCTTTATGGAAACTTGGGCTTGTTCCAAACAATCATCAATGATTGCTTAACCACAGAAGGCATTTGCGTTTGTGACTACTATGTAGAAGTATTTGCTCTGGAATTAATGCTTTTCAAATAAAAAGTTCTTGTTTTTAATTTTTTAATAAGATGAGAGCTAAACATTTTTAGAGGTCATATTTGGTAGACAGGTCAATGGTGTTTAATGTCATGTGGTGTACTTTCATTTCAATGAGAATATCAATGAAATGCTAAATCAAATACTTTTGGGAAGTGTTGGTCTCTTTGATAACAAACATTTTTTATTATTTTTTTTTTTGTCCTGAAAGCTAACAATCCTTTAGGATGATGTGAAATGGCAACCCAGTTTCTGGAGCCTTGCGAAGGTTTAATGCTGTCAAAAGTGATGTTTTAAGGCATCTTTCAACCTGCTCATCACTTTAGAAACCCTTGTAGTCAGTAATCCTTGTTTTCAGGGTTGGTTTTAGGGTGTTCTTGTTGTTTGGCTGTTTGTTTTGTTAGTGTTTTTTGGACTAGTTTGAAGTACTTCCATTTGTAAATTGGTGGGCAGTATCTGCAGAAATGGCAAATAGTCTTTCCTACAATTGTAGGCATGGCGGTGTCTTTATTCTTGGAAATTAGAATTTGGTGAAAATTTTGGAACTTCTTATTAAGTAATGAGGTGACCCATTCATATTGTATATTTTATAGTCATTATTTTATTCTTACACTAGAAACCACTGAAGTGGTTGTTTATATTTGACAGTTATTGATAGAATTCCTCCCTCCTTCTTGTTAAGGAGCTGCTGGAAATACTTCTTAACTTACGGAAACAACTGATGAGTAATACATTTCTTCTCTTTAAAAAGCCTGGTTACCTCATAGCCATTCCCTTTGCTTTCAGTGCACAGCTGAGCATTCCGTATCCTTCAGGGTGACAGCTGCATGGAGAGCAGACGTGGGGCCAGCAGACCGCAAGGAGGTGTGAGGACCGGCTTTGAAGTGCCGCGGGTGCCAATGTCAGCACGGGCACGGAGCTCAGGACTGAGCTTCACGCAGTGGGTATCTACACATGCAGCTGAGCAGTTTGAGTACTTGCACACAACGGGAAGATAGCCTAGTAATGACCTAGGTATGCCAAGATACAAGCTTTTTTCTGAAGAACAGTAATTTTAGGATGTACATGTGGAAAACACTGATGCATAAAGCTCACAGAAAAGGAATGCATTGCAGCCCTCCACACTTTCTGCTGTAGTTGCCATTAACTGCTTTTACTAAGGAGAGCTGCTGAGCATATTTCAGGCTTATTATAGGTAAACAGAGTTAGCACAAATACCTGGTACATGATCTGAAGGAGCAGATTGACGCGACAAGTAGGATGACTAACGGCTAGCTACTTCTGCAAGAGCTTCTCTCCTTGGCCAGGCATTTCCTACTTGTCTATTGGGTTGTGAACTAGTGATCATGTGTCACAGGGGGAATTAATTCAACTGCCTCATCAATTGGAAAACTAATTTAAAAGCACTTCAGTCTTCTACTGTTAGCCAGCTGAAGCTTCTCTCCTTGCAGCCTCACAGTTGTTCTCTAACGCAGAGGGAGGAGGGAAAGCTGTATTGAATCCTTCAGTAGTTTTTTTGGCAATAGGCAAGGTGCAGTCTTGGCTGACTTGCTGGGAGGGCTGTAAAGGTCTGAGGCCTGAGGAGGGGTACTGGGACAACTCATATGTGTGAGTTCTGGCTGTGCCTGTACCCCACATCTTTCAGATCCTCATGTGTGTTTGATCAGGTGATGTGAGGTCTTGGGCTAGACTCCAGATGGTGCAGGATAAGCCTGCCTTAGCATCCAGAAAGAGGAGACTGCAGTGTGGGTTGAAGATTTTGTCTTTTATTATAGTCTAGTCTCCCTAAACATCCCAAAAGGTTAGCTGCAGAGAACTGAATTCAGTGACTGTAGCAGCTATTTTCAGCTTTCTCTTCAGTCCCAGCCAGTGCCTGATTACACAGTGATCCTCAAAGGACCAAAAGCGATGAAAAGCATAGTGAGACCTTGTTCTTCTTGCTACATGTATTTCCACAGCCTTATCTGATCGTGATGGTGTTTTTGCCAGAACCAAATCTCTCCCTCATGGCCAACTCAAGTTTTAGCCAGGAATCTAACTTGGCTACTGCGTGAAGCTGACCTCCTGTAGTAACAACCCCAGTATTATAGCCAGAATTTCGGCAAGAGAATTAACTCTGATGTTTCAGTTGTTAAATGCAGTGTTTACAAATCACTGCGTGCAGCTCTCTACTGGATTAGGTCAGTTCTGGTGCAGAATCATTCTTTCAGCTTGCACTGGAGGATTTTTCTTCTGTGTCATAGTTTTCTGCTGAGGTAGCTGAGGTAACAGTTTAGCTGTTTGAGATGGGTAGTTTGTTGCTTCTGCCTGGGAATTTGCTTTCACTTTTGCTTCTCAAAGTACAGATCGTAGCCATCGTTTAAGGTTTTGCTTTGATAGTTCCTGGAGAAGGCTGTTTTGTTTGCAGGTCTTGATCTTATGTTTGCTCCCTGTTGTGGCTGTATCTGTCATTCTATTAAACGTATTAATATGTTCCTTACATTTAGAACGTATTATGAGAAAGTAATTAAGTCATGTGAAATTGGAGCTTTGGCATGGTATCTGGGGCTCATCCAAATGTTGGTATGTGGAGACAAGCTTGGAAGACAGTTCTGTGTTAGCCTTTCCCAGGAAGTATTTACCCCTGAAAATATGTCAGCATGCACATTAGTCTACTTCTCAGGTTTATCCAGCTATGTAAAAGTTACCAGTTAATTTCACTTTGTAGGAGTCCTCATACAGTAGTAGCTTTTCACCAAAAGCAGCTTTGGTTATTCTGGATATGTACGGGTACAATGAGATAGCACTCCTTTGCAGGAATGCAGAGCAAAATAACCATTTATAATTCAATTCTTAGTTATTTCGCAACAACTTCATTGCATAAACAAATTCCTTTAAGTTGCATGGTTTCTAAGGGAAGCCAAGTGATAGTAACTTAACCTTGTAAATTCCACCCTGAATCTAAGAAAGGAGGTATGTTACTATTTCTGATAATTGTCTGCCAGGTAAAAGTACTTCTCAGAATTTCATTTGCTTTATCTTGCACCTATGCAACCTGGTTGTTTGTGTATTAAATTTATCAAGTGATCAAGGACAGAACTTGTTTTCTTGTCTGATGATCAAAAGTCAAAACATTGGTCATTGATACATGCACAAGAAAACTCATCTTCAACCTCAGACCTAGCAAAGATTTTGAAACTAAATAGTTGAGGTAGTTTTCTTAAGCAAAGCAGGATAGTTTAAGGATGACTATAAAATGTTTGTCCTTTTCTATAGACCATGGAATGTAGAGGATTTGGATGGTCAAAGAACAATTGTGAGATTCATGTTAAAAGTGCTTGCTATTTTTAAGTCACCACCAGCATCCATGGCAATGTTGCTTTCTTCTGTAGCCATCTTCTGGAATGCAATATTGAGAAGGGGGGAGCATCCTCTCTTCTACTCTTTCCCTCTGATTGTGAGTGCTTTTCTCTATTTTATGCTAAATGCCACTTTCAGTTGGGAAGATAATAAGCACCATGAAACACTTCTGTAGTTATTAAAATAACATATAATAGCAGCCGTTGTTGGTGAAGCCAAAGGTTCAATTAACTACTGCTGATGCTACCAGCTGAATCACTGTGTGGGCTAATTGGTATTAGAGGTTTGGTAATACAGATCACTGAATAGATTTCACAAATATCTGGTAGTTTGGGCCCTCTTTCTTATTTGAAAAGAGAATTGTAGTTGGCAAATATGAACTCAGGAGCCTTTTCCAGCTTCTGTGTCTGTTTTGGATCCTGTGTACTAAATAGTTGAAGAATGGGCTGTTGATCTACTCTTCTTATACAAGTAGTCACACAATACGCTCTTGCTGTGGTTGATGGATTTTGCGTAGGTCCATGTGAAAACTGAAGTGATGCTTCACAGTGAAGTTTGAGGCCACGTGTTTTTACTCTTGCAGGTTTTAACTTTTTGTCCATCTTCAAGAAAAGCACGGGAAGGCATTCGGAGGGAGGAAGTTTTGATCTAGATACTGTGATTACTCATAGTAACTGTGGTTTTGATTTCTTGACTACCAGTTTGTAAAGGAACTTTTCCTTTGTTTGCTTGTTTTGGTTGTAATGTTGGTTGTTGTTAATAGCTAACAGTATTATTCTGTTGGAACTGATCTGAACCTGGTTAATCCAGTCTGAACCTGGTGGAGGCCAGAGCTTGGCTACTCAGAGTTTTCTTCTGCATGTGAGATGAGGAAACAGCAATGTTCCTCAAGGGGGAATTGAATTTTGGTTTTGTTTGTTTGTTTTGCAGTTGATTGTTTTCTAGTATAAGTATTTAGATGAATTGTGGTAAACACTCATTGCATGACTGCTATTTCGGGAGCTCAGGTCTCCACACGCTGGAAGTCCGATGTGTCGTTGCATGGCAGAGGTAAAGCTCCCCTGCTGAGCAGCCTGTCACTGCGGCTGTGCCTGGATCCCCTCATGTTTGAGCTGTTTGCTCAGCTTTTGCAGCCTGTCCATGCCTCACCCTTCATACACATATGGGGTACATCCAGGCTGGGCTTGGGCGTTCAAATACAGATGACAGTTTTTACAGCTTTATCCTGGGTATAGGAGAACAGGCTGTTCTCATCTGAATTTAAACCTGCTGACTGAAGAGTTAACCCATCATTTTTTCTCATTTACTTCACAAATATCAGCTGTCAGCGTTGCTTTGTTTCAGTTCCGTGCTCTGTATTACTTGGATGCAGTCTTCTTATCGTGCTGTTGGAAGCCTGACAAATGCTTGTGATGCAAAGGTCTCGCTGCTTCTCTGCTCCTACTTCCCATTTCTGTTAAGCCCCTGTGAGCAGTGGTGGCCAAGTTACTCGAGTGTATCATGGTATGCGGATGGTCTCCTGGCCCTTGCTTCCTTCCTGCAGCTCCTTCCCACACCTGGTCCTGTGTTCTTTTGGTCCCACTTCCAGGCAGCAGCAATGGCTGTCAGGGCTTGGATATTTTTGCCTCTTTTCCACCCCCAAAAGGGCAGATACTTGGCTCAGTCTGCCACCTTCAAAACTCTTCTTTCATGAACATCTTGTGTCTTTTACCAAAAGTGAATGCGTCTTCTAAGGAATAGGAAAACTATTGTGCTCACTACTTGGCCTTGTTAATATGCAAACCTAAACAAAACCAGAGAACTGTTGTGTGTTTCCTTGTTCCCTGTAACGAGTGCTGCGAGACCTGTGGGTTTGAGTCAGGTTCCTACAAGGTTTGCAGTTCCTGCTCCGTGTGGGTTTGGGTCAGGTTCCTTCAAGGTTTGCAGTTCCTGCCCCACATCCTGCTGGGCTGCCCTCAGCGGGGATTTTCCCCCTCACTCTGCCCTCACAGGCAGGCCAACGCAGGAGGTAAAAGATGGCTTTGTCTTCTCAGCAAGCTGATGGAAGCTTTCTGCCCTCCATATCTCTTGGGGCAACTCTGGCTTGCCCCTTGGTCACAAAATGTCCCAGTGGCTTGGGTTAACACCTCTGATTGTGTCTGGACACGGGACTTGCTGTGACCTCCATCATGGGTGTTTCAACTCCATGCAGACACCAAGAGCAGCAGATAGCGTGTAACCTCTGTGCCTTCTGATTGCGTACACTGTGTTTGTGGAGTGGCAGAAACATGACCAAATGCAGTGTAGTTGTCTGAAAACATTACTCAGGTTAAATCTTTTTTTTGTTTGTTTTTAATTGATTTGCTGATACGGACAGTAACAGGAGATGAAAGAGCAGAGGGTGGAGCTCATGCCCGTTGGTAATTATTTATGTCTGGTTAAGGAGAATTTTAGTGTTCATTTGTTTTTCTATAAATAATTTTCTATAAATCCTATTCCTATGCAAGTGGAACAATCGGAACCTGAATGTTTAAGCTGGTATCTAATCAACGTGAACAGATGAAACCTGGCCCTGTAGAAGGGACAAAAAGGAGTACAGCTTCATGTCAGCATGTTGTCTAGTGATGAAGCAAATTAAGAGGCCTTTAAGGAAAAGGTTTTGGTTGAGCTTAGACTCAGGAGAGTATCTCTCTCATTTATCCTCACTAATTAATTCTGGCCAGTTTAGCCAGTCAACATTGTGGTGGTGGTTGGATATGCTGCGATTCCTGCCCAGCTTCTTGCTTTTGCTTGTCTTTCTTGTCAAGGATGATATGTTAAAATGTTCTTCAAAGGCTCTTTTACTACTTCTTCAGTTGGGTGTTTTTTGGTTGGTTGGTTTGGTTTTTGTTTTAGTGTTGACAATGTGATAGTTAACGTAAATCGTAGAACTATGTAAGTGGAAGAGGTGTGGTGTCTGCTGGTGCCTGGAACTTTTGGGCCCTGGTGACTGTAAATGTGGCATGGTGCAGGAACCACATCCTTGCTATGGCTTCAGCCAGGTGCATAGTACCTGTGCCAAAGGAGAGTAAAGACTTTGTCCTCAGAGAAGAGATGTGAAGGAAAGACACCATGATGGACCTTTTCAGGGGTGGTCTACATGAGCTTGTGACATAATAGAAGTCTGATTTAGTTGATTGCCTCCCTTGTTCTCCACTGACCGACTATGAAGAAAGGCTGGTCATTTTAGTTGATTTGGTGGTCGTGCAGGTATTTCCTGGTGTAAGAATTAAGAACTAACAATTATGAATTCAGTGTTGGCATACAGGAGTTCCTCACCAGTTTGAATTTTTTCTGTAACCTTTCTGAGATCAGCAATGTACCCATTGCTTGAGCTGGTGAAGACCCTCCCTCCTAGGTAGGTGAGGGATGCAATGTTACAGGTGGTGGTTGGCAGAGAGGACAATATGGTGGCTTACTGAAAAATGGGTTCTAAAAGTAAGTTTAATGCAAGTCTGCTATCTAGAGACATGAATAAAAGGGGAGATGCAAAAGAAACACACCCATAGGGGTTTTGGTCTGTGAAACAATGAACTACAGGCAAGAACATACGTGAAGATATACAGTGCAGCTGGAGGTAGCACATGAAACCCAGTTTGTATTCCTACTTGGTAGAGATACAAATGAAGTAGTTGTATCTCATCTAGTCTCATCACTATTATTTCTAACTCTTCATTCTCACTTATTTTACATCACTGAGGATATGTTACAGTTTGGCAGTAAGCAGGGAGGACAAACTGAAAAAGAAAATCTGTTTCATAGGATTGCTTGTTTTTTGTTGTTGTTTTTGTTTTTTGTTTTTTTTTTTTTTTCTTTTGTAAGAGTAGGACATCACTGGCATAACGCAGAGGCAGGGGATATGGATTACTAAAGTTAGTACTTAAACCACAGGAATGGTCATGGAACCACAACCTTAAAGACGGGTGCAAAATGCTTAGTAAAAGTTTCCAGTGTCTATTTTTTTTCCTTCTTGTTGCACTTGTGTTGTGTCTGTTTGGATTTCATTCAATTAGCACCTACCACTGTGAAGTCCTATGGAGAGCTATTAAAATATTTTCCATGAAAACCTGTTTGATTGGTTTAAAAAAAAAAAAAAATCAAGATGATACTTCCCAGAAGTGAAGAAAGTAGTTCTTCACTTAGTTGAATCTTACAGAAAAAAAAATTAAAAAAAAAAAAAAATGGAAGAACATTTCCAGTAAACTAGGAGGCAATAGGATTTTGCTTGCAAATAAAAGCAACTTTCTTCCATTAGTTTGTTCCTCTGTAGAATGTGAAAGTCCTGTGTATCAAACTGGCCCTTTACTTGCATCTGTGCACTTCCAAAGTATTTTTCATGCATAACATCCATGTTAGTTTACAGGGGAGAGCTTGGCTCACTGTTAGAAATTTAAGTGTTCTACAGGGGGAGTGGGGCGGTGTAATGCTGTTCTGATAGTTTAAATGTTGCTTTTCTGCAGGATGAAACTCATGAGAACCTGCTTTCACAGGATGAATTGTAAATGGTGCTAGCACCTCCCGAGATGATTTACGAAAGTTGAGCACAGCTGGGCGTAAGAACTGAATAGAGTCTGACATTTACTGTTGTGCAGCAGCTCAACTGCCTTTAGACATATCAGTCATTTCTCACGGTGTGAAAATATACCATGCTGTTGTGTATACTGAGGATTCTTAAGCTTTTAATACGTGGTGGTACTTTGAAATTCAAAGACTTCTTAAAACTTTTGAGGGGTTTTGACATTGTGATAAGCTGATATTGAAGGATGAGGCTCTTCAAAAATTCTTTGAAAAAAAAATAATGAAAAAGAATAAAACTAGATAGTTGTTTTTTACCCAGGTTAAAAGATTTTTTTTCTCTGCTGTTCCGTAGCACCTCCAGGGTCTGCAGCAGCAGGTAGCCTAACAAGCTACTTCTAAAGCTGTACTTGCATCAATTGCTAATGCTAGTGCACAAACAAAGATGGACTGTTTTGGTAAGACAAGGCTCCATTGAAGTTACTGCTAATAAGCAAAACAGCTCTGTTCGCTTCAGTCCTATTCAAAACATAGGAAAAGAATCAATCTTTGCCAAACTTGAAAGGCTGAAACTATTACAGAGGATAAAAATGATTTACTTCAAGTGGGTGTAAAACATATTTTCAAAATAAACACTGAAACCACGCTTGACTTTTACCACATATTTAATCATATTTTGTGTGGGCATGAAAAATAGAAAGCGTTCAGCTTTGTGTTCCTTCATTTTATAAATGCAGGTTTGTTCTAACTACCATGTCATGTAAGTGGTGGTTCTTAAGCACCAGTTTAAATGCCAAATGCAGTGTGCCTTCTCAGCATGAAGTGTTGCTCTGATGCAGATTAGTTTACTTCTAGGAAAAGGGCTTACCCCTTTTAGTATTTCCCTAATTCTTAAACAACAACAATAACAAAGTAGCCATAGATGGGGTTCATTTGACTATTTAGATTTAAATTGTTTTGTCTATACTTCTTCAAATAGAAGCATTACTTCTGTTGTACAACATATGTTGAACTATTAATCCTTGTAGCAGTGCAATAGTGTTTTGTATTTCTGTAGCAATTTTTTTCCTAGGTTAATGTATTTGGGTTCTTGGGAGCTGGACTGATTTTTCTTTCTGCTTCCTGAGCACAGATGATACAGGGGGATAAATTAAAACAAACTCCACGTGTTCTGAAATGAATTACTGATAAGTGCTTTGGCCCAGCAGTCCATGTTCTGCAATGCAGAGCGCTGCTGGAGTTGTACTGACTCTTGGAAGGGGTAGGCACCAGCAGAGGAAGGATATACTTTTATGAAAGTCTGTATATATACATAATGGGAATACCTGCAAAGAAAAAGGCCAGAGCTATTAGAATGTGGGAAGCAAATGTTTAAAGGTCTGAGCATCTGCAAAACTTCTTACTTATATGAAGACTCCTAGCAGAGTAACTAGATCGTCCAGAGACCACTATCTCTGGTAAAAATACTTGGATAACAAACTGTGAGCATAAAACAATTCCTAGTACATTTATTTTGGATCACATGGTAAAGCCATAGATTAAATATTTCAGATGGCAATGTTCTCTCTAAAACAGGGATGTGCTGTGTCATGGTGACGTGATCTTCTTGCAGTGTGGTTGTAACACATTTTAACATGTATCAAACTGAGGTTTTTTGAATTTCTGAGAAGAATCACTCTGTCATATGCTTGGGTTCAACTTTTCACATGCTGCTTCAGGTATGTTAGTGTCTTCCACCTGTAAAATGTGGGCATTCCCCACAGCATGTTGAGGGGGGAAGTGGAATGTTTTGTGGTTTTTTTCAATTTTTTTTTTTTTTAATGGTGCATTCAACCACATGCTCCTTCTGTTCCACCCTTGTCCAGGTAAAGGCCAAAATACCTGAATCTAGACTTGTTTGTGTGTGGCGGTGTTCTCCTTATCTTTTGGGGCTGGAGGTGAAGTTTTGGAGCATTTGCCTCCTGACAACGGGTATAGTTCAGGGGAGCCAGCCTCTCCTTTGTACCACGGGAAGGTCTCCTCTATCCTGACCTGCCCACAGCCTGAGCTGAGGCTGCGCAGGGCTGAGATCTCATCTCTGTGCTCTGGTCTGGGATGGACTGCTGCCATCTTATAACTTCCTCACCTCTTTGGTTCCACTGCATTGCTGGGGGAAACAAAAGCAGTGCCATGGGGATTTTTTAGAAGTCAATATGGGTTGACCTTGGGGTTCATACCTTTTTGTAATGTCTTTTCATACCTTTTTGTAATGTCTTTTCATACCTTTTTGTAATGTCTTCTCTAACTCCTGACTAAATTATCATTCAGTTGGAGCCCATATGACTCTGTAGCTGAGACAGCAAGGGCAGGGTTGTGTTGCTTTATCTTTTTTCCTTTCTTAGCTGAAATGCTGCACTAACAGTCTCTGGTTTATGATGTTTTCTGATACCGCCATGCAGTAGCAAGACCTGCATCAAAATCTGAGACGTTGCTATTGTATTTAGTATATTGTTTGCAGATCCCCATAACGGAGCATGTTAAAAAAAGTAAGCAGTCCAAGGAGATTGAATTGACCAACCTCAAAACAATAGCTCCTAGAAAGAGACACCCATTCCACTGTCAGCCCCCCGTCCTTCTTCTTTGCACGGAGATGGTTAGTAAGGAAGAATTGGGCTGGTGGTCAGCTCCACGTGTGCAGTCAACTCTCATTCATTCAGGACTATGTGTGGCAGACGTGAGTGAACAAGCTCATGCTGGGTCCTTGCAGACTCCTCAGACCCAGCAGGGTTTATTAACTCAGGCTCAGTGCCAAGTAAATACAGCCTCACTGCTCACAGACCAGCTAGGATCTGCTGTTTTGGCATGGAGTCCAAGTTAATAAAGCCTGCCAAGCGTGAAGGGTGCAGACCTGTGTCTAGCCCTGGTCTCAGATCCTGGAGCTCCGAACCTGTGTTGCAGATAACTGTCCATACAGATCAGCTTGGGACCATCAGGGCTCATTACATCAATAGCAGTTTCAGCCCTGATAAGTTGAGCACGCCTTTCTGTGTGTTCTTGTTTTGGTCATCTTATAGGGATTTTTTTTCTTTTTTAAATATTACAGCACTCAAGGTTCTGGGAAAATTTATTAGCTCAGTCAGCCCCGGGCTCAGTTGATGTTTTCTGTGCATGCTTAGCAGGAGTCGGCTCAGGGCTAGCACTGAGTCAGAGTTGATGATCCTAAATTGACTTTAATTTCTCTGTGCTGTGATTCCCAACACATTTTGGAATGAAAGTATACAGGCGTTTACATTACCTGCTTTCTCACTGCCTGTGTGAGCCGTGATAGTGCAGAGTTGGCTATTTCAGCCAAAACATGTAGTGCTGCATGGGTGCTGCTAGTTCACGTTTTGGTTTCATGGAGTACATTGCCATGGTATGTAACTACAGTTGTTATAGGAGTAATTAGCTTTTCTGTTGGATTTGGAAAATACCCTTTGAAAAAATGGCAGTTCACTTGGAGTAAGTCAAAATAACTTTAAGATGATATGCTTGATAGTCCGTGGACTGTTAGAGTACTTTAAATTGAATTTTCTTACAAAACTCACAAATGTTTGCTTCCTCAATGCTTGCAGAGTAGCACCTTTTCCAAACAAGAGGTCTTGCAACTCTTCTGTATGTTTTTTTCCCTCATTCAGGTGCAGCTGGGACAAGCGGATATAAAATGCCCAATCACAGAGTGCAGCGAACACCTGGATGAAACAACCATCCTCTATAACCTGCCCCACGAGGACATCATCAAGTATAAATATTTCCTGGAACTCAGCCGCATTGACTCCAGCACCAAGCCATGCCCTCAGTGCAAGCACTTTACAACCTTCCGGAGGAGAGGCCACATTCCTACCCCTGCCAAATTGGAGAACAAATACAAAGTGAGCATGGTCGCCAGAGCTGTGGGTAGGACAGCACTTGGTGGGCATTAAGTGAGCTTTCTTCTGTCACTGAGGCTTCATGCAAGCTGTGATTAGGAATATGAATCATTGATTAATTCATTTCTAACAATTTGAAGAGTTTAACTTTAGTCCTTACTTATTTGGTAAGGTGGCATAATTTTAGCCTGGCATAATTCAAAGAGTACTTTAAGAGTATTTTCTTTCGTCTCTGACATGCAGATAATATAGTCATGATTAGAAGAGACTGGGGAAGAGGAATCGCACTATTACTGATAATTTTAGCTGTGCAACTCCAGCAAAGATTAGGTTTTCCCTGAAACTCTCAAAAATGAATTTGGGACACTTGCTGTGTTAGGCGATAGCATCCTGTTGGCTTACTTCTTCTTAAGAACTGGAGCCATTGTCTGTTCTGCTTCTTGGTTTTGATTTCTTCAGTCCCTTACTATAGAGGTCAAACATTAATGTGGTTTCTCAATATCCTGTGGACTCTCAATACACAAAGTTTTAAAAAGATCAAAAACACCTTTTGACAGCACTTCTAGTAGAAGGCTTGCTTATACTGTGATTTCAATCAAAGTAAAAGCATGATGGCAGGCAGAAGCAGCTTTGAGCTCCTGAAGGTCCATCTTGGTTCCAAAAGATGAACATTCTGTCTGCAGCATCATGCTCTGTTTCAGTTTTCCATCCAGTTATTAGACTTGTGGTGGCTAATCTCATGATTGAGTTAGCCTTGCCTGGACAAACCAGTTTTCTTCAGTAGGAGTTTAGATGGTTGTTTAGATAGGCCTAATTACAGCATAAGATTCAGCCCAGTGTGAAGATTAAAAGGTACAAGGTTGTGTATCCAGTGGAATTGAAACCTCAGTAAAGCTAACTCTGAGATACAAGCTGCTCACATGTATCTGTGCAGTGTTTGAACTGCATGAAAGCTGCCACAAAGTCTGGTGTTGGACTCCAGATCTGGCATTGGACTTCTTTTCAGTTTTTTGACACCTTACACAGAGGTGAAAAATTCCATCTGCAGGTCAAGTTCCTTCTGTATGCAGCCATTCTTCTTCAGCCATCCACTCACTGTCCCTTCAGATACAGACAGGATGCATGGTCCAAGGTAGACCTACTGTTGTGATGCTTCTTCAGCAGCCTCTCATAAGGTGCCAGAGGCTGTGTTGTTCCCTCGAGCCCTGTCATAGTTTGTATAGCTGTTACATCATGGATGTGGCAACTCAGATTTATTTTTTTTTTTGTTGTCCTCAAAGCATAAAATGAGTACTCCTGCCCACCAGTGCTCTCTGAGTTAAAATGCTGTGGTTGAAATGTTCTCACCACTCCCCTGGAAATACTATACAAAGAAAGAATAGGAGGCTGCCTTATGCGTTGCTAGAAGCTTTTCCTTGCTTCTGTGGTAAAGTGCTCTGTGTAGTCCTGATCTGTAGGGCTGAAGTCTCCTCTGGGAAACAAACCCTGTCAAAATGTGTGCTTTGAGCTGTGTCCAGGTGTGTTCCCTGGAGGAATGTCTAGTTGACACAGATCAGAAATGCAACTCGGAAAATGCTATCAAACAGTATGGATAGCCATGGTCCAGGGCTTTGGACTGTTCCCTGATTTCACCTGTTTTAGTGTTGTCTCTTTGTCCTGCTATGAAAAAAGCACTTCTTGATTGGTGGGCTTTTTCTGCCTTAGCCCATGAGGTTCATAACAAAGTTTTCTTGCTTGCTTCTGTGAAGAAATACCATTGTATAAAATAAAGGCTTGAGTGCTTGACTTTGGAAATGTAAATGTTTTTTTTTTTTCAGTGTGGTTCTTACATAAGCTGTCTTTTGTTTGAACGACTGAAGAGCTTCTGAAACTCTATGCTCTAGAACTGGTAGGAATCTGTGGCTGTAAAGGTGCCGTGATGGAATGAATCTGTGTAGCTGATTCCAATGAGTTGTCCCTATTTTTTGATAAAATTTTAACCTTGAAATGCAGATATCTTCATGTCTACACATCACTTCAGTCAGCCTGAAGCCTGAACTTCTCTGAAAGTAGTGATTTTGCTGTTCTGTCCCTCTTTGCTCATAGCTGTTTGTTCCTGCCGGCTTGCTTTTGCTCATGTTGATGTTTTGTTGTCACATTGGGAGCTGGATCAAAGATCAGCTCCAATGGGACGCAAGATTTGTTTGTTTTGTTGTTGCTTATTTTCAGCTGGTACGAGACAAGGGATGGGTTGGTGATGAGGAGGAGGCAGCTGTTTTGGCAGGAGCCCATATTTTTTTTGGAAAAAAGTGACTGTAGCCATATCTAGAGATAGCATGAGATTCATGTCATCAACTGCACAATTTATTCAGCTATCCTAGCTTGTAACCAGCATTCCACTAAGCAGCAGAAAATCCCATTAATCTTCCTGCAGCTTCAAGCTCTCAGAATATTTTTAATGTGAAGTCAGTGTTGCTAACGTCATACCACAATGGTCAGTGCTTTGTGTTGCTGTTACCTACCAATTTTGAAAGGTCTCTTCCTGGGAGGTGAGGAAAATGATAGAATAGTTTACACTGAAGAGGCTTGCTAAGAAAATGGAAAATGTTAGCCTCAAAGGTCAGTATTTCAGAAAGCTGAGAACGAAGAGGGTTAGTATGAGAACTTCTGTATTTTTTTCTATTTCAAGGGAGATTGACGTCTTGGGTATGTGTCCTCTCAATTCTGATCAACTGAAATGGAAATCATAAAAGAAAAGGTAAATGTTGGTATAAGGAAAAACATACTTGAAAAAACACCAAAGGTTGGTTGTATTGTTGTTGTTTTCAGGTATAGTTTATCTGCTTTGTTGGGGTATAGTATATTTTACTACCTCAGACCATATGAAAAGAGTATGTCTGTGTCCTTGTTATGATTTCATGCACTAATACTCTGAAGCATAAAGCACATTGTTTGGTTTTCTCAGAAAAGTGGAGGAAGAATGATTTAAGAATCTGAAAGACAGCCACAATTGCCCTGTTGTGTTCCTATTTTTTGAGTACCTGCCATGCTGTTACACTGAATCCAAGTTTGAATAGGTTTAGGGTTTTGTTTTGCGGCCACCAGTTCCAAGAAAAGCAAGAATAATAATTCTTAAAAGAACATACTTCTCTTTGCCTGTATAATGTATGCTCAGACACTATGCAACAACAGTCAAGTGGCTCATTCAGAATCTTAAATCTATTTACTAACTCAGTTCTGTGGAAGGTGGAAAAGTAAACAAGTAACTCCAAACCTTTTAATGAGGTAGATCCCACTAGTTCACTTCAGTTCATCAGGGCCACTCATGGTAACAGATGTTATTCTGAAATCCTACAGTTGCAACCTCATCCTGTGTTGTAGTGTTTTCTAAGTGATGCTTAGGAACATGGTTCAGTAGGTGACACTGGTGGTAGGGGGATGGTTGGACCAGATGATTTTGGAAGTCTTTTCCAGCCTTAATTATTCTGTGATTCTTTCAGGTTGTAGAACACTTAATGGTGGCTACCAGCTCCATCCTTGCTTGAGGCATAATAAATACGGAGTAATGCAATGTGATGCTGGCTAAAATTTGTCTTTCTAGCAGTAGGTCACTGGGACATGTGATGTTGAAAATCACAAGTTTGAAGCTTGTAGAAAAATATGGGGATAGTGGTCCAGACAGTAAGCCAGTAGTCAGAGCTATCCGTTGCACACGTTGGTTTCTAAAGGGTTCTGTAAACCTTAATCAGTGTTGTGTGTGAATTTAGTTAGTAACAGAAAAAATGCTATTCTTCAGATTCTTCAGAGTGGGAAACTAATTTACTGTTCATTTGTTCTTAAGAATTATGCATACAAGCAGGATAACATTTACTTAGCATCTGGGCCTGTGGACCAACAAATCCAAGAAACGGCGCTGATTATACTTTGTATTTCTGTTGTTTCATACTTTGCCTTGGCCTTGGGTAAGGGATTAGTGTTCTCATGCAAAAAGTCTTTGTAAACCACATGTCTTTGTAAACCACGTGTTGCAGCTGTCGTGTTGTTTCAATTCAAATGAATTTTATTATTGTTCTTTCCTGTTTCTGTGCTGCCTCCCTGTGTTTCAGTAACTTATTCTTTGACAGAAAGCATCTAATAAGTGATTTTTTTTCTCTACATGAAAAACTTTACTGTTTGCCACCCTGTAGCAACAGCAAGCAGGAAGTCATACAAGCACAGGATACAGGATATCAGAATTTAATCTATTTCAATTTTATAGTGTCTTAGTCTTCTTGATATGAAGAAAAAAAAATGTATGTATTCTAGCACTTAAATGCTTTTTTTTTTTTTTTTTTTTTGGAGAAGGATAATAAATGGTAATTAAACTGTGTTGGAAAGAGAGAAGAAAATCTTGAGGCTGCTTTCCTTCTTTGCAATTCAGACCAGGCAAAGAATTCTGGAGGGGTAAACTCTGTCGTATTATATGTAGTAGGAAAATTGCTAGTTCTCTTGAGCATGAGCTCATATTCTTGCATGCGTTGATACTTAGGTTTGGAATGGCATAAAGAGGTAAGCTGAAGTGGTGCGCTGAGCAACACATCATGTAAAGGTAGAGTACTTGGTTGAACACTGCTGTGCAGAGAGATACCTCACATTATGTGAATTAGGCTATGCTGTCAGACACTACTGCAATGCAAAAATGTTTGTTTTATACGAAGTTAAAGGCAACCACTGAAAAATGGGTCAGATAGAGTCATAAAAAGTACTCAGCTTGAGCCATTGCATTAATTGTACTCATGTTCAAAATAAAAAAATAATCTTAAAGTCAAAAACCTAAATGCTATCTATGTATGTAGAACTTAAGGAAAAGTATTAAGTGTTAGCATGCTGCTAGCAACAGATGTAAGAACTGCACGTATGAATTCTGGCTGCCCCCCAGCAAAATACTTCAGGGAGATCAGAGTGTCAGCCTTGGCCTCAAAACAGAGCTGAGGCAGTGGGCAGGCAGTCAGCGTGTCTGAGCAGAGGGCACGGCAGCTTGTGGGATGTGAGGATTTCCAAAATGCATCCTGGGGGCTTTGCCTGGGTCCTCACCCCTGGGCAGAGCTTCCTGAGCAGCATCCCCGCCCCACGCACTGCCAGCACAAATGTGTCTGTGGTGATCCAGGTATGGGAACAGCTGTGGCCAAAAAGCTGGGTTTGGTTGAATTCCTCAGTCCAGTCCATCAGCTGGTACAAATTAGGGGCAGTGTGAAGCACAGGCTGTGGATGAGGTGGTGAGGAGGGCTGAGCAGTTGCTCGAGAGCCATGCCTTCCCTGGGCAGAAGCTGTGCTGCCAAACACAGCTGAAGTAGAGTTGTTCCCAAAGCCTATGTCTAATGTGGCTTCTGCTTCTTACTTGCTATGGTCATGGGCCAGGTGTGAAGCCAGTCATTTGAAAATGAGCACCTGCAATGTGCCTCTGTTTCTTACTACTACAAACACAGCAACTTTTTTCAAAAATTAGCCAGGCTCTACAAGGCATGATGATGATGTTTTTGTCGTAATGATTTAAAATCAAGATAGTGGGAGGTGTAGAACCTTTATCAATTTAAACATCTTGCAAATGTGTGGTGTTTTATCATTTGTACAGATCCAGTGTCCATCTTGCCAATTTGTCTGGTGTTTCAAGTGCCACTCGCCTTGGCATGAAGGCGTTAACTGCAAAGAGTACAAAAAGGGAGACAAGCTGTTGCGTCACTGGGCCAATGAGATTGAGCACGGGCAAAGGAATGCCCAGAAGTGTCCAAAATGCAAGGTAAGCTGCCTTCTGGGGGTGCACAGGTGGTAGCTTCAAACTGCTTAAATATTTATGTAGAGTAAATATTTGTAGCTTCTATTCTGGATTTGAAACTGAATTCACACTTGTACAAATTCTTACCTTTGACCCTTTGAGAAAAATGGGTCACGTGTTTTACTTACTCTGCAGACTCTTTGCATGTAAAAGAAACATTAAAGAAATTCTAAGACAAGGCTTTGTTTTATACTTGTAATGAGTGTGTTACAGGCCAAATTATTCCTATAATAAAGCTTTAAAGAAATTTTAAAGCTTTAGAGAAATATGATGCTCTTTGTCAAATTTTTCAGAGACTGGCTGAATTCAGTGTTGGAGTCAGTCAGAAAGTACTGCTATCAACAAGTTAACTAAGAGATTTCAATTTTTGGCAAAACCAGAAGTTTTTTTTAGGGTTGTGAAAGAACTGATATTTAATCCTTTCTCATAAATTAGCTTAATTTTCAACAGAATGAGGTGCAGTCTCATGCCCTAGAAATGCCATTTCCCATCCTTCCAGGACAGGAAAGAGATGTCCAACTACTTGAATGTGGTGGAACAGCCCAACATGCCCCTAACCCTTAACAGAGGTGGCTCTTACGGCTTTTTGCTCTTTTGGTTTTCACAGCAGTTGTCTCCAGTTGCTGATGGTAATAAGTCAAAATCTGGAGATCACCATGGTGGTGGGAGACTAGGTTTTTAGAAAAGGAGTACTTAATTTGAACATATCTGTTGCTCTAAATTTACTTCATGGAGGGGACAAAGTAAGGTAACTAGAATGCTTGGTAGGAAATAAATAGTGAATGGGAAGTTTTACTTCCCAATGTATGAAGTATGTTTAGTCATACTTTGAGCCTTACCCTGTGCAAATAAAGAGAATGTTTATCAGTTTACTAAGTTTCTTGTTTTGGTCATGGGGGAAGAAATGCCTGTCATGCCATAGCTTGAAACTGAAAGACTTCAAAGCATGAAGAAAAATTTGTAAAGCTGTGAGATCAGTGGTCATTTGTTTACCCTTCCTCCTGCATACACATGACTTTTGAATAGTTTTTAACAACTTCTCATTTGGTAAAAGTTGATAGGTTTGAGCCAGTTCTAAAAATGTTTGATTTCTGGAAAGTCTTACAGTAAAATCCTTTTACAAACTTTCTTCCTTTTGGAGTGGGCAGAAGTATCTGTTTTGGTTTTAATTTCTTGAGTTGAGTCCAGATTCAGATTTTTGGACAATCTGAATGATGTAACTATTGAAATAAGCTGTCCAAAAAAAGGAGAAAACAATGTACCAAGCCAAAAAGTATGAACATGGAAAAGCAGGGAAAGGAGGGCTGCTAGCTGGAAAGAGAGAAGAATAGAAGACGCCAGCATTAATGTGTGTATCATTAATACATTTTAAATAATCTGACTTTTCCAAATCCGAAGTGTATAGCTGTTTTTAATGGATTCAGAATAAGAAGACTGGACACCTGAGACCTAGGTGGTCTAAATGTCTAATTTTGAAGCCTGAAGTTGCGTGAGTTTAGCTATCGATTCTAAAGAGGATTCAGATTTCTTTCTTGATTTTTTTTATATTTTTTTTTTTCAATCAAATGAAAATAAAACCTTCTGTATGGTGGGAGGCAAAATAGAAAGTTATGAATTTAGCACAGAAAAAAAACCTTTGTTAAAAAATCCTTTCTGGTAATGTGATATTATAAATGAATGTCGAAGAGGGAGTTCCATCTTTTCATAAAGGGTACCCCTGCTCCTAGTATTTTTCTTCAGAGATGGAAAAAGTTTTTTGTTCACAACCTCTGAATGGTTCATGTCAACACATTGTTGGTTTTTAAATCAACTCTATAACTAGCGAATAATCAAAAGAGCCACTTAGTGGTTAGAACAGTTGCACTGTTTTCTTCCTTTTCCCATAATCAGTTATTGAGTAGTTAAAAAATGTATATTTTGCAGCATTCTTTGTCAAAGGCAATAAAAAAAGTCTGAACATATGGGGATGAACACACCAATAGCAAAATATTTGGGGATGGGGAGATTGGAGCTAATACTGTTCTGACTCTCACTCTGTCTACCCCCTAAAACCACTGTATAAAACATGATCAGATGACTACCATATTTGCAATTAAAAAAAATGGAAGGAGGAAAAGAGTTGGTAACATGCTGCTTGATCTATTGTACTTCTAGATCCAAGTAGGCGATGTTTCAGCATGTTTTATTTTGATATGGTCTTGTTTTAGTGGGAGTTGGCCAAGGCATGCAGATTTGCTATGTATTATTAGATATCTTTCCATAAATTTTGTAACCTTAACTGCCTTTCCCCACTACTGTTTTTGACTTCAGAAGAAAACACTGAGGAAACAGAGTGTTTCTTACTTAGAAAGCTTTAAACAGCAGCAGAAATTTAAGTAAACAAGAATGTTAATGAGAATCATGGATCATATATTTCTCATGGTATGCATTCACTGTTCTGATTAATGTGAATGTTATCGCATAATACAGGCCATGGTTTTTGAAGGTGATTGAATTATTTTTCCTCTCTGGAGGGAGCGGAGTCATTGCTGCCGTATGGGGAGGTTAAGCCATGCACCAGGCTCCCCTGGGAGGAGCAACAGCAGAGCAGCATGTCTCCTCTTCCCCCAGCAGTGGCAGGTTTCCCAGAGCCTGTTTCTGTGAACAGGCATCCCTGCACAGCATGAGGGGGTCAAGTCAGTGATGAAAATGGTTGGTCTCTGTGCTCCTGCTGTGGGAGAACCTGCAGTGAGCAAACTCCATGCCACAGCAGGCAGCTGTGTCCCTCCGGGTCTTTGAGCACCTGAGCACTCCTGGCTAGGGGAGCAGGGAGCACTCGTGTGGTATTTGACCTGGCCATGATCATCTTCCCAACCTACAGATACTTGTAACCCATCTCTCTCGGCAGATTATGCCAAGGGCAGGGAGAAATATGCCTGTGAACCAAGGCTGGAGTCTATCTGGTGAAATGTCACACACTCGGCTTGAGAGCAGCTTGGCTGAATCAGACGGAGTTTGTCTGGCCTCATCCGTCTGACAGCGGGTGGCAGCAAGTCCAAGCTCCACATGTCATTTTCTGAGTGGATTCCATCCTCACCAAATAGGGAAAGGTGGTGGAGTTTGGATTTCTTCTGGCAACAAAAAATATGGATAAGTACAACTAGTTATTCCAGACTTGCAGTTTTTGAAGACGTATGTGCAGATAAATATTGTCTAAAACATTTATAATATCTTGGTTTGAAGAAGCAAAGTTCATACAAATTAAAAGTTCATATAATTGCAGTATGTGTCCAGAAGAAGAAGAAAATAAAAACAACAAAAAAACTATCAACGTAAAATTAAGAGAACAGTGCCTCTGGAGGACTTAGACCAGGAGCAAGTAGATTCAAGAGATTTTAAAGTTAATGCCTTATGAAGTAAATTAAACTTTGGCTCGATTAATATGGTCAACACTTCTTTTATATAAGACCTGTACGAGAAAAGCAAAACTCGATTTGACAATATCCCTTTAAAAAAATCAAAAATGAAATTGGTATATTTCATATATACCAATTGTATAATATTGGTATATTATTATATACTGTATATATTACATATTATAATATCGGCATAGTATTGGTATAACGTTGGGCAAACTTTTTTTTTTTTCCTAGTTTTCTTGCATTGAACACTTAAATGTGAAAGATTTGAAATCAAGTAGCTTATAAAGCTCATCAGCAATGGCATTCTTTTTAGGTGCTTCTGGAAAACAGGGTACCTCTGCTACAGGTAAAGGAATGATACAAACAAACTGAACGGTGGGCTTCTTCGAAGTAGAGGGAGCAATTGTTTAGTCAGCCTATTTGGATCCCTTCTGTTGGATGAATGCAAGTCCTCTATGTGTCTACCAGAGTGGCATTTTATAGTGCAGTCTTTGTGCATGTGAATGTCTTTCCCATCTTTTTACCTGAAAGAAGTGTTTGAAAGTGCAGAAGTAAATTCTGAGATGGCTGACATTGGCACAAGGATGTCGGCAGACCTACCTGGAGCCACTTTTCATGACATCTGCCCTGCAGTCTTTTAAGCGCTGCCGGTGGAAAATGCCAGCTTGTTACATACACGGAAGTTCCAATTTCAGTAGCAGTTGAGGTGGAAGAGATTTCTCAGATCCCAGATGAACCATGACCAGTTCCACACTTGATCCTCTGAATAATGTCCGATACCCTAGGAATCACGAGCCTCTCTTGAGGTTAGAGGTTTCACTTGTGCCTGAGCTTTCATCACCTCTGGTGCTGGCAGGGCCATTAAGTGGTGATGTCTTGTCAAAATACATGTGTAGATATGAGTAAGAAGTTGATCCATTCATCACATGTTTCAGTAAGCAAAACTCCTGTTGGATGTAAAGGGAGGAAAGGCTGTTCCCAGGGAGGGTGGTTAAGTCTGGAACAGGTCACTCAAAGAGACTGTGACATACCCATACTTGAAGACTCTTAAAATCTGGTGGGACAAGGCTTGGAGCAGTCTAATCTGATTCTGAATTTAGCCCACCACTGAGCTAGGGGTTAAAAGAGGGGACATCTGAGGGTTACTTCCAACCTCAATTATTGTGTAATTTTGTCTGCTGTTACATTGTGGAGCATGGGGGGTGGCAGTATTAATCCATTTTATGAGTTAGGAAAAGTGTTTACCACCCCATTAGCTATGTTTTTAACTGGCAAGGTTGAGCAGTAGCTGTGTAATCAACGTTGCAGTGCATAATGTGGTTTCATGAAATACTCTCAGGACTACCTCTCTTCTAAGTTTCTCAAAACTATTAACTAAAACTGAAGCCTGACAAAATCTGTGCAAAGTGAGTAAATGTACCAAGTGTGCAGAAGTATATAGAGGTATAGAAATGTTAAATTATTATCAAGCTATTTTATGCAGACAATTAGCAGAAAGGTGGAAGGCTAGGGAGCTTGGCTTAATGCTGTGTTAAAAATACATGTAAATAAGGAATCCTGTGCTTTTTAAGTCCCTCATCCTGAAGCAGAGCCTTTCTTGTTCTATTACAAAATGCTAAGTCAATCTGTGATGGTAATGGGACAGGGAGTGGGGCCACAGGTGGCATAAGAGGGAAACCCATCTATGGAGGGGTGAGACAGAGTTGACAACTATATTTACTGTGATGCTCTGGTTTTTAATGAAGTTAGGTGCTAATGTGTCTGCTTGGGTAGTAAAAATAATTTTTCATCTTCAGTAAGGGTAAGGATCACTCAGATGCTCATGTGAGTCAAAGACGTAAAGCAAAGAGGGAGAATTATGTGGAAAGGCACTTATGTAGAAGCCTGGAAACAGCTGTAACTCGTGTTTGATGGTCTGAAACGCCTTAGAAAATGTTATTGTCTTAGGACAGCTGCAATCTTTATTAATGCAGATGCCGAGTTCAGCAAGGGGCTGCTTGCACTATCTCTTCATCTGATGTATATGGATCGCGCTGGAGCGGTGCCTGCTTTTCCGTGCTCCGGGGGCTAAAAACAGTCTTTTCTTTTTCCTTCTGCTCGTGAAGATCCACATCCAGAGGACAGAAGGGTGTGACCACATGACCTGTTCCCAGTGTAACACTAATTTCTGTTACCGCTGCGGGGAGAGATACCGCCAGCTCCGTTTCTTTGGAGATCACACATCAAACCTCAGTATATTTGGATGCAAATACCGCTACCTCCCCGAGAGACCACATTTGAGGAGACTGGTGCGAGGCTCTGTCTGTGGTGAGTGGATAAGTGTGCTTTGTAGAGAGCTGCACGAAGAGGTCATTGGGGAGAGTGGGGGATCAATATCTTTGATATATATATAGATATAGATATAGATATAAATGTATAGGATGGGTACCTGTTTTTAGTTATGTAAAAGGTGGTTTAATAAATATATTAAAATATAGCATTTGGGGTCCCTTTGTCAATGGTTTGTGTATGAATAAATAATCTCTTCGGATAGCTTGTGTTTCCTAACCTTTTTTGATAATACATAAGAAAACTGGAAAAATATACAAGCAAACCAGCAAAAATGAGTCTTGGTATAAGCTAGCCTTAAAGAAGAATTTTAGTTCATTCCAGAGAAAATTCACTTTACTTGTAACACCTGTGCATTGATTTCAGGTACCTAAATAGACCTGTTACGTTGCCACACGTGAAACTACAGTGCATTGATTTCATAGAAGATCTTTTGGTGAAACTCCGTGCAGTGCTCAGACTGTTGACATGATAAATGTCTTTACGTTTTATGTTTTTGTCTGCATTTTTTTCATTTTGTTGTACAACTGCCCTATTGGTCTATTGGTCTGTGTTTCTCTCTGCTGGCATGCAAATTGAGAAGCACTTGCTCAAACACGCTCTGAAAGCTACACCACAGTGTATAGCAGCCAAAACCTAGATCTGCAGGAGGAGCTGACTGTTGCCAAGCTGAACAAGGTTTGGTGTGGAGTCCAGCACCTCAGCTACATGTCTAGATCCGTGTGTCACTTAGGGTGATGTTTGTTCCCAACAATGGATTTATGTGCTGAACTGGGGGATACCTAAGCTGTCCAGTAGGATCAGACGAGGGAAGGAAATGCCTGAAATCCTATATTTCCTGTGGAGCAAGCTTTTCAGGTCTCTTCTGAGGTTTTGATGCTGGCTATCAGTTGATGAATGCCTATTAAATTGTTCCTCAGTAGCTGTTTTAAAAGGGACTGAATCTGTGTGATTTCATTTAACAGGAAGGTACAAAGCAGTCAATATGCATGTTTTCACTCTCTTGCATTTTCTAGAGAGAAATTGCAACATTTGAGAAGATCTATTAAAAATTAAAGACAGCGCTGGCACTAGAGCACATGGGTATAAACTGTCCATGAATAAATTTAGGCGTAAAATTCAAGGGCTGTTTCAAAGCACTTGGTAAGGTTTCAAAAGAATTTTCGGTAAAAGAAACATTGGCCTACAGTGTAAGCTGTTGTAAATGGACCTTGGTGTATTTGGTGGAATCGCTACCTGTAATAGCAGGAGACATTACAAATTCTATACTGCTTACATGCATATTCACGGGTTAAGTTATTCCAGGATTAAATCTATGTTCAGTGCAGATAGAAATAAAAATAAGTATTTTTTATCATATTATAAATCTGCCAAAAATTCTTCCTGTCTTAATTGTCCAATGCTTTACACATAATGTAAATGAGTAAACACTTTACATTCATTTACAGTAGTGTTTATTTTTTTCCCCATTTTCTTTCCCCACAAAGAATTGTGGAAGTGCATACATCAGTTAAAATTCAGTGGTGAAGATGTGTATGTTCATATCTATAAAAACATACATAGAGAACATGTAGTGTATTTTACTTTTGCTTCCTGTTTGTAAGTGTGCTTGTGATTTGCCTTAATTTAGTAAGCCAAGAAAGCCTCAAAGCCTCAACCGAAATTCCTTCTAGGGTTTTCTCTTAAAATTTCTCTCCAGCGTTAACCTCTGTCATTGTGTTATTTCCCATGGGGATGTTCATCAGTTCAGTAGAGACAGCACTAGCTGCCAGAAAATATACTAATTGCTGAGATTTTTCAGCATAGCTTGTTAACAATCAAGCTCACAAGGATTCAGAGAATTCTGCCTTCATGGCCAAGACCCCAAATTCCTCAGTCATCTCTGGTAGGACTTGAGGTCTTAAGGTTTTGTCAGTTGGTGTTGCAGGGCAAGACTGGGCTCTGGCTCCATTCTGAAGAGTTGTCAGAAAGAGGAGACCATAGCAGAGGAACAGGCCATTAAAAGTGTAGTCTCTAAATTCTAGTAGCATGTAGCAATTTAAAATAAATAAATAAATAAACTAGATTTACTGTGGTAAAATGGCACTGCTCCTTGGCTAAGTAGTGGAAATTAAGAGGACAAATTAAGAGGGCTGCCAGTGGGAGACTGGTGACGTGTTGCGAAATGCCTTTTCTTCTGTCACTTTTTTATTTTCTCACTATGGAGAAAAAATAAGTGTGGTGATTTTGTAGTCTGAACAGCAAAGGTTCCTTGGCTTGTTTCTACTAAATCTGGGTGGGTAGGGTGTGTAGAAAGGAAAGAACATTTCACGGCAGACTGGCATCATATTTTCTGTTAAGCAGCAAATGTGTGTGCCTACCGTAATAGACTGTTCTGTCATAAAAATAGGGGAAAAGCATTTATGGCAACATGTATTTCAACACACTTTTCTTCAAAAACAAATGGTTTTGTAAAGGTGATAGAAACCCAAGGGAGAAGAACATACTCTGGGAGCAAAAGTAGTCTGTTTTTTTGATGTTCCTTCTCTTCCCTCCTCTTTTCACCATTTAGCCAGTATATTCTTTAGAGGAATTTAGAAGAACTTTGTCCTGTGGCCAATACTGTAAGATGAAATTGCTAGGACTGAAGGGTAAAAAGCTGACTTTGAGATTTCATCCTCATAGTAATTAGGCTCCTTCTGGCTAATTTGGAGGCAGAATGTTTGGTCATACCCTGAGGTAGTGATGAATTGTGTTGGGTATTGAACACAGGAAAATAATACATGTTCAGCTGTCTTTAAATATAAGATGCAGCATAAGTACCACCTGAAATCAATTGGGTGAATTATGTTCAAAATCAATTGCTGCATACTACGTGGATGTATAATAGGGCACACAACACATAATGGTGCTATAAAACAAGTGAATTATTTTCCATAGTAAATAGTATCTCAGATAGGATTCTGAAAGCAGCTTATCTTCAAATCTGATATATACCGTTGTCCCAAGACAGAACAAGACTCACTTTAGGCATGGTTTTGAGCACTGCAGCAGGAAGAATCCTATTTCTAGAATCCAACCTTCATTGTCAACTTTATCATTTAAGTTGGTCTTATTAGTACAAGATTTCCTTCATACATTTGATAGGACTTTTTAAAAACAGATGCAAGCTTGTATTAGCACTGTGACTGTTTTGATTTGTAAGTAGATACTTGTAATGACTGTTTAAGCATATACAGCTATTGAGTTAGACTAAATTTGATTATTATTTATCTATATGCTAGTGATTAAATTTGTTTTCCAAAGCTAGCATATAAAGTTTTTGATGGCAAAGAATTCTCTAAGGATTTCTGGGTTTTCATAAATATTACCCAAAACCCCACAACCAGAATCAGTTATGTAAGGAGAAAAACATTCCCTCATGTTTTCTAAATGTTTCCTAATTTGGCAGAAAAATATCATTCTGGATATCTAATGAAACTCCTCTAAAAAACCTTGCAGTTATTACTTTACTACAGATATCTAAGTCATGCTAGGTAAATCTGTAGAGAATTGTCTCCAGCTGAGTAGAACTTTTTCAGTGTTTCCTTTTTAGGCTTCTTTTATTTGCAACAGTTTCTGTAACTATCAGTAAAAACTAACTTTGAATGTTACCAAACTGGTTACCATAACGTAATGCTGAGTTCACTGCATGGACTAGTGACCCAAGATTTTATTCATCTGTGTGGCAAGGCTTTTATATTTGCTCTATTTGCTAGCAGTCGCAGAGCTGACAGAAATAGGACAATGGATCCTTGGGAAATTTAGTGGCTGTAATAAACATCCATAGTCTCAACAGGGTTTCTTAGTGTGTCACAATTCCCTCTGTGATTAAGAGCTTCATAGTCCTTTGCACTATGATAAATGATGTGTGTCAAACCACATTTGGATAGAAAGCAATATTCAGTCAGACATTCAAAACACAGCATTTTATAACTGGTTTCATACCAAGTTAATAAATTTCTAGAGTAAAATATAGATATTGGCTGCTTTGCAGTGATTGCTGCTATTTATGCTCTTAGCTGATGGTGATTTGTATAAATCTTGCTCACCTTGTGTGAACTTTTTCCTTTATCTTTCTTTACCTTTGTAAAATGTAAAATTAAGGACTTACATATAGTACACATGTAAGTAGAAAAAGTATTTTATTTTTAAAGAATAACATAAACAATGTGTTGATAACCAAAGGAAGCTCTAGCTAGTGAACTCAGGTTGTCCCCTGAGATCTTGGGACAAATAGACTAAACTAAACTTTATATTCACAGAGAGAAGGAAAAAGTCAGCCATTAATGCTTTATTGCAGTTCTAAGTTAGTGTGTCAACTGTAAGTAAACGAGCTCTTAAACTGAATTAACTTGGGAAGCATTCTTTATGTAGGCAAAGAGGTGACTGCAGTCAAAAGTTTGCTTAGCCCTTCTGCAGAATCTGTTGCTGTGAACTTAGTCACCAGTTCAGTAGTTTAGGTTTTTAATGATTTTGGTACCAAACATGTCATAGTTTTCTAACATTCAAATTACATGGTTATTAGTAAAGTATATAGACAGTTTATACCTCAAAACAGAATTCTGTAGGCTTTTTTGAAAGTAAGGGCTTCAGTAATGTTTATTAATGTTTTTAATCACTTTTTTTTGGTATTTTCTTGAGGTTTTTCATCACATTCCTTCTTCTGTCTACAATTGAGTAATTTATTTGAAGCAATGACAACTTCTGTGATTATAGAATGCTGTACAGCGGAGTCCCCAAAAGGTTGACAGTTTAGATGCCTAGCAACTAGAGTAATACCAATAATATTTGCCAATTTTTCCTTCTAGGAATTAATGTTTCCCGCCCACGACACTCCTGTGAAATTTAAAAGCTATCAAAACAAGTGTGAAAAGGACCAATTCATTTTACCACTGTAAATATTTCCAGTGGTAAAAAAGTATCTTTTTTCCTTCAGACTGCCCAAATTAGTGGCTCAGGTTATGGAGAGGTTTACGTCATTGTTGAATGAAGTAATCCAGTTACTGAAATCTGATACAAGTGACTTGAGAGAGGGAAGGGTAGGGGAGAGGTAACAAACTCGCTTTTCCCCCCTTTCTATAAGTAATCTTTCACACACGTGCTTAAGGTAGAGTATTGTTTAATCTCAAATCTGTGTTCAATCTGCTGATATATCAGTAAAATGCTTATTCTGCTATGTTTTCAAGCTACTAAGGCAAGTTACATCTTTGAACTAGCCATCTGGCCAACAGAGAAAGAGCGAGCTAGAGAGATTCTGCTGTTCAATACAAGAAAGACAATTTGGATTCCAAGTTCAGTTTTTAATAATGACTTTAGCAATAGGGATCCTAACATAGTCTTTAAAAAAAATAAACTAGCTTTTAAGAGATCAGATGCACAAACATTTGTGAATGGTTCAAAAGGGAAAAATAAAATGCATACATTGAATCGTTAATGAATTTTGTGTTTCAGCTGGAAAACTACTCATTACACCCCTAATACTGGTTCTGGGACTGGCACTGGGAGCCATAGCTGTTGTAATAGGTAAGAATTACACATATGAATGGGTCTGATTTTGCAGTTACTATCTGTATCTGTATTACTTGACATCTTAGCATTTTCATCTGTAAGAGATGGACACAAAAAAAAAAAATACAATTTTCATAGATAAACTTTTAGTATGAAGCACGTGACGTTTTTTTCTAAATTAACTTGTCTTTAGAATCTTACCAGCCAGTCTCAGCCTGATTCAATGCATAGGCTGCCAAATTGGATTCAAGCACAAAAAGATGTACCATGAATTAATTTCATGATAGTATCAAAACTCTGTTAATGTGTTTGTATTAATTGTGGATGCAGTTATTCTAGCAAATCTACTCTTTGCCCAGCTGGTGGTAAGAGAAAGGAGGTGATGCTTTTCCTTTGGACTTGAAAGAGTGCCTCTTCTAACAAACTATTTTGTCACTATAATAATAGAATAAATCTGTAATTGGTGTTGTTTATTATTATTATTATTATTTTGTTTGCTTTTTGTCATTTACAGCTTTTTCTCAAAAGACTTTTAAAAATATAGACCCCTGCCTGGGCAGGGATAAATATTTTGTATTACTTCACAATAGATAACAAGGGCGTTTGTAAAATGAATAATTTTATTATATAATTGTATATTTTTTATATATTTATATATATTTTTATATAATAATTTTATTATATATAATTCTTTCAATGAAGGTGAAACTGATTGAATCAAAGGCTAAGAGAATTTTTAAAGTATTGATAATATGCAGAGGAAGGAAGAAATGAACCTTGAATTAAAAAGTTTTATAAATAGGCGTGTCTTAGCCTTTAGATTTGCATGTTACATGTTTATGAAAATGAGTTAAGTTAAATCAGCCTTGAATTCAGATCTAAGAATTTCTAAAGTACTGTTAAAGCTTTTAACTTTGTATCTTATACACAACAAACTGTAGTGCAGAAACAAATTTTTGTCAGAGATGGGAAGTGGGGTTAGCAGGAATTTGTTCTACACTTTCTCTGTTTTAGTTTATTTTAACTGGTTGCCAAAAAGACTGTTGCAGGCTAGTATTTTCTTCTGCTTGTCCCAGATACCTTGTCTAAATTCTCTTAAGACATGGAAAGCTGCATCTTAATACTCTACATATATTGAAAGAATACAGTGCATGCACAAAAGATTTCATTTAACTATGGCTTTCTTCTTATTTCCTTATTTTGGCAGGTTTATTTGTGTTTCCTATCTATTGCCTTTGTAAAAAGCAGAGGAAGAGGTCACGGACAGGTATGCCCTGGTAAGGACAGGCCATACTCACCTGAACTAAGCTGGTCCTGCAAGGGCTATACACGGTTTGTGCTACAGAGCAATACAGTTCTGGTAACAGCATCACAGCCACCGCCCTGGAAGAAAAGTGGGGGATCTCCTGTCGTCTTCCCTCAGCTGAAACACTACTGCAGACTAGAAAGCCTCTTTGCTCTGGTGCACTCTGAACAAGATGGGCCCCCTGACTGCTGCTTTTTAAATGTTTTTTTATTATTATTGTTATTATTATTATTATTACTTTGGAGGGTTGGTTTTTGTTTTGAAGATTTAAGTCTAAGTTTCTGAACTAGACAATCAAAGTCTGTATTGTAGCCACAACTCTACTACCGATTTGGCCTGTGAAGAAAGCGTTTGACTGCTAATGTGCTCCGTTTAACTTCAGTGTTGGCCTTTAAGGGGGAAATGCTTAGAAGTGTTTGGACTCTTACTGTACACTGAGCATACTACTTTTGGTATTAAAAACTACTTCTGTAAATAACTTCCATCACACAGCATTCTGTTCAGCATACCAAAACCCCGTCACATGCCAGAACATGACAGCTGGTTATCTTCTGAGTCGTCCTACTAGCAAGCAAGAGTGTAGATCACATTTGTGCGGCATGGATTGCCACAGCCAAATAATAATGCCTCAAAAAGAAACATTACTATTATTATTATTACTATTATTGAAATTCAGTAATACTTATAAATATGCTGATTGGATTTGCTTTCATATTTATTTTTTTGACAGTCCAATAATATTGATTGGGAGGGGTGACGAATTTGTTAGAGGAGTACACCATTTTGAAGTTTTCTCAGTACAAAAAAAGATTTGAAGGGATTAGATAACAAGAAGTAACTAGAGATAGAACAGGCCACTGATATCCACTGAAATGTGACACAATGTGCAAGGAAACGTGTTTGCAGGGAAGCTGGAAACCTGCTCTTCTGTTCTGACTTGACATATAGTACAAATGCTACACACTAGTTTTGTGAAGATTGACTTGGTGGAATTTTGTAACCTAAATAGCATGTATGTTTGTTTTATAAGCAGTCTGCATAAGTCTTAGAGGATCTACTGATGTCTCTTCAGGAAAATTTGTGAATTTTGAGTAAGGGAAGGGATCGCGAATTGTTAGGAGACTGTTTCACTTTTTTTCTCTGCTTCCAGTGTTGCTGCTCTTGGTGCATTATAGATCTGAAGAGAATAGTGATCTGTGCTCTCTTTTCCTAAATTCAGGTAACCACTGTTTGTCACTGGACCTTTTTCTTGGCATGTCACCATCAGAGCAATGTAATTCAGAGTCAAGAATCAGCTAAGAGTTTTTTCGTTTCTAGTCACAATCCAAATTTATCATACAAATAAACCTGAAAGAAAATAGAATAAAGTAAATTTGTGTGAGCAGAACACTGATACACTAAAGAGAGGAAATGAATAAGAGAAATATCTACTTTGTACTTTAAAAAAAAAAAAAAAAGTTGATCTTGAAGATTAGATTTGTACTGTGAAGGTACTTTTTTTGAGTGTTTGAAGATACATATATATATGTGTGTGTGTGTGTGTATGTGTGGGAGATGGGGAAGCAGGAAGATGAGTAATGTCCTAAGTGTACAGACCTCAAAATTTAGGCTCACAAACAGCATATCTTTTGAGAGGATGTACTTTGCACCACTTTCTCTGAAAAATTTATTATTAAATCTGAATCTATGTGTAACTTTCCCAAGTAAATAGTCTGCTTCCCCACCAGCATAATACTCTGTTATCGTAAGATATTCACTTTGACTTCAAAGCCTCAGTGGAAGAAACTGATAATTTTAGTTACCTGGAAACACAAATATCAGCTTACTGTAGATGGCTAGTATGTGTGTTTTCAGACAACTTCTGGTTTGTTTTCCTGTTTGTTTTTTTGTGTGTGTTTTTTTTTTTTTTTTTTTTTCCGTTGTTAAAACAGTGCATACAAGCACACTGTGGAAGTCAACAGTACTTAATTTTTCCATTTGAATTGAAGGGCATGTTGACCCTGTTGTCCTATCAATAGAAACAGTATCTTTCTAAGACTTGCATATTAAGCTAGGAAGCAATGACATTTAGAGGTAAAGTTCAAATACTATTCTCAATGCAAATGCACCTGCTAATTAGATTTCTTCTGTGACACATCAGTTTTCTATTTGTGTTCTACCTGCAGGTTGGAAGCTGCCTTAAAATCAAGTCTTGTTTTTGAGTGTGTTTTCTGAGGCTGTACATATCAGTTGTCTTTGGCTTACTCAGGGATTCTTATTCCTTTCTTTAAATGTCAAATAATGAAGATATTTTTGTATTATTTAGCAAACCTTCAGACCTCAGAGAGTGAGAGATGCATATATATATACATATATATAAAAATAAAAAATAGATTTGGTTTTGCAATGCAGTCTGTAATATGGTGTCAAACTATTCCACTTGAGAATATTTTAGTACTTGAGATTATCTGTAACTATTCAGTAGATTAATTTCCTTTGTTTTCCTGTTTCTTTATAAATATGAGAAATACCATCATCTTAGCTGTTTTCTCTGCTGTTTGCTATTTTCACAGTTTCCGTGAGTTCAGTAAAATCAGAAATTAAGATGCTAGAATAAAGAGCATAAAGGGAAGATAATAGATCTGCATTTATTTTACATTCAACAGCATGTCATTGTGAGTGAAGGGAAAGGCATATACTTCTCAGCTCCTACATTATCATTTCACCTAGGCCATTTTGATTTTATCAGAACAAACTAAATCAAAGTGAAATATTTATTCATTTTTAATACATTGCAGAACTAGGCATCTTTTGAGAGGATGAGAGTATAATCTTGCTTTCTCTGGGGGGAAAAATAAATAGGAATGACTGTATTTGGTTTTGCTTTTCTCTGTAGATGAGGGGGAAAAAAAATCAGGATCTAGGCAGAGTGGGAATATAGAAGTCTTTCTATCCATATGAAAGTTTACCCATTTGAACAGTACACAAACCAGAATTTTTCATTCAATAAAATGTTAGCTTTTAAACAGCTATTCTCATCTTGTAGGAAATCTTACAGACATCAAAGTCATGCCATTTATTTTACAATCATTAATCGGTAAGTTTTAAGGAAATGGGATAAGCTTAGCTGTAAGGAATTTCAGGGATGTTTTCTACTACCTAAAGCTGTTTGGGTTTCTGTAGCTGTACACTTAAGAAGCCATCAGACTGGTCTACTGTCTTTGTTAGCAGGAAACTTCATCAGACAGTCAAATTAACATGTTAAGGCAGATTACACATTACTTTATGCTGAACTGTTTTCACTATATTCAAGACTATTTATTCTGCTGAGAAGTTCTTGCTCACCAATATCCATATTCCAATTAAGTGCTTAAATCCATTCAGCATTAGCCTTATTTCTAGACTGCCTGCAAATCATTATGCTCACATACTGAGGCTTTTTTGCACTTGTGCTGCAGAAGCTGGGTGCTCTGGGCTCAGGGGAGCTCCTCTGGCATCTGCTGGGCCAGGACTGTAGCACATGCCAGTTGCAAGGGGAATGCTTTGGGTTCAACCTGTCTTTTCATTGCCTCTCCCTACATTTGGAAAACCCCTTTGAAGGTCACTGGTGCTGCTAGTAATGTTTCCTGACAAGTCCAGCCTGGATGGAGGCCCTGAGCTTCAACAGCACTGGCCTTCCGTGTGGTGTAGGGCATGCATGACCTTTCTCTACCATCTTTGTGGGAGCCATCAGTAATTCACAGCAATTAGTGCCCCAAATGACTGTCTTGCTCTTGGTCTGCAGAGGAGGCTTATGTACCAAGAGTTGCGTTAGCCATGTGTCACACTACCCTTTCATGTACCTTATGTCTTCAAGCTAAGCACCTGATTCTAGGTCAGCTATTTTCAGTTCAATGCAGAATCATTTTTGTTGCTAGAGCCCCTTACAGTTTAGTAGTACAGTTTTCAGTCATGCATTCAAACTGGACACTCTAGGTATATGCTCTGTATGTCCAGTATATGTGCATGGCCAAATAAATGTTTGTGTGCATGCTTCTTGAGTTCTGTTTTTTCAAGGTATCTTTTACTTCATTTCTACACTTAGGCTCTTGAGGAAGTTTCATCAGTTGGGTCAAGTTTCAGGGCTGCTCAACCATATCTATGGCTGGATGATTTTTCCTGCTGCAGCTTCTCAGAATATAGTTACGTGTATTTGCAGAGGTCATCCAGTTAGTCACTGGAAAATAATTGTTTATTTCCTTCTTGTAAATCTATTTGCAGGTAAGAGTAGGAAACAAAGACTACAAGCAAGAGGCAGGAGTTGAATTCAGTGCTTTGGCTGACCTATCAGTCTTAGTTCTGCAGAAAAAAAACTGTTACTTTTCAATTCTCATTGCCTTTATTATATAGCAGTACACTCATTTTTCAAATGTCATTAAAATACAGTGCACTTTGATCTATTATCTTCCTCAGGGGCAGTGCAAATGTGTATGGAAGAGAGGATTTTGCATTTGTTTTTGATGTTACTAATGCTTGCATCATAACTCTTCTTGGTATGATAGCTTTTTTGTTTGTTTGTTTGTTAATTTACATCTAGTTATTGGTTCTGAAAGTTTGATCAATGTGAAGTTTTACTTAATAAAAAATATTAATTTGTAGGGACTACTGCCAATTCCACTAGAGAGTATTTAGGATTGCTGTAAGGTGTTCCTTTTAGCCAGAGAGCTTTCTGTTCTTCTGAAGATTGCCTTAGTCTGTGTGATGTTCAGTGGTGGGTAGGAGAGACAATGATTCTGCCAGAGGATAAAAATTTTCCAGTGATTGAATGGTTTCTCAGTTAGATCTGAGTAACTGTTTCATGTTCAATGGCCAAATAGGCTGAGCTGTGGTTTTTTTTGTTTGTTTGTTTTATTTAGTTGTGGCGGTTTGTTTCCTGAGCAGACCTTGCATCATTCATAATTCTTGGTATGATAATAATTGTGTGGTGCCAAGTAGTGGATGAGAACCATGGATATATATACAGATTTATAATCTGTATTAGTCTTCTGTTAATTTTGCTGATGGAAAGAATCCCACGTGAGGAAATTACTAGAGATTTTTGTTTCTTCTAATTTTGCAGCCTTATACTTACAGTGGGTCAGCTCTTAATATCAGCCATAGCCCCATTAAACCAGGCAGGTTATATCCATTTCTATGCCAGCACAGAACTGGCCCAAAATACTTTGATATTCCAAAAATATTTCAGTGTTCCAAAATACTAGAAAGTGTGTTGGCAGCCATTGTTGATAAGCATTGTTCAGCAACTTGAAATCTGTTTTATTTCTGAAGAAGTGCAAACTATGGTAATGACCATTCTCTCACTTGCAGAGTAATACTACTAGTGTTGTCTAATAAGTGCAGGAGATAGCAGGACATAGGAAAGATTTCACAAACAGTATTCTTATTCAAGTAAATTCTATTGCCAATGAATACAAGCTTTTAGTATAAGAGACCTTAATGCTTTGAGTCACCAATAATATAAGAAACACCCCCCACAGGCAGCATTAAACATTTTAAAATTCTGCTGCCTTCAGTGTAACAGATGTTAACACATAGTAGGAATTGGAGTTACAGATGTTTAATATTTCTCAGACTTAACACAAATTTGAGAAAGACGGCACGTATTTAAAAAATTAAATTGCTGGTATGTCTGGCTTCTGCTACTGTTAGATGAAAAAACAGCCACACCTTGATTCAAAGTCAAGACTAGTGGTGTTTTCACTGCTGAAGCTGACACAACACCCACAAACTTTTTTAAAATAAAAATCCACAAACTAACAAATGCATAAGATTATAACTTCTTAGCTGTTTCTTCCTTATTCTGTACATATGGGCTCAGGATCTATACACTCTCTCTCCAGTAAGGAGTGGAGTGCTCATACTAGGCAATTAATCACTGATGCTCTTAGCCAGACAGTAAAACACCATAACGTAGGAAAATGAAATCGGTGCATGCTCTGATTTCAAAGGTGAACATTTGTAGTAAGCTTTAGTTATTTAGTCCCTATTTAAAAATAAATACATAAATTTCTAAACATAATTCCAACTGTTTACGTCTAAATATATCTTCCTTTAATAAAAATAAGGAACAGGTGTAATAGTAATTAGTTTAAATATGCAGAAGAAACTTTTTTGGAGCTTACTTGGCTTATCAAAATGAAATGTAGATCTGAAGTGTGTTGTATGGATCACAGAAGAGGAGAAAGTTATTGCATTAAAAATGGATTTTTTGCATAAAAATTGATTTTGCACATACCTATTTGAACATTGTTGCATGCTAGCCCCATTCAACCTTTATCTTGCTGAAAACTTGGCAAACTGAAAACAGTGTTGTGATTTTATCCTTCTGTTACTAACTGATCATGATATTAATAACACAATGACACATTTACCTTATGTTTAGAATGTTTAGGTGGTGTAAGTAGATTTTCAATCTGTCCACATATTTTAAACCTGCCTTGTAAAAGTGCTGATGCAGTCAATAAACTTATTTTGTATTTGTTACCATGGAGGCAGTCAAACACTGGAATAGGTATTTCTGGAGAGGTGGTTGATGTCCCAAGCATGTCAGTGTTCAAGAGACATTTGAACATGCCCAGTGACATGATTTAACTTTTGGTTAGCCTTGAAGTCATCAGGCAGTTGCTCTTGATGATATCTGTAAGCCCCTTCCTACTGAACTGTTCTATTCTTATGCAAGCTGTGGGTAAACAGATGAATTCAGTCCTTAGTCACTGTCTTTTTGCATTAAAAAATGCACAGTAAAGCGTTCATATCGATTTACATTATGCTACTTCATGTCCAGAAACTGCAAGGACAGAGTAGATGTTCCGTTTCACTGTTTACCATCTCATAACGAAATGTTTACTATATTTCCATTTATTATACGCTTTATTTTTAATGTTCTCCTTTTACTTCTAAATTTCATAATTTGAAACTGATTTGTGAAAATAGCCACAGACAAAATTGGATTTTGGTAAATGATCATGTAATAAGTAGTTTAAGTAGGATTTTGCTGAGCTATACCAGGAAAAGATTCTCTGTTGTATTTAACTTACTTAAATGCAAACTGCTGAAATTTGTTTCTCCTTAGGGCTAGAAAGTTTTGCATTTTTTAAATTTAATTAGACTGCCTTTTCTGTTACATAACTAACCATCTGAGCCCAAATAAATTTTTTTAAGGTATTTACTGAAATATATTTTGCCTGTGGTAGAGATGAGAATAAATAATAGAGAAGAAGAAAAATGATCTATGTTTCTGAGAAGGTTGTCAAATCTGAGCTTCATCTTAATTGAGAAGTCAATGAGAAATCTTTCCTGTCCCATCTCTTTTTATATATCTTAATGTGAAGAATTCCCCTTAAAATAAGGTTAATTTGAATGCCGGGAGTCAGGGGTAGTTAAACAATAGATCATTTTTAGTCGAGGTGCTTCTGGCACAAGTAGAATGCTGGACAAATAATCCAGATTCATTAAGAAAGGAATTTTTAATTCCACATTTGGGCTATATAAAATCTGTATGCATTAGCGATCAGAACTTTCTGCATGACTAAGAGTAAAGCTATGAAAACTGGAGGCAGGCAATATCCATGTAATCAACACTTGAATTCCAGTATTGTGTTTTGTGTGAGAAAAATGTTATACGTGTAAGTGCCTTATTGCTTGAAACAAAGGAAAGGTGTTCTCTACCCTCCCCCTGATAGAGCAATATGGGGATTTCTGTTAAGTAGTCCTACGTGCAGACATGTTAAGCCAAACTAAGTACTGCTTTGCTTAGAAGGTTGAAGAACATTGTTAGTGAACAAGTTATTTTTTTTAAGAATGGCAAACTTAATCTAGCATTATTTTAATCTGCTGATTTTGATCTGCTGATCTTCATCTCATTTCAGAAATATTTTTTTCTAACTTCCTATTCATCTTCAGACTTCTGCAGAAATGCATCTTATATGTGTTGTCAGAATGAGTTTGGTCTTCCAGCGTACTCAGCTAGGAGTTTTCAACCACTAAAAAGAACATGTGTCTGTTTGGAAAAGAGACTTCAACTGAAGTTAAGTTACACCAGAGCCTTGAGTATGTGTAACCTCAAACTCCAAGGCTTTAATGGGCCCTGTTCACACCACTCTGTGCACTGTGGCTAGGTTGGGGTTTGGAGCAGTTTAACAGCATTTCAGTGGTATCCAACTTGAACTAATGTATCCTGTTCATACAAGTTTGTAATTCCTCTGGAGCGGATACCTTGATGGGCCAAACCATCAAGGGAGGTCAGTGGAGCAGCTCTTGGATCTATGCCTTGCCCTTCATTACCAGATGATCTGGAAAAACAGCATGTTCAGATACATTACCATGTTCAGATACCTTCAAAATGTCTATTGTAGGGTGGTGTTGTTTTTTTTTCTAGGATTACTTTCCCAGAGGTCAGTGGGATTTTGCCTTTGTGATCTAGATTTTCTAAAAGGATCTGCTTTTTTTTTTTTTTAACCAACATTGCTCCCACTTTTTTGTCCATCTATTTGAAATCAGGTGCCAATAATAAGCTACTCTAAAATTATCCTGAGTTATATGAAATTCTGTTATGAATTAGCTTAGGAAGAAAAGAAGTTGGAGCTACAAAATGCTAGTTATTGGAAGGAAATTGACAGCTGGTAACTGGTGAGGGTTGGATGAAAAATGATGTTTAAAAAGTATTTATCATGGATTCATAATCATAAAATGGTTTCACTGGGTTCAGTTTACTCCACTAAGAGTTTGTGAAGGAGAAAAAGAAATGAAGATAATCATCTCATCTTCTAGGACCTTTTCTCCTGAAATTCATGAGTTTTGTTTTTTGGTTTTTGGTTTTTTTAGAACAGTAGAAGAGGCCTTTTTCCCCCATGGAGTACTTAATTAGTAATATGGCTGTCACTTAGAGCGTTATTTCTTCATGAAGCATCATACATGAGTGCTTAATCAGGATTCAGCTTACAAATCTGAAGTTTTTGGTGATAGGTAATTTGATTTAGTGTCATACTGAATAAAATTTTAAGTGAATTATCACGATATCTTAGTAGCTTTTATTTCAGTAGTATCTCCAGCTACTAGGCATTAACTCATTCTATAACCCACTGAATAGGAGGCACCATGTATCAAAGTATGTCATTACTGTCAAGAGTTACTGTTTATTTTCAGAAGTTATTTCCTTGAATGTCATTCTGCTTTCTTAAAACCAGCAGGCACAGAACCAAAATGCTGTTAATTTTTTTCTGTTACCCATCTTTTGCTTTTAGCTGATAACTATATTTGTTGCATAGTATAGCAACAATGGTCTTCATGCTAAAATTTGACAAAGATGTTCAGTATTCCTGGGCAATATTTTACAAATAATTAATGTTCAAGTTGGTATTTTAAATTTATACCAATAACCACTATTGAGTATGCTACCTTTGTGGCTGCTTCATTTTGTGTCAATGTTTTGTAAGGATCATTTTTTGCTACCCTCTTCAGAGTGCCTTTTAATTTAGGAGGTCTAGAGACAACTCACTGAAGTCTTCTGTTGAATCTGCCATAGTAATGTCTGATTTTAAACTTGTCCTGATGAATGTATAATTAAAATCCTGTTCTTTAAAAAGCTGTAATGACACAGGTTGTATATGCACATGTACATGCATGGATACAAGGGAAGATGTTCTGCCAATGTTTGTCCTGCTGGACAGGACCTTTTGAAAGTAAGTGAATTTTTTAACAGTTTATTTTCAAAATGTTACCTCACTAGTATTCAGTAGTAGGTATGTCTCTGTACTGCTTCACTTTGCTAAATACAATCACATTCATGGTAGGCAGTTTAATTTAAAAGGCTATGCGATGAATCTGGTGTCTGTTTTGAGAGTGAAGTTCGTAAGTCAAAACTTGCGGTACTTCATTTATTTTCAAGGCATTCCTTTCACTTAGACTGATATCCTGATCCCCTGTTATTAACAAACTTAAGAAGTGCTTCCCCATGATGAAATGGAAGAATGTCAAGTAGCATTTGAATGCACTCCACCTGTCTTAGAGCTAACATTCAGAAATTGGGGGGAGGGGGGAGGCAGGGGTGCATTTAATGAAATGTGGGAAGACGTGTATTGTAGAGTTCATTCACTTGCACACAAGGGGTTTCACAATGTCATCTAGTAATGTCTACCTAATAAAGTTTTGAAAAAGGGAAAAAAAAAAAAGCTGTCTGAATGTTTCACTGTTTTTCTCCAAACAATTGTATGCATGAATGTTAGTCAGCCAACTCCAAGGAGTCCTGATTAAATCTATGATCTTATGATTATTATGTAATCATTTTTTTTAAATATATTGAAAGACATACTTCAGAATATGTCTTCACACTGTATTACAATCACGTTAATATTTGTCTGTTTTAAAATTTGAAGTTAAATCAGAGGTAAAAATTACTGTCATTAATATTTTATGTAAAAAAAAAAAAAAAAAAGCTAGTTGTTGTCATCCATGTGCTCCTGGTTTCATTTTTTAAAGCAAATTAATATACACATAAAATTTTACCTTCCTGTGAAGCATATTTTAGCATAAAACAACCTAATAAAAATGAGGAAAAAAATACCATAATCCAATTTTCCGATTCCCTTGTAGGACCGCTTTCTAAGCTCCATTGTTCAGTGACAGTCTTTTAGGTAAAGTGGTCTTTACTGTAGCTAGCCATAAACTTGAAATGTGGGCTATTAATTGAACCAGGTGTTGTTCTCAGAAAAGGAACTGGTCTTAGTTTCCGTGCTAGTGAACTGACAATACTAATGTGAAGTTTTGCCTAATGTGTTGGGCATTTTTAAACACTTTTTAAAATAGAATTTACATGTTCATGCACAGGCAGACAGGCAGCAGACAAGGTAGCACACTCCTCTACACTTCATTTCTGTAGGATGCAAAGCTGGAGAGAAGATAATGGGGGCGGGGGGATCACTGGAGTGAAATACACTCCAGCTTGAGGTACATGCTAGGTGCCTCTTGGCAATGATTAATCTGTCTGCTTTCTCTCTAAGCCCCTCCAAAACAGCCCAGACTTGCAACCAAATGTCAAGGGCATCATACTTGAGATTCTTTATCTGCAGGAATTTTAGCGTGCAATCTACAGCAATGAAAGGATGGTCAGGAGTCCAAGCGAAGTAATATTCCTACAGCTGAAACTGAAGTTAGACTTAATTCTCATTTGCAGTCTCAAACTGTTTGGCAAGAGACAGAAAAGCAGGTTTTGATTATAAATCTGATACTTCTCTAATAGGTCAAATTTGCTCTCCAGAAATTATAGAAACGCAGCCATAACTTTAGATACTTCCCATCCAATGATTGACAAGTACTTTTGTGGGTGCTTCAAATAGTGAGTAAAGGAAATAGATGTGTAATGATAATGAATAGATTTATACCTACTTGTAAGAAATTACATTTATTAATAATTAAATTAACATTCAAAAAACTTTGAATAAATCCATTTGAATTTGTCACGTGTTTGCTTAGTACTTTGGTTTTAGCAGCACAAACAGGCACTGATGTGTTGGAATGTAGGACACGTGAAATACTGGTTAATGAGAACAGAATTAAAAAGAAGAATTAGCAGCCCCATGGGTAAAATTGTCATGCTTTGGAAAAATCAACATCCTCATCAACCTATCAAGTTTATTTGGCAGGGTCAGTAAGTATGCATTTAAGTCATCTTGTTTATATACCCTATTTGGATTTCTAAAATTCTTTGTTGGAGTTCCTCAAATGAAACTAAGTAGATGTGGGCTAGAGAAGAGGATCTCATGTGGACATCATATTGTCAGAAGATAAACAGGGCAGGAGTAAGTAGCTCTTGCAGTGAAGGAGGATGTCAATTAAATTCTGCAGAGATCTCTGCTTGGATTTGGCTCTCAAATACATTTGTAAAGCAATCTGAAGAAAGGGGCAAGTGGTGGGGTAACAAAATGCTGATGACTAAGAGAGTAAAGATGAGAGAAATGATTGACAATGCTTTTTGACAACAGTGAAGTAGAGGACGGCTTGTCACCACTGAAATGACACAACTGATACATAATTATGATTGTATGAAATGGCTCTGTATTTGAGTGTAGCAGCAAAGATAAAGTCCTGACAGTATTCCTTTATCAGGTGAACTAGGAAACATCAAATGAGTCTAGCAGGAGTTGTTAAAAAGAAAAGATCAGTCTTTATGCAAACAGCAAAAGACTGACGGAATTTTGTACATGTTGACATGGACAGCATAACAAGTTATAACAGAAATCTGTCGCAAGTCACTGACTGTACAGATATCAATTTTTGACTTGAGTGTTTGGGGGCCTGGCGTTCAGTTGTGTTAACTCGCATGCTTTCTCAGACATCTAGTTTTGCTGTCAGAGGTAGGATGTTGAGCTCCCTGGAGCCTTGATCCGGCCTAGTATTTCTAGATCATTCTGTTTTTATCATTATATTGAAGGTCACTAGGTTGGGTGGACATGACAGTAACCTACAGCAGTTATCCATTGGGGATGGCCTCCCCTATCCTACTTGCCTATGGGAAACACTATCCCACTTCTCAGGCAGACATGCTGACACATAAGACACTGATTTGCAAAGTTGAGAAGTGGTTTGAGCCTGTCCACTTTGTAGTGTGCTGTTCTCACCGTCATCTCATTTTGTGTCCTGATATGAGCAATGCTTTTGCCTCAACCTAATTTTTACCTAGGTTGCCCCCTTATCCTCTTTTAGATCCACTCATCACCTCAGCCTTTCCCAGGCTCTTTTTCTCCCTCCTCCTTAACAATTACTCTATTGTAATATTAAATGATCTGAAGCCAAGCTTTGTTTTCATTATTCCTTAAGAGTGATAGACACATCAAAGTCCATGTTCTGTAGTGATTTACACTTCACCTCCTTGACCTACCTGCATGTAAGTAATACCGCTGGTCTCTAGAAGCCGCTGTCTCTTAGTTGAAATTTAGATACCCACTGCTCGCTTTTGTCTGCATTCTGTCTCATCAATCACATTTTACTTACAAAATGAAGATTTCTATTCTTTCATGTTGAAAAATACTGGACACTACCCAACCTCCTTAATGGATAGTAGGAAAAGCATAGTATATCAAAATGAAATCATAAAGCCAATTAAGACTAGAAAGAATCCTTGTGTGAGTGAATAGAGAATGCTCTGCTGATCACCCGTACACTCTTCATTTTATGATTATTTTTTTTTAGTACATTTATAGTGCATCTAGTTGCCTGTGCGGTGGTTTGGGGTGGCTCGTGGGGGTGGGTAAAGAAATACTACGCTAGTGAAGGGTGGCATCAAGTCTGAAGTTTCATTGTGGATGGATTTTAATGATGATACTGGTGACACACTGTCTTCTGAACCCCGGTCCCAACAACACTGCATGACCCAACTCATGTTACCCATTGCCCTTGGCAAGGCTGACAGAGGTGGCCACAGGAATGCAGCACCTGTAGAGAGCGGGGCAGAGCCAGGAGTTGCCAGCAGGGGCCACACCACCCAGCCTAGGCACCCAATGCCCAGCCTGGCTCCCAGCCGCGGGGTGCCTGCTGCTTCCTGGGGCCTGCCCAGGATGAGAAACCCCAGCTAGAGAAGGGAGGGCAGGGTCTGGTGCAGGCCCAAGGCTGGCTGCAGCCGTTCAGTGTTCCCCCTGTGACATGAAGGCCCCACCACCCCTGAGGGGACCTTGGCCCAGCGGGTTTGGGGTTGGTGAATACAGCACAGGCCTGGCCCTGGGTTTTACCTAGCTGATAGTTCCTCCCTGAGCTCCCTGCCTAACCCAGGGGATCTTCCCCATCCACCCTCCTCCTTACCCCATCTGCTTGGAAACCTGAATGCAGATTTTATTCTTTTAACTCTTATCTTGTCAAATAGCAGTAATGGGAGTCTCAAGTGTTCGGTGAGTTGCACCAAAATAACTTTACGAAGCAGAAAACATTTAAGCCTGTGAACTGCTGGAAAGGCTGCACATATGCTGCAGCAGCACACTGCTGGGGCAGGCCCCTTGCTTCTCAGAGCTTCCCTCAAGGCTTCTTGATTTCAACTTTTTTATTTTCAAACAATGCGTACTGTAACTTTTAGTTTTACTATACGTTTATTATTTATTAAAAGTACTTCTAAAAACATGTCTTTGTCATAATTTCATGTGGTTTTTATGAGGTGGTGGACAAGTCAAAGCTCATAATATACTGCCTAGTGGCGCACCTTTGCCAAAACAAACATTAATTTGGTATAGCTTTCGAATAAAGCCTTCAGTGTTTCTGACCTGCAGTGTCTGCCATTGCCTTTTTTCTCAAATTCCTTTATAACAAGCACTTTATGTCACCACTCTTCTTACAATGATATTTTTACAGAACAGGTTACTTAGATGACAGGCAACATGTGGCCTCCATTTAACTATCATTTATTAAGTCATGTTTATCTGTTATCTTTCTTATAGCAGTAAAAGGAGACCAGACAGAGAAAAAATGACTTTTCTTCACCAACAATGAGCATTCGAGGACTAGACATGATTGTCATAACTATAATTCATAAACACTGATCTTCCACAGGGTTCCCTTGTGAGCCTGTGGCATGCCTCTGCCTGAGCAGGGGATAAGCAAGGACCAGCTTCCTTTACCAAAGCTATTAATTCAGCTGATATCCTGACAGATGAGGAGTGCCCCAAAAAAGGCAGCTTAAATGTGAGCTGCAGTAACTGCTTTGGTGATGGCTGCCTGTCCTTAGCTTCCGTTTTCCCTCACTACCTGAGGGGTCAGCATGGGCACACAGGAAGCCAGACATGTCATGTTTTCAGACCACTATATTAGATTATGTTTTCATATATAGCTAGATAAAAACTACAGACTGGTATCATTTTTCATTCCTTGATGGTTTAGCATGGTACATAACAAAATAATCATTATGAAATAATTTCACCATTGTTTTCTTACCCATATACTTTTTTAGCTGTTTGAAGTCATTATTATTTTGCTAGTTAGCTCATCTCAATGGCAGTCTTTGGCACTGAATTATCTGCATTCTAGTGTGGAAATGTATTTCTTTGCTTAAGCAGTTGCATTTTTATATAACTATTATCCACTACCTTTAATATAAGAACAAGAACTGGAGGATTGTTGTGGATGTGAATATACAGATACTTTAAAGTGAAACAAGAACTACAAAAAGGATTCAAAGTTATGAAGTTGGTGGCAACAGATGATTTCCAAGAAAGGAAAATGATTGTTGTGAAGGCAGATCCCATGAAAATTGTACATTGCTGTTTAGGTTAGAGACCAACCATATTAGACATGAAAAACTTAACTCACTGATGAGAAGCAGAGACCAGCCATTGTTTCTGCTGGTTCCTGTGCTTGTTGGGCATACAATATTTAAAATGAGCTGTTCCATGAACAGAAAGATTAATACAGTCTGGTTTCTTGTGTATTTATTTTTGCCATCCCTCCGCTATAATACATCCTATATGACCTTATTCCTCCTCATTAAATCTCTAGAACCTGACAGTTCTCACCTGACACCATCTCCAGCTGAGCAAGAAGTAGCAAATGCTCTACCTTTTTCAGAAGTATATATGTGCCAGCTGATCATCTAGTACAGCTGTGCTGGTTGCCAGATCAGTTTTCAGGAGTGGGCAGGCTGGCTGGCCAGGTGATGGTGACCTTGTGCTGCAGTCTTTCTTTCTATTGAAAGCACTCCTACTATAGTCTCTTGTGCCTAGGTACTGATTTTTCACAACTCATGTAGGAACTTAACACCTTCAAGGTTCGTTATTCTAGACCACTGTGCAATGTGGTGTTACAAGCCCCATTTCTTTAGAATCCCAAGGAAACATGTAGATTTCCATACATGGTCTTTTTCTGCGTGTATAAGCATTCCTTTTAACCTCAGTGTGAAATTTCGTTCTTTGAACATTAGCCCTAAAGCATAGAAATGGTAATTAGATCATTGAAAGTATGCCAACTGTGTACTGGATACCACTATGACTGGTGGGTATGAACACATATAAAGATGAGAAAAGGTAAATAGAAAAACACAATGAGAATAAATCCTTGATCCAGGAACTGAAAAGTACAGATAGCTTTGATCTGATCTTTCACAGTTATGGAGACTATTTCTTCAAGCATAGGGTCTGAATATATCAAGAATCTCCAGTAACAATTTCTGGAACTAGAATTTTCTAATTCCTTTGTGGTGCTTTGGATGTCACCAGCCAAAAAGTTGCTAGAGAAAGATATCAAAGAAAAGCTGGTGATAAAATATATATTTAATTTATTATTAATATTTTTCTTTAGATTTAAGCAACAACAAAATTGGAATCTAGGTAACAAATTAGAAGTTGCTTAACAAACTTCACTTTTAGGCATCATTGCACAGACTAAAAGACCCATATATTTTCAGCCATGGATTGTTTCTGAAGCTGAAAAAATAATAAAAGACTAAAGACTCCAGTCTTCCCCTGGAGTATATTTGTTGTCATAAGCTTAAATGTTACAAACAATATTGCCAATATGTGTTTTTCAACTTTCTTAATTTTTTTTCTGTCATCATAACAGTTTCCTCTGAAATTTTCTGATGCTGGAGAAAGAGACAGATTTCAGCTATCTCCCCTGATGTTCTCTTAAGGCATTTCTCTCATTAAAAGAAAAAGCCACAGTTAATTACTAGGGACTTAAAGACACTGAGGGAAAAGCAATAGACCAGCATAGCTAAAAATGAGCAGTTATTTTCTTTATCTATGCCAGTGTAAGTGCTCCTTGTGGGCATTCTGTTCTGGAGTAGTTACTTTATCTTGGAAATATCTTGGAAAAATCTTTATTTTTTATTTTTTATTTTATTTTATTTTATTTGTAATGTTGATCCTGAAGCAAGTGCTCACTTGCATGTTCTATTCCAGCCTGGTGACAGTGGAATTATTAGGTGATGGTAGCCTCACCCTTCATTTTCACCTAGCAGTATAGTATCCGCAAAATATCCAAGTATCCACCCATGAGCCATGTGGTCCACCTAAGTCTGTTCCCTTACCTAGAAGGGGCTTAACATCAGTAAGGAAAGCAGATGTCTTTCAAAAGCCCCAATATAGTTAAATATAACTATATATGGAAAAAGCTTTCTGATTCAGTCTGGTTATGTTGGCAAAGATATGAAGCCTTAAGAGACAAAACACTTCATTTTGCTAAATCTGTCATGTTCGTGCCTGCTTATTTTATTGACAGCCCACCATGCCAGAAAAAGGAAATGATCAAGTGGGTTAAGAGACGTGACATGAGATTTATTGTGTGTTAGTGGTTTACATCATGTTTAAGTGATATTGTATGACACGGTCTTCTGTTACCAGGCACTTAATGAATTTGTGCAGGAGTTAACGAAAGTTAAAAATGAACTAGTAGAACAGCACATCAAGCATATTTGTTATTATAAATCAAATTAAGGAATTTTTATGAGACATTCTGCATGTAATGAAAAGGAAAGAATGCAGCCATTTCACTGAATAAGGATATTGTGCTCTTTGCCCAAGAACAGAAAACTAAATTGGAGTAGACATAATCACTGGAGTACTGTTCAGAAATGCATTGAAATGGGATAGTGTCTCCATGCAACCTCAGTGGGTCTGATAGATGTGAGGTATCTTTGAAAAGATGCCATGTACTTGGAAGCCTAGCATCAGCTTGTCTTTTTCAGGAATGCTGCCCAGACTCACAATTTAAAGGAGAAGGAGCTGTTTGAAAAATGTTGGGTAAAAGCATACATCTTCAACAGATTTTGTAAAGAGACTATAATTATGTTTTCAAAATAGATTTTAGCCAGATGCATACTTTGCATTTTATTGTGCGTGAGTTCAAAGGTAGCTGAAGTTAGAACTACCTCCCTTTTTTATGCATAACTGAACAAGAAAGATATTTTCACCTACTACGTGTTTCTGTTGACTTTCGTTGGGGGCAATGTACCCCTGTCACTCAATGTCCTTAGTATGTTGCTGCCTCAACACAGAGTCCATCACAAGAATAATTGACTTAGTCCATCACAAGACTAATTTTTTCCTGCTTTGCCTTTGGATAAAGTATATTAAACAGGTATTAACACAGGTATTTCTTAAGTGAAGTTTCCCAATCATTTTTGAACAAATTTTCATTAAAAACAATATCTTGTGGCAAAGAGTTGCACAGCTCAGTACGTTACTTGAATCAGTATTTACTCATGTTTATTTGCAATTTGTGACCTTACACTAATCTTAGTTGCCAATACTCGTTATATGGGAATGGACAGTGAACTATCAGCCCCATGTCACTCATGAGACTTCCCTGCTGTATATAACATTTTGTATCCCTGTTCTCCCTCACCCAATATGGCTTTTCCAAGCTGAAGAACCCCAGCCTGTGAGATGCTCACAGAACAGATGGTCTTACAATGCTCTTACTGTCCTTATTGCTCTTCTCCATACCTTTTCTAGTTCCATCAGATTGTTTTTGAGATAGGTGGTATAATACAAAAGGTCGATGAGAAGTACACATAGTATTGAAGTTCTGGGAAACTGGAATTTTATAATGGCTTAATCTTCATGTATGGTTGGCTTTTTTGACTGCTAATGAGCAAGAAAGTGAAAGTTTGAAAACATCTGCTGTAACACCAAGATCTTATTTCTGAATCCTAGTTAGTCTTTACTAGACTGAGAACTGGACAGGATGCTTAACACAGTGAAGAGACAATAGAGAAAGGAGGTTGTTTCAATTTCCTTCACTGAATCTTTTATTTCCCCTGTGCAAAAGGAACAAAATCGGTTTTGACCATTTTTTAATGAAGTTATTTGTTACTAAGTTTCCTGAAATGTAGATTATTCTAATATATATGCACATATATATATATATCCTGTCTTCGCAGTATTATGATCTAAGGAATAGCTGTAATAGATTAAAGCAATTATTCCTTCCATTTTACTATTCCTTTCCCAGCAGAGATAAACCCTCTTGATTATTACTTCCAGAAGAGCAGGAAGAAACTCTGCAGTGGGGAGCTGATACATCATCTGATAAAAGGAAAAATCCTTCCAAAGAGCAGTAACTAAAAGACTAGAATGTGCTCAGATGGAAGAGAGCTTGGTTCCTTCCCAGTTCTTTTTCAGAGTTCTGATATTCTTGTTTATTCAAACAGTTTTCAAACCCCACTTATCTCTCATCTATAGGAATAAAGATTGTTTAAATGAGCGATTCAAAAAGTTCTCTTTTTACCTATCCACAGACTTTTTATACAGCCTTACAGATTTTTTTTCCAAAAGGAAAATTCTCTGCTTGTCTTTTTCTCCACCCACATTAGGAAGTTAACTCATCGGAAAAACTTCCAGCCTGCTTATTGACATTGTGGACATATACATACAGTAAAACTCAGACTGAGCAATTTGTTTTGCTTTGAATGTTATGCAAATTAGTAAAATAATGAAATAACATATTTCTTATGTGCAGATTATTTTCCCCTCTAGCTTATATCTATATTCTTATTACATGTTTTAGTATTCATTAAAATATTAAAATATGTTACTACATAACTATTATATGTGTATGTATATAATTTGAATCCTGTTAATTGTTGAACCCTTTTTTTTTTAGTCCTATCTATCTGATTGCACTACATTTGTAGGGGTTATGTTTGTTGTCCCTCGTGTTTAAGCAGCAGCTCTGGCAACAAGGCTGCATCGAACTGTATGTGCAATTACGCTGAAACATTTATGCTAACTGATCCTCCCCACCGCAGATGACCTAAGGTTAGGCCAGCTCTATTTATTAGTTGGGAACAGAAGCTTTTCATGTCAGTGCCTATTGCAAGTGCAAGCCTGAACTGAGGATCCTGTCTGAGCTAAGCAGAGTGGATGCTGAAAGGCAGAATTGGGTAGGAAAGTAGCAACAGTGGAGGTCTTGCACTGAACAGACAGCAGTGTTCTTTTAATAAAATGCAGAGAAGTAAAGCCTCAGAGACTGAGCTTGTCATTACTACACGCTGTTTTCAGCGCAGCAGATTGAAAAGCAGACCTACCTGAACAGTTAGAAGCTGGAAGCGAGAACTGTTTTCCAGGAAAACCTGCCTTGAAAAGTGCTTTGTGTGCGTGTCAGGGTTTGGGAGGCAGTAGTGTGATTTTGCAATTTCATTCTAATTGTGCTCTGGCAGGCTTGTGTGTCTTCAAGCTCTTGGGCTGGGGCAGTGCTTGAGAACAGACACGTTTTAATATGATTCAATTAGACTTCCGTGAAGCAGTTTAGTCATACAAAAGTAGCAGACAGATACAGTGTGCGTAATGGTAGTGAGAATATTGTGCTAATGTATGTTTTGCAGATACTCCAAAAGTTGTATTGTCGTTTTTGAATATGGTTTCTGATAACAAAATCTTAAGTAAATCAGAGTAAAGATGATTGCAGACACATGGCTGAGACACCTCTACCTTAGTGGAGAGGTCAGAAAGTGCAGTCATGCATCCTTTTCCCAAATTGCAATAAGTCATAGGTCTTATCTTTCATAGGTCTAATAGACAATTTCACCTTGTGCATAGAATGGTGCACACACATCTAGGCCTGCACCTGTGTAACTCTTTTTCAGCTAGACAGCATCCTAACATCTTCAAGGCATCCTCAAGACAGTAGCCTTCTGCACCTTCCTGCATTACATTTCCTTGTATTCCTTCATCTGCACTCACATAGCTTTCACAGTTTCCCTTTACAATTACTGTAAACATGTTGTTCATGTTCTACTGAAGCAGAGCAAGCCTGTGGACACCTTTTCTCTTAGATCTAATATAAAAAGGCTATGAGTAGCAGCATCTGGGCAGTCTCTTTCCAGTAACATCTCCAAAGAGCACCCACCCTACAGCAAAATGTCAGTTTGTCCATAAATCCTGCCTCCAGCCTCCCTAACATGAGTACCTACAAGATCCTTCTCTTGCTTCCATCCTTGCTGTCTTTTTTAACACACCCAAATCTTACAAGCCAAGCATGGATCCCCACCCATACCTTTTCTAATTACCATGACTGTTGGTAATTGCCCCTAAACTCTACTACCGCTCACTGTCCCATATCAAATCTATCCAACCGATTTTGCTAACCAAGACTAAGAGCTCCCTGAAAAATCTTGCTCTGGTCTCTTCCAATGCTGCTCAAGCTAATTGCTAAGCCAAGGACCCAGAGTCAGCCTCCTTCCACGGGTGAGTCAAGCTGCCCAGGTAAGTTCATTTTGTCCTAGACTTAAATATAAATAAGAGCCTTGCAAATGGTGAGGACATGATGCTGATCTTGGAAATGAGATGATAACTATGTGGTAGACGTGCTGGCAGGGATGCGTATGAGCAAAAGGAGCACATTAGAGAGCTGTACGTGCCTGGCTGTCATTACCTACTGGATGTAAATACCCAGTCGGTGGGGAATCGAGAGGGGGAGGCCAGATGAATCACTGGCACACATACCCATTTAAAACAGCTTTCAGTGCTAAAGTTACAACAGGTGAACTGTAATGCTAAATCTTTAAATACCCATGATATCAAATGATAAGTGTATGTTTCCTACAAAAATGAAATACGACTCAAGCTTCAACTTGAACTGTATTTCAAACGGTGATTCCGTTTGTTAAGTGTGTTTATAGCATTGCTTAAGAGTGTAAAACATTTAGCACCATCAAGTGGTAAAACGGTGTACTGCTTATTCGTAACAGTCTCGATAAGTAAAAAAGCAGGCAACCATATAGTTGAATATTACAAATATGCCTAGAGAATCTTTGAATACAGTTTACTGAGGTTATATGAAGAAGTTCCTGAGCTTTTCTCAGAAAAATTTCCTGATTTAAATACTTGTGCTTCCACCCAATCTAACTTGTATCAATCATTGTTTCAGCTTTAATGTATTACAGTATTCAGTATTGGTGTTTTTCAGCCTAAAGGCCTGAGGCTGAGTTTATTTACAGGTGATCAACGTGGAAATAAGGTTTGTTAAGCTGGTATTGATTTCTCAGGTATTCTGCTCTTTGTGATGCCTTAAAAATGAAGTTATATAAAATGAGAACAGAACTAGTAGCCTAATGGTCATTAGTCTTGCTTAATTTTTCCCCACTGGCCACGGAATGTGCTTGAATGCAGACAGCTACTGGTAAAGGACATCTGTCTGCAAAAGAGACAACTGTAGACAGACCAAAGGAGTAGAAATGAAATATAGAATTTAAATCAGCACAGTTAATTTGGCTGCAGAGGAATAACAACAAAGTCCTTTGCTAGGCCAAACCCAATTCTGAAATCTGATGAGATTTTAAAGTATGCAGTAATCATGAATCATTTCAATTAGCACCAGCCTGGATACAGGTAGTACTTAATATATGCATAACTTGATTAAAGAAATAATTGACCTACCTGTGGGGTAAAATGATCTATAATTATCCTGGTTGATTGTTTCATAAATGTTTGTAATTTTGTCAGTGTGTGCTTATCAAATAAGAATGAAAAAGACCTTTCTGTGCTAAAAATAAAAAAAAAAAAAAGCTTTACTCCCATTAAAATAACATTTTTCATTTCTGAAAAATTCATTTTAATGAGAAACAGACCTTAGTGGATGGGATCACACAACCAAAGACAAAGAAGAAACAGACAGGCAGATCTCTGACAAGGAGATGGAGATAATTTGTGCTAGGCAGGAATTAAAATTGTGGCAAACCAACCTGAATAACAGTGAACAGAAAATCCTTATGTTACATCAAAGGTAGTTTTCCTGATATCGCTGAGTAACTCAAGGAATTTAATTGGACTGACTCCTCATGCTTATCTGATGGAGGAAAAATTTCAACATTTTGCTGTGGATATAAAAGGAAAGAAAATGATTTTTGTTACAGTTTAAATTCCTTTCTGTAAATCTACTCTTCAGTCACATAAGCACAATATCTTATTAACAGGTGAAAACTTAGTTCTCTATTTCTTATTCTTAACTAAACCTAGGATTCTGATAATGGGAAGTAGAGAGCATGCAAAGCCTTTATACACTCTTTGAAAGCTAGACAAGTCAGTTTTTCTTGTCTGCCTTGGAAAGCTTTTGCAGGAATACTCTAGGAATTGGCATGCCTCACTGGCATCCTCTCATGCCTTAGAGAGGAGAGTGCTTTATAGATCACACATCCCCCAGTTTGATCCTCACATCATCGTGACTCTTCCTGCATGCAGAATTCACAACGCCAGGGAGCGTGCAGGGGTGTCACATTTATTGCATGGATGAAAACATGGATTAACAAAAGGAACCTGCTTCCATTGAGAAAAACACAAAACTGCACAGACATCTCAAAAATAAAGACGTTGCCTGTGATGTAATTGTACTATATTTTGGCTTTAGTGATCCAGATAATAGGCAGGAATGTTTTCCGGTTGGTTCAGTCACTCCTCATCATGTGGCAGGACACATTTCCACTTCAGTCTGGAGATGCAGGATTTAAACCCCAGAAATGCACATTAAATCCATCAATACAGCAATAATTAAATGTGTTAGGCATTCCATCAGTATCAAGAGTGCTTCAAAGAGAGAACTCCTTTAAGAGGCTGAATTAAATGCTTCCCAAACGTATCTTGTGTACCAGCTTCCCAGTGCATACATATAGATGAATGCTTTCTAATCCCATAAAGAATCTAAACAGTCCCAGTCACGAACTCCACTTCTTAGCTACATATGAAAAATAAATTGTACCCTTGCTTTCAGGAAAGCTTATCTTTTGGATATTAAAAAAAAAGATGCAAATAACTGTATGAGTTATGCTGAACTAAAAATCAATTGCATTGGATCTCTCTGTGTCAGAGATTAGTTTTGACCCATTAAAATCTTAATTCTAATATAGATTCACCATTTTGCTGTATTTTTCAAAACAGCGAGTTTTTTGTATAACAAGAGTGACACATTGCTAGGTAAATGGACACAAAGGTGGACCGAAAACTGTCTGAGCTACTGACCTTGAGGTGGTGTGACCAGCAGCATGAAGCACGGGGACACCACAGGACAACGGTGGTGTCCTGGGCTGCCTGAGACAGTGTGGTGCCAGCAGGTCCAGGCAAGGAATCCTTCCCCTCTAATTAGCACTATCAATGCCACACTCGGAGTGCTGCCCCTGCAGTGCTGCACCCAGTGCTGGGCATGGTGCTGCAGAACACAGCCAACCCCACCTGCAAAACTGGAAAACACAGACAAGCTGTCACTTAAGAACATGTGCATGGGGACAGTGCAGGGAAACGCAACGGGATACCAAGAAAAAGATGACATGAACCAGGAGATCCAGCCACTGGGGCCATGAATCGGAAGTTATGCTTCAGGTTTCACAGAGGGTGCCTGGTAGGGGCACCTTCCTCTGCCCCTAGCTGTGGGGGAACGTACAGCTACCTGTGAGACTACTACAGGGTGCAAGCTGGGGCTAGGTGTGCTTCATTATCCTTAGGTCAGGATGCACAAAGGATTTGTCTGCCTGAGTTAAATCGATTGGTGTTTCCTTTCTCATGTATGTAGCAGCGGTGTCTCAGTAGACACATCTACATGTATGCCACTACTTCTGTTAAAGGATATTTACTGTGCTCTTGAGGACCCTTGGGGAGGACCCTTGGGGAGACTCGGGGGTCAATTGCTGGTCTGACCAGAAGCCCAGTGACAACCTGACTGGCAAACCATGACACCTACATGTTACACAAGGTGGCCAGAATACTTTTGAAAAGAAACGAGGTGACTGTAGCAGAGGTAGATGCACGATGACTGGCAGACTTGGTGAATATGTAAGTTTTCCAAACAAAGCAAGACATTAAATACATCTTGACAGTGCTAGACATATTTTCCAAGTGTGCCTGGACCACTGATCTAAAAGGTAAACTGGGTTCAATATAATCATGGTTTTAAAACAATCTGTAGCAGGGGACACATGCATCAAATTGCAGACTAAACAGGGAAAATAATTTTTGAAACAACCTTTAAACAGTTAAAGTATCTTTCTGCTCTGTGAAGGTGTCTCAGATCCCCCAGATGACACTGGATATTTATCTGTAGGTAACTAAATTCTATCTGTATGGAATAACTCAAGTGCCTGAAGTTGGACATCTAGTGGCATTTCAGATATCTTAGGGTATCCTGCCTGTCCCAAGATGCCACTTCACAGATCTCCCATAGATCACATGGCAGCTCTGTGTAGGCATCTCAGACATCAGTTTTGAAGCTCCTCCCCACATTTTGTGGGTTCTTCTTAGGTGTGTGCTGATTTTGGATGTCTTATCACACCCTTCAGGAATGACTGTGATTAATCTCTCTCTCTCTTGTCCAACCTCTGTGAGTCACCGGAATTTAGTCATTGTTTCTATTTCAGAGCTGACACCCATAGGTGTCAGCCACACATGCCATTTTAATAGCCCTTCTCCTGATCGTATTTTGCTCTTATGCATTCACATTTGCTCTCCATCCATATAAAAATATTTGTAATACAATTTTCAATAGCCCGAGATTTCTGAGCTTCTATATTCTAATGCATTGTAGGCACAATGGTACCTTCTGGAAAAATTATCACCTTTCAGCATTCATAGCTTTTCTTTCCAAAAGGCTCCAAGCTTTAGTATTTCAACAATAAATTACAGTTAAATTCCCACTTCCTCAAAATTACAAATGCAAATTAGAATCCAACGCTATACAATCACTTTGCCTAAAAAATGTAGTCTGATACAATCTTCACATTTTATCTCTCTATTTTATTGGATTCTGGTGAGCTTTCTGGTGTGCTTAGCTACTTGCTCAACATCCATCATTCACCTTATGTTTTATCTAAGAAAAACTGGGAAAAAAATGAGAAGGTGGGGAAGAAACACTTTCCATTGACAGGACAGTCAGAAACCTGCTGAGTGGTGCAAAAAAAATATTTATTTCACTTCTAAATATGAGTTGCCATAATACTCTGTTATTGACTGTCATACTGGCCATTTATCACAGACTACCTCAATGGCTAATCAGAATATTATTGGTTATAATAGAGATGTCAGTTGACATCAGATAAAGATCTTGATCCAGGTTCTTTATGCAGCATTTATAGTTGGAAGCAGCTGCTGATTTTCTCCTGATAGCAGTATAGTGATCAATGCCAAATAGCCAATATGAAGTTAAGTTCCACAGACCCCTTTTATGAGAAAGTCAGGATGCTGAAAAGAAAATTGAGCTATAGAAGAATCATACAGGCATTTTTATTTCTTACTAATAAGAAGAAAATAATTTTCTGCATATGGTTCCACCACAGATCATGCTTCATACAATGCTGAACGCTGGAACAACTTCTAATCAACAGAAGGTTTTTATCTTCATCTTACATTCTGCTAGTAGCAGCTGGAGAAAATACATTTCATAGGAAGAAAAAAATAAACTACTTGAATACTTTGTCACCAGACCATTAAACTAATTCTGAAAGTAGTTCTGTAACTATTAGAACAGTCATGAAAATTTGCTGATAAAAGTGTAAGAATGTAAGATTTCAAAGACAGACTAAATCACTGAAGAGCAACTTTTTCAGGCATTTTTATTGGTTAGAATTGTTGACATCCACTTCTAGTTATTACAGAGTTCACATGAAGGTAAAATAAATATATATTTTGAATGCATTCTGTATGATCTTACATGTCCCTAGCACTTCCCATGCAGCCTGGAAGAAACTTTAGGAAACCCTGTTAGACAGATAAGAAAATTCCATGCTGCAGAATTGCAACTTCTTAACAAAATCTTATGAATCAGGTACTCAGGTAAAAGACAATGTTGTCCCAAGGTAGATATACCAGTATGAGAAAATTAATGTAATACATCTAGTTTCCACTGTGCCTTTGGCTCCTGCCCTGTCTTTCCTGCATCCCTGAGGAAGGGCTTAGTATTTGGTTAATGTGGTGGGCTCACCTTATCTTGGTGCCAGGCACCCACGCAGCTGCTTTCTCACTCCCCTTCCTCAACAGGGCAGGGGAGAGAAATAAGATGGGAAAACAAAACAAAACAATAATGACAACAAACAAACAAAACAAAACAAACACCACCACCACCAACAACAACAACAACAAAACTTGTGGTAATGGTAAAGATGGCGAGATCACTTACCAATTAATATCGCTATTGTTATAGCCCTGTTAAAATCCCCTGCTCAGTTTCCATCACACTTCATAGTGTACTTTAGTGTCAAAGTGTACTTTATGGACAAGTACATGTTGTAATTATACCGATAGTTTCACCTGTTGAGAGAAACTTCTCCAGCTGTTTCATACATTTATTGCTGGACTTGGGATTGAGTTTTTTAATGCAGAAGCTGATGGCATTTCCAAGCTCAAATCTTGTCACGGTAGGATGTCTCATTATTTGAAATGATACGAGTACAGGAATTCATTCTTCTGACAACCTCCGATATGCTTTTGTAAGTGCTAAATTCCAGCCTAAGGAGATGTCAAATCACAATGAAGAGAGGCTTGCCTAGAGAAAATAATTCATGTTTTACAATAATTCAAATTCAAAACCACCAGCACACGCATATTAAAGCAAAACATTTTTAAATATATAGAGAAATCAAGGTTGCCTTGGCCTTAATTTTGTAAATTGTTAGAAAAATGAAGCTGGGAAATAAGTAAAGTTGACACTATGCAATGTTCTGCAGTGTTTTAAGGTGAAGGGCTTATTTTCTACCTCTTTAACCTCACTGCATAATCATTTTCTTTTGGATTTAACTTCTCTTCACCTAAAATGTTACCTGTTAGAATAAATTCACAAAAAAATGCCGAATGCTTCCTTGGTGTCTTTACTCTCTTCCTTGGTCACTTTTGACGTTAAAGGTGTCGAGAAGCTTAGGTGTGCTCAGTGTGTCCTGGAAGGCGGCTGGAAGCATCCGACACACAACGGGCTGCCCAGGGAGGTGATGGAGTCACCGTCCCTAGGGGTGTTCAAGGAAAGGTTGGACGTGGTGCTTGGGGACATGGTTCAGTGGGTGACATTGGCGGTAGGGGGATAGTTGGACCAAATGATCTTGGAGGGCTTTTGGAACCCTAATGATTCTATGACACGGAGGCCTCGGGAGGCCGGCAGGGTTCCAGGAGGCTCCTGGGCTGTGCCGGGCTGTGCCGAGCCGTGCCCTCAGAAGCCGTGCGCTGCCGTGCGGTGCCGGCAGGTGTCGCCGCCCGGCTCCGCGGCTCGGGGGCGGGGAGCGGCGGCCCGGCGCCGTCAGAGAGCCGCTGCTCGGCGCGGGGCGACGGCGGCTGCGGTGCGGGGCCGTGCGGGGCCATGGAGCCGCAGGCACGGGGTGAGTCCGGCCGGCAGCGGGACAGCGGGGACAGCGGGCGGGGGCGAGGCTCGGCCCGGTGCCGGGGGAGCTCAGCCTGGAGCCGCGGTCCCCACGGGGGAAGGCAGGCAGCGAGCAGCTCCTTTGGGGACTGCGGCTCTTGGGTACTCAGGGCAGCCGCTCTTCCCTCTGCGGGTGAAACTGATCAGAGGAGAAAGTTTTCCTGCCAGGTTTGAGTGAGGGGTGGGTCGGACGAAGGTGTGCTGCCTGCACAGATCTCGTTCTCCTCGAGGTCTCGGTTGTGTTTTCTGAAGAGCCCTTTGGCTTCGTCGCGCGTGTCCGCAAGCCCACAGCACTAAACAGGTGGTGGAACAAATGTTTCCTTAAAAGCAGGATGCTTGGAAACTGCGTTATCTCATCTGTAAAATAAATAGGGGGAAAAAGGAAGGGGGGAGACATCTGTCTACTGAAATTAAGTGTCAAGGCATTCTTCCAGGATAGGTAAAAAAACTGCATTAAACAAAAACAAAGGAGGCAAATGGGTATGCTGTTGTACGTGAAGGTTTCCCATTGGGAAGGTGCAGCTCCTGATGCTGGGGAAGGAGAAGGGCTTTCTGGCTAAAGCAGGCTGTATGTGCCATCCTCGTGGCTACATTGGCAGAATAAATAGATGTGTTGCTCGGTTCCTGGTGGTTCTAGAAGTCAGCATAAACATTGTAGCGAAAGGCTGTTATCTAAACCAAATGCATCTGTGCAGACAGCAGCGGGAGATCCTGTTCTTTAAGCAGGAGCTTCGCATGGTAAAAGTTCTGCTCATTTCTTGTTTTGTAGAGTTGGTAGAAAATGCTATATGATTCCAAATAGCCAGATAGGGGTATATACTCATTTGAATTGCCTTTCCCTGACTAATAAGCATGTAAGTAAATATGTTAGAATCATAGAATCAAGGGATTGGAACTAGGTGATCTTGGAGGTCCCTTCCAACCCCAGCCATTCTATGATTATGGTTGGAAAAGTCCTTCAAGATCATCTGGTCCAACCAGCCCCCTACCACCACTGTCACCCACTAAATCTAAGCACCACATCCAACCTTTCCTTAAACACCCCCAGGGACGGTGATTCCACCACCTACCTGGGCAACCTGTCCCAATGCCCGACTGCTCTTTCTGAGAAGAAATTTATTTTAATATCCAACCTGAAATGTTCTTACTTGTGTTAGTGTTCTTAATATTCTTAGTATGTGTTAAAAAATCAAGCCAATAAATGTGTCTTGCTAAACTATGTTTTGGTCAGTAGCTCTGTTACTGCCACAGGAAGGTCTTTGTCTTTAATAACTTCATATGAATGAGTATCTGTTGGCTAATAAGAGAATATAAAAGCATTTTGTGTTGCTTGGCTTCATCTAGTTAGAGATTCTTAATTCCCAGTGCAGGATTTTTTTCCTCCATTTTTTTTTTTGTTGGTAATCTTCAACTTAGTTTTAGTTGACAGTTGACAGAAAGGTGAATACAGGACTTTTCAAGGCTATGCAGTCAGTTCTTCTCACTTCTTAAGTCACTTTTTTTCTTCTATTTCTCAACTCTTTGTTTTATTCCTGCAGTTTCTCAGAACAGTCTTCCGTTACTTAAAAAAAATAAAATATAATCTTTCTTTGATACACTAGCTGCACAAGCTAAGAGTTTTGTAGTAGGTATTTGCAAGTCAGCAAGTTTCTGTTCCAAAATGTCCTTTTTTCCTTGTAGACTTAATTCAGCGCATGCTACTGCAGTTATGGAGCCTTTTGGCAAAAAGAGTTTAATATATATGTCTCTAATGCAGTTGAATTCAATGAAGTACATCTAAGCACCAGGCAGGAATCTGAATTTTTCAATTCCACTATGCCATTTGCAGACCACAGTTATGGGAGGTTACTAGCAAAACAGTAGCAATTTGCTTTGGAAAAAACAACAACAACAATAAACAAACAAAAAAAAAATGTTGAATTCAAGTAGCTGCTTAAGCAGCTGGAGAAATATTTATACATTTTAATGAGTTTATGAATTACTTCTAAAGAACCTTCAAATACCCACAGAGAAATGAATCCTGAATAGTTTGTTCCAGTGTGCTCCGCTGGGGGATTGCATTGCAATTGAAAAGACAAAATAAAATCTATACATTTGAAAGCACTGCTGAATTGCTCCTATTTAGCATTTTGAAGGCTTTCTTCAAAAGGACTTTTCTAAATAATTCTGTTTGTGCCATTTTATATCCTCCTGAAGGGAGGCCATGCCTGAGTAGATCAACTTCATGTTCAGGAAATATGAAACATGGATTTCTTCAGAACAGGAAAATATGTTTTGTCAGAATTTTTACATACTGGCATGAATCAGCCTTATAAATCTTACTCCAACTGTGTGGGGGGAAAAAAAGTATTATTCCATGTAACTGAGTCAAGGTACTGCATAGAGGTCACAGCAACTATCAGGAGGTTGTGTGGTGCAAGGCACAGCACGTTTGCCTATGGTCCAAAGATTGTGAAAGTTAAATGCTCTGATATTGAGCTGAAAGAAATAGAGAGGTTTCATGGACTGAAATGGAATTACTCTTATACTTAAATCACAGAATCACAGAATTTTCTAGGTTGGAAGAGACCTCAAGGTCATCGAGTCCAACCTCTGACCTAACGCTAACAGTCCCCACTAAACCATTTCCCTAAGCTCTACATCTAAACGTCTTTTGAAGACTTCCAGGGATGGTGACTCCACCACTTCCCTGGGCAGCCTGTTCCAGTGCCTCACAACCCTTTCAGTGAAGAAGTTCTTCCTAACATCTAACCTAAAACTCCCCTGGCTCAACTTAAGCCCATTCCCCCTTGTCCTGTCACCAGGCACGTGGGAGAACAGGCCAACCCCCACCTCGCTACAGCCTCCCTTGAGGTACCCATAGAGAGCGATAAGGTCGCCCCTGAGCCTCCTCTTCTCCAGGCTGAACAAGCCCAGCTCCCTCAGCCACTCCTCGTAGGACTTGTTCTCCAGGCCCCTCACCAGCTTCGTTGCCCTTCTCTGCACCCGCTCAAGCACCTCGATGTCCTTCTTGTAGCGAGGGGCCCAAAACTGAACACAGTACTCGAGGTGCGGCCTCACCAGAGCTGAGTACAGGGGGACGATCACCTCCCTAGCCCTGCTGGTCACACTGTTCCTGATACAAGCCAGGATGCCGTTGGCCTTCTTGGCCACCTGAGCACACTGCTGGCTCATATTCAGCCGAATATCCACCATCACTCCCAGGTCCTTCTCTGCCTGGCAGCTCTCCAACCACTCATCTCCCAGCCTGTAGCTCTGCTTGGGGTTATTGCGCCCCAGGTGCAGGACCCGGCACTTGGCCTTGTTGAACTTCATGCAGTTGACCTCAAATGTATTAAATATGTCTTGCAGCATTTGATGCCAGCTAGATAAGACAGACTACCAGGTGGAGCATATTAGTAATTAATGTTAAAATTATTTTCTAAAGAAATAACCATACCTTCTGTGTGAACAAATTCACACATAATAAACATAAATTGTACTTTACGTAAGTTGTACCTTTAAGCCTCTGGCTGCTTGTCTTACATCACTTTTTCCTCTGAATGGTCCTTGGAGCTCGGTGATCCTGGGAATGTCAGCTATACTTAGGTACATGCTAAAAAATCAGTAACAATTTATTTGTTTTTCTTCTGGCTATCACGCATTTTTAAAGAGAAAACTTTGGAAGTCAGAAGAGCAGTGCTTTTATCTGAGAGACAGGAAGATCAGAACTGTGTATTTGCATCTCTTGATACTTGTACTGCTTCATGTCTAGATTAACTCACTATCCTGTGTTGTCCTGCTTTCTAGGTTAAAATTGTAAATGTCCTCTAATTATGATAATACCAGGGATGTTTTTGTCTGGCCTTTTTCAGAGGATTCAATGTTACTCAACACACTGAAGCTTTGCTCTTAATACTTTTCTCTCCTTTTGCATTGCTTCTCCTTTTTTTTTTTTTTTTTGTATCCAGCTATAGTCTTACGTCCTGTCATACCCCTCTCGTGTCCTCTCTTGACTCAAACACTGATGAAGCTTTGAGGTGCAGCTTTCTGCTCTTTGCCCTTCTACCTACTCAATATCCTTGCAGCTGTTGCGGTTAAATCTCTGGCAAAACCTGGTCAAATGATAAAATCTTGTATGAAGTACATAACATGCACAGCTCAACTGGGAACTTGCAACAAGGAAGACAGGTAATAGCTCAATTGAAAGACGTAAGAAAACTGCAGCTAAATTTCCTTTTCAGTTTCCTCCAAGCTTGCAATTTATTCTACCGTATAGGTGTTCTTTCCCACCGCTGAAATGTATTTGCCTATCCTTGACAAGGCATCTCCCTGTCCTAGGAACTCTTCTTACAGCTGTTCTTGGCACATCCACTGCCACTAGTTGCGCATTTTAGCCATAGTGGTGTGCCCATCTAGAGTAATATACATTACCCATAAAGTACTGGGGTGAGAGCTGTAGTAAGTTTAAAAGTTAGACTCATCCTCATTGAGTCCTATGTCTCATAAGCCTGTAGCACTGCATTGCTTTCCTCTGCTGATGCAGCTGATGTGTTCCACCTGTGGTCCTCAGGCCAGTCACATCTGGCACATGAGGTTACAGGGCAGGACAGGCAGTACCTGGGCATATGCCCTTTGTCTGGAGCTTATGATCAGAACAAAGTTTTTAGAGTCTGCATCGTTAGCACCATGCCCTTACCCTGTCATACTGGCACATGCCATCACACAGTCTGATGGTGTTAGCCTGGTATGGTGTACAAGACTCCCCGGGACAGGGCATTGGCAACTTGGTCAGCATTCTTTTTCCCTCTTGCTCCTAAACAGAATCACAGAATCATTAGGGTTGGAAAAGACCTCAAAGATCATCTGGTCCAGCCATTACCCTACTAGCTCTACCAAGGAGCATTGACTTTTGTTCTGTGTTAACCTTTCTTGCTGGCTTGGGGCTGATTTACTGCAGAATAAAATCCCTCTACTCTGTGAAGTCCATCAGCGTATAGGTTTATCAGTGTTGATACATGAGCTGAGGCAAGGGGAACCTCAGTTTTCTTGCCCAGCAGCAGCTGCTAGTTCCTTCTGTTGGGAGCAATGCGTTTACATTCCCCACCTACCTTTAGAAGGGTTGGGCGTGCCTGCCTCTGAGGCTTCAGCATCAAATCTGTTAACCAGGAGTTTGTGCTATCTCCTTGCTGCCTCTGGAACTCATCATTGCCTAGTTTTGGAAAGCAGGAGAGAGGATGTACAAAAAGGTCAGGAGGATATTGGGATAATTGGACTGGCCAGTGATAACCTGTATATATGACTGCTTGGTGGAAGTCTCAGCTGCTGTCTTAATAAGATGGCTTGACGATGAGGTCGAGTGAAAACGATAGGGCTGTAAGTTACAGTGAGATTCTTAAATATTTAATGAGAGTGCCCAGAGCTTGAGATAATTGATCTTCTATCATTCATCCATTTTTATGCTAAATGGAGGGGAATGCATGGAATGATTTATCAGAAATAACAGATTTTAATCAAATAAATGTCTGAAATAAAATGCAGTGCTGCTATTTTACCCTTTTGAACCTGTACTACTTGCAGCTTAACGACACTTGTCACAAGAAGAGATTCTGTTCGCTGAGGCTGAGAAAAGCTGAGTGATTTCATGCTATGCAAGAGAACTGAGAATAGAACAACAGTGGGATTTGGAAAAGAAAAAAAGATACCTCCTCTAAAATCCCTGGCCAATCTTATGAGGCATTGTAACCTTGTCACTTTTACAATGATGAAGATATAAAATTCAGAATATAGAAAACCAAACATATCAGACCCCAAAACAAGTTTTTAAATGCTTGCTCATTTTTTTTTCTCCTATATTTTTTTATTTTCACTGGACTGCTGATACGAGTCCTACTATGAGGCAGCTCAAGTACAGTCTGAGTCTACTTTCTGTCAGTCTTCTCAAATGCATTTGTGGAGAGATTAGTTTGTTAATGGTATTCTGATGCGCCTTGCTGGCTTGTCCAGTACAGTACAGGAAAGTGTGGAGGTTTTGAGGAGCTGTGCTTAGGGCACGTGTTGCTTGAAGCTCAAGGATGTAGCACAAGTTTGTCAGAAGACTACAGAGTGGTTGAAGTATATTTTGTATGGACATATTTAGGAATATAGATGCGGTTCAGTAGTTTGTTCTGGGGTAATCCTGAAATTTGGTTTTAGAAAAACTATAGTCAGCTTTTGTTTCAGAAAGTGTTTTAAGGGTAAAATTAGATCTTTCTTACTAATCAGAAAATACCTCTTGGAGTAATACGTAAGTACTAAACCTGGGCAGGCTAATTTTGTCTGGCATTATTTTTATCTTGTAGAAACACAGTTACAATGCCAAATTTTAGAAATGGGGTCTACTGTAGTCATACTGTTGCTCTTTAAAGTATTTTCACTGCAGCATTGTCTAAACCCCTAACATACTAGAAATGGTGAGAGGGAACTGAAAAATCTGGGTTCTAATATAAGACATTGCATCGACCTTCTCCAAAATCTTGGGCACATTAGTTGATTTGTTTGATTTACTTGCCTGGACATCTTTGATATCCATGGATCAAAGTCATATTATAATATTTGGGTAGGCTATCATTACTTTTCTGAATCCAAGTATGGTTTACTGTTGCAGGTAGATAACTGTAAAAGACACGGTAACTTGGCAAGTGCCTGTGCTGCACTTTAGCATTAAATCTACTTCTCTCTCATGTCATCTCTCATTCCCTTTCTCTTTTGATTTGTAAAACGTAGCTGAATATTCACAGTGAGGATCTTTCTACAAATGATATGAAAATGCAAAATAAATGCAAAGAGCTGGACATGCGTGAAGTAACAGTGCCCCAAGTACAGTCTTTATGATGATGATAAAGGTCTTACACTGGGTCTCCCATTCTCCCTCTTCTGCTTGTCACATTTTACTTGCTTGCAGGACTTAAACCATCTGGATAATAATAAATGTTTCTGAAATGCTGTTCTTGTTAATTACCTTTGTGTAGGTTTTCTTGTACTTCTTGATCTTTTTTCACTTATTCCAGTAACAAGGTGTTGTTTGTTTGTTTGTTTGTTTGTTTAATAATGGCACAGCAAAATGAATGATCCGCTACTGGATCCCCTTTATGTTAAGCAAACCATAAAGTTCCCACTGTAAACAGTTGTATAAAATACTAGTTTTGGACTTCTCTCCACAGTATCTGTCAGGGAGTATTTTTACTTAAGGCTGGTTGCTGAAAGACATGTAATTTCTGAAGCTGAGAGCCAGGGCTTTTACAACAGCTAAATAAGAATAATACAGTAGTAACATTAATAAATGCAGGTTTACAGAAATAAGGGAAAGGCATGGTTAAATGTGTATGTCCTGTGACCAGATATAATAGCTTCTGTCGTTTAGTCCAGCTAATGGGCTAACAGATTGTTAGGAACTGCCTAGTCGGGGATCCAGTTCTTATGCAATTTTTACATCTTTGTGTTTTAGTCACAGAAGGAGAATCGGGGGAAGCTCAGCTAAGCAGGTAGTGGGTAGCTCAGATGTAGCTCAAATACCTTGTGTCACATCCAGAAAAGGGAAGGTGACAGCATGCCTTGAGCAGTTGGCTCTTTCTGAAGCAAGGAGGGCTGTCAGGACAAAGTGTTTGCTTCTGTTTTTAGTGTTGTGTTTGGTTTTGTTTTTAATGGTTTTTGTTTGTTCTATTTTTATTTTTTTTGTAAAGTTGCTCTGCTGTCACCATTAATATACCTTATCATGCCATCATCTTTGCTGTCCATCCAGAACCTACTCATTAAAGTGTTTTAAAGCAGTACAGTACTTAAAATCTGTAAAGGAAAACAGTCACTCTAGCTTTGTTCTAGAGGCAAAACTGGACTTTTAACATTTTTGTAAGTTAATAGAATTTAAAGTAATTTTAACAACAATAGATTCCTCAAAATGCAAACTCATGATTTGGCATTTAGTGTGACACAAAAACTGAAGGCTCTAGTGGAGCTTTTAGCAGAGAGATATAAAATTACACTGGAAACCTTGATACATATACTTATTTATGCAAGAATATTATTTTATTGATCTGGTGTTGGTTTACCCAGTAAAAAGTGTTTGTTCAAAATGTTTTTGTAGCAGGCAGTGCAATTGTAATTTATTTTCACATGCTTTCTTGCTGAGAGGACTACTTTTGTTTGCTGGTAAGTGAAATTATTATTTGCTTTCCCAGGCCCCCGGGGACCAGATCTTGCCAATACTATTTCTTCCTCTTTTAAGAGCTATCCTTTCTGTTTTCTCTTTTCATTTGTATGGCCTGACTTCTGCCTTGGTTTTGTTTTAACTTGTGAAACACTGTTCCTCTTTAGCCATCCAAACATATGTTGTCTCTTTCTTTAGTAACTGTGCCTCATTGTAAAGATACATTAATAGTTGCCAGTTACTAATTTATAAATCACAAGTAAAGTATGAAAACATGGTAAAAACTACATATCGGATGGATTTAAAAGTCTGTATGATTTATATTCTGTAAATGTTTATAAATGGTGTCTGAAGGGAGCTGATGCTTTCCATGTTTGCTTCTTCAGGAAAAATGTAGGTGGGTCTGTGCTTACCTGTTTATTCAGGTGTTCTGTGTTCACCAGTTTGTTCCCTGGACAATTGCCTTGTCACCTGGGTGAAACTAAGGTGGTGGATGCTTGTGGTTACAAAAGGGTTATTCATAACCTTCTTAAAGTTTTACAATACTTTTTCATAATTTCCTTGGAATAGTTGCTTTCAGTATGTTGTAGGTGAATTTGCTAATAATTTGTGCTGATGTTGCTTTAAGCATTTTAGGAGCTTGTCTAATTCCTCTTTCTATTCCACTTTAATTAAATGTTATTAACTCCACTGAGTAGATCTCAGGTCAGTCACTCTAGGGAAAGCCAACAGATTTTTAGAGGATGACTAGTTCTTTCTTTACTGGGTTGGTACATGGTAAATTTTAATTAAAAAGTGATCAGAGAGAGTTGTATTTAAACACAAGAAGACTTTCCTTAGAGAAGAATAAAATGTATGTACATTGCAGAGTTAGAGTGGCAATTATGCCAGGAACAGAAGATTATCTTCTGTTCAAAGTATTTTAATAGGCAGATGGCAGCTATTAACTTATTATTGTGGGAGGAAGGAATCAAAGTCATAATCAGGGAGAATGATGTTTGCCATGTAATTAAACTATCTAACTGGTGCTGTACACTATTATGTGCCTCTGAGCATACTGAAGAACCAGTGAAACCATGTAGTCTTGAAGGAGTAGGTCCTTCAGTCATGTTGGGGGTCAGATTGTGCAGAAACATTGATTAAAGGGGGGAAAAAATGATGGTGAAGAAGGAACAATTACTTGAATAGCCTGATTTAATAATAATAATAATAATAATAATAATAATAATAATAATAATTAAAAGTCTGCTGAATGTTGTTATTCCTGTAAACTGATTCATGGTTCAGTTTAGAAGATTTAAGTAAGGTCTTTGCAGATTTAAATAACATACATTGTCAGGAAAGTGGAAGACATATACTATGGGTGGAGAAAAATATTTCTGTCCCCTGTGGTTTTAAATTGCTTCAAAAAATAGAGAAGCATAGATCATGAGCAATGTATGCAAAGTCTGCATTAAGCAAAAGGAAAGGAGGAGTGCGTATAATGGTCTGTACCATTCCGGAGAGGTTCAAAGATGGTCTAGATCCAGAATTCAAAGGCTAGTTAGTTGTGTCCATGTGAACACAGAAATATGAGGGGAGTGGTATTCTTGTTGTAGTGAAGTGCCACAGGTGGGAACTGGACTGGAGAAAGGTGAGCAAGCAAGAATGCAATGTTAACATGTAAGATGAATAGAAATGAAGGCATGAATGGAAGCTATTAGCAGAGATGCAAGCATTGGAGTAAGTTTATTTCAGAAAATGACATCATGTTATGCCCATCCTACAACAACATCTTTAGAAGAATGTTTGTATATGAGGCGGCAGAAGAGTGCAGAAAAGACCAAGACTCTCCTTTGGTCTCTTCTCAGACTTTCTTAAGGTACAGAAGGTGCGATAGGGATGATAGCAGACAGGGTAATGTGTGTGGCTTGGGGCAGAGGTTTGGGTGATGCTCTTACAACTGTGATCTAATGCAATCGTGAGGGCATAGAAACTCCGGTGATGTTCCCAACCCCCTTCCTTCTCTTGTCAATGTGCTTGCCATTACCTGTACCCAGAGCAGCTGTCAGAGAAGCTGACCCTTTTTGGTTCAGGGTTTGTCTTCCCTGTTGATCCACTGTGGCCACAGTGGCTCGTACCTGAGTGTGAATCAGGAACCTGAAAGATGGAGGCTGTACGGTGTGGCTGGAAGCACCTGCCAGTCTCCGTATCCTGGCCTGGTAGGTGGTCACTCATCCTGGAACACATCATTTGTGTGACCCAGCCTGCCTACAGAGGCCTATCTCCTGTCCTCAAACCCTACCCAAGAGAAAAGGCCGAGCAACCTGTTTCTATGGGAACTTCACAGACACCCAGGGCCCTAAGCCCCAGATGCCTCCACCCACAGGCTCACAAAGCCAACACGTTTCTTGATAATTGCGTGCTACAAAGCACTGAGTGGGCAAAGGCACAAAGTACTGATGCCAAAAACTGTGAGGACCTTAGCATGGAGCTGAACATTAGGAGCAGAATAATAAATACCTCATTTCACAGTTCAAGGTGCTGGCTGAAAGACTACAGGAAAAACAAATGAAACTTTGGTTTGAACAGGCCCAGCTATAAGGTACTGTTCTGGTTGAGGAGTATTTTGTGGGGACTGTGTCCAAAGAAGTCATGCCACTAACTCCAGGGATAAACTTGAGGTTTATCAGGTCAGCCAGCAGTAGGAATGGCTGCCTGGCTGCAAGGCCATGCATTTGCAAGCAGTGAGGTGGCACAGATTAAAGCTACTTTTCAGTAGATTTGGAGTATTTGTTTTAACAAATAATGCTATCTTAAAGGGCCTGTGCAAGGGAATACAAGATAAAATGTATAGTTTTAAAATAATATTGACAAAATAAGCTTTATTTTTGTTGGTTTTAATGGGAGTGCCTTTCTATTGTAGATAGATGCTTCCAAGAGTAGGTCAAGTTTCTGCAGGTAAGCCTGGTGGAAGTCTGCCCTATGAGATAATGACCCCTTCAGAAGACAAAAGTGAACTGGCACCATGTAGCTCATCATAATCCCAGGGGGATTAAGGGTTATTACAAACCAAAGCAGGTGATGTTTAAAAACGGGTTTGTGGAAGGAAGGACACAAGAGCTGCCTGGTTTGTGGCCTGTGTTGATTCACTACTGCTTCAGGATAGCCGTGAGCTCTTACGTAGTTTAACATCAGCCTTTAAGGAAAACTTTGGTGGCAAGGTGTGTGCCTTTATCCCAACTTTGTGGGTGAGTTATTGTCAGTAATTTATAACTGCGATGCTGCCTACTAGGCTGAGTCACAGGTCACAGACCTTTTGTGCCAAGCAGTATGCAAAAGGCAGTCCTGGTCCTTAAAAACTGTAATCTTTACTCTCCCAACATGAGAGACTGAGCAGATGTCAGGAGGGATAATTTGTCCCTTTTATTTCAGCACTCCTAATTCTGTATTTTAGCGTTTGTAAAAGAGCTGAGATTTAATCTGTATTAAAGCAATTGTAATTATGAATTTGAGCCTGAAGTGAATAAGACTCTGTCATGTACCCAGTTATAATTGTTTGCTGTGTATTTTCCATAGGAATTTTACGAGATCAGAAGTGGCATATCTGCCTTATAGGTTAAGATAGCTAGTTTTGTTTAAAAAAAAAAAAAAAAAAGCTGCTGGCTGCAAGATTCTTCTCATTTCTAATTAGACTTCTAAAGATCTTGTTACTTATGCTTTCTGTGATCTAAAGGATACAAATTACAGCTACTTGAGGAATTTCTTCTTTAATTAAAAAATAACACTTCATCGCTTCTTGTAACACAGATACTTTGTTGGAAATTAATTGAGGAGACTCGTGTGTTTAATTATACTTCAGTTAGATTGCTATCTAGTGATACTCTTTTGCACCTGGATTTGGGAAAATACAGCAAAATGATCCTTTCTTGGGAGAGGAAGGTTATTAAATCATGCCATTAAGCTTCTGTGATTTTTGATTCAGTGAAGCAGATGTGTGAGCTTAATTATACAGTTGGTGGCATCACAGTCACTTCTGCCAGCTGAGGATGGCACCCAAAATGCCTGTCTGTTCTGAGATTGGAAAAATGCACCTCTCTGTATTTTTAGTGTGAAAGGGTGGGTTTAAAAATTTAACTGACAACTTCCACCTCTGACTGCCAGCGTTTCCATGTCATAGCTCTTATCTTTCCCTACATTTCTTATTCTCGAGTCTGATTATATATGCTTTATTTCTTCATTTCTGTTATGCAGTCTTAGAGCTTCTAGAGTACCTAATTTGTAGAGAACAAGTCTCCTTTGTGACTCAGTGTCATCCACTTTCTCATTCCCTATTATTCCATCGTGACTTCATCTTCTTTCTTTTTTTTTTTTCTTTTTTTTTTTTTTTTTTTCTTTTTTTTTTTTTTTTTTTTCTGTTCTGCCTAAAGAAAGGGAAGAGATGATAGCCCTTCCACTTGTGGCATCTTTTTCTCTCCCTTGACCTCATGGAAGGTTGTGCAGAATGATCAATAGAATGCACAGTAAGTGGTACAATACTGTCATTACTTTCAGTATTGACATAATAGAGGCATCTGCTGTCTTTAAACTGTTGCATTTCACAACAATTGCTTTGTATTTCCATAGCTACAGCATAGAAAGCAATGTCCCCGTTGTCTTCCCCGGGTAGACAGGATTATTATTTTATACAAAGCAAGCTAGATATTTTTGGATAAAATGCTTAATAACATGACAGCCAAACATTTCTGGATGTTTCAGCTAATTATTTTGTTTGGAAAATCAGTTTCTAGGTTGAAGCTTGGTACCTACTTTTAGTAAGTGATATGTATATACATATTTCTGCTATTATTGCTGTTCTCACTTATGTATTGCATTTTTTTTTTATTTTTTTTAGGATGATTATCAAATCCTTTGCCAATGTGTGTGGCTTCTCAGTGTAGTGGTCAAGCTGTGGAGATGGTTCTCTGCCAATTAATTTTTGCACAGGTTGTCTTCCTCCACTGGCCAACTGTGTTAGTGGGGAAAAATAACATAGTGAGATCCTCAAAGTATGATTACTTTTCTGTTTTAGAAAAAAAAAATGAAAGTGAAGAATTAGCACACTACAACTGGCTGCTTAACCAGGGACTTCAAATAAAAGTGTTCCTTTGGAAACCTGACAGACTGTTTCACAGTTAGGGATAGATGCCTGGTTTGAGGGAGTTAAGAGATGGGATGGAAAGCCTAAGGTCTGTAGTGAGCTGCTCCAGAGTGACTGAGAACATTTTTTCTAAGATAGTCAGCTGTGTCCAAGAGCTCTTGAACACCCAAAAGCTGTGCTCCCTCCTTCTCCTTCACACTATGCTGGGCCCAAAGCCCAGTGGAGAGAGGAAACGAAGAGATTTGCCCATCCATATCTACTGCTATGGGGAGCATACTTGAAGAAGGGAGATTGAGCCTCCTTGCTCACAGAAAGGGGGCTTTATGCCTTTGGTCAATGTGACCAGTGTGGCTTGAGTTCTTCCCTCTCTGAACCAAGATAAACCCAGCCTCTAGTTTTATTTCCCGGTCATAGCCTCAAAACCAGTCTTCCTTCTTTGAGTTCTAAGTCCTCTAGGAGAAAGACAGTCTGCATGGTAATTGTGAAGTTCAAGCAGTTTTAGACTTTTCCACAGACTGAACCAAACACAGAAAAGATCTTCCTTCATGTTCTGTCTTTTCTAGTTGGATTAAATGAAAGTGTATCTTCCCATTTAGATCCTCCTGTAGTAACAGAAGCATAGAAGAGGTCCTGGAAATCTTTGCAATATTTTTTTTTCTGATCTTTTTTTTTTTTTTTTTTTATGGTACAGGCTTCTAGGCCCCCTTTCTCCCCACCCCCCCTTAATCTATATATGTGGCATTAATTCTACATTATAAAGAAGATCAAAGATACTAATGCAATGTCTGGACAGTGCCTTTGTTCTACTTACCATTTCATCCCTTTGAAGTTTTAATTGCAATTTAAATTTGTAAACAATTTTTTTTCTAATATTAAATAAGACAGAGTTGTGCATACCTTGCTATGCTGTTAGCTGCAATATAATGACATGGCAAAAGAAGCTGAAATGTTATTTTGCTTAGTCCAAGAGTTAGCAATTAGAAGATGTTTTCTTCCCTTGATATGAATACTAGATAGCGAGGTAAGTATGCTATTTTTAACAGGTCAGGAAACAAAAAATTAGAGCAGTAAAAGGACTTCAATACTCGACTGTTTTGTTAAAGTAAAGGATCATGTTCTATTTATTTCCCTGAAATAAATGCTGGGGAATGTACACAAGCAAAAAATTTGTTGTTCTTGCCTTTAACTTTGTTGTCACTGTGGTTAATACAGCAGACATCACTGCCAATAATGTGATGTGTTTCTAACAAGGTCAATGTATAAGAATTAGCCTGATAGTTATACTGTAATAGTGCCTGTAATGGTGCCTCCTAGAGTTGAGCCTTGATCAGGCTTCTGTGTTGAGCCTGATAGTAAACAGAAGTACAGAGGAGGCAGTGAGGTCTTGTTAGCTGACCATGGAGTATGAGAGGTGGTAGGTTTGTAGAATAGGTTCCAAGATTGCTTCTGCTCCTTCAGTGTCTCTTGTGTGATTAATTGATTGATTTTTTTCCCCATGAAGGAGAATTGCTGGGCACCAGACACAGCAACTAAGATTGAATTCAGGAGAAACATGAATGGCTTGATCTGGACAAGATAGAGTAGCAAGTAGACGCTACTAAGTGGTGCTGTGTGGACTCCCCCTACCTCTTTTCTCATGTCCAACCTGTTGGTGGCCTACTGGAATGAGACTTTACATTAGCTGAATGCTCAGAGATCAGTGTGTAAAATATTGTTATGCTGGGAAAGGACATGAGATACAGGATGCTGTGAATTCCAGTGATGGCTGGTAATCTGCTAGGTAAAGCTCCAAATTAATCCTGGGAAGCTTGCAACACCTGTGCTATGAAGTGAAGTAAAAAGGCATTCAGCCTCCCAATAACCTCTGCTATTCTACACAAGTGGAAATTTCATTCCCAGGTCCAAATCTGGGTATTGGTATGATTTTGGAATTATACCAGCTGTGCATCTGAACATATTTAATAACCTTAACAATCCTAACAGGTTTTTTTTTGTTTTTGTTTTTGTTTTTTCTTAAACCATGGCTAGAAACAAGGCATGGTATTTGGTATTTCTTGGAAAAGTGGGGAAGGAGAGCTGGGAATTCAGCATGAATGCAATTCCTCCAAGAAGAAGCACATATATTCTAGTTGGGAAAAGGAAGAACATTGGGAACATCAGAGCAATCAAGACCAGTCTTTTTTTTTTTTTTTTTTTTTTTTTTCTCTCTCTCTGATTCTGCTGTGAAGTATCCCTCAAATTAGATTTCAATCTCAGCTGTGTTCAGCTCCCTCCCCATAGTGACCAATACTCCATGGCTCATAACTATGAGCTGTTCATCCTTATGAGAGTAGTACTTGTGGATGGGCTTATAGGCTTATATGACACCCTTAGAGTGCACTGGGGGGTGATAGGCTGCTTCTTGGAAAGCTGCCCTTGGAGGATAGCTCAGTTATCATTAGACACTCACAGTATTTCCATCTGTGTGGAGGTTCTAGTTGCAAACGTGAGAGATGGCAGAATCTGTAGAGAGAAAGCAATGATTGGGAGAAATTTTCTGCTATCCTTTGCAGAGCATGACAATGCAGAGATGCCCACAAACTCCAAGCAACTGGTATATGCCTTGATCCAAAGCAGAAGTACTAGTTCAAGGCTCAAGAGCAGTATATTATGTGATGATAGTATATGTGCCTGAGCTGATAAGCATCACTAACTACAAGAAAGGAAGTCTACTGATGCAGCTGTAGCCTGAATTTAAGCTGGCTGATAGAGCCATATGTTGAGCTCCATTTCAAAAATAAATATGTCCTAATTGTAACAACTCTGCTTGTGGTAGCTGTGTAATCGATGGCATTGTGAACGCAGACCTTGACTTTCATTTAGCAAGATTAATCCTTCAGCATAATGCATTATTATGGACTGGTCTGGGGACAATCAGATGTTTTATGGTCGTAGAATTACGTTAGATTCAGGCCAGTGAAATCAGTTTGTCCTGGTGTCAGCTGGGATAGAGTTAGTTTTCTTCCTAGTAGCTGCTGTGCTGCTGGGTTTTGAAATTGGGAAGAGCACAGTGCTGATACCAGAGGGATGTTTCAGGTGGTGCAGAGCAGTGCTCACACAGAGCCAAGGCCTCTCCTGCTCCTGGTGCTGCCTGGCCAGTGAGGAGGCTGGGGGTGCCCCAGGAGCTAGGAGGGGACACGGCCAGGACAGCTGGCCCAGGCTGCCCAAAGGGATGTCCCACACCATGTGGCATCATGTGGAACAATAAAACTGGGGGTTGGCTGGGGTGGGGGTAGGGAGCTGCTTGTGCTCTGGGTGGGCATTGGTCCATGGCTGGTGAGCAACTGCATTGTGCATCGCTTGCCTTGTATATTCTTTATTATTATTATTATTATTTGTCCTATTAAACAGTCTTTATCTCAACCCACAAGCTTTTACTTTTCTTTTTTTCCTGATTCTCTCCACCATCCCACTGGGTGAGGGGGAGTGAGTGAATGGCTGTGTGGTGCTTAGCTGCCTGCCAGCTTAAACCACAACGCAGTTAACTTCAACAATCAGAGTAGGAATCCTAGTAGAGTAGGGTTATTTTAGTGTGCCTACTTTTGTGAGCTTTCTGTTTTCAGCTTTAGTTTCCTGCACATAAAACCAGTTGGCAAGTTGTTAACAATAATTCTGACTAGGCTTTTATTTGTCAGTTCATGTGGAAAACTGTTAGCTGTTGGGAAATTTTGCAACTTTGAAATTTTATGCTTTCTATCTTTTGTCAGATAGGGTCCTCACTGGAAGTTAATGAGTAATAAGTATTTCTCTAATTCTGTAAATTAGGAGAAGGAGTAACTTACATTAACTTTATAGCTTCCCCATACTTTCTGTGGGCTGTTGTGAAAACAGAGCCTTGAAATGTTACCTGACTGGATTTGTGACCTCCCAACAAGTGGTCTTTTTGTCTGCATTTTGCACAACCGAAATCAAAGCAAACCATTCAGGGCCTGGGATTCCATTGCAAGGGAATGAGACTTGACAGGGTCTCCAGAGACTTGAGAGCAAACATGGGTAATTTAATAGAAAATAGCCTGCCTGTACTTTGCACAAACTGTTCATTGTGGTCATATAAAATAACCAATAAAACTGATATTTTAATAAGCAGCTAGTGATCATTTGAATAGTATTATTTAAAGTAATCTAAAGTTAAAGGAAAAGATGGGTTTTACGCAGTGGTCAGCAAACGCAAATCTAAATGCACAGCAAAGACTAGCATATCTCAGTGCTGCAGCCTTCTGGCGAGAAAGATTTGCCTGATATATCAGTATAGTATATACCTATATAGATGTTGATATGTTTAATTCCAGGTGAATTAGAAACCAACTAAGTTCTTTCTACCGCCAAAGAAAAAAACATGAAACAACCAAGAAAAGCTCTGTGTTTGTCTACTTGGTTGCAGCAATTTTCTATAAAGTGTATGTCTGTACATCCATACAGGTGAAGGTCTGGATTAATAAAATGCCTTTTTTTTTTTCTTGGGCAAAGTACGTAATTGCTGGAATTGAATGTACGTGGTCAAGTATAAAAATGCAATGTTATCGTAAAATTCTAGCTTTAGATGACTAAATATAGCACTTTATATTGTAGAATAATACTAGATTCTAGGATTCGGAAGGAACTGTTTAGATCAATCAACTCATCCTTGTGTATGTTTTCATGAGTTGCTAGATTAAGTGTGTTTAACAAAATGTATAGCTAGCTTAAACACACTAAATAGTATCGTACCTCATTCCTTGATTCTTAATTACTCAGGCAGTTAATTGGAGAATACAGGAGCTCACTGAGATTCCTAATTCCGTTATGCTTCTGTATCTGGTACATCTGTAACTGATGTCTGAAAGATGTATTGCTGCCTACTTGAAAGGACCCTACAGGCAAGGTGGGGTGGAGGCTGAGCTTCTTGCACAAAGCAGAAGGTGGAAGAATGCTTTGTGCTAGCAATACTAGCAATAGGAGCTGTTTTACTACCAAAATCAAAAGTCACTCTTACTTGTGTCGGTGTGAATCTCGCTGCAGGTTCCTTTTCTCCCTGGGGGCTACAACATTAAGCTGTTTTATGAGTAGGAAAATCTCTGTAGCATAATTTCCTGTGAATCAAGCTAATGCTGTAGTTTCCCCAGGGGCTGTGATGAACTCCCCTGGTCAGGTGCTGCAGGAACCTGGCAGGAGGCATGCTCTGGTGGAATGGATGCCGTGGTGCTCAGAAGTGCAAACTTGGCCATTTTTTCTGTTGTAAAAGAGATACTACGCATGGCCTTTCTTCTCTGGTTTCTCTGATAACTCATAAAAGAATGAGCACATCTAGTATTCTGTCTGTCTGTGAAATCACTTTACATCTTCTCTACCAACTGACTGTTTTCATTAAGCTTGTTATAAGAGAGCTCTAACTCTGTCTGAGGTCTAACACAGTAGTCAGTGGTTATTAGAGGGGAAATAGGGACGGGCACTTAAGTCAAAAAAAGAAAAGAAGGAACAAATTCTTGTGAACCCTACTTGCAGACTGCCTTGCAATTGCTTGTGGACACCCAAATCTCTAGGGGTTAAGTTCCTTTATTCTTTATTCCTCCATTTCCTAAGCTGAAGACTAAGAGAGACAAACTAGAGAGAGTCTGTGAGGGCAGCCCCAGACACTGAAGAGATCAGGTCAGATTCAAGAAAGGTATTTCTGTTGCTCAGGTGGGGAATAAACTGGGAAGTTCAGCTGAGGTAGCACCAGAATTGGAACATCCTACCTGTGCTGATAGGCCTGCCCCAGGACTGAAGTGGTTTGTCATAAATGGTGAGGGGATACCACTGAAGATGTCCACAGAATAGAGTGGAATGGCAGTGGGAGGTGAAGTTGAAGACTGAAAGCAGCTTCTTGGGGGGGAAACAAGATAAAACAACCAAGGATCGTGAAGGAAAGGCAGAGACTGAGAAGAGCAATGGAGGAGTCAGAGAGTAGGTTGCTAATAGGTTCCTTGTGCTCATGTGAGAAGTTTAAGAATTGAGATTAGTTGAAAGAAGACCAAGACACACAGTATGGTGGAGAGACGTTCAGACTGGTAGTCTGAGGTGACTGAAATAAAGCCGATGCAGAAGGACAGGGACCATTAGGGAGGACTGTGGTAGAGGCTTTAGAAAGAAGGTGGAGGCTGAGGGATCAGAATAGATTTTAGGGGACTTGAGGCTTGTGTGAGAAACAAGATCAGAATTGTGACAGGCACTGGATAAGGTTGCAGAGGGTCATTAAGAAGGTTGACGTGCATGTGCATTTTTTTTTTTTGGAATGGATTTTTATTTCAGTAATATTTTGAAGATCAAACTTGACCATTTGGTCTAATGAAATCTTACTCGATCTTTGGTGATTTTGGTCCGTGCTGGCTTCCACGTATCTGTCTATCCATTGTCTAACAGTTCTGGCCTCTTAACCTAGGCAATCCCAAACTAATACTGTCCCTTAAGTACAGATCTGTCTCCTTTTTAGCTTAAGTATCAGCTGGTCCTAGATCTCCTTATCTCATGTCTTCTACTAATTCAGCCCCAAGACTTCCCTTAAGAGTTTTCAACCTTAACCCTGTTGGCCCTAAGATTCACCCCAGTATTTCCAAGAGCTGTACTTGTACTGCTGCTCCCCCATCTGTGAAGAAAAGGAGACTGCTGCCAGGACCATGGGGGAGTAAGCTTAGCCTGATTCCCATAGCAACTCTGTTAATCCTCAAAAAAAAATAAATCAAACATTTGTGTTTAGGATGGAGTGGGGCTAATAAAGGTAATTTGGGAGCATTCCTACTGAATAAATGTGCTTTTCTTTTGTTGTGACTTTGGCAACCTAGGATATCCTGGCAAGTTGATTTTTTTGGGTAATAGCAAAGGTAAGAACTTCTTTTAAATGCTTTATTCTTTTTAAAAGATTTTTGTGCCTATGGGTGGTGCTCAACTTTTGCATATGGTGCCAGACAGGGGTTCGGCACCTGTGTTACTTCTCTTTCTCTTCCCACTCATGGGAGGTTGTAATTAGTAAGACTGAGTTTGCCACATTGTGCTCTGCGGTGAAGCTGCTGCTAAGAATCAAATCTGTTCTATTCTGTTAAATAGGAGGAAATCCAGGTACGCTGTGGGAGTCTATATGGAAGAAATGATGAAAGGCTGGAGGGAGTTTTGCTTTCTTCTTTTTATTTTTGCATACTGAATGAAGTACTCGGTTTCACGTTGTTGAATACTCTTGGCTTGCTGCTTGTAACCTCTACTCCCTAATGTCAAAACTTAGTTAAGGTCTAATCTCTGTGGAAAAGAGTATACGGATGTCTGTGGAGGCCTGAAATAAGTTAGTCTCTCCTGTATTAAAGAGCACACAGATGTCAGGAGTCAACTGAGATGGCTGGTTAGCCAGCTGAAGAACTGAAATACAGGGAAAAATGCTGTTTGATTTGTAGCCTGGAGGAAAACTTTCTTCTACAACAGGAACAGATTAAGAACTTCAAAACAAGTTCTAAAGGATTGTTTTCTGTTATGCTTTGCATTGTTTTGTTTGCAGACAATGAAGAATGAGAGGCTGCTATTTAGTGAGATCCCAGCTGCCACTCTTCTCTTCACTGAGTGTTTGGGAGATAGGTTATATTGTGGTTCTTCTGAATGTAATATACCAATTCCAGGTCTTGCAGACATTTTTTGTGAATAGTTTGGTTATCATACATACTGATGCTGATCTTGGACACACAGAAGAAGGTGGTGACTGGAGATACAATATAATTATTCTTCCTTTACAGGTTTAGATGAGGAATCAAGGTAAGTTTCTCTCTAACATTTAGAAATTTGCAAGCAGGAGGTATGGCATTTCCTTCTGCAAACTATGGCCACCTGCAAGGTTCTCAAATTGTCACAGAGGTATTCTTAAAGCAAATCCTGCTTGGTAATATACTTCCTGTATTGCTCAATGTGCTATTGCCACTATTCACATACGTGATCCACATTAATCAACTTTTTTTTTTTTTTTTTGAAGAAAACCAGGGCTTTTTAGTTATTGTTTTGTTTGGATTTGGTTGGTTGGTTTGGTTTATGCTTTTTTGTTGTTTGTTTTGTTTTTCTGTATTAGAAAAAAAAAAAAAGATGTCTTGCTATGGACTGGTGGGATCCAAGGTCATTGTCTTCTTGGAATGAGTGGTGCTTTAACATATTAAGTTGCTTTTATTACGGCAGTTACCATCTAATACTTCCAATTGTTTTTCAAAAGTAAGAAGAAACAGAATGCTCATGACCTTTAGCAGGCAAGCATTGTTTTGTAGTTAACTTCTTTTTTTCCTAGTGGGTGAATATTACAGCATTCTTTGCTTTTAGAGGATGTCAATATTACAGTTGAAATAACTGATAGCAAATGTTTTAACTTTTTAACTCTTTACTTTAAGGTCTATTGGAAACCCAGGCTTTGAATGAGGCAGATGAAGACATGGTCACTGATGTTGATTTCACCAATGTGATCTCTGAAGAAGAAAAAGAAGAGTTAAAAATTGAGCTGGCCAAGGTAATGAATTTGAATTTCTGTGAGTATTAATATTTCTACTTCCTTTAACTGAAATATATTCATTGTAGGGTGAAGTACACATCATAAAAATTGCTCTTCCTTTGCGTAAAACTCTTCCAGCGTACAATAATGTGAAACAATTATTTTCCTTAGATGTTTTTGGAATGTTAGCTATCTTTTACCTGATGATTATAAAGCTAAATATGCCATTTTAGTCAACAAAGGCCATTTTTCTTTATTTATAAACCTTCTACAAAAACTGGAAGGTGTTCCTCTATCAGATCTATGAAATTGTTGTTATGGTGGTGTGACACCTGATAGAAAAGATTCTTTGTATGGTGCTCAAAGGAAAAGATGCTGCTGCTGGTTACAGACAAGACTGATGATGATTGGCACAGTGGTTCTGTTTTCTTCATCACCGATGTGTCTGGAGACAGTTGCAATTTTAATTTGCATTTACTATTTTCCTAATTAAAGAACTTCGGGACACCATGAAAAGGTTTTAAAGTAGTACTTAATAAAAGAAATAATGGGAGAAAAAAGGTGTGAGCTCTGTGGTCTTTTGATTACAAAGGTTAAGGTGATTGCCTAGATTCAGCCTCTGATCAGAGTGCTCTGTGAAGTGTTTGCTGCTATTGCACATGGAATGGGCTCATCCAGGAGACAGCTCTTTTGCTGAGAATAGCTCCTGTCTTTTGTATGACAGAAATATTTAAATTACTGTTATAATATTAAACACTCTAAGAAGTCATATTCCTAGTGACTCTCAAGTCATTTACCTTTAGTGCTGATTTAGGATTTTCTAGTGAAACAAAAAACAAAAGATTTTTTTCACCTCAATGTTACATTGAGCCTTGTTTCTGTGTTGTTAGTTACTTTTTACTTCTGTGCTGATCCTGTTACTTCAGTAAATTACAAGAGGATGCTGAAATTTTATGTACTCAGTTCATCACATAGCAATGAGGTAGGAATTGGCATGTTCATTATTGGCCTTCTGTCGGGATGAGAGGCACTGGGCACAACCTGGAACACAGGAGGTTCTGTCTGAACATCAGGAAGCATTTCTTTCACTGGTGGGTGACTGAGCCCTGGCACAGGTTGCCTATAGAGGCTGTGGAGCTTCCCTCCTTGGAGATCTCCAAAAGCCACCAGGACATGGTCCTGGGCAACCTGCTCTGGGTGGCCCTGCTTCAGCTGAGGGGACCAGGGGGGCTGGACCAGTTGACCTCCAGAGGTCTCTTGCAATCTTAACCCTTCTTTTATTCTCTTCCCTTTTCTGAAAGGGACAGATGAGGTATATTAGAGAAGCAAGGAAGAAAAAACACTTCCAGCAGACATCTGAGAAAGATATGTTTCTCTCAAGGGAATTTGTCTGTAGCGTTTCTAGTTATATCTTGTGCATGCAGATTCCTGTGGGAGCTGAGAGTGCTCAGTAGCTCATGATAGAAATGCTTTAATTCCTGTACCAACACACAAATGAGAGATTGCCTTTCAAATATTGTAATCTTGGCTGACCTAGAAATATTATTTTTTTTAATTTGCTCACAGCAGTTTACTGGTATACAACTTATGCTTAAAAACAAAACTGATAATTATGCTAAGAAAGGTTTGGAAAACTTCAACTCAGTGAACAAAGTCAATATTTAAGTGACGCTTATGATTCTCAGAAAAGACTTACAAAAACTGGTAAGACTCTTTCAGAAAGAAACCTCTGTGGCAATTGGGTAACGTTTCCTTTTGAAAAGCTGCTTGTCTTTACTTTCAAGCCCTGAGCTACCGCTACCAGTGGTAGTTTTGTTTTCTTCCATATCCATATATGTTGGATAAGACTGTCTTTTTGAGCCTGTGGGATCGCCCTTTCCTCTTACTGCTCTGAAAGGTCCAAATCTTCCTTAATGCTGCAATCACTTAATATTTGATACAATGGGGAGCTGTTGTGAGGACCTGTTATGCTTGTATTTAAACAGCAAAATAAGTATCCGTGTTGTGTATCTGCTATATATATTCTCCGTGTTTCATCCCTTATTCTCCTTCCCCTCTGGAATTAGGAGGGGAGCTAAAACTACTGTTTTTCTGACAGGTTTATTGTGTCCTCTTTTCTCCTGCTAGTAGTCTTTTTGTACTGGAAGCTTTTCAGAGTGTGGACTAACTCTGTTCTTCTATTTGTAGCATGGCTAATACAGCAGGGTTCTGAGTCTAATCAGGCTTTGGCATTTCTACAATACAAGTAAAATGAATACCTGTTGTAGGAATTTATAAGAAGCATGTGAATTAATAGAGGTCAGTCTCGCACTTCAGAATAATAGCAGAAAATTGTAGCCCAAAAATTTTATGTAAGGCCAGAAGCTTGTTTGCAGAACAGATTTTTCTTCTCCTTCTTTGGTGTGAGGAGTGTGGTACTCCTTCGTCATGACTCCTGACTCATGACGAAGGCTGTGGTTTTGAGCTATTCCACTCACTGCTGTCTGTTGTCTTTCCATTAAATTTATCATTCATCTCCAGCTACTTGTTTCTGCCCCTCGTGCTGCACAGGCACAGGTATTTGTGCACCTCTCAGCAATGGATATAGAAACTGATGTGACTGAAAACAGCAGCTCGTATTTTCAGCCTGATGGCCTTTACATAGTTCAGTTCCCTCTGATGAGGAGGGCTGTGCAAATGCCCAGAACAGGATACTATGCATTGGGTGGTGGTGTGGTAGGAAAAAAGGATGCTTAGTCTAACTCAGAAATACATGATTAATTATGCTGTCTTGTCTTTTCTGCAGGGGCCCCTTAATATTTAATCACTTACTGCCTTGATTGTTAAAGCTAGCATAATAAATATTCAGCTTACTATTCAATTTACCATTCAAGCCTTTCATCCGTATTCTTACAAACAATGGCTGAATCTTTCCACCTCCACATTTTACATAGTACTATGTATGTTTCACAATACAGATAATGCTAATTTACATAATTCCTTATTAATAGCAGTTTATCCAAAATGTTCTGTTTTACTGCCTAAGTACTTTTTTTGAGCTGTTCTATGAATCTTTAATTAAAAAAAAAAAATGGGAAAGGGTTTATACTGGAAAATTAGTTTGCTGTTTTTTCTAGCATTCCACCATCTTAAAAGGATGTTAAACGCTTAAAATGTACAGAATCATAGAATCATTTAGTTTGGAAAAGACCTTCAAGGTCATGAAGTTCAACCATCAACCTGACCTACCAAATCCTATCAGCAAATAATTTGCCCTAAAATAATCAAGAAAGGCAAAACAAGAGAAAATGTTTTCTTGTGTTTCTTTGCTGGAATTTACCATCTTCCTTCTATATTATTAGCCATTCCCAGATTTCAGAGAGATGTCTGTTTTTGTGGATCTATTCCTGAGATCACACCTTTGTGTGATTTACATGTCAGCTACTCACGGGAACTGTAATTTCTTAGGTGGTCAACTCTTTGTTTTTATGCATGATAAATACAATAATACAGGAAAGGAAAAACAGTTATTAACTGTGTTTCTTAAGACCACAAAAAGGCAGAAGGGAACATTGTCCCCATAGGATGCATCTGTATCCTTCTGACTGTTGCACTTAGAAAGAAGGGAGGCATAAGGACTTGAAGCTTGTGTTTCTGTTGACTTAAGCCCTATTTTCATAATACAACCTGCATTTATAGTAATGGACTTTTCAAAAAAAGTGATTCCTGACTTCCATGGGAGTTAGGTATGTAACCTGCTTAAATGCTTTCAAGATCCCACTATAACTCCCTAATCCTTTCTACCTACTCCTGTTTTCAATCACTAATATCTGAGCACTTCAGGCCTCGTGTCCACTATTAGTTTAAAATGATGGAACTTGAGGAGGGCTTTGTCGGTTTTAAACAAGTCTCTAATCTCTACAGAAAAATAATTTGTTATCTTTAACACAGTCAAAAATGTTCATGGTTGCTCCATTGAGCAAAGGGTTAATGCTTGATTAAGGCTTTACAGCTTTGTGTGTCTATTCAAGTGAACAGATGGAAGGACATTTTAATAGAAGCCTTTGAATGTTTATATATCCAGGTACCTAATGATCAGCCTAGTGCTACCCCAAATGGAAAGCATTAATGTTAAATTCGTTAACAATGTTATTCAGGCAAACTTGTGAGAAACAAATAAAGGGAGCTGCCAACTGCCATCTTAGGTGTGCTGAAATTTGTGATTTCTCCTTCCTGTAAGAATTGTACCAGTTATCCTCTTAGAATAGAAACTCATGCTGCCTTCTTGACAGCATTTCATTTGCAGGTTAGGGATATAATGCAGCATAAAGTATATGGGGAAAGAATAAAGCAATTTTGGGTTGTTTGGTGTTCTACCAGTGAAGTATTGGCCTCACAAGACTTGGCGTATGCTGCTATCTGCTTTGCTGAGGTCATGATTTTGCTTTGTGTTCGTAGTCTTGCTGCTTAATTTTCCTGAGCTTCTTGAATAATTTAGATAGCAGGTAGTGACAAAGGAGAAGCTGATAGCTGGTGGATTAAAGGGTGAGATTTTTCAAAGAACAATGAGTTTGCAGCCAGTTTTACAGGGAAACAGAATGCATGAGTGTGTGAGATAAAAATAATGCTGGTATTGACATCCTAAACATAGCCCTGGAGGTCACAACTGATTCTACTGCTGCTTGCCTCATTCATTCCCTGCAGCCTATGGAGTTAAATCACAGGAAAACTGTCATTCCAGGGAACTTAACATAAGGTAATCAGACATGTTACCATATGTTATCCTATTAACACATGGAGGAAGGAGCACAGTTGGTAAGGGAACTTACAAACCTGAAGTGAAAGGCAGCTGGTCTCATGTCACTTACCCTTGTTAACTTCAGTACCTCTGAGTGCTGCTTGTACAATTGGCTTAGGAGAATTCACACCTGTGCTTTCAGGAGTGCTGTCCAAGTGATAGGCATCCTGAGTCAATAGCTGACTGTTTCAGTGGTCCCTCTTCTTAGTCAAGTGTTCTGGTCATTGCCATGCTAAAGCTCAATTTTGTTTTAAACATGATTGAAATAACATCCACTGCACGGAGAATTGTTTGGGTTGAATGTCATCGTTACAACTTGAATTTACATGGTTAGGTTAATGACTATGAGCTCTGAAAATATTAATTTGCTGTATTTTTTAAATGATTCTATACTTCAAGTAATGCCTGTTTCTTCTTGTTAACAGTCTTCCTGCTATATATTTTCAATTTAATTTTCAAGTATGTAAGGCCTAAGCTATAGGGATAAAACATATGATACCCATGATACTCTTAACTCATATGGTATGTTATGATTTTTTTTAACCTGCTCCTAAGAATTTGTATCAATTTTTACATAAGTGCAAGACTAGAAAAATGCACATTTGAAGTTAAAAGCCTGTGCATTCAAAGAGAAATAGCTACCTGAATTATCCAGTCTTCTTTTGTCCTGCTGATTCCCATTCCATTTGTGAATGAAAGGCTGATGTTTGAGATTCCTGATGCTCCTAAGGCAGATCTTGGTCAAGTTGATGAATAATGAATTACGGACTGGAGAATTATTTTGTCTTAACAGGTGCATGGGTACAGTAGTGCACGTGGGTGGCACATTTAGAGTAAGTTACTTAGAACAGTAGTGCCAAACTTGTTCTGGACACTTGTGATCTACACAAGTGCTTGAATCTATCTGCCTCTCTAGGCATCTACAAAAAAAAGCATGTTTGTGCAAAATTCATTTAATCTCCTAGCATAATCTGTGTTTATTTTGCCTTGAGAACAGGCTAACATTTCTTTCCTTTCTCCTTCCTCTTTGTTTTTCTCAGCTAGAGGATGAAATTTCAACTTTGCGGCAAGTATTAGCAGCCAAAGAAAAGCACCTGGTTGAAATTAAACAAAAGCTTGGCATAAGCCTGATGAATGAACTGAAGCAGAACTTTAGCAAAAGCTGGCATGACATGCAGACAACTTCTGCGTGAGTACAGACTGCACAAATTCCTTGTGATGTGTTGTGTAGCATGTTGTGGGTATTGCCTTGATGAGCCCTGGTATGAAATGTATCAATAGGAATACCTGCCAAAAGGGGTAGATGACAGGAACAAATCCTTCAGGCTTCTCAGACCAAAGAGACTTGAAAAAAAGCCTTCCACAGCAGCAACATGCTTTGCTACTGTGTCACACCTCACCCTTGCAAAATCACAGCAGCTGAAGCTGTCATGGAACTGAGAAGGTTATCTGCATGTCCCATGACACGTTCCTACAGAGTCCTTACTAAGGAGAGAAAGAATACTTCTTTATCTCAGTGTGTTATGTATTTTGAAATTCCAAGACAGACAACATAAAAGAAAGACTACTAAAATATTAGCAATCATTAAAAAAATATTACCATCTGAATTCTAAAGAACAACTGACAGAATCAGCTGACGTATGACCGTTGAATTCCTGGTTTTGTCTGTCCAAAAGAAACAACAAAAAAGGTTTTGGGGTAACTGTGCTATCTTTGAGGTTTTCTTAAGTCCTATGCACATCTTTTTTTTTGTTATTTGCTAGCATTGTGGTCTTTGGCAAGTTGCGTATCCCAGCCTTGGCTTACCACTGTGTAGAGTGGGTAACTGGTCCACAAGAGTTCAATGAAACTCGTATGTGTAAGCAGCTTTAGGTTCTCAGGGTGAAAGGTAATGTAGAAATGTGAATTGTTAGTCCACTGCTGATGTTGAAATGCTTTTAACTTGATTTTTTTTCTTCTAGAACAAGACCAATTATACTGTGGCAGTCTGTAGTCTAACCCAGTTACTGCCTTCCAGTAAGGTGCATTTGAAAAAAGTCTGAAATCTTGGGTGAAGAAGCTGGGGAGGGATGTTATTTGAGTTGCATAAGAACTCTTAGCACAAACCTTTTGTCTAGGTTAAAGAAGGAGTTAAAAAATACACATATGGAAATAGTGATAAAACCTGTCCTGAATCTACCACAAAAATGCTTGAGCCTGGAATAAGTAGTGTTTTTTCTAAGTTTCAAACAATTTCTGTTCTGTGTCACTTATGTAAAAGCTGATTGAGAAATAGAGCATCACTGAGAGAGATGGCAAATAAAACTGTGAGTTCCAAAGATGCAAGAAATCCATCATAACTACTGAGGGGTTGGTCTCAGCCAGTACTGATCTTTGAAAATGTGAAAACACCGTATTCTATATTCCTCTAAAACTTTTTTGTCCAAATTAATAACAACATTGGTAGAAAGAAGAACTTAACTTTCATGAATTGCTGTCTGAAAAGTTACTTGTTTTTTTTTATTTTTTTCACAATTGACAACTGGATTTGAGATTCTTAGGGAGAAGCAAGAGTGAGTTGCTCCATGCCAGAGGTGAGCTGGGAGGGAACAGCAAGGCAGGTAGGGCAGTGGCATCACCCATGATGGAGCAGTCCCACAGGACCTGAAGAAACAGAGCAGAGCAGGTGCAGTGACATTAAAAATGCTTTAGCAGATAGCAGAGTTTCAAAATCAAAATATTTTACTTTAAATTGATTTTTTTTTTACCAAATTCCAAGACAACTTTTCATTTTCCTTTCACAGTGTTGACATTTTACAGGAGGATAAAGTGACTTTAATAGACTCTATTAGTATGGTATCTGCTACTCTTTAAGATGAGCTTTAGAAACAGCAAGCCATTAGGTGTTCAGTGACCACCTCAAGACCACCAACATTTAGGATTGAGCAGGAGTTCATATGTGCCCTTGAAAGTCCTATTATCCATAGTCCAACTGCTCTATAATTCTGGCTGACACTTACTGTACAAGTCACGGTAGTTCAGCATTTTTGCGAACGGATGTGTTAAGTAATAGAGGTGATTCATTGTTGTTACACCAAAATAGTAATGGGGTAGTGTTACTCACCAATATTCTCTGACTTAGTACGGTTGAAAAGCTTGCTTTAAAAAATAAAAGTTCAAAATATTTACATTCTTTTATTTTAGGCTTCTAAATCCACAATTAGTCATTTTAAATTCTGAAGAGATGTGGTTTTAAGGAGTATAGTTTTGCTTTCACTGAATCTTATTGGGTTTTGTAGTTGCTATGTTTTTCTAGAAATTAAAACCACTTTTCTTTAACGGAGAGCTTTTCAAACCCACAAGGAACAATTAGGCGCTTTTTTTTTTTTTTTTTTTTTTTCTGCCAATAGTATTAATACTTCTTTTAAAGCCCTCTATTTAGGGATGTATTCTTAGGGCTAAAGTGGACTTAGAGACTCAGTACCTAACTCAAAGGATGGATGCCACCTGGAATGACTGAATATAACTGAATATAAACTTGAAATCCTGACTATTTTTAAGCATTTATGATTTAAAAGGTTGGCCAGGTAGTTTAAAAGTTAATAGTGTTACATATGTACGTCAGAAATTATCATTAAAGAATTCTGTTATGATTAAAAAAGGGGAAAAAAAATGTTTTCATGAAAAGGAGAGACAACTTGAGGTCAAGTAGGCTGATGTCCTTCATTCAAGATTATGGCAGGCTCAACATACAGTTCTGCACAAAGTCTGTTTCCTTGTCATTAATGCATGCTTTGGCGTATCCAAAAGCAATCCTAACCACTTCTAGTAAGACATTGTATTTGCTTTGTATTTCCAAAAGTAACGTGCAGCTTCTTCTGTATCGACCCAGGGTTTTTAGTCAGCTTTAGAGAAAAACAAAGAAAATCTTTGTTACAAACGTTGTTTGTAATGTTGTTTGCCTTTTTCAATCTTGTGTGAAATACACGTGGAAGTCATTCACTTATGATGTTGACCAGAATCATAATAAATTTTTCATGCTCCTTGTTCATTTCCTCTGCTATTCATCAATGCACTGATATTTAGTATAACGCATGTTAGGGAAGGTAGCAGGCTCAGCTGGTATGATTTCCCACACACGCCTTTTTAAAGATCAGGTTTTCAGTGAATAGAGGTGGGTGGATATTGTATTAACTTCAAGCAATTCAGGTTTTTATTTATGTTTTAAACATAGATAATTCATTTATTTAGATGCTAGAAGCAGGATAATGTTGGTAGATTTCCAGGTTATTTATTTTAGGTTAAGGAGTCATTAAAAATATCTTTGCAGTGATATTTAGAGACCACAATTGAGCTTTTCTACTTAACATCCTGCTACAAAGGAAAGGTTTTATCTAACCTAAATACAGTGTGTTCACTTAGCTAAATCTTTTTTTATTGGTGGTGCTTCAATAAAGCTTTCACAGTGCTTTCTAGTCTTCGGTACTTCAGATTTTCACTGTGTAGTGCATACAGGTAAGATGACTGCCTCGAACCTCAACTGTTCTGTGATCCTGTACAAAATTAGGTTAAATATTTACAAAGGCAAAGTATAGAGATTATTTAGTCCAACTCCCCCTCTCAGAGCAGAGTGAACTAGAACAGGGTGCTCAGGACTATATCCAGTCAAGTTCTGAATATATTCAAGGCTGGAGGCTCTACAGCCTCTCAGGGCAACCTATTCCAGTGTTTGATCACCCTTACTGTGAGGAACCTTTTTCTTATTTTTAAATTGGCCTTTCCCTACTGAAACAGAGTAAGGATCTCGTCTTCAGCTACTCACTGAAAACTCAATGCACAAGCTTAGTTCTGCTGGTAGGGAACCTGAGGACAATTGTATGGATTTCCACAAATAGTGGGAACTCGTGTTTTGTAATTCAAATTTCTGCCAGGTGATGAGAAAATAGAAAGTAATAGTTACACTGCATGCGTTTTGGACTTGAAATCTACAGTACTTGGAGTCTCCACTAATATAACATTAAATATATAGCAATGTGTGCCAGAGGATCAGAATCTTCTCAGGAAGTTGGCTATAATTTGTGGGCAGCCACAGGCCTACTGTGACTTTTAAGAACTTGGTATACTGTGTTCCCACACACATGCTTGTTATGAGTGGTAGTAATGGAAATGTGGGTGTTTCTGTTCATTGCAATATGTAATCACCTTTTGACATTTTCTTCTCTAAATTTGCAAGTAAATGCACTGGTTGTGTAAGTGAAGAAATAGGCGTGTTGGCTTTAGCAAGCGCATTACCTGTGTGTGGGTGTGAACTGTATGGAAGTAAAGGGAGCCTTTAACTTTCAGTGTTTTTTGGTGTCTTTTGGGTCAGGCCATTCAATATTCGTGCCTTTTTCAAAGATGTTCTTTTTTTGGCCACTTTTCTACACATACCTATGGCCTTGAAGTTGGAAGGGAGCCATAATGGAAAGTAAGGTTGAAGAAAGGACTTCAGGAAGTTAACATAGTCTATTCTCATTGTCCCATTCCTGAAAAATATATGGCCATTTGTTTACACCAGAAGCTTCATCTAATGGAAATTCCATAGTGACTTCAGGTGATCTGGAACAGATCATTAAATGTAATGTTAGCTTCTCAGAGAAAAATCCACTCTGATTATGGGTTTTGACCCAGAAAATGTATACGCATGTATTGCAGATGTCTGTAAATTTTATATCTCTCTATAAGAAGAGGAGACCCAAATGTAAACTGGAATCTCCGGAATGACCAGGATTTAAAATATCTAGGGTCAAGGGAAGGGAAGGTCAAGGGAAAGAGGGGTAGAAAAAATAAAGCAAGGGAAGTGAATGAAAATGGAGAAATAAGAAGAAAAAGAAAAAAGAGAAACAAAATGAGAAGAAAGGAAAAGGGAGGCAGAGATACATTTAATCTGCAGTTTTGTTTTTTTGTGTGTGTGTGTTTTGTTGTTGTTTTTTTTTTCTCTTTTTTTGATGTAGCTTACAGTACAGAGCCCACAGACGGTATTACTGGTGCAATTTAAGGTGTGATAAACTGTGAAGTTTTGTCCTGGAATGTCCTAAGCTCATCTGTGCTTAAACCAACATATTATGGCTTTTCTACCCAAGTATTAACTGTACTAGAACTGCTTGTTTTTCTCTCATTCTATGCTACACCACACAAGTAATGCCTTTTACCGTTGTATCCCTAGTGTTTTCCATGGTTTTGAAGACTACAGTGCAGGACAGCGCAGAATATTTGTCATCGTTGCCTGGAATCTTTCCTGACTCTTCCCCAGCCTGCTGAACAGCCAAATCTTCTGTGCTGCATGCAGATTTCTGGCTTGAGGCAGGTCCCCTGTGACCTGCAGAGGGTCGGTTCCCTCAGCTCTGCCCTTCCTCTCTCTGTGCAAGAGGAACTACCTGGGGCGTAGTTCCTTTGGCTCGTTTAGGCATACACACTCAACCAGGTGCCAGCACAGTTTCGATTCTCAGCATATCTGGGAAAAGAAAGAATGTCTATAAAATACATCTGTTGTTGTTTTTGAAGTTGGAATGAATTTCATGTGATAAATTAAAGAAAGTAGACACTTCAGAGTGCGTTTAGGAATATGAATGCTCTTAGAGAATGTTTTAAGTATATGTTATCACATACGCATTTATTTCATTTGAGCATTAGAATAATTTAATTAATACTGAGCTTTGCTTTTACAGAAAATTAGCAGAAAAAGTTTTCTAGTAGAGAGTTTCTCAGAGAGTTAGATGCTTTACGTTGATTCCAGAAAATATCGTTCTTAAGCTGACTAATAGTTTGAAAAGTAAAAAGAAGCAAGCTCCATGGGACATGACTTGTGCCACCAGGCTCTGCTCTACAATATGGTTTTGTTGTTAATTGTTTGCATTTTGTTGCATCTAATGTAATCTTTATCACAGAAGTGTGTTTCACAAATGGATTAATTTTGCAAGCAAGCATTGATGGAGAAGAACAACGCTTAGTGAAGATGTGCTAATTAGCTGTATGTGTTGTCATATTTTACAGAAGCTGATTTTAAAATCTCTATTATTCACTGTAGTAGGTCAAATATGCAGCTTGCCATGCAAAATACAAATATTATCTTTGTAGCCTACTTCTGTCAGTAGACCGTGTATTGTGCTTATGACGGAAGGTTAGATTTAACTCTGCCATGTAAAGGGCAGCTCTGTACTGAGCTGAGATGAGATCAAATAGCATACAATATGATTATCCTGTCTTATCCTGCAGATGATGTTGGTCATTTAAAAATCCAGTTCCCTGACCTCTCTATACGTCTGTTGTTTGGCTGTATTTTATATGAAACAGCATTTCGTAAAAGCTAATATGAAAAGAAGTAGTAATCTTCCTTAATTTGCTTTAAGTGGCTGTAAAAAATGAGGCAGTGAGACTTGGTTGTCATAAGATAATACAACCTAAATGCTATATACAAAGCTGTCAGGTAAAAATGCAGTCAAAATATGCTGCAAATCTGTTTTGTCAACAGTGTACATAACGATACTAGAGATGTGAGTTCTCTTAAAAGCTTCTTTTAAATGTGTTGAGGAGAGCATATTGTAAGAATATAACTGTGGTATGTCAATGTATTTTATGATAACTTCTAATAATATCCGTTTTATAGACATTTTATTTCTTAAAAGGAATTCCTTGTTTAAAAAAATATATAAATAACTAATCAAAGTCAACAGATAATTTTTTTTACTTGAAAGTCATCTGAAAAAGCTAATATTTGAAATGACAGTGAGTTTGATTTACAATTTTACAGTTGTGCCAGCAATTCACATATACCATATCTGTTTAAACCTTTTTTTGTCTACAAAATACACTGTAGGTATTAGGAAGTGCTAAATGAAGAGCATGAACCTGGATCCTTGTTAGTCACTATAACTAATTTTCCTGTGCTGTGGAATATGTTTAGATGCCACAAAAACAGAGCAGACATTCCTACTCTAACTGCCTAAATCAAGAGTCTCTTGTACCAAGTTAGCCTGTTTCTGCTTTTACTAATGCTACTGGGCATCTGGCATAATGCTTTAAAACTCACGACCATGATGGTGACATTGTATGACTGTTAGAAAGAAAGGAATGGATCCTGATGATGTATTTGTGTAAAATGCACCACACTGGTGGTATTTCTGGAACTTCTGTGCCCTAAATTCATGGAGTTCCAATTCCTGCTGGAGCCTTTTTGCATTGTGGTTCAGGGTCACAAACCTTATTTTAGCCAATGGCTAACTATTGAGATGCTTTCGCCTGTCCTGATGAGCTCAGTGATCAGTACATGCCTAATGTTTGCCACTAACGGGTGCCAAAAGGATGAGAATCTGAAGGTATTGTACATCACTTGGCACATCAGAGCAGTTGGTGTTGGCAGGAGGCCTTGAGAAAAGACATTCTTACAACACTTTTTTCCCAGGAATGAATTTCAGTAGTTCTTAACTGGAATAGCAAACTTAATTTCTACTTAATTTCTGAAAATTATGTAAGCTGTTCAGTGTGTTAAAACTACAAACTGCTGTGTGTTACCTGCAAATATGAGAATTGCTGGCTCAGATTATTAATGTTATTTTGACATTGACAAGGTTCCCAGAGGTCAGAAAGGATATGTTGGAGGTCACTGATAACAGGGAGGTAATAAGGGTATTGAATGAATGCTGTAAATACAGTACAATTATAATAAAAATATCTGAACCAAATGCTGTGCTATATGTCAATACGGAGTATAACTAAATGTAGTGAGGCAGTGTACTCTGGAAAGGTCATTAATTTATGAAGAAGACATAGTGATAAGAGTAATGGTGGAGAGGCATGGATGGCGTGTTGATTTTTAAGCTAGTTATCTGCAAGGTCTACCAAGATGCTAGTTATTTCTTGTCTCTGCTGGCAGGCATTACAAGTTGCACAGCATTTTTACCTTTGTTCGTTTTGTTCTTTAAAGCTGTTCTTCAGCATTGCTGGTGGAGGGAGGCATGTCAAAGGTCATTTTTGCAAGTTGATGCTGAAAAAAGACCAGTTGCATAACAGTCTTATCTGGATTTACGCTGTTGTGTAACATCAAAAGTATTAGAAACATAAATGCAGTCTCCCAGTCTTTCTTGCTGGTAAAAATACTGGGGAGGACATTGCATTTAGGGGTTTTACAGGGAAAACACAAATCAGAGTCATTTCAGCCAATTCCCAGAAGGTGTATTCTGACCAAAGTAATGTTCAGAACCACGTAAGGGGATCCACTGTTTCCCAGTTAAAGTGATGCTGTCTGTTGTGTGGGGACATTTGGGACTATTCTCTTAATGGTTTTATGTGGTGTGAAGAACCTGCAGCACAAAGGCAGGACATGGAGATACCATCTCATAAAGTTAAGCATGCCCTTGCATAAAATGAACTATGAAGTGTATTGAACAACAACAAAAACTCAGAATGAAGGCTGCAAAATACTTCACTATGTACAAGCAGCCTCTACTTAAATAGTGTTTGTTCCTATATAAATTTTTACATGATTATCAACTTCATTAAACATATATATATATGTATTTCCACATATATATATATATATATGTGGAAATTTGCATATACTTTTGTATGGCTAATGGGACACTTTGATCTTGACAATATTCTAATCCTTATTATGGTCCCAGTTCTCAGAGCATCCCTGTGGTGTTTTCTGATTTCTGACTCTGAGACCCCATAGAAGGCTGGGGAGGTGGCAGGGGAAGGGAAGTGTTGGGAGTGGATCTACTTCTGCAAATGCAACTTAGGGTAAGAGTTCAACTTAATAAAAAATTGTCTGATGATTAAGATTTGGACTGAACATTTCTTAATCTTAACGGACTTAAAATTTGAACTGAATAGCAACACAGTAATTTGCAGAAAGATCCATGCTCCCTCTTGCCTGTCTTCTCGTAGAACTAGCTGAGCCAACTGTCATCCTGAAGTCTGTGATAAGGCTAGGTGAGTATGGTTACAGGTGTTGTGACCAGACTGGATGGAGTGTAGATGAAACGTGCTTTGCCATGCTACCAAGGACCTTTCAGACCTGGAAGTCAAATTTTGGCCTTCATTTTTGTCATCAACAGAATTGTGCTGAATAGACTTGGAAAATTCTTCTTTAGGAAGATGTCTAAAGACATGTAAGCAATAACGTGGGCATTTTAACAAATGCCCATATGCATGTATAAGCTAACAGGTAATGGAAAGGTTTTTTTTGTTTGTTTTTGTTGTTTTTTTTTTTTATTATTATTATTATTATTCTCATAGGCAACACTCATGTTTGTAGTTCGAGTGAGGTATCATCAACATCTATTTTAGGGTCTCATTGCACTCTCTGAGATGAGAGTGTGTCCAATGACAGCAAGAAAAAGGACAGAGATTTAACTAGTCAAGCTAGAGAATGAGGCCTCAGTGAAATAAGAGCATTGCAACCTTGCTTTGTCCTGTGATAAATGGCAGGGCAGAGGAGAAAAGACACCCAGTAAAAAACATCTCTTAGGTCTTGTCTGTGCTCTGCAGTTGAAAAAGACAGAAAATGGGCATAACCAGCGCTCCTTCCTTTCTAATTACACTTTGTGCTCCCTCTGTTACTTTTGCAGTGTTTTAGCCTTTCTTGCCATTTAGCATTAGTGGTTGAGATTAATTCAAGTCATCCAACCAACTCCAGGTTTCTGGAGATCTGGTACCCTCAGCTGCCTCCTTTAAACTGCCATCCTAGTCAGTGGAGACAGAGAAGAACACCCTCACAGACTGACACATTTTGCTTGGCAGTTTTAGAACTTGTTAGGCAGTCTTCAAGGTATTTTGGGGGTTAGGATCATAAAATCAATGTATTTGTGCTGAGGAAAAAAATTGTTGATAGAATTCTGTCTGAGAGAGTAAGGCATTACCTGGCATCTGCTTCTAGCCCATGGTTTGTACAGCAGAGGCCTCATCGGCAGACTTCCAGCTGTAGGTACTACCAGGGCTAAAAGGACCTGACATAAAATCTGATGTGCCCAATTGCAAATGTTAATCTTTTCTTATTTCTCCTCTTATCTCTACCAAGTTATATTGCATTCATATATCTAAAAGTTAGAAGAAAATACTCTGTTACTGTTACAAGAATTAGGCACTGGGATTTTTGTATTAATCTCTGGTGTATTTTGGTACACATTTGCAATCTTACAGAACTTGTTCAAAGGAGAAATAGGACCAAAGGAGTTGTACTTCTGAATTTTTCATGATCGTTTCTGCAGTCCTTGTCTGCCAAGGCGCACCACAGGATACAAGGCTGATTGTAATATGCTCTCCTTCTCTTACTAGGCCAGTACTTCTAATTATGAACTTGTCTGCGTCACTGCTCCCAGTGCCAGATGATTTCCTTGGAAGGAGGTCTCTGACATGTTCAGAGTTAGTTTATTGAGCAAAAAAAAAAAGCATCTGTACAGAAAAGCTTATTGATTACTCTGAGAACATAACTTAACTATACTGAAGGATCTGTGTGATCAGAGCATATAGTCCAAATCAGTAAATTAAGATGATTCTGTGTTTGAATGTGTATGCTACACATGAAATGAATAACGTAAAAAAGGGATCAGTGATCGATGCTATTTAGAATATTCATTCACTGTCTAGATTGTTTTCATCTTTTTTTTCTTTCCTAAAACCTTCTTCCTTTATATTTTAAAAATAAAAAGGTCGAGTTGTAGCATGTGGAAACAGTTTTTATCGATGTTGTCTAATTTGAAATACCAATAAATAATTTTGAAGTGCATCTTTGAAATGTATCTAATTTGTATGTATGCATGGAAACGCACGTATCTTAGCTGATTCTTTCTGTGCTTTAGACCACAGGTTGTGCCAGAAAGTCAGTGTCTGCTGACAGAATGCTTATTTGATGTAAATTTACAGAAATTGTATCAAACGAGTATTCAACAAATCATGCCATTCTGCTTTTAACAGTTTGCGCTTACCCTCTTGGAAGATGTTATCTTCAAGGGGGACAGACAGTGAAGGATTGTTCTGAAGAGTGCTTTGCTCACATTAGGATTAAACTGCACTTACAAAGCTGTGCAGAAGTGGGCATCTTTGTAATTTGATTTGTGTTACGGTTACTGTTTTTCTTAAAGTTTTGATGGGTGGGACCTTAAGATGCAGAAATAAGGAAAAATAATTGCAGGGGATTCTAGTCTCTCTTTTTTAAACTTATCATTATTTCTGTTCTTCATTTTTGTTTCTAGTTACAAGAAAACACATGAGACCCTGAGCCATGCAGGACATAAAGCAACAGCAGCTATCAGCAATGTAGGAACTGCCATAAGCAAGAAGTTCGGAGATATGAGGTACAAGGATCTGCTGCTTCTCTGTTCTTTCTTTGACAGAATTGTTATGTTTTTTCTCCTCAGCCTTTCTTTTCCACCTACATTAGTGTTCTAAGCTTTCAAATAGTTGGTAATTGAAGTATTTTATAACATTAATAGTTTTGAACCAAAAAAGGGGAAAATGATGAATGAAGATGTAATTTTAATTGAGTCCTATTTTTAAATAAATAAAAAATCTTTTTGGAACAGCTTTGCAAGCTCAAGGAAATATACCAATAAAATGGGACTAAATACTGCAGTTAGATCTTTATTAACCCAGTTTTATTCATACATGGATTCTGGAGACAAAGATCGTCTGAAGAAAACAAGCTTGCCTTGGAGCTGTTCCTGGAAAGATAATTTTAAAAAGAAAAAACATTTCAAACTATTTTATATCATCTCTTTCAAGTGTACAAAAGATAAAACAAAAGTAGTACCACATTCTGAAGGCAGGCTTTATTAGTTAGCAAATTCTTACTCCCTTGTCTTTTCTTTTTCTTTATTTTTTTCTCTTTTATTTTATCTGTTTCCCACTATCTGCATACTTTCCATATATTTGTTTCTAGGTGTTTTCAACTTTTAATGTTTTACTTATCTGAAAGGTATTTGACTATTGCGTTTGAGCTTCATTCACTCTGGTAGTCCAGGCCTCCTAAAATAGGAGGCAAATTTTATTCTGTGGTTGTGTTGCATTAAAAAAATAAATAAATGAAAATCACAGGAATTGAGGGTAATAATTCCCATTTAAGTACAACTTAAATGCTGGGCTGTATATGTTGGTGTACCTTTAAAAGCGTTCAACTTAAAATTCCTCAAAATGGAAGCATAAATGAATAAATTTTACTCAGCAAATCACCACTTATGTTTTCAGCTTAATAGCAGCATTATAGAATTGCTTCTCAGGTGTTTCAGGGAGTTTATTTTTTGTGATGAAATAAATGAACTTGAATAACTACAATATACTGTCCGAGCTGCAGAATTAGGGTCTCATTTATTAACAATAATGGTATATATTCACTTTTTGGTAATTTTCACTGTGTGAATTCATTTTATAGTATTTCAAATACTTTATTGTTTTTTAATGCAAATGGATTTTTTACCACTCTCATTTTTAATTTGAATCTTCAGAAATCTTTAGAGTTGTATCTGCCTTTTACATACAGTTAATACACCCTCTGCAGAATTATTGCTGTTTTTCTAGGTGCAGGTGAAAAAAGGAAAAACTTCATCATGGTATGGTCTGCTTTACAGTGTCTTTTTCCACATTACAGTTTAAAACAGAAATCTAGTGAGTGACTTACAACCAGCTTATGAACATAAGCTAAGAACTTTTTGACTTAATAAAGCTAGATATATATTGATAGTATATGCCTAGGAAAGGTTATAAGAGTAAAATGGCATGCAATTACATTTTCCTGGTACATTTGTTTGGCATCCAGCAATCCAAGTTGAAAATTCACTGAAACAGAGGTGGAAGCTTTCATTTAAGAGTCTTTGACAGGTTGTTTTTCATAAATTTACGATTTATTTATTTGACTTGCATGAGCTTTTGACATTCATAACACCTCATGTTCCTTCAGATTAACAGATAGTTATGTGATAAAGAGGTGTGTGAGGTGTGTTTATTCGATCATTCATTCCCTATTTTGGATCTACTTGGTTTTTCCTTTGATGCCTTCTGGCTCGTCTATTATAAGAAATACTGAATGTAGTCCTACTGCTGTCCTTCAATGTCATTTGCTATTTCCTGAGATTTTATCCTGTTGTTCAGTTCCCTCTTTCCAGGCTGAGATTCCAGCTGCATGATTTGTTTTCACGATTCTTTTTTATGCCTTTGCTTATTCTTACCGCCTTCCCTTTTACAGTTGTATTGTGTATTTTTGAGAAATTCATGATGAGAAATTTGTGCAGCATGTGGCATACATCTATTCTGTTGTCTCTTCTGCTCTTTCTAACACTTCCTCATATAAGAAAAACAAGGCCAGTGCTCAGTGAACAGGTCATCATACTGCTTCATCGCTTTGGATCCTACAGCAGTGATCGAAGAGTTGGTGTGCAAATACCTAGTTTTTGATGGTGGAGGGAAGGATGACTAACAATTTAGTACTTCTCAGGTCATATCAGTCGTGCTTTGCATAGCATGTGAGATTTCTTCCAAGGCAGAAATGTCTTCACTGTAATAAATGACATCTTTCCTTTAATATTTCCCTTAATTAATGGCTGCTTTCTTTCACCTATGTATCAGTGCCAGCCCCTGTCCCGATGGTGATCACGCTTCTCATTCGCACATGGAAAGCAGATGGGTGGTATTTAACCCATTAACCCTTTAGCCAAGGGCTCTAAGTAGAAGCTAAGTCCATAAACGTTTCAATTAATTGAGAAGCTTGTTTCTAGTAGCTTTCTTTGATCAAAATGAGTATCTTCAAACATTTTTCAGGAAGATACAAACTTACTAGCACTGCCATTTTTTGTGGAAGCATGCTGTTTTCGGGTAGGAGAGTTTTCTTGGCACATGGCAATGAAGAAGCAGGTGGTATAGCCAGTGTCCCCTAGTTACATAAAGCATGGCATGAATTGGGCATTCTACATCTGCTGAAAACCCTAAATCTGGAGTAATACTTTGTATGTTTACCCCAGTAATGAAACTGGTGTAAGATCTTGGAGCAGGAACAGTTCTGCGACGGGTCACACTGTAAATGTTACCACATAAATGGCTGTGTTTAAATTCTACTCCTCTCCCACTCCAGCCCTTGCCATGGTTGGAGGAATAAGCTGTAAGGAGGCATGTGTCCTTTGTTTCATTGTTTGCCTTGTTGCTAATCCATATATTTTTATCTCATGCATAAGGATTATCATGGCCCCTTCCCTAAATGCTGGTTTAAACACACATCAGACTCTGGCTTAATTCTGTTGTTTAGACATTAAGGCTGATGCTCACCAGTGGCATCCAGATGCAAATCCCTGTTCTGCTTCTGTTCAGAATGGATACTTGAAACTGCTTTCTGAAATCCAGATGATCATCATAATTCCCCATATGTTGGGAGGTCTGGTGTTTTTGGCCTTTACCCCTGCTGGGGTGGTGATGGTTTTGAAAGAGCTTACAGTCATCCTGATGCCATTTTTTTTTTTTTTCTTGCCTTCTACTCCCAGCTCTTATCATCTCTGTTAACGTTTTCTGACATGGAGAAGGAAGGCAAACAAGAAGAGAGGAGTCCCAGGTCACTCGCAGGGTAGTAATGTGGAGCTAGATCTCTAAGAAGCAGAAGTTACACATTTCAACATGTTATTACATTTCAGCATGTCTCTTGCCATGTTGAGCAGATACGACATGTGGCTGAGGGTCTTTATCCCCAGCTCCTTTACATAATGGTGAACTTGGGATCTTGCCCTGCAATACTAATGGACTGCTCCACAGCTGTCTGTGCAGATCCAAGAGTTTCAGATCTGCTTATGGCCTATCTAGAAACAAGTCGTCATACCAAGTGGGAGAATTTCTGTGTTTTTTTTTTTTTGTTTTAAAGAAGAAAAAATAAATAATGAAACTACAAAGTAAGGAAACCACATACATTACTACTATGTGTACACTACCACTTACATTACTATCCAAGTAAATGCATTTAAAGATTAAGCTAACAAAGGTATGCATGCAAATTAGGATGTCAGCAGCTATACTGCTTATACATCCTTCATTCAGTTGTCCCATACATTCTCTTTAATTACATGATCACGCAAACCTCTTTCAAATTCATTGTCTGGGATAAGCAAACTCTGAAAATGAGTGAAGGTAATATAATTCCTCAGTCCTGCCAGGAGCTGAAAGGCATGTGTGGAAAGAGAGGGCAGGCAGGGAGAGCTTGGTGGTGTGAATGAGGCAGATGAATGTGCCTCTCAGAGGAGACTGGAGCCAGCAGGGAAAGCACAGGAGGTCCCAGAGGGGTGGAGGAAAGCAAAGTTCATCCCTCAGGAAAGGGACAAGGGAAGTTCTGGGAAATGTAAACCAGATACTGGAGGAAAGCATTAACCTGTTGCCTTCTAAGCATCTAGAAGATAACACAATGACATACACAAAAAAGGGTTTGTCAAGAAGATTATTTTGAACTGGCACCACCTGTAGTAGAGGATGGAGTGGAGGCACAGGATAGTGTTACTGTTTTAGCAGGAAGAGGGCATAGGGAACGGAAAATTACATTCAGGGAATAGGTCTCATCATAATACAGGATTTTGCAGGCATCTGACATGAGTCTGTTGCTCTTCATCACTTTACTACCTAGTTTAGGTGATGGCATCGTGTATGTACTTAACCCCAAGATGACTGCAGTGGGAGGGAATGCAGGCAACTTTAGACAGCAGGAGTAGAATTCAAAATGAAATGCTGAAATAAAAACTGATGAAGGAAAGTAAGGTGCTGTATTGACAGAGGGCAAAAAAATCAAACATGGAGATGTACAGACCAGCCAGCTGGGCGGTAGCTCTGCAGATATGGGCCTAGTAGGTGCTAGGCTAGTGGCTCACGAATGTAGCACAATTCAATGTTGTCATGCTACTTCTGCTACTACAAACTTAATTCCAACTTCCACAGTAGTGTTGCCTATAAGATCTGGGGGAGGACTGCTTTGCTCTGCTCAGTTGAGATAAGGTCTCAACTGTAGTGTTCAGGGCAGTGCAGGGTATGCACATGATCTGGAAGAAATGTGGAGAAATATCACAGTGATATTCAGAGCTTCAGAAAATACAGCCAGTGACAGTATGTGAACATAGAAAAATGGGACTGAATAAAGAACGAAGAGGGAGAATGTAGTAATGTAGTAAATTTTATGTGCAAGTTCAGGAAAGCATTCAGCTATGAAACTGGACGGTGGCACAGGTTACTTCTGAAGGCTGGGAACTCTCTCTCATTGGATGTTTTTAGAAGCAGGTTAGGCCAATATCTGTTGGAGATGGCTCAGGAATCATTAACCTGTTAGTGCTGTAGGAGCGGATGCTTGCTGTGCATTCTCTTTGTGCATTTCCATCACCTAGGGGTGTTCTGGACACTCAAGAACCATTGCTGAAGTCACTGAGAGCTAAATTCCCTGAAATAATGTAGCTGTCATACACCAAGCTATCATCCTTAAACCTCAGTGTCTCTTAATATCCCCTCTAAAGGAGATGTTGATATTATCTTATTTGAAAATATAATTTCATAAGCATTTCTTTTGGTGACAGGTGAAACAGCTGTTTTCTCTCATTTTTACTGTCACTTGCCCCTCCAGTCAAGCTGATTTTTAGAGCTCTGCAGTAATACAGATTCCCTTATCACCTGGCTGTGCAGATATCTGTGTTAGCATGGAGCAGGGGGTGGCTGGTACTGGGAGGCAGCAGGTAGTAGAAGGAGGTTATGACTGGTAACAATACTGCTGAAGCTGCTCAAAGCAGAAACGTGTTGTGGAGCTAAATCCATATGTGTATGAGAAGTGCATGTATACATGGTGATGAGCCCTGTAAATAACCGTGAATAAATCCTTGCTTTTCTTCAGAGCACAGTGTGAGTAGTGTGCAGTAAATAATGCATCACACCACACACTGGAAAAGGATGTGAGGAATAACTATTGGAGAGATGTTCATTAAGCGTGTGCCACCTATCTGGCTCACTGCGTGAGGCAGGTGTTGCCTTGAAGTGGGCATTAATTAAGGCTACATCAATAATACACTGATGAAGGAGAGGCTGTCTGCCTCATTTTGTGACTTCGGCACCTTAGTGACATCCTTTACATATTGCATATCAGTGTGACTGTCCCAGTGCTGCTACCTTCATTAAGTTTTTTTGTGAGCTGGAAAACAGTGTCAGAGTGTTTCAAGTATTAATTTAAACAAGGAAGATTTTAGAAAATGCAATTTTAGGAATTAAAAAGCTTTTTATTTTTTGCCATATCTATCTCAACTCAGATGATTAAAAAATGTAGAGGGAGGAGTGAGGAAAACATTCACTGATGTACATGTAAATTTCCAGTTAGCCTGTACTTCCTCCTTAATGAGGGTAAGGTAGGACTTTGGGAGGGAAACTGGCTAACGTTGATTAAATCTGATCTAATGAAGAGGACACATGGTTTAGCAGACAGAACTTCTATTCATTGCTGAGCAGAGAGTATACAACTGTGTGTAGTGAAGGAGTGTGTGAAAAATCTTGCCTTGAAGGAATCTGAACTGATCTACGGCCTAGTGTGATTTCCAGCAACAAGATTTGAATGCAAATGATTTTCTTTTTTTCCTTGGGCAGTTTGGCATACTACAGATACATATGTAAATTTTTGTTGCATTTTCATAATACTTCTAACTCTTGCTTTTCTTTTCTTGTGCATCCACCAAAGATCGCATTCAATTAGGTAAGACACATTATTGTCCTCAAAAACTGCCTCTGTATTTAACAGGATGTGTTTTATGAAATGTAACACAGTAAACTCTCTCCTTTCAACTTAGTTATGTATGATAAAAGCATTTGGTACACTACTAAGTGTAATGCCTCATTTTTACAGCATGGTGAGTACAATGAGGAAAGGACTGGGCAAAGTGGCTAGAGTATGTTTGCCTTGCTCTTGAGTAGATTAGTCTCAAATTCAAATAATGAATGCGTTCAAAAGATGCTCTTGGGGAAACCTGCTTATATGTAATACCGTACTCCTAACCGTCATTTTCTGTCAAAGGTTGGAACTCTGCACACCACAAAACTTCTATTCAGCCAGCACAGTTTTATAAAAATTCATTTAAAAGAAAAAATTACCACCTCATCAATAAAGCAAAATTATATTAGTCATGAAGCCTACATGCTGACTGCTTAAAAGTCTTTACCCCTGGGGAAATTTCCAGTGGTAAGACTGATTCTTAACCTAATTAAGAAAAGAAGGTATTTGTATTTTTTGGAGCTTGACTATACCGATGCTGTAAAGCACTTCACCATATGATGAATTATGGATGCTGAGAGATTCTATACGCAGTTTGGCTTTACGTCAGTACACCCAGCAGAGAGGCTGAACAGCCCTCAGTCCCTGCAGTCCATCTGGCCTGGTAGTACTGCCAATGCATGGGGCAGTTCGAGAAAAACTTCGCTCTTCAGCTAAGTGTCATCCTAATGAGGGCTTTTACTTCACTGAGAAAACTTCAAAATGTGGTATATAGATTGACCTTACTATCTCACTCTGACATGAAGCCAAAATGTAGTATCTGGCAGTTTTTGTCATGAAAGATCTCTGTCCTCTGCAGCTGCACTGAGCCTCTGAAATCTTTCACCATCACAGACAGGGATGTCTTTAAAAAAGCTTAGTATTATAAGTTTCCATTAAAACATTGTATGTATTGTCACTGTTCTTACAACTTGCATCCTCACCTTTTTAAGGAAATTAAAAGATGAACTTAGTAAAATATTCACTTAGTATTCAGATCGTCTGTCACATGCCATCTCTCAGCTGTGCAAATTTAATTTGGCACAATGTAATCTTATTCAGAGCTTTGTATTTGAAATGTTTTGCTGCTAGAAGAGGAGCAGTCTATGCTGAAATACTTCCAAACTCTTATTTTCTGCCTGTTCATCGTGTGTTACCAGACTAACATGACAAGCATGCTTGTTTCAATTAACTAGAATTGTTAAAGATCTGCACTCATGAAATGTTTGGGCTAGTCTTTCATAAATCTTAAATGTGATGTGAAAAATTGAACGTGAAAACTTTGTGTTATCTGGTGTCAGTTTCTGTCCATCTGAGTTTAGCAAAAGCTTGAAATGCACACAACAAAAAATGGTTTGTATACATCTCACTGCCCCACCTTCTTGCCAAATAGCTCCCCCCACCTTGAATCTGGAAAAAAAAAAAGTTGTTGTGTATTTATCAACACAGTGCCTCTCTGAATTTGTATAATTCAGAACAAGCACGTGCTGTTTATATGAGAGCTCTCCATTTTTTAATGTTATGATCACGCATTGCTTAATTGCAGCCAAATGTTGCTGTCCCTTAATGCTCTTAAGGGACAGCAACAGCTCCAATCAGACCAAGCTGCGGCTGTCACTCAACACTGAAAGTAGCCACACGTAAATTTTGGAAACAGCACTCTTGTACTCTTGTAGGGTGCAACTTACTCATAATGTTCAGTTGTAAATGTAGTTATGGAGAGTTCTTGTACTTCAAATAAAGATTATTCAGAACAGACTTCCCAGCAGTAGTGAAATTAGGACAGCGGATTTGACTTTGGTGGCTCAGGTAGAAGAATGTGGCTAGTTAAGTCAAGAGGTTAGGATGAGAAGCCAGCTGCAGGGGTAGAGGTGCAGAAGAGGATAAGGAGATTTTTTGAATGTTGTTGTAGAGACTCCATCATCTGCCTTCCAACATCCTGATACACACACTGCTGGGAAGCCTGAGGAGGGAAGAAGAGAGTGTGGCAAGGAAAGGTGGACGAGAGCTTTGGAGAACAGTGCTTTCTATGCTTGGTGATCCCAGAAGAGATAGGAAACTTCTATAGCTGAGTGGCTTTCTTTTCTGTTGAAGAAACCTCTTGTGTTAGGCTATACAAACTGGTGGCTAGTGCAGTCCATTTATATGCATTGTACATGCAACAGAGGCAGGCAGCTGCCTGCCTACCTACTGCTTCCAGCCAGCTCTGATCAGGTTCACAGACCTGAGGCGTGCTGCATTCACCAAGCACAAAGCTTATTGTCTGTGACCGAGGAACATGAATGTAGCTTTCCGTTCCTCTGTCATATCATGAACGTCTGTGTTAGATGGCGGGGTTGGTTCTGTGTCCTTTAAATGGACATTGCCGGGAACTTCATTGTTCTTTGAGCCCTATGCAACTGCAGTTTAGTTGACATGAGAGTGTGGTGGCAAGATCTTCAGTGCTGAATGTGAGCTGGAATTCACAGGTAAGTTTGACAAGCTGTTGCCCTCGAGAGTGGAGTACCAGTACTTTTATGTGAACTTTAAAAATAGATATATTCAAATAATAAAAACAGTATGTTGTGATCGTTTTGCAAACTGGATTTTACAACTTTTTTTCCTTATCTTTTGCTTTCATCCCACAGTTACTCTATTCGCCATTCCATAAGCATGCCTGCAATGAGGTAATACGCTACCCATATTGTACTTGCTATGTTGATGTTCAGCATTGTAATGAGGGGGAATTGCATACCTTGATCCTAGTCATGCAGTTTTTTAGTCAGATGACTTCAGTCAATTAAGGTTATTCACATAGATAAGGTCTGTAGGACTGGCCATCTGTGGCTTTCTTTTTTTTTTTTTTTTTTCCTTTTTAATTGTATTAACTGCTTAACCTCTTGTTTGATCTTTTTGAATGAATGATAAATGGAGCACTTCTGAGATGTATTTGGGTAGTTGAGTGTTATCAGATTTGTATTACTGCACCTGAAATTCAGTTGTTTTGCTGTCTCTAGAACATCATCCAAAGCCCATTAATGTCAGCGATGCTTTCCACTCCAGCAGCTTTGGATCATGCTCCTATGCAGGGATTTTATGAGTGCTTTCATATTTTAATGGCTATAATCATGCTTTACTTGACTGTCGCCAAATATCAATGTCTCTTCAAGTAAAGCTCTTACTGTTTTCAATAAAATTAGGATCCAGCTTCCTTTTTACCCTCCCAGTCTCTAAATATATTAGTATTTCGGCTCCCTGCCAAGCGTATGGGGAAAACAAACCTCTTAACCACGCAATGGATGCCAATTCATTCAACTTCAGCAGGTGAATAGTTTAAGGCAAACACTCACCAGAGTGACCCATGGGTCAAACAGAAATCATAAAACAATTTCTCAAAGGGTCCTTTTGACCCTTCAACAGAGACCCTTTGACCCTTTAACAGAAACCAAGAGTAAATAGGCATTATTTTTCCAACTGGCTTCTGCTTGCCCTGTCCTTAAATTAGAGCCAATTTAACTCTAATCTGATGAGGGATATGATGTAAACGTGCTTGCAGAAATAGAGGTCACTGTCATGCTCTTGGTAAGTTCCCAGTGCATGTAAACAGGAACATGCAAGTTTTAGCAGCCATTGGCTTCATCATTTTGCAGAGTAAACCACAGGCTGCTGCGTATGTTTGCCATTCCCCGTGGATGGCAAAAGTGTATGGATGGGCACCTGACAGGGAAAGATAGTTCCTGGCATCGTTTTGTGTTGTGTGGTGAAGAAAGTATAAGAGGAAGCCTGCAGGACAGCAGTTTCTGAGGTGCAGACTATTCACTAATCATGAAGCACAAAGCGCACTGTAATTGAGAACATTAGGACAGTATATATGTTATGTTCATAATATTAAGAGATAGATAATAGTTGTGGTCAGTGTGTTCTGTCTGCAGGAAGAAATGCAAAAACGGTTGCATGCATTTAAAATGAGAGAGAAGCTATGTTTCAAGTCATGGAGAAAAGAATGAGGTTGTAAAGCAAGCTAGCAAACCAGGTATGCCACATACTTTAAGAAGGAAAATCACAGCTGTTGCTCTTTTTAAGATATGTTCAGCTCACAGTTCTCCCACAACCAGAGCTGTGTTCTTTTCTATGGGAAGTGAAAGCTAAGCAATGCTTAGCTTTGTTAGACAGACACACTAGGAACACAGTCTCCCTAAGATCTTTGAAAACAACAGGTTAGACCTAGGTCACAAAATCATAGGCACAGGCAAGATTCCTCAAAGGCATTTGGGACCCACTTCCTATGTAGTTTTAATCTCCTTCATCATAGCCTCTGCAATGTTAAAGTTTGAACAACTGTCTTTTTAATCATGTTAATTATAAACTTACTCATCAAATGAAAAAAATTGTTAATTGCACTATGGCAAAACCACAAATGGATAAAACTATAGAAATGTAGGATTTAGGCCGCTGTTCACTGGTTCTTCCTTCTGAGAACATAATAAATTTATCAGAGGATAGGAAGGGCAGTCACTGCTTGGTCTCAATTACAAGGCAGGTTTTGCTTTTGCAATTGTTTATAACCTATCAGTCTACAGACCTGTGCTGCCAGCCATTCTTCATTTAGTCCATTGTTGCTTGGTGAAAATTGATGAAATTGTGACATTACCTCCTTAAGTTTGCAACTGACTTGCTTCAACTTTCTTCTTCTCTTAGGAATTCTCCAACTTTCAAGTCATTCGAAGAGAAGGTTGAGACCACTGTCACAAGCCTTAAGGTAATGGTTAAAGACTGTTATATGGCTATGCTTGAAGTGTGATGGCTTCATTGTCCCTGTCATTTGTACAGAAATGTGGTTGAATTTGCTGTTGAATCAAGAATTTCATGCAAATTTAATGCAACTTCAGAAGCATTATTAGAAAGTGAAGACAAATCAGAAAAATCATCTTTCTCTGCTTTATTGCTGTGAAACTACTTCTGTTGTCTGCCAAAGTAAACAAGTGGTCTCAAAAATGCCAAAAATATGCCCATACTAAAGTGGAAAACAGAGACATCTTGGGTGTAACCACAGTTCATTATGCTGTATGAGGCAGAGCCATGTGGAGACACAAAGTCCAGTTTTGCAAACAGTGTGGTCTCATGAGCTTTGTACTGTGCCATGCTAGGCAGACACAACTGTTTGTCTACAGACTGAAATTAGGTCCTGGCTGGAGCTACTCTCCTTGCAGCACTAGAGATGTACTCACTGAGTGCCCCTGACTCAGCTGATGGGAGCTGTCATGTAACTCTGTTTTATCACACCACCTATGCTCTCAGCACTGAAGTAGTCTTTCCTTAATGCAGGTGTCCATTCTCTCTCTAATATCAATATTTTGTCTGTATTTAAAATTTCAAAACTGTATTAACGTATTTGCTGTGGGACAGAAACATCTGATGAGAAAGTTATCAGGCATCACTAATAACACCTGTTAATGCAGGAAAGAGAATGGCAAATTTGCATCAAAAGTGGGAAAAAAAATGATGGTTCTCATTCATCTGGTAAGTGTGCCCATGAAATGGCATTTTACTGCTATAGAAAGATTCTAACATCTTATGTACAGTCTGTTAGTGATAAAGGGCCAAATGCAGCACCTCATTTTATGGGGAACTGACAATACTGGATTAATGTCAGTGGGCATTGCAGTTTGTAAAATATTAAAGTGTCAAGAAGATGGCCATCCACTGGGGAAGGGGCATTCCTTGTTACATAAAATGCAAATTACCACTAGAACTGAAGCAGCAGGTGCATGGTCAAGGTCTGTCTTTCCAAACCTCTGCGAAATCATACAGCAGGTAATATTTTCCAGTCAGTATCTGAGGAAAATACAGAGCAGTAGAGAACTTAATTTATTTTCATGTTCCTAAATCAGCATGTGCATCAAAGAGTGCTGAGCTGCACTATCATATTCAGCTTTTTCATGTTCACTTTTATTAGGAGATAGTCTGCTTTGGCAGCTTTAAGTCATGATAATGTAGGGTCATGGCATCTCCATTGCACCCTGTCAGAGACGGAAATATCATTCCAAGGTGGGAGTCAGCATCCCAAGGAAGTCTAGTGGCAGAGCTAGAACAAAACTCTGACCTTTAGGGACTCAGCTCAGTACCTTTACATACATTCCTGCTCATTCTTTCAACCTTAGCTGAAAATGCTTTTTATGCTCGATCTCCTTGTAAGAAAAGCTATTCATGCAGCAGGGTGCCGCAGCTTGAAAGATCCAAATTTCTGCCTGTTGCAGCTCGGTGTTATCACTTGCTTATGATTTTGTGTTCGCTCTACTTATGCCCATTTAGATAAGGGATGCAGCTCACTGGAATGCCTGAGGTCTGAAGTGGATTATTTTTTTTTTCCACCACTTGTCAGTTAGAAGAAACCATGTTGAAGAAGTGCAGCACTTTCTTTTAGTCATTCAGTCACTAAACCTACTCTCAGGGCTTTTAGTACTGTCAGTACATTCAGCTCCCAAGCTTGCTCTTGGACTCCTCCAGTCTCCACAAATCCACTCTTCTTACAGTTATGGCTAACCTGTGAGAAGGCAGCCCAAAGCCTTTTCACCTCGCGTTGAGGGCTAAAGAAGAATTGTGAGTGATGCTGTTTCTGCGTCAGGGGTGGGGTGGGGTGTCTGTTTCCATGTGTCACTTAGAAAGAGGAAAATCTGATTCTAACTGCTTGGCTCTGAAGACCATTTCTTCTCACAGTGATCAACTTTAGGAGCCTGATCGTATTTTGCTGATTGAGCCAAGGCATTCTTCTAGAGGAATTCCTTGTCATGCCAGCTCTGGTCCTGCCAGGTGCTCGGGGTGCCCTTAGATCCCCCTTCACAGAATCTTTAGTTAAGCAAGGCAAAACAAGAAGTCTTGAGTCTGAAGTCAGCTTCTGCATACCATGTAACTTTCATTTCATTGTCCAGCTTTATTGGCAAACCCACTGACATTTTCTCAAATATTTTTTTGTCTCTCTTCTCTTTCTTTCATTTCTTTGGGCAAATGGAGGAAGGGGAATGGAGTCATAGACCTAGGTTGTGACCAACACAGGCAGTGGGCAACTTGGAATGCCTCAGAACTGTTCATCCTTTTTATTTCTCTTCTGAGGACTTGAGGAAGTCCTATGAGGGAAAAGGACTGTCTTTTCAATTCTAGGGTCCTCCTGTGATCTGAAAAGGGGGAGAATATTCTAAAGAGGCTTCTGGCAAAAGAGACTAGCCTCAGCATTATATTTATTTATTTATTTGTCAGATCTTCAGGGTCCTATAGTGTTCTGTTGTTAGTGAAAACTGCCTTTCACATTTCATTCATTTAGAAGTTAAACTTCAAATTTGATTTCATTTGCTTTTGAGAGTGGATTTGGGTTGGATTTTGGGTTGCAGCTTTCTTGGGAGAGTGAATTCGTTCACCTTCCTGTGGAAATCAACAGGAACTGGATGCCTGACTCTTAAACTTTTCTGAAAATCAGAATTCTGAAGAACTACATGTTTGTTGTAAATACTGGGGTGTTGGCCAGAGGCATTCAGTAAGTGACTTGCATCATTCTTGTTTTCTCATGGAAGAGCAGGCAGAAATGTAAACAGAAAATGAAACCTCATTAATAGTTTTTAGGTACCCAAATTTAGATGCACCTTATTGGAATCATTTGAAATAGTGCAGGAATAGTCTGTACCTTCACGCTCACTATGATCAGTTTGAATCAACGTTATTTTTGTGGAGAATTTTAATCAGGAAACAGTCATGAGCTCTGCTATGAAAACTTAACAGCTTTACTAGGCAGTGGCTGCATATTCATTGCAAGTTCTGGGCCTGCCAGCATTTATCTATATATCTATATATCTATATATATTATTCTGTTACTTGAAAAAAAAAAAGAATAAACTGATACCTTCTAGTGGGCTGTGCTGACTCGCAGAATGGATACAGACTTACCTCTTGAGACAGGACCTTTTAATAATTGTGACTCAAACTGTGAGAAGAAATCATCGCGCATTCTACTACGTTATTGAAATTTCAAACTAGGCAAGTTCCTGTGCTAGCTGATGAAACAAAGGATTACATGGGATTAACCCTTTGGAAACTTAGTCCACAGTGTTCATTTAATTAAAATAATCTTCCTAAGCATTCGGTGGCTGGCAAGCTGGAAAAATGCCATCTTTTCTTTAAATCCTGCTGCAGTTGTAGGATGGAGTGAAAAGTTCTGTCCTATTTTCAGGCATGAATCAACTTAGATCAGGCTTGTCAGCAAGACAAAACCACAAAAGAATGCTCTCTTACCAAGACAACCCGGTCAAACCTGCTTTGTCTCCTCTTATAGTCTTTATCGTTTCCAAATATTTAGGTAAAGTTTTTTTCTGGTTTAGGAAAACTATATTTCAGACTTTCAGCCATATTTTTAATTATTATTTTTTTTATTTTACTTCTTATATTCACCAATTCAGCAAACTTTAGCATTTTGAAAGTAGATGACTTGTGAGCACAGTTACACCCATTAATGTAATTTATTTTTTTTCTCTCAGGAAAATGCTGTATATATACCAGTTCATTTTAATACCCATCCCTTATTCAGCCTGTGCAGAACTGGAAAAACAGAAAAGCAAGTGTGAGGCACTCATAAAGAACCACACTAAGGTCACTGGCACGATACAGGATCCTAATTCAAATCTACTTATGGGAAAAGTTCCTTTAGGTTTATGGTAATTCTAGACAGATTTGACAATTGCAGCTGAGAAGTTTAAAAGCTGGTGGAGGAAAGGGGTTGCTTTATTTGACTGACAAAAAAAAAAAAGCAACAACAAAACACCACCACCCATGTTTTTTGCCTGCTTTAAACATTTCCCAGCCCTCCGTAGTCATGGGGTGAAATGCAAATGGGACTTGCTACAGCACAAGCAGAGGAACTCACTGTTCTTTCTTTGCCTTGTTTCAGACCAAGGTTGGTGGGACAAGCCACACTGGGGGCAGTTTTGAAGAAGTTCTCAGCTCTACAGCCCACGCCAGTGCCCAGAGCTCTCTCGCTGGCACCCGGCTTCCTGAGAGCGAAGAAGAGCTCCAGTGCTAGGCTGATGGCCTTGCTCAGAGACTTGCCTGGACCATGGCTTCTAGGCCTCTCTCACTGCCTGACTTGTGCAATGAGGTTTTGTCAGTTTTGGAAAATTGCCTCCTTAGGCTAGCGCCAGAGAAGCGTTTCTTCTCTCTATTTGTATTTTGGATATGCCATTTTATCATCGGGTATTTTGTACGCCATAGGAACCATACATAAGTAATTGACTCATAACGCTCTAAAATCTATAATGTGACCAAAATAATTTTCATTTTAATATCCTTCCAAAAATTGCTCAGTCTCTCTTACTTAGTTAGGTATACTATTTTCTACCTGCTGGTTTCTAACGCCCCTCTCAGTGCCACATCAGACAGATGGACCTAGAGCTGTGCAAAGATTGCTGCCAGCAGTAGGCCGTAGACCAGCTGTCTACCAGCCATACCAGGTGTCCTTTGATCAGGAGTGTCTGTACATGATCTGTTTCCTAATGGAATTAAAATCACTTATTGTCACCCCAAAAAAAGTTCTTTGTCCTTCACTGATAGTGAAGGACAGTCTGGCGTTGCCCTTCTCCATCCGCTACTCAGTGGAGCTAAGGACAGGAAGGCACACCTGGTTATTCATACAGAAATCAAGCTGATCACAGCTGCTGATGTAAGCTGAACGTTGTAGCTGGAAAAGCTTCTATTTAAAAATATGTTCTGTTGCTTGCTCTCTGTGGTTTGATAAGACTTAATGGTGTAAGCTAATTACAAAGGGAAGTGGAGTGGGGGCAACCTCTATAATTTTCCCTCCCTATCTTCCCCTTAAAAAGAAAGGAAGGTAAATTAATTACGACTGAACAGCATGAGCCTCAGTCAAGACACAGCCTTAAGTGAAATACAAACCCAACAATTGAATAAAGATGTGCCATAGGTTAGAGAGTCCATGCCTTCAGTCCACATTTCAGAGCTGCTAGCTTGACTGTAATATCTTACAATGCACACAAGGAGTAAGTGCTTCACTTTTTGCACCAAATTTTGTCCTGCTTCATTCTCGGGCATAATTCTATCAACTGCATTACATCTACTTAATCACCGAGAGCCAGTCATCTCTCAGCTTTGATTCAGCATGTTTTCTTGCTTCCTTTTAGCACTTCTTTTTAAGAAAAGAGCAGCACACTTGTGACAGTGTCTTGCTGTCTTAATGAGCACTTGTCAGTCTGCATGTTGCATTACTCAGTTCGCCAGACTGAGATGAGCACAACTTCATCAAAAGTATAAACAAAATGGAAAACAGTCTGGCTACTTTCAAAATGGATGCTTGTTTTGAGCATAAGCCAAAGTTTCAAATCAGTGTTAGTGAGTTTGACATTACAGACTGCTTAAAATCTTGTGAGGAAATGTGGCTTTAAGTGATTTTTTTCCTGTGTGGCTTTTGTTACAGTTTTCACAAAGTTAGAAGTCCTTTAACTTATGCCTAGTAGAACATTAAGAACTTTGGACAGCTATCTCAAATGCCTCTTTAGTGTTATTTTTAGCATGGAAGCAAATTTAATTAGGTCTTTAGTAGTTTTCTTGTGCGTTTGCTAGCTTATTTTACAGTAGTTTTGTGCATAAACATGACTTTATTTAAATAAATAAAAATATTAATGGTCACTTAGTTTGTGTAAATGAAATTATTGATATTCTTAGCAAAAATAAATTTCTCTTACTCTTTTACTCCGTGATGTTTTCTTTTTAATTCCATGTATTCACAATTAATATTGCACATCTCTTTTCTAAGCCTTGTTGTCACAGCAGAGTATCAAGGTAAATTGCAAAATATAAATTGCCATTCCTCCAGTTTCTAAAATCTGTTCACTCCCATACAGATCTGAATTTCCCCATGGAAATCTGCAGCCCAACTTTTGAAAACTTTGAGATTCAAAAGAGAAAAATGATTCAACTGCGTTCAGTAAGTGTGAAATGTGCAGCAGAGAACATCTAAAAACATTGAACATTTGAGCAGGGTCAGTAAAGGTAAAAGGTAAGAACATGGACTGGACAGGGAATTAGCCTCATTTTTGTTCATGTGTGTATATATATAATATATTTTTGGGAAAGCAGTAAATTGTTTTTTAGCTACGTTCATTAAGACCACAATTTAAAGACCTTGTATCAACTAGTTGAGGTAGGTTGCCCAGAAAGTCTTTAGTTTTACGTGTTACTGTCATTACAACAGCTACCACCCTGAGTAGACTCTGTCCTGATAGGAATGGGTCACAAGAAATATACGAGAGAAGGAGATTTCCACACAGGTCACACATCCAGGCTGTAGTACGCTCTTCCTACATGTGAACGATACACTTCAGTAGTGTATTAGGAAGCCTGAAGCCACTGGCCTTTCTTTCACCCTGTCATCATGGCTCAGGCTTCCTGATTGCACTTTCTTCTCCAGCCTCTTTCCAACTAATTTCCTATTTCTATTAAAATGCAATGCCCAAAAAGCTGACATATGACTGCAGCAAGTAGATGGGAATGTAGCGTTACATAGAGTACATGCTAGATGTATTTAAGCAAAAACAAAATCCCACACAACACACTCAAACTATGGCTGTTTCCCAGGATAATATTTACCTTTCTTACAACAGTGTGCTGCTGACTCAAGCTCAGTCCCCCAGATCCCCTGCAGCATTGGGTATTGCCAGCCAGGAAAGCCTCCGGCTGCGTTGGAGGAACCGACTGTTCCTGCTGGGGCAGCACTTGCTGTGTGTTCTCAAGCGTCTTTTCAAGACCACTTTTCTGGTTTGTCAGGATTGCTCTTCATTCTGTCCTCCACTGCATCTGGAGTGCTTTTATGCTTGGCATTCAATACAAACTAATAAAGACTGATTGCACGCACCTCACTGGGATAAAAATACTGAAGAACAGTGGGACCTGGACAAAGCTCCACAGGCCTCACTCCACCTTCCTCGCAGTGCAACGATCAGCTACCAGTAACTACTATTCAGTGCTCAGTAAAGTGCAGATTGTTCCTTCAGTTACTCCACAGGGCACAACTGCTGCCCTGTGAGGTTCCCTGAGCAGAGCAGGCATCCCACACCTCATCCAGCCCAAGATACTCTGCAGCTCTTGTGAATTGTGCAGGTCGCTTGAGGCAAAAGCTCCCAGCCCCTCAGGGAAGCACTCTGTGTCTCTGCCACAGGCACCAGCTGCAGAATGCAGTGCGAGCTTCAGTCAGGCCCAAAGGTTTGCATCAAGGAGACATCTCCTGGAGTCACGGTGCCTGAAGACGTGCGCTCAGCTAAATCACCTGCCTTAAAAGGGGATTACAATTCAATTTATTTTCATGCTGCCTCATCTGACATGAGGCTGAATATAGAAAAGCTCACTCCAGGTCTCTACCATATAATTTTTCCAGGGGCAAACTTTCATTATCTGGTAATTGGTACATCACCCTAATCTCCAGCTGCATACTCAGTGCAACAGATAATAACACATACACTGGTCTTGCTTTGGCATTTAACACCACTACAGCTTTACTTTAACATACTGTACTTGAGCGTTGTTGCTTCTGCTAATAACTGTCACCTGCAGCAGAATTGGTACTGGTGTGCAACCGTGTGAACAAGGGAAGGCAAGCTTTACTCTGAAGTGGAGGTATCTGCACTAGACAGCAGCATCCTCAAAGGCCCCTTCCAATCTCAACTGTTCCTTGATTATCAGTTACCTCTGCAAGCGTCCGTAAAGTCACCAGCTTGAGGTGAGTGGGAGTTAGGCATACTGGTTTAATGTAAACCTCACCTCAGCACCAGTCCCTGATAAAACACATAGTAGAAAAAAAAAAAATGTATGAACAATAAATACATTGAGAAAATGTAACCATGAGATTACCAGGGTTTTATCCATCATCACTTAAGGATTGTACACATCAAAGAAAATCTCATCTTTAACTTTGTCAAGAGCTTACAGAGAAGTGTGCTAACTGGTCTTGCTTCCAAGTAGCACAGTGAACAGGTATTAACTTCTGTGATGCAGTGTCCTTAAATCCACACATACTTAGAAGCCACAGAACAAGACTACCTGTCCCAGTCAGTGTGCTGTATGAAAAGATTTGTTTGCAATCAGCTAAATTTTGAACTTACCTGAATTTTGCCAGCAGGGAGCCTATTTGTGAGGCTGCATTGATCAAAACTTATTAAAACAACAACAAAACCTGTTCCTAGCCAAGTGGTCTCAGGATTTTCAGCAGTGAATACACATTTTAAAAAAAAAAATATCTGCTGGCAGAATTATGTTATTGGAGGAAACACAGCACACAGAACGTAAAATAAAAAGTATTTTAATATACTACAGTATTTAGGAACACCTCAGGAATGTGGATGACATGTAGTAGCTGGTTTTTTATTCCTTTCTGTGTTGATCAGAGATACCAGCTGGAGTATTTCTGGGTGAACAAACTTTCCTGCAAAATAAAGAGAAAGTTAATGACAAATGCTCTCATTTTTCTGCATGTGAAAGGTTGGCAGTGATGCTGCGTAAGGCTCAGAATAAAGTCTAAATCGTTCTTTTAAGAAAAACAACAGTCCCATTTTATTTCTACTATGGAATAACTATTGAACTAGTTATGGTCATTTCCTCCTGTCCCTCAACCCCTCCAAAAAAAGCTTATACAGATATTTTTGCTCTATTAAGAAATTTAAGAACTAAAAAAGGGATGCTCCCTGACCAGGACAATCCTATGCTACATACCCTGCTACAAGTAACTACTCCAATTACAGCTGCACTTAAGGAATATGCTCTAGGCTCTACTGAGAAACTAGCTTAGTTTAAGTTACTGAAATCTAATAGAAGGGCAAAGATGCTGCTAAGAAAACAAAGTGTTCCAGCTCTGTTGATATTGAAGTTACATCATTTTTCTGAGAGCTTATTTCTGTGAGGAGCCACCAAGGTATAAATGGGACTTGTCGGTGACACTGGCCAGTCTGGACAGAGTATTAGGTCCTCTCCATACATTTGTTTGTTGTTTTTCCCCAGGACAGGATTACTTGTAGTCAGTCTTTTCGTGGTGTTCAAATCCCTTGGTAAAATTGTGAAGACAACTATTTTACCTATGTTTCCTTTTAACAATTATTTTATTTTAGGAAGGATGAGCAGTAGAATAAAAAGTAGCACAACTGTACTTAAGATTTTTCACTGAGCTAGTTCTCACACATACCTTGGGCAGGTCACAGCTCATGAAGGGATAACAAATTTTACTTCACTAGTTTGTGAAACACTAAATAAATAGGAACAACCTGCTCAGAGCACCAGCGACAACTGAAGCCTTCTTTACACCCCTCTGATGATACAAGGAGATTCTTAAACACATCCTAGTATAATAAAAACTGAGCCTCTCACTAGGACCAAAGCAATGTAAAAGGAACTTGGCATACATGAGATTCAGGTTCAATACATACAGATTAATGCAAGGTCTCTTCACTCTGCAATAAGTTCCCCCAGTATACTTAGGGTATTTGAACAATGAATAAAATAGCTAGTTCACATTTGCTTTGCACGTCTATCAGAAAAGAAGGCAATTTATATATTTCATTTACAAAAACAAACAAACCCCACAAAATAGAAATAAAAAACAACAACCCAAACCAAAACAAACACACAGACAGGTGTCATACCAGCAGTTGAATCATAAAAGTCCTGCAGCCTGCCAGGTGTGTTTTCCAATTCTTCGTACTCAAACGCTTGCAGTATCATCTCACACTGATCCAACTGTTTCACGAACTTGGCTTCTGCAGTACACTGGTTTTCGTACTCCTGAATAGATTTGCAGATTACCAGTTATAAGAAAAAGTTGTTATAGTCTGAAACAGTGTCAGAAACCCTTCATAGATCTAGAATTTTCTTCACTAGTACAAGACACTCCATAAATATTCAGTTACCCCTTTCACACTCAAATTTAAGAAAGCTATTCAGCAAAACACTTACCTACACTGTAAATGTCTATTAAATGTAATAGGATTTAAGGACAAATTCTTTTTGCATACTTTAGCTTAACGTATTGGTTTTACTTGCCAATGTTTTGTTTGCAGTGGGGCTGCAGGGGTGGTCTCTGTGAGCAACTGCCCCATGTCAGATCAGAGCTAGCACCAGATGGCTCCAAAAGGGACCTGCTGCTGGCCAGAGCTGAGCCAGAGAGTGATGCTGGGTGGACCTCTGGGAGAACAGATTTAAGGAAGGGGAAAAAAAATCCCCTGCAGCCTGTGAAGAGGCCCCTGGTGGAGCAGTTGGATGTGGCCTGAAGGAGGCTGCAGCCCATGGAGAGCCCCCACAGGAGCAGGCCCCGGGCCAGAGCTGCAGCCTGTGGAGAGGAGCCCACGCACGAGCGGGGGCAGAGAGGGACCGTAAGGGAGCTGTGGAGACAAAGCATCAGGGACTGTCTGCAGCCCCCATTGCCTGTTCCCCTGTGCCGCTCAGAGGAAAGATGTAGAACAGGGTGGACCGGGGGGAGCAGGGGAAGGTGTTTATAGTTTGCTTTTAGTTCTCACTGCTTGTCTGTTTTAACAGGCAATAAATAACATTAATCTCCATATGCTCAGGGTCTTTTACCCATGATGGTAATTGTGGAGTGATCTCCCTGTCCTCATCTCAACCCTTGAGTCCTTCTCCATCGTATTTTCTCCTGCTCTTCCTTTGAGGGTGGGGAGTGAGAGAGTGGCTGTGGTTGTGTTTAGCTGCCCCTCACAGCGAAACCACCACACTTAAATATGTACCAAAGTGCTTTGCTGAATCAGGGAGAATATGGAGACAGCCCTATAGGACATACAAGCTAATTAACAGGTTCCATTTAACAATGTTTTCTACATAAATATCTTTTTATGCCTTGCTAAGGCTATGAATTACCATAGTGTGTGCCTATGCATTACTATTACCTATTTTCAAGACCTATTTTGCACTTCTCTTCACCACTTGCTCTTTTTATAAGGAGTTGTTCTTCACATTTTTCCTGTCACTCCTCCTTAATCTCTTTGGTCTAATCCGTCTGAGCTGTTTGTCTTTATCTCTCTCCTAGGAGATGGGGAGGGCATTAATTTATGGGTTTCCTCCCCTTCAGACTTTAAATCCTTTAATCTCTCTGCTGTCTTTACCCTCTCCCCATTCACTGTCAGTATGTATCTGTGAGTCATTCACATTTCTAGGCAACTTGAACAATTTTGCTGTCATTTGCCGCTAGTGATGGTTGCAGACAGGCTCACCTGTCTTTTCTAAATCTACTGCGTTGAATTTGAATCCACCGTTGAATCTACTGGTCTTCTCCTGACTTCAGCTGCAGGAAAAGGCTTCTTTCTGTATAAGTTATCATTGCCATGACACCCTCAGCAGGTCTGACCCCACTCATCATCCCCACCACGGATAATCAGACCAGAGGCTTCAGTACACACCAGGCCCATCTGTGCTGCTACATTTATTTATCACACTTACTGCTTTACATTTGAAAGTCAGAAATCCAGATTTTAATAGCCACGATTGGTTAAATACACTACTCAAACTTAAATTATCCTTTAAGTTTTCAATTTAATTTTTATCATTATTTTAATGATCAATTTTGTTAGTGTTTTTATTTTCCTCTCCTCCATTCAACCTGAACTTTACCCCATATTTTACTTGTTTAAATACTGCAGTTTATTTTCTATTTATTTCTACCTTTTATTTTTTTTTTGGCCACTGAAAAGAACAAACACTTCTAGCAGCATTAAAAAGGACAACTTCAGGAGGAGAACGATGGCTTGTAAAGGTCTGTTCCACCTCCAGCAATTAACTGGGAGTATCAACCTCTTACTGATCTTTGTGCCACACAACTCACCCGATCTCATTCATACCTCAGCTTACATTAACCTCAAGAAATGCCAGCTATTATATGTGCAGCTGCGCACAGTGCTCAAATAAACACTTTTTCTTCCCCACAGGTGTTTAAGAATGTGAAATAAAAGCATACTTGGGAAAAAGAGTACCTGGTTCTTCAAACACCACAGCCTGGCTTTTAAAATTACTCCTCTGATTTTGTTCTTGAAAATAAAAAGCAGGACAGAGCTGAACTATGCACACCCATTTACTTTAATGTTTTTTTTCCAAACATATCCTGAACTAAGCTAGGAAATAAAATTATCTCGGGCATCTTTCTGCTACCTCTCCCCTGCACTACGCAGATGCACTTGAAGACTGCCCACCAGTACAAACCAAAGCAGCAGTCTTCCCAGGGCCGAAGGGGAGCACGGGCTAGAGACTAGGGCTGAGCAGTTCAGGAATTCCTCAGTAAGAGTCTCAACAGATCTCGTCCCAGCCACTGTTCTGCTCTGGGCTATAACTTTCTTCACTCACAAAGAGAGAAGAAAATGCCTCTGGCTACCTAAGAGCAACATATCAAACCCAGTGATCATGGGCTTCTTATTTTCTGCCTTTAAACAATAAAGTTTTCTTTTTAAAAAGTACCTACTTGTTGCACTTAAAATAAGACCAGAGGGACTGCATGTGAATATTAGATTTTTAGGTTGCACTCATTGCTATAGATTACACTCATACTGCTACATTGGAGATGCAAAACCAATAAGTTATCCTAAAGGTAGGAATAAAGAACAAAAGATCAAAAGCATGCATATGTTAAATTACAGCCAGTGAGCATGATATCAAGCTAACATGCTGAAGAACTAACTGAATAGAGAATCAGCTCCTATACAGTCAGAAGCCTGAGGCAAAGAAAAACAGTATGGAAAAGAAATTCTGTAAGATTAATCTTATCTAGCCTAAACTCCTGTTCTTCAATTTTAGCAGCTTCCTGAGGAAGAAGGAACCAGTGCTTACTAACCAAATGCACATATTTCCTAGATCTGGTTGTGCTGATTTATGCCCTTTACCTTGAAGTACAGAACCAAAAACCCAGCCCTGCTGCCAGCTTCACCACACAACTACAACAAGGAAAAAGAAGCAAAATAAGCAGGTGGTTATAATCCAAGGCAGAAATTGGCTGCCAGCATCTGGAATTTAAATACAGCCCAAGTGGAAAGGTAAGAATGCCAGCACAAAATACACGTACAGCTTCAGATACAGAGGCCAATTGACATAGCTGTTTGCAACACACTGTGAACAAGAGTTTGTGAATGCATTTGTCTTCGTGCAATTGCATGCCAGGAGAATATAAAGCACAGTAATTACAAACATGAAGTCTTTGGAAATAATCTAATCAACCCCAGTTTTTAACAGATCTTATCAATTAACTTTCTGACGCTTGAGTTCACATCAGAAAGTTAAATCACTTTCAAATCCAGAAGATACTTTCCAATACAAACATTTAAAGTACACAAGACCAGCCAGCAATTTGCATTGCTTGTAGAAAAGCACTATTCTTTTGTCAGTACTTCACAGTTAAGTTTAAGCCAAAATCTACTAGCAAATATTTTAGCTTAATGGGATGTCTAATAAAGAAATGGACGCCACATGAACCATTACATGCATAAAACGCAGAAAATACTCCAAGACATAATCAGTTGTCATTGTTTTTTTCCTCTATCATGAGCTGAAAAGAGCCAGATGTCAACAAAAGAGATAATGTGGTTAAAATAAATAAATAAATAAATAAATAAATAAATAGATCTTTCTCCAAGAGTGCTGGATGCAGAAGATATACCCTTTTTTCAGTTGTACAAACCATGCCCAGGGCAGGTTCATGTGGAAGTTTGAGAGGGCAAAGGCAGAGACTGGTTTTTCTACCAAAGTTTGGGGTTCCCTCTTAAAATAAATTTGTAAGTGACCTTGATTCACACTGTTAACTTCACCTCCAAAGCAAATCAATCTACCTTGTTTGAGATCAAAATAAGGGATGACAGTTCCATAGGTCAACAGAAAGAGCATAATGGGTTACTGTCAATTTTAGCAAAGGATTAAAAGAATGCAAACTTACTTCCCAGAGTTCATAGATTTCTTTTTTGAGGTCTTCTGATAGAAGCTGGGTCAGCTGTTTCATAGCTGCCTGAAAAATAGAAGCCATTTGTACACAGCCATTTTTGAGTGAAAATATACTCAATTTATCTTTTTTTCCTGAAGAATGAATTACCTATTACCAAGTTTGTAGAAACATATACTACACAACGTATTACTTGGAAGTGCATGTGTACATGAAATCTTCTACAGGAACAGCAGGACCCCTTGGTATAGGAAACTGTTTAAGTGAATTGCTAGAGAACTAATCTGAAAAACTAAAAAAAAAAAAAAAAAAAAAAAAAAAAAAATCTTAAAGAATCCAAAAAGAAGTCCAGAGCAAAACAGAGCGAGTCAAATGCCAGGCAACTACCACCAGCCACCAGCTCTGCCTTCCAAATTTAACAAGTCAAGGCAACATTTGTACTCACTAGGTAGGTTATAGGTACAGTTCATAGATGTAGCTTCAAAATCCAAACTCCTAATGCTGACAAACAACTGTCCTCACCCAAACTCGCCACTAGCACATTTGCACTAGTAGGGCTGAGAACAGCTACTGACACAGGCAATGCAACATAAGCCTTTAAAAAATCTCTGATTTTGAAAAACAGACAACAAAAATCCGTTTAATACTCTGAAGCAATAAAACACTGTACTCCCAGACTGAAATACCATCTGTTCAATAACAGTTTTGGTAGAAGATTTAACACAATATCGAACTGATGGCATAACTAGCAAGCAGAAATTGTTCTGCATGCTCTTTGTATTCTCCCAGCTAATCAGCCTCATTTCTACTGTTTTCCTAGCAACACTTAGGGCTGCTTCTGAAACGACCAACATCACAGGGAAGACAAAGGTTTTATGCCATAATTGCTTCTCCACTTGAAACATAGGACAGAGTTATACAATATGACTGAGCTGCATCAGCTGCTCCCCAACACTGGGGAGCTCCTTTCAGCTCAGATTTCATCAAAATTCAAGGTTAGCAGGGCAAAATACAGGTAAGGCCAAAAAAAAAAGGTATTTTTTTTTGTTTGTTGGTTTGTGTTTTTTTGGTTTGTTTGCTTCTTTTAATTTTCTGCTGCCTTAGCCTTAGTGAGACTAGCTGATTAAACAATGCACAAGCAGACCAGCTTGCTCTACAGCTTACACTGAGCTGGTTGTGAAAGGGAAAAAGAGAAGTCAGAAGCAGCAGCATATGGATAATTCAGTTCAAGCGATCTAAGCTCATGAAGCTGTTACCCTTACTGTGTTTTTACAGCAAAGTACTTCAGAGTTAATCTAAATGTTTAATGCTTGATGCTGCTTCCCACTAAGTCAACAACAACAAAAAAGTCTTCAGTGAGCTAAATGAGAGCTGCAAGGAGCTGCAAATACTGAAGAAAAAAAAAATATATATATTCTTAGGCATCAAGACATTTTTTTCATTTCCTAAATACAAATTAGAATTTCCTCTATTGAAATGTGAACCCTGAAGGCTTTAGGGAAAGAGGTGTTTTTTTGTTCAGTGTAAGGGCACACTAGAAAGTACACTGAAATAAAGAAAAACTAAAATTACAGTCAGTAAAGATAGTACTTCAAGAACACTGAACACTGCTTTGATCTTTAAGTTCCACTTCCTTAGCAAAAAGCTTACTCCTAGAATTAGTCATAACCCTTACTCTCAAGTTTTAAAAAGGTATTCAGAAAAGTGGAAAGGAAAAAAAATCATTGCAACATTTTTTACACTTTGAAGAGCTAATGGTAGCCTCACAAGAAATTCCGAGGCATCATGTTGCCCTCTAGCTGTGACTGAAGGAGTGGTTTACATTTTCTTCAAATAAAACATTAAAGTAGAAATGACAAGCCAAGAGTTTAGATATGTACAAGGCCAAAAATAAAATAATTCTGGCCACACTGCACTCAGGAATGAAAGACAAAAGAAATGATACCCGTGTTTGGAGTCCTGTGCAAATTGTTTAAAGCAAACAAACAAACAAAAAAAACAGTGTATGTCACAATCAAATTTTCTGGCACCACATGTCTGCCACCATGAGAACCACCATATGCTGTTCTCAGTGAACCTACTCCCTGCTCCTTCCTGCTTGATAAGGCTGTCAGCAGGACTAACTCAGGCTACCAAAAAGCCTGCTAGCTTGGAAACAAATTATCAATGTGATTCAAAGATTCTCCTTCTGTAACTTTGTACTTTATGTTACATGTTAAAAAAATATTTAACAAGCTGAAAACTTTGGTTGTTAGTGGCCTATTTGTGCAATGCCAATGTCAGTATTAGGTTGCTTAGAGAGTCTCTTCACTACCACCAGAGCATTTAAAACATTTGAAACACTTGGCAGATGTGGTTTCACAGCTTATGTCTATACCTCTTCTCTCCTGTGTTTCTCCTCTTTTGAGATGTTGTCTGCAGGAGCAATATCTCCAACAATGCATTCAGCCATATCGTGAACCAACGCTAATCGTATGCATCTGACAAAAAGCAAAGACAGAACAATCATTTTTTCGTCACTTTAAGTTATGTCTTATTATTCATAAAGCTAAGGGGCCCCATAATTTATCCCCTTCATATATAGGGAAAGATTTTACATAATACATTTCACTTCTTTGCTAAGGGCCTAAGGGCCTTGTTTTCCATTTAGACATGATTTTAATTCCCAGTTTCTGTCTCCTGCTGCTTATAAATATAGATTTAAGTAAAAATATAGTTTGCACAAGAGCACAGCTTTCAAAAGTAACAGATGTAGTTTTCACATCTCAGAAAATCAAGCACACAAGAGCTACCTACATTATATACGTTACATTCTACCTGCTGCAGGGATAATATGATCTGCCACCACCCCAAATTCAATTTATAAGCTGACAAAACATGCTTGCAGCTAAGCAGCTATGTCAGCCTGTAGCATGATACTCAAGAAAGCCCTCGCTGCTTTCATCAGCTCCTGAAGTGACAGAGCCAATATGACCCCACACTGTCCCTGACAACTCGTTCAATGCTAATGATGCTCTCTCTTCTATGCTGTATGATTTATGAGGCTCTGATTGCCGCTGAGTACTAACTCAGCCTGCCCAAACCCACCGAGCGTGCCTTTGCTGCCTGTTGCTTCAAACTGCCTTTTACCTGGCCACCTTCAGCTTGCTTATCTCCGGCTTGAGGGAAAGCCAGCTCAGAGCCTCAGCACTCTGGTTTTAGTGATAAAAAGCCTTCCTCCCGCTCACCTCTCCAGGTAAACAGCTCAAAGGATGGAGGGCAGGGATGTGGGGAAAGCGCTCCAAGCACCGCCCGCGGGCCTTAGGAGCTCCTCCTCAGCAGGACGGCTGCTCCCAGCGCCGTGCCCGCAGCTCCCCCGCGGCCAGGGGAACCAGGGGGTCTCTCTCACCTGTCCTTGTTAAGGTTTTTGTCCTCGCTCACCAAGGCCATCACCGCCATCCTGTACATGTGATCCGACACGCTCTCCGGCTTTGCCACGTTCCTGTACACCCATCCCGTCCGCGGCACCCTCTGCGGGAGGAGAGCACCGCGGTCGCTCAGAGGGGCAAACCTCAGGCTCTGAAGCCACACGTGGGGAAATCCCGCCCCGCTGCCACCTCGGCGCTCCGGGGCGCATGGATGCAGCCGGCAAGCCCCCGGCACCCCCCGGCCCTGGGCACCTCTCCCCCGCCGCCCAGCCCAGCCCAGCCCAGCCCTGCCCTGCCCGGCCCGGCACCTTGAGCTGCCCCAGCAGCCGCAGGAAGGCGAGCAGCCCGCCCCCGCTGCCCCCCGCCGCCATGGGTTGCCTGCTCCGCCTCCCGAGCGTCCTCCTCTTCCTCCTCCTCTTCTTCCTCCTCTTCCTCTTCCTCCTCCTCCTCTTCCTCCCCGGTCTGTCCCGGGGGGGCTGCCCCGGCAGCTGGCCGGCGCCTCCCCGAAGGCCGGGGAAGGGGAGAGCCGCCTGGTGGGGTGGGTGTAAGGTGCAGCGGGGAGTTGTTACACACAGCTCCCCGGCTCCTCTGTGGTGATTAACTGTTTGATTAACCCCAAGGAAGACTGATAACAACAGCTCAGGCCGCGGTTACGAGGAGGAAAGCAACGGGAGAAGTCCGGGTGCTTGCGGCCATGGCTGCTGTAATAACGGGAGCATGGTGACTTACCACGGCCACAAAAAAAAAAAAAAAAAAAAAAAAAAAAAAAAAAAAGAATAAATCCTTCCATGTGCAGGAAAGAACAGGAGTAGATAAGATTACAAGGGGATAATTACTGGTGGTGGTGAGAGAGGGGACAGGAGCCTGAATTACTCCAACAATGTGACACAAGTATACACACAGGTCACATAACTCTCTGTTGCGATGAAAGAGTCAAAATGAAACGTAATAACAGGCTGCACAATATTTGCTCACCAGCATGTTTTCTTCTGATTAAATTCCACATACTCCAGAACCTTTTCTTCAAATCTTAAAATTGCCACAAATGTAGAGAAGTCAGGCAACAGCAAGAACTGCTGGTGAGGCCTCTGGTCAAAACTGATAACATCAATGACCATTTAAGCATGTAGTATGCTTTTTTATTATTATTATTATTTTATTTTCTCCCCTCCTCCCCCCCCCCCCCAAAAAAAAAAAAAAAAAAAAAAAAAAAGCAGCATCATAGTAAATGGAAAGAAGCTAATGTAATTATTCAGAGAAAAGACTGTGGTTATCCCAGCTGCTGCAATAAATTTTAAGGTAAGAGACTCCTGAAATGTGGCTACAGGCCCTTCCCCTCACTTTTGCAAGTTAAATAAATACACTAAATTACTTTAAAATCTGTAACTTTTCAAAATGCATTGCATTTCTTTGCTATTTTTATGTTACCAGTTGAAATAGCAGATAATGGCTTAAATGTGGCAATTAAATATTCTGCTTTCAGAAAAGAACATCTGCAGTTTGCCAGATATCAACAGATGGCAGAGTATTTTTATTTTTTGCTCCCATGTATACTTAAACACACTCCCAAATAAATAATACAGCCAAGGCGCATTTTGATCACACTTTAAAAGCTATCTTCCGACAATAAACAAGGGAAGACATCAGTTTTACATTTGTATACAATCACAGAAATGTTGGTTGGAAGGGCCCTTTGAACATTGCACAGTCCAGCCTCCCCACTGAAAGTAGGTCTGATTACAGTGTTGCCTTGACAGCTCTCAAAACCATCCAGTCCCTAGTTCTCCCCTCCAAAACAAAACAAAACAGGACAACATTTTTTTTTATCTGGGTTAACTGTCTTCCAAGTAAATAATATCCTCCTTGGACATCCCAAGCCATTTCTGGCCATTGTGCGTTGTTCTATTGCCTAGTATTACCAAGAAGCATTTAGCTGCCTTATTTGTAAACCCCTTCAAGTAGCTGTAGGCTGTTACTATGTGACCCCTTGCATTCTTCAACAGACAAGATAGGCCCAGCTCCCTCAGCCTCTGGGGGAAGTGATTTAGACAGTGATCATCTTGGTAGACCTTCTCTGTAGACACTCCACTTGAACTGAAGCAGCACCCAACTGGACACTGTCCTGGCAGGGCCTCACCACCACCAAGCAAAGGGGGACAGGTCAACTGTCCCCCTCTGTCAGCTGGTCATGCCCCTAATGTAGGCCTACTCTGTGGTTTGCCCTCTTTGGGATGAGCATGCTGTTGCTCATATTGGACTTGGGTTTCACATAACCCCAGGTTCTTCTCAGCAGAGCTGATCCCCAGCTCCATTCTTCACAGCTGGTACCAACAGAAGGGCTTAGGTGCGGGGTTGCATATTTCTCCTTGAACCTGTTAAGCCTTCTGGCAGCCCAGCCCTTAAATTTCTCAAAGTCCTTCAGAACTGAAGCTCTATTTTTTAGTATGTCAATCATTCCCCCTACCCTAGCACTATCTGAAAGTAGGCTGAGGGTATGTCCTATCTCACTGTCCACGTTTCTGATGAAGATAATGAACCATGTGAGCCCTAGTATCAACCCCTAGAGTATTCAATTTGCTGTAGGCCTCCAGGCAGGTTATCAAGCCATCAATTGCTACCCACTGAGCCCAGCAGTACAGGAGGTTTTGTCCTTCATAAATTCATACCAGCTGTTTTTGATTGCCTTCTTGTCCTTCACAGGTCTCTTTCCACCAGAGCTTCATCAACTTTCTTTATCTTGCAGTCTTTGTGGCTGCAAATGGATTCTTTCTGGTTTCTGAGCAGTAGTTGCATACCTTCTGAACTTAGACAAACACAAAAATAACACAGAGTAATTTAATTTGTATTTTAAATAAGATGTTGTGTCTAGTTCAACAGTGCTATTTTTAAGTCTAACTAATAGCAGATATTTTGTCTTTTAACTCTTTCTGAAGGTTTCTATATACTATGTTAAGTATATACAGCTCTTTAAATCTTATAACCCACTTGTTTTTTTGCAATTTCTTTAACACTTTTTTAACACAGATCAGTCTTGTACTATACACATGAGGAGGCATGTTTTTCAGTTTTGTGTGATAATTTCTTTGCCACCAGTGTACTTAAGATACATTTCTGGAACTAATTCTCCTGCGACATTAACAAGGCTATGCTGCAGTCCCCAGGTGTAGCTGTCCTATAGGTTTAGAAAATGCTGTCAAACTCAGCATGCCCACATACACAGTTTGATTTTCTATTGCACTTAAGAACTCTGCTCCATTTGAAGCATTTGGAGCTGTGAATGCTCTGGAGACCTGAAGTTTCCAGCCATATTCAGAAGAACAGAAAGCTGCTATGTAACGGTTGCTGAACACAGCAACAGCATGATTTTACATATTGATGGGGAACAATTCCCTAGGCATCAGCTAAAAATAATGCCTTGAATTACTTTTTACAGCATGCAATAAATTTATTTAAATATATACATTAGAACATACTGCTTAAGTGGATAAAATATACATGAGATACACTTGTACTTAATACAACCATTGTAATTCTTTACAATTTTTAGGCAAACAGAACTGCTTATTTACAGTATTTTGCTACCCTGTCAGTACTTGCTCTCAGGTTTTTACCCTGGGACAGTACTAGAGCTATAATTCATGAGTATTTTCAAGTACTAATCATATGTATTGTGCGTAGTATTAAATACATACAACTTCTATAGGGCTGGGGGACCATAATATAGTACAGATTTTATCTCTCTTAAAATCTGACATAATTTTATTCTTGACTAAGTAGCCTGAAAACAGCAACAAATTTGGGATGCCCAGCTCCTTACAATTTTAATCGGTTTTATTTATTTATTTATTTAAGAAAATTTAGCAATGATTTGCCAAGTCTCTGTACAGGATATTCAGATAAGGTTTAAGGATATTGATGTTAAGGTTTAAGTCTTAATCTTCCATCAGATGGCTTTCTTTCCCCATCTTTCACTGTAACAGATGGCAATCCAAAGGAGAAATGATAAATTTGCTGCTGAGTAAATATTATTTAGTATCGGGAGATGGCGCACTTTGCCCACAAATCCTTCGACCACATATTATGTTATCAAATGCCAGGATAAAAATATGCTTTAATTTCTTTAAGGAAATAACACTGGGGAAAAGAGATGTTTTACACACTTGGCACAGTAATATGAAAATTATTTCCACAAATGCCAGATGAATGGAGAAAGAAATTTTGACTCCTTTGAAGGTGTATCTTAATCAGCTTGTGCTTCACTTAACATAATGCCAATAGTAGCACTTGGGATTTTGAAACCTCTTGTGTGTTCTGCCAGTTTGGATTCTGCAAGCTCCATGTTGGTGAAATATCTTGAGAAAAATTCATTAATTGATTAGATTCATTTGTCATCTTCTGGCAGATTGAAAAAAAAAGTGTAGTTCACTAGATGTAAGATGATTACGTATCACAGACTATTGAGGAGGAACAATAAACCCTGGTGTCCTCTTTAAGAGAAAAATTGTTGATAAACACTTGCCAGATGCTGTAAAATGTTTTATTTTTTTCCAAACCTTATTATATCTTCCTTTACATGAGGTAATCTTAGCAGCAATGTAGAAGTAGATAGTAAAAATCCTAGCAAGAATCCTGAGTAATGCTGCAGACAAGACCAAACAGCTGAACTTACCTGTGTGTGTGCCATGGGGCTCTTTCCTCTCTGCCACATATTTTAGCTTTGACTTGCTCTATAGTTCAAGCAGGCAAGGTTCATAGGAAGGAGTTCAACACTGATGGTGTTGACTATTGGCTTGTTATTATGTGTAAATATTGACAAAGTCCAGCCCAGAGGTAAGCAAAAGGGGTAAGAACTCAATTGTGCTAGTCATTAACACTCAAGACTGCACTTGACCAGAGAGCTGCATATTTCAGGAGGTTCTGGCCTTTGGATTTGTGCAGAAACTCAGATGTCTGTGTGTTGCCTGTAGGAGTAAAGGCCATGTTCAGGCTTTGTAGAGTTTTAGTTCCACATGCATGAAGGGAAGTGGTTAATACAGTTAAATGCATGTGGCCTAACAAATTGGTCAGGATCCGCTCATTCAGCTTTCCTTACTCAAAACTGCTGTGGAGGTCAGTAGACACAACCTGTGCTGATGGTCCCTCTGTTGGTGCTCGGATAGCTCAGGAGCTCTCCCATTGTTAATGTCAGCAAACCTGCCAAGTCTGACAGGCTGTGTTTGCGGGTCACCCAGCTGCACCTTTGCTCATGCCTGAATGAGGCAATGTCCACCGTCAGGTATGCAGCAGGCATATATATTCCCCTTGTTGCTGTTGTATAACATCTTAGTCTTTTTTTTTTTTTTTTTTTTTTTTTTTTTTCTGTCAGAACCCTTAGGAACGGCCTACCTAAACCTGTAAAATGAAGAAAAGACAACTGCAAATACTTTATTTGCAAATACTTTATTTGCGTAGAAGTAACAGATGTGAGGAGCATGGAACAGAACTTTGAGAATAGCACATTTAACAGAAAAAAAAGTCAGTTTAAAAGCAAACTGATCTTACATGAGCAGAACATTTCTAATGTAAAAAGGCATCTGAATTAGAGGATTAGGTCACACTAGCTGATTAACATCATTTGATCTTCAGCTATTGAAAAGCCACTGGGCTTCTCAGAGAATGGAAGCATTCAAACTTTAAATGAAACCACAAGCCTGGCTTAGAAAAAAACCTGCTAAACTGAAAACAACTTGCCTTGCTTCAGTAATTGTCATCTTTTCTCTGCTGCTAGGGGATGCATCCAAATCAGGATTTAGAAATCCCTCACATTTCAGTGTAACAAAGAAGAAATGCAAAACTGAATAAGTGCATCTGAGACACTACCTGGGAGAGGCTTGTAGCATGTGAAGCTTGCCTTGCTTTGCCATATCGTATTTATTTCTTGTTTCAGAATGGAAGAAAGATACTCAAGGATATCTCTTTTGTTTATTTACTTTGTAATAGATTCATTATAATCTGCCTTTTTAATTGTTTTTGGGGGGAGGAGAAAAAAAAAATGAAGCTCACCCTGGACCACAAGGCCCATTAAGGATCTGAGAGGGACACACTGTTGACATTTGATAAGAAAGCAAGAAAGGAAGGGAGTTTTCGTTATTTGTTATTTTCTAAAATTATATTTGTTTTAATATGAATGACTGTTGAGCATTTTTAATGAAGAAAGTTTTGTGAATATTTTAACTTTTCTTGGGAACCTCCAAGCAAAATCATAACATACCAGCCTTGATCTTCTGGAATTCTCTAAGGTAAAGCAAGAAGAAAGGAGCCTTTATATGGTATAATTAAGCCCTTTGTCATTGAAAACACCAAGAACAACATGAAAATCCATATTTAAAAAAAAAATACTCTGGCTACCTCTCATTTCTTTTCTGTTAAAAAGCTTATAATGTTTTCACTTACTAAACTTAAATGAGTTTTGAAAGGATTTTTACAGTCCCTTGCTACTGTCAACACTTAGTAAGCAGACAGAAATTAAAGAATTTATTTCCTATCTCTAATGATCTGATGATCAGATTGCTCAAAGGTTTTTTCTCTGATCTTTAGAAAGTATTAACTAGTACAGATGAGCATTCTCTCTCTCTGTCCTTTTTTTTTTTTTTTTTTTTTTTTTTAATTTGAAAAAAAATGCTTATTTAAGAATCATGATATTATTTTTGGCCATGGTTGTTATCTCAGTTGCTTAATCTGGAGCAAAACAGTATTTAAAAATATGGAAAAACAGTGAATATTCTTGTTTGTACCCCCTCCCAGAGTCACGCTGTTGGGTACTGCGCATTCATATAGTAAGTTTAGTTTAAGCTCAAAGTTTACAGCATTTTCAGCAGTCTCCCAAATGCCAGCCAAGTCAGACCCTGCTTAACTTCCAAAATCAGATGTGATCAGGCATGTAACAATGTAAAGAAAAATAAACCCTCAAAGGCACTCTGAATTATAATGTATTTTTTTTTCTGACATACAAGAAAGTACAAAATGGAAGTTTTATCACAGCTTCGCTTCCTGCTGAGTTCCCCCACCCACCCTTATTACTGTGAGCAACATTTTTCAAAATAAAGGCACACTGATTTGTTTGTTATTTTAGGCTCTGAGAAGGAGGTCAGACTGGAACACTGTCCAAATATATGCCTCCAGTCCCACTAAGGACCTATAAGCACGCTTATCTTCATCCGCTGTAAACCAGTTCATTGTCTTCCAGGGAGAGCTCACGATACCATATAGCTTTGCATGCAGCATTATAGCTGTAAGTGCACGTGCATGTTTGCAGGACCTGAAACTGCTTCATTCCTCTTGCTTCTCACAAACAAAGCTGCACGCAATTAGCCGCAGCCGCACACTCTCCTACCGCCAGGCTATTATTTTGCAGAGTAGGGAGTGAGGCAGCTCCAAATACTCCCTTCTCTTCTGCGACCTCACATAGCAGCCACAGTTGGATGGCCCGATCTGTGCTCCACCAGTCCTGTGGGTCTACAGCCCTGTGGCCACCATGCCCTACTGTGGGGCTGCAGCCTGGAAGGAGACTGCTAAGGGCACAATCTGCAGCAACAGCTAGGGGCTGTGGTCCCTCCTCTCTCATGTGACTAAAGCATCATGTGCACTAATAATAATAAAAAAATAATAATAATAATAATAAAAAAAAATCCACTTGCTATATTTGTCTGAATATTTGAGCTCCTCAGATATCCCAGGAAGAAATGCACCAGCTCTTGGCATTCTCTTGCTAATCCAAGGAAACCTTTTGCACGGGCCTCTGCTTTCTAACCTGAGATTGACTTTAATTATCCATTATTTTGTCTTCCTCTCTGTGAGCCTCCAGCTGAATGCATTGTGCCACCCAGCATATTAGTCAATCATCACAGCTTACAGAGCGCTCTACTTTACATCTTGGCTTCAGTGTCATTCATGTGCACTGAGTGGAGACAGCAAGCAGTTTTAAGACGCTGGGTAGATTTAAGCATGCTAGGGCCTGTCTGCCCCGATAGTAAATAGCTTTTCTGACATTTAAGCTGCACATGGCTTGATGTTAGGTCAAACAAAAATGTCACATTATAATCACTTTTTAAATAGCTGTTTCCGGCTCAGTTAGTACTGTATAGTTCCAGAAGAGAAAGCACTTACAAGCTGACAGACAGAAAGAGGAACCGTCTGTATAGGATGTTTGCCTAATCCCATCCCTGCCCTTGCCTGTCAGACTCGGAGGCTTTGTTTGTTTAAAAAAAAATATCTGTGTATACAGTTTAATGCCACCGCACTTTTCAGCCGGGCAAACTCTGAAGACAACTCGTGAATGAGCTCTGGGGAGAGCCCTTTGATGTAGCTGAGAGGGGTTTGGGTGGCCCAGGCAGCACAGTGACCTCAGCAGCATGGGGCGCCCATGCTGAGTCTTGACGCGGGGACCCTGCACTGCTGAGATGCTGCTGCTTGGAGGATACTTGTAGGCAAAATCCTAATGAGCTCTGACAGCAGAAAATGTGAGAGTTTTCACATTCCATAACACCACTCCTTAAATTAGGCTCTGCCTCTGAATCTCCCTGTGTAGGACGTGGACCACGGGGGAAGCCATGCGAGACTAACTTCCTCTCCCAGCCACCTCAGCTCAGTGGCTAAAGTTAGATGGTGTGACCGTCTGCATACCGTTTCAGTGAGGCTCTGGCATCCTGCACTGCCCTAAATGGCCCCTGTCATCCCCACAGGGCACAGCCATGCCTTGCCAAAGCACACAGCAGTACTCCCTGAGGGCCTGCCCCAGCCCACCCAGACCAGGCAATGCATTGGAGGAGCCAGTGAGGAGGCAGAGATGTGGGCATGGCTTCCCTCTCCACAGCCCCCAAATGGCTGGAAGTGAGGCCTGCACCCCGCCACCTGGAATTGTGCCTGAGGTGGCTCCTTCTTGTCTCTCTCTCCCACTTCTCCAAAACCTGTGTGAAAAGCTGCCCACCTGTGTCTTTTGTCCACTGTGTTGCAAGCCCTGATGGGGGTTATGGGTGGTTTGTTTTGTGGCAATGGATGGCACCTTTCAGAAGGTGACAGCATTTTCCAATATAGAACAGGTCTAGAAGGTAAAGCATGCTCCAGAAGTACCTGCCTGCCACCCGGAGAGTCCTGCCCAAGCACCGCATGCCCCTGATGCTGCTTCAGCAGGGCTGCTGACCCCAGCCTGTAAGCCTTTCTTGTAAGGCATTTCCTTCCCCAGTTAGATCATAACTGTGGCACCAATCTGAGCTTGTCAGCATAGAAATTTCCTGCTATGGTGATTTTCCTCAGTATTCTGAAGCCATGCATACTCGATACTAAGTCAAAAATCAAGTTTATTTCTGTAGAAATATATTTCCAAGCTTCATTTAGACATTCAGCTGTAAATCTTCACAAATTCCTCATTTCACTTCAGAGTTACAGAGTGTGGTAGCTACTGTCTAATCACATAATAATGAACGTGAGAGATAAGCAAAATTCTTCCACTTTCAGACTGTGGAAAATAAGCTTTTGCCAAATGTGGTCACAAACTACAGGGCATTATAAAAGGGGAGCTGGAAAGAATATTATAGCCACAGAAAGGATGATCTTTTGTTTAGAGCCCTCCAAGATTTCTTTACCAAGAAGTAACTTTGGTTATGCCTCGAATTTGTATGAAGAATTCCTTCTCTTTTTGGCACAGTTTAACATCTGTGAATGAGGAGTGCACCCACTCAGCCACGGACATGAAAACAAGTAGTTGCAGCTGCATGTGAGCTTGGGGCAGATATTTCGGGGCTGGTGGAGACTTCAGCCCAACTAGGAGATGGGAAAGGAAGACAGGGGCTAGGTGAGGATTATGAAACAGAGGATATATGGTGCACAGTATATTTATTAAAAATAATCATGCATTTGAAGTCCAGGCTCCCCGGTTTAAGCCATCTGCCAATACAACGAATGAAATGGGATGAGAGGAGCCAACTGTGGGTGAGGGCTCCTGAGACAGCATGAAAAATAGCATGCACTGAAAAACAAATGTGATTTGTGATCTTACGTGGTACAGATTAGCTGACCAACAGAACTTGGACTGGGAAAAAGGAAAGGCCTCATGGAAGGTTCAGATAAAACTTTCTAAATATGAGTTTACATTTTGTTTTGTGTGATTCTTTCTTCTAAAAAACACAGTGCAGATAGTAGTGAGGGAAAGGGAGGAACAGCTTCTTGCATTACTTTTTTAATGACCTTTGAGGTGAGATCACTGTGAGCACGAACTCCAGCTGTTCAGCTGATCACACCTAAGTGGATGGTAGTTTGTTTGCATGCTTCATACGCTCTGTTGGTTGCAAATGCTTAGCAAAACTCCCTGGGTTTCACATATGTCATGAAGACATATTTGATAGCTCAAGACACAAATTACCTCACCCTTAGACTGTGATCTAGTGTTACTACCTGACAATGGCAGTTATGTTATGTTACATATAAAATCAGATCTCATGTCCAGGTTTTCACTATACAATTAAAATCTGTGCTATGACACCATAGGTATGAGAATATACACATATGAATGTGTGTGAGAGGACAAAAAGCATTTTTTTTTCACCATTAATGATGTCCGATATTGTGGTATTTACACCTGACAAAACGTGCCAATCACTGAATAATCAACTTCTGTGTCTACATTTCTACAGATTTGCTTAGACTTAGTTGTTTGATACCAGCATCAAGGCCTGGAGAAACCAGTAGAAAGATGCACAGGGAAATTTTTGGGTATCACTTCAAAAATCATAGTGGTAGAAGAATTAAGCTCCATATTTCTTTGTGTTGTGAACACAAAAATTGTATTTATCATAACTGGTGATAATTATTGAAATTCAGTTTAGCTTAATAGAAAGATGTGAGTTCAACAGGTGAACAGAAGTATAATGTATATTTTGGAATAACAAATCTTCATACACTTTGTAAATTTAATGATACATAGCAATCATTGATTAGATGATGATGATGATGATGATGATGATGATGATGATGATGATGATGATGATAATAATAATAATAATAATAATAATAATAAAAGTTATCATGGGAGTTAAAGTTACCTAGATGGGAAAGGAGATCTTTTTCCTGTGTACATTTTGAATTAAGTTAACAAGACACACACACAAAAAATCAGCATGGGTGTCTTCAAAGGCGTAATATCACCCCTTTGTCTCATCTTTAAAACAGAGGAACTTCCCATACGGTGCTGTTTAAATTAGAAAAAGTCACACTAGAATGAGAAAGAAAAAGATGTTAACATTTTCACGTTTTGCTTTGCTGACTGCACATTCTTTAGGTATATGTAAAAAATTATGCAAGGATTTTATGAAGTGCTTCTTTACACCCACAATTTTACTGTTTCTTTGCAAGTGGATCATAAATCCTCCAAAATTTTTAAAGCTAAGACATGCAGCCATGCACCATTGAAATTTCCTGGGATTTTTCAGTATTATGAATTGTCTTCTGTAGTAGATCTGAGGTACCATTCATTTCATATCCCATATTTTTTATACAGGGAATCAAATACTGTAGTACCATAATGAGTTTCTGCTGTGCAGAAACATACTGATTTTAACTTACCTGCCTTTTAAACTAAGTTTTTATTTTAGGTGAAGAAAATGTTCAGACATTTTCAGGGTCTTTTTCCTTCCTTCCTTCCTTCCTTCCTTCCTTCCTTCCTTCCTTCCTTCCTTCCTTCCTTCCTTCCTTCCTTCCTTCCTTCCTTCCTTCCTTCCTTCCTTCCTTCCTTCCTTCCTTCCTTCCTTCCTTCCTTCCTTCCTTCCTTCCTTCCTTTCTCCCCCCCCCCAAAAAAAAACAACTCTTTATTTGGACACCCGTATGCTGTTTCTAATTTCTTGGTCTTGAATATTTTTTCTATTTTAATGCAAATTTATAGTCATTTTACAAGGTTTTCTGGACAGATCTATATCTATATCTATATCTATATCTATATCTATATCTATATCTATATCTATATCTATATCTATATCTATATCTATATCTATATCTATATCTATATCTATATCTATATCTATCTACCTATTGAATATATATAGAGAGAGAATATATATATATATATATATATATATATATATATAAAAATACAAGCTGTTTTGTGAAGTGTCTATCTCATTGGCTGAGAAAATTGGCAGGTGTCATATATGCCTTCCTGTGTGCACTTGCTGAGAATATGCTTTTTTTTGTTTTGTTTTTCTAAGTGTGAAATTACTGAATGTTTTCATAAGCACAGGAGCAAGATTCCTGTTAGAGAGCTCTCTGAATGTGAAAATGGCATAGCAAGAATACAAAGACTCAAGAAAGCATGTCAAGACTGCTGCTAGTTACAATATTCCAGTGCAAGGCACTCTGATAAACCGCCATGCAAAAGTGTTCCTTTACAGCATACTGACATGTCAGTGTGGTGACATTAGGAAGAAGACAGCAATGCTTGGATGATGATCCAACATGAAAAATATTCATTGCTTTTTGGCTATTTGGAGGGAATTCCACATAATGCTGCAAAAGAGGCACGTTATCAAATTGTTGGGGTGAGATTTGCAATTGTCTTGGATAACGTGGTTGGCTGACCTTTGTAAGCTTGTTACTGTGCAATTCACAATTCAATAAGCCCACCCCAATAAAATGTCTATCTGTTGGCTTCTTTGTGGAGTGCTTTTTTTTTTTTTTTTTTTTTAATAGGTTTGATTTTTACAAGGCTTGTCAGTAAGACTCCTGCTGTCTCAAAGTTCTGGATTTTTATTTTTATTTTTTTTACTATGTGAACATTTCAATCAAACCAAATATGACAACTTAAAGAGGCGCAGATGGCTGTCAAGGAGGAGAGGACTGTCTGAATTAACTGGTAGAAAGGGGAGCCTTGGCTGACTAAAGTTCGGCTCTGCTAATTTAGTAATGACTTTTTACTTGGCCTCAGTTCATGGCTTAAAGTTTTATGCCTTCCCTGGTGTGGATTATTACTCTACTAGTGGTAAGCTTTTCTTTTTTGTTGTTTAATTTATCCTGAGGAACAACTGTAAATTCCTGCCCAAATTCCCAATTTCATACATATCTTTAATGTTACTTTTGACACTGGGGTATCAGTTATTCATTGCTGTTATTTGACTTTATCTCTCTTGTACAGCTATAAAAAGGAAAGAAAGAAAAGCGTTCATTGAAAGATGCAAGTTAAATCCTTACTTTCCTGCTAGCCTTGTTTTTCAGAATCTGAGATTTATCTGCTTTTTCATGCTGACTCACCATTGTTCTTGTTGATTCATAACTTAGCTCTTACTAGTTATGTTGTAAGGTTGATCATTTAGGTAGGTATTATTTTGAAAGGAAAAAGTCTCCTGCTCAAGAAAAGCTGCAGTCGGGTTTGTCGGCAAAGGAAAAAATGTTGGTCTCATCCTTCATCATTAAGGAACATCATGAGTGTTTTAGCATCCAAATTAGAAGCCTAAAGAACTACCAAGCAATAATGTTATTTACAATTTTTTTCTTCTTTTCTTTTCTTTTTTCTTTTCTTTTCTTTTCTTTTCTTTTCTTTTCTTTTCTTTTCTTTTCTTTTCTTTTCTTTTCTTTTCTTTTCTTTTCTTTTCTTTTCTTTTCTTTTCTTTTCCTTTTTCTTTTTCTTTTTTCCTTTGTCAGCATTGGGTTACAATTAAGGGCAGGTCTTTGATTTTTATTTTTCAGTGTTTCAATATGAACTCTTTTTATACATGGATTAATTGAACATTCCTTCTCTTCTGGCCAGTGGCCAAGATACTCAATTCATAATTGAATTACATATTTAGATATAGAGTTACAGCTTCATTTCATGCAACTTTTTGCTTTGAATTTGTGATTTGCTGCCTATGAAAGGGGAATACCTTCTATGGCAAGCTACTTCCATATGATCCCATATTTCACTGCTATCATGTGCTTACGTAGAGAAGTTAACCTCACTGCTTTAAGCTCATTCCCTTTTGAGGAGCCCTTACAAGTTTCCCGACAGTACGCCAAGACCTCACCGAGAGAAACATTTTCTTTACCTCTGGACAGAGCTGTAAGAAACAGGCTGTACTATACTATACGCAGTTTGTGCTTGATTCTGTTTATTTTTCTGTTTTCTACATGGAAACATTTTAGCAAACCTTCCTGTTGGCTTCTTGGCTATAATACTCCTGAAAACAGTTGACATTTGGTGGCTTGCAGAAAGCAGAGATGAGAAATTTCAGTTAACACAAATTAACTCCAGTGCCTCCAAAAATCTTGATTGCAGGTGTTAAGTCAGTCACAAAGCAGATGCCACAATCATTGTCTGCGATGAACGCCGCTCAGATAGAGCCTGGACAATACTCACAGTTTGTCATAATCTCCTGACCAAAAACATTTTGGAAAATAGGCTAGGAGTAATTTTTAGTCTATGTGAAGTGAATGGTTCACAACAACAAAAGACAAATGTGTCACTTTTTGAAACCAGTCATTGGAAATCATTTTCAATCAGTCAGCCTTGTCAAAAATAGCCTATGAAAATAATGCTAAGAAACACTTTTATTTTGGGAATGGTCTTCACTCCCCAGCCATCAGATATTTTCAAAAAAATGTCATAAAGAAGGATCCAAAGCCAAAATCTTCAGGATGCTTCCAGTCCCACTGGAGTTGTGCAAGTTTAATTCAGTGCTATTCTATTATTATACATAGCATAATACTCACTAATGAAATAATACATTTAAATGCTTTGTCCAAAGCATTGCCATGTATTTTTCTTTGCTGTCCAGATGCCTCTGTTTAAATATCTCCTTCATTCTGTCCTTAAAAACTTTTTATGTTCTGGAGAGGACAGACACTGGCAGCATGTGCTATCTATTACCACTCTAGCTGGGTGTGAGAACTGGAAAAAATATTTATCTTCAAATCAACAGAGTACTTTGGACTCAGGAATTTATTTTTATTTTTCAATTAAAATAGGAACATTAGGTCATGATCTTGAGTTCCAAAATTAAATACATCTTTCTGAAAATACATTTTTCTTTCTCAATTCTATCTCTGTTTTTTCATCCAAATCTATTTGCCAAATATGATGTACATACCTGCATAGTTTCAATATGTCTCTGCTTGTACTGACAGGTAAACTCTTTAGGTTAAAAAAATAAATAAATTAAAAATTTGACTCATTTTAAAGGTATCACTAGCATATTAGATATGTATCTGTTGCTTAAACAATTTTTAAAATGACAGTCAAGTTTTCACTAAGTCCTACAACACAAAACCATGTTATCTTTTTTTGAGAAACGTATATTTATATATGGTTTGCTATTTGCTTTCGAATCATCCATCACTGCTGCTTGGTCACAAATTTTAATTACAGAGATGGTCTCCCAGACCCTGCTAGTAATTAATTGCTGTAACTCGTGTGTGCCTTTGTGAAGCCTGCAGCATGCCTTCAGATAAACAACTAATTAACGCTTTTATACAAGTGAAATGGATTTCCAATTATTACTGTCTTCCCTCTCCCCCCTGTTTTTCACAGGCATTTTGCTCAGGAATTACGGATGCCTCATTGCTTACCAAACTAGATAGCCTCGTGTTTCTTCCTCCACCATTCAGAAATGGCTTAATCACAGCCAGAGCTGCTGCACCTGCCCCCATGCTGCTCTGGCTATGAGAGAAGCCTTTTGAGTGGTAGAAAGAGCTTTTTATATAAAACAAAGGAATCATAAAGAGGGCTGGGGCAAGAATAGCAGTAGCAGTTTATAGTCAGTGTAACAGTGCCAGGGAATCTGCGGTGATGTTGGGAGTCTGTAGAAGTATCTCGGGTCACTAGATTAGCTCAGGCGACTAAAGTGAAAAAATGTGACCACAAGCATCCAGTGCATATGGGTACAACCCAGGAAATACAGAGGAATCTGTAACATGGTGTATTACAAGCAGCAAATAGGTGCAAACTAATCCTGTGACCTGCTTATCTGCAGAAAGCTGGGACTTGATCCAGCAGCTTTGATCCTCTGAGAAATGAGGGAATGCAGCACCGTGTACAGCTAATTTGGTCGAGTTCACCCGGAGTACAGCTGGAGCCCCAGTGTGGCCAGGCTGCTGACCCCAGCTGCTGGGCAGCCCCAGCTCAACTCCTCTGTCAGGAGCTCAGGCACCTTTCAGTCAAGGCAGGTTTTGCTTTCAGAGCTGCGTGACGGAGAAAAAATGAAAGCCCTGCACTCCTTTTGCTCCAAAGAGGGACCCACCTCTCTAGCACAGTAGTTCTCTGTTTCCACCAATGTGTTTGGAAACCTTGACAGCGTTGCACTGGAGCCAGGGGAACTTCGATGCTTTATTTCTCCAACGCACGGCGAGTATGGAACATATTACCTTACCGGGGAAAATCCTGACTTGTAATACTGCTTTGGCACTTCCCAAGTGGTCTTCATGTGCTGTATCCCAAAGCGCCTCCCAGGGTAATAAATTATGTTACCCGCAACCATTATGACCTCGGTAAGATCCACCTACAGTCCAAAATAGCTGCATGTTACTGTCAGCTAATTAGTGGTGGGATTCGTTAACTGAGGAAGTGAGAGCCAGGAAGCTATCCCTTACTCTCTGTGGTGCTATGGGATGCACAAAAGCCATCAAAACAGTCACTGACAGGAGCTCAGACACCCCCAGGAGCTCATTCCCCTGGCCCAGCGAAGGGGCACAGGCACACACAGTCACCCCTAACGCACACCACGTGTGTGGGGCTTTCATCTCGCCCTCCTGCAGCCGCGGCCAGAGCAGCCAGCATGTTAAACTGACTTTAAACCCTAACCCTGAGTAATCTCTGAAGGTGACCACCCTATCTGACTGCCCAGTCCTGCAGCCTGGCACCCTCCTGGCTTGGGATAAAGCTCACGCAGGGCATGTTCCCGGCACAGCCAGGGACTGTTATGTCCAAGCACACTTGGTGGCTTAATATAGCACTAGGCAAACCCAGCTAAGCTGTTTGCTGCCTTTCTGTGAGTCATCTAAGGAGCCCTTCTGGAAAAAGAAATCAAATCGTTCATATTCAGATGTGGAGTGAAAAAAGCATTTGTGCTTGTGCGTGCTGACATTGTTAGTGCCTGGCCTTGATATTTACATGCCCAAGTGATTGATGAAGAGAGGCTGATGCAGGGCTGGAGGGGAAGCATTCAGTTTCTTGTGCTCCAGAGGAAAAGCACTGCCAGCAGCACACAATGGGGGTGATGCTGCTCATGTCCCCCACAGGACATAGCCAGTGCCCCATGATACCCTTCTGGCTGAGAGTGCCCTTCCCTGCAGCCAGAACTGGAGCTGAGACATGAGGGGGATTAGAGGCCATGTGAAAGGCAGGCAGAGAGCAGGGCAGGGACAGGTGTGAGCCTGAACAGCTGTCAGTTGCAAGATATTGCAGATATGCAAGATATGCTCTTGTGGATTGCTCCCTTCATGATTTTGTCTTTCTGCTCCTTCCCAACTTTTGACACCTCTCTGACAGCCTACAGGGCTCTTTGGTATCACTCCTTCTTGAATTTAGAGTCCATCCACCTCTCTTACCCTCCTTTACTCTGTCAGCAACCTTCCCCACCCTCCCACAGGCAGCAGATACCCAGATCCCTGCTAGAGCATTTGTTTTCTCCACATATTAAAAATGCCTTCATGCTTTTTCTTCTCTTCCTCCACTCCGCTCCGCACTGCATATTCTGGAAGTCACCTTCAGACCGCACTTGAGTGTTACCTCTATTGCACAGGACCGGGATCACGTTACAGCTTTCCCCTTCTCACTGAAGATGTGTGCTCTGATTTGAACTTCTCCAGAGTTCAGGGATGTTTGGAATCCAGGCGTTTGGCTTGGACGCCTCTCAGTGCCTCATGTCAGCATCTGGGAGCTGATAGAAGTTGGTCGTGGGCTGGGAAGCTGGGCCTGCAGGATGGACGTGACAACAAATCAAAAAATAAAAATCCTACTACTTTTACAGACAAATTAAATCTGGCCTCACACTGAACTGTGTGGCTTTTTTAAGCACTTTTTGGAGCACCAGTAGTGCCCACCTGGTTGCTGGAAATCCCAACAAGCAAAAGGATCCGGGGGGGTGGGGGGGGGGGGCAGGGTGAGGCCATGCACCCTGGCCTGATGGCAAAGGCTTTCATGGTCCAGTACAGGAGAAGGTGGTGGAGATTGTCACAGAGAGACAACACCAGGCTCCCAGGGACATAGTCACAGCACCAAGCCCCTCAGAGTTTAAGAGTTTGGACTGTGCACTTAGTCACATGGTCTGAATTTTTGCGTAGACCTGTGTGGTGCCAGGAGTTGGACTCAATGATCCTTGTGGGTCCCTTCCAACTCTATGGTTCTAAGCGAGAAGACAATGGGCAGAGCCAGCATTTTGGTTTCACCAAGGCAGGGTTGGACAGCTCAGCTTCGCCCTCAGCTCAGGACCCAACAGGCACATGGGAGGAAGAGGAGACACATTTCCACACACCTTTCAAGCCACAGGCTGCAGGCCCTTTTGGGCACACCCAGCCTGGGCACTGTGGGGTGGCTGGAGCACTGCTGCCCCACGAGGTGCTGGCCCTGTGCCCCCAGCCCAGGCGGTGTCCGTCAGGATGCTGAGCAAACACCTGCCAGCCCAGACAAGCAGAGCTGCAGTTTTCTCTCCTCCTGCTCACAGGAAAGGAAAGCTTCCTTCCTGCCCCTTTCCTTGTCACAGAAAATAGGCAGCCAAGATACTGCCCTGAGACGGCAGAGCACACCGGCGCCCACACAGAGCTGTTGCACCACAGGCTATTTTTAACCTATTTTTAACCTATTTTTGTTGTACACTGGCAGCCGCATCCCCTGCTACTTTCTTCCTTCTCTGTGTCTCTGTATGTCTTTGCATCTCCTTCCTGCTACTGTGAGATGTGTGAACTATATATGGCCTGGGAAATCTGTGGCAGTCAGTATTTTTAACCCGCCCAGGCCCCCAGTTTGCACGCTGCTGTGACGCAGATTACCCAGCTTTGCAAGTTTCTCATGGGAATCCAGGGTGCCCAGCAGCAGCCTGCGATGCTTGGGTGTTTATTTTTTACCCTCAGTGACACAGCTGACATCTCGAGACCTGAGAAGCAGCAGCCCTTCTGCATGACCGGGCAAGGGATGAAGCCTGGCTGCTGCAGAGATGTGAAAGGAGGTGGCTTTTCCATCTGGCCACTTGTCACCAGCTCACCTGGCAGGCTGCAGGCACCCAGAAGTACTTGGTACATAGGCTGCCCTCTTGCACATTTGCTCTGCTCAAAACCTGACAGGAATATGGGCGATGAAACCCTGGTCAAGATACATTCAGAGTATAAAAGACTGAATAAAAATGTAGGAGAAAATATTTGGGAGTCAATCCTTTGAGGAGCTGCACTTGCACAACAGGGCTTAGTTCTTGTTCCTTCTTCCACAACTAAAATTCTCCCTGAGTTAAAAAAAAAAAAAAAAAAAAAAAAAAAAAAAAAAAGTGCTGATGAGGGCAAAAAGTTTCCATATAATTTTTTTTCTTGTTGTCACCTTCCAACTTCTAGTTTATATTAAACGGAGAGAAAGTAAAAGACTGTTTTGAGACTCCATCCTGTCCAAAAGCATTCTTCCTGTAAGAAAGGGCAGGAGCCACTTATATACAGCATGAAAACACATTCTTCTCATGGTGTTATTTCTTTGTTGAAGTTCTTTGAGAAGATAATGTTTTAGTCATTCACAACCTTGTACATTAACAGTCCCTATCAGATTTTATTCTGTGAAGAAATATTGTCTCTCTTTTTCTTTTAATGTTTTTGATGCATAGAGACTCAAATTAAATAACTGCTACCTGAAGTACCTTGTGCGTGAATTTACTACTATAGAAGAATGAACTTGCCTGCCAGCATATATTTGCACATATCTCTCAGTTTCTCTATAAACATGTGCCTTTATTTGCTATTGTCTTCCATACTGTGTTTCCTCAGCAAGCTTCATAACTCTGGTGATGAGGAAATAATTCCCAGTTTCCTCTAAGCCTTTGGGATGCAGGAGATTCTCATAAAGTTTAGTGGGCTTTGGACCAGGCCCTTCTAAAAGCTAATTTTATTTGAGACATTTGATTTTAGGTTCATGAAAGCAACTGCAATTTGTTAAGATTATCCGTTCAAGCTTTAAGTATTTACACAGTTTAAGGAATGCTAATCAGTGTTTATATGGTAATAATTTGACCCCTGCACTGCTCCATTCAATTTATTTTAATTGCGAGTAAGGCACAATATTTCAGTCTGCCAAAAAGTGAAGGGTCCCAGTTATTTTCAGAAAAACCCTAGTTTTAGTACAGTTGCACTAGGCAGTATTATGGTGAAGGCTAATTTCTCAGGGTTTCGATTGGACCTGTGCAGGAAAGCCTCTTGTCCAGGAAACTGTTTTTCATGGATGATTAACTCCTTGGATTTATAAGCATTCACGTAAAACAACACTGAGGACAAGAGTTTAGCAGGATTAAAAGAAAGTGTGAGGTGAGGGTACCTGACCCCAGCAGGTGAGGAACAGGAGACAGATCAGTCCTTGGGATTGTGCTGGCGAATGATACCTCCAGGAATGACATGGGTGTACTGAGTAAAATGCACTCCCAGGTTAGTAAAAAAAATTCAGAATAATATTCTGTCAAAGCTGGAATACAGGATTAGATAAAGCAAAGATTTTATCTTGGGAAGTGGTGATTTTCAAGTGATTTTTACTCATGAAAACTGAAGTTTTTCTTGCTGTATTGAAAGTTGCCTCTAATTGTCATCTTTCTATCAGAGAAGCCCTTAGTTTAACCACACATTATTTTGGGATCAAAATGGTTTTATCATTCCAGAGATACTTTCCCAAGTGTTCCCATGACATGGAGTGGTCAGTGGACTTTTAATTCTGCGGATGCCAATTATAAAACAAGGCACAAGAGGAAGTTCATTTCTGGGCAGAGAGAGCACATCATGGGTGGCCGCAGACGCCACAAAGCCTAAGACTTCAGCCACCTGAGAAATTAAATAATGAACCCTGACTGAGGAAGCTTGTGGGCATTACATCATTTGCACATAAAAACAAAAAATAGATTTATAGGGCACACGGGTGGCTGTGACATCACCAGCAGCCAATCTAGAAGCCTTAGCTACATCCAGCAGTCTAATGCCCTTTAATACCAGTCTTTGTAGACGGGTATCCCGCAGACCTACCTCTGCTTCGGGTGTCTGCTTTTCAGTCGTAGCTGCAGATTGGCTGTGACACGTTGACTTGGGGCTGAATTGCCTAAGCCGCAGCTGCGTGGAGCGTGCTTCGCATCGGAGGCACAGGATGTGTGCTGAGTGTTTTTCAAAGCAAGCATAGCCCCGGAGAGATGAACCGCTGCTGCAATTTTAACGGGGATTGGGAACTGACTAAAGGGGTTTCTGGAGATCTGATGTGCTCGAGACATTTTATTACAGTGGTACTGGCTGCTCAGAAGTGGCGATAGGAGCACTATGGTTCATAAATTAACCTAAAGAGTTTCTAACAGCATGAAAAGCAATTATCTGTAAGAAAGGATTGCCTGTTACGGAAGCCAGAGAGCAGTGCCGGGCAGCGTCCAGCCCGCAGCCAGCGGTGGCAGACGGCATTGCTGCGGTGCTGCTGCTGGCAGCAGAGAGAGGGGAGCCCTAGGACAGGCGTGGAGTGAAGGAGGAATGGTGGGGGAACCACAAGGTTTCCGGAGAAGGGGCATCATCAGGCATGGGGGTAGCTGCTGGCGACAAGAGGAGGGAGGTGGGAGGCACTGCGGTTCTTGGGGACTGTGGTTATTGCTCCACGCACACAGAGAGCAGCTGTAGAGTCCACGTGCAACATGTCTGTGCCGCTTTAGGCTCTGCACAAGTGTGCCCTCGCCCTAAAACACTCCCTTCATCTGAGAGAGCGTGCTGGACCACGACAAGTTCATATTCCTGAAAAAGCCCCCCCGCACACTGACCCCCGGCCGTCTTGCTGAAAGCGTCTCCGAGCTTTCTTTAATTAAGACTTTGATTTGGGCTCCAGCATGAGAAAACAGACACGGTCCAGTTCCAGCGCCCAGATCCCCGTGCGCTGCCAATGCAAACCAGATGTCAGGGCTGGCTCGTGGCATGCTTGCCGTGCAGCAGCCATAGCCTCCTCCCGCACGCCACCGCAGGGCAGCAGGCAGGGCTCAGCCCGCTCACTCCTGCCGGGATGTGTCTCCCTGTCACAGTTAGCCTCAAAACACGTTCCCTGGCCTTTGATGTCCTAATGCCTCTCTCCTCACAGTACCAAAAAATAAAAAATAAAAATAAAGGAGGAAGGAGAAAAAGAAGCGCGGTGCCAAGGCCCGCAGGTACCCCGTGGGGCCTGGCGGCAGGCCACCCACGATCTTGCAGGGTGGCTGAAGGCCAGCTCAGGGACAGGCGGGTGACACACGTGTCTCAGGGGGCCAACTGAGCGGCCAGGACATGCTCAAAACAACGGGATGTGAAATAAATGACTTCCTCCTGCCGGGGCTGCTGCTGGGTCACGCAGGAAGGGGGACAGGATTATCACTGCAGGAAGGAGAAGATGCATTTGCTGGTTACAAATTTTACAGGAATAGATAAAAGAAAAGGCTTTTCCTTCAGTTTTCCTGAACTTCCTCCACCTGCCTCCATCCTTTTTAAATAACCATCACAGAAGGGCCCATAAAGCCGTGGTCACAGTCCAGTGACCAGGGCAGGAGGACACCCAGAACAAAGTGAGGTGAGGGTGGGCAGAGCTGGACGCAGCTGAGCTGTGCAGGTGCTGCTGGAGCCATCCTGGTGATCTTTCAGAGGCTTTCCAGGCTTTCCTCCAGGTGAGGATTGGGGAACATTTTTGTGGTAGAGGAGGTAGCTGTCAGTAGGGCTGCTGGCACAATCCGGAACATGGCAAAAGAAGATGAAGTCTGGGACCAAACTGTGGTGGAAGTGTATGAGGCAAGAGGAGACTGATTAGCGGCAGGCTGTGGGGGCTTCACCCCTTCCCTGCCTTTCCTTCTCTTGCCCACTCCAGCACCATGTGATGTGGGAATGCAGACAGCCCCTACCCCATTAGATGGAGATTGGCGTCACTGTCTGTCCCACTGACTGTGACCTTCATGCTCCAATCCTGGAATTGCCTGCATGCTTCTGATTGTTTTTGGAAATTTATTTGAAAAGGTTTCATTGCGCTGACCTGCCTCCATCTTCAGAGAAAAGCCCCATCAGTTTCCTCATCACTTTTTAACAGTAAATTCATTTTCACCTGGCTCTAGGTGATGTCAGCAGAACCACCAATGCCTGCAAGAAAACTAAGTAGTTTGTAGGATCCATAGGGAATGCAGGAATACAATGCCCAGCAATAAGTAATTACATGTCCAGACATTGCTGGGTAATCTATGAAAACAGAAGTGGTACAGGTTAATGCTTACATGCTGGAGTTCTCTGACAGCCAGTTGTTGTGGCTTCAGAAGCTGCAGTAGGAGCCTCTCCATAGGCAGGTGTGCTGAAATCCTAGAGTTACTGTCAGGGAACTGGAACACTCTTGCAATGCCTGACAATATTCCTTTCCTAGATTATGATGGATAAATTGAAGCATGAGGCTAATAAGTCACATCTTACCAAGTTTACTTTAGGCTTCCATATTTAATAATGACTTTTGCAGGCAGACAGGTTTAGGTTTTGGTAATGAATAACTGGCAGCAAATTTTCCAAGATTGTATCTGTATATGGATGTGTGACCATGGCTGTGTGTCTGGAAGGTGTGAAGCACGTGTGAATTTGTGCTTGCTACAGGGGATATTTAATGGAAACAGTGGCAATAACAGCATGTAAGAAAAATACCCTCTAGGTGAAAATTATAGAGATCCACCTACATAGCTGCACATACATGCTCTTCTAGGGCTTGCTATTATGGATGTTGTACCCAGGCTAAATTAAAATAATTGGTTGCAACTAACCTTATAACCAACTAACCTTATACAAATAGAGAAAAACACAATTTTTATTTATTTTTTATTACATTTACTTATCATTCTTTGATACATGTTAGAAAGGTCAACAAGTAATTCTTGGACCAGTAAAACTTGGCTTATTTTAAAAGTTTACTTGTCTTACCAATGTAATGCCTTCTATTTCTAATTTAACACTAAAAAGACATACTTAAATATACATTTTAAAACTCCCTTAGGCCAAGTTACTTGGATTTATGAATTGGAAGCAAGGATATAACACAACTTAATTCAGGCTCCAGATATAGTTTAGCAAGCTTCTTCAGAAAGTCAATAGATATGTAAGAACAGCCTATTGCTCACAGAGATCTAGAACTTCAATTGATTGGCAATATAACATAAAATGCTAAGATGTAGTGATTTTGTTTGTTTGGTAGTACTGTTTTGTTGTTGTTGTTTTGTGTGTGTGTGTGTTTTTTTTAATAACATTTTGTAGATAATGTGTCCCATATCTGTTGCACCTCATCTTTATTTCCATCCAAAACTCATGTTTCTGTGAATCTGTTATTCTGTAGTGTGGCTCCTTTTGAAAGAAGCGTGATAAGAGAAAAGTGAAACCCTCGTATCCTCTAGTTGTCAGAGGTAAAAAATATTAGTTTTTATTTTGCTGTATGGAGCAAGATTGCCTCACAGAACAGTTTACAACACCGAGCTTTCTTACATTCACACTCTCTTTGCCTCTGTTTTTCACTTTCTGCCATGGGATTGTTTTAGAATTTCCCATTTTCTAACAAATCTGCATGTTGCAGACATGTTGCAAACACTGCCTGCACCAAAACAAACAAAAAAAATCACAAGCTGATTTTTCTTTACAAGACATATAAAAGTAATTCAGGGACAAATGTGCTAAGCAGTAACAATATAATTGGAAAAAATGTGATGTTTTACATGGTAAGAGGTAAATTAAAAATTAGTCTTTGCCCGAAACAATACTCACAAGAGACACTTGCAGAACTCCTGTGCAGGTCTGCTTGGGGATCAGGCAGAGGACTTCACGTCTGTGCTATCCCATTCCTGAGAGACTCCAGCATAACCTGAGCAGCTCTGAGTTTCTGTTTTCCATGGCATGAGGAGAGGTAGCAACTGGCTTTATGACTCCAAACTGAGGAAAATGTTGAAGTGCGTCCCAAGTTAAGCACTTGAATAATCATGTTACAAGTCAAATGTTCATACAGAACTGCTTTACAGTTCTCATAATATTTGGCTCATAATATTTGGTGTTTGGCCAAATGCATAAATTAAAAATTACTTATCCGGACTCCTAAGGACACTTTTTTTTAATTATTATTATTATTCAGAGTAGATATAATTTATATATCTTTTGATTGCCTCAAAGACCTGTCTTTAAGAGATGCTGATTCAAGGTGTCGCTTCAATTTCACAAATAAGATGACACAGGAGGGCTCGCTATGAATCCAGTGTACAAGCACCAGTGTGTTAAGTTCACTGTCTGTACAATGACCATAATAGAAAAAAGGTTTAGGGAGAACCACTGCTTCTAAGACAATTCCCCTTCAAAGTCTGTTAAGAGTCGAGAGTGTCTGCTGGTCTTCTTAAACCAAGGAGAGTTGCTCAAAAGTCTCCACGGGCAGTGCCTCACAGCTGCCCAGGGTGTGGGGGGGGTGTCCTCTCTCTTACCCTGGGCAGTAGCGCTGGGGCTGAGGACCTCTTTGTGATGCACAGTATAAACAGCATTACTGCTCCTGCCAGCTTTGGGGCTGTGCAGACCCCATGGCCAGCTCAGAGGTAGCTCCTAGGATGCTCCAGCAATGGCTGGGAACCCCGAGCTAACATGCCCATAGCACCAGTGTTTTTTTGTTTTTGTTTTTTTCCCAGTGAAGACAAGGCACAGTACAGAATGTCACCCAGAAGGATCAGCCCAAGAACATCATTCCCCTGAGAACTGAATAGCCTTTTGAGCTAGACAAGTGCCTTTGGCTGGAAATGCCCTGGCAAGCACATTACCAGCAGTCTGCTCCCACACTGGCAATGGGACCATCGCTAACAGAAGGACAGCCCCCTCCCCCTGCCCCCTGCATGTCCTGCTTTAGGTTTTACTGTAATAGAAGTAAACTTTAAACTCTTTTAAGAGTTAAAATAATTTCCGGATCTTGAAAGATGAGAAGATGAGAGACCAGAGTCTAGTAACTAAGGCAAATGCAGCAGCAGGACTTGCTTTTGCCCCTTCTTGCCCTCGAGCCTCCACCTGAGCTACAGGGACCAGCTCTGAGAATGAAAGCCCACTGGTGTTTCCATCACTGCTTTGTATCAGCTGAGCTCTCTCTGAAGGGACAGGGGGAAGGCAAAAAACTTCAGCTACTATTATGCTTGTTACAGGGATTTTCAGAAACTTGAATGGCTGTTTCTTCACTCTATAAATTGCCTTCTATTGCCAGATTATAAATTACCAGTATTATTATACCTCTCCTTTCAACATTGACTATACTCTTTGCCCGCTGAAATTAAGATGGAAAAATAGGGGGAGGCACAAACACTGTTTTCCAAGGCCTGTTCTCATGTTCTCAGGATTTTGTGCCCAATAGCTTTCTACTCAGTGAGGCATTAAAATGCTGAGCTTTCAAGCCAGTAAGTTGCAGAAATGATCCGCTAGTCCCCTCGGCACAGAATGAGCCTGTCCAGCTGGACCATTTCTACATATGCTGTCAGGCAGAGAAAGATGTCCACCAATTGTCACCTCCTCCTTTGGCTTCTGAGGCAACTCTGCATAATTCACTGAGTGTGCATAGATGCTGCTGGCACTCACAGCAGTGCAAACATCAGGGAGGAAGGCAGGCACTACCAGAGGAAACAGAGCATAATGAGAGCAAAGCTTAGCACCCTCCCACATATGTGTACGCACGCACACGTATACACCCGCGTTGTGAAATATAAGAAAGGAGGAATGGGAGGGCAATGAAGCATAGCGGGTGTCCAGGGAGAAGGGGCTTGACTGTTGTGGCTTCTTTTCAGCCGCGAGGATTTAATGCAACGTTAATCTCTGGTGCTCTTGACGTCTCTGATCACAGTGGTCTAATTGCATTCGAGTCGGCGTTCCTAGCGCAAACATCTTTTTTTCTGTGGGAGAATTGGTTCCACGGGAAGAAAGACCCTGCAACTCAGCTGGATGCTGATTTTTATTCTCCAGTTAATTAAAGCAGAAAACTCTTTCCACCCTTGAATGACAGGGGAAAAAAAAAAAAAAAAAAAAAAAACAACTCAGGAACTCAGAGATCCCTGAGGTTATTTTTAATTTGCTTGATCTCTGGCATTTAAAAAGAAACATAAAAGTTACCAACTTAAGTGTGTTAAAAAAAATAAGAAATTGAACACAAGGAAAAGATTTCAAATAGATTATCAGCCAACTGCCTGAGAATCAAACCTTCAATCAAAGCCAATTTGGCTCAGCAGCAGCAAGCAGCAGTCTCTCTGGATGGACACAATCTGGTACCTGTTGCTGCGATCACATCATATTCCCCAATTTATCCAGGACCAAATAGATCCAATACTTCACAAAAGTCACCAGTGAAGCCCGAGACTCCTGCCTTGCCTTGCTGTGACACCTGTCTCTGCCAGCAGTAGGCTTGCACTTTCAGGGCTGTGTGCTGAAGCAGCTGCTGCATTTTGCACAAGGTGTAAAAAGTGCTTTTTCTTTAGAAAAGCCACTGTAATGGTTGGAAATACAGGTTTGCAGCTTCTTTTCAGCCACAAGAGCACTGACCAGAAGTGTGACCAAAAGAAGACCTCAGGCCTTTTAATTGTTTTCCAAAGCAGTACTATTGCCCTGTAAGTTTGTCATTGTCATTGAAGAAAACAGAACTGTAGGGTCTAATTTAAAAGCAGGCAATGCGTAGATATGCTGAGCTGTCAGATAAAATGAGAGGAAACCAGCTACTCTAATTTTATCTTCCTAAAATGTTTTTCTCTGCCTGATTTTCAATAGGACAGCTGTAAGGCAGCAAAGCTGGATGCCCATCTAGCTGTGTTCTGACCCCCTGCTCTTACAGAGCTCGTGGCAGCAGGCTTTGGAGTTAAGAAGCTGCGTCCCTACTTCAAGGGATGAGCTACTCATCAATACATTTCTGCTGCATGTGAGAACTGATGAGCAAAGTGACATTTCTTAGCACCTCTGAAACATGACTGGTAACTGTTTGCAAAATCCCAGTGGAAGGAGCAACTTATTGGGAATATTATACAGCAATAACAAAACATGAGTACTTGCCTAAACCATAATCTTCTTTGATCCAAAATATTGCCAGTAAATATGGTTTATCCATCAACATGGTTGTTATGCGTGGCTGACAGTGGAAGTCCAACTGCTGGAAAATATCCTCCATGCATGCTAAATAGCAGCTATGTATAAGGTAAAATTGTTTATTGTTGAAACAGTCATAGAAAAATGTCCAAATATTTATTGTCCAGAAAAATGTACTTATTACAATGTATTTACTGTGCAGCTTAATGTTGTTTTAGCATGGTCATATGAATAGGATTTAAAGCCACATGGAAAAAAGTTCAAATGAGACAAAAAATCATTACTGTATAGAATAAATTGAGAGTGCAAAATCATTATTTTTCCCTTCAAGCTGTGGTTTCTTATGGCCTGCTGGAGCTGACTAGTAACCTGAAAGCTGAAAAAAAATACCATGCAAACTTAAAATGTGTATCTGAACACTTGGGGTAAGCCATCCCTTGTGCCAAGTTCTCTTTCACATATGTTTCATGAGAATTGATTGCCTTTGTGATTTTTATCCTAGCTGAAACAAATGCACATGCTGTTCTTATTTGTATGAATGGCTAATCCATTTTAATATGCTGTTTTGACACATGTACATGACTTTTGCAAGTTAATAGAGGTGACTCACATCTGTCATGCCTTCCCTTTGGTACTTTTTCCTCCATACTGGATTGTATTAAGGATAACAGGGAACTATGTCCTTGTGCCAATGCTAGTGATGTGATTTTTTTGAGGCCTGATATGGATCAGCTTGGTACAGTACCAGTAACCCCGACTTGCATCCCTTCTGGAATGACCCTTTACAAAATCACCAGTGTATGAAATTCCTTTAGGCATTTTATCTCACTTCCTCAGCTTGCCCCCAGAATGTCTTCTGCTGGAACTTCCTGCATGGGAGTAAGGATGGGGATAATTTTTTGTACAGGGAATAGGGAGATTCATAGTGACTCCGCAGAATTGTTTCTTGCCTCAAGGCAAGGGTCAATCAGGCATAAAGTGGCAGCTGAGAACATTTCTTTCATGTTTTATTTGTACATGTCTATACCACCTCTCTGGACGTTAAGTATTTTCTCTGAAAACAACTATCTGTCCTAGCAAATGTCCCTCAAGTTGGTCCATTAGCCAATGGAAAGAGTCAAAGAAAAATGCTGACTTGGCCTTATCTTATGCACCTAATTTTGGTGTCAGATTCAGAGCAGGAGCCTGCAGTGGGAGCTGTGAATCAATGTTTGGAGGATCATCTGCCAGTCCCCAGATTACAGTGGGAGTCTGTGGAGATTCACCTTGGGCAAGATGTGGGTTTCCTCTCTGAAGAAGTCAACGGTTTGACTGAATTCAAATCCGTGCTCCTAAACTTGTAATCAAGATATTCTCAGGGAAGAAGGTAATCTCATGCTGCAAGGGATTGGAGAACATCAAAATAAGAGTAATCAAACTATAAGCTTTGGGGGGGGAAAAACTGCTAATGGAAACTGAATATTTTCCTGAGCCCTGATTGTTTCCATCTGCACTACACCCTGGCCATCCCATGTAATTGTAACCGATTAGCAGGGAGGAGGAAAACAATTTTCCAGAAATATTTTGCTTCACTCATGCAATAAGTACATTCCGGTTCACGATTACTTTGTATGTAAAAGCCAGATCCTTCTGTATTTGTATGAAAAGAGTTATCTAAACAGGGGCTGCGTATAATGTATCCGCCAAGGTGCTGACCACATGAATACCCTGTGACACAGATTTGGCAAGAATGAGATTAGCCCTATTATCTTGGCCAGGTTCCAGAGTAAGTAACTAAAGCTGGACAAACTAATTTTCTCGCAGTTTTTGTAGGAAAGACGCAGAGCATGATGTGCTGCTTCATGTTTTATGTAGTTGTTCTCAGTATGCATGGAGATATAGAATACTGCAGCTCTCCAGTAGTAGAAATGACAATGTCACAACAGGGCAAGCACACCTTCACGTATGCATCCTCTGACACTTTCCTAGTGCTGCTTAATAGCTGCTTCTGCCCAGTCACACAAGGGGAAGGTATCTGTTCCCAAAGCAGCCTTCACCCTGGCATACTTTCTACTGACTTCAGCAAATTACCTGCTTGCAAAGTTGCTGAATGGATCTAAGGGTAAGTTTGTCCTAGGACTCTTCGGTATAAGAGATAGCTTACAGTGTGCTGAAACTCATAATAATATAATATACATAATATACACTACTAGATTTGAAGTTTCCATTTAATTTTTTCCTGGTGTTGTTGGGCATCTGTCAGTTGGATAGGTTGTTAATGTTGTGGTAGGTGGCACTAAGTGTCTGCACAGGGGGGTCTAGGATCCTTTAGGCAAAAGGTCCACCCCCAAAACACACCCTGCATGTGCCTTTGTGTAGGTGAAGACTTCATGCTAATAGCACATGCAATTGGCTCTGTTAGTTCTTTTAAGAGAGCTGCTGGATAAATGGAGCTGGGCATGAACAAGGGAGACTCTGCGTTGGTCCCTGATTAGAATCAGTGCTTGAGACAATGCTGGTCTTGGAGAGCAGGCATTGGCATTGAGTTAGGATTCCTAGGAGATGGAAATGACTTTTTTTCCCAGGGCTACCACTCCCATTAGCTGGAGACACGAACCCCCCCCCCCCCACCCTTGCTACAAATTTGACTTGATATCAGACTCATTACTCAAGTTTCCTTCATTCAGGCAGTTTGACAGGCAGCAGAATACTGGCCAAACATCAAGCAGTGGGTATAACCACCCTGCAGCTAGGATCACCAAGTTTACTAGCCAGTCTCTCTCCATAAACAAAACACTTCCAAAAGCATAGTGTTATGCCTTTGCCAATTAGCTACATAGATAACTGTACATATTTCATATGTATGCACAGTAACCATTGTGTACAAAAATTGTTGACCACACAAACATCCTCATCATTGCTACTGGAGCTCATTCATTTCGCAGGCATTTTCAGCTAAAGCTGCAGGTTTTGGGCTAGCTGGTTTGTAGACCTCTTGCTTTCATTAACCTGTCAACATCCACAGGACTCAGCATTACTTGGCATCACTGTTTCACGCAGAGCCTGTAGTAGCTGACAGGTTCCCTGCTAGTTGTCACATACCATTGTCCTGCGCAGCAATGCCTCAGCTTATGTCCCAGCCGGTCTTTTACCAAACTAGTGTTTTCTGTGCAAATAAAGCCTAGATTTTATCCCAAACCTGTACTATTTGAAAATCAAATTGCCATTAGATGCAATGCTGCAGCACAGCATGGGACAGCCTTGTCATGTCTGGCACAGGCTGCTGCTCTGTAAATCCCTCTGTCCTGGAGGACGAGTGCTCATTTCAGGGCAGGTCAGCAGTGGCTCTCCCTCTAAATGTCCCCAAAGGGAAGGAAGCACGGGGCTTCTGCCAAGCCTCCCATGTGAATGCTGCACAAGAGCCTGGAGCAGGCTGCTAGAAATCAGCCCACACTCGAGGTGGACTCTACCAAATGTTTCTTGTACACTGATGAGTACCCTGGGCTAAGCAGCAGGAAAAAACGGGGGAAAAAAGAAAAAGAAAAGAAAAAAAAAAAAACACACACGAAAAACAGTAAACAGGAACCATGCAAGATTCACTGTTCCATACAGTTCAGTTAAGCTTCATCCTGACAGTGAATTTGTTTTAATATGATGCCAAAGAGGAAATGCAGAGGTACAAGTTCACGTGAACCGAAGTGAAAGAAAGAATCACAGAATCTGAGAAAAGCCCAGGTTGGAAGGGGCCTCAGAGCTCAGCTGATCCAACCTTCCCTGGTGAAGAACGAAGTTTGGTTTTAGCAGTAATGATGATAAATATCACACTTTAGCACAAAACTTTCCTAAACTCCCTCTGACATGAAACTAAGTATTAAAAAAATGTCTATTTTAAATGTAGGTTTTAAAAACTTGGAAGTGGCCCTAAACCAGGATATGCTATAGCTTTTTAGTAAAGAAACTTTTGGCTTACCTCTATATATTTCTTAATATTAAATCAGTCAAGGCTTTCACTGGGAATTGTCTTGAAAAGTCATTTTACAAAGGCTGTAAAATCTGTTTGATTTGATTAATTTTAATTACAAATAAAATAAAATAAAAGTCATCTAAGTCATCTTTGCTTCAGTCATGTTGTAACCATTAGTACTTCTTAATACTGCTTAAGCAGGGATTTAGATGAAAGACCGTATGGAATATGGCTTTTGTTAACATTAGGAGAGCCACTGAAATTCCATTCTTTCAGTTTTAGATCTGACACTTCGTGCAGGCTAATACAAAGTCCCAACGCGTACATGCAAGTACATGCAAAAAACAATGCAGTCAAAAGAACTGGATTGCAAATTAGTTAAAAATTACTTTTTAAAAGTAGAGCAACTGTGTCAGTTCATGCCCATTTAGTTTCCCACCCCTTCCATTCATATATTTTATTTGCAGTTCAGGCTCTCTGCTTTTTTATTTAGTTAAATAGAATATTTTATTCAAAAATTATCCATGTGCCAACAACTAATGAAATCCAAAGCTTTTCCAGCTATGGACAAACATCCCATTTTCAATGGGCCAAATTCACCTTCTGATGAAAACCCAGGATGAAATTACACCACACATAAATGTTATCCAATATACACAGCAATTTTGCCTCAGTGTCATCAATTCTAAGAGGCTTGTGCCAAACACAAAAACACAAAAAAGGAACTGATGTAAAAAAGGCAGTTTTCCAAACGTCCTAAAAGTTTATGATGTCAATTTATTATACAACCAATAACAGAGAGCATTTCCTTGGCCATATTATTTTAACTTCTGGGGGCACGTGTTGCATACTCGAATCTCAGCCTCCATCTCAAGTCAGAGATGTGGCATGATTTAGATAAATAATATTCAAAATACTGTTGGCCACTTTTTCTCTGACATTACTTTATCTTAATGGTATGCTATACTTATTGGTGAAAGAAACATCACATTTTTCCAAGTGCTAAATACCTCTGTGGTGCACATCTATCCCTTGTGTATTATTTCCTGCTTTGCTATTCTTTGTTTCAAGCAATATTCCCTTGTAGCTGCTGGAAACCCCAGCAGACTGGTAAGATACATCTCAAGCCTTTTTTTTTTTTTTTTCTTTTAACTATGAAATTATGGTAATTTTTAATGCATAATTTCTTTATGTGAAAAGGCAATTCCAAATACTGAAAATATGATTTTGGGTATGATAAAAAAGTTCATAAGTCTTACTCGAGGCTGAAAGTGACAAAGCATATTTGGAAGCTGACTTTTCTAAGCTTTGCTTCTTTTTTTCTGGTGGAAGAGAAATCAACCACAGACTTCTGACTTTTGCAGAGGGAACACACTTGTATTTCATAATGTAAGTTCTGTTTTCTTCTGCTGATATATGTTTTCTTTTTCAACCCACTATCAACATTTCAATAATTTCAGATTAAAATGATGCCTTATAAGAACTTAATTTTTATAAGGCTTTTATTTATTTATTTATTTATTACTTATCTTTTGTTTCTATGAAAGCATGCTACCAAATCAGATCTCCACAATAAATCAAAAAATATACATTGTAATAATTATTCATCTGTTTAGTTTTTCTCAGAGTTCAGGAACACATTGATTACTATTAGCATGCAATTGTTAATGCACAGAAAGACAGACACGCAGAGAAGAAGCATGTAAAGACAATAAGGAATACAATTATTCATAGTATCAAAGTGGCTGAGCCATAGCAATCAGAGAGCAAAACTATATCATGGTCCATGTTTCCATATTAATAACCAGAATAAAATAGATAGAAGGGTTGCTCAGGCCATGTCTAATTGAGTTTTGACTACAAGGGTGGAGATTTCACTTCTCCAGATGCCTGTTTCAATGTTTGATGGCACTCGGAAGGGAAGGGAAGGGAAGGGAAGGGAAGGGAAGGGAAGGGAAGGGAAGGGAAGGGAAGGGAAGGGAAGGGAAGGGAAGGGAAGGGAAGGGAAGGGAAGGGAAGGGAAGGGAAGGGAAGGGAAGGGAAGGGAAGGGAAGGGAAGGGAAGGGAAGGGAAGGGAAGGGAAGGGAAGGGAAGGGAAGGGAAGGGAAGGGAAGGGAAGGGAAGAAAAACACAACTCCTAAATGGAGCTTTTCTTCTTACAATTTGAATCTGTTGCCTCTCATCCTACCAGATGTCCTGTGCTCCAGTCCTTGACCAGCTTGGTGGCTTTTGCTGGACTCAGTCCAGCACATCCATGTCTCCCTTGTACTGGGGAGCCCAGAACCAGACCGAGCCCTCCAGGTGTCTCATCAGTTCTCAGCAGAGAGGAAGGACCACCTCCCTCAACCGCTTTGCCTAACACAGCTCTGTACGAGGTAGAGACATTTATGTACTACTGCAGAAGTCAAAGGGTCTATTGAACTGTTCTTTGCTTAGGTAAAATGATTAAGCAAGGGCAAAAAGTAGGGGTGAAAAATGACTTTGAATACAAGACAGAGTAGGATTACTGGAAATATAAACAAAAATGTATTTGCAACAAAAAAAAATGTTTTGAATACCTCTCAAAATCACTTCAGAAAAAATAGCAATGTTACGTAAAAACAATATTGCAAAAGTCTGATGGACATATAAATTTTATTCTGATTTCAACATAATAGTATCAGAAGATGAAAGAACGATACTGTAGTGAAATTGGCATCAGGATGATCACAGCTGCAAAATATCCAATAATTCAAGTAGAAAATAAAGGCCAGAATCTTAATGAGCAATTTCAAAGCAAAAATATGAAACCTGACAAATCAAGAAACAAACAAAACATACTTTCTACATGCATACAAGAAATGTGTAATTTTCCTCATGAGTTTTACCTGGAAAAATCAGAAGTTTCAATGTCTCTTTTTTCCTGCTTTCAAAGAAAATCTTCTAGGTCATCCCATTCAACTGTTTACAGAGAGTTTGTGCTAAACAGATGTTAATGACAAAAAAATACACAATGAATTAAAATCAGCCCCTTCAAATTGCTGAGACGCCTTAGAGATGCCTTACAATATTTGTTCTCCATTCACACAGATGGTCTTGGGGAAAAAATATAGTCAACTCTGGGTCGGTAATGTGGAAAACGTGCATGTGTACACACTTGTGCACACGCAAACATATTTAATGAACCTTTTAATATTGGCTTAACTGTCCTTTTCCCTCTTTGCCTCAGAACACATAGGGGAAAAAAAAAAAGATGACAAACCTTTTAATTTCATTACACAATGATGACCTCTACCATCACCTCTCTGTTGCCCTCCAAAATAGAAGGCCAAACTCTAATCAGGTTTGCAAACCCCTTAGAAATGTCTGAGTTACTGAAATCACTGGTGGTAGAATCATTGCACAACCAAATTACATGAACTAAGATCCCTCTTAGCCCCAAAAATCCTGGCTTAGGGAGGGCTTGCCTGCTTTCCATGAGACTTCACACTTTCACCAGCTGTCAATATCAATTTGCCATTGCAGCAATATGAAAGACTGTGAGAGCCCTGTATGCATGTCAGTGCATAGTGAACAAGGCAAGGGGGGGTGGGGGGTGGGAATTATATAGAAAACGTCCCTTACGTGGACAAGGATTTGGAAAGTGAAATGACTGGCCTGGGGGTTACAAACCAAAGGCAGCCCAGTCCCACTGCTGGTTGGGCCTGTGTTCAAGCCTACAGTCACGTATTTCTTGCAGGAGAAGCTCCTCCACTATGGTCTAGAGACTCTCGCAGACTCTTTGATTCAACCAGTATGGTTGCTCATAACAATTTCATTAAACTATTTCTGTGCTGTCTCTTGCTTGTTAGCCTTTCCCCTGGTAGAAGACTATGTTGAAAATAGCATGTTCTGTGCTCCACTCCTAAAACAAACAACATGCAGATAAATATGGTGCAAAGCACTTACCACAACTGAAAAATAAACTTCTAACCACAGTGAGGGAGGGGAAAAGAGCTGGGTATTTTGTGGTCCTTGAAGGAAATTGAAATCTGCTTTTTGGTGGAGACATGCTTCAAAGGATGAAACCCATCAAATGGGGAAAAATGTCTCTTTTTCTTGGGTATGCACACAGCACATATTAATGGTTGCCATAAGTTAAATGGGAAGTATTATTGATATTATTGTCTGTTTGTTATTAAATAAAAACATTTAAGCTTTGTTCTCTTCTCCAGTGGATTAAAGAAAGACATCACCCTGAATCAAATCCGATCAAGTTGCTTTTTAGCATATCATGCCTTTCTAAAATACACTTCAGACAGTGGCTGCTGCAAAACATTTTGTTTAGTGCCTTGTTTATTATTGTTTTTCTAGAGGAAAAATTGTCCCAACTGTAATTTATTTTTCTCCAGAATTCCAATGGTCTGCTATACTTTAAAAGAAAGCAGATGATAAAGCCTTCTTATAAAATTTGGGGTCTTCTCTAAGATACTTCACAAGCAAACTGAAAGAGTGAAAGAAATAGAAAGAGAGAGAGAAAGAAACACAGGGAAGGAAGGAAGGAAGGAAGGAAGGAAGGAAGGAAGGAAGGAAGGAAGGAAGGAAGGAAGGAAGGAAGGAAGGAAGGAAGGAGAGGAGAGGAGAGGAGAGGAGAGGAGAGGAGAGGAGAGGAGAGGAGAGGAGAGGAGAGGAGAGGAGAGGAGAGGAGAGGAGAGGAGAGGAGAGGAGAGGAGAGGAGAGGAGAGGAGAGGAGAGGAGAGGAGAGGAGAGGAGAGGAGAGGAGAGGAGAGGAGAGGAGAGGAGAGGAGAGGAGAGGAGAGGAGATTTTAGTTCAGTTGATATAGTTAATGAGGTTAGGGTTTTTTTTAAATCTAAAATGACTAGGTTTTCTAGACTAGCATTCATGTAAACATTCAGAAAGATGTTTGTGTGTGTACTTCAGAAATCCCCAAAAGGATTATAAGAAAATAATTTATATATGTTATTGAACCAGACATTCTCATGTCTTCACAGACTCTCAGATGATTCATGTCCTTTCCTAATTACAATAATGCAGTAGACTTTTAGCCACTAGTCAGCAGGGCTGGCTTGGGCTGGTGACCTGGAGATGAAATGTTTACTGCCAATCTCCTGGGCAACCATCTCCCCCTACAGGCACCTTTAAATAAATCTTCCATTCCGTATTTTCAAAAGACACCGGAAATATGTCATTTGAGGCTACCAAGAATACTTCCAAAAATCCTTTTGTGTAAAGTTTGTTTTCACAAGTATTCTGCATAATGCAGTCAAAGTTTTCTTTCCTTAAATTTTAAGTAACTTGCAGATCTTAACATGGTTTTCTTCTTTTCATTTCTCAATGTCTTATGCCATAGACTGTGGCATGGCACTTTGCCCGTGACCATTCCTGCTTTAGACACCGCTTAGGCGCATGAATCCCAGCTGTCATCTCTGCTACAGGGAGGAACCCAAAAGGCTCTACATGCTCCCCTTCCAGCTTCCTCTCCACACTGCCTCCCACACTGCAGGTAACCATACATCTGCAATCCCCATATTAAAACTGAATGTTAAGAGAAGAAAAAAAAAAAAAAAAAAAAAAAGGAAATATAAAACAGCTTCTAGTCTAAGCTACTAAATACAATTTTAAATGAGGTGTTATGGGAGTAAATTGTTCTAGCCCAGCGTACATGCACACAGAGTATTTATGCATAGAAAAATCAACATGAGAAAACAGAACCCAGCACCAAGCTATGTTCTTGGAGATCAGCTCATAATCTCCATGTTTAATATTCCCGAAAGGCAATGCTTAATGTTCCTATTGGTTTCATTTAAAGACATACCCAACTGTTTGCAAAACTGCCATATAAAAACTATGGTTCCCGTTCTCTATGCCTTACTCAGGCTTTTGTGAAACTAGTTACTGGATTTTTTTCTATCTCTGTTAAGGAATTCAAAACAGCAAATTCATTTTATATGTGCAATCCACTCACAGCTTTGTTTTTTCTTAAACTTCTGAACCATACATACCTATCACAGACAACTGTAACTCTGTGTGACTATGGTAAAAGCAACAGCAATGCTCCTTCTGCCATGTGCAGCGAGCTCATCCCTGGGTAGAGGAATGTCTCCGCAGACACTCCCCCATCAGGATCTGAACTTTGAGTTGACACCCATCATGTTTCCCTTGCCAGTTCAAAACCTGTGTTCTAGGCTCATCACATCGCTGCATCAGGACTATCCATGGCATCATCTCCATACACTAGTCAAGCTTGTCTGAGGCAATGCAGCTCATCAACCAGTCAAATGTATGACAGCTCCACATTTGGAGGAATTGGGCTTGGCTGGTACCTGAAAATCCAAAGTCTTTACATGACTTTCATTGCTAACAACCACCAGCACAGACTTGCACATCCCTCATCTCTGATAAAAACAGGACATTTAAACCAGAGGGAGAAGGAAAGAAAAGCTCTTGCTTTTCCCTCGTCTCCCAGCTAGATGTTTTCAGACTCCCGTGGGGAAGTCAAAGAGCTCTCCTGAAGAGAAGGTTCTTCAGAAAGTTCTCTTGAAAAGACCCTGTTCTCATTAGGGTCTGGGTAACCTGGTGCTGCTTCCTTGCAGCTGGAGGCAGAAATTACTTCCCAAATGTGGCTGAACTCACTAATTTACCCTCCCAGGTTATGAGCATTGCTGCTGTAACAAGTGGTTCATACCCTGTGGTGAGCAGGAACTCAGAGGCATCAAGGAGCAAGGGAACCAGAAGGAGTGAGCTGAAGGGAAAGGAAGATCTAGAGCAACCCTCATTTTGTTTGCTACCTGTGAGTGGTAACTGGGGAGTGCTGCTGGAAAACTGGAATTGTTTCTAGCGGTCTGATACTCCTAGGAAACACCATATGTGTCTTTAGAAAGTGAGCAGTGATCTCCACCAGCACCATAACATGCCAGAAATGTATGCACACACACGCACACACACACACAAAACACACACACACACAAACACAAATAAATAAAAAAGTTTGCCAGCTTTTTGTCTATAAGCATGACCATATCCACTGTAGGGAATCTTCATGAAGTTGGCTCCTCTACTCAAGAGGTTATGAGAGCCACCAGCATCCTGAAGCAGGAGATTCTCAGAATATGAATTGGATTCCTTGTTTTCATTCAAATCTCTGTACTAAAATGAGAAACCATGAGACCCAAAGCCTGATATCCTGTTGTGAGTAAGCATCAGAGATGGCAAACAGCTTCTAAGTCTTCCCTTAGATATGTAAGAGATGCCAGAAAGAACTCTTGAGCAGAATATCGCACTCTGGCTTATGGTTATTTCAGCAAAAAAGTTCTCGTAGGATGTTGTTGCACAAATGCATGACTTGATTCCACTACCCATGGACATGGATGCAAATCCTATTTGTGTTTTCTTGCTGTGACTCATTTGCTGAAATTATTAGGAGTCTCTCCTGGTGTAGAAACACAAGTAGGTGGCAAAGAATTCAAGGCCTACTATACTGTTATTTTCTCTGGATCCGATTTCTAGGATGATAAAGCAACCATATCTTTAATTCACATTTCTTCACTTCTGACAACTTTTACAACCTCTCTGACAGATTTGGGTAGAACAGAGCTTTTCTATGATAACACAACACATAGTCTTCTGGTGAATTCCCGGACTATTTCTATTAGTCATCTAGACTGTACAGACCTGTTTAATCTGCTGTTCTGCTGAGCATTGTCTGTGCCGGATATTCTGGAGTGAGACAATTCATTGAGGATGCCTTTGATATAAAGAATATGGAAATGGAGATTTGTGGAATATGTGGATACATCATTTGAATTGACAATAATTTTTAGAGTTCACTTCATAAGGATCATTTCTGTAGTTCAAGGTGACCTATTTCTGAGCAAACGGCAACCACTGATCAAGGTCTCATTCTGAATGAGAAGATCTCTGTCAAACCCAGAGGAAAGGATATTTGCTGATACAGTGGAGTGTGAATGCTGCTGAAAGGAGGGAGCAGCGGACAGAGAGTAAGACTATTACAGAGAATCCAGAAGAGTGGTAGAGTGGAGAAGACTGACAGGTAGCTAGTCAAGAAAACAAGAATAAAATGTGAAGAAACTTCCACAGAGAAAGTGTACGGGAATCTCAAATCCTAAAGATGAATGGATGGGCTATAGGAAATTTTTCATCTTGACAGACCCATTTTCATGTATTGGAGCATGTTCTGAGGCAAAAAAGAAAGGAGGAAAAACAAGGAAAATGTGGCATATAGTTACTGTGAGTAATTTTTTGCCTACAGTGAGGTGACAGTAATACAGCAACACATTAAGGAATTTGAAATGATGAAACAAATGTAGCATCCAAGGGCAGAAAGCTACAGAATGTGCTTGAATGCTGCCTCTGGAAAAAAGGTAATGGATTTTACTTTTTAGGGGAGAATCAGGTATTTCATTAAACTTCCTGTGTATATCATGATCGAATGAAGAGTTGCGCAACCTACAGCTTGCTTGAAGGAAAATTTGAAGAGATCGGGCCAATGGCTGTTGGCTGGATTTATTAGAAATCCCATACTTGATTGCTTAACAATGCAGTTGTAATTAGAAGAGTAAAGACAACTTTATGGAATAAGAAACAATTTAAATGTTTTATTCCCCCCAAAGGGATGGTGAGAACTGACAAAGCAGAGCTTGGTGGCCTCCCTACATTCTTTCTCATGAAGCATTCCTGCATTCTCTGTTATAGGCCCGGTGTGGGACTGCAGAGCCTTTTGAGACATCCCCAAGGCTCACTGCAAGCCAGGAAAGCATGGACACAGGTGGGTATCAAAGACAGTGCTGGAAAGGAAGACAATTGCTGAAATTTGAATGAGAGAGTTGGAATCAGTCCTATTCACAAAGAATATCAGGAACTCCTCTAATCAGGCAAGTCATCAGGGATCTGGATGCATGGAAGGTAGCTGAAGGATATTCAGTGATCTGCACTAGTGACAAGTTTCTTTTCAACACTTTTTTGTTCCTTTTTGACCAGCAATACTAGATTTTGATCAAATTTCTATATTAATATGTTTTCTAGGTTTTGGTAAGTAAAGAACAGGTCTGTTTTTGAGGTTACTAGAGAGAAGGAAGACCTAGGAAGAGAAAGACACAATTCTCAAAAAAATATCTTTCTTTATTGACCCTCAGGACTTGAAAACCAAACAATTTCCTTGGCTCCAAGTTCAGTTGTTTCTAACTGTGCAGCAAGTAGAGGAGCATGAGATTCCTCCTTTACACAGGGCATTTTTGATATTTTTTTTGGCAATAAGTCAAAGTATTGGTAAGACAGTAGAAAATGGAAGCCATAAAATGTAGGTTTTCATTCTAGGCAGAAGTCTGGATAAAGCAGCAGGGAAATCTTTTTGTCCTAGTTAGATGAATGTGGTCAAGGCTTCTACAGATTCTGGATGTAATTTCTAAGAAGGCTTTCAAGGTGGACAACCAGAAGAACAGGTTTTGTTCACATCCTGTGTCCTGCCATGCTGTTTGTAGATTAAAAGAATAAGGTTCTAGCTGGCTGTCTCAAAATTCCATCCTCATGAATTTTATTATGCATCTGTGGGTCTTTTGTACGTAGTCTTTCACAGGTGGTTGAAGAGAAAAGATTTATAGGGCTGCAAAGTACCACAGTGGGTTATCTGTGCCATCCTTTTACTCAGACATAGGATGACATTTACCAAGACAATCTGAGTGGGAGGTTTATCTTCCCTTCTTTCAGAGATCTCCAATGGATGAAACCCTCTACTCTCTAGTCTGTCTGCTCCAGTGTTTCAATATTTCTATATTGGAAAGTGTTTTTTCCTATTGTCTAACTTAAACCTCTTCACTTAATATTAATCTGATTATTTCTTGTCTTAAGTCTAATGGATATGGGGAACAATTAATTTATCTTCTTTATAACTGTTTACATATTAGAAAACTGCCATGATGTCCTCCCTCACTTTTGTCAATTCTAGACTAAACAAATCCCTTCCTCTGACCCTTCCCATAGGTCAAGTTTCTTTAACCTCATTATTTTTTCTCCTTTGTATTCTTCTTACTAATTCTTTTACAGGGGCCAGTGGGGTCCCAGGTTCCTTCCATTTTCCTCAGTGTGGTCTGGACAGCTGAGGTCTCACCAGAGGAAGAGGACACAATAAACTCTTACCTTTGACAAATGCAATCTGAAGTTGCATTCCAGGTGTATTACACCTTTGCAATAACACTGTTTATCTATGACACACAACAACAAATTGTTGTAGGTGAGAATTCAGAGATCCTCCTTTGTCTTGCTGGGAGATGTAAGGACCTTAATGAACTCTTCTCAAATTGGGTTGTAATTTTGTAATATGTATTGGTCACATTAATATTTTAGGACTTATCTTCAGTTGTGGGTCAGGAACTGAACTGTACTGTGAAAATATTTTTGCCTGCAGGTGGGGTAAGATGGTAGAATGACAGAGATAGACTGGTAATACTTTCATGAAGTCAGTCGACGTTGTCTTACTTCTTCATATTCCTATAGCGTCCTACACACAACCACCATAAACATGCTGCCCAAATTTGTGGGGGTTTTGATTATTTTTCAGGTTCTCTCTGTCAGTACAGGTAACACAGTAAGGAAAGATACAATCTATCTGGCAGTTAAGGAAGGAATGGCATGCAGCTTGGACTTTAATTTTCAGACAATTCATATGGCAAAGAGTAAGAAATGGGCACTCAAAAAAAAATAAAAAAATAAAAGGAATTTCTACAGAGAACAGCTCCTCATACAAAGGTTTTTGTCCTCCAGTAGCTCACCAGGCTACTTTTACAGGGGACTTTTTTACAAGAGGTTTCTCTTTTGGAAAAATTCAGGCAATTGTATTCTACCACAGGGAGCAAGTTCAAGAAATAGCTATACTCAACAATCCTCAAGGAATATTTTTCAGAGTGCCATCAGACAGCCTGGTATTGACTACATGGCTGTCTCAGTGGGGCATTTTGTGCATTCAAAATGTAAGTGCAGGGATAATAGTGACAGACATTTTTAAGGCAAACTGTTTACCAGAAACAGCCTATGAGAAAAGTGCATAATAGACAAGACTGTCCCTAGGGCAGTTGCTGTGGATTGAAAAAGACTCAGAAGGTTTTGTTCTGTTTTGTGTTTTTGTTAGTTCTGCTTCTTTACTACCCAGGATGAAACTGAGAGATCCAAGACTCAACTTGTAACTTTTGGACTTTTTGAGCTCTCACAGGACACCTTCTGCGCATTCAATGAAGGAGATATTTTTGCCAAGTACTTTCTTTCAGATCCTCACAGTTATTACGGAATTTATCTTACCTGTGGCTGTGTTGTCTTAGTTCAACTTGGGTGTTAGGTTAGCGGCTAGCAAAATCTGGCAAAAAAGAACTCCAAAGAGGTTGGTAGACATAGGAGCAGAGAAAAAGGGCAACAGATTTTTACACTCTCAGTGTGAAAACAGAAAGTATTTGACATGCTGCCCTGGCATCTGTGTAGTGTCCATAGCTGCAGTTTTGTCTGGGGCATTATGTTTCCATGAATGTGAAAAAGAGGGAGGGAGGAAGAGAGGGAAAAGAGAGAAATATTCTAATCAGAGCCTCCTACAGTAGGAAAGAGAAACAGAAGACATGCAATAAAAGCCTGTTTCAAAAGCAAATTATTAAAATCCACAGAATGCTCCCATTTACAGCAGTTGATGCTGGGCCATGTCCTGAGCACATTGATACAGGGATTTATTCATGAGTGATTTACAAAATCTCAAACATCATGAATTAAGTAATCTACCAATAAATCACCCAGATGGGAGAAACGGGTATTTATTTGTTTTCCATGATTAGTTGTGATGTCAATCTGCAGTAACTTCAGGTTTAATCTTACAGAATTGAAATTAGTGATAGTTCTTGTCATTAGTGATAAAGGAGATGGGGATTGAGCCTTCCTCAATTCAGAACCTTGGCAAAGGCCATATAAAAGAGAGACATTAAGCAGGATGGACGGGGACAGTCTGAAGAGTGTAAATTAGAGTCCCATTTAAGCCCCTGCATGATTGCTTTTTATTTTAAGAATTTTCTGTTTAAACAACATGAAGGTTGTGAGACTAGAGGAAAGACACTCAAAGGAAGGATGTAAATATTTTTCCTCTGCTAAAGTTTCTCTGGAAAAACAAAATTCCTGCAGTAACATAAGGTGAGTCTTCTTTTTCAATTTCTTACATTTTCCTTACATTTCCTACATCTTAGTCTTTTATATTATTATATATCATGATGTTTACCATAAATCAACATATTAGTAGAAAAGTTGCCTCCTGATGTTCTACTAAAGATGCTGGTGTATCTGGTAAGAACCCCATAACCAAAACTCAGCTTCTTTTTCTAGAACCCCACACGTACACTTCTATCAGACATACACATTTGCATGTAGATTGGCAAAGATGGGGTAAAACTGACTTTCAGTGCTACATTCAGATTTTCTTTTGCACTCATGAAATTTGCACAGAGGAAACACTGGTTTTCAGGTTGGTGGGTTAGACAATTTTGCATTTACCATATATTACACTTACCAAGATTTAAGGTAATGTTGTTTTGAGCTATTTAATGCCAAGTGATTTACAGTAGGGTATGAAGGGAGTACTGGGTTTCATGCATTTTTAAAATTAAGTTTTTAGCCTTTTCAGTACAAAGAAAGACAATGAAAATATAAATTATTCCCCCAGGGAGAGGCATAAACAAATAAATGGGAATAGAACATTAATTACAATGGTAATATTAAAAGATAATTAGCATTTGTAAACCAAGGGTGAGGTTTCATGACTGGCTTAGTTCAGTCTATGAAGAAACCTGTGCCAAAGCCACGGTCCCTCCTTCACTACCTCCTATGTGTTTCCCAACCTCCCTTTACTGCCAAAAAAGGTCACACACCAACTTGGATCACTTAGGTAAGCAAAAAGAAAGTGAGAAAAAAATATATCTGCATTAACTCTGCTCCCTACATAATGATTTTTGAGGGTGAAGGAAAATCTGCGGAGCTTAAAGAAAAGCATGAAGAGGGGGAAAAATGTTGAACCATTCAGGCAAACAACTTTGGCTGATATAAATCTAACACCCATAGATTCAAGCATATTTGTATCAACTGAAGCTGATAAAAACAACAAACAAACAAACAAACAAACAAAAAAAAACAGACATTGTTGTCAAATGACTCCTGCAGCTAATCTCTACTAAGTACTGCCTTTATCAGAGCAGTAATTTCACATGCTTCTACACATGGTGATGTGTTTTAATGTCTTTCTTTACCTAACATCACTTCTTTTCCAAACTGATTGAGAAAGCAGCATTGGATTATTTGACAGTGAAATGAATCTAAGTATAGCAATCTCACCATGAGTCATCTACCCTAATACCTAAGTTATTCACCTAGATCCCCAGGTAGTCCTGGTAGAAACCATCACATGAAGGTGGTAGATCCAGGTTTGGAGCAAACAAAAGGAGATGGTTCCTCATGCAACACAGATGTATAGCACTGCCCTTACTAATGTTTTAGTCATCCATTTATGGATTGTGCAGAAGGAAGACCAACAATAGGTACATTCGCTCTCAACTAGTACTGACATTTCTGTGGCCACTTCTATATCCCACATTGATAAAATGTCAAGAAGGCACTACACAAGTGCCTTATAATTTAATTTTTTAGATTTATTTTTTTTTTTACACAAATAAAGTAGGTTAGGTGAAGCTCTTGTCTTTTGTCTGTAAGATGTAGAAATCTGCCTTTTTTTAAAAAACAAAACAAAACAAAACAAAAAACAAAACAAAACAAAAAAAAAAACGACTGGTGATTCTCTCTTGAAAAATAAATTAATCCTTCTTCCATTTTCAAGCAGTTCACAGGGTCACAGGATCTTGGACTGTCCTTCCCATCTATTTTCCTCATGTTTTCTTGTTAGGCTTTGGGAGATTTTTTTTTTTTTTTTGCATTGTTTTTTTTTTCTCAGGAGAATAATTTTCTGTTTCCAAATTTTTCAATTCCAATTGACAAATATTATTTCAAGCAGTATCTATTTTTTTATACACAAGGCAGTCTGATGCTCTTGGTTTTCTAGTGGTTCAGCCCTAAGGATTCTAACAGCATGGTTCAAAAGATGTACTTGTTTAAATGTGTTCTCCCTCTCCATGAAGTAGAGGGTGTGAGTGTGTGTATATACACCTGCATGAATCTGCAGAAGATTTCTTCTTCAGCTCTTGCAGCATGTAAATGCATAATTGTGTTTGAAAACTGTCAAGATTCTAGATTGCGAGGTAACAGAAGTTTTCTCACAGAATCACAGAATGGCTGGAAGAGACCGCTGGAGGTCATCTTGTCCAATCCCTTGCTCAAGAAGGGCCACCTAGAGCAGCTTGCCCAGGACCATTATCTCTGCCATGATATAATTTAAAAAGTCATTTATATTCAAAATTCTGCATATTAAAGTCACTTTTTTCTACAGGTCGTCAGAACAGGAAACACCAGCTACTTGAAAGCAGTGTCAGAGTCAGGACACGTATTTTTTTTTATGATAGATTTGTCAACAAGTCATAAAATCTAATTTCTAACCCCAATAGACTATATCATGAAAAAGCACTGATTAGTTAACTATATACACATGTGTAGGCAGATGACTGTCAATGAGGAAATGTATTTTAAAGAACACTGCAGGTAAACCATAAAGAATATGACATGACTACAGAGCTGAACAAATATACAGGGGGGCTTAAATCATTAAAAAGAACTCCAACTTCACTTAATGGTTCAGGTGGTTTTTTTTCATTCCTTTCTTGTGTGGGTGCATGTGTGTTTATTTCATTAGTTCCGGTTGGGAATATTTTTGAAAACTGAAGACTGTATCTCCTTGATAAAAGCATACACTCTCCAAAGTGAAAATTTATAAAGCTTGAGGTGTTTCTTTCCCTAGCCCTAAATTTCTCCATCTTTCTTCTGCTGCTAAGAATGTCAGAATTCTAGCACAGAGACATTGATAGTATACAGTAAATAGGTAAAGTCAGTAAAAGCCTATGCATACGGTTAGTTGACATCAGCAACAGTTCTCATGCTCAAAGTATGTGCAAATAATGTGCATAGGACTGTGCAGACATCTGGTAGAGAGAAAATTTTTTACTTACATCCAGTACTGAGACAGACAGTAAGATTGCTGTCTTCAGAGCTATAAAAAAAAAAAACTCATATGGTTATGCGGAACATGTGGTTGCTCAAGGAAGATGTTTCTCAAAGACTGCCAGGACAGGGAAAACACAACCAGGAATTCTTTCGTATTTCCATGTTTAGTGGTTCACAATAGTGGAATTCAGGGCCTGCTATCTATTATAATGGAAGGAGAATGTAAGTCATGGCATCATCTGGTTTAAAGACCCATGGCTGTTGTTCTTTTCCATCTAGGATCAGACAAAGCGGCATGAGGCTCCACATAATTAAGAGCAACCATCCCACAGCAGCAAGGAAAGCAGAAGAGATTTCATTGGGAAGCAGAACTGAGTACAGTACTTTAGAGACATGATTGTAAACAGAAGAAGCAAACCAGAGAACGTTTAACAGGAAAATAGTACCCTGACCCTCTCTGGATTAAACGCTATCAATCAAGTTTAAATTTAGCTCCTACATGGTCCCAGATGAGAAGAAGGCAGTCAGGGCAAGGAAAGCTTAACGCCTGAGAATATTTGTATTGCATGGCAAAGAAAACAAGCCTAATGTCAACAAAGGGCAGCCTGTAAAAACAAATAGGCCTGATGAGAACGGTGCTGCCACCAGAAAGCTCATTAGCAACCAGAAGCAGAAGAACTGTCTCTCCACTGTTTCGTTGCTGACTGCCCCTAGCCCAGCGCTACCACACTGCTTCTGACTCAGCTGCTGCCTCCCTCCTAGCGTATCCCCTGAGCACTTGCCAGTACCCACACAATGCACGCCCTCAGCATGAGAAGTGTTTCCCCAGGGTGGGCTGGGCTGGGCTATAGTGGGAGGCAGGAGTGGAAAAAGTGCAGAAAATATCTAAGCTTTTTTTTTTTTTTCAAAATAATACTAATATATATATATATATATATATATATATATATGTACACATAGTAATTGCCTTTATCTTTTCTAAGATAAACCAGCAGAGGGAAAACCTGGGTGTAAAACGATGAGAATAAACACTGCCATGCCCACCAACAGGCATATGGGATTTCAAAAATCATGTGAATTCCAAAACCAATGTCCCATCTGTCATCACCTATTCACTGCAGGGGGAGTCACAGCTGCAGGGCAATGAGACGCTCCATTTCCTCCCGGTGCATGGGAAAACACAGTCACGCATTTGGACAGGGCTGAGATATTTGGTGAGCAGTTAGGAACAAAACACATATTTTTTAGCCTTGAGAGACAAAATATAATTTTCACAAATCTGCATTCAGATGTCACCTGAAAATGAGCAGTTTGATGATGTCAGAGCCCATTTATACAGCAGTTTAAGATTTTGCACCTGTGGTTCTCATGCTGGTCACAAAACTCCATGTCAGAGACCAAGTTCATCTTACCATGTGGTGGTGAGTTATGTCTCCCAGGCTAAAAAGTCATACCTGCAAAGGTTATAAAGGACATCCTACATCATGTTTTTGTTTGCAGATCCCATTCTGCCCTCTGTTCAGACCACCAAACTGGACAAATGGACAAAAAGGCAAAATTTCCTAGGAAGTTCCTCCAATGTACCACCTTTGACCTACCCATCTCTACTGTACTACTTTACTACTTTTCCTACTCCAAGCCCACTCCCTCACATTAAGCAGCTAACACCTGGGAAGTGTTCAAGTGCCTTAACCACTGGTATATACAAGTACATAAACTCATGACCACACAGAATCTGTTTATTTTTATGAGCTTTGTGGTTTTGCCTGTATTAGTAGAAACTAATTTTAGGAAATGCATTGCCCAGGTCATATGCATTGACCTAGTCACCACCTATTGCCTAATGAAGAAACTCACTTGATTGTGTTTAATCTGGAATAGGTGACAGAGAAAGAGCCTGTGCAGGTGGGAAAATGCTGGTTCACATATGTCACTTCCAAAATCAGTAGCAAAATTCCAGTCAATTCAGCAGAGAAAATCCAGCTCCAAGGCTGACTTTTCAATTCCCTGCTCTCTACCTGTTCTCTCAGGGAACAATGGCAAGATGAAGCTCAAGATAAAGCTCTTGTACTTAAGCACCTGTATGGATATAACACACCAAGCTTTGAAGTTGGCTTCAAATGAAGCTTTGAGTTGGCTTCATTTTCTTCTGTGTCATTTATTTGTCTACTTTGATGCATACAAAGCAGAAAGAATATCCATCTAAAATGGAGGACCTATCCACCATATAGACAAGTGCGTAAATAAATTCCAAGACACAGTACAAGAAAAAAAGCAACTAAGACTTGAATCTGACCTCTTGGAAAACACAGTTTAAGTGAAATAGTAAGAACTTAGATCACTCTTGTATAAGTTTTCATTGTATGGAAGACATAAGCTACAGCAGTATAACTAAAATTCTGCAGGTAATGTGTCTAGCATTTCTGACAATAAAAAAGAATCTTTGAAATTCAAGAATTTGCAATGATACTGATAAATCTATCACTTTAGGACTTTGATTTCATAAAAGTGCAATCCTCAACTGATTTTCTTAATGGTAACATCTACTCTACAGATTCTACAGTTAAAAAAAATTATTCTGACTCCATTCACATTCCTTTGGGTTTTTGATATTGCTTTCTGTGGCACTGGAAGATATAACAGAATCACATTTTCTTCTGCAAATGGAACAAGGAAAGAAAAGAAAAAAATAAACAGGGACAAGTACCTATTGTGCTGCATATGTAGAGATGACTTGAATAGTTTTTGATGACTTTGAATGAGACAACTTGAAAAGAAGAAGAACAAAATATACAGTATTCATTCATTCATAAATACACACATATATATATGTTCTTCAGTGCTTTACAATATTTGCATGCTTTTGCTTCCGATTTGTAACAGCAGTTCTCTGAAAATGAATCAGAGGCTCTTCCTCCAAAAATATGCATATAATAAAAAGAAAAGATGAAGGTAACAGGGAATAAATGTTGAAAGTTCCCTATATTGCCATGAAGAATGTGGGAAAATTAGACAGTACTAGACTGGCACTTTACTTTCTATGGATATTTAAAATAAAGTCTCCTTCGAAATCCCACGAGAAACATCCTTGTCCTGCTATGTCAAATGGAAAGAATGCTGGTAAAAGTCTTCAAAAGGTCACTTTTGTGGTAAAATGTCCATAGGTAAAAAACATTAGGTGTGTCCGTACTCCCCTTCCCAGCTTGGCACCATGATAGCAAACCAGTGTTTTCCTTCCAAATAGGTCCTTTTCTGACTTGGCAAATGCAAAGATGAAGAGGATGAAAGGAAAAGAAACAAAATTATAGGTTGAGGTTATTTCAGACTCCACACATGCTGATCCGTGATTGCTCAATGGTGGCTGTGAGCAAACATGCTGGCTCACCTCAGACCTAGTGGCATACACCATGACAAATGCTGAAAAACACTTCTAGCTTTTCAGGGCTTTAACCAACTCCTGCCATCCCACTTTGGTGGCAAGCGCTGTACAACATGTACAACATGACTGGAGGGGTGACCACCTCCTGTGGCCCTGGTTTGGAGGCCGCCTTTTGCAGTCCTGAATGGGAACAAAGGAAAAAAAGAACAGAAATGGTTGAAAACCATGGATTTTCAGGATCATGGAAATTCAGGATCGCATGCTGTTTTACTGGAATTAAGTAGCCTTCAAACAGCCCTGCAAGTTTGGAGGTGTGATTGAAGGGGTGCAGGGTGGGCATACACTGCTGAGAGGGTGCAGAGTGGGCATACACTGCCGAAGGGTGCCCCAGGCCAGTCTCAGGAGCAGTGCTGGTGGCCCTGACCTCCCTCTATGTCCTCCCCATGGGTCTGATGGCCACCGCAGGCAGCCTGACCGCACTGCAGAGCTGGGAGGCTCCAGGAGCGTTTCTTGCATTAGATCCTTGTCACAGGTCAGTTAACTTCCCCGAGCTGTGCTTCCCCTAAAAATACCCTCGTCTCATGGCTTCTGTAGTCACATAACTGCATGTCTCTGTTACTCCTTCCCCAGAGGAATGAGGTATGTTGAGCTGCTGGCAGTTACACTGTATTTAAAGACATTTTTATTTTCTGAATCATATTCAGAATGATGCTTGTTTTAATTATATTTTATGCAGAGTGCTGTCAGATGCATGCATGAAAGCCCGTCCATAAATAAACATGTCTTTAAAAGTCCTTATTTATTTTCTTTGAGTCAATCCCTGCTCTTTTCCCGAGGTGCACAAAAGCCGAGATACACTCTCTGAAGCCTGACCGCAAAACCCAGACACCACACGATGCAGAGCAGCCTTTCCGCCCGTCAAACAGCCTGCTCGCTGCTGCTGCGAGCCCTCGGCAGTGCCACCACCATGGGGGACATCCGCTCTGGGGCTCCACGGTGGGCATGAGGTGCAGGGCGCAGACCTCAGCCCCGCTCCCAGCGGAGGCCCCGCTCCGAGGCGCTCTGGGAACGTCACCTGCTGCCATGCCGAGGCCAGGGCCAGGGCAGGGGTGGTCGGGTTGGCCTGGCGAGCAGGGATCAAGCAGAAACGCCAGGCGTAGGCCTGCCTGTAACAGGCCCCCTTTGAGGTCGATTAAAAAAAAAAAAAAAGCAATTCATTTTCTGCTCCCGGTCTGGCCCCGTGGCCGAGGCGAGTCTGAGAACAGGCCTGTGAACGGCCCTGGCTGGAGGCTGGCCAGCGGAGGCTGCCCCGCCGGCTTTCACAGGACCTTTCGCTGCCGCTGGCGACCCGCGGGCAGCTTGGAGCGCGGCTCACGCCCGGCGGCCTTTGTGGCCCTCCTCCTCCTCCTCCTCCCACCCCGCAGCCCGTGCCCCTGCAGCTGCACTGCTGCCAAGCCAGCTGTCTATGACAGGAGAAAATAATCCAGGATCAAGGACGGGAAACTGGATCCATGCACTCAGGCAAGATGGGAAACATGTTTTGCAGCAGCCCTCTCTGCCGATGTGCTGCCCCTGACAAGAAGCGGCAGAAAGGGAACAAAAACAGTTATATGTGTAGAGAAGAAAAAGAAAAGTCTCCAAATGCATTTTCTGTGACATCGGCGTGCCCTTGCTCTCCGCTCCCACAGCAGCATTCCCTTCACAGCACGCACCCGGCTGCCCAGAAAACACTCAGCCACTGAGAAGCATAAGAACAAAGTGAAAAACTACCCACGAGGGCCAGGGATCTGCAGTCCTGAGCTTCTTGCTCCCACCACTCGCACACCCGTGTTTCAACACCCCACTGCCCGTGAACGATCCCTCACACTGCTGCTGTGCCTGGAAGTGTTTTGAGTGACAGCATGTGTTGTGTAGAAGAAGAAAATGGCCTTTGATACGTTTCTCAGGAAGAAGCAATTAAAGAAAAGCAACCCACAAGCCGCCTGAGCTGGACAGCCCATTAAAAAGCCAGCTACCAGTCAGTCCTGAGTGGAGCGATAGCCAAGTGCTGGGAATGAGTGGAACCATCTGGTCCCGCTGCCCTCCACCCCCGTCACCCTCCAGGGGGATTTTTAACAGAGATGTGCTCACTGCCACAGTGCTATTTCCCTAGCAACAGCATCAAAGTATTTGTCAACATGTGAGCAACGTGAATGATGGTGCCTTTTCCGAAGGATCTGGATTGCGTGTGTGATCCTTGTTCACAAAAGCCGGTTTCACCATTCGCCTCACAAAGAGCCTGAGCGGGAAACCAAAAGCTGGGAGGGAAACTTGCCTGATAGTCAAAAACATATTTTTCTTCTAATTGCACAGGAACTGCCTGGGCCTTTTGGAGCCAGTGGCATCTAAACTAATAAATAGTACAAGTCTAAAGCTAAGGAGAATTAACCACAATTTTCAGAAGTATCTTTTATTTTCAGGTAATAACGGATCTTCCAAAGAAGTGCTGGCAGCCCATTGCACCCTGCCACCAGACTGTATCGGGCTTCTGAGGGCCTTTCTATTTCCTTAAACTTTTACTGAATTAGGTCTAAGGAAACTGCCTATATCTCCTCATTGTCCTCCTGTCACTAGGTTTAAATGGTAACCTATTCACTGAAATCCCTTTTTTCATTGGCCATTTTTTCCCAGATCAGATCAGATGTCAATACTGTCTTTAACAGAAAGGAGCAAGGTCATGCCTGAACAATGTTGTGTTCTTTTAATGAACAACACAGGTTTCCGCAGCTTACTTTCCACCATCTCTTGTTCCCACCAAAAAAAAAAAACAACAAAACAAAACAAACCAAACAAAAAAACAAACAAAAACAAAACAAAACAAAACAAACAACAACAACAAAAAAACTTAGTTCTATGCCTTATGATGCTTTCTCTCCTCCTTTTCCTGCTCTGGTTGATGTCAAGGTGCATATTTTCCCATGACCAACTCATCTTGATGCATATCGTTGTCAATTAATAGTGCAGTTTCTCTCCATAACATTTGAAAATTTGTGGCAAAACTGTTCATAAAAAAAGGCACAAAACATGAAACATTTCCATTACCTGGCAGAAAAATGTCACAACAGATGAACTTGGCAAGAACTCTTTGCTTCTGTGAGATACAGCCCAATCCTTCCTCATTCCATTAGAAAATCAATAGCAGACAGATCAGATAGAGAGAAATACAATGGATCTTGAGAAACAATTGATCAACTAAGTTTCAAGATAAAACCTTAAAAAGTCCTTATTCAGCTTCAATCTAATCTAGGTGGCGCCTAAACTTAGAGAAATATTATGTCCTAAAACTGTATACTCCTGAAAGCTCTACCATGGGGAATGAACAGAAGTATCTTGCCTGTTGGGCAGCCAATTTCTAATTCACATGAAAGCCTGCTTAAGACCCTGAGATGTATCTTTCCTCTGTTGAGGTCTTTTGAGATGCTCAAAAGCTTCTTCAAGCACCCTCAAAATTGTCTTATGAACTGACTACCTACAAAAAAGCTCTGGGTTTGGGGTTTATTTTATTTTTGCATCTATTCAATATTTCTAACCCAACACGTTGTTGGGTTAGAAATTGTCTGGATAGCTGGGCCCAAAGAGTCGAGGTGAATGGAGTCAAATCCAGTTGGAGGCCAGTCACTAGTGGCGTTCCCCAGGGCTTGGTGCTGGGGCTGGTCCTCTTTAATATCTTCATCGATGATCTGGACGAGGACATCGAGTGCACCCTCAGTAAGTTTGCAGATGACACCAAGTTAGGTGTGTGTCGATCTGCTCGAGGGTAGGAAGGCTCTGCAGGAGGATCTGGATAGGCTGGACCGATGGGCTGAGGTCAACTGCATGAAGTTCAACAAGGCCAAGTGCCGGGTCCTGCACCTGGGGTGCAACAACCCCAAGCAGAGCTACAGACTGGGAGAGGAATGGTTGGAAAGCTGCCTGGCGGAGAAGGACCTGGGAGGGATGGTGGATAGTCGGCTGAATATGAGCCAGCAGTGTGCTCAGGTGGCCAAGAAGGCCAACGGCATCCTGGCTTGTATAAGAAGCAGTGTGACCAGCAGGTCTAGGGAAGTGATTGTCCCCCTGTACTTGGCCCTGGTGAGGCCGCACCTCGAGTACTGTGTTCAGTTTTGGGCCCCTCGCTACAAGAAGGACATCGAGGTGCTTGAGCGGGTGCAGAGAAGGGTGACGAAGCTGGTGAGGGGTCTGGAGAACAAGTCCTACGAGGAGCAGCTGAGGGAGCTGAGCTTGTTCAGCCTGGAGAAGAGGAGGCTCAGGGGCGACCTCATCGCTCTCTACAAGTACCTTAAAGGAGGCTGTAGAGAGGTGGGGGTTGGTCTTTTCTCCCATGTGCCTGGCGACAGGACAAGGGGGAATAGGCTAAAGTCGCGCCAGGAGAGTTTTAGGTTGGATCTTAGGAAGAACTTCTTTACCGAAAGGGTTGTTAGACATTGGAACGGGCTGCCCAGGGAAGTGGTGGAGTCACCATCCCTGGAGGTCTTTAAAAGACGTTTAGATGTAGAGCTTAGGGATATGGTTTAGTGGAGGACTGTTAGTGTTAGGTCAGAGGTTGGACTCGATGATCTTGAGGTCTCTTCCAACCTAGAAATTCTGTGATTCTGTGATTCTCTTTAATAGCGATTTAGCAAATATATTACACAGCAGAAACATACAAGACCTGAACTTGGCTTTTTCTCTTCTGAGCCCCACTCCCCATGAGGCTGTGCCGACTGCCAAACTGTAGTTTAGGGAGGTTCTCTCTCTGGCTCTTCGGGGTTCATAGGGCTGGGAAACAAGCAACTGCAGAGCTTAGATAGCTGATGGGTCCTGCTCCAAGGGCTGTGTTTTACACGATACGTGTTTCACAGCAGAAAGCTTGCCCTTCACTCGCTTGCCTCTGCTTGTAAGTGTAGAAGGGTTAGCATGTTAACTTCTGGCTGTTCCCTGCTTTGTCTGCCAAAGGGTGGGAAACCAAGATGTGACTCCAAAGTGTTCTGCACCATGGGCTCATGCTCTGTGTATACAGTTCAGGTAGTCTGAGGTGCCACACAGGGATTCTGACTTTGTCTTTGGGGAAGAAAAACTGAAAAGTGTTATGACTGAAAGATTCTTATGTATGTAAGGCCAGCACACAGGTATTAGGACCTCACTCCAGTGACAGCTTAACAGCTGCTGTGAGGATGGGGCAGCCACCGGCATCACCCAGTGCATCACTCCTCAACACAGCCTTCTCCCCACCACCCTCCAGCTTCATGCAGTCCTGTAGCTTCCACTGAAATCACTGAGAGCCAGGATTTATGTGCCTAAATACCTCCTTTTCTGCAAATGTGCCAAAGTCTCTGTGGGTCCTCCAGTACCATGCCAGAAGTTTCTAGTGTCCTTGTAATTTATACTGTAAACTCCCTACAGTGGAGCAGAGGGCTGAGCTGGATGCAGAGAGAGACAGAGAGCAGAGACTGTCAGTAGTATTTCTTGGTAGTCATCAGAGCGCAACATGAGATGTTCCCCATAATGTCCACACTAACATCTGTATACAAGAAACAGAGAGAGTTGTGGCCACAGAGGGAGGCATGTTTTATGTGGTGTACTTCTGTTTGGAGTCTGCTGTTCTGGATGACTTCAGTGCATTTTCGCAAGTAAACGATCTTCTCGTGTTTGTATTAAAATGTTAATTCATCTTTTTTAAGTTTTAAGCCACAGTTTTAAAGAAATATGAGAAAGACCTTGCCCCCTGCAGATGTGTATCAATCTACAAAAGATGTAATATGGTTTGCGATGCCAGTAGGGCTAGTATAGATTCTTTGATGCTTAAGTATGGGAATTTATGAAGCATATTTAGTGTTCTCCCTTGTGGTCTGGTGCAAATAATGTCAAAAGGGTTGAAAATGGGTTTTGGATGTGATAAACATGGTACAAAAGGAGAATCAAGTCTTCAGGATCCTTAAATTATATGAACAGATTTCAAAAACAGGGAATTACTACAGCCAGAGAAATACCATAAAATGTAGAAGGAAATTGTAGAAGGAAGAGCCGCATACAATGAAATGACATGACTAGGTAGAATGAAACAAAAGGAAGAAGAGCAATACAAAATAATTCAGTGGATCCAATTTATTTAGACTGAGAAACAAAACAAAGGGATGGCAAAATAATCGCACCGTTTCAAAAATGTTTTACCTCTTCACATAAGTAGGCAAGCTAGAAGTGATAAAGCAATTAAAAATTTTGCGTCACTGTCTTTTAACTGAAAAATTAAATTTTAAGTAGATAAGTACACCTAAAAAGGATACTATCCTAAAAATGTGGACATTTTGTAAAACAAAAATAAAGAAACAAAAAAAGTACAGACTTTGCCATGGTTAGGATAAGAGGAATGTGGGAAAAAAAAAAAAAAAAAAAAAAAAAAAAAAAAAAAAAGATTTAAATACTTCTAGGACAAAAGTAACTCTTGCAGAGATTTTGTTGTTGTTGTTCTTGCTACAAAATGAATAGGAGATATTTTTTAATGCTTTTAACATTTTGACTATTTATAAAGCAGATAGATATTTTCAAATTTCAAAAATAAAACACATTTTTACACAAGTGTTACCTTTCATGCTCCTTCAAAAGTCCAAGGGCATGCCTTAAAAAAATTAAAACACCTTTGAAAATAGGTGAATGTAGTGCAAAGTTGTCACTAGATTTTATTAGATCTTGCATTAAGTTCTAAGCTATATAAAGGTATACAAATACATTTTTATTATACAATAATAAGAAAGCCATTGTCTTATTTGTCTACCTAGCATTTGTCAGCGGTGTCTATAAACCGTGTACGTGTGCATTTCATGCTTTGTACAAATGCTTCTCCATAGATGAAGTGCAACCATAAATCATACTTTTGGACTAGTTGGCTTGTGCTTCAGAGATTTTCTTCTGTGAGTCAAGCACTGCAAGATGAAAAACAGATGATTCAAGGTTAATATAAAATTTTATTCTGGGTGCAGAGGATGACCAGAGCTGAAAGTAGCCCTGAATCACCCATGAGAAAGATAAAGTGAAGAAGCACCGTGACAGTGCACACTCCCTCAAGGGAAAAGACAGGGAGAAAATGAGGCACCTTTACTAGGGTGGAAAATGCTGCCAGAGAGGTATAAGTCAAACCAAGAAAGAAATGTGCTTATTCCACGCTTAAGATGATAATTTATTGTGAGTACTCATGAACTACAGCTGCAGATCTTTTCCTGATCAGAAAAGTACATCGGTAACATCTCCATGCCCTCTTTTTCTGCCAGACTTTTAGCTTCTCTGTGTGCTATACTTTCTTGAATGAAGCTCTTTTTGTAGGTGAAGGGCTCCATCACTGTGACATTGTTTCTGCTCTGTTTTTGTTGTATGAACTTTATGTCTGAAACCACAAATCTTTGATTAACCTTTGACAAAAACATTTTTTTTTACTTACCTGGATTTAGACAGTTTTCTGTCAAACATTACCAGGACTGATCTTTGTAACAATCCTTCTTAACCAAGGCATAGTTTTTCCCTGTTTCAAATACCGTAATTAATGGTCTACTAAAGCCCTAGTAGATTTTAAAGTGCCCAGAAAACTGCGGTCAGACTGCACTATTTGCTAAGGGACTTCATCTCTTACTTACTTGCTTACTGTCCTTCTGCCCACATAATTCAAATCAAATGTTAATTATTTTAATTCTGTTTTGGTTCACTCTGTATTTGACATTTGTCTTAAGTATAATCCAGTTCTTCTACCCATAATTTGCCACTTTTTTATCGTTCATGTAGATCAACTTCTATGAAATACCTGCAAACTAAAGTTCGAAATGTGGCAAATTTTGAGATTTCTTCCATAGAGCTTTATCTGAATTTTCCTAGCTAAAGAGGCAGAAGAAGGTGCCTTTGAATCTTTAAATAAAGATTTCCATTTTGAAAAAGAGGTTGCCAAAAATTTACCCTTTTCAGTTCTCCTGGATTTCTGTAAGTTTCAGGAGTAAAAAAAAAAAAAAAAAGTAAAAAAAAAAAAAAAAAAAAAAAAAAAAAGAAGTAAACATCGGTGTAAACTTAAGCAGTCCTGTCTTTGTTAACTCCTCCCCTGCCACTGGCTCTTTACCTTGTAGAAGCATGGGAATTAGCTTTCAGTTCCAATCTTCCTTTTATTTTTACTCTCCCAACTTAAACATCAATGTGCCTGGTTCATGGCTGTCCTGAAAAACACTGTTCACCTTTACTACTTGCAGGAGAAAATGCTATTTGGAAAACAACCATGTATTTCCATTCTTCCAGACTTCAGTAAATCTGTATACAATATGATTTGTCTTTCATTTTTCTGTATCTATCTTAACTCTATCCTTTGTACCCTACCTTCTGTCTGCTTGTACAATAATTGCCATCTCCACTTCTAAACCAAGACATAATGCAGGCTGCTGTAATCAATTAAACCATGTTCTTTTTAACTAGTAAATGGGGATATTTAAGAGATTGATTTCTGAGTCAATCAATACTTCTTAACAATGGGGTCTTATATCTCCTAACGTTCATGAAATTATAGTGCTAAATCCTTATTCTTGGTTTCATTGCTCCAGCAGTCTTAAACACATCAACCATATGTGGTTGGAAAACTTTAAAATTAAACATCAGAAGACTAGGGGGAGGAAAGTTTCCTTTTGCTTCTCAAGAAAATGCATTGTTTAATTCATTCAAATATAAATGGAATGCTCACACTAAGCCACTAGGATGTTCCTAATTTCTTAAAGATGTTTCTTCATGTGATGAAGTATCATCTGACCCAATAAACCAACACTAGCCTGAGCTCGTAGGTTCACAAAAAATAAGCATTGCCCAACAACCTTCCCACTTCCTTTCCTTTTGGTTTTCTGTATGAATGAATCCCTTTCAGGGGAAATGTTAGAATGATATTTTCAGATCTCCAGACAATATAGGATCAAACCACGGAATTAAAGTATTTTCTTTGTCTTAAGATAGCTTTCCTTTCTAAGTATTAAAAAATACTTGGATCCGATCAATTGTTTCCTTTGAATGCAAGTACAAATGGAACGAAGTGTTGAAACATTGTTTGCTGGCATTATTTTTAGAGACAAACAGTTTCATCTGATCACTTTTTAAGCTTCATGTTGATTAAAAGGCATATTCTAAAATTAATGCTTAGAATATAAAGAGGATCATTTTGTGATCAGGCAAAAAAGTCAGGTGAACTAATAAAGTAATATCATTTTGTGTACAGTACAAATGATGAATTTAAAAAAAAAAAAAAAAAAAGTAACTAAAAAGTGCATTAGCTTAAATTTTCTGTAGAAAGTAGAATTTCCCCCAAGTGACATGAAAAGGTTAAAATATTGTTCACTGCACTCTACTGGCTGATTCTTCTCCCTTATGGCTTCAGTCAGGGGTAACTGTGATTTCAAACAATAACGTTTACATTTAACTTAGTGGGACTTGACAAGCAGCTCTTTCCTAATGATGTGACTGAGTTAAATTGCTTTGCTGCTCCTGTTGTCATGCAACTCTTGTGTTATTGACCATGGAAATAGGGAATGCTTGAATGAGCCTGGCAGCTTGTATGGCTGTATTTTCTATTGGAGAAAGGTGCATCGCTGAGGAAAAAGCCCAGGAGAGACCAAAGGGATACATTTTAGAATTGTGGATTAATAAAAAAGATGCCTGTATAGCTCTGACTCTCAAAGTTGGATCTCTAATTTTTAATCTCATATACTTGTGTTTCAGTAAATTTTTGCCCAATTTAGTCAAATAACAAGACAAGCAGGCCTCCAAAATCCAGGCATGTTACTTATCTACATGTAAATAGACATTTTTTTATATCCAAATACTAAGGCCACTCTTCTAACTGATTTGTGCTACTCTGCACTTTCAAAATAATCCATCCTACTGTCTACATCCAGTATATCTTTATGTTGACATCAAATTAATAATCATAATTAGCATACTGTTAGAAATGTATCTAAATATAAAAAATGTTAGAGCTCAAAATTTTTCTCTTTCTTATTAAAATAAACTGTTGGTGCCTAACTGTGGGCGTGAGAAGCTTGGCCACAGCTTTGAAGCCTGGGCTTCAACCCATGCAAAAAAAAGACAAGAACCACCCTGGTGTAAGGGATGTTTGCTTTTGTTCTTGCCTTAGCACTCTATACTGAAGAGTGAACAGGGCTCTCCATAAAGCAAGGGCTCCAGAACAGGGACATAACACCTCCTTTTGTGCCTTGGCAGACCTCAAAATATTCGATCATCACAATGCAGACAAATGTCTCTCCTCCTATCATCCTTTCTCATGCAAGGTGAAAAGACAACTTGAATGAGCAGAGACATGATGGCCAGAGTTGCTTTCCCTCAGGGAAATCCCTCTGTTATCTCCTGTTGCATTTCTGCTCATGCCTGGGTTGTTCTTTCCCTGGAAGCAGGAGAAGGTGGCCAATCTTAAGGGGCTCTTCTTGTCCAGTTTCAAATTGTCTGAGACCTGAACTGAGACCAAGTTACTTCCAAAGGAAAAAAATGGTGAAAAGTGGCATCGCTACATGGGGATGTGGCAAAATATATACATATACATATATATATATATGTATAAATAAGGGATTCCTCTGCCAGACTTTTGCTAGGTTTGACTGGGTCTCATGCTGTTAGTTTTCTGTTTTCACCAGGACCACATGTAGCTATAAAGGTGGCAGAGGACTGAACAGCATTTAAAATAAGCCAATCTAAAGCCCAAGCTTTTGCTGAGCTTTTATAATCTGCCATTTACTGAAATTATCTCTGTGTGTGAGATCTTTCCCCCTAAAAACATATATCCTTCCTGCTTGTTCAGACTCTGATCTTAATCTCCATAGTTTGATGTCATAATCTGTTGTATGGGAATGCAGAGAAATGTGTTCAAAAAACCTCCAGTGCTAACTGGGAGAAGGTGCTTTCTGGGGTTTTTGCATGGGGTGTATGCAATAGTTTCAGGAATGATTGGAAGAAAGCATATTAATCAATTTTGCAGATGACTTGCAGTGGGAAAAGATCATAAACCACTTAAAGGGTGGGAATAATGCAGAACACAGCTTTCATAAAACAAAGAAAGAATCTAACATCATTTGGAACACACTGGATGTCCAGATCACTTCCCATAGCTATTCAGCAAACATTTTTGAAAACATTTTGAAAACCAATATAGAAGTGAGAATGAGTCGGTGACAAAGAAATAAATATATTCATGACTCAGTCTTTGGAAGCACTGGGAAGAAACAGAAGTGCTTCAGGATTCAATGTTATGCTCCTAAATTCCAGAAAAGGCTATCCAAAATGAATGTTGCTATGCTGTGTGGTTATTTTCAAAAATAAAAAGACAATAACAATCATATATCCTGTTCAATGCTATTTTATTACAAGTGCCATTTTCTTTATATGATAGTAGCAATGAACATCTTTAGCATACCTTTTAGTTTCAAAACCCATAACAAGATTTACTGTCTTCACTTCCTAATTTTTCTTGTAATCTGCAAATCAATTTATATGTTATTAACATGATCTTGTCAGGATGCATAGAGTCGGAACAGTCTAGGCTTAAGTAACAGCAGCAACAGGATTGGTAAAATATGCTTTGAGAAACAATTTCAGGCCTCCAGATACCACCATTGGAATGTTTTCCTACTACCTTTTATTTATAAAATATGAAATATTTCATATAACCTTTTTCTGACTTTTTATCATTTTATATCATCTTTTTTTTTTTTTTTTTTTTTTTTTTCCCTATGATAGCTCACATTTCATAAGTTCATAAAGAATTACAGCTTCTGTAATTGCTCTGATTTGACTAGAAAATAAAGCAAATCTGCATTACATGGTATACTTTAGACAGGTCTTTTGATTAGTGCTGCATTATCACCTAGGGAAACAAATGCAAGGACGAGAATTAAGTGGTTTCATCGTATTATGTGGTCCCCAATCAAGCCATTTTAAGCTTCTGGTTTAGTATCCTGGTATATAAAAAGAGAATTAAAAAATGTACCTGCCTTGAAGAGATATTATATGGAAGTTAATTTATAATGCACTACAAACATCTAAAGAACAATATGTGACTGATGAGTGTTAACTTAGTCTATTTATGTCTCACATTCATTTTTATTTCTCTTCTCTAAACTCTCATTGAAATAACCTTTTATTTCTAATATTGAAATGACCAAAATCAGCTTCTTGGTTCAGTCTTGCTGGGCCTGGAAAATTATTCTCTGGGACTTTGCTGGTCTTTTTATGCACTTTGTGTCATACTGGGTGTTCTTTCATAATTTATTTTTATTAACAGAGAAAACCTTTGTTTTGTCATACTTTTTGCCTTTTCTCAATATTTCTGCTATCTAAATTTATTCTCATTTCTTTTCTAACTTTCCATTTGCAATAGTTTTCTGAATATACTGAGTACGGGATCATCCAAAAAAATAAAGTCAATTCTAGCTTATGCATTTACAAGACTGAGAGAATTTTGTATTCCTATTGTGTAAGATGGTTCTCTTATAACTTAATTATGGTAAACAAGAAGGATCAGGCCAAATGAAGAAAGATGGAATGTTTTGTTTACTAATGAATTTCACACAGACATAGCAGTTTCTCTGCTGCTGGCTTAAAACAAGGCAGACGCAAGTGGTATGAACAACATTGTCGGCAGCAACATCATTTGCTTAACCTCAGTGCATCAAAAAAAAAAAAGACAGAGAAAAAGTTTTTTGGAATGCAAATATTATTGTGAAATAGGAAAAAAGAAAGAGGAAAGGAAAAAATATAGGTTACACATGGCTTCTTTTAATGGAAATAGTATGATGTCGTTTCTCCCTTTCTTCATGGTTTGAAGTCAGCAATCCCCAGAGAGAAAAATTCTGAAGTTGTAATGAAAAGGGATCATTTCAGAACACATAACAGGCAGTTCCCTCTTCTTTTATGTTCTAGGGAGAGAGAATGTTTCCATTGTATGTGGGTTTTTGATATATGACTTTGAAAAGAATACTCAATCCTTCCATGAAAAGGTTGAATATTCTTCTCTTTGCTTAGTTCTCATTCCTGAATTACATTGAAATCCCACTCTCTGGTTATTCATAACTTGTTAAAGTTTCCCTGTGAGGCTCAAAATTGTCACACTCAAGTCTAGCAAAGACATTTTTAAAATAAATACCAAGCTAAAATAAATATTGCATTGCAGAATAAACAACATCTGAGACACAGAGGAGGGAGACTACCCCATACTTCCCTTTTTTTACCCGCATGGTGAGAAAAGAAAAAATTATGCCAGTAAAAGGGTTTGCTGACATTAAACTGTAAGGCCATTTGTTGGTGCAATGCATTTCAACCTCAAAGACTACTTGGAGGTTGAACTTGAGACATTCACACTATGCAGTAATTGCATCGTTTAACAATTAAACCTTAAGCAGTTCTGTTATTGAGTTACTCTTTCAAAGCCTGACTTGAAAACCAATCCAATTGCCTTATAACAGTCTCTAAAAGAAAACTGGAGCTTCAAGAAACCCGTGTAGTAGATCTTTCATTGTTATTCTTCCTGAGCTGGCAGTACAGTTTATAGTTCATCTGTGTGAAGAGTTCCTAAGAATGACTGAACTAAAAATAGATCTCAAATAGCTAAAAGGTGAAGCAAACAGAGGTGTACGCTTAGAGAAGTGGAGCCATATTGATAACATCTGTGAATATTAGCTGGATTTTTTTAATCCTCTCTTGATTAGGCTACTTAGAAATAAACTGTCTTACTAAAACTTGAAGTCACACATGACATTCCTCAGCTGCACAGTCAGATGCTTGCTTAGCAAGTTCTTCCATCCTGGAAAGATGAATAGTCTGTCTTACCTGGAATTAGGTTCACTATCATTTACTTCACCTATACCTTCTTAGGCACCTCAAATCCTTAGTAGAAGAGAAATAGGAAGGGCTTTCCAGTCATTTATTTTGTATGCCGTTTTTAGAATGTGATGGCTCTCCTTGTGAATTTTTCTTGCTGCTGACAAGGAAAGAAAATTAGGTGATCAGCCCAAACATAGCTAACTAGTATTTCTGTGCTAATTCATGGCAGAATCATGTCTTATCAGATCTTGGACTTGGACTTGGAATACTCTTTACAAATTCTTTTCAAGCAATGTCGAAAGACTACAGACCTCATAAAAAATCTGTGTAGAGTGTGAACTCAATGTTTCATGATAGGGAGATGCATTTCATTCAGAAAGAGCAGGGAGCACAGTGAGTCATTGCTGACAAAAGTTCCAGTACATGGAGGATGACTTTTATGAGCATGCTTCTGTTTTAATGGAGGATTTATTGACCTTAGTAGTTTTGTGAGATTTAAATTATCTTTTAAATCAAGTATGCAGGATTTAAAGTTTTAGCTGACATGCCCAGGCAGTTTACAATTGCATTAATTGTTTCGGGATTTTCCAGAAATGTTTTGTGGTATTCATTTTCCATTGCTATAGTAAATAAGCCAGTGGCTGTTACTGAGACACCATACGTTCAACTCCCCCAGAAGGACTTTATTCAGAGTGACTTCCTAACTTTCCAATGCATGCTGGAGAACAATATTCACAGTAAGTAAACGGTTTTGTAAATTCCAGCTTGAAAATGCAAACATCTACTGTCCCACACGCTCTGTGAGAGCTACCACAATGACCCTTTCAGTGCAGGATTCAGCTCTCCTAACCTGAGACACAAAAAGCAAACACCTTGCTGAAGTACATGTAAATCATCTACTCAACATCTATTTTCTGTGGAGAGACACAGGCAAGCCCTTCTTAAAGCAGATGTTTGAGATAGGTGCACCAAATCACTTTCCTGAGGTGCCGGTGTCACTCCTTCACGAGGAGCAGAGTTAGGAGTCTCAGACAAGACATCCAACTTGAAGTGAAGTCAGATGAATCCTAACACAATGAAGTCCGTAATCTATATTTTTTATGGTGCAAAGTCCTTTAAGGGTTGGTTGCATGGAAAACAGTAAACTAGCATTACGCTTTTCTGAGAAGAGCTCTTTCTGCTGAAAAGAGAATATTTCACAGATGGGTGATTTTTTCCTTTCTCTTCTTCATTTCCATCAAGCAAACCCCTCTTAGTATATTCTTTTTTGGTTTCCTAAGAAAAATTGAGGAAGGGTGGTATAGACTAGGAGAGCAGCTCAAAGGTAAGTACCTGGGATTCATATGGGGCTCATATACTGCTGGGCAGTGAGGGTGACAGAAGGATGATTGCATTTCACAGCAGAGAGTGGGAACATCTGGGCTAGTAGAGTGACACTGAGTGACGGGGAATGACAAGAACCATTCTGGGTGTACCTTGGGCTACCAGCTTAGAAGGAAGAGGTAGGACTTGTGTAGGACTGCTGTTTCCCTATATCACTTTACACTTCAACCACAAACACTTAAATTCATCAATACTACAGGTTTAGCTCATTCCCAGCCAGTAAAATGGGTTGTTTTGGCAAGACTCCACTTAGTCTCATACACTTCAGAGCTAGATTTGTACTTAACATAATGTATTTCCTTGCATGGTTTCTACAACCAATTCATTTTGGTCACTGTGGTTTGGGGATAGACTTGACCAAATTCAAATCTGTGTCACAGCCATTTTCATCACAGAGCAGCTAGAGATTACAGCATTTCCAAATGGCCCACATTCATGACTAAAGTCCAAAAGGCCAATACATGAAAATCTGCAGCAATCAAGTGGTTAAACAGCATTCAACAAAATCATCTTGCATTTGGATAATGAAAATTTGAATCAACATGCTCTGGTAAGCAATAATCATACACTGAATGCCAGCTGAATATTTAAACTGAAAATGCAAAGCAGAGAAGCATAACAACTCGATTACCAACTTCCTTTCTATAAAGGAAATATTGTTTTAAGTGAGCTGTTCTAATGATCAAGTACACCACAGGAATGTGTCAGCAATTACAGCAATCAACGCAGCACAATTTTTTCAACTTCACTTTATCTAGCATCTCCTAAACACTAAGGGTGGCTACGTCCTTTGGACCCAGGCTATATGCAAGAAAAAAGGCTGGAAGCCAACTTTAAATAATTAGACCCAAAGGAACACGTATACTCACTGTGTGATCTCCTGTCTCAAGCACTCTCAGGCTTGTGTAAGTTTCATGCAACTAGGGGACAGTGTAATCTGCTGAGGAATACATAGAGAGAACTGGAATGAATCATACTTTTTGAGATCAGACTTTGAGCTTGTGACTAGATAACAAGAACCTGGTCAGAACCTGCCAGCAGCATGGGCAAAATTGATGTCTGCTGCTCTAAGCATGAGGGCTTGTGCCAGGCAGGGGCCTGATGGTTCCACTCATGGTCTGGGCTGGAACAGAGAGCAGCAGAAGGAGGCCAGGAGGCCCAAGATAGGTACTGCTTCCAGGGTGTGGGAGGGATGAGGGCAGAAACAGACAGTATTGCCTCAGCAGATACTCCAGGCCTGGGCACTTGTTTGAATTAATTTATCTTCTTAATTACAGAGACCAATGTGATGGAAAGACTGCTGACAGAATAATTTGAGAACGGCTGGGTGTTCTGCTGTGGGGCTGTGTGTGTCTCTAGGAACAGTAGCGCAGTACTGTCAGGTTTTGCTTTCATTATAATTTTTACTGATATTTTAAAAGCCAAGACTGTCCAATTAGCAGATAAACCCAATCTTCCACTTCCCAAAATCCACCCCTATGCTCCTATATTAGCTAGAAGAGGTACACAAATATTAAATTAATGTATTTTGTTTCACAACAATCAAAATATCAATGAATTGCTGGAGAAGAAGGCAGCTGTGTACCTAGGTCTCTTACAGTGGTGCCAAAGACAGACTTTACTGTGTACCAGTAACAAAGAAAGGCATGCACAGTTTATATGTATATATACACACACGAAATTGTGTACATCACATCAGCAATATACAACTGTACTCATTCAATTAGACTAAAACGTTTAGATCTTTGCACCACCAAATATCTATCTTGCATAGAAAAGAATGAGGTTAAAGCACAAATACACATTGAATATGATGGAAGAAAGAAGGTATTTTATGTGCATACTTATTGACTACAGCAAATCAAGACAGAGGAATACAAAGCTGGAAATCACAATTCAGATCTGCAAGGGGTGCATCTGTAAGAGAAATATGACCATCTTATAAGCTATGGAGCAGTTCAAAGCAGACAAATCAAAGTGTAAGCAGTTAGGTGACTTGGGCCCTCAAAGTATTAATTGTGGGCTACAGTTCCAAGGATGCTAGACCCCTGATTTAGGCATCTAAAGAGACAGATAAATACAAAACTCTATTTGAGGAACATCAGAATCGGTAAAAAGAGTAGAAAGGAAAGGGGAAGAAAGTGTTTCCTAGGAACAAAATACTCTGTGGCACCCTGCTACCATGGTGTCTGGTAAATAGCACAGCTTTGTGTCGGGACGAATTCTGAGCACCTGCACACTCTGGAGAAGCAAGCCCAGCAGGTCTAATACCATTTTTGGCCTAGAGTGAAGAGCATTTACCACTTCAGCTTTTGTAAACCCAGCTGGAGTGCTAGAGAGCATCATTTCTATAAGTCCAGTGACTGCCATCTTCAGCAGCTGCTGAGCAGAAATTACCATCTTTAGCAATTATTTAGTGGGTTTATGGCACATTGTATTGGCAATTTGGAATGAGTCACTTGTGACCTAATTAGGATTGGAAGCCAGTTTCAGTTGGGGGTTGTCATGCCATTCCCCATATCTATTCTACGTAACCACTTAGGTATTTCCAAACCATATCTGTCTTCACAACTCAATGGATGGGCTAACAGTCCACTGACCATGCTTTTGAGTTATCACTTCATTGTAACACAACCTTATCAAAAGGTTGCCCAGGTATTAAAAGCCTGGGGCACTTTAAAATGATAATCACGATACTTGTGCAACAGTAATCTTAGACTCTGAGTTAACTGAAAAGGTAACAATTAAATAATTTACTCCCTAAAGGTAGGATACAAAGAAAATGGATGAACTCCACCTAAGGCAACAAGAAAATCCTGGTACAAATGCTGTTATATAAGTATGCTGCTGTTACTGGAGTCTCACATTTCATGCCTTTATGCAGCTTAACACTGTGCCTCATTTTTGACATGAGAGGATTTTAGCATGTGAACAGGCTTGCAGGTGAGAGAACAAACAGATGGCAGAAGGAGTAGGGATGCCGTTGTAACAGCTCTGAACAGTGGCATTCCAGATTTTTACCACAACATTGCTGGAATGCTGGGAGATGTTCCAAGTTACCTCACTAGCTCATCATGATTATATATATATATATATATATATACATATTTTTTTTTTTTTAAGAAAGTCAGGGGAAATGACATGAGCCTGGGGCAGCAGGCAAACAAAGAAAATGGGAAAGAGGCAGAGATGGAGAAAGAAAGAAAGAAAGAAAGAAAGAAAGAAAGAAAGAAAGAAAGAAAGAAAGAAAGAAAGAAAGAAAGAAAGAAAGAAAGAAAGAAAGAAAGAAAGAGAGAGAAAGAGAGAGAGAAAGAGAGAGAGAAAGGAAGGAAGGAAGGAAGGAAGGAAGGAAGGAAGGAAGGAAGGAAGGAAGGAAGGAAGGAAGGAGGGAAGGAAGAAAGAAAGGAAGAAAGAAAGGTAAAGACGCCTCCAAAGAGTTCTTTTACTTTTCAAATGTTTCTCCAAAAGGTGTCAAGATGTATTGAGCCCCAAGGCAAGAGCCTAAAAGCTCATCTCAGTTTTACTTGGAGAAAGCAGGAATAATAGCAGAAGCTTCAGTCATGATTTACAATGATGTGAGTGAAAACTGAATCTGGCAAACCTCCATCTGCTTAATGAAAAACTTGCTGAGGAAAAAACAGACTGAAAAAAAGACTGATAGAAGATTAGCAAGAACTAGCACGAAAGTGAATATTACAGTGCTAGTATATCTATCATTGATCACCATCTGATTAGTAACAAATATTTTGTTTCCTTTTTTTAAAAAAATTGCTCTATTTCCATTTCAACTTTACAAAGCTATGATTATCTGCCAGTTTCTTCTGGATGTCAGAGCACGAAAAATCTTGGACATGGACTTGAAGCCTTCCAGTGTTATTCAAGGAAAGTATCTTTGCATGGTGGTGTGACAGAAAATACGAAGATAATAATAGGAAAAGCAGTCCAAGGGGGCACATTGCTTCTCAGCGCCTCATAACTCTATTGGTGTTTGCATCTAGCCCAGCATCTCACTTCTAAAGGCTCCTTGAATGCAGAGAAAGCATGCAAGGAAATCAGTTATTTGATTATCTCCTCTTTTGTATCATTCCTTCTGAGGCTCAGGCCTCTGCTTGAAAATGCCAAGTAGCAACACTATACCCTCAAAGGCATAGAAATAAGAGCAGAAAAACCCTCCCTTACATCACTTAACCTAGTCCCTGCCAAGAAGAATTGCTCCCTACAGTACATTCATAAGTGTTTCCTACTATCCAGCTCTAAATGACTGAAGTGATAGGGCTTCCGTTGTCTCCCTGGGGAGGTTTCACCACAGCCTATTCAAGCACGCAAGAGACAGTGATTTCATTGTGTACCACCTCTCAGGGTTCCTACAAAGGGGCTGGCTCCATGCTGCACCTGGAGCAATTTGAAGTATTCTGATGACGCAGTGGTGAAATTTCCTGTTCACTTGTCATCATGAACCTGATGGGCAATACCACAGTTAGCCAGAGGACAAGTGAGCCAAATTCCTAGTCAGCTTGGCTAGAAACAGATTCCATGCTAGGATATGGCCCTCAAGTGAAAACTTGCAACTCTACTTGGCTCCAACCTATGTCTCTTGGAAGTCAGTGAACAAGGGAGAAAGGCCTTTAAGTAAGCTCCTTGGGACAGTGACCAGCAGACTGTGTGTTGTGCAGTGATTATCATGAGTAAAAATACTAATAACAATAATAAACGTTTTCAAAAATCAATCTATGCAGTTCTTTCAATTAATTAACATGATATATGAGTGGGGCTAGGGCCAGAAAATGCCTAACTCCCTCGTTATGAAAAAGATGGAATTAGTGGGGTATTAGCTGTTTTCAAAGGATTAATGAGTTACACATTTAGGGAAAAGAAAAAAAAAAAAAAAAAAAAAAAAAAAAGCAATTTTTTAGTGGTTATACAAGGCCTGATTTTGATCTACCTCTTCTTCTCTGCTAGGGTAACTCCACTAAATCCTGTGGGGCTCTTCTTGACTGACAGCCATGCAACGGAGCAATAGTACCTTCATGTGTAAGCCTTGTATCTTTGGTAGTGTACACAGTGTCTGTAGCAGTGCTTTCTGTGAAATAGTACAGATGTTAGTGGTATGCTGGCACCAGAAATTACCACAGTGGTACAAAATATTTGAAACCACTAACTGGATCATCTTTCCTCTGTGTGATTAAATACGGTCTAAAAATGTTCTTTTTGTAACTTTTTAAAGCTGTTGCTCTTCCCAGGCAGATGAAAAGAATCTTAGCCTAATAGTGTGTGTGTGTGTGTGTGTGTGTGTGTGTGTGTGTGTGAGTTTAATCTAATGGTTTTGTTAGAGAAGCACCTTTAAGCATCACAGCACAGGGAAGCACACGTAACCGAGGGGTTATTTATTTGTACTTATTCTGGGTATTACAACTTCACAGAACCTGATAGTGGTTTCTAAAACATCTCTGTATTTCCATGAGAAAAATATTTAATATTTTTAAATGCTGCATACTAGCTGTAGTCTTCTGCATTTTCCAGAAGTGTAAGATTTCTAGAAGAACTTAACTATGGCATAACGCTGTTTCCTGAGAGGTAAATGAAGAACTTCCTGCAGACTTCAACAGCAGTGGATGCAGGTAAATGCTGAGCACAGTCTCACCCTTGATGACTTGTCCCCACTGCAACTAACTTCCAGCAAAGCCAACATGACTGCAAGTGTATTAGCTGTTTCCAAACTCTTTTGCTCCTTTCATTTGTACATAGGATCTATAAATAAATTCAGGCATTTTGGTTTCAATAAGCTCTATTCATAATGACACTATCCTTAAATAGCAGGAATTCACTTTAGTAATACGATGAATTCTTTTCTGTGTCTTGTTTGCAAGCTGATTAAATGCAATCACAGTGGCTTAGTTCAGAATTCTTACATTATGGAATACATTAAAAAAAATAAAACAAAACACGGTCATCCGTGAAAGACTTCATAAAATGTCCAGGCTGTGAAAGGCAGTCGTCAATCTGTGCAAGTCACGTTCAAAACCTTTGTTTGACAGACTTTCCCAGAAGATTGGTGAAATGTTAAATAGAAACTGTACATGGAATTAGAAAGGGAACAAAATCAGCTGACCTAAGAAAGATCTGAACTCATAGTTCTTCCCACAGCCAACTGTATCATACTTTTTTTTTTTTTTTCCAGAAACATTATGCCTGATAAAATCTCCCAGGCCCTGAATATTCACTGCTCAGTCATTTATTGTCCCTTTTAATAAACAGGTCAGGGGAGGTATTTGTGAACATGGCATATTTTTTTCTAAAGCCATCAGGCAGCCAATATTTTTCAGTACAATACCCTGCTTGTCTTGGGCATCTTTTTCATTCTGAACAAGGGCGTGAATGTTTCAAGATTAAAAAGACAAGAGACTTATTTATGTTTGTCCCTCTGTTTGTTGTGCCATTTCTTTAAATACTCTTTCTTTCCATTCCACCAACCTTACCTTCACTAGCTCTTGCAACTAACCAGGCTTCTGAATGAACTGTTACAGCTTTATTACAGAATATTAGACCCTGTGAGACCTGCCACAGTAATAAGGTGACCTTAATGAACAGTTTTCTGCTTGGCTTTCTTTGCAGTGTAATACAGTGCAAAGACATGCCGTTAAAGATAACAAAAAACGTTTCTATAAATAAATCAACACAAAAAGGAGGACTAAGGAGAATCTCCATCCTTTACTGGATGCGGGGGGAAACTTAGTTACAAGAGATGAGGAAAAGGCGGAGGTGCTCAATGCCTTCTTTGCCTCAGTCTTTAGTGGCAATACCGGATGTTCTCTGGATACTCAGTACCCTGAGCTGGTGGAAGGGGATGGGGAGCAGGATGTGGCCCTCACTATCCATGAAGAACTGGTTGGTGACCTGCTACGGCACTTAGATGTGCACAAGTCGATGGGGCCGGATGGGATCCACCCAAGGGTACTGAGGGAACTGGCAGAGGAGCTGGCCAAGCCACTATCCATCATTTATCAGCAGTCCTGGCTATCGGGGGAGGTCCCAATCGACTGGCGGCTAGCAAATGTGACGCCCATCTACAAGAAGGGCCGGAGGGCAGACCCGGGAAACTACAGGCCTGTCAGTTTGACCTCAGTGCCAGGAAAGCTCATGGAGCAGATCCTCCTGAGAGTCATCATGCAGCACTTGCAGGGCAAGCAGGCGATCAGGCCCAGTCAGCATGGCTTTATGAAAGGCAGGTCATGCCTGACGAACCTGATCTCCTTCTATGACAAAGTGATGCACTGGGTGGATGAGGGAAAGGCTGTGGATGTGGTCTACCTTAACTTCAGCAAGGCTTTTGACACCGTCTCCCACAGCATTCTCCTCAAGAAACTAGCTGCTCTTGGCTTGGACTGGCGCACGCTTCATTGGGTTAGAAACTGGCTGGATAGCCGGGCCCAAAGAGTTGTGGTGAATGGAGCCAAGTCCAGTTGGAGGCCAGTCACTAGTGGCGTTCCCCAGGGCTCGGTGCTGGGGCCGGTCCTCTTTAATATCTTCATCGATGATCTGGACAAGGGCATCGAGTGCACCCTCAGTAAGTTCGTAGATGACACCAAGTTAGGTGCATGTGTCGATCTGCTTGAGGGTAGGAATGCTCTGCAGGAGGATCTGCATAGGCTGCACCGATGGGCTGAGGTCAACTGCATGAAGTTCAACAAGGCCAAGTGCCGGGTCCTGCACCTGGGGCGCAATAACCCCAAGCAGAGCTACAGACTGGGAGATGAGTGGTTGGAGAGCTGCCAGGCAGAGAAGGACCTGCGAGTGATGGTGGATAGTCGGCTGAATATGAGCCAGCAGTGTGCTCAGGTGGCCAAGAAGGCCAACGGCATCCTGGCTTGTATCAGGAACAGTGTGACCAGCAGGGCTAGGGAGGTGATCGTCCCCCTGTACTCAGCTCTGGTGAGGCCGCACCTCGAGTACTGTGTTCAGTTTTGGGCCCCTCGCTACAAGAAGGACATCGAGGTGCTTGAGCGGGTGCAGAGAAGGGCGATGAAGCTGGTGAGGGGCCTGGAGAACAAGTCCTACGAGGAGCAGCTGAGGGAGCTGAGCTTGTTCAGCCTGGAGAAGAGGAGGCTCAGGGGCGACGTTATTGCTCTCTATAGGTACCTCAAGGGAGGCTGTAGAGAGGTGGGGGTTGGCCTGTTCTCCCACGTGCCTGGTGACAGGACGAGGGGGAATGGGCTTAAGTTGAGCCAGGGGAGTTTTAGGTTAGATGTTAGGAAGAACTTCTTCACTGAAAGGGTTGTGAGGCATTGGAACAGGCTGCCCAGGGAAGTGGTGGAGTCACCATCCCTGGAAGTCTTCAAAAGACGTTTAGATGTAGAGCTTAGGGAAATGGTTTAGTGGGGACTGTTAGCGTTAGGTCAGAGGTTGGACTCGATGATCTTGAGGTCTCTTCCAACCTAGAAAATTCTGTGATTCTGTGACATGGGAGCAGTCCCTTGGGTGACATGGTCAACGCTACCTACATATTGAAGGGACAGAGCAAGTGCATACTGCATCCTTAAAAACACCACAAAAATATCAGAATAAAGCTGTGTGGGAGGGCAACAAATTCAAGAAAGCATCCTTCAGTGTGCTAAGGCTGTGTCCAGTTCAGGAAATTAACAAACATCATAAGCTCTGGAAGGTTAAAAGTAAGAATAAGAAAAAAGAAAAAAGAAAAAAAAAAAAAAAAAAAAAAAAAAAAGAGGGGTGGAATTTGAGAAACAAGTTTCAAAAGATGTGAACATGCATAATAAATCCTTTTTCAAACATGTTAGGAACAGGAAGCTTGCCAGATTTGTAGGACAAGAGATGATTTAGTCATAAAGAGTAAAACGACACGCTCTTTAAGAAGACACGTACAAAATTCTGTTTCCACTGCAGCATCCTGGGGATATCTCTATGTACACTAGGATCCTTCTCTGCATGAGAAGTAGCAGATGATTTGCTTCAAAGTCATGCTAAAAATGACCCAGAAGTTCAAGAGAATCTTGTTTTAATACCTGGTAGGTAGAATTCAGTATTCATCTATGGTGAGTTTTATCTAAGTCACTTCATCTAGGATATGCCACTATTATCACTCAGGAGTAAAATTGTAGTCTTGTAATAAGCAGATATATGAAATCATCATCTCAGTGCTGAGATATATCAGAATTACGACAGACACAAAAGGGAGGAACAAAGACAACCAGCAATATGGAGCGGCTTTAATGGGAGAACCCAAATAGTCCAGGAGCACTCTTAGACATGGGAGAAGGGTGACCTGGTGGAAGAGGTCATGAAGGAGGGATGGCTGCTGGGAGAAAATTCTGTCAAGGGTTATTAAATGCGAAAACATCTCTTCTGCTTTGAGAGCAGCACATCTCTGGAAGCTGGGAGAAGAGTGTGGGGATGTAACACTGTGTATGCATCCCTGCCAGCAGCAAGATGCTGGACAAGGCAGATCCATGATCTGCTCCAGCAAGCCTTCCTTCTCAGATGGTCTGTATGAGAAGGAGAGGCTGTTCTTTTCCCTGTGCTGTGGCAAGCCACCTCAAGGCCAGCTCCTGGTCTGCAGCTTAGACAGGGCAATGGATTTTCAAGGCTCTCTGCCCTCAAAGCAAACTGCAGAATTTCACTTCATAACATCGGCAACAGGCTAGAGTCTAAACAGAGCTGGGGAGGGGGCTCCCCCTTCTCCCCACCGCCGCTCTGCCCTTTATTTGACGCAGCCCAACTGTGGCACTGGAGGAGATCTGGGAGGCGAACAGCTAGACGGTATTTTTCAGTAGCTTAAAACAGAGAGAGACCAGGATGAATGGAGCTGGAGTCAGATGTTGCCCTGGGGATGTAGGAAGCTTATAGAGATGGTGATATAATGTTGATCTAGTGTTCTCTACAGTGCGAGTAGTATTTTACATAGCTATGGTTAAAAACAGTTAGTTTTTCATTAATTCATTTTTTTTATGTGTAAAAAGCTCCCTAGGGAGCCCTGTGGAACAGAATACATATGCTTTTTCAGCCTGTTATGACATCTGAACTTACACAGACGGCTGTCACTGGATTTTTCTAAACATGCTTCTTTTCCACCCAGATGAGAAAGAGAGAGGCTGGTTCCTGTCAGTTGCTCAGTCTGTCAGCTTTTAAGTCAGTCACAACAAACTGGGAGGCTGAGTGGTACATTAAACCTAAACATCAGCTCAGACTTAAAATACCTGGACCAAGCACCGACAGCATTAAGGGGCCGCTTGTAAGCCTTAGAAGATGGGGGCAGGTATCCATTCTTGCTCTCCCGCCTGGGAGAAGGCCAGCTCATTGCACAGACAGACACACACCCCTCTGCTCCCTAGGTGAGGGGAGGAGTGAAAGACATGCTATGCCATCTATACAGTTGGACGGGCCCAGCATGGAGAAGGGATGACATCGAGTAGAGAGTGGTCAGTTGTAAATTTGCATTCCCTTTGTAACCCAAAGTCTTTAAGAAAATTTGTATATGTGTTGCTTCTCTCACACAGCTACAATTTTCTTTTACGTCTCAAACCTGCCAGAGGTGAGGACTTCTGGAAATCCAGTTGACTGGTGCTTACATGGAAAGGAGGGTGGATAGAAACCTGCTGTTGGAAAACCTCCAATGACCGATGTCTTTCTGAGCAGTTACTCAACCTGAACGATGTAAGAAATGCAGAAGGTAAATATGTGATGACATGGGAGCCATCCAAGCTGCATAAACACCAAAATAACTGCCCACCACAACAGAACAGGGAGAAAAAAAAAAAAAAAAAAAAAAAAAAAGTATCTGAGGTATTTTTCTCCTGTGCTTTCTGCACTAGGAAACTGCACAGCGTATGGTAGGTAGAGGTTGTGGATTAGGGAGTGATATTTGCTGGCTTTCCTTTTACTCCTCCTGCAACCTGTACCTTTCAATTATTGTGTCTTGTAATTAATCTAGACTTCACTCTTTTCAGGGCACTCCTTTCACTAAACTATTGGTGCTTGAGAAGATACTCTTACTTGGCTATATGGCTTCTGGCATTATGATGTCTGGGCATGCAACAGTATAACAAACAACAGTAAAAATATAGTCAGAAAGATTAATTGTGAAATATTTTTTTAATTAAATAATGATCTCAGTGCACCCTGTAGTGATGAATGTGATTTTATGGGAAAACGCCATCACAGCAATACAGTACTGTATATTAAATGATGTAGTGATAGTAAGGGGACCAGAAAAGAGACCTAAGTATCTTACAATAAGCACTTTTAGGGTCTGATGCTATACTTAGAGTTGAGAAGCCATTATATATTGCAAGGAAATAAACCATCATTTTTTCATCCAAGGAATTCACACAAGGGACATGCAGCCAGTGAAAGTGTTTCAGTGGAAGTGGACTTTCTCTAACAGAAGTGGTATTCCCTTACTTGATTTACAAGCATCCTCATTTAATATTCTCTGACTTCTAATAATAGATTGGCCTTGAACACAATAATCAGCTCAATTGCAAAAGGATTCTGCTATGTAGCCCTAATGGAAGAAGCTGTTATTCTCAACAGGTAAACAGAAAACCAGGGCATGAAAAAGGAAGGACACAGAAGTACAGCCTAAGTGAGTATAGCAAATAATGCAAACATTTGAGTTAAGCCAAAGGTTTAAGGGAATAAACTTTCTACTAGTACAAATAGCAGTGATGCAGATGGACCATATCTAATAGTTCTAACCACAAAGAATTAGTTTTCTGTATCCGTGCATGCCTGCCAGCTTGGCAATGGAAATTTCCTAGATATATGTATTAGAAACACAGCATACAGTTCCCCTCCAGCAATACAGTGGAATAAACACAAATCAGACTTTGGACCTGCTTGGTTTGGAAGTTAGGAAGTTGCTTCTGTGATGGGTAAGGCACATTGATTTACAGGCTTTTTTCCTTCTTGAAAATGTAGCAGTGAGCACCACAGAGCACACAGAGCATGCATGTTGTCAGCAAGGTAGCACTGCGACAGACAAACAAAAAACTGAACATGCTGTTACATTTGCCCTGGTTTCTCCTATGTGTGCATCCAGAGCTCTCCAAGAAGCAAGGTTTTCCACTGCATTGAAAAATACTGTCTTTACTGATGTTTTGTGCAATGGAAGGAGTGCAAGTTAAAGCTTTGGGGGTTAGGTTTCTCTCTTTCTCTGTTTTGGGGGAGTTCAGGGCATAATAATTTGAACAGGCTGAAAAAGGAAAATAAAATGTTACAGTCTTCATGACTTGTCAGTGGCAAGTTGCTGAGCTGTTTTAACTGTGCAAAAAATTATACTTATTTTCCTGAAAGAAGGATAAAAGTGTTCTCCTGCTATGGAGAGATGTGAGTCTTTTACAGCATACCTCCAAAATCCTATCTACTCTATGTAAATGCAGCCCAGGTCACCTCCTACACATGATGGGAGAACAGACAAGTATTTGTTATTGTTTTACTTGTTCTTTAAACAGAGGAAATGGTATGGGGGGGGGGGGGGAAGGGGGAGGCTAAATGTATATTAGATCAAAAAATCAATCCAGATCTTACTTTAAATAGATGTCTGTGTCAGCATCTAACTTCTAGCAGTGATGTTAATGGCAAGGCAGATTAGAAAACTGAAAAAGCAGTAGGTGAAGAGGAGTTCATACAAAAAAAAAAAAAAAAAGGATGGGAAAATATCCAAGTAAGCGGCATCAGCAAGAGAGTTTATAATTGAATTAAATGATGAAAAGAGTAATGGGTCAAGTGATGAAAACAACAATACAGCCTTTCAAGGCAACAGGGATTAGAAAAGCCATCTTCCAACTCACATAAAATCGGTCCTTCATCCTGCTAACACAAGAGCAATTGTAAATTATGTTGATTAGGTTTGCATGCAATGAGATATTAGATTTGCTCTAAGATCTGCAGTACATAGTTTAGCAACTATGCCACAAATGCACAGTGAATATTCTGACTAGTCTTATGCCCATAGGATGTTTATGGAGCACAAGTGTGAGTTGAGGTCATCATACAAAAAGTGCACTAGGGAAATATTAAGATTGTCTAAAAGTCCTTTCATTTTTCCTGACCTTTGTGTGACATTATGATACAGGCTGTCAAATTTAGCATACAGGCCAATAATTGCTGTATAGACATGACAGAAGCAAAGCCGTCCCTGGTGTCTGACAGCATCTCTGTCTGAACCCATCCTGCAGCCCTTCCTTCCCTGTCTCACACTCCTTTTCCCCTTCATTCCCTACAGGTGGAATTGTCCAGTTCCTGACTCTCCCATGAAGAATTTTAAGTAGAAATTTTGTCTTAGTATTTTAAATGCTTTTCCATTTTTTCAGTTACTGTACACCTCTTGTCTGGCTTACTTGATAATTCCTTCACATCATGACATCCTTGAGAATTAAGTATACTTAGGAGAAAATATGCAAGAAGAAAGAAAGCATGTAAACTTTTTGTGTACATACGGCAGCACTGAATTATGTGTTTTAAAATGGCTATAGCTGTAACAGGCCTCTTCCCATGTCTTTTCTTGTCAAAAAGCTACTAAGGATCTGGAGAAAGGTTTGAAAGGTTTGAGTTTTGTGATATGATATGATATTGTGCATGTTAATCATCCTATTACTGAAATTTATGGTTAAAAGAATTGCACAGCAGTTTAGAGAAATAAACCTTTAGTCACTCAGTTTGCCTGTTAGCAAGATGGAGTTTAAGGTCCAGATCACTGAGCTACTTGCACTGTTTCCTGTTTTTTGTTTTTGTTTTTGTTTTTGTTTTTTTCCCATCTCCTTGGCACCACTTGTTTTTTCCAACAGTTCAAAATCACCCATAAAACATAAGCAATTGCCAGCAGTTTATATATGAGGTAATAGTACTATAATATGATCATTTGGGTCTTGGAAACTGCTCTATTTTTAGCAGAAAACAGCAGGATAGACCTAATTACCCTGCATCAAAAGAAGAAAGTGATACAGAGGTATTAAGAGAAAATATCTTTTCCTAGACTGTACTGACACGAAGGCTGGAACTGAATTAAGGAAACCAATAGGCTGATGAATTAAGCAAATGAGTTTCCAACAGAAAGGGAATTGATTTAATTAGTAACAGCAATGGGAGCAGTTACTTTTTGCCTTATGTGTCTGCATGGTAATCCCATACCAAAATCTTCCTTAACAGGTTTGCAGTGCCGTTCCAGAAACTTAGAAGAGGATCTAGCTGTACAGTGGCCTCTCTTAAAACAGCACCCATGTAAGTGTTATGGCTGCCTGTGACAGGTTTTGTGTATTGACTGCTTCACTGGTGATCAAAAGGCTTGGAGTGATCTGGTGATAAAAACATATTAATTAGATGTACCACCAAAGTATAATAAAGGATCAGCAGTGATGGTTCAGTTTATATGACCACTTTGCTACATTTTAGCAGTAGAGCTAACTAATATTTGGACTGTGACACAAGAGACACTGTGTCATGTTCTTTAAGTGTTATATTAAGTTGAATTGTTAAAATCCTTCACATTTTTTCCTATATCTGTACTGCCATGGTTGACACAGAGAGCTGCTAAGCCAGAAGAACAAGACATTCCTACATGAAAAAATATGAACAGTGAGTAGCATGGGACTGTGTTTGATGCATGAAGGAGCTACAAATACTGACCAGATAAAGTCAGCCTTACTATCTCTTGCTTTGTGCTTTAGATGTTTGAATATGCTGAGACTAAAGGCTTCAAGTGCTGCAGCAGGAGTAATCTGGAGAGCAAGAAGCATTGCCCGAGTGCTGGGACTGTCAGCTGTCACATTCCTACCTGGCCTGGCTCTCAGACAGAGTGGTGGCCAGAGGTCTGCGAGTGCCTCCAACACTGTGCACACCAGCAACAAGCTTCCAAAATGCAAACACCACGTAGCTTGGGTTTTCTTTTAACATTTTACCCTCATAATCATCAATACACAAGCATCAGAGTGGTTGGGTTTGCCTGTAATTTTAACATAGTACTTGGGGAGTGCTGGTTTTGTGCACTTTTTTTTCTTCTTTTCCTCTGAAGTCTTGACTGAGTTAACTGTTGCTTAATGCTGAATAGCATGCAAGGTGGCAGTCAGTGCTTTCTGTAGTCTGAGAAGTAATCCCTCTCACACTGTGTCTCCACAGCTAGGCAATGAAAGTGAGCAAGCTTCTCTCTGTGGGCAAATTGATGCAGTTCTTTTCACGTCAGTGAAAATCTGGCTGTAAGGAATTGTGTAGCAAGTGTTTCTTATTTTGGATATTTTCTCTTTTTAGATCACTTGTGACTATTGGTCAGTCAAACACTTCCCGCAATCTGGGAACACTCTGTTATGGAGATACAGATACAAATATCCTTGTCCCAGCTAATGCAATATTAAACGCAGAACAACTTTACAGTTTTGTGATATGCTTTCAAGTCTGAAAGGAACTCATTTTTATTAAGAAACATGCCAGGGATCTGGAAAGTGTCATCATATGAGACTTAAAAATATGTTGTACAGCAAATATCTTGACTTTTCAGAGTATGGGTCATTTTGGAGGGTGGCCTGGTGGACGTCTGGTTTTAAGTTTTGCAATCAAGTGCCCTTTTTTGTTTTAATTTCTAAAGCTACTTTCAGTTCCATAACGTTTTTGTCAAACCTTCCTGCTTTGTAGAGCTCCAAGTTATGTTACGGGCTCCTGACCCAACTTAGGATACGTGCACAGAGCCAAGTCTGTTCTCGTATATGCAGCTCCAGAAAAGGTCAGCTTTTTCTCATTCACTTATCCCCTTGTCTTTCTATTTCTACATGAATCACTTCATTGGCAGGCTATAATTTATAGCTTCCTGCCTATAATATAAATGCAAAAGCTTAATTTGACTGACATGAGTTTTCTTTGTGCAGGGGACACTCTTAAAGGTAATCATGTTTTCATTAGTCAGGCTCACAAGCCTGCTCTTGCACCCCTCTGTCTTAAGTTTTACCTTACACAAGAAGATAATAAATGAAATAAAGAATAGTGTGAATATTTATATATTAAAATGGGTGGCAAGGGGGAAAGGATCTCTTCCTTGCTAACCTTTTTCCTTTTTTCTTGGAAACTTAACTCCAGATGAATCCTGTAAAACTTCTCTGCAATGAAATAATCTGCAATTTCATAGAATCATAGAATCATTTAGGTTGGAAAAGACCTCTAAGATCATCTGGTCCAACCTTCAACCTAGCACTGCCAAGTCCACCTTTAACATTTAACTACACATACTTCAAGGACCTCCTGGGATGGTGACTCAGCCACTCCCCTGGGGAGCCTGTTCCAATGCCTCACAACCCTTTCAGTGAAGAAATTTCTCCTAATATCCAGCCTAAACTGCCCTGGTACAACTTGAGGTCATTTCGTCTTGTCTTATCACTTAGTGCTTAGGAGAAAAGCATAATCTGCACCTCACTATAGCTTCCTTTAAGGTAATTGTACAGCATGATAAGATCTCCCCTGAGCCTCCTCTTCCCCAGACTAAACAACCCCAGTTCCCTCAGCTGCTCCTCACAGGACTTGTGTTCCAGGCTCTTCACCAGCTTTGTAGCCCTTCTTTGAACATGCTCAAGAGCCTTGATGTCCTTCTTGTACTGAGGGGCCCAAAACTGAACACAGTACTCGAGGTGCAGCCTCACCAGAGCAGAGCACAGGCACACAATTACTCCCCTGGTCCTGATGGCTACATTATTCTTGATACAAGCCAGGATGCTGTTGGTCTTCTTGGCCAATTTGTTATTCAGAGTGTTAACTCTTTATGCTTTGGTGAAATAAATAAGAAATAAACACATAGTCAGCCTTGTGGACATGAAATGAGAGAAAACAAAACAAAACAAAGCCCCCCCCCCCCCAAAAAAAAAAAAAAATCATGATATGGGAGGCAACATGCATTGAATTTTGGGATAGGGGACCAGCAGGAATGCAGCAACATGTCTGGGTAAAACAGGAAACCCTCAATCCAGTAAGCTGCTTTGTAATTTAAGATGCCGATCTGTGTCTGTACTGCTAGTAGTGTGTAGTTTCTGAAAGCCAGGATGACACAAAACCAGTGTGGGAAGGAGGGAAGGAGGCCTACAGTGTGGGATTTTTTGGCTTTAATGAAGGATAGTTGAGAAGTTAATTGTACCCACGCTTATTCCTATGAATGCAGGTAACATGATTCTGTGACATTTATGGACGGGACTCACTCCTCAGCTTCCTGCTGCACTTGGCGCTGGGTGTGTTATTGTTCACAGACTCGCAGGAGACGCGGACACTACGACAGCAGGAAGCAGCCCGGGTTTGCTTCCCTCATTCAGCTTCAGAGCACTTATCAGGTCTCTTCCCTAAAGCCCACACATGCTTTTCCCCAGGAACAGCCCTATGTGATATCCCAGAGCCAGTACATAATACGACTTTCTGTTAGCAAAGTAGCTTGTACCTTGCAACGCAATCCTCTTATTTTAGGTATGAACTGGAAGCTCCAACTCATATAGTGTAAGGAAAAGCAGCCACTGCACTCACCTCCTGAAGTAAATGTACTGGCACTAGAGCATGCTGTCCTCTTCAGTGTCACCATAATTTGCATCAGCCCAGTTAAGGCAAGGCCTGGGAACCATCACAGAAGGAAACACAAGGGACTATATCTACCATGAACATAATTTGCCTCACTGCATCATTTGTTTTCTTTACACAATTTAATCCTTAATTAACCTAAAAGTCTCCTTGGCATCATTTTACCTAGTATTTAAACACAACAGGGAGAAAATCATTGTTTTGCATGGATGCTATCAAAACATCAATTAGAAAAAGGAGGTTCCTTTAATGTATAACCACCTTGACAATAGGAGAGAAATTAGTGCTAATTATAAGCATGCTCTATACAATATTTTATTTGTTGAAATACTGCTCCCAAATGTCTATTGGAAATATAGAGCTTCTCCAGATAAAATAGACACACTTTGCTCCCAGATATTGATGCCATTCCATTCAGGTTGGTGGTCCTCATTTAAAGAATGTATTCTGTTTTTTCCCATTACACATCAGAACTGGAAAAGTCCAGTAATAGAGGGTGTGCTCAGAAATGCCAGAAACACCCACATCAGAGCCTGCCTGCTTAGCTGCCTGGGTCAGAAAAACACTCCCAAGGTAGACAGAGGTTTGATTAGTACAGCATGCCTAGCAGCTGCCTTTATTTGAAAGATCCCTAAGCAGAGGACTCTTAAAAAGTTGACTTAAAGCAGTGGAAAGCAAAACTTTGTTCTCTTCTCCAAGAATATTCTCACTGGAATATAGGAGCCAAGTGTTGCAGTCTGTGAATGGCTGTCTCACCATGAATGACCAAAAATTGCAGATTGCATCCTTTTTTTGTGCTAGATCATGACACAATTTGCTGATGTTGTTGTTGGAGCTCCTAATAATCTTATCTATTGATGTTTTTTGAATATGATAAACCCCCACTGAATTTTCTGCAATTTCTAAAATGCCATAAGCTGAGCAGAACAACCAGGTTTCCAAAGCCTAACTTTGGCATTTTATATCTAGTAAGGTAGAATATGCGACTTTTACTTTTCATGCAAGAGTCCCCACTAAAACAGTGGGGACATTCATCCACTAATATCAGCACTTTGTGATGTTTTCCTTCATTTTTACTTCTGGAGTTTGAACAAAGAAATTTTCATGAAGTATCAGTCGGTTTCAGAGCCCAAGACAACACTAGACACTTTAAAGAAAATATCACAGACCTGGACCTGGGTGGAATCTTGGACAGAAGCCAGTCAGTAGAAAAGCTCCCAAAATGTAAGTTAACCCAATATTTAGCTTAAGGTCCTAGTTTCAAGTAGCTGTATTCCCTCACTCTAGATGAGAGGCCAATGTGAAGACTTTTCTCCACTCCAGATTTTCATTGGTATGGATGAAAGACAATCTTCACACAAGTTACCTTTCCTAAATTACTGCTCTTTGATGATAATGTTGTGCAATCAGAGCCAAATTAAAAAGGGAAAGAAGACTGTTCTCCAATTGCTTTGCACTGGAAGTAATGTCAGAATCTGTTGTGCCTCAGTAAGGGTACTGCTAAAGAAAAGCTACAAAACATCAGTGGTCATTTATTTCTGAGTCTTTTGTTTCTGTCCATGTATGACATTTTATAATTCTGTTGTAAACAAAAATGTACATCTATGCAAATACAGGTAATGAGTATTTCGGAGATTTTTTACGCATGAATATGTATTTGGAAACTAGTAGATGTACCAAAGCCTATCTGTCCCTATTCACCTATACATAGATGAATCTGAGGCAAAATTACTTCTGCATTTTATTTTTGTGGCTTAAAAAGCACCTTATTGATTACTGAAAAACAATTTGTTATTGATCAGCACAATATTAGACTGAGATACAAGATGTACCTGTTTCAGCAAAGATAACATGCATAGTGATAGTACTGAGTATTTAATAAACCCAAGACAAGATAAAACTGAAAAACATCTCAGGAAACTTATCAAGAGAATCTGAGACTGACAGAGTATCTCCAGGAGAGATTCACATGAAACTAGTTTTGGTAATAAACTTTTGTTGGAACAGATTTTATATTCGTACTAGGAAATAGGATTTCTCAGATCAGATTCTATCTTTTCCATTCTTTAATTCATAGCTCAGATAAAATTCTGTAAGAAGAGCTGTGTACTTTTTTTTTTTTTCCTGAAACCATTCTGAAAAAAAAACTAAAAAAAATCAGGGTAAGGATATTTCAAGTTAGTTTAAAATGGCTTTTAAAATCAATGTCCATCAAGCAACAATGTTCAGAGCATTGTTTTGGACTAAGTGGAATATTTTTAACAGAAATCAAAATATTTCCTTTTCTTGAAGGAAAAAAAAAAGGGGGAAAAATTTTGAAGACAGATTTATGACCTGAAATGTGAATCCTGATTGGAACTAATTGTACAAATCCTGATTGGAACTAATTGTACAAATCAGATGGATTTTATTGGAACAGGACTGGCAGGATTCTTACCAGAAAAAAAAATGATAATAATAATAAATACAATAAACAGTAATTCATCAAAAACTTCGGTTAATCTGAATGCACTTTTTTTTTTTTTTTAATCAGACAAAATTGTCCACTTTCATGCTGATGGTGATTTCAGACTGCAGTCTCAGTGGACAAGTCTGAAAGCTAAACAGGACTGTTTTTTGGCCAAAGGTAGAATAACTAAGCCACAGCAGCAATGTTGGGTTAAGTTAATTTGGAAATTTGGTCTGTTTAGTAATGGTCAGCTATGTGCATTGCTCAGCTCCACTAAGCAGTTCATGATTCAGAGGAAATCTGATTCAGTGGCATGCAATGAAAATATCAGGTTTCATTCTTTCTTCCACTGAACAAGTGTAAAGTCAGCATTTATTAATAGTGCAATCATATCCTTTGTATGTTACCAGATAAGTATTTTCAGCCAATCTTTTTTTAATAGTGTTCCAACTGCTAAAAAATTATAATGTAACAGCATTCAAAAATAGTACTTTTTGCCACCTCCAGCTAGCTGAGATACTCTGCCTCATCCTGGTGGGAGCTGTACCGTCTCATACTCAACCTATACTCATCTTTGTCACTTCACATCAGGCCCAGAATAACACATAGGAATGAAGGACAGGGAAGAACATCTTGAGCAGGGTTTGTCCCAGTACCCTTGTTGGCACCATGTCATGTAAAACCTTCCATAGATTTGTCAAGCTCCATCTTACAGTAGCTCACCTGGACACAAGACCACTCATCCTTTTGGAAATGCCACCTAACCTAGCACACTGGCTGTTAAAGTACAGCCAGAAACCCTTCAGAGCTGTCCACCAGTATTGGTCCCAGCTTCCCACCAGATCATAAATATGTGTATATATATATATATGTATATATATATTTACATGTGGTCCTAATTCTTCATGCCAACAGATCCAGTACCTGCATCATGGGCAAGCCTACCCAACATATTGCTGAGAGCTCTAGGATGAAAACTCTCCCTTGAAAGCCTCCCGCTGAGGTGCTTGTGGCTGTCCTGTTTCTCCTGAAAAGAATCCAATGGAAGGAAAAAGAAATCCTAACTCCCAGCATGCGCTGGGGTCCTCATCTCCCTGGGCTTGCATGGTTTTATAAACAACCCTTATGCCTCTGGGCTTTCTTTCCTTTCAACTGCATCTCAAAGGTGAGCCACCACTCTCCGGGAGCATCTCATGTCTTAGGGTTTCAAGGAGAAGGACAACAAGGGCTCAGACCTGGGCTTTGATTTAATGTCCGCTGTGATCTCATCCAAAGAACAAAATTAACTGCCTCTGATAGATGTTCCCAATGTTATTTTATGTATCTATCAAAAATACTGTGTTGATCTGAAACCACACCAAGCCAAACACATTCCACTACTGAAGTGGTATCAGATCCAAGAGAAAAATCCCAGGGTATTATAAGGAAACTTTCTACTGACTTCAGCCTGTGCTGGCCTGAGCCCTTATTTGGCAATTTTCCTGAATGATGAAAAAGGGAAAAGCAGCATGCATCTTCTCCTGGGAAACAGAAAGCATCTTGTCTGCCACTCATTCAAGCTTTTAAACAATAATTCTCCTTTATAACTACGTATTGTTTCTGGCAATAATTATGGATATAAAGCCAGATAAGTTTGGTGTAAATTAGCATCACTCTGTGAAGTCACTGGAGCTGTGCCAGTATATACCAGTTGAAGGCATGGCATGTAATGTGATGTCCCTGGAGCTGTGCCAATATATACCAGCTAAAGACACGGCCCATATTTTTGTTCATTAACATCTTCACACTGTGCTCCTCTATCAACAGCTGCTACATATTTCTAAAAACATAATGCAGAGTCCTGCCTTTCAAGGTCTGTGGAGCACGGGCTGTTTTCTCATTACAAGGATTTTATAGGCTCTTTGAAAAACAGGCACCATACGTGATTACAGGTTCTGGGCCCCTTCCCAGTGCAAATAATAAATAATAACTGTATTGGATCCATGCAGTATCTCTGCATGTCAAAGGTGGTTTCGACCCAGTGATCTGGCATCCTTCAGAACTCTAAAAGATACTGTGAGTAGAAGCCTCTCCCTAGCTCCTCATACACAGTTATTTGGTACACAGGAGGCTCTGACCACTCGCTGCACACACAAAAGGCGTCCACAGCTCCCACCTACACCTGAGCTGCATTAGAGGACAGGTGCTCAGGCATAAGGGGTATTTATATTTATTCAATGTTTAATGCAATTTAATATGCAAACACTTGATAAATATCACTGTACAGGTATTTGTAGATGTTTGAAGTAACACTTCTTTCCCTTCTTAAAACTAACCCACCAAATTCTGAGCTCCAGGGAATGTTATTAATGTTTGCTTTCTGCAATCACTATGTTCTGCCCCATATTCCAATACAGGATGGGAGCTTCACTCCCAGGGTATTTACCACTTAATGTTGACACAGGTAGTAAAACGTTTTTTCTTTGCCTCCTCTAATTTATTCTGGAGTCAGCAATACAGCTAAATCTTGTAGCTGCCACCCCCGTACTATTACTTGAGCTGGACCACCTAAAAACACTGCTGTTGTGCAAATACAAATGCGGACAATTGCTAAGGATCAGTGTTTCCCAACAGACAAAACAAGCTTTGTTCAGCTGATACATGCTTGCTTTTTGTTTGGTCGTGGGTTGGTTGTTTTTAGGTTTTTTTCTTCCTCTGAAAGATTGGTAGCAGAAGTGCAGCCTTCCCATTCTGTCTTGGAGCCCAGGACCATAAGACTGTTGAGTGTGATTTCTTGCTTATCTAAACCTCTCAGGGATGGTCACTCGGGAACAGCCAGGCAATGCCACAGCCATTCCCAGACAGGAAAAAGTGGCCCCAGAGGAAAAGTTCGAGCAGGTTTCTGCCTAAATGGATCTGACAGCTTTGCTCAGAGAAAGATGTTTGTCCCTGTTTATGGACGTGTCCTTTTCCCCCTCTCAATTCCCAGGATCAGCGGTACTTTATGCTGTGTGCCTGGGTAGGGAGCTGACAGTCACGTGTCCCACAGGCAATGGGGATGGGTGAGAAACAAATCCACAAAGGCTGCTATTCGCAAAGGGCCTGAGCCTTTTCCATAACATTTCCATTATCCTATTTAAAGTTTAATACCCCAATGGTGTGAGTCTTTCCATTTCTTTCAGTAGAAGCAAGGTCAGCAGCTGCCCTAACCTGCACATGCATATGTATTTTCACATGAACCCTCCTCAGACTGCAAAACCAAATATTTCAAAAACATTTTGTGCGTATTGAAATTACAAAATGGAAATCAATTGTTAATAAACCGCTTTTCTGGATTCACGGATTTATTTTTCAAGCCTTGCTTTATATTCTTTTCCCTGTCAGATGTGCTGGGGACTACACTGTTTTCAAAAATGAAATATTCTACAGACTGTGGTTTTGGTTGTCAATATTTGCATTTTGAGTACATCCAGCAAAAGTAAATTAATCTTTAGCTAGAGCTTAATTTTACAGAGGATATACGGTATCTTGTATGAAGATTTTCTTAATCAGTTGGATTTGTCCTGACTTTCAACTCCAGATAAGAAAATAGACTATTTTATCACAAGATTTTACTGTGTGTGAGGTTTAGTGCCAATCAGGAATGGCTCCCAGTATCTTAGTTATTAAAGTCATATTTGCTGGTGATTATAGCTATTTCCTGCATAAAATGAAGTTTCCACAAATACTTAATAAGTCAAAAGAAGTCACATAAATGGCATGCCTCTGGAAATATGAAATAAATTAATATTTTTCTGAGGCTTGAGTATCTGCGTGCACTGGGTTCAATGTGTGCAAGAGCTTATGTTTATTCCTGATAAAGTCTAAAACATCCTGGGTCTAATTAAACTTCCCTAAATGCATTGTTCCCATCCTCCAAGATGGTGAATAAAAAAAATAATAATAATAATAAAAAATGCAATTTTCAAAGCTGGAACTAAATACTCTTCCCTGTCCTTTCCCAGTTACAGTGCCTGATGGGAGACTGCCTTTTGTTTCTGATATTTCTCAAGGAGATCCCTTGTTCTCATCTACCATACAAATCTCAGAAAGACAGCAATATAAACAACCCCCCGGCTGGATCCTGGGGAAATGGCAAGGGTCAGAAGGCTCTATGTCTCATCTCCTCTTCCTGCACTGGAAGACACATACGGGGTCCTCGGTTTGGAGCAGCACAAGGCAGGAGCAGGGGGCTCTGCTCAGAGCAGAGACTTCAATCCTGGACTAACACAACATGGGCTCAGACCACAAAATTTGGCAGATCTACAGTTGTAGCATACTATGGCTCTGGGTGGTTTGGGATTCGGGTCTTGGACATGGATCCCGTTTCTAACAGAAAGTGAAAGGAGCCAAGCGGTAAATCAGAAGGCAGCTCTGCTTTGCAGACAGACCCCAGCTGATGTCCCCACTCTCCTGCCCCTTCTGGTCCCACCAGCAGAGCTCAGCCACGCACCCAGGCTCTACCACACACCTACATTGGTGGCCACACACATGCAGATGTTCCAGAAAACTGCTACAGCTGGAAAAAAAAATGTCAAAAGCATGATTGTAGCTTTAATGAAGAGCCTTATGCATATAAGGCATGTCCGTATTGTCTTTAATAACCACACACTTCCTTCATTCCCATGGGACACTAGGGGCACATCAGGAAGAATATGAGGCATGGAAAAAAATACATGGGCTTTTGTCTAACTGTGGGCGAAGAGGGCTAAACAGATGGCAAGAGCTAACCTCAGTATTGATGAAAGATAGAGGTAGAGCATGAGGACCTTGAAGGACAGGAGCTCACATGGGTACATATGAGAGAGGAATGAATGAGTAAGTCACTTCTCTTTGGTGTTGAGGAGCCAGCCACTTTCCACCATGAACTGGATTTAGAAATCAATCTTCTGTTGTGGTCATAACATATGAACTGTAACTGCTCTTTAAAATCTTTAAGAATTTTTTAAATTATCTGCAGTTACTTTAGTCAGCATTTTTGCTGAGATTTTTCCTATAAAATTTTATATAAAACATACATCGTATACAACTTAAATTTTTATACATTCTTATATAACAGATACCTTTTTATTTACTGTGGGTGTAAATAAGAGAAATAAAGTTATTGTAAAATTATTGATATTGAGTTCAGCCTACATATTTTAGGAACAATCTTCTGAAAGTTCACTAGACTGGTCAGAGATGAAAGGAACTTTAAAAAATGACCAAAAAAAAAAAAAAAAAAAAAAAAAAAAGAAGAAAGGAAGAAAACAGTGCTTTTTCTTTTCTTTCCCACAGTCTTGTATTTCTGAACTAAGTGCCTGAAGGGCTGAATCCAAAACTCTTTGAAGCTGTGGAGTGTTGTGATGTGGAGCTTTTGTCTGGGTCCTCTGGATGCACCCTGTGCTCCAGGTTTAGATACCCACCATAACCACCTACTGCAGGGTGGCTGAATTTGGTGTTTGCAAGAAGCTGAATTGGATCCTGACGGTCCTGTGTCTTTTATGTTAAATTTCTTACAAAAGGACAAAATAAGGTGTCTTTCCCTTGATTTAATGAATGTGAGTAAAAAGAGTACTTTGGAATAGCCATCGTAAAACTCAAGGAAGAAGCAAAATCTAATAATCCTCAGTGGTATTACAGAAAAAAAAATACAAAAAGCAGATGAGAGAGACTTGAAGGAAAGCCTGAAATCCACAGTCAAAAAATAAAAGCATAATCCTTGATGCAGACAAAAACAATTATTTGCCTGCAGCTTTCCAACGGAAAGAACCACAAACTTGTGAACAAGGACAGAGCATGATCTATTTAGTTATTAGTGACCACACCCCACCAAGTAATGGGAGAGTTTTATTTATATTGAGCCAGATCCTAAGGTCCTAATTCATTTTTAAGTCTGGCAAACTGTCATGAAGTTGATCAAAGGTAGCAACTGAAGGACTTGGTCCATTGTAGCTTACAAACAGGCATCCACCACATAATTCCCTGAGTAAATTTGGCCAAATGGGTTTGGGCAGCTGCAAATTAGAATGGAGTTGTGATGGTTTGTTCTCCTTAATGAAAATCTCATTAAAAATCCCAGAGATAAAAATGATTTGCAGCAAACAACATAGTCAAGGCCCCCAGTGTCCACCTGACTCATTACTCACATTTGAGAAGACTTTCTTCCCCATCTAACCAAGCGTTTGGCAAACACTTCTGCACAGAGCTGAGTTTTGCCCTTGCTCCCCGGAGGGCAGCTAAGCTGGACATTGCCCTGAAGGGGTGCAACGTGTTTGTCTTGAGTACCCCTACGAGAAATACAGTGGACCTCATCTAGCAGTGTTTGCTCCCACCTTCCAGCATTTTCACAGCTGGTGTACAATATCTTGCACACTACATATATCACTGCTGATTGACTAGAGGAGGAAGACAACTCCAAGTGTATTTGTGCACTCAGTCATGCTCCTTCAGGACCTTCTGGAGAGTTCATGGATAGAGGTGTGCTCCTAAAGAAGACTGGCAGGACCCAAAGTCCTTTGGCTACAGATAACACTGATGCTGAGCAGGGTATGATTGGCCTACTTACTACTTTTTCTTTGCTGTTTCTTCTGGAAAAATATTTGCAAGTAGTTTGACAGGCCTCAGGTTTCCTCCCAGTGAAGGAGAACATGCAGGTGGACTCAACATTTCTAAAATGCATTGTTTAAATGCAAACATCGCCCCGTGCAATGGTATGCCTAACCTCTGAAAATGAGCATGAAGCAGCTGCCTTCACCTGCCCCCTCTTCCCTCACTATGAGCCCTTGGGGCTGCTAAAAGATCCAAGACCATGGTGCTTACTTGGTTTCCCTCCACAGCTGCCGGGGGACTCATCAAACACCCCCTGAAGTTTCTGACAGGCTCATGTTGGCCTCAGTGGGAGCTGGATTGGGCCCACAGGCACAGCTCCAAGTCTATTCCCAGAGAGGCAGTGTTTATGGCCTCTGGTAATTGGGAACTTGGAATCCCCTGCTCATTTCCAAACCTAAGGGCTCCAGCTAGGGCGTACAAAGTGCTTGAGCCATGCCAAGAAGCCAACTGGAATAATTTTCTTCGCGAGAGTTAATTATGTTAAATTGGGTGCCCTGCTCCAAGGGATTCAACCGCAGAGGCGAGTGAGAGAAAAGGAGTCCAGCCAGTTTTACATGAGCGATAGTGAAAACCGTGATTATGTTCATCTGTGAGAAATGTGGGGCTGGCGAGCAACGCTTGCATGATGTAATCTTTGTGAAAAGGTTGCAAGGACCTGCTGCAACTCTCCCAGAAAGGCTTGGTCTTGTTGCTCCTGGATTTGGAGTGTGTGGCTGCCCGGGCACACAGTTCATTAGGGAGATATGTGTAAGGCAAACAAATCCCACTCCAAGAGCATGTTTATCTCATGGCACAGAATGCTGTATGCCCACTGATCAAAGCCTGTGGGAACAGATGCTGTTAGCGGAGCAGCAGCTGCACTCAGATCCTGTCCACACCCTTCCTGTTTGCAGTGGCCTACCCGGGGGCTATTATGTTCCCAACAGGGTGATGACTGCCCCCCTCCCACCCCTCCTTCCCACTGCGGCTGCCGCTCTCCGGGGAGGGTGCACCGGCGCTCGCCTCGCCGTCTGCCTTTGGGTTCTCATTGTTTCATTCGGAGGTGCAGATAGTGGGCTAGACACTCCTTGGCTGGTGCTCTGATAAGGGTCTGGAAATTGTTCTCATGTGTTAGACAGAAGCCTGCTTGAAAGAAGGAACTGTACCCAAAATAACAAAACTGACCTCAGAGGTCAGTATTTTCTTTTAAGGAAGGAGCTCGCACCCATCCAGATTGGAAAAGAAAAAGGTTAGTGAGGCCAGACTCTGTTTTCTATTGCAGTGGAGTAAGGAGCCAGTAAATTTAGTGATGTTACTGCACATTCCTGTGCTGCAGGTGTTCTGGAGACTGCATTCCAGCTCTGCACAGAAGAAAACCTCTATTTCTTTACTGTCCTGCAATTCCACTGCAAGTCTGGGTCATTTACGTCAAGGTTGGCTTAACCAAATTATCCCTAACTTTAAAGAACCACAGTGTAGTCTTTCCCATAGCAGTGTAGAAAGATGTGCACTCATTGTAAAGGGAGATTACTTGGAAAACAGGTATTGAATGAAAAGACCTGGGTGAAAAGGAAGCATGTTCCTTTTCTGCCTATCTCATAACCTTTGCTCAACCTATTAGTTTGGGTTGATTCAACCTGTAAAGCACAGCGGACATGACTCCAACTTGCACTTGTGAAAATCCAGAATTGCCATAGGCACCAATGGTGCTAATCAGTAGAATTAAAGTTTTAAAATGCTTTTTGATTTATATCTGTAACAAAGACAGAAGTCTTTGGTCTGGCATTGTCAAGTGGTAATATCGGCATTCCTACAGGTGAAGCATTTCCCACCCTGCTTTCTGTGTGAAGCCTAATTAGTTTGGAAGAGTCATCATCTTCAAAAAACCATCTTAAATTCAATGCTGGAAGGTAAAGTTTGTGGTTTACTTTTCCATTGTGCTTGCAACAGCAGAACCAACACAACTGGATATAATCTAAGGTCACATCCCTCATTCAGGACAAAAATGATGTTATATCAGAATTCAAGAAAAACGTGATGATCAGGAGGTTTTTCCAGATTTCCCGCTAGCTTAACTTCTTGATGAGTCTTTGCTTGCTGTCTTATTTTCTCATACATGTGGAAAAAAAAAAAAAAAAAAGCAGATTGATGGCAAAAACAGTCAATTGCATTATATCATATCAAAGAGAATCATAGGATTCTTCAGGTGAGCCAGACAGTGTGAGCAAACAGACAAAATAATGCTAAAGATACAGTAAAATATAAATGATACAGTAAAATGATAAATATAAACCATGCCTATATTTTAGGATCTTATTAAGAGAAGAGATGATCTGAACTACTCTTTCAAAAACTGATTTGTTAATTAACTCATTCAGAGTTACAGCAGAAAGTGGCAGATTCTCATGCACAACAGGGACTATGTTCAGCCATGGGGCACCTATTCTATAATATGCATGTCCGTCTTCCCCCAAAAGATCTAGCCATTGATCACTCTTAGAGACAGGATACAGGATCATATAGAGGTTTTCCATTTCTGACGTCCCCATCATCTTTGCATTACCCTTTTCACAATTCATCTTCTGTCCTCACATCCCACCATCAAGGCCCTTGGATGACTGCTTTTAATGGGAGTGCTGAAAACTCTGGCATCCATGGCAGTACCAAGGATAATAAGAAGTGCTGGGATCTGGGAATGTACACTCACTAATGTACATTTTGTTTGTTTGTTTTTGTGTTGTTTTTGTTTTGTTTTGATTTGATTTGATTTGTTTTGTTTAATCTTAAGGTCCCTGCTGTGGTTTAACCAGGCAAATTAGTAATTATCCCAAGGAGTCCCTGGCTCGGACATGGCCTGTTCCCAGCACGCAGCATACCCATGGCCACTGCAGTTTGGAGGTTAGGAAAGTTCAATAGTCACAGACATGGCCAGACTGCATCTCCAGCTTCAGGGACGGAGAATGCACTTGGGCATTGTTTAGTTTACTGATATAGATGTAGCCAATGACTTTAAAACAAAACAAAACAAAACAAAAAGAAAAAAGAAAAAACAAACCTCCATGTTTTCTTGATTAACCTTTCCTTGAAATACCCCAGAGGGAAGATCCCTGCCTAAAAATCTTAGATTAGGCTCTTGCTTTCCTGGGTGTTTTCCCTCTATTCATTTGTTATTTTCCCTGAGAGTTTATTTGTTCTCCCAGTTATGCTAGCCTATCTGCCTGTTTGTGCAAGTAAAACTGTCCTTTCCCATTTCCTCTGTCTCTGTTATTTCCTCTCCCATCATCTTCTTATGCTGAGACATTTGCGGAAGCTGCTTTCCTTTCTCATCTCAGCTGTGCAGATGGGAATGAGGAGGAAGACAGGCTCTGCCCGGTGTTCAATGTTGAATGCTCTCCTGTGCAAGGACTGGCCCAGGCTGTAGACATGTGCTGGAGGTAAGCTATCACAAACAGGGTGGTAAATTGGCAAAGTGTTGAAAAGCAATTCTTTGTAGATATGGAGGGCTGGCAGGCCCATCTGGGTTATGCTGACTTTCTCCACAGCACTGGCCACAGGATTTTAGCCGTATCTTGGAGATCAGTTCCAACTTAAAAAGCTGAGTTGTTTCTGACAGTTAGAAAATATGTTAGACTTAAAAGGCAGTCAGCATTCAGCCAGGAGGGAACAAGGCTGGGTACTGACTTCTGCTGTTATGATTTGGGCTTTACTTTTTTCACCCAAAGCCTCTGTAAGGCAAGAAGCCTCTGCCCTGGCCTGCATGGTTTGCTTACACAGCAAAGTATCCCCTATGCACCAGCATCAGGATGGTGCAAAGTATTCCCCTAGGGCACCAAGAGCATGCTGTCAGGGTGGGATGCCCAAATACAAGTGCTTTGAATCCCTTCCCACGGGGGGACAAGAGTACAATCTCCAGGTCTCTTTGTCTTACCATTGAGTGGTAAGACTAAGAGGATCATCTAGGTAAGAGGATGCAAGGTGACATCAGGTGCAATGTACCCCTCTCATTTTGCTCAGAGGAGGAGTGCCACAGGACAGACTGCTTCTCTCTGGAGGAAGACCAAAACTTCCCAGAATTAGTCTTGATGCTGACAGCTGGAATTGGAATAGGATTTCAGACACACGCACTTCCATGTTTTGTGTTTCCCATTAGCTGACCATAGATGGTTTTCTGGTCAGAGCACTCAGCATGCATTGCTGAAGGGGTGGAGGAGCATAACTCTGGCCTTCGGATCACATGCTGTTTGGCAGGAACCTGAATTGTAGGTGTGTTCATCTTTTTCTTGGATCTAGCACCAGACAACTCTACTAACTGTGGAATTCAATTCAGGGAGCTAAAAGCCACTGAAGTAAAGAAGCAATACAAATATGAATGAAATTGCTGTCCTGAGACTTCCATCCCACTGCCTAGGCCAGGTCAAGAAACCAACAGAAAAGAATATGGACATTAACAATACAACACAATCAAATAATAACACCAAGATATTCTGGAAGACAAGAAGACCATTGTGTGCATGTCTGCATGTGTATGCACATATGGCAAGTAGATGCACATACCCACACAACCCATTGCAGAAGGCATGAGGTGCTAGAATGCTGCAAAGTCTGGTGGCAGGGAGAAGTGACATTTTGGTGTGCTTTCTAGTTAATAAATCAAAAACGTTTCTCAAACACCCAGTGTAAGATAAGAGACATTATATATACACAGCTGTATGTTTCATCCACTGAAAAGCTGTTTCTAGCAGAAAGGCAGAGGACAGCATGGTGTACAAGAGCTCCATACATGTATATAATTTTTTTACATTTTGAATGTTTTGTTGTTGTTGTTTGATTGATTTTTGTTTTGTTTTGTTTTATGTGGCAGATTTTTTTTTATTTTTTTTTAAACAGTGAATTAATTTTACTGAATAACATACAAAACTGGAGAAGTTAAGAAGTTTCTTTTTGTTTTGATAACTATTCTGGGACCAATCTCTCTAAAATATTGAGATTTCCTATGAAGTACTGCCAGTTATTGCATAGATTTCACTTAGGTTTCACATCCAACGAATGAAGGGTTTGATACAGAAAGTGTCTGTGCCAGGAATTATAGTACTGTTGTCACAGGAGCTGGTGTTGAGAATCTCCAAGACTGAGCTGACATTTGAAGAAATCTCTGTGTTGATACAAGATGAAGTAGTGAGGATCACAAGCTACAATGCTCTCCCTGGAAGGAGAAAGTGGGACACTCCCAGAACTTGCCTTCTGCTTATCTGGAGCCTTGACCCCAGCCTGCACCATTTGATCTGCATGCCTGCAACCTCTGGAAATTTATCTGTTCCAGCAGGAATTTGCCTGTGCCTCATGCACCCATCTTATAGTCCACTTACAAACTGGATTATGGGACTAACACTTCAACACTCACAAGTGGAAAACCTGAGAGCAGGTCATGGTCTCCATCACAGGCGAGGTGTAACAGAGTCAAGTGGGAGGTCAAGCAGAACTAGCTAGATGAGGCACGGCATATTTCATGACTCTTCCCAGTCGTAGACAAGCTGAGTGTTGTTAGTGTAAAAGGAAGCATGTTTAGTAGTTTAATAATCAATAATTTAATTGTCATTTTACCTTCCTTCTATCATTCCAAAATTTACTCTTTACAGTACAATTTTAGACAAGCAATTAAATACAATTTCATGTTAATTTATCTTCTTTTAGTGCCCTGATGGCTGGATAGTATAGGTATTTTTCTGGCACTGACAGCCAGTTTTTTTCTACCTAAATTTAAAGAAGCAATCACAGTGTTTCTTTGGCAGAGATGACATAAGCATACACTGTATGTATATGTTATACCACAAATTACAGAAATGTCCTTTTGTAGAAGATCAAAATGGGGTTTGAATCATTTTTGGGTTTGAATCTTGTTAGTATTCTCTTAAGAAAAGTTGCTGTGTTTACAAGAACCTGTGGCTCCCTGGAGTATATTTCCTCTGGTATACAGATTCAGATCTAGCATTATCATTTATAGGCTTCATTATCTAGATACTTCATACCATCTGAACTACCAGTTTGCTCATTATTTAATATACTTACCCTTCCTTTTTCACGTTCTCCAGTGAAACGTTGCATAGGTTCACTTTAAGAAAGACGTTCCTCAATCCTGTAATTGCTTATCTGAATTGATTTGTTCAGATCATACATTAGAATCAAAAACAGAACAAAGGAGAAGAAATTAGGATGTGGATCTGTCTCCTGAACTGTGCAACAGGAAGCTCAAAATCTGATAACTTCCTTCAAAAGATAATATGGAGGATCTCTCCTAGCCAAGTGCACCATAACTTGTGCATTAAATTTAATCTCATTTAATCTCATCACAGTTGGAGCACCTGTAGAAATTCTATAGTACAAAACAGCTTGTTATTGATTGAACTGGAGCAAAATGAAGTGTTATTCTACCAAAGAAAACAGACACCTCATATATTACTGGGGCTAGGTTCACAAGAAAAATTTCAGCATTGAAACACATGCAGCTGTAGGCACGCCATGCTGTGGTGGGGCCTCCAACATCCAGGCTGGACACTGAGGCACTGACAACAGCATGGGAGAATCAGATAAACAACAAAGACAGGAAGGATGGGCACCATCCAGCCAGAATGTGGGACTGCCCCTGTTAAGCAGAAGGATCTGCTTAAAACTTCATAGGAATCTCAGCTGAACCTGTGAATAGTTGTTAACTCAAAGCATTTACATCCATAAACACCACTGAAATTAGGACTTAATCATAAATCCTTGTGTATCTGATCCATAAGAACTAAGGTACTCACCACTGCGTGGATATTAATGGAGAAGCCAAGGATTTCTGAGGCCACCAGCTGCCCTTGTAATGTCCCAGGATATTTACACCCACTCAAAGGAAAGACAGCAGATGGCACTGCCTGAGCTGGCAGAGAGCACTGGGGAAGGAGCTGTCTCCATCCTCACAGAGGTCTGCAGACACCCTCCAGTACCCAGTCAAGGTACTTAATCTACCAATGAGGGTGCAGGAAGACCTCTGGGTCAGATGAGGATTTACTACCCAGAGGTCAGAAAACTTTTCAAAGTCATCACCCAAGCCCACCAGCATTCAGACCCCGTGTTCAAATTCCTACAGCATGCTGCAGCCTAAAAGACTGCTGTGGCTAGGGAGACTGGGTGGCACAAACTTCTCAAAAAGTAGTGGCAAGCTGCAGAAAAGAAAGAAAGGGACAAACTATAAAATTATAATAGAATTCTATGAGAGGAGACTTTTCTTTCTTCTAAGAGGAAATATGAGCTAGATGACTCGTGTGTGTGTGTGTCCAGTACATTATATTCTGGTTCACAATTATTTCCCCTCCCTGCTCTGCCATACTGGGATACCAGTAATTTTCCACATCTACTGGATGTCAGCCGTAAGTCAGTGCTTAGACTACATTTATTTTTCAAAACTCTTTTGTTGTATCTGAATGTATTGATTCTTCCCACTGCACAACTACCAAGGATGCCATTATTCTAAGCCCAAGCTGATGATTTTCTCTTGGTTATGATTCATAAGCTGCTAGGCCTTTTATAGAGCTCAGTGTTTCTTAAGGCTTGTGCTGGTGCAGTTGTCTCTTTGAGTTTACTCTTTTGGCTAGCTGGCAGCCAGAAAAAGCAATTTTTTTCAAGAAGTCAGGAGGAGTTTTCGCGAACAACTTCTCTAACAACTTCTCAAGCAGTTATCTACTGTAGAGAAGAGAGGAGTGGGCAGAGGCAGGAGGTTGTGATCACCACGGAACAGCAGTTGGTTTAGTCTAGTGACACATGGCTTTCTAAATGAGAGGGCTCTGAATAAAATACGAATATCAAAGCCATGTGTCTGCTTGTGGGTGCCACATTCTTTAGGATCACAGTGGCCGTCTTTATGCACGAATGTCGCAGAAACTGCTCGGTTTCATCCCGCGTGAATGATGTGGCAAAATTGTGAAATATGGGGTGGAAAAGCACCCTCAAAACAGTCAAAGAAACCGCCAGAGTGCTGGAAAGCAGCTATAGGGAAGCCAGTGCTGTCACTTTAAAATGGCGATGGGCCCTGGCGCCTTTGAAATCATTTATCACAGAAGCCGTAACATCTGCCACCATCTTGGATTCATTCGAGAAGTGCGTCTCAGTAGCCATTTTAAAAATGTTTGTTTTCAATTCAAAACACTTAATTAAGTGCAGGCCAGGGTAGAATATATGCCTTGAGCTGCTTTCCTTCACCCTGGTTCAGAACATGGCTTTTTCACAACTATGTGCTTTGAATTGAAAGCTTTCTTTTCTTTCTTTCCTCCTTCTTTATTTTTTTTTTTTCCCCACTGCAGGGCCTGCTCTTTCTCAAGACTAAGCTGAAAGTAAGGCTGGCGAATTCAAGGAGCTTCTTTGATAGGAGCCTGAGTGTCCTGGGGCCAGAAGGGGCAGCCGAGCCTCTCCAGGCCATGGCGCCTGGGCTGCTCTGGCCCACAGGCCACAGCCAAAGAGCTGGGCTAGGCCCTGCATGTATTAACCCAGCATCCCGTTTCGTAAACAAGAGACTTTCAGATGATTTGTGGTTGTGGAAGGAATTAACAGCCTTGTCACTAGTCCCTGGAGAGGCTACCAGAAAGGTAGTTGTGTCCCTCTTGTCCTTCATAAGCTATTTGCATCTTTTTTTTCCATTCTTTCTAGGAGGCGCTTTAGAGGGACAGCGTGAAGACAGCGCTTGTCTGTTTACATCGCCTTTGGTTCAGCCGCCTTTTATCACCATCACTGACACGTTGCAAACAAGCCTGGGGAAAAGACAAGCAAGCGCTCAGGAATGAACAGCTCCAGACCAGCTGGGGATGGGCCGGACCCAGGGTTCTGGCACTATCTCCTCAACAGACAGGAAGAAAAGCCAGCCGCTGATATGAGGATGATTTAGAAGCTAAGGTAGTGTATGTAGATCTTGGTCCACTCCCCTGAAGCATGGGGGAGCATAAGAGTTTTTTGTTTGTTTGCCTGTTTGTTTTGTTTGTTTGTTTGTTTTGTTGGGAATAAGAGAAAATTGGCTGGGAACCTCTGAATTCAGTTCCTCTTTGTAAATCTGAACCTGCATTTCCAGATGTCACAAATCCTCCATCTGAATGCACAAGTCACAGCAGTTCCCTCACCAACCAGAGCGTTCAGAAGCTTTGATGGTTACATATGCACTATCACACAGCACGCATATGTACATTGTGTCCACCATCACCTTCCCCAAATTCAAGTGAGTAAGGGGGAGTAGGTGTGTACTCCGGGATGCTTAGCAGATACCTGCCCCACATACCTTGTACACTGTAGTTCTCATGCTGGAGAAAATCAGGTAAACACATCAGCGAGGAGCTGCAGCATGTTTTAACCACTGACTTTCAGGCTGAGATGATTTCTGAGCGATGGGGGGACTGGGACTTTGTAATGTGTCATGGTGAGCAAGTATGTGCAGCTTACATTAATGAAAACCAGAAATAGATGATCTCAGATTTCAATGACTCTGTGCTTTTAAACATGACATCTTTATTTCAAAACACAATGTGTACAACACAGTTTTTGTGTCCTGAAGGTGCCTGGAAAAATGTGAATTCAGAGCTAAGCAAAGAAAAGAGACCCCTCATACATCTGCAGTGAAATGAAGAAGCAATGAAGTTTTGAAGAAGTTATGCTACAAGTTTCTGCACAGAACACCTATTTATATACCAACAGATATGTTGGTCCACTAATGATGAAATATATTCACAATTCTGGCAGTGTTTTGATTAAACTGAAAGAAGGAAATAAATTAGAGTACTCTATTACTAATGACAGGGTCACTGCAAAAGACACCTTTAGTCTCTGATCACAGTACTGTACAGAGGAGATGGGATGCATCTGTGGTGAAAGTAGAAGTGTCTGCTTAGTGTGTGTGCTCTTGGCATGTGTTTGGGAATAGGCTGAAATTCTGATGTGGGGAAAATGAAAACAGAAAAAGAGGGATACCTGCTGCTACTTGAGCTAGTGCTTCCTAAAAACAAAACCAAAGCATGCTTTTAATTTTTTTTTTACTACACCCATCTTTTTGAAGTGTCTTGTGGCTGCGTGAGGGGGATGTTGCTCTAGATTTCAAGGAGGAGGGTATTTGCTTTCTTTTTCCTTACAAATCTGTTTTTTTATGGGCTTTCTTCTTTGGGCACGCATTCCAGTGTTACAGATGCACGCTGAAATTACAGGGGTGAGAAGGCAGCCAGGAATGAGTAACATGCAGCCATACACACAAAACAGAAAACATCCTCTTTGACTAGGTGATAATTAGAAAGGCTGCTGTATTGCCGTGTACACAAACAAAGCATGTCCCCATTGGGAATGTATTTTGCTTTCTCTGATGTGAAAAGAGTAATTTATTTATTTATTTGTTTGTTTGTTTATTGTGGAGGACAGACTTTTTAACTGCTCACTGACCTATTTTTAAACAAAACTTCTGCCTGCGCCAACAGCTGCTTCCAGCTAGAGGCATATGACCACTGTCCAAATGGGTCTTGCTGGGATGTTGGAAGGCCGAACTAGTGTCTGATTAGAAATGGTTGATAACTTATCAGTGCTCCGTGTTACTTGACTAAAGCCAATAAAACATTGCTTGGAAATGAGCTGCTATCTCCTCATCTTCAGGAGAAACAGACATACTGATAACCCCATAGCCACAGCTGGTGACTGACAAACTAAGTCAACCTATAAACCACTGACTTTTTCTCCCATTGGAAGGATCATCTTCCCCTAACACATTTCTATTGTGTGAATCCAGAATGCAAGGTTTTGGCTCTGTATCTGACCAAATCTTTGCTTTTTCTTTCCACAGACTGACCATAACTCCATCAGTGTAGAATGATCTACCCAGAAAAGACATACGTCACAACAAAGACGGTAAAAGCATATTTTGAGAGCAATTGTGGTTACACAGTTAACAGATATGAATATGAAACTTTTGGATTAAACACATGGCAGGCTGAAACAGTTTGTTGTTGGATGCCTTGCAATAACAAATATGACACATCCATGTGTTTTTATAAGGGAAAGGAAGGAATACACTCTGAAAAGCAGGAAGGAAGGAAGGAAGGAAGGAAGGAAGGAAGGAAGGAAGGAAGGAAGGAAGGAAGGAAGGAAGTGCTGGGAAGTGCTGGGAAGTGCTGGGAAGGGAAGGGAAGGGAAGGGAAGGGAAGGGAAGGGAAGGGAAGGGAAGGGAAGGGAAGGGAAGGGAAGGGAAGGGAAGGGAAGGGAAGGGAAGGGAAGGGAAGGGAAGGGAAGGGAAGGGAAGGGAAGGGAAGGGAAGGGAAGGGAAGGGAAGGGAAGGGAAGGGAAGGGAAGGGAAGGGAAGGGAAGGGAAGGGAAAAGATATATTTAGTGTCTTAAGACAGCAAATTAAGTGAATAAGAGCTATAATCAAACTCAGAGCCAAGTCCTCTTGCCAGGACGCTGCACAGTACGGCTGATGGAATTGCCCCTCTCCAGATGACCCTAGTTACTGATCAGATCTAAATGGTGACAAAAATACCACAGCAACACTTAATATGCCAGGGAAATTATATATAAATTAGGCTAAAAACCATGTTAAATAGTTGCCTTTCTTGCTGGTGGATAATTACTTCCAGTTCTGTGTTATATCCAGGAGAAGGGAGCTATGCGAGTTCAAAGTGTTGTTCATTAGGTGATACAAAGGTTAATTTAGTGGGGACAATATAAGGTCAAAGCTGAACCTCAGTTTACGTTATATGTTTTTAGTTTTCCTTGCTAAACATTCTACCTTGCATTTTACAGAGAAAAGGACAGAGCCTCATAGAAGTCAACATGTCTTTTTAAGGTTGCTGTTACTTGCAGAGGGAAGAAGATGCCAGATAACATTTGTCTGAAAACACATCAGTTTCAGTATTTGGATATGATTTTGTATTCAACTAAACCAAAACAAAACAGATTATTTTATGAAAAGGTTCAACAGAATTTAAATGCAAATTTTATAAGAGCAAAAAATGCTTTCTACCTTCCATATAGAATGGTAGCAGTAAGCTAACATTGATTCATTTATGTGTATTCATAACATGTAATTTGCATTTTCCACCAAAAGTTCTAGATTATATACACACAACTCTCAGAAAGGGGCTTTTAAACTATTTATGTAAGATTCACAAAACATGCTTATGCACATGCCCAGCTTAAGAACTAAAAATTCCTGCACACAAATTCCCAAATGACTAAAACAGTATTCTGTAAAGCTCTAAATTACATTACATTTTAATTACATTGCACGTGAAAACACTCAGATAGGAATTCAGTTGGCCTCTTGCAAGGTTTTCCAAGAAGAGACGCAGGAGTCATCAGTATAATACAGATTCTGTATCTTTTAATGCAAATATATGCTGCAGAATTTAGAATTTCTGCAGTGGGCCACATCCAGCCATGATCAGGTCATGATTCTTCAACAAAACTTTTAATAATCTACCTGAGTGTTATTATTTAGCAGAACTTGTCAGTGCAAGGCTGCCTGCAATGCTGCCAAACTCAGTTCCTACTCCAGTTCCAGGCTGTTTTCAGATTTGTACCATCCTTGGTTGGCACGCAGCTATGCTGGAGAGGAGGGTGGGTTTTTCCATAAATCAACGGGAACAAAGGAAATAAAGCAGACGGCTTCATCTTAATTACCACACACAATATAATAATGATATTTTTCATTTTAAAGGTGTGTAACAAATTCTTGGCTAAAACACTTGTGTGAAATAGAACTCCTCCCAAAATAATGCACCGTAGTAGCAATTTTAAGTCATAAAATTCCAAGGTCTTGCTAAAGTTTAAAAAAAAAAAAAATGTAGGGGCAAAGCGGTGTCAGTGGGCTGAAATTCCTTTGACAGATGTAAAGGTCTTGATGACAGTTATTTTCCAGGTCTGCAGCTCAGCAATCATGACTCTGAATGGTTTCCCACGTGAAGTGTTTGAAGAAGCGGTCGACGTGTGACTGATCTCCAAGGCCCACCGCCTGGTCTTCTTTAAGGATGAGGCAGAGGCAGAAGGAAAGGTGATGCTGATAAGGGAATCTGAACCAAATGTTGTCACATTCTAGAGATGATTAGATGCCCTTGCTGTGACTTATTACACAACCTGAGACTGGAAAGAGAAAACCTGGGATGAAACATAGCCGCAAGGGGGGGAAGACGCTTTTTCAGCAAAGAGCAAAAGCCAAGAGAGAAACTGTTATCGATGCCTAAGAGCGGGTTGGGTGTCAGAACACTCTCTGTGCTGTGGGATGTATGGGAGGCAGCAGTAAAACATCCCCCTGACTCAGACCTACCGTGATCTAAATTTATATCTGCACAAGATGCTGATAATGTAAAAAAGCTTTGCTTTAATAAAGGACAGGACAATACATTTAAAATGCAATTTTGGTAGGTATGGGTTGTTTCAGATTTTGCTTTTTCCTTGTGTACATTAACAAATGAAGCTTTGAAGCCAAATACATATAATAGAATGAATAGACTTAAATTTGAAATCCTCTCTAAACTTCAAGTAATTGTTTCTGTATTTGCTTATAAGCAAAACTATTGCTTCTTATATTTCAGATGTGTAATACACAACTTAAAGAAAGTGCAGCGTTGCTCTTAAATCCTCATTTTCTTTTAAAAAGACAGTTACCTGTAACCATATGCCTAATCTTGGGATTAGATACATTTTCTACATGCTTTGACATCTATAATGAAATATTTAGCTTAACAGAAAAGGCAAAGGAATTTGGGATTCTGGAGGAGCTCTTTGGTCAGAACACTAGTTCACTTGAGAGTATTTTCACATCTGTAAAACACCCTTCTTAAAGCTATCAGAAAAATAAATAAATAAATAAATAAATAAATAAAAATAAAAATAAAAATAAAAATAAAAATAAAAATAAAAATAAAAATAAAAATAAAAATAAAAATCTGTTGTTGTGGAAAATACTGATTTGTCACATTAAGCACAGACTCCAGAGTGCAGTTTATACATGATGTGTTGTACACAACCATTGCTGCATGGCTCAATTTTCAGTACAAATGCAGAAGTTAGATTAAGTTACATTTCTCAAGACTCTTCCATCTAGTCTCTCATTTTCCTCACTGATTTCAGGACAGGCAGCATCTCCCCTTACATCCACCTCCCTGCAGATCCTAGGAGAGGACAGAGCAGAACCTCTTATTGTGTTACTTACTGTGTAGCTTTGAATAAGTATGAGTCAATTCTGTTTTGGAAAAGTAGTGTCATTCTTAATATTAGTCATGGTTTACACAATAATTAAAGTGTCCGCAAGTTTTTCAAAAACAGTTTTATTAAGTGTGAAGACCTTGAAACAAAGATTTCAGAATTTAATGAGTTATAATTGTGTTTATTGAAGTATGTATAGTTTGTAAATGTGCATTGTTCTATCTGTTGATACAGTGGCTCAGTGTGCAAGTGCAAGGGAAGTTTGCACACAAAACGTGCAACTTGTCCTAGTGCAAGGGAAAAGTTGTCAATCTTCTTCTTAAACAAGTGCCACACTTCTCTCCAGCCTCAATGTCTATCACACACAGCCTAGATTTGTTCAGCTTCTGAATGTCCAAGGGCTAGAAACAGTTCTCCAGCTTAATATTTAATTGTTGAACTCCTCACTGGGGATGATAGCTAAGATGCCGTACAGAATGACTGATCACTAATGCTAGCTGGTGGTGACACCCTAGCTGTCAAAGGGGCCCTATCAAGCCTTTCAGAATCTTAAAGAAGGATGTGGTTTAAACCTGATTTTATGTCAGATACCCACTGCAACCCTGGGCAAGTCACTCCACCTGCTTTAGTTCCTTGTGTTCAAGACAGGTCTGGTACAACACACATTTGCAAATATGTGGTGAGACATCTGGCTGCTGCTGAAGTTAGAGAGAAATCTGAGGAGCAGCCTGGGGCCAGGCAGACCTCACTAGTGACCCCAGTCCACCAGAGGCAGCCTTGGCATCTTTTTGCCCTTCTCTGAGGTGGCTGAATAGAAAATTGAAAGTCTGGCCTTTTATCAGGCCTGTGAATGACTGATAAATCCCAGAATGGTTGTCATGAACAGAAGATCCATAGTCTGGGAAAAATCAGTGTGGGCTCTACCTGCTGCTTCATTTTTATAGCTCTGGAGGAACCTTGATGAGACTGAGGTTTTACCACAATGTAAATTGTTGGTTTGGGTGTCCCAAGAATGCATGTCTCGAGGCAGCCAGGTGGTTAACACTGCTCTGCAAACAGCTGAGGCAAGTGCTGTGCGGAGCTTAGATGATTGGGATCAGCAGGATTTTGGGTCTGGAGCATGCCTGTGACAGAGAGGATCTCTGGCTCAAAGTTTCCCATCCCTCTGCCTCAGGATCATGACTCACTGTGTCAAGGAAGAGGTCGTAAGATGGAAAAGGGCAATAAAGGGACAAGGAGGGAAAAAAAATCCAAATCCTTTCCCCTTGGTTTCTATCTCTGTCAGTATTTTATCTCAGGACTTTAAGACAAATATCTTTTTTAAGTCCTTCCTCAAGCCTGAGGAATTTTAAAAACTATCCACATGCTATCTCTGTACCTTCCTTTGCTCTCATATTGCCTTCCTCACAAGGGTTTGCCCTCACCTTGCTCCAGGCAAGTTTGTAGCACAGGCACTGAAGATGAAGACAGATGCCTTCAGCACCCCCTCATTTCACCCCTGTGCTGCCCTTCACCAGGCCTTCAACCCTACATGACCCCGTCCCTTTGCTGGCAGCCTTGTGGGAGTCTGAGCAGTTCATCCCTGACTTTAAGGCCAAAAGAAGTCAGTGGCAAAGTGAGGGAAACCTTAGGGCACTGCCTTTTATTTTATTTCTGTCCCACAAATAACCAGAAAGCTTTACAATACAGTGTGGCAGCACAGATACTTAGTTTGTAAACTCCTGCCCCATGTTGGTGCAGTGCCTGCCCATCAGGAGGTCCAGCCCATAATAACAACCATACTGAAACCCATATGAACATTGTAAAACATGCTTGCGTGCAGAGTGAGTATACTGGGTCTGTAGAAAATGTTACACTGCTTCAAGAGATGAGTTAGACAGCATCTGTAGCTCCTTGTAGGATGAGCAGAGTGGACCCCCTGCCCAGACATCAGGAAGGTCTGCCTGAAGCCTGAGTTCAGCCAGCAGCAGCCAAGAAGGACACAGCAACACACGACAGCAGGACACTGTGAAAGCATGCTTTATAAATACACACAACAAATACTTTTTACCCTCTTCTTCACCACTGCCAGCTCTTCTTGGCATATTGCTTCTCTTTTAAATCAAGGCTTCAGCTTTTCTTTTGCAGGAAAGATGAGTTCAGCATTATTTTTCCCAAACATTCTATCCAGCTGTCTTTTTGTTATCCTTACACAGTCTTATTTCCACAGTCACTGCATTTATACAATCATAGGACACCCTGAGTTAGAAAGGACTCAAGAGGACCATCAACCCGAACTGGAGGTGATGCCTTACTGAAGGAGATATCACCCCCATTTTACAGGTGTGTATGTGAGGCACAGAGTACACTGAGTGACACAACCATGCCAAGAGTTTTCCTCAGTTTCACCATCTCTCTTCAATCCGCTAGAAAGGTCTTCCTAAAAGGAAGCAGGATGCTAAACTTCAGAAGCAGTGGGTTCAGTGGCTTAGGGGGGAAAAGAGATAAGAGGAGAAGAAGAGAAATTGTGGCATAGACTGAATGCTGATTGCTTGCCAGTTTTGCTGTGTGTTAGTTTTTATTTAGAGGAAACTACTGAGCTGTCAGCCCAGGCTGTCAGAAACTGAAGGAAAAACACAAATGATTATATACAGGGGGGACAAAAAAATCAACCAACCAACCAACCAACCAAAAAAAAACTAACTCTGTAAATCACTGACGGAATCATCCCACTCTGCATCCTTTATCTTATACCATAAACTGATGCAACACTTATTTTCCCATGCATATCCCTTCAGCAGAGGCCATGGGCAGGGGAAGGGGGAACTTGCTCTCCTCTCTTTGTTTCCTGCAGCATTCTTCTCTTCCTTTCTTCCCCGCCCAGTCTGTGCAACAAGACTGTGCCCTTGCCTTACTAAATGATTAGACCCTGCTCTGCCCTTTCAGCTGCTGGTTCAGCCTTCACTTTTGGGGCACACGCTGTGCTGCAGCCTGGTTATAAACAGCTAGTTACAGACTTGTGGAGGAGAGTATTTTAGCTGCTGGGCATGCACGGTGAGAGTGTCAGCAGCTCCTCTGACTGCTGCTGAAAGATGAATCTGAGCTGGTTGGCCCCAGTACATCAGAGGCCAAGACTGCAGGGAGGAGCTGGGAGAGATGAAAGAAGATCAAAAGTGGGAGGGAGGACTTGCTGTTTCTGTGGAAACCAGGACGTTAGTCAAACTCAGGTTTTTGCATCACTGACCCCAAGATGACCTGCTGACCTCTCCTCCCAGGCTGGCTCCAGCACAGCTGTTTCTCCTGAAGGAAAGGAGCCAGGCTCACCTCCTGCTCCCTGCCTGACAGCGTGTCCAGGCAGACTCCCTCCTGCCAGGGTAAAGACAATTAAAAGAGCATCACGAACGGGATTCGGGCCACCTAATACTGAAGAGGTCATTGCGAAAGGTACCCCAGAAAACCCCAGTGTGACAATGCCATTGCAGCAAGTAAATAACTGCACATGTGCTGCTCTTTCAAGTTTTCTGACTGCATAGATAAGAATCTTTGGATGTTGTTTGTTTCTCACACACTTGTACAAAATTCTGAAATGAAGATCTGAAGCAACCCATGAGGTTATGGAACCATATTCCAAAAGATGTTCACTAATCATTTTCCTATTCAAAAGGCCCTGATAATAATAAAAATAAAAATAAATAAATAAAAAGCTTTGACAGCATGCAGCAAGAAGTTTAAACCAGCATGGAATAGCAAAGAAGCAGAAGCTTTATGGCTAGCTCCTGACAGGAGGAATTTATTTGAGAGGAAGAAGCAGTATTTAAAAATCAGTAGAGAAATAATCCAGTGCACAGCCAGGACAAAGCAAGTACAATTATGTGTGCTCACATTAGGAAGAAGCAGCGGTTCCATTGCTAAACTCCTTCCTCAGGCAAGAGATCAAAGCAAATTACACCCATAAGAAGAATTTCTACAATGCCTCACTAATTAAATCGCAGTTGGTTCGTATAATATTGAAATCAAAAAACATGTAAACAAACCTTGAGACAAGATTGAATATTTTCCATGCAGACATGAGCCTGAACAAACTCTATCTTGTGCTGTGCCTGAATTTTGGAGAAGTTTGAATCCAGAGATGGGTCCAATTTTTGTGCTCCAGATACATCTCCACTTACTATTAATGAAAGTCAAGCCCTCAGCAAAGAAAGCACAGAGGCTGGAAGTAACACTCAAAACACAACCAATGACAGATGGAAAAAATGTAAAACAAGTCTAACCTCTCTGATTTTCAAAACTAAAAAGGAGACTGACTGGTGTCCTATATATAAAAGGCAAGTAAGTGTAAGACATTAAGCGAATTTTATGTTCCTGTAGGTAAGGGCAGGAATGAGCATTACAAATAACGAAACTAATATCAGTATTTTCCGAAATGACTGAGGCTAGTGGCAATGCAGCTGCAGAGAACAGCAGCATCCTTCTTTCACCCTCCTTCCTGAGTGAATTTACCTCCCAAAAAGTGGATGAGTGCTGCAAGGTATGTGGTGCTGGGCTGGTCAGAAAGCAACAATAAAATAGCTAGTGCTTACCACAGCTTTTACAGCAACACTGATGAAAGCCTGTGTGGCTGCTTGACTCTGAGGGAGCTGGATCACAAAAATGAGCCCTGACTCTGTGACACCTACAAATCTCTCCTGTCTGAGAGAGGCAGAGACTGCGGTTTGAATGGGTTATCCCTGCAGCTGCATGTGCTCACCCAAATCAGAAAATGATACCTAAAAACAGGCAGCTGGCTATAGCTTGGCTCTTTTCCATTGCAAATCTGCAGTTGGAACTTGCATCATCTCTGCTGTCCATTAACTGTTTCTTCTCATTGATTTAGGAATTGTCTGTAATGCCTCCATCCATCAAAGGCACCTTAGGGAACGCTGGGAGTGATTCCCCTCTTCTGTGTCAGAGATCTTACTTCTCTCAAATCATCTGCTCTGTGTGTGCCGGTGCTGCTCTGGCTATGCCTGATGCAGTAAACGCAGTGAGGCCAGGGAAGGGGCCTGAGTGCAGCCCCACATCTGCCTCTATCATCTGGCTGTCAGCAGGCTCCCAGGAGCAGCGCCGGCAGCTGCCTCCTGGCCTGCTCCCGGGCATTGCTCAGGCACAGTTTGCAAGTGCCAAGAACCATTTTGTCACACCAGGGGTAGCCCCCTCACCTCCCAGCCCTCCCGCTCCATGTGCCAGAGGACCATCCTACCTCATCCCCTCTACCCTGTTCCCCCAGCTCCCTGCCTGCTAACCCAGTTCTGCACACGCACACACACACACATACACTGCGTGTTACCACATCCCGCTGCTGTTCCTGTTTTTCTCTTTGAATCATAACCCTGGAGCCCTGCACCTCCAGAGCGCCAAGTTTCTCTCAGAAAGGAGATTTACAAAATGAAATTTGCTTTCTCAAGAGCTCATCTGCTTAGTCCCCACCTGCATTCCTAATCCCGCTGGTGACATCAGGGGTAATGGGCAGACATTTGGATTTTGAGTAAAAGGCAGAAGTGATTGATCTCATATTCACTTTCCACATCCACTCCCATCTGCTCCCAAAAGAGAAAAATAAAGGAGGTTTTTAGAAAAGACAATAAGCCAGAAAACTCGCACCCCGAGGAATATGATGGAATGGCAGTATTCCTGCAGTGAACACTTCTGAGTTTCCCGTAACGACAAACTGTATCCACAGTTCAAGTACCCTTTGGAAGTATTAACTGTGAGCTGGAACAAGCAGCCAAATGTTCAGCAAGGATGTGGCCTCCTGCCAAGGGCAGCGTGGGGGATTCACAGGGGCGATGCTTTCTCCTTCCCCAGGCAGAGCGCCAGGAGAGCACAGCTCCCTCCCAGGGAGCCGGAGTGGCTGCAGAGCTGGCCCGGCTTCACAGGCAGCCCAAAAAAAATCCTCCTGTCCATTAGGTTTCCCCCCAAAAGACATTCCTTTCCCAGCTCACCTGTGCCAAGTGCTTCCCTCTTGGGGCAGCTCAAAACCCCACTACCTACCACAGACGTTTGCAGATGGCTCTTCTACAGACAGCCACTTCTAAGGGGCTTAACCTGTGCAGACTTCTGCTTTGCTGCAAAAGGGCATCACTCATAATTACACTTTTGCAAAGTCCTTGCACACACTCACACATAAATTGTTACATACGGGGAGGAAGGGGACCAGCTGTAGCCTGAGGACAGGTATATTCAGCACCAGCTTAATGCATATCTCTACTGCATCCCTATTTATCCCATTTATGAATAAATCTTTGCATAAAAAATGTCTTGGGAGGAGAAGCCACAGGGCTGTTATAGCTTTAACAGACCCCGAGTACTTATCTCAAGCTGAGAGAGTGATTTCATGGCAATAATTTGTTTAAAGTGTTGCTGATTGCTTCCTATTTCTTCCTAGCAAATGACTTTTACACCTTTCTACTGTTGCTTTTATATGAGCTGCTATGGCAATTACTCTGCAGGAGGCTGTGTAAACATCGTATGGACCCTTTTATCTGACTACTAAGGGCCTTAGAAGACACTCCAGAGACCTGATAAAAATGTTTTCATTCGTTTTTCCCCTTCCTTGGAAAAAAATATTGTTAGTATGTTTCTTTCAGAGTTTTCTCTGTTCTTACAGAGCACATTCAAGTGTACTTCCAACAGAGCCTGTCTGATCCCTGTAAATAGCCTGTTTGAAGGGAACTTCGAGAAAGTACAAAATGAAATTATTGAGAGCTTCTGTATGCAAGGAACAGCCCCTTCTCAGCTAAAAGAAGAATTTCAATGATAAAATAATTTCAAACCAAATTGAATCTTTCAGAAGAACCAGGGGTGATCATACAGTGATTAGGGCTATTGGGAGGGACCTATTTCTGATTCATCTTTTTATTCTCAAGGTATGAGAAATATCTATTCCTCCTACCCCTGTTAGGAATGGGTTGATGTAACGATGTTTGGAGCACAACCAAAGTTTTTTGGTGTATGACTGAGTCTCCAGCCCAAGGATTTGAGTTCAACCTGTGAAAGTTTTGTGCTTTAGCCCAGCTTCAAAGTGTCTGCGTTCTCCCTTCTTGTGTCTCTCAGAGATCGAAGCCCCGCCAGATCACCCATGAAGCCCAAACTTTATCACACATCATCTCTGTCAGATTAACCAGAGCACACACCGTGGAGTCTATGCTGGTTTTGTGCTTTTCTACCAGTCCTATTCTGGCTCTAAGAGGACTTAAAATAGCAGAACCATCACCAACTTTGAACAGCACAGGAAGACAATACAAGCTCTGGCATAAATCCTGCTGGTACAAAGTTGGGTTGTCAGTGTATTTTAGCAAATTTAGGCTGATGATATGAGTTCGTTCTTGAGCAGTGTTTTGTGTCATGTGAACACAGTGGGGCTTTTGGTTTGGTTTTGCATGTGGTTTGTTTTTGTTTTTGTTTTCTATGGAGTTCACTCTACTTGGTCAAATCATGATGTTATTCAATGAAGAAAGACACTCTGAGAGTAGAAACAGAATGATAATTAAACCTTATAGAATGATTAACTCATTGATAAATTATTGTAGTTAGGATTGTGATGCAGGTTCCTTTTTAATCCTTGATTTACAGGGGTTTGAGGAATTTGGTAATTTAACTATAACTTAAATAAAAAGAATGATTAAACTTTCACATATTCACCAGCAGATTATCTTCCTTTCCAAAATTTAATGCAACATAGTCTAGTATAAGTAGCATGATATTTAATTCCCCAGTATTCTGAATGAATAAGACATTTCAAATATCTTATGGATGAAAGCACCAAAATTCAAAAAAGGAATTTGTAAGACTTCTACCTGTAGGCAAAATGGGGAAAACATTCTTTAGTGATGCTATCATAGATTCTTTATCATAATTTTCCATTTTGTGTGTAATTTGTATAATTATCCCATTTCATGAACTCTGAATTAATATTTAGTTTGGGTCAAGGTCAATTTGAAAGTAATCACATCAGTTTACTTCTGAAAGCTGCCATGTCCAATAGCCCTGTCCCAGGGATAAAAGCAGATATACCTTGTCATGATAAATCCATTTGTTTTCTTCAATTTTGATATGTTCACACAAAGTTTTCTGAATTGTAGATTGTGTTAGTCTTCTGGAACTTTTACTGTCATGCCAGCCCCTCTGCTGTTTACCCACCCCTACTGAAACACCATTAATGATGCACAATGACAACCCTTTATAGGAACCTGCCATGATATACTATGTGCATTTGGCTATGGTTTTTCTTTTTTTCTTTTTTTTTTTCCCTCCAATATTTAAAATGTGTTATCAGTATTAGCAGAGAACAGGACTCCAGCAGGTACTGAATCCAATTCATACTTAATAAAGGCAATAGAGGATGTTAGGAGTACCTCTAGTTTCTACTTGCACTTCTGGGCAGTGACGTAGCACCCTGGGTTTAAGAGTAGAGCAGGTACTCATCAATAAACTCTGCTGCATCTGTTGAAAGAAGTGCTGTGTGCAGCATGATGTCAAACAGAGTGAGCATGAGCTTGTTAAGAAGTTATGAAAGGAGCTTCCTTGTTCCTTGGGCTGAAAGCCTGTTTCTGGCTCCAGGTGGCAAAAACATTAAAGAAGAATGGTTGTGAATTATTCTCACTGCTTATTTCACACAAGCACAAACTGGTCTGGTACAAGAACTGTCTGTCAAGTAAGTGAAATGAGATAAGCAGGACTAACACAGCATTATGCACTTAGCATAACAGTTTGCTCCTGTAACTTTATCTAGATGGCTACATAAATTGCTGTTAAGTACTCCAAGTGTTGTTACGTGCATTTTCTTTACAAACAGGCTTGGTAACATTGTTCTTCCCAGCCTTTGCACACCCACATACATGCTCCTTCAGCCCTTAGAAAGAGACAACTGTAACTGTAGGAAACAAAATCTGAAAAGATAATTCACAATAGAACTATCTAGCTGTAGTAAAAGTCTTCTGAGTATGTGCCTACAAAATAAGATAGGGATACATGAAAATGCAATGCAATACCGCCCTCTGCTAAAGGAACATTCATTTGCCCAGCATAAGCTGGGTAGTGGAAAATCCTGCTTCAAGTCCCAGCATTTGTGTAAGAATACTGCTTAGACCAAACAAAGAGGAAACAGTTGTACAGTATCTGATGTTCATCTGCAAGCCAACACAGAGCTAACAAATTCATCACTGTTCCCTAACATTGTCAAACCGAATCCTAAAGCCTCACTTGGTGTGAGTGGTGGCACAATTCTACCACAAAAGCTTGTTTCAGATAATAATAATAAAAAAACACTCTACACACTGTCAGTGTCTAGTCAAAGCCACTCCCTAAATGCAATCGCCTTCAAACAATTTTAAACAACTGAGACTATTTCTGATTTGTTTAAGTGGAAAATTTATCATGTTCCCAGCTAGCTTTAGCAATTTAACTGTCATTTAGATGGGGTTTACCATTCCTAGAAAGAGACCTGACCTTACCCACACCAGGTGCCCCTCAGCCTCTCCTTCCTTTCAAGGGGCTTTATAGAGAAGAAGATCCCCATGAGTGCTTGCCTGCACACAGATATGGAGCCCTGCTGGTGCCCTGCAGGATGCTGAAGACACAGAGGGAGGTTGGCAGGTGGGTCCAGCAGCCAGGTGGCTCTCTGGACCAGCAGGAGGAGCACCCTGGATGGAGCTGGATCCCCATTCCCACAAAGGTGGTCATCTGCTCATGGGACCTCCCACCCCTGCACCCACCCTTCCTCAGCTGCTGTCCACCTTGCTGAAGCATTGTCTGAAACACTGCTGGTTTCAGCCAAGGTTAACAGAGCTGGCTGGGAGCAGCTGAAGAGAAGGCATTTCATCTGTCCTGCCATCCTCAAGGGAAGAGAAGTCCCTTCCAGCCTAAGAGTGGCCACAAGGAATTCTCATGGGACTTGGGTTCCTAAATCACCTCCATGAAACTTCATGCCAGATCTGAAGCATCCTGTATAGCCCCTCAGTACAATGTGAGGAGACTTGGTTTTCTTTGTTATTGGTGGTTTGACTTTAGTTCCTTGCTGAAACAAACATTTAACCAATTTGCCTCTAAAAGCATTTGCATTTATTAACTTATTATTGAATTTATTAATTTATTAATTTATAATGTTTGTTCCTAAAATGGCCTGTTGCAAGAAACACTTAATATTCCACATTCCTTTTATATCTGTTCATGCCTATAATTCTATTCTTTAAGTTTCTTTCTCACTTTCATTTGTCCAGTACTGCTGAGATAGCAATGGCTGTAACCCATGATTTGAAAAACACATTATGAAGTGTAGAAGGCAACCAGTAGAGCCTACCATGTTGCTCTATGCATCCTTCTAGTCCATTCTCCTCTTCCATTTGAAAATAAGAAGCTGTTGTTCTTTTCTTGATAGATTATTTTGTTAGGTCTGCTCAATTGATGCTGTGATTACATATAGTCTATCTGCAAACGTTTTCCACTGAAACTTCAGGGACTATATGGTCTCTAAATCAGCCATTCCAGGAGATACTTGTCTTATTTTCCATTTCTACAGCAGAGCTACAAACCTTAAAATTTAAAAGGCAATAATAAAGTATTTTCTTGTTTCCTGTTGTATTCAATGTGAGAAATTCTCTGATCTAAAAGCAGCTTCTTTTATATCACTTTCTATTAGGATCCTTTTCAAATTATTTACTGACTCCACTGTTAGACATCACTTTCAGATTAATAACAGAAACTTGCCTTGCCATATTTCTGTGTTTACTCACATTCTCTTGTCCCATTTTTCTCAGGGATGTAAAAATCTTCAATCTTCTGTCTAAATCTTGAACTATTAAGAATATCTGAAGTCATCACATGCTTTTAAACTGGACCACAGGCAAATGAAAGGTACCTGTTGCATAGAATGACCAAATTAGTGGCATTTTTGGGGATAATGATATTTCATTTTGCTTTTGGAAGATAAAATACATCAGTGTTCAATCTGTATATCAATTAAAATGACAGCACGATCCTTACCTGCATGTAAATGAAGAAACTCCCTAATTTTATATTCAGTATTGTTCCTCTACAACTTGGCAGTATGTCTGGCAGCAGACAACATAATACCCATTGTTCTTAAACCTCTTCAAAATATGAATGAAATCCAGTAGAAAATTAGAAACCAGGCTGACTTCACCCATCATTGGTGGTTTCATGTAACCAAGCAATCAAAAGTATGAATCCCAGTCCTGGAAAGAAATACTGGTTACAAGTATACTACCTCCAGGCAATTCCACTCCTAGTAAAATACAAAGCTGTCCCGATTGCAATGATTGGAAAGGTCACAGTGAGTAAATTATAGAGAACAGGTGAAGAAACTAACTCTTAACTTAAGGAGATGAGGTGAGAATAAAGAAACAAAGAGCAAGTGAAGATTTCTCTGCTACAAGTAGAAACTATGCAGGTGTGTTACTTTGTTATTTCATTGAAAAGAAGAGGCAGAGGGTGAGCTAGGAGAGTTCAGAATTGTATGTTAATAGTCAATGAGTTTTTGCCTAGACTGTAGAGAGTTTTGGCACACAATGAGCTTTATGTTACTGCTCCAGTCAGCTCAGATCATCTCTTGGGCTGCTCTAAATTATATCAGAAGCTGCAGCCTGTAGTTGTAAGGAAATGCTAAGTTTATGCAAAGCCTCCTAACTCCATGTTTACTCTTGACCTCATCAGCAATTCAGCTCAGTCTATATAAGCTTTTTTGTCTGCACCTACAGTGCCTCTGACATGTTCAAGCAGGAGATGACAGCCATCAGAGCAGCTTGTGCCATTTTGTGATGGAATACATGTTCACAGACCTTGGCAATTATATTATAGGCCCTCATCTGTTCAGTGTTTAATTTGTGAAGCATTGTTCAAATGCATAGACATATTACATGACTCATACCACATGATACAGGAACTTTAGCATCCTGCAGTAAGAGCTCGTCTGAGATGGTCCACAACATGTTGCCCAGAACATTTCCGAACCTGTCAATTCACTTGTAATTCACCGGTTCTGTATTCCATCACTGCCCCAATTTCTTTTGCCACTTTTTCCTTCTGTGTCTTATCTTCTTGGCAACCCAGGCCAGTAACATATAACTGAACCTTATATTCAGAGGAACCTTCAGTGACCTGTCTTTAAATCTGGACAGGCACAGAACTGATTAGCGGTACAGTGCCAGTCACCCTGCCCTGCTGTTGTATGACCAAGGAAGAACAGGAAAGTTAACCTCTAACAGGATAACTCTGAGCCTTCTTTGCTGGAGTTTACTGGAGATGTGAGCTTTTGAAGTGTAAGAGTCAGCCTTTCACAGAAATGTGTGTTTTCCAAATTATTTGTATGCTAGGACAACATTTTCAAAAGGAGTTAATGACAAGTTACTTCTTGCAGGACCCTGAGCATAAGCTTTCTCTATGTTTCTGATTGCACAGCTCTGTTAATCAATTTTATGCAACTAATGTTCCTGATCTGCTACCCAAATGTGCCCTAGAGAGTTCATATGATCTGCTGTGAGTCTGATAGTATATTCCTTAAATTAGTTTGCCTTAGGGGGAAAAGATTAGGGCCCTGTATACCCTTGAGTACCTACTTTTAGGTCTTTGCCAGAAGACATCCCTCTTTTATCTCTCTTGCAGAGCAAATTCCTCTCAGTTTGTGACACAGGAGGTAAAACTTCAAAGCTCTCCACTATAAAATGAACTACAGAAATTTGAATAGTATTTAGTTAATGGCAGGCCTGTTAGTGGCTCCGGGGAGGAGAACAAATTCTGATAAAATCATGGTGCAGCTTCTCTTTGCACTAAATTTGGGTCCACCTCGAAGGATGTACTGAATTAATTATTTCCACTCTTACTACTTTTGGCATGATGTGCAGCAGGTTTTATTTCCCAGAATGCTTAGTGTTTTATCTCTGCAATGAATTTTAAGTTTGCATGGAGAGGCAAAATATGAACGGTCACAGATATTTTCTATGGTCAATAAGTTGGAGAGAGCTAACCAGATAAAGTGGTTTGTTCTGGAACTGATTGTCTCCTGCAGGATACCCCAAGCACTTTAAAGAAAAATTTCTCTAAAATTACAATACCAGAAGCAGAAGCAAAAGAGAAATGAACATTTGACTATTTTTGCATAACATTCCTCATTACCTGGTTTATTATCAGCTTAATAGGTAATTCTTCTGCAGAAAATAAAATATTTGTAATGCAATTTATATATTCCTTTACTTATTTTTTTCAAGACTTTTTTTCTAAAAATCTTTGCAGCTATCCTGTTCATGTAAGCCTCTATACAGGCACTTTGGAGAAAACAATGTCCTAAAAACAAATAAAAAAAAAAAAAAAAAAAAAAAAAAAAAAAAAAAAACCAACTCAGACCAAAAACAGTTTTCTCTGTCTGCATGACTTGAAAAGTAGAAGAATTTATTCCAAATATAAAGCAGTCAAAACCACATCTATAGACTTAATTAACTAGCTGTGTTGTGTTGTTTACAAACTTACCAACTGTAGAAGCCATAAACATCTGCTGCAGAAATAAATAAAATGCATGTAAAGCCATATTTATAACTGTTACAGAGTAAGGAAATAAATTAATTTGTGAAGGTTGATATCGAGTCCTGCTGGGGACTGAAGTCCCTGCTTCTAAGCTCTCGAAAAAGGTTGGTGGGAGAGATTTCAGGAGGACAATGAAACCAAAATAATTTTACTCTGTGCTATTGCAGATTATAAAATAATAATAATAATAATAATAACAACAACAACAACATTGCAAACTACACCAGAATATTTTACCTATTTATCCAATTTCTTCTCAGAAAGAGCGGTCAGGCATCAGAACGGGTTGCCCAGAGACGTGGTGAAGTCACCGTCCCTGGGGGTGTTAAAGGAAAGGCTGGACATGGTGCTTAGGGACATGGTTCAGTGGGTGACATTGGTGGTAGTGGGATGCTTTGACCGGGTGATCTTGGAGGTCTTTTCCAACCCTAATGATTCTATGACTCTATGATTTATGTTTAAACTGTTTCTGTTCACTAGCCATTGTCAAAAGTGGTTATGTCCTTCTATTTCTCATGTTTAGATTATATTATCGTTACAAAATGAAATATGCCTACATTCATTCAAAATGAAATATGCCTTCCAATGCCTATGCTTAATATCAGGAATTTAACAAAAATCAATATGTTTAAGCTCATATGAGATTTGATGAGGCAAAAGAATACTTCCAGGCTTAAAAGTTATTTCTTCTCAGATAATACTTTGTTTCCATCATAGATTTGTCTTATAGGCATACAAGATGGCTTTACTCTTATGTCTTAAACTTCTGTGTTTACTCTTATGTCTTAAACTTCTGTGTTTACTCTTATGTCTTAAACTTCTGTGTTGCTATTTATTTATTTATTTATTTATTTTATCCAGAATTATATGAAGATTTATGGTATGCAGTTGCAAGGTATGTATCCTCATAGATGCAGTTTTGTACATCTGGACCACAGAAAACATGAAAATTAAAGCAGTATTCACAACATGGAGTTTCTCTTAGTCCCAGTCAACAACACTTCATGTACTTATAAAATATAAATATAAATAAATACTTATAAAATAAACATTCCCTTTCAAAACCCCAAACAAAGCCATCAACTCAATACAAAGAAAGAATAAAATGAGATAAGAAAGAAAGAAAGAAAGAAAGAAAGAAAGAAAGAAAGAAAGAAAGAAAGAAAGAAAGAAAGAAAGAAAGAAAGAAAGAAAGAGGAAGGAAGGAAGGAAAGAAGGAAGGAAGGAAGGAAGGAAGGAAGGAAGGAAGGAAGGAAGGAAGGAAGGAAGGAAGGAAGGAAGGAAGGAAGGAAGGAAGGAAGGAAGGAAGGAAGGAAGGAAGGAGGGAGGGAGGGAGGGAGGGAGGGAAGGAAGGAAGGAAGGAAGGAAGGAAGGAAGGAAGGAAGGAAGGAAGGAAGGAAGGAAGGAAGGAAGGAAGGAAGGAAGGAAGGAAGGAAGGAAGGAAGGAAGGAAGGAAGGAAGGAAGGAAGGAAGGAAGGAAGGAAAAAGGAAGGAAGGAAGGAAGGAAGGAAGGAAGGAAGGAAGGAAGGAAGGAAGGAAGGAAGGAAGGGAGGGAGGGAGGGAGGGAGGGAGGGAGGGAGGGAGGGAGGGAGGGAGGGAGGGAGGGAGGGAGGGAGGGAGGGAGGGAGGGAAGGAAGATAAAAAAATACCTGTAACTTCGCTTTTTATTCCTTGTCTCCATGTCAAGTCCTCTAACACTGTCGGATCTTGCTTGCATTTCCCCAGTGGAACAGGCTTTGTTGTCTGCATCTGTATCTACCCCAAATCCTCCATGTTGTCAATTTACAGATTTGCTAATTTTTTGGCCCCTTAGTCACAAAAGCTCTTTTACTATGGGTCTTGTTAGACTGACCCCTTAGTTCCTTCAGAGTCAGGGCAACCACCAAATAGTGGACATGGGGATGGGATAGATCCTTCTCTCATCCTGTCCAGTGCTGAATGACTTGCTGTTCTTTCTAACTTGGCTTATTACCATGGCATGTTTGGAAACTGCAGACATTTGTCCTGACTGTTCAGTTCTAATGCTGGCTCTGGCATCAAACATCCTATTTTCAGTAATCCAAATACTGCGTTTTCTAGTGCCAATATTGCTTTGAAGACTACGTCTTATGGAAATCTTCACCGATAATCTAACCACTTGCACACATGCTGTCTTGCTACTAACTTTCGGGCTCTGCCCTGATGCATTTAATGCACCTTCCAATGAAGGCCCATAAGACTTTCCATGCTTCACCCTCATGTTTTCTTAAGGCTCTCTTCGAAACAAAAAGGTACCGGAACTTACTTCAGAATTTAAGATGACAGCCATGCCTCTTCCAATGTGCCCCAAGCTGGCTTTATTGAGAAGGCACCAGTAGGATATCCTTTCTAGTGAATTGAGAATGTGAAAAATATAAAGCTGGAGTATGATGTTTTATTCATATATGTTCTTATGCCACACTCATTAGTTTTTACTGACATATCTATACCTCAGAACAGTGCGTTTAATGTCAGTCATTCTGGACTGTTTATTTTCTCATCTTCTGCCCCAAGAAACAAGAATCTAGGAGAAAGTGTCATTTTCAATTAGTTTTGGGAAGGTGGGAAAAACCTTTTTTCCTTTAGCATATACACTATGGTGTGTGTAAGATAAGGCAAAACAGATATGTATTTGAGGTTAAAAAAAAATGGTGACATATGATGGCATATAAATTTGGGGGAAACTTAATACAGACCCTCTGATTCAACCCCAAAGAAATATATTTTTGTCTCACAAACATTTTTTTTTCTCTTTAAGCAAACTGTTTTGCTGGGTCTGTGGCTTTATCTTACAACATTATCATGTTCCCAGATCAATCTCACCTTAAAACTCAAAAAAAAAAATTAGCTCCAACACATCCATTGCTTTTGGAATACTATCAAAAGTCAGCACAGAGAGAGGAGGGTCCCCACACATTCAGTGGCTTCTGAGGAAAAAGACTCAGAACTGGTTAAAAAACAACACTGGAGCTTCAGCCCCAGCTAAATTGCATACAGATCATCAAGGACAAGCTCCTCAGAGCACCAGAATAGTCTAAGGCAATGTGAGAAGAGCTGAGCTGAAGCATGGCAGAAGGCCAGCGTGTATGAGCGTGGTGATCCTGACTGAGCTCAGACATAAAAAGCAGGTGCACAGAAGTGAGAACAGGAACAGGGTACTTGGGAGGATATAGAGATGTTGCTTGTGTGTGTAAGGATGGAGTCAGGAAAGCCAAAACTCGGCTGGAGTTGAACCTAGCAAGGGAGGTGGAGGACAACAATTAAGGTTTCCTCTATGGGCACACTGGCACCAAGGGAAAGGCTAAAGTCTGGGCCCATTGCTTAGGGAGGTTGGGGACCTAGTCACAAGAATAGGTGTCCTGCAGCTTTTACCTTTTTTGCCTGTTATCACTGCTATTTGACCCCAGGCCTCAAAGGTCTCTGAGCCTGCTGGCAGAGTCTGAGAGAATGATCCCTCAGGGATCAGTACTGGTACCAATGCAGTTTAATGTCTTCATTAACAGTCGGGATGGTGGGACTGTGTGCTCTTGCAGTGAGGTTACGTGTGGGATTCAATATGCTGGAGGGCAGGGCTGCTATCTGAAGTGACATGAAGAGGCTGGAAAAATGGGGTGACAGGAACCTCATGAGGTTCAACCAAAGCAAGTGCAGAGCCTTGCATCTGGGATGGAATAACCACCCACACCAGTATGGGCTTGGGGATGACTGGGAGGCAGCTCAGTGAAGGCTTAGGTGTCAGGTCTCATGTTCAGCAAAGGACCCCAAGAGTTTTCTGAGATGTAGGTGGTAGATCAGTCAGGGTAGGAAAGCTGGCTTGAACATTTGAGATCCACCAGGAGAATGTTTTTGGGTAGCATTCTTTATCAGGTATGTGTTCAGTGATCTCTCCCAAACATGTCTCTTTGTTCCCTTCCAGTCAGTGTTGCTAGAACCAGAACAGGACTTTCCCCTATAGAAAAACATGAAAGCTATATACTCTGGTCTTAAAGCTCATCCCACTTACCCAAGCCTACCTAAAATGTTAACAATAATTACAGAGTTTTCAAAAAAAAAAAAATCAATAAATAAGAAAGGTGCAGCTGGGACTGGGCCTGCACTGTGCATGTGTCCCTCCCTCTGTAGGACCAGAGTGCATCCTCTGCCAGCTGGCACTGGAGTGATGAGCACTTTAGTTCTCCTTTACCAAGTCCCTATTTCTAGCTAACCTACTCAGTTCCCCTTCTCAGTACAAAGCAAAGTGGAATGAGAAAAACCTTTTTCTTGACTTTTTCTCTCATTATTACAAGGCATGCTTAACAGCTGTAATTCTCTGCATCTGTTGGAGTGTTCCCATAACTTTCTGGGTTTTGAGGTGTTTTTAAGATTATTTTAAAGACTTCTGCTGAGTAGAGGGAAGTTCCTTCTCATTGCTGTCCTCTGTGCAGTCTGCTGCCTTCCTTTCCAGAAGCTGTGCTCTGGTGGGAGAAACAAGGGAGAGTGGGAGGGAAGTGAAACTGAAAGGAGGAAAAGAGAAATAAACAGTGAGAGGAAAAACATAGTAAGGAGAAGAGCCTTGCATAAACTTTAGACTTGTTACAGCCAAAGCATGTTTTTTTTTGTTTTGTTTTGTTTTTTGTTTGTTTGTTTTGTTTGTTTGTTTGTTTTGTTTTGTTTGTGTTTTTTTTTTTTTTATGGTTGCAGGCTTACATGTCTTACTTGGCCCTATAGAAAATGCTCCCACAAGAAAGAGGTTGTAGCTGCTAAATAAATAAATAAATAAATAGTCTGTTTTTGTTATTGCTATTTATTGTTACATCTTGATTATTTCCAAGATTTCTGACAATATTCCACTTTCCAGAGAACCACAAAAGTACATATAAGAAACTAATAAAACACTTGTTGTTATGCCATTTGTTTCCTTTGATAAAAGAATCCATTAGCATCTTTCAGCTAAACAGCTTCCACCCAGTTCCTGCATATGAGAGCACACAGCAGCAGCACGTCCATGTGAGATTGATGCATTCACCAAAATCCCAAGGCAGGCACAGTGCAACATGGGCTGATAGGGCAGACCTCCAAGCCTACTTAGTAAAAGTTATTTTTCACATCTTGAACAGTAAGCATGCATTACAATACTGTTTATCAGTTAAGGGAAAAGACCTGATCCTATTCCCGTTCTCTCCCCAGATTAAAAATGACAGCTTTAAAATATATTTCTCCAGTGCTTGTGATCTGAAGACCTGTAACCTCCAGAAAGCCACTGCATACACTGATACTTGCACAAGAAGTGGTTATAGCTCAACAATTCTATGACACAGTCTCTCGAAATCAACCTCTTTGCCTCTCTTTTTGTTCTGTCCTTCCTCTATGACATTAAATTACATCTATTTTTATAAGTAAAAATAAGAAAAATTTTTATAAGAAAAATTTTTCTATTTTTATAAGAAAAGCTATACGATTTTTCTGTTTTCTCCCTGCATACTTTCACCTTTTTTTTTTTTTTTTTTTTTTTTTGGTGTGGGGAGCAGATTGTGTGCTACAAGATTGAGAATATTTGGTATTTCTTGATCTAGACATTTAAGCTTAAGAGGGTGAAGCAGAAAGGAGCTGGAAGACCTGGTGAGCAGAGATCACTTTATGTAGTCCATGTGTTTGAAGAATAAAGCCACCACGAAGTTGAAGCTGGAGCGCAAACACAGTATGGCGTGTTCTCCCTGCCTACCCTATAATATCCCAGATTTACTAACAGCACAAAGACAAAGCATTACCGTATTATTTATAATGTCATTTCTCAAGAATGTAATGTCCCACCCTCTCCCGTTCTTAGCTTTAAACTTGTTTGATGAACACCAGTTTTCCAGTAAAGACAACATGATATTTGGCCAGGGTGGTGGAATAAGAAATATGATTCTTTTCATGTTGGACACTTGCATAATATTTTTCAACATCCAACATAAACCAACATAAAGTTGGGTTTATGCAGGATTACAGCAATCCTTATATTATTTATGTAAAATGACAACATGTCATGTGATAATATTTAGGTTAGTCATCGTGCAACCTATTACAGCCTACATGGAGGGAAATATAAAATTTTAGTTAGCAAAGTGAAACCTTTAATTAATTTCATCTGTCCAACAGTTGCTTTTCTTTTTACCCAAGCAGTAAATATCTTCCAAGAGATGCACAGAACAGAGATTTGTCTTTCAGTGACAGCTTAAAAAAATGCTTATTAATGCTCTGAGCCTGCCATGTATGTCTGACACAGCCAGGTTTGTCACGCTGTTGATCCCAGATCTGCGTGAGAAGAACAGATTGCACACAACCCTTCTTAGCTTCTCCAGGCCTGTGAAGGCTGCGTGGTCTATGCTGGAGAATGACATTCTTTGGGAATGGGAAAGGAGAAAACTCTCCGCCCATCCCCACCATCTCTTCATACGTTCTTGCTGTCTTCTCTTGGATAGACATCCAAGAGACGGAGGAAACAGCAGGCAAAACCACACATGAGATCTGTTGAAATTAACATTTCCCAAAAGTCCCCAGCTGACCCTCTGGGTGCTAACAACAATGTGAGTTGTAGATGATTTTCTGAAGACAGCAACATGATTCATAGATGGTCCTTATTACAGTACACCCATAAATACTTAAATACAACAAAATAAATGAGTCTGTCAAAACCACCTGGCATCAAGTTAGGCCTACTAATCTGATCTGACTGCTAAAGTCAGCACACAGAAGCAAATCTCCATCTGTGAGCTTGCTGCCCAAGGTGTTCAGGGGGCATGTTGTGCATGCCCATGTCAGCTATCCAGAACAAAGATGCTGATCAGAAGCTCCCAGAGGACAGAGGAATGTGAAAGTCGGTACTTAATTGCTACCGCACATGCATATGTGCCGTAAGTGTAGCTGAAATGCACACTTTGTTTTTTACTTTTTTTTTTTTTGAGATAGGATAAAATACTTTGGGGAAAGCTAGGTCTCCAGTAAAAGCTTTTTATTGTACATACATACACGACTTTGTACTTACGTTAAATTTATTAATAGAATGTCTCCGGTTGTGTGAAAATTTACTCAGCCAGGAAGTTAAAACTACGGCCTTAACTCAGAGCCCTGAGCATTTATGAAATGTGACTTTTCCCCTCCTTTCATTGTGTTAAAGAAAAAAAAAAAAAGGAAATAATCTGTAGCTGCCCAGAACACAGAAAAATGCTTCATAAAAACCTGGCATTTTTAGAAGATGACTATTGGCCACACATTGGTGATGTTATTAGTGTTTTCCCTTTAAGCCCAAACATTTAATCCAAGCATTATTAACACTTAAATTATTTGCCAAATTTTCTCCTTACTAAGGCTTTTTTTAAGATGAGCATCGGTTTGTTGCCTTCTAAATTGTGTTCCAAGAGTGATTTTTAATGAAATTTCAATAAAAATCCCTCCTTAAAATGTCAAACATATTTTCTGGAAAATATAAAATGGCTCTGAACAGAGACCTTGCAAACTCAAATCAGCCTCAGTGTTTCCTAGGCTGTATTTTCCCATTTTTGTCTCACTCTGTATTTTCATTGGATCTAAAAAAGAAGAAAAAAAATGGGAATAACTCTGTAGCTATAGTAGGCATCAGTGCTACCTGATTTTCCTCTCTCCAATTGTTTAGTGTTCTGGAGGGTGCAGAGCAGTGGTAGTTGTAAAATGTTAGACTGAGGTGATGACTCCTTGATAGCCTATTTCTGCTGTAAGGGAAAATATTTGCTTTTTTACTGTGCAGTTGGATGGATTTTAGAGAGGATCCTCTATCCTGACACTAGTCCAGAGGTCCAGAACTAAAGCAGCTGGCAAGCCTTTCAATGCTAAGAGTTTTGTTGATGTTTACACACCTTTGTCTCCCTCTGTCTCTTCTGCACGAGGACAATGAAGAGAAGGGTTTGCTATCCTCGCACGTACTGATACAACATAAATATTTTGAACTTTATCTTGTAGATAAATGATCCAGTTTCCACCCCATTTTTTACATCCAATTTTGTGAAAAGCTGCTTTATTTGGGTATTTTGGGGCACACTACTTATAAAAAACATGTTTACCATGCTGACTGTTTATGCCTGAGTGGCATTAAAGCAAGACCAAAAACACACAGAGCTCAGAAAGCCGTGAACCTCCCCACCACATCTTTGCACTCATGGTCTTGGCTTTGGGCCCGGCGGCTGCAGGGAGGCCTCCATCCTCGCCTGCCGAGCTGCGGCCAGCAGCCAGCCTCACAGGAGGGCGAGCGGCCTGCGGCAGCTCGGCGGGGACGCCCGGCCACCACGCAGCGCCGCGCGGAGAATGGCAGGAAGGCCTCTGTTATTGCAGGCCGCTCGCTCTGGAGCCCGTCTGCCCTGAGCTCGCTCCCCGGGATTTCCGAGTCACGGCCACGGCTCCTACTAACAGCCAAATATTTCACTCTCGAGACACGCCGTGCTTCCTGATATAGGATGCACTCGCATGTCTCCCGATGACCTTAAACACTAATAAAGGAGTCATAATATGACCTAGACAGGCCTTGAAAGCCGGTGGCAGCATGAGTGATGGAAGGGGAGGCTGAGCGGGTGGGAGCACTTGTCTGCTCTTTGTTCAGCAGCTATCACCCCATGTTCCTTTTTTTGCGATTACGTAGAGGAAGAGAATTTAAAACACTCCTGTTGCCCTTTTGCCAGCAGCAGAAGTTAATCCATTATGCTAGAAGGGAAAATCCAAGCGCACTCTGAGTCAGGCTGATTGCCTTGCTCTTGGCTTCCTCATCTGCTCCCACTGAGGGAAACAGCCACCCCATGCAAGTGCACATCCTCTCAGACAGTCTGCCATTCTGCAGTTGTAAACCCGGAGATACCCAGCTCCTGACAAAACCACAGATTGAAGACATGGTGTGGTTCTTGACGTTGTGGGACCGTATTCTCACCTGGTGACAGCTGACTTACCTGCTCTCAGAGAAGCAGAGGACCTGGTCCCATTGGCATAAGGAAGAACAGGGGCTATCTTCTGCTGCTTCCTGCCCCATATTACGTCTTGAACTAACTTGGCCCTACAAGCAAAGCAAAAGTAAGCAAAAGGAAGGTAATTTGGGATCATGCTGGCAACCCAGCTATCCACCATGAAGTGTGCTCAGACTTGCTAAGCAATGAGTGAATGATGACTTTGTTACCAGCAAAATGGCCAGCATTACGGAGATCGAATGCAAGTGGAGGAGAAACAAGAGACCACCGGGAAATGAGACAGACTTTCTCATCAGCAGAGGACTGTTTTAACTGCTTTAGTAGCTCTAAAAATACTTAATTCAACCACAAATCTATGTTATTTAGTGTTATTTATTTGTAAAAGGAAGGATAACAGTCTGTCTTCAGCTCTGTATTACATAAGATCAGCTGACATTTGCTGTGATATCACAGACCAACAAAATGAAATAACTTGCAGAGAAAATATTGACTTTCTTTTTCTGAATTGAAGCCAGCAGACTGAAGGAGATGAATAATATGAAATAAGAGAAAATATTCAAGTAGTCATGCCCAGACTAAATTTAGATACAAGTGAGGAACAACCTAATTCAGGAAAGCTCAAGAAAAAGATCTTGGATATTATTATCATTAATATAAAAGCTTTGAGTTGCAGAAATCAATTCTTAGCAAATGAAACCCTGGAACAATGCAGTGAGGCAATTCTCACAAAAGATGAAAACTAAAGTGCACCATGATCTCATCATATGCAGATACTTCCACATAATTCCCACTGATTTTGACAGGAGCTATGCACACATTTCAGAGGGAGGCCTTTAGTCACACAGAGAAAAGAGACAGAACCTGTAAGCATGGCAATTCTCAACATTTGTTGCCACTGCACACACCAGCAACTCAAAATGTCATAGATCTGCTCCCAGCTAAGACCCTATTCAAATAACCTTACACCCAACATCCCCTTGGAGTATCAGTTTGCCTTCAAGACTTGTTCCCAGGGTCTGAGTGACAAGGACAATTAATCAGGGCTGCACCCACTGTAGCCAACAATGTGACACCAGTACAAAGTTGGTGGGAAGTCAGCATCAGACCTCTTTTTCTGCATCAGCTTTATTCTTGACATGATGTTATTGCTCACTTACCACCTCATTTTTTAAAATGAATGTATGCTATTGAGAGTGTTCATAGGATATGTTTCTCAGATTGATTCAACCCAGTAGACTTTAACAGCAATTTCTACAAAATCCTATTCACTCATTCTCTTTCTTAACAAAGAGAATACAGTAACGATACCTCTGAATATTTCTCTCAGTCCCAGAGACCTCTCCGAACTTCCCTCTGTGCATTCAGAGTAGCTCTTCTAGGGTCTGATGTTCCCCCTTTGTTATACTAATTCACCATCATAACTATGGAAAATGGTTGTTCTGACATTTTCCCAAATTCTTAACTTTTAATCAAATATATCTAAATGACAACTCATTACCTCCCTCTGATACAAGAGCTAAAGGGGTTGAAATGCCATGCAATCCCATGCAATCTACGGTTCTAGAGGTTTTGAATGTTAATCTTTCTTTAATATTTATAGAAAACCATGAGTTCCAGTTGGCTCTTTGTGGTACCTCTTATGCATACAGCTCACTGTAGTCAGGTCACCTTGAAGGTTGCTGTGGGATTCATGAAGAATTTGAGCAGGGTAAGATTCAGCTGGTCAAAGATGCCATACCAACACCTGGAGTATTTTTGTGCTTAGACATCTCATTTAAATGACTTTGGAGACCTTGCCACTTCTTAGAACACCTTGGATTTATGCATTCTTTCTCTGTTTTAATATTATGGCATTTTATTAAGCAATATTTCCATCTCTGTTGCCCATTACCACACTTATGCAAGTATACATGTAATTGTCCAACATCCCACTCCAGCGCTACCAACCTCTCAATCTCTTTCCTTCTCCCCAATGGCCTTTTGTCTGTTGTTTCTGCCATATATTTCTGCACAGATGAGTGTACCACTCTTGAAGACTCAGCTGATCTCAATTTGTATGTCATACAAGAAAAAAAAAAAAGCCTGAAATACCATTTGTTTTTTTTTACTGTCTAAGACACACCATAAGTTCTCCTCACGTCATGTGCGTGCCTCCATTCCTTACATCAAATTTTCCATGGAAACTCACACCAGTGTCATATACAATGCTACCTCCCTGCTCCTAGGCTGTCTGTGCGTGAGACAAGAGAGGGAAGGCTGGGAAGGTAAGTGTGACAGACAGACAAACGGCCTGCGGTTCTTCGGCACATGTGTTTCTTGAGCTTCAGCCATGAGCTGACATGTTTACATTTCAAACCACTCGCAGACTGCAGTGGGTGCAAACAGGCATCTTCAATTATTTGTTTGGCCTCCTCCCCATAAATAAAATATTAAGAGAGAAAGAAAGCTGCCTTCCAGCCTGCTTACTGTCAGAATTCATCCCGTGTTGTTGTGTTCAAGTGGAGCAGTGATGAGAAACTCCTCGGCTGTTGTGGAAAAGAAAAGTTACAATGAGTATGTCAGGTCACATCACCCCACTCGGGACCAAGGGAAGGAGCCCAGGCAAAGAAATTCCGTTTCAGCAAGGGAAAAGACAGGTCCTGGCTGACACTCAGGCATGTGTCAGTGCATTGCCATCGATCTGCTGTCACCCAAAAAACACAGCCTTACACGCAGCAGGGAGCTGGGGGCTGCTCAGCCCTGCTTACCCTATCAATGAGGTGAGAAGCAGTGCCACAAGGGGTTCAGCACCCCTCAGCCTCCCTTGCTACTGTTGGCACTCCCACCAGGCTAGGCAGATTGACAGTGCTATCTTTTAAAGCGCTTGCTTGAATTATAAGCTAAGTGCCATTTTTCAAAGTGACCTTAGAGCCTTCCTCCCTTCATCTCTCAGCCAGGCTGACGGGATGTCTCAGCTGGCTACAGCATTTCACATGAGGTATGGCTTCAAACTTCTTGATTCATAGATGTCATCCCCTCAAATGGTCTTCCTCGCTGGCATGTGGCAACACAGCCACAAACATGCAGTCAGGGGCTCCAAGCAGGGCAAAACATATCTTTGCCCAGTGCACAACTGAAAACAAGTTTTGGATCATTCTAGGCATATTAGCAAAGAGTGCAGGTTTTGCCAGTTTCTTTTAAATGTTGAACTTTTATAAACTACTAAAGAAGAAATTGATAGGAAAATAAACTAATGAAAGCAGAGAAAAGCCATACATTCAGGAAGATCACAGACTCCTGCAATAATCTGTGAACAGAATAGATCAATAATATTTTGATAGTTCTTTTGTTTGTTTGTTTGTTTTGTTTTGTTTTGTTTTGTTTTGTAGATACTTCTATAGTTTTTCTTTTCATTCCCCAAGAGCTGTATTCATCCTGCCTCCAGGAACTGGTGCCCCTGTTTAATCAGACTTATAATAAGCCTAATATTTAAGTTCTCAAGAACAATTTGAGATTTCCTTCCAGTGAACATTAGAAAATGATACTGTGATTAGCCATATCTCTCTGACTGGGACTGCTAAACAAAACAAGCAGTTGACACAATCATTTGATCTGGGACGAAAGAGAAGCAAGAGTAATGACAGCCAGTTTCCAGGGGTTTGTTAAAGGAAATGTTCTTGATACACAAGTCCCATCCTAGCTGATTTAATTTCACATACTAAATAACAAAAACTGTTTCTGAAACACAGAGAAGTTCAGAAAAGATTATTAAAAATATTTTTATAGTTGTCTCCTTACCTTTTTCTTTATGCAGCCCAAAATAGCTAAAGGAGTTTGACATAAAATATAACCAAAAAGTCAGTCCTGCCCAAAGACACAGCAGTCAGTTAAGACAATAGCAGATTTTTTCTCAGCTTTATTTTTTGATCATGAGGAGTTTGTTAACACAAAAAAAAAAGACAACCCTACTTTTTTCTGAGGGATGAGATGGTCAGTAGTGCTCTTGAAGAATAAATGAAATCTTTTTCCTGAATTGTCCTACATGATCTTAGAAAAATAGAGAACTGACTTTATTCTCACATTTTTATCATAAATGATGTACAAGGCAGAAAAAAAAATGCTGAACAGATTTTGATATTTAAACTGAACTGGTAAAAGTTTAGAAAACTTGCAGATTTAACCACTATGACACTGAAAGAAGCAACAGAAAAGAGCTATGCAACTTTACATTTTTGTTTTCTGTGGTTAAGTTCAATCTCTCAAAAACAGAATAGATTTAGCATTGACTAAAGAGTTTTTTTTTCCTTTTGCTTCAAGACACAGAAATACAGATTTCAAAGTGCTTTTGACTCTGGTCTAAAAGTGGTTTAAAAGTAAACATCTGTCTTTCATCTGCTGGATGGCAATTAAAGAAAATCTATCATTAACCCCCCAAGTACCTCTGCAGATTCTGGGTCACTGGGAGCAAGCGATGCTTGGAAGTCTCTCGGGTCCTTAAGGTGGGGAGGAATCCAGTGCAGCTCTACCTCTCCCTGTGAAGAACGTGATAGGCATCGAGTGCCTCTCTGCAGTGAAGTTGTGAGATAGGAAAAAAGGCAGAAGTAGGTCCTAAAACAAAACATCCCCTACAGTATATGTCAGTTTCCACATATGTTCTCAATAGTGTCCTGAAAACAGACATATATATTTGTTTAAATATAGAGAGAGAGAGAGAGAAAGCATAGCATCTACTATAACTGAACAAAAAATGCACTGCAAAAATACATTCAGTCCTTGCTCTCATTTGCCTTCTTTGGCACCCTGGGCTATCTACTGTTCTCTTCTGAAACAGCCTTACGAGTCTACTTTCTAGCAAATACCTAAGCACATTCAAAGCACAAGTACCTGGCATTTCAGGACACGATCCATCTGTTAAGCAGGAAGAAAATGCATTTCATCCTTTCTTTGCTGTGCTACCTAATATATGGGGCATATGAAATACAGAGCAGAGGAGTCAATTTGAAATCCCATGACTCACTCAGAGGCACATTTCTGTGTGTTTGGGATGAGCCAGGACACTGAGCTTTATCCCACCCCAAACTGGTTACCCCAGGACACGGAATATTTGAACTTGACAGCCTCAGGAAATCTAGATTATTACCTGCCAAATGACTGTGGACACCCTAGGACAGGAACGTGGTTCAGGTGTTGGTGTCCTCCATCCATTCTGGTGCTTTCAGATAGGAGACCAAGATCTCTTTGACCAGGGATTAAACCAAAAAGGTTGTTAGGATTGTGGAGGTGCAGGTACTGCAACCCACTGCTAGGGCATTATGTGTGCTCTATCCAGTATTTAATGCCATGTATAGGCATCCAGCATCCAGTGGACAAATATCTGAATATCTTTACTCTATTTTGTTAAATTGGAATTATTGTGCCCTGCATATTTCTGTAGAGTCTGAGTGGCACATTTCTGGTGGTGCACAAAGAGACCTATATCTAGACCTACTTTTAAAAATAAGGATTTCAGTTCCCAAGTAAACTATTTGTTTTTGAAAATGTTACTCTGTCAGACTAAGCCCTGAGGACTTCCCCAGGAGGAGCAGCTGGGATGCCTGGGACCTACCAGCACAGAAGCAGTTAATTTCTATGAAGACTCCGAGAAAGAAAAACAGTCTAAGAACAGCCTTGTGTTGGGAGGAGGGCTAGAAAACGAGGCTGTTGCTGTTGTTTTCATTGTGTGCACTCTAATCAGAGAGAGTAAGAACAATAATGCATGTAATGCTGATTTTGGACCATTTCCATGCAGCTTTTCCCAGGCTAGGCAGCCTTGGGAACCACTGATAGTGTGGCACACCAGGGGCACAGCCTCAATCACCAAGCACAGGGCAGGGCAGCCTTTTCTGTGGATAAAATATGTGAGGGATGACAAGAATCTTCCCAGCATGGGAAGTGGCAATAACAAAAAAAAATATACAAGGGGCTGAAACCAAGTGTAACATCCACTGCAGAGTGTGCCTGCAGGCGACACTCAGATTTGAAAGGTAGACTGCTATTTTTCATTTCCTCCCCCATTTTGTGTTTGTTTGTTTGTTTGTTTGTTTTCCCTTCTTTCATTAGATGCCCCCTCCCCCTCTCAGCACCACTTTGAAGCTAAGATGAAAGAAATGCTGTGGCTGCTGGCACGGAGCACACACAGGGAGACTGACTGAAGTGTGCTTTAGTTTAAGATGCCATGGTGTAGGGTTTTTTAGTTTTGTTTTTTTTTTTTTTTTTTTTTTTTTTTTTTTTTTTTTTTTTTGCTAAGTAGGGGAGGGACAGTGGGAGAAGAGAAGAGGAGAAGAAAGTTATTCAGCTAAACACAATATATTACACTTCATTGAAAAGCATATTGTGCAGCTTGGATTGAAACATGGTCCTAATTTTTCAAAGCTTTCCCTTCAAGGACAGAGGGTTTGGGGTAGCTAAGATGTGGCATCCTCCCAGACAGCAACTGCCCATATTTTATTCATAAAACCTGTCACATCAGTATATGATGAGAATTGACACAAGAAGCTGTAGCTTCGTGACCTGTTTTGAATAAGTCGGTCAAATCAATGATGCTTGTCTCTTAGTAGCAGAAATTTATATAGCCACTGCAGAGTAGAAAAAAAGTCATTCACCACCATTTTTGTTCTGAAAACAAAGGGATGTTCTTGAATAGTGACAATAAAAGGATCAACTTGTTTTCTCTTCTTTAGACAATTGATCTCTTTTGACATCTACTTTTATATATATATATATATATATATCTGTCAGGGGAAGGGGTAGAATTCACACAACTTTCCTTTGAAGATGTAATTATCTCTGAGTGGCTGAAGAATTCTGATGTTTGGGGAAATTCTGGTGTCAGTGACATCAGAAAGGTACGTGTCAGTGACTTCACCAAATCAAGGAATTCCTGTCCCATGTTCATCATGTGCCATCCATGCTTGCACTTCCACCAATCCAGACTTGCCCATGTGCTGGCAAAGTTGTGCAAACAAGCTGCAAAATCCAGGGAAAAGGGAAGGTCACAGTGGATGGTTGCAATACTTTCTCCTGCCTTCAGCTTCCAGCCCTTGCCCCTATAAAAATGTCATTCACCACTAGAATTTCATGCTTATTTAATATCTGTTAGTCACTGTTAAACTGCCAACAGCTAGCTAAATTCACACTAATGTTCTTTTAAATATGCAGCAGTTCTACCATTTACAACCATTATGGAATTAAACTGTAGAATTAAACTCTCAGGTCAAATACCTTCACATATATCTAAAACAGCATTAATTAGCATGTCCAAGGATTTTTGGAAGCCCTTGAAGAGAGCAATTACAGCAATTGGCGAACATCCTTTGAAGGGTGGATTGCATACAGCTTAGCAAGTTAGAACTTCTGACTATTAATTTATTTTGAACTAATTCTGACCCTGCTTCTGTCTGCTAACTGCATGCCAGTTTTCAAAGGCCAAGTATACTGGTGCATGAAGTTAGCCAAGTTTTCTGGAGAATAGAATGCAGTACGCCAGCTCTCAGATGGATGGAGCTGCTTCAGTTTCAGAGATGAGTGGAAAAACAAAAGAATCACAGAGTAGGTGTTATTGGGTCCTGTCACACAAGAAATAGTTTTATAGCAGCGTGTTTTGTCTGTGCAATGACCCAGAGTCCATGTTAGGAAACAGCACAGACACTTTTAGAGTTTCTTGTCACGCCAGTAACAGTATTTGTTTCAAAATAAGCAGTTTCCAAACAAGTAACAAGCAGGGGAACAGACCCAATACAGTTATGGCATCACAGGAGGATCATGAGCAGGCCCTTAAATTATGGAAGGATAACAGGATCTGAAGAGGTCTGACTTGACCTCAGGGAAGGCTTGGTCCTATCTAAACTGTTCCAAGCACATTTATGGAATCTTCTCTTTAAGATCCCGAAAGATGGAGTTCCTCAGTTCCCCAGGTAACATAGCTAAGCACATAGCTGGCTTTGCATTAAAAATAATTGCCCTAAGATCTGTCTCAATCTCTTTTATTCCTGTTTGGCATGCATGTATTACATTCTTTGGAGGGCAAAACATGCTACAGGTTAGCTTTCTCATTCGGGCTGCCTTTGTCCATACTGTTCAGAGGGCTGGTAAAGCCCGACATCCCTTCACATGGCGCTGGGATGGCACAAGGAAGGCTGTGGTGTGTTCCAGCACACAGTTCCCGTGTGTTCCTCACTTTTCTTGGTTTTGTCTAGCCAAATTCTAATTGTAAGTCTCCCCCTTATGAGAACCATGACACATCCTATTGCCATTGTTTTAGAAATGCAGGCCCTTCCAGAAGCTCAAGTAGGAGGGGATCACAGGAGGAAAGGTCCAACATTTAAATCAATTGCAGTAACTGGGTGCCAAGACATGGGGCGATGAGCTTTACATATCAGATGGCCACGTGGATCTCCCTCCAAGTCAACAGGTGAATACTATTCCAGAACTGACGTAATTTTAAGTGAAAGACAGAAACAAACAGAACAATCCTGCATAAGATTATTCTCCTGGCACTGCACAAAATCCTGTTACAAATCAAAAACAGCAGAGTAAGAAAATGCTAGGATTGATGAAGAGTCATTTTTCAATGTGGTGAGATTAGCAAAGGGTTCTCCAAAACTCGCTCTTCTTAAATCAGTGGGCTTGATGGGTTTTGGAGAATAATTGTTAAGTAGTGACAGAGGTAAGGCATTGCAAGCTGTAAGTTTTAGATAACATCCAAGAAATGCTCCAGTTATTGTAACCACCAGAAAGAAGCCTGGGTTACCTTCTGGAAGATCTCAGTAAAGCAAAAAATCTGCTCAGACTACCTCCAAGCCAGAAAACTCAGCAAATCATTAGAGCTTCTGAGAGAGTTAATGTTTGAAATAGAGGTTGGACAATTACATGAAGAATAAAGATATATGGAGTTATAAAAGATAATGCTGGGGAAAAAAAAAAAAAAAAGAGAGAGAGAGAGAGATAGAGAGAGAGAAAACACTAAACCTATTGTTTCAAGTTTCAAGATCTAGATAACTCTACATATTATTGGTAAGGAAGAGATGTCCTGAGAAGGAACAGAAATATGCCTGCCAGTGTAATATAAGGTTTTCTCACCAACTGCCTTGAGCTGACTGTTTTTTAGGGTACATATTGAACTGTATGAACCACGTACTGGTCCAATATGAGAACTACCACATTACTTACAAAAGAGATATTTTTAATTATTATGGAATCAACCTCATTGCAACATCTTTTCCATTTTCACCAGCATGCCTGGCACAGAAACATTTATGAGCTCTGGTCAGGGTTTAACCTTATTCACTAGCATATCCTTTCCACAGGCTGAGCTTGCAGTGTCAGCTGCACTCTAGTCCTGACTTTAGGTTTGCAGTGACAGCACCCTACTGCCTCACCAGCCATGGGGGGCTTTTCCTGGCTCTTGCCTGACCTCATGAGTTCCTATGCTCAGAACCCCATAGAAAAAAGCCTACATCACCTTCAGTGTAAGTCCCTGAATTATCCTACAGATACTGCAACCACAATGCCTACGAATCCTTGAGCTTTGCCTAGATGGTATGGCTTAATACACCAGATAACCAAATTCCATCAATTTCCCCTATTAGCCCTGTCAGTGAATACTGTGCTTCATCTGGTGCCCAGCAAACGGTTTTGGAAAGCCAGCCCTTGTCTCTGCAGCATAACAAGCAGTCTGAGGAGTTACACAGGGCCAGATGCAGCCTGCACGCATGTTCAGCAGTCCCCTCTGGCTCTGTGAGGATCAGTCTTGCTAATGAATTCATGGGCAAATGTCTAACAACAGAGTATCGGAGATTTATTTATTTTTTTATTGAATACTTGATTTCTTTGTTAAGTAACTCAGAGATGCTAAAATACTAAGTTGATTTTCTATGCTTTATTGAATGCCTTTGACAGGCAGCAAGTTGTTTTGTCTACACGAATCACTGATGGCCTGCAATGCCAGGCAGAAGGCTATTTGGGAAGGTTACAGAAGAATCCTCGTATTGATTGCCAAATTTGTCCTCTCCTGGGTGTGACTGTTATGATTAAGAGGAGATATGTCATGGATTTCTTGTAAGAAGGAGGGAAGGTGCGTTTCAAAGTACAAATAAATCCCCCCCCCCCCATTTGCAGTCTCTAAGCAGATCACAGCAGGCAGATACGATGTTTGCCTGTCAGCCACTCATGGGCTGCTCATAACAGGCCTGAAAACTTTTCCCCGCGACACTAGTCTAAAGCTAGGCACACTAGCCACAGCAAAAACAGCTGTGTTGCCATGGCCCACATCTTTTAAGGGAACAAAACAATTAGTATAGTTGTTTATAACTACTTTTGAAGAGTCTAAGTCATACAATGTGATTTTTCCTTTGTGTTTCTTATAAACAAAGTATCCCTTAAAATAATTGTGTTAAGAGTAAAGACACATGAGATATATGACTGTAACAAATAATGCTGTCTTGAAAAAAAATATGGGAGTTTGGTGTTTTTTTACATTCCTAGTGTAATAAAGAAGATCACGCCTTTTTTTATAAGAGTGTAATGACATCTGAGAGGAGGACATGAATTGCCACTGACATTTGAAACTCTTGGTCAATTATGTGTAGGCATAATTCACATTAACTGCTGCGCTGCCTCCGCTGACCCTGCCAGGAGCAAAGAGAAGCTGCGGGAGCTGCAGACCCCAATTCTCTGAAGCCAGGGCACGAGGGAAGTGTGGCAGGGGAGCGATGGGGAACAGGAAGAGTGGTGGTGCTGCTGTGCTCACGAGCTCAGATCCCTGCAACCTTGACCAGCTGCTCTCACCCAGTGAAACTTCTCTGCTCTGAGTAGGAGCTTGTGTTTTTCTGGTGTAGTTTGGTTAGACCCACTACACCGGTTGGAGTGCTTATCTAAATGAAGCTATTGTGCTTTCTGTCACACTGCTCTGCTTTATCTGGAGCTCCCACCAAAATCACCGTGTAACTCTGGAACAAATAAGAGGCCTAATAAAGAGAATAAATATCTGAAGGCAACAATATCATATCCTCATGGATGTTTTCAAGAAAGGACTGCAGGTTCAAAACTTAAATGAGAACTGTGTGAGCCCCATCTCTTGCTTCCCTAGGCATCAAGGGGTGGCACAGACATGGGAGTGTTGTGCAAGAGACCAGAGCAAGCTCTTTTCCACCAGCACTTAGAGCAAGGAATTACTGCAGCAGGAAGCAGGGCATTGCTGATATGCACCACAGTGCCCTGAGAAGTGAGGTGAGTATCACCACATCTCTGGCTGATTAAACACTTTGTTTTGGCTGCTTGGCCTTATTGAGGGAACAAGAGACAGGTACAAAGAGGTGGCTGGAGTACTTTCCACCTTGTCCCTCTAACAAAACCACAGATCTTGCCTTGGCTGGAGATGAAGATTCTCCTATGGAAGAGCCCCACCATATTCAAAGCAAGGAGTTTTGATTACTTTTTCCTTTCTTCACTAGGCGACAGCTATAGATGCCATCATGTTGTGAGCCAGAAATGCTTTTGTGGGTTCCAAAAGTTGGCAAATCCATCAGGCAAGGGAAAATGTGTAACATTCCTGCTGCTTGGAAGCCACCAAAGCAGAGATGTTCACTTTAAAAATCTGCCACAGATGTTACAGATTGCTAAACTGGGGACTTGGCTATGAAGTCCATTTTTCAGCTCATGGAAATAATTTAACTAAGTCTAGCACTACCCACCCTGCCTCTCCCCTCTTCTGGGTAAGGGCATAAGAGAGAAGCAGACTTGAGCATAAGGGCAGCAGGGTTTAATTTTCAGCTCTGTCACAGTCTCCTGGCCTGACTTTGGGGGTACCATTTGAGCATGTATCTGAACAGTGAGATGGGCTGCTCTGCTTAGACTACGTCCACAGTCCCTCCCATGCTCTCCTCCAGCCTCTCACGTGGAAACAGTGGAGACAGCATGGACAGCAACAGGTCCTGCTCAGCTCACTGCTACTCTGAGAGCAAGCTATGCTCATCTATTTCTGTTACACCCTTTGACATAGTAGCCCTTGGACCAAAGATGTGGAGTGATTGCTGGAAACCTTGTTCATCTTTAAGCTGTAATGATTTGCATAAGGCAGTTTTGTTCTTCCTTAACCCTCAGTGTGGACAGTCTCAATTGCAGGGGGCATCCTCCCGTGCTGATACACTGGCATGTGTTTAACTCCATCACTTTGGCATTCATTTGGCTTTGCTGCAAGCAAGATGCAGCGTAAGGAGAGACCGTGATTGAAAGAAGAGGTTTTCTGATTCGGTGTCTCTGCCTCTTCCTTTGTCTGTGGCTATCACACAAGGATTGAGTTACAGCAGTACAAAGGAGGCTGTGGGAACATCTCTGACCATTTGACACAGAAACAGAGAGGCCCTGGCCAGAGCTGCAGCAGCGAAATAGGGCAGTACAGGAGCCCAGGTAGGCTCTGCAGCAGCTTTTCTACATGACACATCATCTACTCCCAGCATTCCTGCCTTCGTGACACTACTGCATACATTAAAGTTTCACCTTTTCCTCCAAAATCTGTTTTCCTGCATATCTCTTTCATAGGTGGCATGGCTTAAAATGACCCTCTGTTTGCCAGTGTCTCTGTTAAAACATACTAAACCAGCCTGATTTTCAAGGAAAAGGTGCTTGAAACTCTCTTTAAATCACCTTTTTCATTCATCCCTTCATCCCCATACAACAGAAACAAAAAGTCCTTAGCCAATACAAGGATCTTGCTTGGAGACAGCCAGGTGTTCCCACAGTCCTTCTACAAAGCCTATAGATACTGTGCAAAAAAACAGTGATTTTTGAAGTTCAAAAGCATGTGCTGTCTTCAACAAAGAAAGAAAAGCAATTCTCATGAACTGTTCTTTAATTTTTCAGGTGTAACTGGCAAGCTACCTAGTGTGACTTTGATGCTACAAGCTAGTACAGGTAGGGGCTACTACGTGATTCATACAGAGCTTCCTAACGCTAGGGTAATTAACTGGAGAAAATCTCATTACCTATGGTTCAGACACAACAAAAAGAAGTAGCTGAGTTCTGTAACACTTATTTCAGTAAGCCTTGTTTTGCTGTGTTGATTTTCACCACTAACCAACATAAAGTCATGATTTTCAAATTAATACTTTGAAAACAGCTGTATACACGTCCAATAATAATAATAATAATAATAATAATAATAATAATAATAATAATATATGTTGGCTTCATATAGCTTTTCCCTAGTCAATGTTGCTGTAATATTTGAATTCCTCACTGCCTCAATATAAGTATCATCATAACTAAAAGAAATAGGTGTTCCATCATGTTAGCTTAGAGTAGCTCCCTCAAGCCTTGCTTGCCATCCTAATCACCAAAATGATTTTTTTCTGTAAACTACACACACATATTCTGAACAAGTTTGCTGTAGGGATGATTATTTCAGTGCCTGAGACACAGTACATTTCAGCGATGAAAAAGTGGCACTCCTTTGTAACTCTGCATACATACATATATGCGTGCATAGAAATCTGTGCTAAAACAGAAAACTCAGATACACTTTTTCTAATCTATCTCCAAATGATTTTACACTCCTTCCTCGCATCTGCTTTCTTTCTGATTTGCTGTGGCTCTTCAAGCTGGTGGGAACTTCTGACAGTTTCTGAGATCTTGATCCACAGATGAGCCAGCAGGATGGAGAGGTGCCATAAAGACTTTCAAAGGGCTGGCTGATGAGAACAGATTGGTGACAGACAAAGACGTGAAATTTGTGCAGTGGAAAGATCCCAAAGCTTTTCAAAGAGCTTTTGCTAAGGGATCTGCAGACTAAATACAGGGATTGCTCTTCTAGTTTCAGTCACTATGTCAAGAGTAAGTAAAATCAAGAGTGAATGCTAGCCTGGAACAAATATGTAGTGTAAACATCTAGCAGCAGAGTGTAACCACCCAGATCTGCAATATGGTCACAACACCAGATGCACATCTTCTAGATCTCCAATGGGCAGGCAGCCAAAATAGAATTTCTGTGAGCAAGGGGTGGCACAATGTCCACCAATGCTGAAAGAAATGGAAATCCTTATATCTGACCCAAACTCGGTGCTTCCTCCTGCTTGGTAAACAGTGTTAGAGTGTTGTTACTTTATACAGGGAGACAGCTGCAAGACTCCTAGACTTTATATCTGATATTTCTAGGTTTAAAATACCATTCATTCACTTTTTTTATAAAACAAGCTCATTGAAAAAAAAAAAAAAAAAAAAAAAAAAGGAAAAAAAAAAGTCAGTATTATAGAAACAAACAGATCTCAGAAACACTGTGATTTTAATTATTTTCCTGTGATGTAATGTCTGTTGATCTTATCAACCTCCCTTAAGTGCACCAAATACCTCTTAATTCTCCAGTGCACTCTGCATCATCTTCCTTATGTCTTCTTCACCATCCATATCACATCTGAGGCCTGGTCTGAGATCTTCAACTGCAGAACTATGGCTGTACAAACCAGAGGAAAAAAAAAATCTATTAGTTTAAAACTTTCCTCTCCATGGGAAGGGAAGGGAAGGGAAGGGAAGGGAAGGGAAGGGAAGGGAAGGGAAGGGAAGGGAAGGGAAGGGAAGGGAAGGGAAGGGAAGGGAAGGGAAGGGAAGGGAAGGGAAGGGAAGGGAAGGGAAGGGAAGGGAAGGGAAGGGAAGGGAAGGGAAGGGAAGGGAAGGGAAAGGAGACAGTTCTTTAGGTACACCCCAGCAAACATTTTCTGGGATGTGCTTAACACTATCTGTATACATGTTATCAAAGGGAATTTCTCACAATGAACTTTGTACTAAAAAGAGAAAAAAAAATACAATTAAAAAAAAAAAAAAAACTGTGGCATAACCCAATGGGAAGACCATATCCAAGAGTGACATTCTTGAGGCTAATCTTCGCATATGTCCTCCCTAACAAGCACGGTAAGATATAATTGCAACCATTCCTGCTCCAGTTGTATATGCTGGAAAAAAAAAAAAAAAAAAAAAATCACCAAAAGAGCATTCTTTTGTACAAGTCCCTGAGTGCCTGAGCGAGGCTGTGAGGCAGCACTTACTCACTCTCCACATTCCTGCTCCTGAGAGCGTGGCATTCAAGTGCAGAGCGGGCTGCGCTTTCTGGTATAGCGAGTATAGGTGACTCTCACTGTTACTGTAAATTAACCTGTCAACACTAGCCAGGGAGCTGAAGCCAATAAAAATAATGGGCCTGCTAGTGAAGAGCTGTTGACATAGCATTTCAAAAAGACAAGTTCAGCACTTGGGGCTGCAAGAGCACCAAACATTTTTGTTTTGGTTTGTTTTTTTTGTCCAAGTTTGCCTGTAAAATGCAGAAAAGGAGGGAACATGCAGCATCATTTCCAGGCTGCTATTGTAAGAGAGGGCGTGCATACCCTGAGGATTTTCAGCCCCGGAGGCCACCTGAGTTTGTGTACTTAGCTTACATATCTGTATTGCACGTGCAAACCAGAAACCAAGTGGTTATATGTGGTGCTAAATCACCTTCATTCATGATGCTACTTAATGTAGGCAGAGGTCTTTAGATCTGATTATGGAAAATTGAGCCCCCAGAGATCTCAGCTACTGCAACGTTGTCATGTAAATTCATGCACTCTGCTTTGGGTATGGGAGGCACTCATATACTTCCATGTGGAGAGCACTGACATCTTCCTTCTCTCTTAAATGTTCACCTTGCTTGTTTCCTACTCTAAAAGTTTCATCCTCCCCTATGGTATCACAGCTTTTGGCTGCAGGATCAGAAGCACAGGTGGATGGGGAAGTGAAGAAGCATGAGCACTTCTTTTCAGAGTGTTTTTTGACTAGCCACTGGTCTCCAACGTTGTTTGTATTCCAGCCAGTAGCGTTACTGGCTGCTGTGAAGTGATTTTATAAGTATTGTTTCCAGTACTCAGGAACAATTCCCGCTGTGCTCCTCACCATCTCCAATTAAAGCAGTACATGCAGAGCTCATCCCGCCGGCTGGATCAGGGCAGTCCCCTAACCAAGTGGAGCAAGTACAAAGGGGCCAGTAAGCAAGCTGTGTGGCAGGGTGTGGGAGGGAAAGGAGCAATCCTCTCTGTCCACTGGGCTGGGACAGAGGTTGCCTGTGGAGTGACTGGGATTCAATTCAGTCATTCTGGCTCTTTTGATGCTTCCCTGAGCTGTTTGAACACACGGCTGCATGGTGCTTGATGTCCAAGAATTTTAGGCTCAGTCACTGCCTCTGCTAGACAGTAACTGCAGCATCAGATGAACCAATAAGTCTTAACGTGAAGGAGGTGGCAGCTCTTCTGTCTTCCAAACCTGTATCTTGGCTGTGAGGCCTCAAGCCAGGACTGGCTCTCCCCCCCGTGTTTATGCAGTGCCTGTTACACCTGGGCACCAACACCACCGAGATCCTGTGTGGTAGCCCTGAATGATAAGCAGATAGATGGATGTCCACATACAGCTTCCGTTTTTTATCTTGTAACACCAGCTGCTACCGAGATCAGCTTTATCACTCTGCACCACCACCCTCTCCAGATAACTTTGCTTAGTCTAAGATAGCAGTCTCCTGTCTCTTTTTCGTGCCTTCAGTTTCCTCCCCCATGTTTTGGCAGACTCTCCTTTACGGGCAGAAGCACTGATTGGTCCATAGGCCAGAAAACTCTTTTATAACAAATTAAGAGTAAGATTTTACAACTGTGTGACTGCAAAGGAGTTGTCTAATATCCCCACAGAGCTGCGGATCAGTGAGGTGTCATCTGTCCCATACAGAAATGCAATAATATGATTCCTCTATCAAAGAACCTGTTATCTAAACAGATAGTTCCTCAAACAGTGCTAATCCTGACCTATGTTAATTAGCAGTGCAGCTTCCAAAAAAAAAAAAAAATTAAATTCAATGTTTGACTCCAAATTATTTTTATTCCAAATTATTTTTATTTCTGAACAGCTATTTAACTATGAAGATCTTTACCAAAAAAAAAAAAAAAAAAATCAAAAATAAAGGTTAAAATTACCAGGTGCCTTTAAAACTTTGAGAAGGTGGTGTACCCTGATTCTACAGCCTTAGCCAGGAAAGTTCATTTGTTGCAGCAGTTACCCAGAAGGCATAATCCGACCCTCTTTTCATGCTCTCTTCTGCAGAGAACATACTTGAGCTTGGGCCCTTTTCTTCTCAGGAGATTGTCTCAACACTCAGAAAAATTGCCCTGAAGTGGAGATCTCCCAGTATGTCAAACTGAAGCTCCATCCTAATTTATAGAAAGTAATTAAAGTTATTAATTACCCACTCAGACAAGTGCTGTAGCCACTAAAGTATAAGAATGGGATGCAGGGAAGGGACATACAGCCATCTCTTTCTTCTCTGCATTGTGAAAGCCACAGAGTCGCCTCATGAATCAAACCTTCCAAAATTTGATGCTTCCTTCTGAAAATGTTGAAATGAACCAGTTGGGCATGTCCAGAACTTTATTTATTTGTCAGCTTATGCATCAACCAGAACTAGTTGTCCTGTGTGACCTAGCATCGCTCACAAACCTGAGCTTTATTTTATTTGCTGGATTTACTGGGGTTGAAAGAGAGAAAGAGAACAACTGCGAGGTCCTGGTCTGTGCCCTGTTCTTGTAATGCAGGTCCCACAGCTGGGAAGCAGAGCCCTTGCTCTGTCCTGCCTGACATAAGGGGCAGCCTCTGACCGACAGCAGGAGGTTAGCTACTTGTGTGGCAGCATGTGGCATTTCTTCTTAATAAAAAGAGAAATCACCAAAGCAGAACCAGATGATAGAGAGTAGCCGTTGCTGAGATACTACAAATAAGTAAACAATCCTTGGGCTTTGTGCTGTTGCTATTTTTCTTTAATGAGGACTGTGGGTGGGAGGCCTTGGCGCCTCTTCAGTGTACCCAGCCTAGAAAAAGAGCTCTTCCCTACCCTGATCAGCTTGACAAAATGACAAGAGTGGTACCTCCTGAGCAACCCAGTTCACAGCTGGGGACTATTCCCCTGCTTTGAAGGTTTCTGCTGCTGACACCAGAATAAAATCTGAAAACCCAGCCTCTTCTCCTGGATCAAATTGTGCTGTGCAGCTCTGCTCCCACGAGAAGAAGCTGCTGTCAGGGACTTGGCAGGCTTCCCAAAGCTCGGTGGCTGAGTGACAAGGAGTAGGGAAGGGCACTATACCAGTGCTAGCAGTGATTTTTAGCCCATTATTAGGTATTAAAACTATAGGAAAGATGTCTTCACAGGCACAAATCATCTCTGTTTTCAGCTGACAGTATAGTGCATAAAAGCTCATTTTGAGGGTAGGCTAAAGTGTACCGCATCAATCATTGTCTTTTTGGGTACTTTTGTGAAATATTTTCCTGCACTCTTCAAACCTCAAATTTGTCTGCTCTGAGACAGCAATGGTGCTATGGTAATGATACTAGTAGGAAGGAGGTACAGGGGTGCCTGCTGAAACACCTTCAGGCTACAACTTCCATGCCCAAGTATTGTCCTACTTCCAGAAGTCTCATTCTGAGTTTTGCCAACTACAATTGCACGTACACATGGGTTTAACAGTTTTGCAGTCTATGGACTGCCATGTCCACTTTGCAGAAGGCTGTCCTCATTTCTGGAAAGGAAAATCGATATGGTTGTTTCAGATTCCAGCTGGACACCAAAAGGGTTGTTCTCTGTGACACAAACCCACCCTCGTGGGAGCCCACAGAAAAGAGGTCAGCATTGTTTTTTCACTCCTGCAACATGCAGGGTTATTGCTGCTGCTTGCCAGTCTTTCTGCATATACAATGCAGAATACAATCCCTTATGGATTTTTTAAAACTGTCATTCCTGCTGCTTAAGCTTCCGTGGTGGGGAGATGGAGTATTTTGTGTCCAGTTCAGGAAAGGAACTGCACTGGGTAAGGGTTGATTTGCTTCCTAAAGATCAGTCAAAGCATGAAGCTCTGTAGCTGCTCCTTCGGGGTCCTGTATTGCTTGTGTAAATGGTTCCAGATACTTCTGTAAAACCTGTTGCTATTGCTGCCACTATTCCTTTCCTTACAAGTAAATGTGCAAAAAGTGCTAGCTGCAAACGCAGAGCTTTAATGAATGTACCTCTATGTTCAAAGGAAAAGCAAGAACAATGCAGGCTGACCAGACCAGCCGGCGGCTCACCACGAGCTGCTGCCAAACGAGGTGCAAGGGGGGAAAACCGAAGTGCCCGCCAAGTGCGTCACTCCGAGCGCCAGCTCACAGGGCACGTGGTTTCCCACAGACTCAAGTTTCAAAGCTGGTGTCCAGAGGGGAGTAAAGTTTCTCCTTTGGAGAGCTCTGTCTCCAGTGGATTCTCAGGTGTCTACTATGGTTGCGCTCCCTCCATAGCGTTTCTCTCAGCTGGGGTGATACAATAGGCCTGCGTGATTTCATGAACCTTGTGGGGATATCATTAATACCCCAGTGACCCCTACCAACTATAGCTGAAATTGGCCAGGCGGTTCAAAAGATATTGAGAGATGTGAATATGAGCACACTCACGTATACCACACTGGGTGGCCAATGTGGGAGCCATTTTTTCAAGTAAACCTAGCTACTAAACAAAAGAAGACCACAATTAATGCCGTTGGTGGCAGTGTCAGCAGTGCCCTTACCTGTCGTGGTACTAAAGGCACCCACAGGTCTTACTGTCCCTAACCAGCATCCCCTGGGGCCTAGCACGGCCCAGGAGCTAGCTCAGTAAATACCCTCTCCTAGAGGTGTAAAACCACATAAAGCACATTTATATAACCTCTTAGTAGGTAATCCAGGGCTTGCAGATGGGGACTAACGTAGCAAGCTTTTGGGAGAGGAGGAAGAGGGCAAAAACGAGCAATGATATCTCTTCTAGTTAAGGATTTATCCTCTCATGTGTATAAAAAATACAAATACTTGAGATGACCTTAGCCAACAAGCAGATTTTCCTGGGGCATCTTCCTTGAGAAGGAATTACTGGAAAAAAAACATTTGATTTGTGGGGCAGGGAGGAGCCTTAACACTAGGAATTATTTCTTATGAAAAAGGCTAAATGGTTCACACGCAAAGTCACAACTCTGTATTTATGCAAGTCTTATCAAACTAATTCATGAACAATGGCTTTTTAGCAGAAAAGCTTTAAATAATAAGTACAGCATTGTGGCATGTGTTAGCAAGGAAAATATAATATTAAATAACCCCTACAAGGCTTAAGGCCATGCAATAATCACTGGAAGCTGAATAAGCTTCTCTGAAATGGAGGCATAACAAATATGTTCCTCCTGCTACAAACAAGGTCAAAAATACTGAAGTATTCCCAGGAGCTTTTTTATGGTTAGTTATCTACATGTTGCTTTGGCTCGGCTATCCAGAGCCATGGAGAAGTGGAAGAAGAGATGAGGTCTACAGCTAGGAGCAAAGAAAAAGAGAAGTTAAAATCACAGAACCAGGTTTCAGGGAGTTTGAGGATGGGAGGCAAAATGCGCTCAAGGGTAGCACAAGGAAGCATCAAGTGCCAGTGGAGGGCTGTTTGTTATCTGAGCCCTGCTATGGGAGAATTTGCAGAGGGAGCTCTGGCAGGGATGTGCCTGAAACTCCCGTAAATACATAAGCTGAGGATGTTACCACCCTGAGAAACAAGCATGAGGGCTTTCACGAGAATAATGCAGTACTCTTTGGATGACCAGAAGCCAAAATGCATTGGGATCCTGCAGTGCACTCATACTGCAGCACTGAAAGTGGAGAGTTAGCGTTGGGTTTTCTCAGTCGCTGTACAAACATTTGGCTTAACGTACTCTGTAGTGTTCTTGGATGCTTTATAAGCAGATCCTTCAACAGACCCTAGTTTTTGTCCTTTGTCAAATCCTGCATAAGACCTATCAAAGTTACCTGTAGGCCAAGCCCAGAGAATCATATCTTCCTCTGACAGCTTCATTCGTCATGGCAATGGAGCTGTTGAGATCTGCAAGCCCAACCCTTGCGCCTGTCTGGCAGGGGCTCCACACGCCTTCTGCTGCAGCACGTGCTCCTCAAAGGCAGCAGGACAACTCAGACCCAGAGTCTTTGAAAAGAAAATGTGGGAACACAGCGTGCTATTAATCTTCCATTCTCTTAGAGATCAGAATTAAAAACACACAGGAAAATTTCCCTCAATATAAAGTGATGAAGTAAAATGCAGAAATCTGTGTTTTTTGATATTTTTTTCAGAAGTTGTTTATTCAAAAAAAAAATCATGATGAACACAGTAAAAGAAGACAGCAAATAACTGTCAGATTATTTTCAGAAACTCACAGCCAGATCCTGCTTTTCTTTTTGAAAATTTTTGCTGCTGTCATTAACGATAGATGTTAATGTATAGCTGTTCATTTGTGTTTTTAACTGCAAACCTAGGAAGAAAGGCAAAAACAAGTTGCTTTTTACTTACCTGACATAATGCAGAAAATAATAAAAATTGATTAATTTTTGTTATAAAGGAAGCAGGCATGCAGCTTGCACTTACAAACATCTGTATGTAACCAGACAGACACTTTGCAGTATAAGGCCTGATGGATCTAGTCTTTCATTCATTTTTTCTTTCAGTGATTTCAAGCTATAAGAGCCCAAATACTTCCTCCATGGAACAGGACTATAACCCAGGGAACAGACAGCCAAAACAGTGCCTGACATGTGAATACACTTCTCTGATCCTTTCTAGTGTTGAGTGGGATGGGTAAGCTCAAAGCGCCCATGTTTTACACGGTGCAAAACCTTGATTACCATTGCTCTACTCACATCAACCCTTTCTTGTACATTTTTTTCTCTTTTTCCAGCCAGAGCAAACTAGTAATGGCTTAAATCAGGCTCTCTATCTTCATTCTGAGCCTGGTATATTCTTCCAAATCAGCCTGCAAGGAAGATTAAATTAATTTGTGTGACTGGAGCTGTGGCCACCTTCACCTTTAGTGCTTCTTTAAGTTGGTCATGTGTGTGTGTTTGAAAGTTTTCTGTGCAACATACAGACATAGGCACCATGCCTTCCAGCACTGCTTTAAGTAACCTGTAGCCTTGAGGCTGGGACCCTATAGGTATGACTGCAGTTCCCAGCTGAGGCTGGGAACAGCACTTAGGAGGGAGGAAATGTGATGATTGCTTTCAAACGTATGTACTGAAAGAAGCACACAGAGTAGCCAAAAAAGAATGCTTCAGTTTCTGTGCTGTCGCAGGCTTGAAGACCTCTGATCAGGAAAGCATTTATGGATGTGTTTAATTAGAAGCACATGCTGAAAATATGGACTTCAATTATGCTAACTTCAATGCAACTTAATTGAAAATGTGCTTAAATATTTCCTGTTTGAGGCCTAAAAGAACAAGAACATAATCCTTCAAAATATAGGATGTTTCATTGTGTGGAATCTTAAAGTACTTTATGTGCTGCATATGCTGCCATTATTTATCCCTTAAAAGCTGTCGCTTCTAAGGTGGAACATTTTGTGTGTTATGAGAACAAACAGCGACACTGCAACAGTTACAGACAATGAGTATATCATGCCCAAATAAAACCACTGTAGGAAAACAGACAACCAGAACATAATTTCTCAGCTTGAAATTTAGAGGAGACACTAACTGCTACAAAGAGACTTACTGGAGCTTTAACAATGAGCATGGAGGTCTGGAGCCCTTAACTTCATGCCGGGACACTGATTCATTCCTTACTCCCAGGGAAAAATGACCGCATCCTTAATGAACATTATTTCTTGTACAGCGTTTGGGTTTCCTGCAAGGTGTCCCATCACAAAACCACGCTTAGCTTGCTAAAGCGTCACGGCCGGGTTGTCATGACTGTTGGGAAAAGGCTGCCTAGCAGTCTAGAAAATATCACATGCAGTTTTTTTATCATTGTCATTGTTGCCTTCCATGTAGGACATTTAATCCTTTGCATTTATTTCTGAAAACCACTTGGTGCCGTCACTTCTTCAACAGCACTTAAAAATTGATAGGGCAATCCGCTCCACAGCTACATGCTCTGCTTCACACATAACATCTGTCCTCTCTCAGCAAGCACACAGCAGCTGCGCACAGTGACAGGTTCACAGGGGCACAAGGGGCACGGAGAGTGCCAGGAGCACGCACTGCCCTTCCCGCACAGGAGCTGCAGTGCTTCAGCTGTTGCAGCACACTAAAACCTCTAGCACCCAGGTACAGCTCTAGCAGCCAGAGACAGATTTTTGGCAGTACAGCTCTCTCCTGCATGGCTAGGATATAACACCATCAGACACCTTTGTATAGTTTAGCTATATTTATGGCAGATCCTGTACAAGGACATTCGTGCTCTTTCTTTAAAATCACTTGGTTAACTACCACCATATTGCAGTCAAAAAAATTACGTGTCTTAAGTCTTTGGCTCAAAACAACCTGTTTGCCTGATTGCAGCAGAAATTTGTTCTGGAACATATATTCCAAACAGTGTCAATCTAGAAATATGAAATATATATATATATATATCAGTTAACACCATTTAAAGTGGAATCTCATTTCTTAGTTTTGCTCAGCTGTTCTTTTTCTTCTTCTAATACTTGATGCCCCCTTTGAGGAGTGATGCAAAAAAGACTTTTTAAATGGACATTTGCAGCAGATTAGTCCATGATGTGAATTAATCCCTGTCTGTAATCCTAAAACATTCAACATGTCAGAATTTAAAAGGCAGCCATACAGTAATCATCCAAGATAGATTACTGTGTAGCTAAAATTGTAATTCTGTTTTGAATGATTACTGTGTGGCTGAAATTGTAATTCTACAATATAGACATTCATACCAGTAGATTTAAAGGATAACAAAGAAACATACTCTGATTACGTTAATTATAAGAGGAGGATCAGAGAAGAGCTGGTCCACCATGTAATGTAAGAGGAATAACACGACTTGATCACACAGAGGAAGGCAAATATTAAAACTTTGCATCTGCCTTCACTACAAAGATCACCTGCAATGAGACAATGAGTTGCCATCAGAACTCAGCTCTCAGGCTAAGAGGGAAGTACAGAACATTTAGAAAAGCTAGCTTCTGGGTTTTATTTTTTTCTGAATCAGCTTCCTGTCTTGAAGCAGGAGCGTTTCGAGAGCTACCTGACTGTGTCTGGCTTCCAGCTGAACCCATGGAGGTCTGCAGGACTCAGACACAGAAGGGACATTCGTGCCTCCCAACGTGGATCACCAGAACATCAGGCATCTAGGCTAGTTTAATAACCCACCTTGCACAGTCATTGCAGGAAGACAAGCATCTTCCCCAGTAGATAATTTTCTCATCCTAAAATGGTTCCTAAAATGACTCTCTTGAGGTGCCATTTCTCTCTCATAATTACAGAAGGAGCCTTGATAACTTAAATATATAACTTAATTTAAATTATACATGCAGTGCTCACACATCTCATGTCAAGTAACCTGAATAGCACTCATATCTTCAGAAAACAGAGAAGCTATGGAGTTGTAGGGCAGTCATGTTACCTTTAACAGAGAACAAAGAGTCAAATAAACTCTTTCTGAGCAGCAGCAAGATAGCAAGGAAAGGAGTACAGTTAGCACAGGTTTCTCAAGGTCTCTGCATTTCCAAGCTTCCTGGACAGCACCATGGCTACTGGATATCGACTGTTGTGGGTTTTCTCAGCCCATCCTGATCATTCATATTCCATAAAGTAAGAGGCTAAAAGCTATACTTCCCACATGCTGTAGCCAGGGAGCAGTTTGTGGAAGGATGGCAATGGCAGTGGGATGCACAGGGAACTGTTTTGGCACCCAGGGGCTCCCAGGGCCTGGTGGCTGCCCATGCAACCTGCCCTGTCACCGCAGTGCCACGCACCAAAGGCGAGGGGCAGTGAGAGCTGCGACCTGCTGGAGGCAGGATGGTGCCTGTCCTGCTAATGCTGCCGCAAAGTATCTGCTCTGGAGAGCAGGCGGCTCTGCTTTTCTCCTGTCATGGACTATGGCTACAGAAACTTAACTCACTACTCAGCTGCTGTGAGAAACAGCTCTGGCACTGCAGGGGATGGGGCAAGGCCACTGGGGGTTGCAGTGTGATGGGAGATGGAGGCATCACAGGGGGAGAGAAAAGAGCGATGCTCTTGCCAGGGAAGGCTATGAAAGTAGTGCCAGATGGAAAACATTTTATACAGCAAGCACACTGTCTCTTATTCAGGCCTTCCCTGAGCAAGAGCTCTCAGGGAATGCCCGTAATTGTTCTCTTTTTCTCAGCGCTTTGATGTGGTACCGATCAAAGCCACCTCTTGTCGAGCAGCTGTTCCCTGGGCCAGGCCCATGACCACGTCTTCCGGCAGGTCGGGTGCGGGAAGTTTGGCCTGCTGGGTGCATCTGCTGGGGAGGCACCACCGGGGCGGCCCACGGCTGTCCTGGCCAGCAGGGCCACGCACAGCTGGCCATGCCCAGGGGCTGGGCAGAACTGCAGGCATCCGGGGAATGCTGTTGGTGGGAATGCAGATTCCTGGGAAAGGCAGGGGTTTTTCTGGACTTCAGCAGCCTCTGCATAGGAGTTCTGTGCACCTACATTGCAAGCAGATGTCTTTACTTAGGTATCCCACACACAGTAAAAATGGGTAACTGTATGAGTGTTTCGAAGCCAAGTATAAAATTACCTACAAGCAGATGTGGTTGAAACACAATATGTACCTACAAATACCTGTGTTTTAACATAGTGTCACATCGCTGCTCATCCCCTGTAGCATAATGTATTGCCAAAATAAATTTAGAGTCAGATCCTCGCCTGTTTGAGATCAGCTGGTTGCCTGATCCCTGATGCATTTTCGGTATAATTACTGTAATTGACATTTTCTCAAGCTGCTTGACTTTGATTTCTGTGCCTTTGTGTCCCTGTGCCACAACCCTCACTGTGATGACTGAGGGGCATTTCTCAGCTCTGCAGCAGAGCACAGCACACAACACCCAGCACAGGAGTCCACCCAGCATGGTGTGCCCTCAGAACAGTAAGGCAGTCCCATGCAGTCTCCTCTGAATATGTTTGGAAGCAGTAATCTGTACAATTATATGGTTACTGGAATTGTGAAAATAATTATTTTCAGTTATGTCTTAGGGGAACTGAATGACCATATGTGCACAGGTCTGCGCTCTGGGTCTCTGTAACTAAGAAGCTTCAGACCTGGCACTGGCTCTGCAGACCCAGCTTGGGAGTTTTCATTCCCACAAAGTGGATGATCCCTTAGCCTCTGTCTTTAGAAGAGGTATGACTAAAGAATTGAGAGCAGGAGAATATGCTGGCTAGCATACATGCAGCATTAACACAAATAGTAACAGGTAAAGAAGGTAACATGTCTTAGGCATGTCAGGTGGCTGATATGCAGCAGAAGACAATTCACCTTATGAAAGAAAACCGTACGTTTTGTGAGGGTATGCTGGTCCACATGAGGCTCAGACGTACAAGCACAGTGAGAACACTGGATCAGTTACCTCAGATGGGGGAACCATGCTGCCATTTACTGAAGCAAATGTTGTCATCCTCACTGACTCTGCTTGTCTTCCAGAAAGGCAAAATGCAGCTGATCAGATGCTCTTCAGTTAAGCAAGGGTTTCTAGCTCCACCCTCCCTTACGTTCCTTTTCCAGCTCTCTCAGTAACAAACATGAAAGCAAAACCAAATCAGTAACAACAATGACAACAAAATATGGAACTGTAATTTGCTTTTAACCAGCATCTCAAGAGTGTTGTTCTGGACATAGGGCTTGCTGGACAAGGTGTGATAGACCAGGAAACCAGGGATTATAGCGCACAGTCTGCAGAGAACACAAGCCTTCCTTCTCTTCATAGCTCTCACATTGGGCAGAAGGAAGTAGTGAGGAGAAAACAGAAATTAATAGTTTTACAGAGATATCTAAATACAACATATACTGAAGTACTGTGTTATATAGGATTCTTGGTGCTTTCCCAGAGGAGGTAAATAAAACAATAACTTACAAGGTCCTGGCCATATTAAAATTACACTGATAGATTAAATCAGTTTCTGACTTTGCTTGAAGCTCTTATTTCCAGCACTAAGTTTGGTCCTGAACTATCTTTTCATTTTTTTTTTTACATCAGCTTTCCAGTTTCTTGTATTTTCAGTCATAAGGCTATACTTTGGCCACTCATGTTGCTCTGCAGTTCACAAAGTGCCAGAAGAAAACTCTCCAAGTACAGCAGAAGTGACCTGCTTCTGGGATGTTGTGCAGTTTCATTCCATGATTTTAGTTTTTCTTTTAGTTTTTCTGTAAACCGAGTAATTTTCCCACAAGGTGAAACAGATGTAATAAATTTTCAGCACTTGCCTTTGTGAAGGGATTTCACTCTCATAAATTCAGTGTAGTGTCAGGTCAAACATTCCCTGGAGAAAACAGGGCATAGATTACAATTAAAGCCATGAACGGCACACGCCGACCTATGGCTATACCTCCAGCATTCATTTTAAATGCGTGACACATTGAACTTCAAAGGACAGATAATTGCAATGGATACAAGAATGAACGGGGAGGGGGCAGTGAAATACAGCACTAACTTCTGCAGTTGTTAGGTACACAGCCAGCAGAGTTTTCCCACGTGATTAGAGAAACAAAGAAGGTTTTGTGAACTTAAAGGTGGCGGGGAAGCATAGTTGCATCTCATTATACACTGAAGAATGGGAAGGATAATTTTTTCCATTAGTGGTGAGTTTTTCATAGCAGAAACTGAGCTTTCCTTTTCTTTTCTTCCCCAGAATGTGGACGATCTAAAACAAATATAGATTTGCGTATGTATAATTTTATATATATCTTATACATAATTTAAGAGAAGCTATGCTTTAGCACCTTGGCATCACTGGGAAGCAGTGTAGTCTTACATTCCTGACAAACTCTCTCAACATCTTCTCTTGTACTTTGACAGAGAAATCCAGTGCTTATAAAGGTGAAGCACATTGGTATCTTGCTCACTGTGTTTCCTGCTCCCCAAACCTCTGGTGAAATCTGCAGTTCTAAAATGATTAGATCTCCAGAGTTCACTAATATCACCCATTCCTGAAGGTACTGCAGAAACTCATGGGTTTAAACAGAGATTAATAAAAGTTTTTAAATGTGTTTTTCCAGCTGTTGCTCAGTCCTCACAGAGAGGCAGTAGCTCAAGTGGATCATTGGCACAAGCCTTCAAAAAGACAACACTGTAAAGGTAGACGAAAAGTGACAACTAAAACTGACATAATGTGACCAGCATCGGGGATACACTAGTCAAACAAAAAGGTCTTTAGAAGTGTATTTTAAGCCTCTAGGGTTGATTTTGCAGAGACAAAGTTTACTGTAGTATGGCAAGCACTCTCAGCCCATGCAGGCACCAGAAAGCAGTCAGCTGGTCCCCTCTGAGACGAGCGGGAAGGCAGAAAGGGAGAGGAAATTTAAAAAATAAAATAAAATAAAATAAAATAAAATAAAATAAAATAAAATAAAATAAAATAAAATAAAATAAAATAAATAAAATAAAATAAAAAGAATTAAGTGTATTTTCCAGAATGCCATCTCTTTCCACTTCTGGTCTTTAGATAATTTGTGAAGTTTCCCCCCCACCCACCCACCCACCCCTCCCTGAAGGACAAAAGGCTGCCCTGAGGTTGGTGTTGCCAATGCCTGGTAAGCACTGGGAAGCTGTCCTGGAAATGCACTGCAGTGACCAGCCTGCAAAGGGAAAGGGCTGCCTGAGCACACCCAAAATGCCCTGCCACCAGCCAGGGGCTGGCCATCCTCTGCATCCCATTCCACTTTTAGAAGTTAGAATCTATGTGTTTTGTTGTTGTTGTTGGTTGGTTGGTTGGTTTTTTATGATAAATACCAGAACAGGTTCAAGACTGATATCCTTCCCATTCTTGCTCAGCCTACTGTGGCAGCATCATCTCCTCAATCATTGTCCCAGCCTCTGGAAAACGGTGTGCTTCTGCCCTGTGTGCCACCTCCCCCTGCAGGGCCATTCTCCCATCACCTGCACCAGCACTCAGTCCCTTGCAACAGAGGCCCCAGAAATGGGGAATTCTGCAGCTACCTTGAGCAGAAAGTCTTGACCACATGGAGAGATTTTTGCTACAAGGTAACACTTCTGCTGAACTCCCAAAGAGCAAGTGCCCGTATGACAAACTAAATCTTGAATTTCTGCAGGGCAACTGTGGGTAAATGACTTTTTGCAAATGAAGCTCTACACAATAGCACTTTAATGTATTATAAATAGCTAAAACTTCTGGGCATGGCATGACAAGTACATTACTGACAAGAACACTACTGCAACCCCTAACACTGCAATCTAAGGAAAGGTGCTGCAGTCCCAATCAGATTGTTTTCTTATGCTGTGCACTGTGGCAATACTCTCATTCCTGGCTTCTTGTGAGCTATAACGTTATGGTGATCACAAAGATCACAAAGCCAGAACTGAAACCTGTATCTCTGTGGAGGGAACTCAGTGTTCATAGAAGCAGTCAGGTATGCTTAGCCCGTCATAAGCACTTCATGGAGCATGGGCCAATTTCTCCATTATGGTAGTAGGGATATTTAAAAGCACTGAGCAGCTGAGGGAAAAATAGAACTTAATTCCTGCCTTTACCCATTAGAAATGTGTGCCATCCTGCATTTAGCCCTAATAAGATGAAGCACTGAAAAAGAAGAAGGGGGAAAGGCTGAATTACATGTTGCTGTTGTACAGCCACACTTACAGCATCACTAAAAGACACTTGGGTATCTTTCACCATGAGCGATACACAAAAATCTGTGTTAAACCAATGAGTGGATCCTGAGTCCAGGCAGCCAGGGATCCCTGTCTGTAGATTACCAGAAGTCTTTGTCACCAAGATCCTAATTCAATACCGTATACTGGTGAGATATTTCCATAGCATAGCTCCAGAAGACAAGTAGTCCACACATGGTTTCTAAATCAGTGGAATAAGAAAATTGTTAGCTTCCTCAGTATTCACAGCTCTCACATTCTTTGTTTCTCAATCCCAGAAGTCTGAAGACAGAAACTCTGTGGGGCTATCCGCATTAAAAACAGTACCAGCAGATCTCCCTGTGCAGCCAGAAGAGTGGAATTCAGAAGAGATTCCACCCTTAATTGCGGCTGACTGCTCTGCACACACTTCGCTGTGAGACAGAGAAACACACCTGCACTCCTGCCAATGAAATGGGTGTTTCATTGCCTTACTGCTCACTTACACACACAACTATAATCTTATGCTTTTATACTTCTTTTTATCTATGTATCTTCCTTAAATTTCTAGGCTCCGACAAGATAATATTTTGGTCAAAATTTGTTGTCTGCACTGTGGCCAGATATCATTTGAAATATGAGAGACCTGAAATCCATCCAAACTTCTTCTGACATTGTTTTTCCAAGCATGTCCCAAACTTTGCCATGACTCAATTGAAGTTTAAGGCATAGTGGCGCTGAACAAAAATAAAGTATCGTCCAACAGTTTGCATAATGTAATTATATATGATATAGAGATGAAATAAGATATTGCAGGGATGGGTAAGGAAGATACATCCGTAGCCAAAGCTCCAAACAACTGACAAAGACCATCAGGATTTTGCAACAGAGAATAGCCATGTGTTTTTCAGTGATGTCAAAGATGAAAAAGATTATTATAATTTTCAGCTGTTACTAGTGGAAGCCATTTCACAAGCTCATTTCAGCCAAGGAAGGGACCCAAAAATGTACCGAACAATTCCATACAAAGCTTTCCATGTCGCCTGTACATTTACACATCTATCCCAAGCACAGCATCAGATTATCAGACAGACCTTAGCTGCATTTGCCACAGCATAGAAGACTGTGCAAATATGCTGCGTGTTTGGCCCATCCAGCCAAAGACTTTATTCTGAAGATTTTTCCATCACAGACAATAAGCAATTCTGATGACCTACTGCTTGTAGATGGGAATGGGAGGGGTAAACTCACACCAAAAGAAAAGACTGCCTTAAACTTCAAAGTAAAAACTTTCTTTAACTGTAGTAGGGAAAAACACTAAAGTTACAACATGTCAGGTGAAATCCTTGTACACTAATATTGCTGATTCTTTTTAATACTCATTGTTTGTTGTGTGTTTGTTTTTTTTTTTGTCTTCATTACGTGTCCTTGTTTTCTCCTACAAAGTCTCAGTAGCACAATCATATTTTGGTGGCTATTATAAAGTTGTCTTTGTCTTGATATTCCCAAGATGACTCCATCTTTGTAGCAAGCTTCTCTCTTGCTTACATTATCCACTGCTAATAGCTATCCAAACATCTCTTAGACTTCAAATATTTCTGAAAAATTGGAAGAGCATCTATGGCTCCATTCTGCAGTGGGAAGAACCACGGCACAGAGAGATAAAATCATCTGTCCTTGGCAGGAAGCCACTTACAGAATACTTGCTTTTTGTTTGTTTGTTTGTTTGTTTGTTTTTTCTCCCGCCTTTATATTCCAGATACTTCTTAGATATTTTTTTTTCTTTCTCATTCTTGCTGGTGTTTGGTTTGATTTTTTTTTTTCTCTTTGCCTTGTTTATTGAGGTGCCTGTATTTTTAATTACTCCTCCCTGCAGGCTATTTCATATGAGGAAACCTTCCCCTGCCTGCACAAAGCCCCTGAAGAAACATCCAGCAGGACCAGGATGAAGCGCACCTTCAGGTACTTTTGTATTTTCTATGTCCAATATGTTTATGCCTAGCTCTACCCATTTTGTGCTCAACTTCCAACCCTTCCCCCATTCCCTGCTGCCGCCTTTCTATTTTCTTTCTGTCTCTCTCTCCTCTTTTCCCACCAGCTGGACATAAAGGGACCAGGATTTGAAATACCAAACAATAGCTTTTCAGATCTTGGTATGTTTCCTAAGGACTTCACAGGACTGGAGTCTATGGGAGGGGGAGTAGCCTTTAAAAAAATAAGTAGATGTTCCTAATCATTGCCAGGAGATGCACTAAGGGGAGCCTAAAAGGACTCAGTCACAAGAAGGGAGTGGTATTTTCCTTGCCATGAGCCCAGTATTGCACTAGCCAACACTCTGAGTCACTGGGGGGAGCTTTGCTGCGAGAAGTCATTCCGGATGTTCAGTCCCAGAAATCAGTCACAGAAAAGTCACTACCCTGTTTTGCGGAGTATCAAGTATCAATCCAGAGCTTCAGGAAGGTTGTTCAAGGTAATATTCTTGCTACAGGGAAAAAGCCTGACCATCTCTCAGTGGCACAGTCCTCCTTGACAGTTTCTCTCCAGTATCTCTTATTACAGGCTCTGAATTGACATGGTCATTGTGACGCAGGGTCATCTGCTGAGCAAACACTGATGGCATATGTTCAAAGTGTCCCTATGTTGTTTTAAATAGTTCAGGAAATATTTCCCTGGCATCTATGCATTTTGGAGGTACAAAATGAGACCATAAGCCAGTCCTTGTCCACATACTCCTTTCCCAGCTTCCTGCAGGTTTTCTTATTCACGACCCTTCCCATCATCATTGCTTATTAATTTTTACAAAAGATTGCCTGAGAAAGATCAGTGCAACTGAAATGCCCAGAGATGTCCCTCCTTGTCCCACAGCCTGTGACATACTTAAAAGCCTGGGAAAAAAATGTTATTCGCAAAATGACCCTTTCAATAAGGATCATTAGATACAAGAGAGTAGGGATCAATAGATATACAGAAAGAAGAGGATAGTACAGAAAATGTTAGGAGGATTCTTAGCAAACTGGCACAGATTAAGAGAGAAATAAAAGATGCACTCTTGTCTCAGATGTCTGTGTGGATCTCAAATCAAGCATTAACTGTGATGTATCTGAATTGGAATTGATGTCCTACAGATATTTGAGACAAGTTCTTCACTGCAAGAAAAGCAGACAAGTAAGAGGTAGCTTCCCAAAGACCACTTTGATTTATATTTGTCTATCTTGCATGGAAAATAGGATAATTTGGTGCAGAGCTACCATTTGTCACTTTGTAATTTAAAGTGCAATGTTTAAAGAAAGTCATAAAAGACTGACAAAACCGTGACATAGACCAGCTTGTTACCTATTGCTTAACATATATGCCCTTCTTCAGTCATATTGCTGGAACGTCACATTGACTAATCTTCAGGACATAACAAGAAGCAGCACTCTAATCTAGGGCATTTCTTCCTATGTCTCTGTAGTCATGGTAAGCCTGAAATCCACAAGTTGCTTTTCATCTATGTCATACATAATATGTATATATTAAGAATGAGGAGACCATATGCTTGGTCACATAAAGGGAAAATAACCTTGTATCAAACATGATGTTGATGAGTTTATTGCTTATCTGGCTTTATTTCTATATTATCTGGGGATAAGGTTTTCTAAATGCTGCCACCAGACCTACCACAGCTTTGGGCAAAACAGGTGTTTTCTCCGTGCTTCTGATGCTTTTCCTTTAAAATGAACTTTGCAAGCCTAAACTACCACAAGATGAATTAACGCTGCTCACAGGTGAGAGCCCAGATAGCACCGGGCTATGAGTATGCTGCGGGACCAGCTCCCAGGTCCAGGTCCGTGCCTGAGGCATGTCCAAACTCCTCACTTCACCAGTGGGGAAAGCTGCAACAAGACCCAGACATGGAGCTGTGCTCCCTCCCACCCTCCAGCCCGAGGGAAGGAAAGTCAGATGTGTTTGCCAGAGGCAGCCCCAGGGTTTTTTAACAGGTCCCAGGTCTGATGAACTAGCAGACTAGGGCAGTGAGGGGAGGGTACCTGACTCTGTAGTCAGGCTTCCCTCTCTTCAACAGAAATGTGAAAGAAACTACAAAAAACATCCCTACAATAGCATGCAAAAAAGGCCTTGCGAACCCATGCAATTTAAGCTTACTGGGAGCACTGCTTTCCAAGCAGCTAATACTCATCTTCCCAGGTGTGTTTTGTACTACTAGCACGTGAGGTCGACACAGCTTTTTCAGAACTTTAATAGGAGGACCAGAAAGCAATGAAGCCAATATGACAAAATGTAGACTTAACAGATAGTATGGCCCTGGACAGAAAAGAGGAAGGAATTTGAAAACCTTGTGTGTAGAGAATGTTGTGTTCTTTTGAAATATCTCAAAGACAGCCTTGTGTAGGCTTTACAATTAGTGAGGAAAAGGGAGGATTGTGAAAAAAAAAAAAAAAAAGAAATGACGGAAATGGAAGTAGAACACGAAGAGCATTTTAAGAGGTTGGAGGCAAAACCCCCACCACAGAGAGTGGGGAAAAAAAGGAGCTAAAAATAGGCAGCATGAGACAGGGCGATCCAAAAGAGAGTGGGAAGGACACTGTGTTCTGGAAACTGGTGCAACCAACAGCAGGCAAATGTGCCAAGGCTCTTGTACATTTTGTTGGCAGTTGCTCAAGGTTGGCACGCAATTTGTACCAGGAAAGGTATCACCAAGTAGGCAGTGCCCTTCGTACAAGCTCCTGAGGGCCAGGGGCAAGTGGCTCATCAGTCAGTGACAGAAAATGAGAAAATGAATATCTTCCTGGACTCTCCCTTATTGCTAGACGAATTGATGGAATCAAAGTTTTATGAACCGATCTAACGCCATCCAAAATGTTTTCTTCTACCTACTCACAGTCAGTTTATAGCCATTTGTTCTCATGCTTACATTGGCATTTAGTTTCTTTTAAAATTAGCTTTAGTTAGCTTATCTTCTCTCTACATGTGTTTATAAAGAGTAATCATATCCCCCCACTAGGTTAACCTGCCAGCCTCTGCTATTTTCCTATTGTAAAATGCATCTTTGATTCCCCAGTCACTCTCTTTTCCCACCTCTGCACTACGCCGGTCCAAACTAGTTTCTCTTGAAGTGGGGAAAATGAAATTTCAAATGCAAGCTCACCAGCACCTGGCAAAATAGTACCTCTCTGCTCTAAGATGCCAGACCTGATAAAACATCTGAGAGTAAATAAGTCTTTTTCACTTCCAAATCACAGTTTTTTCAAAGTCCCTATTACCTCTTACACAGCCCCAGTTTATAATAGATGTTCCAATCACCTCCTAAATGTAATTATTTGTACTATTACATCGCATCCCTTTTCAGTTGCGGTCATGTTCAAACTCATCAGCTCTTTATGTGATGGTCTGATCTTCACCTGTATTAACATGTTTTTCTTTCTATTTATCGCTGATCATGGTTTTCATCAGCTTATTCCTGCTTTCTATGCCTAGCTCATGAAACGAACATACAAAGTGGCACTGTTGCCAAGACAGGGTCTCAAGACATGCCTCCTTCCAGCCTGAGAGGTTTCCTTTCACCAAAGCCTGTTGTTCCTTCCCTTTTGAGAGTAACTCATGTATCTACATATTAATCTCCAGCTTCTCCAACCTGACTGTTTCTCAAGTGGCACAATATCATATACTTCACTAGAGACCAGGAATATCGGACATACTATGCTTTCTTTAGCTAGAAAATCACTTATTTTTCTCAAAGAGATTTCATATCAGTCTGGAATACCTCCTGCAACCAATGTTGTCCTCTTTTCTATTCACCTCCATTTCTTTATTTGTTTTGTATCTCAACATTGAGCTGAGCTAAATATGCTTGCTGCTTGAACTACACTTTTCTGACTGGCTTCACAGAGATTGCCCTGTGGAGTGCATGGAGAAGGCACAGAAAGTATATGTTCCCCACTGTCTCTTCCACCCTACAGAGCAGGAGACAAGTTTGAAGACAACAAAAGGAGGTGATTCTTCAATCTAGCTGCAGACAACGTCTGGAATTTCTTTTCCTGAGATGTTGTGGATGGTTGAAGTTAGAAACAGATTGGGGACATGTGGATTAGTCAACAAAAGAAGAAGTGACCAAAGGCTAATAATTACAACGTTCTCCATTCTTACTCTGGTTCTTGAAATCCCCGGTCCACCAGTTGCTGGAGGCTTGGAGAGTACTCCTGCCTGGGAAATATGGTGAGATGAGCTTTCAGTCTCACGCAGTGAATAGACTATCATGTATATATATGTTATCTACCATATCTTATTCAAGCAGCTTATCTGAGTCTTATTTCTACTTCACACATTATAATGTACCTACTATCATTTACTTTTCTTCTTTTTACCTCAGGGCCATCACTATGATTTTCATGATCATCATTAGTGAAAGCTGAGACAAAGTGTTTAGCTTTTACATGATACTCAGATTATCTTTAAACCCTGTAATATCATTATGGCACAGCAGATACACTTCTTTTTCTCTTCTCTTGTATTATTTACTTTACCTGCTAACATTTGATATAATCCCTTTTATTTTTAAGTTAAGATACTGACTTCTGGAAATTCTCACTTTGTCCCTCCATTTCCTGAGATCCAGGATACAGTCTAACTTTTGATAAACACTTTTTCTATTCCTTATAGCCTACAACTTTGATTCATAGGTTCTTGTTCCACATAGCTATTCATTAGGCTATGCCTGGACACCTTCTTGCAAGTTCTTCCATGACAATAATGAAAAGTCAAGGTAGATTTTGCACCTTTGGTTTGAAGAATTCTGCTGTTCTGCTGGTTCTCAGTTCTTGATGATCTCTAAGTAACAGAAGTGAGGTCGAGGGCTCAGAAGTGAATGGAAAGCAGATTCTGTCATCTGAAGCCCCTTCCAGGAGTCTAAGGTACTTACCTTCAACAATTACAGCCCTCTAGTGGGCAAATACCAGAAACAGTCACTAGTCAGTAAAAACGTAGTCTCTTGTTAACTTGCAATTGTTCACTTCCTGAGTGGATTGGTATTTCATGGCCAACCCAATCAATATGAAAAACACATTCACAAGATACCTTTACCATAGGCTTGTATTACAGGGCAGCTGCCCTGGTCACCGCCCAGGACGTTAGGAATGAGTACACCTTGCTACCATCAAACATCACACCACAAGGAATCACTTGGGCATACAAATTTATTCTCTGCACTTCAAATACAACAACAACAACAACAAAAGTAGTGACTTTACTAATGCTGCCATGAACACATAACCAGAATAGCTCCTGCAGGGGGCCACACAACTGACTCATTTGGTTGCTGGACAAATGAGTGTGGAGTCAGATTTGCATACTTCAGGGATTTCACGTAAAACTATGATTCCCGGCCTGTGTTACACCTAGATTATTGATGCACTGGCCACTCTATGAAGGGTAACACCAGCAGCTGTGAATTACCCCTAGTGTAAATGCTTGTCACCATGGTAGGTGGCTCCATATAGATAATTACTACTTTCGTGCACTCATTTAACTCAAACAGCCAGGTAATGGCAGCACAACAGCAACTGCTTTTTGGTGTATGGGAAGTATGGAAGGAAAATAGACCAGCCGATGTACATTTGCTAGAGCAGAGAGTGCAAAGTTGTAGGAAAAGGAAGAAATGAACACAAACGTCTCTTGACCTATCAAGAGCCAGTGATGGAACCAGAAATTGGTATGGCTGCTATTGCTGCTGTCAGTGACATTTACCTCTTTTAGCATCAGCTGTGGTGGTAACCAGACAATCTGTGGTTGCAAAATGCTTTGCTGAAGGTTTGTTTCTTTTTTTTTTTTTTTTTTTTAATTTGTTTTTGTTTTTAATGCAGCCATATCAGTCATAATTTGTACATAATATAAACTAATGTGCTTCCTTTAGAGTGACTTTCATTGTTTTCTTAAATGGCCATGTTACCAGAGTGAACAACAGCCAGAATTCTTGTATGTCAAAAAAGTGCACACTTGGCAGCATCAGTATGACAACCTGCTTCTTTGTCTGCCAAAAGTCATCTTTCAAAATGCTTCTACTTGAGTGCAAGGCATGACTTTTCCATTTTGTCAGCTAGGAACTTGCCACAATTTTGTTGCTATACTGCTGAAAAAATGTTTCTAAAATTACTGAAGGAATGACTTGTTGGAAGCATAATCAGTTCAGTTTTGTTTTAAGTAATACCACAAAACTTACTTGAACTCTAGTGGTTATTGCAAAGATAAAAGACATACGCTTATAAAACAGTTTGCTAAAAAATAAGCCCAGAGCAGCTAACTGATTTACTAAGCAGATGCAATGCAAAAGCCTAGCTTTTTCACATTCTGCACCAGCATATTAGATATTACAGGTGCTTTCGGGTGTCTTATCATTGTCAGTGTATGCTTGTATATTTCTGGTCTTTTGTAATTAATCCTTTAAATAGCCATTTTCCAGTGATGTTCTGTCCTTGTGCTTCTGTGAGATCTCTGTTATGAAGCCTGTCATGAAAAGAATGGACACGATAGGAGAGGACCAGCTCAACATATATGACAAAGAAGGTCGGAAACACTTATCCACTGCAGCTTCCCTTTCTATGCCCACCATGGTTTCCCTCTGTTTCTCTTCATTCAGCTCCCATTTTCCCTCGTCCAAGTGCCTGAACTGATGCACAGAATTTTGTCCATTCTCTGCTCTTCCATCTCCCATCAAAGTGTCACAGACAGGCACTCACAGGTGCCTCTGCTTTTCCTGGAGCAGCAGGTATCTGTCTCCAGATCACAAAGGCTGACTACTCACAGGGATATCTCCAGCATTTCACACTTCATGGGCAGGGCAGCTTCTATTAGTAAGCAGAAGCGGGTCCCTTTAGCTGTGAGGATGCTGCAGCATCTGACAGTGCCCAATAAAAGCAGGAAGTGTGAGCCAGAGGATACACCAGGTTCTATACAGATGTCCACTGCATTCAGCACTGCTTCTGCAGCTCCTGGAGCTTGCCACCATTTGGACATTAGGGTAACTGCCTGGCTGATTCAACAGCAGAGTTAAATAGCATGTTTGTAGCCAACAAGATAGCAAACAGAGTCATTTTTCCCATTCATAAAATGTTTTTAAGCAGTGCATTTTACCATTTTGTTTCACTTGTAAGAAATCAACTGTAACTGTTTACTGAACTCTGTGCTTTTCATGTTATACCCAACTCACATGACATTATTTCTATCGCCAGATCAGCTCACTGGAAACTTTTATCAGTAAGCACTGGAAATAAAACTGTCACTTCGAGTTGGATCTTTGAGCAAAGACAGACTTACATATACAAAAAAAAAAAAAAAAAAAAAAAAAAAAAAAAAAAAAGGATCAAATTTTTGCTTGTGTACATGGCTTGGGTCAGCAGTTTTTGGTATTGAAACCCAATGGTTCACAAGAGATAGGAAAGCAGATGTGCTGTGAAGTTGTCAGCACTAGCAGAGCATCCTCATCTACACGTTCCAGTGATCATCCCACCCCAAGAGGGCTGACATCAAACTGATGTATTTATATCGCATTGCAGAATAGCATCAATAAACCTAAATTATGAAGGTCTATGCTGGACTTTAGTGCCTTGCAGTTATCCGTCATCCACAGTCTCTCTCGAAACATACTCAGTCCCTGCAATATTTTCGTATATTGCCTTTTGGCAGGATTAGTGGACTGGACATCCCCTGAGAAAGCCATAGGAAACACATCTTGGTCTTGTGGTTAATTTAACAAAGCTCTTGATGTCATTATTATTTAGTGGAAATGCAGTCAAACACTTACTGGGCAGCCAAAATTTAAATAAAATCCCATGTTCTTAAGTGGTCATTTTGAATGTTTGACATAAAATGTACATCTCTGTTTAAGACACATGGCATACACAGATGAACTTACACACCACTGTGGGTTTTAACATGCTGAAACAATTTGCAACCCTTCTTTAAAGTTGCTGGCTTCCAAAACCAATGGTGATAAGTAAAGTGAGATCTGGAACAAATTAATATATTTCCCAATAACCTGCGGGTTTTTTTGGGACTGCTCATAGTACTTACAGAGCTTCCCATAACAATAACAAAATGTAAAAGAAGAAAAAACCCTATGAATATTGATACTGTGCAAAGTCACGCACTTAAAATTTAGGAAGTGTAAAAATCAGGTTCCCTGCATGACGTTAATTTGAGACCCTCATATACATTTTTTACAACACAAACCTGATATTCAGCTTTTTTCATCAGGATTCTCCCGCGGCCGGGCAGACAGGGCAGCAGGAGGCAGAAACATGGAGCTGCTCTCCAAGTAGGACACAGTTGGCTGCCAGCAAATGTCACAGCAATGCCAGCTTCTCTGCCTAGGCGCTAGAGAGGAGCTGGAGGAGTTACCAGGGGTGAGACTGACCGAGGTATTTGTGACCAAACGCTGGATGTGGAAAGAAAAAAAAAAAAAAAAAAAGTTAATTTTTATATTTCCCACCTTTCCCAGGGAGCTCATAAGAGAAGCTGTAATCCAGCTGGGCTGCCATGGAGGGGAAGCCTGACCTGCTGCAGGGAAAGAGAGGGCACTCAGAAACAGGCGTCTGGAGTTGTCATGGGAAGGCACAGGTTTCCTTGGCTGGTATTCTTCAGACCTGGGATCTGTGGGAAGCACTCGGATGCATACTTGGGACGGAAGAGCTCTGCTTCTCCAGGCATAAGGCCACCTTGCCATTCCTTTCCTTCTCTTTGTTATTCTCTACATGGCTGTTATGTATTGGCCCCTTTTATTACAGCAATTTAAATTGAAAAGACTTTACAATTTGCACCCATTTTATTCTTTTCTTTTTTCTTCTTCTTTCAAAAAAAAAAAAAAAAAAAAAAAAAAAAAAAAGATAAATACAATGACCAGCTCTGCCATTCAGCTTGTCCAATTTTGGACCCAGGCACTACAATGGTTCACATTAATGGCTGTAATATTTTTTATAGGAGGTAACTGGAAGTTCAGAGACACTGAGTGACCTCTCCAGGCAGGAAGGAACAAAAGCCTTTCTTTCCAGCTTCCTCTTCTAATGGCAAAGCTTCTCTCCCTCCCACAGTTTACTGAAAATTATTCCTTCTGTGTAAAATGTTTATTCCAAAACACCACAATTGTGTCTCAAGTTCCCGCAAAGCTCAGTGAGCGCAGTAACTGCAGTTACCTGAGGTGCAGCTCCACAGATCCCAAATCTGCCACTCGTTTCACCTCCTGACTTGTTTTGGGAAGGCTTTATAACAGGGTAGCTCCTGGCAGTCTGTTACAGAGGTGGAGAGACACAACAGCTAGTCTCCTTTACACAACCCTTTACCAGTTACCATTTAAAGCAGTAATTTCAGTGACAGCCCCAGGCAAGCTCAGTGGCTTCAGTGGGGACTGGCAATGTCCATGGCATCTGCTGAGCACCTACATGGAGCCCAAGCCCAAGTTTCCAAAAGCCCTTCATGGGTAACTGCGAGTGCATGGTGTTACATCTAGGAGGGACTCAGTGTGGAGGTGTGTGTAACCCCAAACCCAGCAATGGGAATGCTGCAACGTGCATGGTCTGGATGTATGTTGCACTCTTTCCCTTCCTCCCCAGAGGCCTTTTAATCTGCCTGTCTGTGGACAAGGTGGCCAAGAGGGTTGTGATTATGTGTGTTTAGCAAGCCAGGGCAGGTGGAAAGGCACATCTACTTTCCCCCTCTGAGTGTTTATACACAGGGACTGCCTATTTCAAAGACCTCTGGCTACTGGTAAGCAAGCTGCCTGTTTCCTTCTTTCCTTTCTCTGTTCTGTATAGTGTTCAGATTAAACATGTGCTAAGAGCTCTGGGTTGGTTTAGCCACCTCTTTCAGCGAATCTGCAGATGGTATTGTTTCAGCATGTCTCAAGTTTCCATAACAATTTAGGATGAAATGAGGAAACACTTCATGAAAACTGCAAACTCAACCAACTTTTCCTTGTTGTGGATGTCACTTGGCTGTCCATCATCCCTCTACGACACACCATCACGTGGGAAAGCAGGAAGGAATGTACTTTCAGGGGTTTCAGACGTTGACCGCTAGTCCCCTCCTTGACACTGGGAGGGAGAACCTGATGTTCCCCAGGGGAATAACAAGCAAAATTAGTCCATTTCTTTTGTTAAATGTGTGAGTGCTCCTGCTGCTGCACCAGGAAACTCAGGTTTCCAGGATCACCAGAAATTATTCGATGAATCATCAGATATGTATGGATCCACAGCTGCTTCTGAACAAAAGTGCCCTTCATGTACGGTGTACATGGGGAAACTCTCCTTGAGAGCCTTGTGCAAGACTCCCAGTCATAGGCTCTTAGAATCACGGAATGGTTTGGGTTGGAAGGGACCTTAGCGACCATCCAGTTCCAAACCCCTGCCATGGGCAGGGACACCTCCCAGCAGATCAGGTTGCCCAAAGCCCCATCCAGCCTGACCTTGGACACCTCCAGGGATGGGGCATCCACAGCTTCTCTGGGCAACCTATGCCAGGGCCTCACCACCCTCTGAGTGAAGAATTTCCTCCTAACCACTAATCTAAATCTCACCTCTTTTAGTTTAAAGCCATTCACCCTTGTCCTGTCATTATCTGCCTGAGCAAAAAAATTCTCTCCATCTTTTTTATAAACATCCTTCAGGTACTGAAAAGCTGCAATAAGACCCCAGAGCCTTCTCTTCTTCAAGCCGAACATCCCCAGCTCTCTCAGCCTTTCTTCAGAGGAGAAGAAAGAAGATATCCTCGTGGCCCTCCTCTGGACCTGCTCTAACAGCCCCACATCCTTCTTGTGCTGGGGGCCCCAGACCTGGATGCAGTACTCCAAGTGGGGCCTCACAAGGGCAGAGCAGAGAGGCACAATCACCTCCCTCGTCATGTTGGCCACTCCTCTGTTGATGCAGCCCAGGATGCAGTTGGCCTTCTGGGCTGCAAGCATGCACTATTGGCTCATGTCAAGCTTTTCACCCACCAGAACCCACAGGTCCTTCTCTGCAGGGCTGCAGTTTGCTTCCCAGTCTGTGCTCATGTCCAGGATTGCCCCAATCCTGGTGCAGCACCTTGCACTTGGACTTGTTGAACCTTATTCCAACCTCAGTCCTTTGCTCCTGTTGCAGTTTTCATGATGTTAAAGATTAAGTTATGCATAGCACTAATACAAGAAAATGTTTATTATTCTGAGCTGAACTAATGTGTAACTGTGCTTACCCCTTATTGACAACAAATTTAATCTGCTGCCTGCTTAAAGCAAGCCATAGGCTGAAGTAGCTTGCTGAATACAAGCCAAAGGGAAGAGACATTGAAAAAAGGTCAGGTGCTTGTAAATGGTTGCCTATAGTTTTCAAACAAACTTTAAAATTATTTTCCTTTTAATTCTGATGCCTTACTGTTCCTTAATTGGTACTGCTTTCCCAGTGCAGCTTATTTTCTTTCCTATTTATATAGGAAAGAAAGATAACTGAGTAGTGGCTTGCAAGGCAAAATCATAGTTTCTCATTTAAATGAGAACCAGTTTTTAATGGTTGGGGTGAGGTCCAATCACAGAGTTTCTCAGACAGACAGCTCTTTATCTGCAACTTTACAAAGCTTTGAGCTGCTCTGCAAACATTTAATCTTACATTAATTAAATGAGAATCAATCATTTCAATATAATTTCAAATGATACACAGAGCACACGGGGGTCTTGTAAACACAGCAAAACATTACAACATCTGTTATTATGAACGCTCTTTACTTTCTGCCAAGTTTATCCATGGTCCTGTCAAGAAAGGAAATCCCTCCTTGCTGGTGCTAGACTCAGATGCTCAGAGCCCGGCTCACCAGGGAAGAGGAGACACAGCTATTCTGATGCATTTCAGGGCAGTGTAAAGTACATGTTCATACTCTTCTCACAGAGAATTGAAGGAGCTTTTGCCTCCAAATATGACTTGAAAGACTGAGTGCCATAATTATCTCCTTTTTACCAATGTGTTGTGATCTCCAAAGCAATCTAAATTTTGGTGGAATTAACAAGGTGCAGTGAAGATTCATAATTCACTTCCAATGACTTGTAAAGGGCAACACTCCATTACCCATGTTCTGTTTGTCCAACATGCCATGATTACATATACATGTACATGTATTTAGACCAGAGACAGCAGTGTTCAAGCACCTCTGTAGCTATGTTTCAGGCAAGAAAAGTATTTTTAATGCCAAAAATTAGTAAAGACTGACTAATATTAATAGTGTAAAATAATGTGGATGAGATGTGATCAGCACGTTATTTGCATGTCAATATACAGAAAGCTGAGCCGTAGCACGCCATGCTTACATCTGGAGAAATGAACTGCAAAGTTTGAGCCGCTTGCTTCTGAAGGCTCAAAAATGTTTTCTGTGACATTGATACAGATTAGGGAAAAAAAAATCTCCTCAACTGAAATCTCCAGGAAAAAATACATTCAATATAAATAATGATTTCCCGCAATCTGAATTAGTTGAGACTTATCCCAGAGGGAGCTGCTCATCCTTTCTGCTTATTTCCACCCCATTTCTTTTATGCCATCTCTTTCTAATACAACTGGGGAAACTGATCAAACACATTCTATACATACCACCCAGCCCACAGTCTCAGCATCCCAGCTGTATTCCTAACCTCACGAATTCACAGTGAAACCATCTCTAGGGTTTCAAAAGCATAACAGCTTTCATGAAGGGGGGCAGTGGGAGCTCTCTTAATTAACCCAGCTTCTTTGTGCATTTCTAGACATGTCTCCCTCTTTGTTCACCTTCAAGAGTTCACCAGGGTAGAAAAAGATTTCTCTTCCATGAAGTAGCATCAGAGTATACATTCTCTCAGGTCTTCATTTTTTCCTAGCTAAGTTTTAACCAGTCTGCAGGTTTATTGAATACTAACAGAGGAAAATCTGGAAGCCCAGCCACTTAGGTGAGCATTTCATTACCAGGAAGTCCTTCGCGTGTTGCCCTTGCAACTCTGGCAGGGAAAATTCAGCCGCAAAAGCATCATTAAAGTAACTCAACCCTTTCTGGAATTACAACAAAATGAAATTCAATCTCAATAGCTTCAGTCTTTTAATTTTTCCTCTTGAGACATAACTTACTGACCTGACATCATTTTCTAGAAGGTGGATGCAGGGAAGGCAGCAGGACTGTGGACTTTTTCACCAGTTCTGTAAAGAGCAGGTCTATACAGAGAAAAGTGTTGTGAATAAAATCATGGTAGAGTAGATTCCAGCTGTATTGTGTTCCTGATTTCATTATCAAAAGTGTGCTGTTTGCAACAAGAAAATCACATGATCCCCCAACACTTTCAACCTGGCCTCAGAGGTCTCAAGACAACAAACCACGCAAGGATTTACCTAATCTACGCACAGCAAATTTTTCTAAGGAGATCCCATGCGGATCAAGTTAGAGAATAATTGAAAATGTCATTACAATTTTTCTCTGGCTACTAATAATAAGGCTTGTAAACTGAGATTCAACATTAAAACATGTACGATTTCCAAAATTGAAGTAGTATGTGCCTGGATAAGAGGCAGCAGTCAACTTAAGTTTGTAGCTTTTGAGAGTTGGACTGTCTTGTAGGCTGCAATATTTCTATTGGAGAACAGAAATAAAAAGTTTACATCCTGGGTTTTCATTTATTTTTAATATTATGCATTTCCATGATGCTTTAAAAGAAAGACGAAAACATGAATGGAGAATTTTAAAGACCTGCAAAAGTGGAACTTTTCCTGAAGGTAAGGCAGCTATGTACACCAACATCCCTAAATGTTCTTTCATCTCTATGAAGAGGCTGTCTTCCTTATTAAGTAAGCTATGTTTTAAAAATGTCTTGCAAAGGCTCTGCAATATAAAGGAATGTAAACCCATTGTGTTCTCTACCTCAGCTCTACCTCCCTTTGAACACCCTCCTGGACAGGTATTGACAGACTGTTCTGTTCTACCTCATCTATGTCCTCACTTCATCAGTTTTCTCTTTAAAACCCTTGCACAATTCTCTTGATGACACACCTCTCCTGCAAGAAGGAAGGTAATGATTTAATTAAAGGTCATTTGCTTTTCAGTACATTTGCATATGTCTTACTGCATTTGTATTCCTGTGTATCCCATCTCCTTTCTCAGAAAAAGCATAGTTTAAAGGGGTGGGTGTTACCTAGAAATATATCAACATTGTTTTACAAACCTATAGTAATGAACTAAATCAATGTGTGAAACAGTTGTGCAACTCCCACTGTAAGACTTTTATCTTTTACTTTTCCTGTATACAATCAGGTCTCATTTTTACATAAAGAGATTGAACAAGACTTATACGTGTATTAAATTTGGCATATTGTATACAGTGCTACTGGCTTATAAGGTACTGTTCAAAAAGTGACATTTTGGCCATTTGGAGTTTTAACATCAGTGAACCAGTACAACAACTACATCTATATATAGCTAATGTACAAAGTGAAACAGATATAGTATAGTCACACTCATGGAGCTCAAGGGGTAAGGAGTGCAAATCAGCATCTTTACCCACATTTTAAGTTAATTGTAGGTAATATCTAGCTCTTATGCTGTATGCTTCAGGAAAGGGGCTGAGAAAAAGTCCAAAGGAATATCTGAAGTCAAGATCTGACAACAATTTTTTTCTGTTTCTTCTGGACTCTGCTGTTAATGTTAAGTTAACATAGTCCCAAGCCTCATCTCTCAACCATTTTGTTGAGCAAAGGTCATAGATTTTATGTTCACCATGGAAAGAAGAGGTTCAATTGACTATTTTGGCCAGCTATTCATCCTCATTTCTTTTCAATGTAAAATCTAACATGTTGATGCTATTAACGAAAATTGAATTCATTAACACATTAGTCAATGTGATACAAATATTGTTCAATGATTAACTCCTCATTCTGTTTCTCAGGCATAAAGTGATCAAACTAAATCTCAGATGTATTTTTTCTTGTCACTTTACTGTCTCAGCTGTGGGATTTGCTGTTATTTTTTTTAACTATTTTCTGTAGATGATTGTGCAAAAGAAGATGTTTCTGCAATTGTGTTTTTGGAAGGTCTCTTTTACACATTCTTATAAAAGTGTTTTGTTTCTTTGAAGGGACCACGGCAGACCCTTCTATTGAAGGATAATGCTCTAAGAAAACAATGGAAAACACAATCCTACAAACATCATACACAGACTTCTCTTTGTTTGTCTGAATAGGGTTTGGGCTGCAGGATCTTGGAGGATAACTTTTTGGCTTTTTGACACAGCTTCAGTGTCCTGCCTAAGCACAGAAGACTGTGCTTAACAGCTCAGTTACATCTGTGTGGACAAAGGCTCTACTCCTGCTTCTGATGTAGTCACCAAGAATTTTGCCATGAACTCATATTACTGTAATTCAGATGTGCTACTGAAATAAATGTGATGTATATTTTCCATGATATGATTACTGGACTCAGTTCTGGTCAATTAGAGCAGCCTGCCCAGGGCTATCAACAGGGTAGTGATTAATGTCAATAAGCAACCCTTCCTGGCATCTGCTGGCTGCCTGTAAAAATAAAAATAAAAAAAGTAGCAGTCTCATCAGTTTGCTGTCTGCAGCCACATGTGGACTAAGAATGCTCAACTGCATGGAGCTGAAGCTGTGTATTATGCCCAACAAGAAACTGAAAGAGTGAGCATGCGTTACTAGGAGCATGTGGGACCAGCCATGAATGTGTTCAAGCTGGAGTTGGGCTGTAGCATTGTGTACATCACCTGCAGAAAACCATCCAGCAGCACTCTGCAAGTGCCTTACAAGAGCCAAGCCCACAGCACAGTGGGAAAAGGCACAAAACACAAGAGTGTTTGTGTGTGAGCATTTGAATTGGCACAGTGCGATGTTATAACAAAAGCAGCCCACGTGCCAGGGCTTTGGTGTGCGATGGGCAGCCCATGTGCAAGCCCTGCTGAAGGAATCATGAGAGCAGACTCCAAGCAGCCACCTGGGCCAGGGTCCTGCCATGGAGCAAGAACTTCAGAAGAGCAAAATTCCTCCTGATTAGTTTCTAGTGCACCCACAATGATCCTCAATGTTTCAGCAAGTGAGACATCTGGTTTTCCCCTCTAGCTGGGCCTTCCAAATCAAGCAAAGGGTTGCATCTTCCAAGCAAAGACACTTCCTTGCACTCCAGTGACCCTATTTTACCTCATTCTCCCCAGGTTTTGATACCACCCTAGAGAGACTGTGCTAAACTCATCTCTGCACCATAGGGAGTAAAGATGGGCATCTCTCATTCTTCATTGTTTCAAAGCAGGAAATGGATGCAGAAAAGAGTCTTCTCAAAGTGCCCAGGCTGATGACATGGGACTGGTGGGATCCCTTCTGGTCAGAACATTACCCTCACTGGAACAATCAGCAATTTGGACATCCGAAAATTATTTTATTAAACAGCAGTTGTTAATCAGTAGGAGGTCTTTTTCCACAGCCATTCTTTAAAGCCCAAATATTTCCATGTTTCCTGTAATACTTGTGCTTAGTCACACATTGACAAATACAAGGAAAAAAACTCAGATCTGTATGACAGATTTTTGGAACTACCAAAATAATCGCTTTGAATTTTGCAGTCACTCAACAGCAGGAGACCAGGAGGAGAGTGTTGAAAACAACAACTTGTAGTTTTTCACTGGAGTTTTTACTCTATTTCTCTCCCAGAAAAGGACACGTATATTATTCTGCTACAAATACTTTATCAAGTAAGACCCCATTATGTTTTAAAAGTAGCCCAGTCCACTTTTGCTACCCAGCCTGTAAGTCTGTCAAAGAGAAAGGATGATCCTTTGCAATTCAGCCAAAATTTAACATGCTTCAGGTACGGAGACCAAAGGCTCTGTCACAGGACATTGTGTGAAGAGCATCCTGCCATCTCACAACCCACACACCTGTATGAGCAAAAAGTCTGCAGCTGTCTGGCATCCCCTGCTGTAATACATCCCAGGAAAAGACATCCCTAGGTCAGAATACCCAAGTATCTAGGTACTTAAGAAGTATTAAGTATTGTAAATAAAAATTGTTAGTGCCTTTCTCTAAATACTTGAAGAAGGGTAGCTGTGCTGGTTAGGTACAAGGCTGTATGTTATTAGTCCACAAATCTTTCCTCCTCTATGCCAGGCTGTCAGGAGACTGGCAGCAGGTCTTGTTCACGGTACTGTCCATGCAAAAAGCATAATGTTGAGGAACAGCAGGTCCATGCATTTATTTCCTATGGCCATCCCAAAATGCCACGACTTCAACAGAAGTTGTTCATATCCATTCAATCTTTTAGGCATAGAAGAAACAAGCACTGTACTTCTAGGTAGATTTTGAGAGAAAGAGGTAAGTCTGGCTGTTTTTCAAAGGTCTGGCTTAGCACAGGGCTGGGACTGGGAACAGGCAGCCAAGGAGGGCCACAGCCTGCTGAGGACAGCAGCCTTCTGCTCTGCTCTGCTGGTGGCACAAGCCTGAGAAGCTGGTCTTGCTGCTTGGCCTTGCTTGACCATCTCCTGCTAGTGAGATCTTCCTTCCTTTCACCAGGCATGCACCCTCTAGCATGAGCAGCAGGCAGGACTCTCCTCCAACTCTGCCACAGATTTACCATTTCCTTCTCCCCCTTTTCTTTACTGCAACTCCAGTCTCTTTACCCTTCACCTCCGACCAGGCTTAGCCCATCTGAATAAAACAAATAATGTTTTTCATCAGATAAAACATTTCTGCAGCTCAAATGAGTACAGTGAATATAAAACACATTTGAGTCCACAAAGTGCTTAAAGAATTATTTCTTTGTGTCTTTGGGGTCATTTCACTGTGATGGAGCAGTACATGCTGTAAGGAAAGGAGTACTCCTGCTCACCCCCTTCACAACGTACTCTGATGTGGCCTTTGTGAATGAAATGAAAAAATAAGACTCTCCAACAAATATGGATTCAGGATTAATAACATCACAAACAGTCTCTCACAATAAAGACAGCATATATGCTAGAAACTGTTTCTTAAGTTTACTTGACCAGATGAATACAGCAATGACCATTATGGGATAAAGCCAAAGGAAGAAGTCTCACAGAGACAAAAACTTGGCAGCTGGGTGTGCACAATGGAGGTATCACCAGGCCTTCATAGACCTCAGCAGAAGTAAGTAGACCCAGCATTTCCATGTAGCAGAGAACATTTTTTTTTTCACTTTGCAGCTTTCTCCTGAGGTTCCCAGGAGAGCAATGCTTCTTTTTTTCCAGACTTTTTTCCATCTGGTGTAGAGATTCTGCCCAAATGCCTGTAACTCCTGCCTTATCAACACAAGAAAGGAAGAAAACATAAAGTGTTCAGAGTGACTGGCTCAACCATTTTTCTTCTTAACTAAAAACATGGGAAACCTGTGGTGGTAGGAGTGAGAGAGGTGAAAACACACCAGCACAGCGACGGGCCATGTCTTTGCAAGTTTCCTGCCTCTTTCTCCCCTTCTACAGACACGACCAGTCATGAACAGGAGTGCAACAGGAGTGGCTGTGGCAGACCCCCTGGCTTGCTTCATTATGTCTTCTAGGCTTTGATCAGTGATACAGGGCAGATAACATGTGAGCTGATATGATAGCTGGTTGCAGAACGAAGCCTGTTTGGCTTCTGCCTGCCAGTGCCACGTACCATGTCCGTGGGGCTACTGAAGCTGCATAAGAGCAGCCATGCTGAGCTCTCACGATGCAAAACACCCATGTACTGAATTTTCCCTCTTTGCCTCTAGCCATCCCTGTTCTGCTCTTTGCTAAGTCAATTAATATCTACCATACTAGCAGTAAAGGGCCCTTGGGAAAAAGGAAACCAGGGAGTAGGCTGGTTGTTCCCGATCTAGGCTCATCCTGTGCCAATACAGCATATTTTCTAGAGTGTTTTTTACAATTCAGTTTAAATGACTCAACTGAGGGGTTTTGTATAACTTCTGACCACAGCCTAACAGTTCTCACAGGAGGTAATATTTCCTAGTGTTTGGCATGAGCTTTCCTCCTTTTCATCTTAGCACTTGTGCTCCTTCAGCAATCCTTACCCACTTTTTTCCTTTCTTCATGCTTGCAGCCTACAACTTTGTAAGTGGTTACTGGATCCCCTCAGCTTCCACTGAGTCTTTCACCACGCAGCACAATATATCACATTCATTACTGTTATGCAAGCACCTAGACAGACAGGCTTTATCTAGCTGTTTTAATCTTTCCCATAAACCAGTCCTTAAAGTCCAACAGCGGTCTGAGTTATTTTATGTGAATTGCCTCCAGTTTGTCAACATCAATCTGCAATACTCTGATCTTTGAATAACTGGATCATCACTGTACTGACAAGGTACAACTATTTTCTTTTCAGTAAGTAACCAACTCCTTATTTGTTGCATTTTACTAATTACACTTAATTCTACCTCTGTGTTTTTTTTTGTTTTTTTTTTTTGTTTGTTTTTTGCAGTTCCATTATACTCCCAACGCTATACTTTGTGGTAAGCAGCACCAGACACAATTGGATTCCTTAGTCTATGAGCAACAAAGGTAATCACCATAAATATTTAAAACACTGCAAACTCTGATGTATGAAATAACTAACACCCTTTCAAAAGTATCCTCTCTCTACACCATCCTCCTGGCAAACTGAACAAAAATGGCAACAAAGCAATCAAATCAAAACCTTGTCTTTCATTTCTACTGATGTGAAATATTCCCCCCTCTCTGCTCTACACTCTCGTTCCTCACAGAGTGATTAGATGTTTGATTAGGTACAGATTTAAACACAAAAAGATTTTCCAAGCCTTGGTTCCAAGTTCCAAGCAATTATCCATTTGCTGGGTGTAACTCACTGCAGGGTCGCCCAACTGGAGAGCAGAACAGAGGAGGCCCTTTACAAAGGAAAAAATATTCCAAGTGTTTCACCTCACAAGGAATTCTTGAAAAATGTGCTTCCCCCCAGGAGACCTGGCGTTGTTTGTCTCATTCAAGGGCTGTTTTCCTCTCGCTGGCAGACTGGCAAAGAGGTCGCAGGCTCATGCTGCTGGATGAGTGAAGAGCTGCCCCAAGCTGATGCTGGATTTGCACAGGAGCTCCTGAGGGCTCCTGCTGTGCCACCTAGTAGTGCTGTCTACCACCTACTGGGCCCTTGCATTTGATCTCGGATAGAAGGATGCTTTCTGCCCTCCAGCAGTACTGGCAGCAAAATAACTTCACAATCAGGGCAAAAAATCTCAAGACTCATGCATGCTTACGTCTGCCCCAAAGCAGCTATTCTATAACAGATTGCAGTTGTTAAGGTTGGTGGTCTTCCAACGTCTCTCCAGTGCTGCCTCTGAGGAGCTCACATTGAGACAACGAGAGCTAATGGTCTCCAAGGTCTCTGTTAATCAAGATTAAATTTGAGTATCCTAGCACTAAAACCAAGCCTAGAACAAGAAGCTAGCTAACTAGCTCTGACTAGATGACACCAAGTGGTCATTGCAAAATTTACATTTATTATTACTGAATCACTTTGCAAAAGTTTCACCCTTTGAACTGCAGTTTTGCAGCTTTGCCATTTGAACAAATTTATACTTTTTTTATGTGGGAGCCACTAAGTCTGAGTATTTGAAGCCTAAGAAGTGTGGTCAAACTGTTAAAAAAAAAATACAAGCAAAATTTTTCAACATAAATTTCTGCCATACTCAAAAACTGGCCTATTGTATATTAAAAAGATGCAGATTTTAAACACTAGTTATGAATTTAATTAATTAATGGTAAATGGAAATATTAATAACTAGGCTATGCAGGCGTACTTATACAGAAGTCAATGAAAAGAATCCTGTTACTAAAATGTGGATAAGGCATTGCAGGGACTAATCTGACTTCCTGAACTATAAAGTAACATCAGAACAGTTACACCATTTTTTGATAACAAGTGTTTATCACTCCTTGTGCTCTTAGGGTTATAATGGCTCTTACAAAAGATATCTGAACATCTCTTTACTGGACAATATATTTAATGATTTACGAAAAGAGATGTCAGTGGTATGTTTTCTGTTATGATTTTGTGTACAATGTAGACCAATATGCAGAAATATCAAAACGTATTTTTAAAAGTTAGTCATCTGCTGGAATGTGTTCTGTTAGGATGTTTTCTTTTCTTCCTTAGATGACTCTGTGAAATACTTCCTTGGTCACTTTGCCAGTAACCATGAAACCCCAGCAAAACATCAGAAGTTCAGCCAACCCGAAACTGCAAAACTGACTACACTAAAAATTAACAGGTCCTTCCATTGATTTTGAAGGGCTTAAATTCTCCACCCAGGAGTTTAAATTCTCCACCCACCAAACAGACTGAATCTACATGAACACATGTGAAAGGAAATGCTCTCTATGTCCACAGGGAAAAAACAAGAAGCAGTTAACAAAACGATGTGTGGACTTGTCCTCTTTGCACGGCCACTGCTCACAGCAATGAAACTCCACTCTCTACACAGAGTTCCCCTCTCAAAATGTTTCCCATTTTGAATCTGATCCCTGAAACAAGGAATATTTTGAAACAAAAAACTGTGACTTTAAAGAGGAGGAGAGAACAATATGAAACACAATAGAAGGTAATCTGCACTGTTCTCTTTCTTTTTGATGTGACATTGAGTGGATGCACCACGAGGATTTATTCCCCTGGTATCTGCACAGGCCTGCCCCAAGGTGCACAGCCATTTGACCCACTGAGCTGCACCAGCCACTTTATATGTTTGCCACGTGAGTAATATTCCATGGCCCTCTGACTGCCAGAATGTGCCTCCCACTTCTCATGTCTCACTTTTTACCTCTGTCTGTTTCACCAGGTACAGTTCTGTATTGTCTCACAGTTTAACCTGAGCTTTCCAGGTTCCTTTCTGTCTTGTCCATGTCCTCACTGCTACTGCAAAGGCTTATAAATTATAAATAATCTTATATGCTCTCTTTAGCATCTCTACAGTAGTCTGCTTACTTGCCATTTGTGGTGGTTTTACCGTGCTGGGCAGCTAAACCCCACAACCGCTCTCTCACTCCCCCTCCTTTAGATAAGGAGGGGGAGAAGTAAAGCAAAGAACAACTCACGGGTTGAGATAAGGATAATTTAATTAAAGGGAAATAATTATAATAATTAAATAAAGACTACCATGAACTAAACAATTTAACTAAGGGGAAAATAAAAGGGAAAGGGGAAAAAGGGAGGAAAACAAACAAACAAAATAAATGAAAGCTATATGGAAGTGCAGAGGAAAGAAATTACTCTCTACTTCCCACAAATGAGCGATGATTGACCACGTCCTTGAAGCAAGGCCTCAACGCACGCAGCCGGTGTTCGAGAGGAGGACCGACGTCTTCTCAACGAGAGCCCACCCCTCCCCTCTTCTTCCTGTTTCCACCTTTTATTGCTGAGTGTGACACCACATGGTATGGAATATCCCTTTGATTGGTTTAGGTCAGCTGCTCTAGTGATGTTTCTCTCCTCACTTTTTGCCCACCCCCTAAGAGGGTTAGAGAAAGGCCCAATGCTGTGCCACTGCTGCTCAGCAGTAGACACAACACTGGTGTGATAACACTGCTGTTCCAGCTACAAGTACAGAGTACGGCACTGAATGGGCTGCTGCCGGGAAAGTTAACATTCCAGCCAGACCCAGTACACCATTTAAGATCAATGCAGAAGAAATCAATGGCCCAAACACCAGTTCATTCAGGAACTTCTCGTTAGACCATAACACATTGCTAACATTTCCTCATTGCATCCAGTTTGTTAGCTGTTTTTCTCTTTATAGCTGTGATTTTATCTGAGATCATTTAAACTCGCAGAAAGTTAAGATTCCTGGAGAGACCCTATTTGGAAGAGTGGTGCTGAAAGTCTAAACACATATTATTTTATGTTATTTTACATTCTGCTGTATGGAACAATTGAAGTACTGGTCTGTTAATAACAAAAGGGCTCCAGGTGGGCTACTCCAGGTGAGTCTGTGGAGTCACGGAGCATGAGAGCTCTGGCATTTTTGAAACCATAGCAAAAGCAGCACAGTAGATGGACCTGAGCACTGCTGGGGACCTGGCTTTGGAAGCATGGCATCCAAGTGGTTTGTGCCCATCACATGGGTACTAACTTACTTCAGGTAGGCACAACACTGGCTGCGAGTGACAATCCCATCTCCACAGTGAATACCAGCAAGATCTTCCTTTGTCCTCACTACCACCAGGCTGCCTCAGAGCAGGAAGGTCTCCAGCCAAGCTCCTCAGCACAGTCTGTGTAGGAAACTCTGTGTCTGTGTAGTGAAGACTGTGAAGTCTGTGTAGGAAAGCCTCTGCTTGCTCTCCCCTTCCCCACCAGTGGCAGGGAGGTCTCTGGAGCCCATCCTTCTCATCTCTCTCCTCCCTGAGAGACGGGGGGCTGCAGCTGGTGGTTGTAAGCCCCCTATCAAGAGAGAGAAGTCCCCACTGATTGTGTCAACCTAAGTCACCTGCAGAGGTGGACAACTGATCGAGTCCCAGCACTGCTGCTCTGAGGGGTCACCTCACAGGAAAACCATGTGTGATGAAGTATCTCTGTGTGGGGGTCCTGGCCACCAGAATCTCCAAGGCTGAGGGAAAATTTACCATCTTATGGATACAGACACACCTAATAGCCATGGGAGCACCCGGGTTTTGTAGTGGCTATTGTTAGGCACGGAAACAATATGCAGGTAATACAAGAGATAAACTAACAGGGAGGCAGGGAGGGCAGATAGGTCTGGCTTCTGCTGACCAGAGGACTAAGGGAGGCCAGAGTGAGGTAAGGGCAAAGGTAGGGGTGAGGGAGGGCTGGGAGGGCCGAGGTGGGGAAGGCAGGGTGTTTGGGGGTAGCAGCAGGAGTGATGTGGCTGGAGCTATTAACCGGAAGGGTGGAACTTCAGCTTTCTGACTGTCCTGAGGCAGATATGGGAGACGTATTTTGGGAGCCAGACAGAAGCCTCAACATAGTTTTGTCTATTTAGCAGAAAAGTCAGATTACTCCCTGCCCTTAAAGGAAGACATGATAGCCGTATTTGGACACAGCATTCCTGTCCAGCCAAACACAAGGACAGAGAGGGCACCTGCATTATAAGCCATTCTCACCAAGACTAGAAGAACGTATGCTGTCAGCCATGTCTGAGGAAGCTAAGGAGAAAAGACATATAAGGAGGAAGAAGAGAAACTCAACACTGGCTGTGTAAAGGCCAAAGATAGGAGAAGGAGAGGGGGAGAGGGAGAGGCTACCAAGTAAAGATGCAGTGCAACATACATGTAGCTGGGGAAAAATTATTACTAGAAAGCAAGTTCTCAGTTGCTGCCCCCAGGATGTCCTCAGGCCTGACCCAAAGATGGATGTGGGGAGAAGGAAGGGACCAAAGCTGAAGGTAGGAGCATGCCCCACGAAGAGCAGTGGAATATTAAGGGATAATCAAAAGCAGAAAAACAAGCTAAGGAGCAGGTCCTACAGACACTCAGTGAGGCCAGCTTTCTACATTGGAGTGATGGCCTGAAAGAAGCAGACAAAAGAGAAAATTTCAGAGACCTGACGTGTTTCAGAAAAAGCAGCTAAAATCTTCAGTAAAAATGCATTCCATGGTGAAAAACAAAGCAACAGCAACTAAAGTGGGTGCTGAGTGGAAGAAACATGGAATATGAGCTTCTATTATACCCCCAACACCGGGAGAAAACCAGCTGTGGGCCTCATGGTGTGGTGGAAGTGCTTGTCTGCGGCGTTTCCAGCACAGCCATGGGGCTGGGGAGGAGGTGGCTCCTGTCACTGAGCCCCAAAACAGGAACACTCTGGGTCCCAGCATGGAGCCTCGGCACGTTTTGAAGGCAGCACCAGCAACCAGGTGAGCACCAAAACCAGCGTGTTCTCTCACAGGAATTTTACGTGTCCCTCGGTTAACATCTGCCACAAAAATAAAACACATGAGGAAACAACTTGCCAAGCAAAAGAAAGCATTTAGCATTTTGGAAAGCCTTCAGTCTGCACAGATTTTTTCATCTCTTGCACCACAAAGAACAGTGAACAGTTTTAAAGTCACCAACAATTAGTCTGATGTGTCCTCAGAGCTTCAGTGAGAGAGAGAGAGCTTTCCACTCAGAGAGAAAATTTTATCTCTTTTCCTGCAATATAAATTACATGTTTATTTTCAACCCTGAATATACAACAAAGATATATGGAATAAACTTAATCAGAAAGATGTTAAACTAAAATACTACCAAAGCAACATAAGATTTTGAAGGAGAGAAAAATGCTTGTCTCCATAAATCAAATATACCTTGACAGTATCCTTTTATTTTAGAAGCGAGAAGAAAATTGGAATTAGGCCCAGCACTTACAGAAAGCTCTTCAATTTCTTTATTCAAGCAAAAGCCACATTTGGTCAACACAGGTTTTCCTGATTAAGCTCAGCAGGATCAAACGCAATATTAACTTAAGAATCACAGAAATTCTTGTTTCAGTGCAGGCAGTTGTAAGACACAAGGCTGAGCACAACCAAGGCAGCGGCAATTTCTCTCCCTCAGACAACGTGAGTGATTGACAAGAGGGAACTATCTGCAGCTTAAGATAGCTGTTCTCTTCACAGACACACATTCGTGCCAGCATTTAAAACTTTCAGTTTGTGGAAAAACAGGTTACCTTTTGTTACCTTTTTGGCCTAAGATCCTGATCCAAATTCTTTGGTGGTAGAAGAGTCTGATTCTTTAATGGATTTATGCCTGCTTATCTGGGGGACAATTTTTACCAGCCGAGGATTTATTTTGTTCTTACACGTTTTAGAGCAGAAATTTAGAAAATGTTTTCATTAAAAATTTTGTTTTGTCAGACATCATAGCTTCTTCCACTGACAAGCAGAAGTTTAGTGTGTCCTTTTATTTGCCTAGCTTTACAGGGATCTGTATTTTCACAGTCACTTCCAGGTGCCAACAATGCCTACTGTTACTGAGGAAGTGAAATAAAATACCGCAGATCTTGCCAGAATATCTAGGGTTGCTTATTTTTATTATATGCCTATTCTATATACAGGAGTATTTTTAGGACATTAGGTGATGTGCTTTATTATTAACAGCTAGATTTGAAGCCTAAAGATGATATACAATTTTCTCTCGTGAAGAAAAGCTCAGCTAAAGCCACTGCTGTTTCCTTAGCACTCTCTGAAAATTGGTTCCTTCCTAACTCTCTGGAAAACATCTTGGTTTTTATTTTAAAAGAACAACCAACAACAAAACTCAAGTAATGACAATTCTTCAGTTTTTGGCAACTGAAAAGCACAAAAGAAGTCCCATTTGGAGTGAAAACATTCAAGAAAGGAAAATGGTGAAGAAAGCGGGGGGCAGGGGGCGGGGGGGTGTTGAATTAAAGAATTTCTTTAGTCCAAAAGCCACCAAGCTTTGATTTAAAAAAAAAAAATAGAAGTTCCCCATTTTTGTGCAGGATGTGTTCATCTAGCCTTTCCATAGTTGTGTGTCATGGGCTAATCAAACTATGCCACACCGCTGTGAAAATGTGTTTAGACAGAAATGACTTTCAGTAAGAGTGCTATACTTATGTGCTCATGTTAACAATAAGTATTTTATGTCTGTTATGAATATATAATCTTATCCTTGCTACAGCTGTATCAATTTTAGTAGAACTCTCCCTAAAGTAAAGCTCGTAATTCAGGTTGTGCAGAAAACAGTGAGATTAAGCTCTGTATATTTTTGTTAGGTAATTAAGTGACCTGATTTCCATTAATAAAGAAAGTGCCCCAGTTCCCATTAACACCACTGAGGCCGTTCATTAAGATGACAAAAGTTAGAGAGCTCTCAAATCTTGGCCCATAGTGTCTGAAGAAAACACAGAGCCAAAGCCAAGGAGATGTTCGGTGAGTTCGAAACGCAGAGCAAAGCCCTCACTCCCCACTGCTCTATGTCTTGTGTGGCCGTGCACAGCTGTGTACAGAGCCCGTGATATACTGCCAGGCAAGAATTGTGCACATGTGTAGAAAATCAAGACCTGGCTTTTGAGGAATGTACACCCTGAGTATAAGGTAAAATGCAGCAGTTGCCCGGAGTTTTCGATACAGTGAGTTTAAAATGTTAGCAGGTGATTGCTATTTCAATTTTACTGATAGGGGACTAAAACAGAGAGAAAAAGCAAGCTAAACAAGATGGAAATGCCCAGGAAAATTAATAGAGTTAATTTTTAAAATGGATTAGTTAAACCACAAACTATTCTATGTAGACATCCATTCAAAATTAAAACTGCTGTTATTCTATTCAATGTTATTTTATTCCGAAAGTGAATTAATTTAAATCAAATTGCAGCCACTTTTGTTGTGAATAAGACCATGCAAATTGAGGTTCAATGCAGTTCACAGCCACTTTTAATTTACACCCTTTGCTAATGGAATTAATTGTTCAGACTGCCTGAGCTCACATAGGAAGCATGCAAAGGTGCAAGGAGTAAAGGGTGATGCTCTCATCTGTAGGCTTTTTAACCTGCCAGCAGCCCAGCCTCCTTGGGGTGCTGCTCCACTGTCCTCATTACCACCAGATGGCACAGCCCTGGGTGCTCGGTTCTGCCTGAGCGGGAGGAGGTGTTCCTGTCTTTCCCTGTCACCTATGAAGCAGTGACAGCTCAAGCATTTCATGCATTTAACGGGAGGACCGCACAGACATGCAGCACATATCGACGAGGGGCCAGGAGGAAGCACTCGACCCAGGAGAGTGCATTCATTGACCTCTGTAGGCACTGACAGCAGGGAAGTGCACATCACAGGGCACACGGACCTGTGTTTTCAGTGGACAGCGTAAAACCTGATAGTCTGCTTCACTGCTTCACCATGATCAGATTGGTGGAGGTGTAACTGAATAAGAACCATTGAAAGATGTCACTGCGAAGGAGCTATAAATAACCGCTGTATTTCCCTTCCTTGATCCTTGATACTTTTTTATTTTTTTTATTTATTTATTTTTTTAACTTATAACAGGCTCTAAATAATAGTTTGTAATTGCAAATCTCCATGCAATTTTTATACCTCCCAGCACTGAAGTGAAATGAAGGGAAGTATGCGGGGCAGTGCACTTCCCTCGTGCTGAGCCCCTTCCCTGACCCATCAGCTGGAGGCCTACAACCTCCAAACACCCCACCAAATCCCCTTCCCTGATGCCAAAACACTTGGAATGCTGCCTGTTGGGCACAGACATGTGCCTGATGGTCTCTTCACCTTTTTTTGAGCATTATTTCCCTTGGATTTATAGCACAGGGTTTCTGCAGTTCTCTGCTCCTTCTGTCGCTACCGCCTTGGTATGAATATGGCTAAAAGTCATCTCAAGCTTTTAGTTACATTCAGATTGGGGAGGGGAGAGAAGAGGGGGAGAAATCTTTTTCTCGTTTTTCAGCATTCCCTGGAAGTCAATGACGAGTCTGTCAAGAAGAAAATACAGCCTTGCTGTCGATCGCAATGCTGTTTTGTCTTTCTTTACTACTCTTAAAGCTTCCTAAAAAGAGAAAGCAAATTAAAAGCAGCATAACAGTTACCCGTAAGGGGCTGCTTACTGGGGGAAGGAAATGGGGTGTAAGTATTTGTTTAAAATTGAGATAGTAAAGTATAAAAACAGCTCTAGGACTAAAAGATTACGTGCCGTTTGCATCCAGAAAAGCAGCTGGGGAGAGCCTTGGGGCCCCTGGAAGAGAGCAGCTGGGTGAAAGCAGCCACTCAGTCAGGAGCCCACGCTCATTTTTCGGATGTCCTTTAGAGCTGCCGCCTCCGGCACCTCCGGCACCTCCAGCACCCCGCTGCCGCCTGCAAGGGGCATCCCCGACACCTCGGGCAGATCTTCCTGGGGGGAGCAGGGGGCCAGAAGAGCGGTCCCCGACGGGGGGCGGCTCAGGGGAGGCAGGGAGAGGTGCCCCGATTTCCTCCTTTCCCAAACCCCCTCCAGCAGCGCCGCAGCGGCTCCCGGCGGGCAGGATGCGACCCCGGCTCACCCGCGGCGGTGAGCCCGCAGCCGCCAACGCACCGCGGTTCTCGACAGGAAAAACAGCACAAAATGGGGAAAAAATAGAAATAAATAAAATAGAAGAAGCAAAGCAAAAGCCGGAGAGTCGCAGGGCACCGTCCCCCCGACGGCGGCGGGGCCGGGGGTCGCTGTCGGTCCTGTGGTCCTGTAGGGCTGCCTGGCCTGCCGGGGGAGATGCCGGGGACTGGGGTCCGGGGCTCCCAGTGGGGGCAGCCCGGCTCTTACCGTCGGGGTACGAGCGCCGGGGAAGGCCGGGGGATGCTCTCGCCCGGCATCTCAGAGCAGCGAGCTGCGGGCTGCGTGCTGCTGGCGGGGCGGGCGGCTCCTCCGCAGCAAGCAGCCCCAGGGCCCCGCTGCGGGGCACCGGGATGGGAAGGGCAGCGCGGCTCTCACCCCGCACAGCAGCAGTCCTAGCGCGGCTTCATATCGCGACGGCGTCTCCCTGGGAGCTGAGATCCCGCAGCTCCTGCCCAGCCCCGCCGCTGCTGCTGCTGACCCCGGGGGAGAGGAGCCCCTCAGAGCCCCCTTGGGTGCCACGCACCTGCCGCCGAGAGAGCCCCGGGCCGGGCGGGGGGCTGGCAGGAAGCCCGAGGGCCTGCCTTCCCCGCTGCCTCCCGGAAAAGCCCAGGAGTCCTCCCCCGAGGAGAAGGTAGGGAGAAAAAGCAAAAGAGGAAGAAGAAAAAAAGAGAGAGAGAAAAAGAAAGAGAAAGAAAAAGGAAATGGAAAAAGAAAGAGAAACAGAAAAAGAAACAAGGAGAAAGAGAGGGAAGAAGGGGAAAAGGAAAAAAAAAAAAAAAGAAGAAGAAGAAAAGAAAAAGAAAAGGGGAAAAAAGGAAAGAGAAAAAGAAAAAAAAAAGAAAAGAAAAAAGAAAAAGAGAAAGAATGAAAAAGAAAAAGAAAAGAAAAGGAAAAAGAAAAAGAAAAAGAAAAAGAAAAAGAAAAAGAAAAAGAAAAAGAAAAAGAAAAAGAAAAAGAAAAAAAAGAAAAAGAAAAAGAAAAAGAAAAAGAAAAAGAAAAAGAAAAAGAAAAAGAAAAAGAAAAAGAAAAAGAAAAAGAAAAAGAAAAAGAAAAAGAAAAAGAAAAAGAAAAAGAAAAAGAAAAAGAAAAAGAAAGGAGGAAACGATGAAAGGATGAAAGGAGAAAAGGAGTAAAGGAGAAAAGAAGAAAAGGAGAAAAGGAGAAAAGGAGAAAAGGAGAAAAGGAGAAAAGGAGAAAATGAAAAGAAAGTTAATCTGGTTAAAATGGAAATAGTAGTTGCCTGTTAACATTAGGAGTTTCCCGGAGGAGGGATTTCAGCAAGGTTGTCAGGAGGATTTAGCGGACGGATCCACGACAACCAAGGCTGACATAAGCCCTGCCTGGGGAAGTAAACACAGGAGAGCTCAGGTTTCTGTAAGACACAGGCACGGGAGGCTTGTGCCCCGGGGGGGAAGAAAAAATAAAAAATCGTAAGGCAGCAGGGAGCTACTTCCAGAGCGAGCAGAAATTACAGATCTAGCGGCACGTTCAAGATTCCCGTGTAAAACCCCGAGAGCTCGGGGTGGCCGCAATATTTTGGGGGGATTCAAGATTGTCCCGTCCCCCGCCGGCCGCAGCCCGTTTCCCCGGCCGCCGTCCCGGCCCGCGCAGGCCCCCCGAGCCTTTAGGAGCAGAAAAAGCAGGCAATTTTTGGTATTTACGTTTTTATTGATTTGTTTCATCCCGGAGAGCTGCCGGCGGCCGGTACACGCTGAGGCTGCTCCCGGGCTGTGCTGCAAGTCGGAGCCGCACGCCGCAGGCTGCTCCTGCTGGAGCAGGACTTTTCCTCCCCAAAGGTCCCCATCCTCTTCTGCTTTGGTTTGCCTTTGGGTTTTGGGGTGATTTTTTTTGGCCAGGTACCGTCAAAAGGGACCAATGCGGGGATGTGCCCTGAGTCCCCGGGAGCTGCCCCTGCCCGTAATGCTCTCGGGGACTGCGAGCACGACGAGGATGTCCCGCAGGGCGACGGGGCACGAAATCCCCTGCTCCTTACAGAGCAGCGACACCCGCACGAAACACCAAAACAGCCGGCGTGCCACCAAAACGCAACCGCATGCACGGAGGGCAGGAGGGCACGGCAGAGCCGGCCCTGCCTCCTCCTTCAGCATCGCCCCTCGCCGCCCGCAAGCCACCCCAGCCACCTGTACCTCCAGCGGGGGGAGCCGGCCGGGAACACGGCCTCGCCGGCTCCAGCAGAGGCCGAACACGAGCTGCCTTCCAGTTTCCGTCGCCCTCCGGCAGGTGCTCGCCCTCTCCGGGGCCGGGCAGCCTCAGCCTCAGCTTCAGCTTCAGCCTTAGCCTCAAGCCTCAGATCTCAGCCCCAGCCCCAGCTTCAATCTCAGCCCCAGCCTCAGCCCGGCGCCGCCTCGTCCCCGTCCCCCCGCTCCCCCCGGGGTCACCCCCGGCTCCCCCGGTCCGGGACGAGGCTCCCAGGCAGGCGGCGAAGGGCTCGGGGGAGCCGGGGGGGGGGCCGGGAGGGAGGCAGTGAACACGGCGCCCCGAGCGGGCTCTGTCAGGGAGCCGGGATTAAGAAAACGCAAGGCAAACAAACAGTGGGGGAAAGAAAATAAATCCCAGAGCGAAGCAGGATAAAAGCCGGCAGCTGCGGATCCTCCGGCGAGCCGAGCATCCCCCGGCCCGCTCCTAGCAGGATTGTTCCCAGGCTCGGCTCCCCCCCTCCAGGTGCCCGGGGGGGGCTTCGCAGGACGGGGCGGGCCGGATCCCCCAAATGCCAGTGGGAAAATGCCCCCCCCCCCCCAACCCTATCTCCCCCGCGCCCCATCCCCGCCTTACCTCTCCCCTCGCCCCCCGCCCTCCGGGGCCGGGGTCCGGTCCCCGCCGTGCCCTCGCCCCCCCGGTGGGCGGCCCCCTCCCTTCGTCCCCGTGCCCCCGACGGGGCGGGCCTCGCCGGGGGCGGGCCGTCGGGCTTGAGGCTGTGCCGCGGCGTGGGAAAGCGCCTCACAGAGGGTTTGCTCTGCTGGCGGTGCGGAGCCGTGCCGAGCCGTGCCGAGCCGAGCCGGAGCCGTTCTTCCTCCCCCCCCCCAAATCCCCCCCTCCACGGCCCGAAGCTCCCGGATTTATTTATCTCTGCCCCCGGCCCGGCTCCGAGCTGCGTCCCCTGCCCGCCATGAAGCGACCTTGCGAGGAAACTACCTCAGACAGCGACATGGACGAGACTATAGACGTGGGGAGCGAGAACAACTACTCCGGGTGAGTGCTCCGGGGGGCAGGGGGCTGAGCCCCCCCGATGGGCTCAACGCGGGGCCGCCCCGTCGGGGCCGCCCCCGAGCCCCCCGTCCCGCTGCCCTGCAGCCGGGAGCTTGGGGTCCGAGGCTGGAAATAAGGCGAGCCCGAGGTGGCCGGGGCCGGGGTGCTCGCTGCCATGGGGCCGGGGGGAGCTGCGCGGGGCTGGGGTTGCTGTGGCCACCTCGGAGGCACCCCACCGGTGCCGTCTTGTCCGCATCGGGGGATGAATGACAGCCAGATGGCCACCGCGCTTGTTGCTCCCTCGTGGAGAAGGAAAAACCTTTCCATACTTGTGGGCAGTGCAGTTTTAAAAGCGGGTTTTGCATCCTGCTCCTGGTGCTGGGCCAGCCGCGGCCGTGGGCAGGGATCCCGGCTTCCTGCGCGGGCACCCATGGACATCGAGGTGATGGACGGGAGCGACAAAACCTGGCTGGCCGGGGGGAGCTGTGACATTGCATGCACCTACTGCTGCCAGCACGGGCGGATAATACCCGTGTTTTCCTTTGGACTCGGTTCTCCAGACTGTATTTTATAGGCATGGCTATATACAGTGAAGACAAAGTGGGCTGAGCTGGACAGCGAGCTGTCTTCAGACAGGGACTTTATTTCCAGCGGAGGTTCTGGCAGTGGAGCAAGCAAAACTGCAATGTCTCTTTCTGCAACAGCACCGTGCGGTGCAAAGCCTCTCCTCCCAGCATTTAAAACAGTCAAGAGGGGACTGGGAATGCTTAATGCGGTGACCAAAAGTATCTCCAAAGAGCGGTGGCGAGCCGTGCAGCACCTGACATGCTTTTCTTGTTCTGCAGGCAAAGCAATAGTTCTGTGATCCGATCGAACTCCCCAACAACAACGTCTCAGATCATGGCCCGAAAGAAAAGAAGAGGGGTATGTTTTGCTTCATTCTTTTCCTGTGCGACAATTTGCATGTGTGCTGTGAGATTTTGCCCTTCAACGTATTTATAAACTTAATGTGTTTTGTTTTTGGGACTAGATTATAGAGAAAAGGCGCCGTGATCGTATAAATAACAGTTTATCTGAGCTGAGGCGGCTTGTGCCAACTGCTTTTGAAAAACAAGTAAGCCCTTTTTTTTTTTTTTTTTTATTCTGTATCTCATCTGGCAATGTTAGTTCTCTTGTAAAGCTCATTAAAATAATATTGTATGTGTCCTGATCTGGCACAAAGCAGGCATTTCAATAAAATGCTTTGTTGTGGCGAAACTATTAGGAACATAATTCATCATAAAGCTGAAAAACATTTCCATTCTTTGGCTTGTTTTCCCTTAAGGGTAACAGTGTTCGTGTTGCCTCTGTTCTTTCGATGAATTCCAGTAGTGGTTTTGTTAAAAATGCACTTTACTTCATAGTAAAAGAAAAAAAAAGAAAAAAAAAAGAAAACACAACAACAACAACAACAAGCAAGCCCTCCAAACCTGTATGTTGATTAGCTTTCCTTATAAATCTCTAGCCTCCTTTGTCCCTTCGTTAGGCAGCCTTCATTTTTAATCTGCAATTTCAGTGGCAAACTAATGGGTCTGGTTTCCCAAGAAGTGAACAGGCTGTTTGGATGATTCAGGTTTTAAAACGGCTGGTTAGAACCAGTGCCTTAGGACCAGGCCCAGGCAGTGTGAGCAGGGGAAGTCAGCGGTATTTGCGAGGACTTTTGGTGAGAAAGTGTTCAATGGGACGGCTGGAAGGATGCAGCTGACTTCGGTGAACTTGGGTTCAGCTCCTAGGTTGTGAAGTTGCAGGCCCAAAGCTTAGAATACAATCAGTGCTGCAAAAAGTGAACTTTTCTTCTGCCATTCAAATTAAATTATTTAGTTACTTTTTCATATCTTGATTTCTTTATTCTGGGGGGTCTTGGTTCAGTATTTAACATTGTTCCCGTTTTATGGATTATATCAGATCTGTGGATCTGTGCAAGTGACACTGAGCCTCAGCAAGAGGCACCAGCTGAGAATAACGAGGCTGACTTCCTCGTAATCAAAGATAAAAAACAGAAAGTAAACTTTGAGACCAGGCCCGTAGGGCACTGAATTTCTGGAGTAGCTAAGAGCAGCTAGCACCCCCCTGTACGAGGCCTGTTACATTTCTTCTTACAAGAACAAAAGACAGCTAGAAAGAAATTTGGAGTATTGCAATGATAGTGAGAGCATCCCTTGTGTCACCTGCAATATGTTTTTAATAACTTGCGGTGGTAGCCGAGCCCTTCTGTAGGCTCTGGCAAAATGGAGCGACAGAGGCATTTCCAGCTAGATAAACAGGGGCAAGAGACAACAGTTGTTTGTCCCATTTTATTGTTTACTTCTTGAAAACCACAAACATTATAAAACAAGTCCTACAGAGCCTTTGGAAATTACCCAGCAACATGCAGTTTTTAGCTATTAGTCACTCTCACTGAGACAGCTTGTACTGTGTCTATGGAAAAGATGAAGTCTGAGAAAAGCACAGGATGTAGCCGCATGTAAAATGCCGAATTCTGGTCAAAAATTCACCAGTGCACCAAAATTTTATAAGGAAATGCCGAAAGCAGGAAGAGAATCTTAAAAAAAAAACATGGATGGGGGTAAAAATAAGTGTGCGACGCGTTTTGTTCAGAAACCCCTGCCATTCCTCTGCGATATGCCAAGGACAAAGTCATCGGCCCTTTGTCAGCTCCTTGACATTCAGCTCACTGAAGTGTCCGAGCGGGGGCTGCTTCGCTTCCGCCTGCCCTCTCTGCCTGCCTCCTGCCCGGCTCCCGGCCCGCTGCGAGCCCCGCGGCCGAGCTCCCTGCCCGTGCTGCAGGGTCATGCTCCAGATATTCCAGGGAAATGTATTTATTTATTTATTTGGTAGATTAATGTATTAACACTACCTTTGGGTTTGCGTCTTAGACTTTTCCAGCACCCATAGCAGTGCGAGCCATCCCCAGTAACAGGAAAGTTCCACTGACAGAGGAGCTGAGCTCTTTCTTTTTCATGGCACTCAGCTTCATGTCCCCGCAAATGAGGCCTCTCAATAACTTTAAAAGCCGTGGGCTGTGTGATTGTTTCTTTTTTCAGTAGAGAATGAGAATAGAATATCCAGCAGCCAAATGACATGTCAAAAATTAATAGGCTATTAAGGAAGAGGGATACTTTTCGGTGTGTGTCCACAGGGACACCTACTGGTAAAAGCACAAAAAAAAAATGCTGCAGCAGGGTCCTCATCACTAACTCTGCAGACCTGTTCTAATGGGTTTCCATTCATTTTGGGGGGTTGTTTGGTTAAAGAGAACATGCTGGAAGTAGTGTGCTGCTCTCGTTTCATGAAGATGTTATCTCTGCACCAGCTTCAAGGCCAGTTACACTGAGCTGTAGCCTCAGTAAAGCCAAGTTGTGCTGGTGCTGATGGTTGTATCGCTAGGCAGGAGACAGCATTAGTCCTCAGACCATGTCTGGGATGCAGATGCTCATGAAAGAATTAAGCTGAGAATGTCCTAGTGATAGGGGAAATTGAAACCGTAAGGCTGAGCTCAGTGGAAAGTATATCAAATTCAAGTTTCTAGTGCTCGTAAGCCTTTATTTACACGAATCTCTTATCTCAAAGGGATCTGCCAAATTAGAAAAAGCGGAAATACTGCAAATGACAGTGGATCATCTGAAGATGCTTCAGGCAACCGGAGGTAAAGGTAAGGAGAGGACAGTTTCTTTTCTGATACTTGGGGAAATCTCAGCAAAAAGCGCTTTGACGAGCTGTGATAGGCGTTTCCAGATTAAAGGAGTGGAAATCAATGCTAATGGCAGGATTGAACTCGTGGGAAAGAACTACTGGGACAAAAGAAGCACTTGACCCTGGGCTTGTGTTTGCTTTCATAACACTGTGGGAGTAAAGGCTTCATTCACAGGCAGCCCAGTCAGAGATTTGTTTGGGGTTTCCAAAGAGCACTGAAATCTGCACAGGGAGACAAAACAAATACACAAACACCAAACATAAACAGGAGGTTTGTGGCAACAATTGTGGAGCGCAAAACCAATGTTAAGGCTCATTATACAGCAGCTATACCAAAGGAAGTGGATGGAGAGGAGCTTTCGTTATTGTTGGTGCATTTGCTTTGTTCTGGAGAGACTTGTAAAATGCGAGGTTAGACAGCCTCATCCCCCAGAACAAAATCCAGCCTCGGGATACGCAGCTCTAGGTATCAGACGGGCCGGCGGGCAGACTGATAGCGGTGCTATCTGCACTCCTATTTACGTGCTCTATTTGTTTGTCAGAGGTCTGGGTAGTTCCTCCTCAGCCAGGGCTGGCGTGATGCAGGGGCCGCACTGGCTGACCCGTTCGATCAGCCGGCTGCCGTGAGCCGAGCGCGCCTCGCTTGTGCAAGCTGACAGTCCCGAGGCTGGAGGCCAAGCGATTTCAGCCACCCACGAGGTACTCTCCGGAGCCGTGATTTTGGAAGTTACTGGGAGCAGAAAACTTGCTTGCCTTCTGCAAGCACCGTCTCACGTGCCATTAGTCGTGGTTATGGTTCAAACTGCTGTGATGCAAACCAGACAATTTTTCATTGACCCATTGTGCCGTGTAGGTACCGGCTACAAAAGAGGCTACTGCTTCTGCTTTCTCCTTTTTTTTTTTTTTTCTTTTTAATTAAACTAAAAATTTTTTAGCACGGGATTGGGTTACTGCATCTCTCTGTACCTTCTTGCGGTGATTACAGGAGTCGACTTAAAGTCAGCACGTGCATGACAACAAATGGTTTCCTACAGGAAAGCCTGTTGGAGGCTGGTGTTCTGTTATTTGTTAAAAATTAACACTGAGCTGATATATGTATTTTCTAGGTGTTAAGAGACTTTTGTTAGGAGTTCATCTAAGCTTAAAATTTAAGGATAGCACATTCTGTTAGAGGTGAAAGGGATTTTATTGCCCTTCATATAACAGACACACCCCATGATATTCTAGGCAAATGTGCAAAATAAACCCTAACAAAAATGTTAATTTTATGTCACTGCATGCAGGGAAAAATGTCCTCTAAAGGCCACTATTTAGTTGGCAAAGCGACGCTCTTGAAAGTTACGAAACACCAGAATTTATCGTGCTTATGCAATTTGAATCCAGACCGTCTCGTGTGCCGACGTGGTGGTACAGCCTTTAATTACATGATTGCACGCTGCTGCTCCACAAGGTCCGTCTCATTTGGTGCCCAGAGCGAGCAAGGCTCATATGCCGAGGGCAGCGGTTGTTGCTTCGTTGCATCCTCCCCGTGCAACACGGAGCCCGGCTATTGCAGCCTGACCTGTGCATCATGCTGCACCATTCCTCGTAAAAGCTGCAGCAGTTTCCCCCCTCCAGAATCTGTACCGACAGCGGTAGGGCCAGGAGGTGAACCCCATGGAATTTAACGGGAGCCCTCCTTCGCTGCCTCCCCACCCAAAGCAAGCAGTGTGGGCGGTTGTTTTATAACCAAGTCAGGTCGGGTGGCCCAGATAATATGTCAGGGGTGGAGGTGCTGGGGTGGAGGTGCTGTGGATGGGAGCTGTCAGGCAGAGAGTGAGGGCTGTCAGGGTGCAGGGAGAGGTGCCTGCTTAAGCCCACTGCCACCCATGGGCAACCAAAGCCGCCTCCGAAGCGTGGCGGAGCCTTCCTTGCTGCCCCGGGGCCCATAGTGGGTGGCATGTTGGTCTAACACTTAGCTGTTTCACAAATGCTGTGGCTTTATCTTCTCCTTCTGACCCAGAGATAAGGGTAATCTCACTGCACAGATTAACAAACTTTAAGAAAAGAGGTCTGCAAGTTAGTACCGGGCAAAGTTTAAGCCTATGTTTCCTGCTCGCTTAATGTTTTACTTTGCACCCTAAGTAACAGCTTTAAATACAATTTCTTGGGGTGTTTTTAAGGCTGACATTTGTTTAATTTGCAAGTGTAGCTATTCCCACTTCATAACTCATCTTCTGAGCCAGAAACTTCCTTGGATCAGAAAAAAAACATGAGTTCCATCATTTTGTCTATGGACAAAAGCTGTTATCGGCGGGGGGGGGGGGGAGAAATGGGTGCTGGTACCCTTACGCTGCCCTGAGTTGAGAGCTGGGGACAGCCTGTTCTCCTCTTCCTGGCACACAAACTGAGGATGCCCGAGGCTGGGTGGTGCTGGCAGCTGCTCAGCATGCTAAATCTGAGGTGGGCACGGCAGCAGAAAGGCTGATGTGGCCTCGGCTTTTTGGAGCCTCTGCAGCAGGCAGGGAGGGAGGCAGGGAGTCAGGCAGGGAGCTGCTGCTCCTGCAGCCCTGCGTGGACTCGGTGTGTTTTGACGCAGGTGCAGGTGATGGTCTCGTGGTCGTGTCGAGTTGTTGCTTGGCCCAGGGCCAGCGCTTTTTGCTGACAGCACAAGCAAGCAAAGGGGAAGAGCAATTAGCCAACAGCAAGTAGCTGGCTGGGACCTTGGTGTCGTTTTATTGCAGCTTCAGTGCAAATTGATCTCAGGTGACTGACACCTGGGTCGGAGCCGTTGGTGGCTGTGCAGGACGGGTGCATGGCTCTGCCCCGTCACTCGAGTGCCTGAAGCCCCGTCCCCTCGTGGGCTGGGGGTGCCGAGTCACTTGGCTGGTGTCCTCCCATTCCCATGTCTTGGCCACCTCGTAGGAGACTGACAAGGAGCTGGCACGGCCAGGGCTCATCACAGAGCCAGCTCAGGCTTGGGGGGAGCTGGGGACAGCCACGTCCCTCATGTCTGCAGTCCAGAGGGAGGGAAGCCTTGGGGCCTGTGGCGCGGAGGCAGTCCCCAAGCCAAGCTGCTGGCCACCAGGCAGGCACCCACTAGCTCACCCACTGCCTGCCTGCCTGTTGTTTTTTTGTCAAAAGTGCACTGAAATCGCTGTGTTTTCAGATTGTTTGGTTGTGACGGAGGAGTCTGTGTCCTGACAAAAATCCCCAACCTGTTGTACTCACCAATCTGCTAGTTGGCGAGGGTTTTTCTGGGGTCTTGTACAGCGTCAGGTGGACAAAGTAGCCTGAGTCAAAAGCACCGCTGAAATTTGGCGGTGTATAGTAGGCTGGGGATTAGGGCTGGCATCTGTAAATGTGCCTGCGTTCGTTCTACGATGCGGATGTGCAGCCACAGAAAGGCTTTTCTCTAGCCTGAAAGTTGGCAAAAGTGAAAGCAGCCATCTAAGTGGCTTGAATTTTTCAGAAATACATAGATTATTTCATGCCAGAGTGTGCGAGGTATTGCCGCCAGCGTCCTCCGTAATAAGGGCATTTGATCTTTCTATACTAACACACATCACAGTCACATATACCTAAAAAGTTTCACTGAAAGCAAGAGGAAAAAAACACCATGGTAGCTTGAGAGTGGATAGGATTTTATTTTCCCAAGGAGAATAACTTTAAACTGAAGCAGAGTTGTTTTCTGTAGTTGAAGGGGTGCAGCTTAACCACTGGATTTGATACTAAACCCTTTAGAAAGGGAGTATCTTCTCATGTGCATTTAATAAAACATATTTTTTTTTCAAATGCTTTTTGTCCCAAGCTTGTGGAGCTCCAGTTGCTGTTTGCTGAAATGCCTCATGGGCCATATGACCGTCAGTCTTCCATCTCCAAATTAGCAATGGCATTACATAAAACGTTTTCTCAGTAAAGCTTTTTATTGTGTGTGTGCAGAGTCATGACAAGATGTTTTTAGTTTGTAGTTAAATAACACCGTATGCCACATTGTCCTAATGACTCTGTGAAGTAGATGGGACCCCAGCAGCAGTCACAAGTATCTCACAACATCAAGAAATAGCTCAAGAGCGTTGATGTGAATGTGGGTGTAGGGAAGAAAAGGCAGCACAGTGCTCACGAGCTGTCTGATCATCTTTGTGCGTAGAAATGTCTCCCTCACTCACACGCGGGGTCAGCACCACACTGCAGAGGCTTCCTGAGGTATTGCAGGAGGGGCATCGTGTATCTTCTCAAGAGCCACGAGTACTTATGGTCTTAATTCTTTCCATTTATACAGAATGCAAAAAAAAAAAAAAAAAAAAAACAAGCCGTAGCCTATTGCGTTACAGGAATGGTCACACAAATCATTTACAGACCGGAGAACACACTTTTCTCTTTGCTGACCTTAACCCGTTAAGTGGCAAGCCCAGGGACTGAGGGAAGTTAGGCGTGCCGCCTGATGTTGGCTGGGAGCTCGGCTTGGCACTCAGCGCGTCTTTTGCCCTCGACTTGCAGGTTATTTCGATGCTCACTCCCTGGCCATGGATTTCATGAGCATCGGCTTCCGGGAGTGCTTGACCGAAGTCGCCAGGTACCTGACATCCGTGGAAGGCCTCGACACCTCCGACCCACTGCGTGTCAGGCTGGTGTCCCACCTCAGCACCTGCGCCTCGCAGAGGGAAGCCGCCGCCATGACCTCCTCCATGGCCCACCACCACCACCCCCTGCACCCCCACCACTGGGCAGCCGCCTTCCACCACCTCCCGGCCGCCCTGCTGCAGCCCAATGGACTCCACGCCCCCGAGGCCGCCCCGTGCAGACTCTCCTCGGACGTGCCTCCCCACGGCTCCGCGCTGCTCACCGCCACCTTCGCCCACGCCGACGCCGCCCTCAGGGTCCCCTCCGCGGGCAGCGTGGCTCCCTGCGTCCCCCCGCTCTCTACCTCTCTCCTCTCCCTCTCAGCCACCGTTCACGCCGCCGCCGCCGCTGCCACCGCTGCTGCCCAGAGCTTCCCCCTCTCCTTCACCGGTGCCTTCCCCATGCTGCCCCCGAGCGCGGCCGCCGCCGCCGTGGCGGCAGCTACGGCCATCACCCCGCCATTGGCTGTATCAGCCTCTGCCAGCCCCCAGCAGGCTGGCAGTGCGGGGAGCAGCAAGCCCTACCGGCCCTGGGGGACGGAGGTGGGAGCCTTTTAAGCGCCCCCTCTCCTTTCCGCAGCCTGTTCCCTCCTCTCCCTGCGCACACACACACATGCACACGCGTGCGTGCACACGTGCACACTCGTGAGGCTCCTGCGGTGGCCTGTCCTCGCTGAGGGCTGAGGGGATGCCATCACCCCGGGGGCATGGCAGCAGCGCTGCCCTTGCCACAGGTGCTAGAGGGGACATGGGGCGCCCTGCTCGTCCCAGCGGGTCTCGCCGAGGGCACCTCAAGGCAGCGGCTTTTGGAAACGTCGCGACCGCCTCGGCACGCGGATGTTTCCTGGGAGATGCGTAGGCACTAGGACTAAGAATAATCCTGCGGCTATGCCTCCGTGATTGGCGGAGAGGCGAGGGATCGTACCTATCAGGTCTCCTGGGGCTCGAAAACGAGTTCAACTTTCCTAAGTGCCTGACATTTAAATGATAATAAAAAGAAAATTTTATATATATATATATATGTGTGTTCTGCTAAAACAAATAACATTGCACAGGTATGGGAATGGTCTGGGAGAGAGGGAGAGTCCTGCGTGCAGCTTCAGGACGTTGGTATCTTTCCAGGAAGGAGTGTGCTCTTTTAGCAGCCAGGTTCGCTTAGCCCAAAGACTGCCAAGAAAGAACGTTCAGTCTGACAGGCCTGGTTTTCGCTTGCTTAGTCTCCTTCCTTTGTACAGACTTGCCAAATTGTGACATCTAGCATAGCGTCGGTAAGAGCGATTATCTTATCAGTGCTCGGATTAATGAACGTTTCAGCACTGCCTGTGAGCCTTGAGGCACCCTTTTTTATGGCTTAAATACAGTGCTAGCTCATATCTGCACAAACAGCGCGTCTGTCATGCACCCAGGAGTAACCACCTACTTACAGCGTGCACACTTCCATATGGCCGGCTCATGTCAATGCGAGAGACTCGGTGCTGTGAGAGTTGAAATTAACTTATTTAGCTGCAATGGGACATTTACTGTCAGCCGACTCTGTGCAAGATCCCTCTTCTTTTCACTATCAACTTCTGGGATAACGATCGCTCTGGGTATGAATGAAGTTACGGTAGGGACAATTCTTAAATTGGCTATTAACATGCCAACATTGTAATGTGGGTTTGATTCCAAACCAAAATGAATGTATTAAAGGGGATGGCAGTAAATTATTTTGTCAATACCCAGGCAACTAGTGCTGCATAAAATGTTTTGCTTTCATTTTTTATTACAGTGACTTAAAATAACCTAAGTATTTTAATACATCGAGTCAAAAACTAGAGATTTTATGTAAAAAAAAAAAAGTAAAAATAAAACACAGCATGTATTATTATGCACTTGATTTCTCTGCTGTGTGGAGAAAGCAGTAAGCATTGAGAATGTTAAACATTATGCAAAATATACTTTAAAATATTTGTTTTAAAAATACTGTACCTAGTCGGTCTTTTATGCATTACTTTGTTAACCTTTTTTTCTATGCAAAAGTCTTTACATATCACTAATTAAACGAAGTCCTTTTTGACTGCGTTTTATGGATGATTTGTTGCAGATTTTGTTTGCTCTTCAGGAATACTCGTGAACTGTATTGCTCGAAACGTGTCTGTCAGCTGCTCCCCCCTCTCCTGCTCCTCTCTCATTCAGAAAGCCCATCTCTTACGGGATGTTTTGAAATAGGCAGAAAAACAAACAAGCAGTCAGTCAGTAAAACAGCATCGATTTTTAGGCTTGTAAACTGGTTCTGCACTGGTCGGGCACTTAATGAAACGGACACATCTGTCCATCCTGGAGAGCTCCTCAAAGCATTGGGGTCTCTAGATCCAGCTTTCATTCAGATCCTCACTAAAGGCCTGTGTTCAGAAGGGGAAAATGTTAACACAATGACATCCTTTATCATCTAGATGAGAGAGGGCAGTTTTTACCCCCTGTCCAGGTCTTCTAATTTACCAGTTCTCCCTGAGACAAGAGTTTTTGTTTCATTTTAGGTCTGCAAAGAACATCAGTAGAAGGTGTGTAAAGCTCTGGCCATAAGGATAAGCACTACTCAAAGGTGTATTACACCCACACAACAGGTGACAAGACTGAGGCGCAGAAATGGAGTGACAACCCTACAGCCTGCCAGAGACAGCATCTGTTGCCAAAATGCAGCCTCAGCCTCGCCCCCATCATCCCTGTCTCCCAAATATTAAACATGTAGCTGATCCCCGCCTGCATAAACTGGTCTCCAGCGCTTGGGCAAGGAGGAGCTTATATTTGCCTGCCCCGTGAAGAAAACAGACAAAAGATGGGGAGGAAGGGGTCTCTACCCCAGTGCCATAAATCACGCCTGATGAAAACTTACATGAAGTTTTGTTGTTTCTGGGGGAATTTTACATTTTTTGTTTGGGGACATAAATGCTGTGTGGCTCTACTGGCATGTCGAGCAGCATCCAGTTGAGTTATTCTTTTTCTCTATGAGCAGCTTCAAAAAGAAAGATCACATTAATGAACTGGCAAGTAGATAAAAAGTGGGCTTTATTTACATGAAAAAGGGCAGATTGCAACCCTACTTGACTTTAAGCTGTTAACTATTAACCTGCTCTCTAAGAGCCTGGTAGGAGGTCTCCCCTGCTTCATACCACAGAAAAATTGGGCAGCCACTAACTTGGTTCCAGCTAAGAGCTGCAATCTATTTGGTGTGCCCCAAATCATTACAATTTGTTGCCCCAATCACAGGTGGATTTGTGCAGCCTTTTTATCTGGGGTTATCCTGTTCTCACTCCATTTATCCAGGCCAAGTTCTTGTACACTGAGTTGCTGATGTCCCCTTTTTTTTTTTTTTTAATCTGATTCATCCAAAAGGACCAGCACTAGGCAACGCAGGAGCTCAGCCTTCACGCCCATTTAGTTCTGAGCCCCTGTTGGGGATGTCACTCCTGTAATGGTGGATGAAGATTTCCCAAGTGAGAAATCAGTGGAGAAAAAGCATATTATACACGTGCTCTTGGAAAGACACCAGAGGGTAATAGCTTTGGATGATTGGGGCTGTAGCTGTTCTAACAGGTCAGAGCTGAAGGACTCCATGTGAGTGTTAAAACAGAGCAAGGGAAAGCTGGTCACTTGGCATACATATAAGTGAGCTCTAAAAGGTACAATATGAGGTTGTGCACACATGCTTACTTCAGCCCTTTTCTATCTTTATTCCGTGTTCAGTTGAAGAATGGACCTGGAGAAGGAGGAAGAGAACCTGTAATTTATATAATATAAGGCTAGGTCACAGCACATGGCACAAGAAAGCCAATGAGACTGCTTACTCCACATTATATCTGGCTTTGACTAAATTTTCCATGTGTGGGTTTGCAACCTTAAATTTCAGTTATCAAGAGGTTCAAAGGAGGTTATGCAATTTCCTGGGATGTTTTTCTTAAGAGGAAAAAGCTAAAAAACAATTCTGTCACTCAGCATTAGGAGCCTGGAAACCTTAGCCCTCAGCACCACAAATAAAAGGCACTTTGGGTGCCATAGCGCTGGGGCTCACTATGTCACATGGCACCAGGAGAAAATTATTACCCTGGAGAGGAGATGCTGCCTGCTGTCCCTCTGCTCCAATTGCAAGTGGAGGAAAACCTGCATTAGGTGTTGCCACAGAAGAAAAACTGGCTGCTGTGGCTGAGGGCCGAGCATGTGTCTTCAGAGCAGAATAATCATATCCTGGCTGTGACTACATCTGCCCGAGCAGCAGCCAAGGGTCGTGCTGCTGCCTCCTTGGTGGCATCCTTCAAAATGCTCGTTCGCAGCTGCTCTGAAAAATGGGCCCTCCCTCGGTCAGGCTGTCATGAGGTCAGTAAAGGGCATTGACCAAAGCTCAGGACATACTGGCAAATTCTTAAAGCTACTGTAAATGAGAAATTTCTTCCTCATAACAGCAAAAGGTCAAGAGCATCTTTTCATCAGGAGATACTACATCAGAAATTACTACTGAAGTTTAAAGCAGACAGTTACCAACCAGCTCTGTAGTCACCAGTGTCCTCAGTCATCCAGTTCTGTAGGCACAGATAGCCTGAGATTACACAAATGAGGATGTAAATTACAGGTAACTTACTGTAATAGTTACAGGTACTTTGTCCAACTTCAAGAAAAGGGTTTTCATTCTGCACACTGGAAGCCACGGGTCTCCCTCGTGTCCCATCACCTCCGGCAGCCCCAGGCAGATGCCTGGGAAGCCCCTGGCTGCTCGAGCAGCACTAATTGCATATGCCAGGCAACCAGTTTCTCCTTTTGTATCTTGCATCACCTGTGAAGAGATAGGATTTGAATCTTAACAGTATTTTCAAATGCAATCTATTTTTTTTCCAAAGATTCAGCTGCCTTGTTGCCTACTGAAGATATAACAGCTTATCAAAACCATTAGATGATAACGTGAGGTTGCTGATCTTGTAGAAGTAAGATCAGTCAACGCCTGCAATGAGCTCATTCAGCGCAAACTTCTGAACTTCTCCTAGTGCTCTGGCTGCAGCGGTGGCGCTGATTACAAGGTGATCTCAACACGATTTCTTTTAAAGGGATGTTTTTCTGCATTCATGCTGGCAGTGCAATGCTGGGCAACACAAGGTAGTGTGGAACCCTAGAAGATCAAAATCAGAAGGAAAAGAAAATGAATGTGGGAAATAAAAGGAAATGTGCCTGCTTAAATGAGTTTGAAGCTCTGGAGAGGCGGGCTCTTTTTTTTACAGCTACAGCTGCCAATACTGAATTTAAGCAACACTAAATGCTTTAGACTGTGCTTATCTGAACAGTGCTGATACCTATTCTACAGGAAAGTCCTTTTGGGCTGTTTCATTCTGCTTTCCACATAGTCCATATTCAGCATTTCTCTCTTCTACAAAGGAAAGTCTCCAGGACAGAAAAAATACCTTGATGCAACACTGAAATTGTGGTTGCGATCATCAGCGGTTTGGAAATTTCTAACCCTGCCCACGTCTTCATACAAATTACACTACAAGACCTCCTTCTATTAAATCAGCACCCTGCTCCAGGAAGCAGTAAGTCACTGGTAAGTGTAAAGAAAAGTGTTTTACCTGCAAAGAATACCCATAAATAGCATTCTGTATTACTGTGTGGTATGTGAAAATCTAATAAATGACTACAAGGCAATCCATAAACCTCAGGAGGCAGGGTTACAATTACTGAACACCCTACGCTTTTTTCTTTTTTCTCAGTTTTGATTTAACTCTGAATACTGTTTTCTTTCTCTCTCTCTCTTTTTTTTCTTTTTTTTTTTTTTTTTTTAATATACTGGAGAGCCAAGTAATTTTATTTTGCTTTAGGAGAAGGACTCTCCCTCAGGGATTTTAAAACAAAGAGTTATGCATTCAAGGTATGCTTTTGCAACTGGCTTAACAAGATGACATCTATTGTGTGCGGATAGTTCAAATAGTTTTTAATGACACTTCCCAGCACAACACTTGGGTTTAATATACAAGCCTTAAAATAAAACAACATCGTTCCTCTCCTCACACTATCTCCCTCTTTTGGAGGTATTTTGGTGAGGGAGGAGGGAGTGTATTTTGTTTGGGTTTGCTTGGTTTTGTTGTTCTGCAGAGGCACCATGCAGAGCAGCAGCAGCCAGGCCAGCGGCTCTTCGTCTGCACAGGGAGCATCGCTTTCAGCTGGGCAAAGCAAAATCCTTTTCTCTCCTTCTCACCCTCCCCTGACTCCTTTCTGGGCAGCCGTCCCACAGGATAGCCCCCTCCCTTCCCTCCCAACAAAAAGGAAAGGCAAATGGGGTGAAACAGCAGTAAAATGGCCCTGCCAACCAGCCTTCTAACGAATAGCTGGAGGCAAGCGCCTTCAGCACAGCGGCAGCTTCACGGGGCTGCCCCAGGTCTCTACTCATTTTTACTCCGCTGATCTCAAAGGCTGGAGTGTGTGCTTTTTATTAATTACCTCGATACTCAGCTGTGATCTGCCATCCTCAGTGCCTGCCTCCTTGCCTCCCCGTGTTATGAGGAGTCTGACACCTGCTCAGCTGTGATTTTCCCCCTTCAGCTCATTGCCCCGTGCAGTTAGCAGATAAAACTGCTTGAAACAGGACTCTGAAAATGCTCTAAACTGGAATCTGAAAATGAAATAAATACACACATTTCTGCCAAATGATACCGCTGAAAAATGACCTTTATGTGCTGCCCTGTCCTCCTCCAAGGCCCGCTAAACCCACAAGAAAGATTCCCATTAGTAAATCACTATTGGATCATTAAACCTTTTTAAGGCACTATGTGCTTTACCGAGAGAATGAGGATTACGACACAGCCGTGCCTGCTGCCCACTGACAATCATGGGAACCGACCTCAGTAATAAATCCATGAATTATCTGGCTCACTTTGACCGGTTCTCACGCCAGAGCAGCTCCTTTGATGTGACCGTCAAAATCCAAGGATGCCCAATAGCGGTAGCCACCAACGAAACAATGGAGAAGTAATAATTCAATATAAATATGTAAAACCTGGTTCCCCATATGCCCAGCTTTTGCAGTGGGGTATTTCTGTGCCTGTGGTTGCAATGGGAGGGAAAAAAAAAAAAAAAAAGAAAAAAAAAAAAGAGAACGAGAAATAAATTCCCCCCCCCCCTTTTTTCTGTATATAACCCTTTAAAGGAAGAAAAGCTGGGTGTTTCACAGAGACAACTTCAGCTACCACAGATGTGCATGACTTTTTTAGCTGAGGGGGGCCCCTGATGCTTTTCAAAAGCAGTCTGATATTCAGAACCAATATGCACTTAAGGACTGATCCTGCAGAGGAAATTAGGACGTAAGTAGCCCCACTCAGAGGAACTATTCCACTTCAACGGGACTATTCATATAAATAAAGTTAGTTGTGCTTTTAAGCCCTTGCAGGACCAAAACTTTAGGGGATGCATTCTCATTTGTCTAATTTGCAAAAATATTTAGGTTCCAAGCTCCTTTTGAATGTTTAAACATGTCAGAAATGCAACTGTTTGTCTGCTTCCTGGCTGCCCTGCGGTACAGTAGGGATAATGTTATTTAGTTTCTTGTCCTTGATCTTGTCAAATTAGATGTCAGACTCCAGCGAAGAGATTTCCTTCAAACCCATGTTCATAGTGTCAGCACCCCTAACTGGAGTTTCTGGCCCTCACTGCAAGCCTCCTGTTAACAGAAGACCATAGCTGTCCTAGAGCCAAGCTGCTTGTGAGGGAGGCAAATTTCTGATGATACAAGGGATAACATGGAAGAAAAATCTCCTTGAAATCACAAGACCAGAAGAGAAGCAGAATTTATTAAAAATTTTTAACCATTGATTTATTATTATTATTTTTCAGTCTTAAAGCAAGATCAGCAAACTGTGTTAGGCTGTAGGTGCTAAGGAAGTTAAGATACCTGGTTTTCAAAAGTGCAGACTACCCACACCTGCATGCAGCCACCAAGAAAACAGCCAGTGTGCACAGCTGGAGCCAGCAGCAGCTCCATCCCTGCTTTGCTCTTCAAAACACGACCTTGGGCAGGTCACGGTGGGGTGCCCATGCATGAGCCCTTCCAAGCTGGGGTTTGCATGCATGCAGGCACTCTGCGACCTCACAGCAGGTGGAGGACTGACGGTGGTATGAGCTTGTTATCAGCACACATGCTTCACACTCAGCCTCAGCCTGCTTCCTTACCAGGAGATGCACGTGGTATGTCTGGGGGCATGGAAACCACCTGGCAGGATGCAGCAGGATGCTCCACTTCCATTGAGCCAAGACCCTTGTCCAAACAAACTGGGAGCTGGGACTTTCTGCCCAGCTTGGGGCAGAGGACGATCAAATGGAAGATTATGCAAAACTTCACCCTGCTCTAATTTGCCAGGCAGTCTCTTCTCTGAACAGAAGGAAACTCATCCCCATTTCTTTCATTTATTTTGCCAGACCACTTGTGCAAAACCGCAGCTTATGCAGTACAACTCACACAGTTTCTGCAACGCGGAGTTGTCGTCTCTGACAAAAAATCCCTTGCACAGGACGTGGGGCCAGCCTGGGCGTTCGGCCTCTCGGTGGCGGAGCTGCAGAAGGCTCCCTGCCGTGGCCACGCTCCGCCAGCCCTGCCGGCCTTGCCTGGGTCACTGCTATCCCCTGTCCCACGCAGCAGGCAGCAGCTCAGGGCAGAGCATGTGTTGCAATATCAATTTATAGCCTGTTATTATTTTCCAGCTTTCGGGGGAAGCTGGCACCTCCCAGCTATGTTTTCCTGCCAGCTAGACAAAGATTAGGCTCAGCACAATACGTTGTCAATACAGTTTACTAAACTGTGATTAATCAAAAGACCACATGGGAAACAAAGCATGGAAAAGCAGAAGGTAATGATTGACTGTAGCCACAAGGCAGTCATAAAACAGGTCTAGAAAGCAGATTTTCAGTGAGCAACTGAAAAAGTTCAGGCATTTAAAAGGGTCAGAGCTTTCATAATTTCATGATCAGAGCACTTCTTAATAGGACATGGCAATTGCTCCTGTGAAAACACTTCTTGGAAAATGGCCCTTGGATAGCATTATCTAGAGCTGCCTGCGGTAATTAAATCTGCATTGGACTTTCATTAACATCACCTTAAATAAGACACCTTCTTTTGGATAAAACCATTTATTTTAAGTTATGATTCAGAGTAGGTTTTCCAACTGTAGTTCTGCAGTGACAATCATAGTAGTATTTGAAATGAGATTGCTGTGCTTTTTTAGTTAATCTTACTGACCAGGAAGTGTTACATATCAGATCTGTATCTAGGAGAGAGATTTACACTTGCAAGCCAGTAGTATATTACAGAAATTATATTGTGAGGGAAAAAAAAAAAAAAAAAAAAGTCTGGAAAAGAGGTTGTATGCCTGACAACATCTTTTGTGTTTTTCTTTTTTTCTCTTCCTTCCATCTCCAGCAGCTTATCTAATAAGCACTTTGCCTTGTTTGTGTCCGTTGACTGCCATGGTGACAACAGCACTTGTGTCACAGCACAGCCAGCTCCATGGTATCCTGGACTGGTGGATCAGTGCAAAAGGAACCGAACCAGACCCAGACCCTCCTCATCTCCCCAGGCAGCTGATCACGATGCTCACCGACCCAGGATGCAGAAATGCTGGTTCCCTCCTCTGCCTTGGCGCAGACTTTCTGCACACCCTTCTGTTCCAAATCTCCAGGTAGAAAGACGCGATGGAAAGAACCTGGAAGAGGACTGTGTTGCTTAGGATTTCACTTAATGACAGCTTCACCTGCACATGAAGTTGCTTTATCAGCAGATACAAAGCCTTCATTACCTCGCAGCTTACTACAATTGAATGGGTGTATCGTTAACTTACGAAATTGTTTGAAATCTGAACTGCAGCTGTGTTGGGAGGCTGGGTGGGAGACGTGGAAGACATGCGACTAGGGTGCCACCTCGTGGCATATTAAAAGGAGGTTTTTATCAATAAGCAGAGGATCGTTTCCCTTAAGAGCGCAGCGTGACGTTTTACTTCATAATTTATTTCCACACGAAAAAAAAAGGGGATAAGTTGCCACCTGAATGTCATGGGAACAGAATAAACCCAATAAGTATATGACCATGTATCCTTCAAACAAAAGTGCAATATGAGGACAAGTAGAAAACATGCCTTTAGAAAAAAACTGGGACCTTTCATTTTCTAAATAGTCAGTTGTGCAAAGTTATATGCTCAACACAGGCAAAATATTTAATGTAAGATTGAAAAAACTTAAGCTGAATTAATATAGTGCTATAACTTAAAATAGGTAGGCAAAAAGAAAAGTTAATGTCAGAGATAAAAGATCAAGTCTGGATCTGAAAACTCCTATTTTTCAAATTTTCTAATAAGATATAAAAACTAAGAGGTGAGAGTCTTAACTAGATACTCAACTGTTGGTTAAAATGATCTATACTTAAGGTATTGTTCTCCTTATCTTCCTTATTTCTACTGTCGTGTAGTGCCAGTGACCTTTGCTGCAAGATAGAAAGTAATTGTTCAAGCTTTTGAGGAAGAAAATAAGTGAAAGCTAAAACACTTGAGATCCAGTATCTCAGAATGTATCACAGTTGGGAGCAAATTCAGCTACACTTTGAGAATGTGACATTTCAAATAATAATAAAACAACAACAAAAACACATATTGATCTTGTATTTTGAAACACCAATTTGTTAGCCTCTGCTAGGTGCCAGGTTGCTCCTGTAATGTGTCTTTCATTGCACTGCCTGCCCTCTGCAAAAGAGTCCACTTTCTCTGGGAATTCTGCATTCCAGTGTCATGAACTACCTGTTATTTAGAAAAACAGCAACAAAGAACATAAGAAAGATTCTTCTTCCATCTCTTAAAACGAGTACCCCTCTCCTTCTCTCTATCATGTTAATCTGAAGCACATGAAACAGGGAGACAATCTTAAAACCCCCATAACTGTGTCAAAGAATATAAATAATTCAAGTGTGTAATAACGCAAGTATCAAAGAATATCAATAATCCAAGTGTGTAATAATGCAAGTGCAATTTAAGACAGATCAGACAGAAGCTTTATGAACTACGACCATAGTGAGATCACACCCGGGCAGCATCTCCCCTCTCTACTCCCCTATTCTCTACTCAGGGATTACATAGATCTGATCTCTGTTCTTCTTCAGGGAAAAAAAAAAAAAAAAAAAAAAAAAAAAAAACAGAAAGAAAATAAAAGATGATGAAAAACAACTGTTCCAATGTTAGCAAGGCCAAGCACTCATCCCTAGGAGTAGTTATGACGGGATGAAGCAGTGAAGATGTGGTGGTGTGGCATACGGCGAGACAGCTCTTGGAGGAAGGAGCCTGTTGGAGTGGCACAGCCAGTGCTAGCTCATCTTAGAAGTGGGGCCTGGAAATGATCACAGGCTTCCAGCCCTCAGCTGAAAGGAATATTCTCTTAGTTAGGGCAAACATCTTGGCCAGACCTCTCAAATCTTAAAAATTTATGATTTTACCACCACAACAGTTTGGCCCGTGATGGGGATGAACACTTATCTTGGAGTCTTTTCAATTCAAACCCAAAGCATTAGGAAACCAGAAAGAGGACTGGTTTCCACTTGTTGCAAGGTGGATGTTCATCCTCTGACGTTCAGTGGCAAGTTTCAGGTCTGGCACTGGACTGAAAAGGCTTTGGAAAAGTTATGTTTCCATTTATAGTAAAACACTGGAAACTGTACTCTTTCTTTGTCTGCAAGAGCTATTTTGGTGATTTTTTCCAAGTGTCTAAAATCTTGCATATGATTAACCTTTCTCAAATTACTTTAAAGCAGGGCTCACGCTGCTAAGAGCATTCAAACATACCACTACAAAAACTGAGGTAAAAGCAAATGAATGTTTTTTTGTAATTACTCTGTAAAACCATGCCTATACCTTTTCTGGAAGATAGTCATTACCTGAAATTCACTTTACCTGCTTCTAAAGTGGCCTATAATTTTCTGAAACAGAAAACAGCAACTTCTTCCACCAACTTGGTAACACATTTCACTGAGACCAAAGAGGGAGAAGACTAGGAGCTCCCACATGGATATCTCAGAGCAATTCAAGTAAACTGTTATTTATAGAGGAAAGTCCAAGATGAAATAATAAAACTGAGGCCTCAGGAGACCCACTGAGACTGTGAAAGACCCTTGATGAGGTGCTCACAGAGCATGCTCTTAACAGCCTCCAGTCATGGGGATGATGTAATTCCTTAGTTTATATCCTTCAGTCCCAGTGCTTAACTATTGATGAATGTGTTGATGAATGGCTGAGGTTGGAAGGGCCCTCTGGAGGCCGTCTTGTCCAACCCCCTGCAAAGAAGGGGCACCCAGAGCAGGGTGCCCAGGACCATGTCCAGGCAGCTTTTGAAGATTGCCAAGGAGGGTGGCTCCACAGCCTCTCTGGGCAACCCACGCCAGTGTTCCATCACCCACAAACAGTGCTCCATCACCTACACTATTATTAGACAGCTTTTCTTAATATCAAGAGGGTGAGGATAGCCCTTTTGACTGTTTGCTTTCTTCCTTAAAGCAAAGGAGAGCCCATAACATTGCACCTCCTTGGAGCTCCTCTGTCATTAAAAATAGAGTGGAAGAGCTCAATGTTTCTCATGAGGTGCTACCATCCGGACTGGAGGGTGGCCCAGCCTGCAGCACTCCTCCAGGACACCTGGGCAAAGGCAGCCAAAGCCATTATTTCCAGGAGTGCCTTCACATCAGAGCAAAGTCCTGCAGCATACAGCATGGGCTGCCAACACAGAGGAGTTATCTGGGTGATGCGAGGCCTGAGGCATGCTCCTGGCAGTGGGGAGGATCCTGCCAGGCGTGCTAGCCTCTGCTCTGCAGCCCAAGATAACATTTCATGTCTTACCTGCGACAGGCACTGCCCCAACACAACCAAAGAGGTCCTGCCCCTTTTTTACCCTGCATGCCTGTTCTTCAGGCATGAGGCAGCAGGGAGAGGCATGGCCAGCAGAGGAGCAGGGGACAAAGCTCCTCCAAAACACAAGGCCTGTGCACAATGGCAATAGCCATGGGGTCAGCGCCCCATGTTTCAGTTGCCACAGCCCATGATGGCACCAAGTGACCACTCACCTGTGTGGGTGCAGGAGCACCCTTAGGTGCCAGAGCAGGCAAAAATAAAGGAAAATACTGTATTTGTACGTGCTGGCCGCCAGCACTGCCCATTGGGTACTAGAAACTCTGCATGTGGGAATATCGTATAGTATTGCAGAGACTTTTTTGTGAACGCAGGACTAGATGTTCCTTGAACTGTGAAAGCAAAAATAAAGGTATACGGAGAACTTTAAGAATTAATAACATGACTTTGAAAAACATCTCTTCCCTGACCGGGAATCGAACCCGGGCCGCGGCGGTGAGAGCGCCGAATCCTAACCACTAGACCACCAGGGAGCTCTGCAAGCCGGTTTCTACTTCTTTACTAAGACCTTACTCACAAGACTACGCCTGCCTTACTAAGATCTCCCCTGTTCCCCCCCTTCTGGACCGTACCAAGTCCCGGCGGCCGCTGTGCACAACGCAGGGATGTTCCACTGCACCCCGCGGGAGGGGGTGCGGGGAGGGCGCTCGGCGGGGCGGGGCGGGATGGCGGCGGCCCCAGGGCGCTGTGGGGGGGCCCCGTTCCCCCCCCCTCCCGGCAGCGTTTGAGGGAGGAGGGAACGGTGGGCAGGGCCTCCTCCTCCTCCTCCTCTTCCTTCTCCTCTTCTTCCTTCTCTTCTTCCTCCTCTGTCTAGGGGAACACGTTACAAGAGTATTTGTTAAAAATATGTTTAACAATAAAAATAAAAAGGCTTCAGCATACCTTGTACAAAGTGTATCACTGTTCGTGTTTCCTTACTTCGTGTTGCCTACTCGTGCCCCTCCCAGAAAGACGAGGGAAGGCATCATCAGCAGAGTGCCCTGGGCCTCAGATCTGGACCCGAGGTGGGGGAGAAAGGAGATGTGCTGTCCTCTGTGCTATTTCAGGACACCCCGATGTGATATATAAGAACGGGTGACTCCTCTGGTTTTGGTAATATTTCCATGAGATGAGTGAAAACTCGGCCATAGATGCAGACTGCATCTGCTTCTCCCCCAGAAGTGGTGATTTCATAAGCAACGCAGAGCTGTAAGCTATAATAACAAAGTAGTTTCCTCTACGCAAACCGTGTCCATAATACGAGAGGGTTTGCTCTGTACGAGCAAATTGCTAGTTCTCAAACCCTCTGCCTCTGAAATTCATTATACTAGAAACCTTTCCCACATTAAGAGAGATAAGCTTCAGACTTTACGCTTGTGGATTCTGCAAATATGCCTTAGCTTATCTCTAACAGCCTCAGAGTCAGAAAGCAAACGTGGAGGACTCCCGCGTCCTTGGGGTGTGCTCAGGGGCTTGGGGTGTTTGGTTTCTGCCTTACCAAGTCCCAGCAGAGTCGATGGTTCGTTTCAGCCCAAACCAAACCTCTCTCAATTAGCAGGCTTGAACACAGTGTGCATTTGGATTGAGATGGAGCTTGCTTTTGTCCAAACTGATTGATTTTAGTATGCAATGTTGTAAGTAACTTATAAAACTGTAACGGTAGGATTAGGCCCCGTTGGACAGAGTCAGTTACCTTACACACTGCAAGAACCGCAGTTCACGTGCGTATGTTGATAGCAGCTTCTTTGGTAAGACCAAGGCATTTTCATCCTTGAGGGGACAATGCCGAGGAGTGCTGGAGGCAGAGACCGAGGTGCCACTGTGGCCTGAAATATATACAGAGACGTGGCAAGGTGATAAAGTCCCTGGTCCCAGCAGGTCACCAGTGCCCCTTGTTGAAGAGAAAGACCATGTGGGACCTGGTTTCACGCCAGTGTGAGCCAAGGGTAAATGTGCCATTGTAAACACAGTGAGTATTTTGATCCCAGAGCCTGCCAGGAACACCAACTAAATATTAAGGTAGTTCTGAACCACAGGAACTGAGCTGGTTTGAATGCATTTGTGTGCTTAACCAGCTCCATGGTGTCTGTTAGCAGCACAGTCTCCTCCACCATGAGCACTTACCTTCACCCCAAAAGAGGCTTTTGGAGGGGTATGGGATTCAGAGCTACAGAGTGGCTATGACACTAACAGCACTCAGGGCAGACACTTTAAAACTAGGGTAGGTCCACATGAATGTGCAATAACATGATGAAATTTATATTTACCAGTGAAAGAACCCTTGATTGCAGCTGTAACATTACTGAAAACTCGAATGTACGTACAAGAGAAGCTTCACCGAAATAAGAAGTCTTTTCCAGGGTGTGAACCCAGGCTGTGGTGGTGAGGGGACAGACCCCATGACCACCAGGAAAATAACACGGAGAGTCACAGGGTACGTGGTTATTTTTAGAAAAAGCTTTCTTTTCCGTACAAGTCATGTGCACTGACAAAAGATTGTGCCTCTCCTCTGGCTCCCTACATGCGATAGAGAAACCCATCGGTGAAGCTGTCAGCGATTCAGCCTCCTGCCCGCGCAGCAGCAGCCGCTGCCTGTGCCTGCGTCCCTGTGATGCCAGCTGGAGAAGAATGATCGTCCTGAGAGCCCCAGGGGAGGGATGTCAGAGACCGATGCTCCTTGTCACCTAACACGACGGGATGGCTGTGTGTCTGTAATGCGAAGTGAGTAGCACTGTGGCAGAGGCGCCGTACCCCAGCCTTCAGAGTTGGGTATTTAAAGATGAAAAATCAGAGCCCTTACTGTACCTGCAAGCGGTAAAGCAGCATGCGATTAATTTGTCTGTTCCATATGAATATATTACGCATTGTTATTGCTCTAATTTGCCTTGTTAATTGACGCATGACAGCAGGCTTACTAGGTAAAAAATGAGTAAGAATGACATCAAAGTAATGTGTTAATTTACCAAAAGTCTTTTATTTGCATATGCTTCTGCTATACAATGGTAAGTACAAATTGTCTTTAGTACCTGGGGTACCCACTTCAGTAGCAGGGAAAATCCTTGATGTGCACAGGCACTGTAAACATTATTTATAATTATGTGTAATGTGTGTGTTTATCACTCCTCTCTTTCCCCAGCTGTATATTTGATCTGGAAAGTCTTGGCATCAGTTTTTCTTCTTTAAGTTATCCTGGCTTCAAATGTGCAGTTTTAGGGAGATGGAGAGGAGAGTGAAGGAAAAATGCTGTACTGTCTTTTGCTATTTTATGCTTAATTCTATGTATGTTCAGAATGGTTACCTAACTGATAGATCATAAACATATTCTGGGGGAAAAAAATGCCATTGTAGTTTGGGTTTCTTATAGCTATTTTCATCATAATATTTTTTTATGGAATGAATCTAAGGAGAATCTTGAAAGAAGTTTTACAAATTTTACATCAATTCTGATATTCCTAGTTCCAAGATCATTTTAGAAGCTCTAAGGTGACTTGCTCTATCTTCTTGCAGTTTAATTTCAACAGAGGTAGGGGGCAGTATGTGAGAATTTGCAGTGTCATGTCTTAATACTGTGTGGACTAGTTATTTACTATTTACAGAAAACATTTTAAAGACTGAAGAAAAATAGAGAAGTAACTCACCAACAATATTTTTCTAAATATTTTTTCAAGTTCTCCTTCTGCCTCCCTTGATGTTCCATTCTTCCCCTGACACCGTTCTTGATCCAGGGAGATCTGTGTCAGCTTTTCCTCGTAGCCTGTGTTATAATGTATGTGATCCTGGGGTCTGGGATCAGGTATGGCAGTGGGGTGCTTCATCAAGTGTTCTCACTGAGCTCAACAAATTACCTTAGCTGAAACAAATAAGACTTTTATTATCTCTTCGTGTATGTGAACAAATCATTTTTCTTTCTCAGTCTCTTCTGGGGAACATTTTGGAATCATCTGCTGGTTTGCTCTACTAGACAGTAGAAACTGGTGAACAGTATCAGTTACTTGGGGAGAACTTCTCACAGATTTTCAAGCTCTGGTCTTTCTCTGTTTCACTTCTGTGAAAGTCGTAAAAAAAAAAACAACACCCCTGTATGTTAAATTGTTTTAAATCTAGGCAATTGGTTCAAAACTACAGGGTTAGCTGGGGAGACTTGCAAAATTCCTCTTTGCATCAACTGAAACCAAGCTAAATATAGCAAGTTGTTGTTACGGAAGTCGGCCCCCAGTGCATGGTAGTATTAAGCAGAACCTCAATTAGGCGTAAAAGTTTTCCTGTATGAAACCAATTTTGTGACTATTTCATAGTGAAAAATCATAAGAATTATCAGGAAAGACCAGGATTAATGGGAACAGAAAACATCCATCTACATTTATTTTTATACCTTTTCAAAACAGAGCTGTTCATGGTATTCAGGCTCATCGGCGTAATTCTTTACTGCAGGTTATCTTCCTTAAACAAATGAGCTAACAGATGCAGATGTTTAAAAAAAGAGGACATGAACCATGCATGAGCAATTGCTTCTTTTTTCTGATACTGGCTAAGCTGATCTGAGTGCAGGCCACAAACTTACTGTTAGTATCTGTGGTGTTTTTATTCTCTGCAGTGTGTGCAGTTCTATTGATATACGCTGCTGTGGGTATTCAGTGGGAGATCGAAATCCATTCAGATATTGTACTGAAATATCCCATGTCTATTCTGTCTTCCACGTGTTATTATGCATGTGAGTTTGTGTAAGAAAGCTTTTCCTGGGGTAAAAATTCTCAATTTGGAAGTGATTAAAAAGCAAACTTGCATTTTCATCGCCTTCAGAGTAGCGCAATCAGCGATAAAACAAATTTGTCTGATCCTGAAATGAATGAGCAACCCGAATTTAAGGTTTTCTTGGGGTAAGGATATTCTAAACTTTAATATCACAAAGACCATGAATTAAGCAATATTAGATAATTTTTATTCAAAGTAATTGCCACAGGGACATATTACCATGGGAGAGAGCAACTCATTCAGACTGTCTTCTATCATCTGTGCTGTACAGAGATCAAAACTAAATTTTGTTCCAAAGGTGATGTGTATTTGTATCTCTACCTATATCTATGTATCATGTTCATCATTGTAACAGGTAGTCAGACACTACCGCTTACTTCCAGACTCAGTAAAATTAAATGGTGTGTTAGATCCAGTCACGCAGTTTCTTCCAACGACACACACTTTCTGCATTGAACCCCAGGCGATATCCCACAGTGCTGTAACCAGAACTTGTGACATGCTTCTGTTCCAGCCTCAGCATGCTCATTCTGCTGCTGTGACAGGAGCTTGAGTGATTTCTTCTGAATACCTGTAGCTGAAATATACATTTAAAATGCTTGGGGCAATGTAAATACTGAAAAGAAATGTGTAGTTACTTTGTCTGCTGTATGGAATCTTAGCATCACTCTCAGAGTCTCCTACACAAGACAATACAGGTGATGTGCTTTGAATGACGATGGACAGGACAGAGACAACTTTTCCTGCAGCTAAAATAAGGTGTTAGTCACTGTCATTGTCATTTAAGTTCAGCTAGGAGATTAAGTAGGCTTTCCCCAACTTTGATGCTTAGGGCTGCGTATCTGCTATTGCTATATTCAGCAAACGCAAAAGAAGTCAGGTAAGTGGTACTATTTTAGGCCTGCAGTTTTATTTCTCTTTTTCTCTCTTTTTTTTTTTTTCTCCCAAATTTTGTTATCTACACAGTACCTGAGGGGCACCTGGGAGCACAGGCCCATTCTCCTATGTTGTGTTAGAGAGCACTTTGTGTTCTTAGCTGATGTAACTTTGGGATTGGCCATCTTTTGCCTGGGTAATAATGCAGGTATAAGATGTAGTAAGTTTAAGACATATCCTCTAAGGCGGAGACTGTGTGTTAAAGAAAATCTGTGTCTTGCAAAATGTTTCAGGGAAAAGAAAAAACACAACAGGTACAAACTTCAATTTTAGCTGAAAATACAGCAGCAAAGTTAGTATTTTTGACCCAGCATTGACACTGAGCAGTAGAAAGCCTATGCTATGAGTAGGGTGGTGGTAGTGGGGGGAGATGGCTGCGTTTCCGTTTCAGTGTTGCATTCACACCTGGAATCAACACACATGGTTTTGACAGGGGTCTTTAAACAAGTTAGATTAAAAATAGGCCTGTGACAAATCCCTCTCTTATATATCCAACAAGTTCTAGTATTAACACCATAACTAATAAGGACAATGATCTTTCAGATGGGTGCACAGCACAGCAGTTGTTTTCCAGACCCGTGCCCAGCGCTTGCAGTTTTATTGTTGCATGCCTTTTTATTGTCTGTACGCACATGTATACCATCAGGGCTGCTTTACATGTTGACGATTGCCTGTCTGGTAGAATTTGGGATTTACCCGTGCTGTAACACTCAGGGCCCTTCCCTGGGCTTCCCAGCCCTTCAGGCTGCTTCCTGACGGAGGGAAGGGAAGGGCCGGGCCGGGCCGAGCCGAGCCGCGCCGCCATGCCGCCGCCCTGCAGGTGCTGGGGGCGGCCGGAGGAGGAGACACGGGGCGGGCAGGGCCGGGCCGGGCCGGGCGGAGCGGAGCGGAGCGGAGGGGAGGGGAGGGCCGGGCCGGGCAGGGAGCCGGGCCTGCGGCGTGCCCCTGCCGCCAGCCGCGCTGCGAGCCCCGCGCGCCTTGCTGGAAGGTTCCGCGCTCGCCCTCGGTCCCCTCCCGGCCCGGCCGCGGGGCTGCGGGGGGCGGCGGGGGCCGGGGCATGGTGCGGGTGAGCGGGGTGCGGGGTGCTGCCGCCCCGGCCGGGTGATGCTCGGAGCGCCTGTGGGAGAGCCCCTGCAGCCCGTTGTGTCAGCAGGTATTTACGCGGGGTGGGTGCCGCGCCGTGCAGGTGCTGGTTTTTGGGGTGCGTGGGTGCGAGGCTGCGTGCGTGCGCCCGCAGGGTCTGAGAAACCGGTGGGGAAGGCAATAGGGAAAGCCAAGGAAACGCACGCGCCCCTACGGCTTCCGAATGAAAGCGACTTTATCGGGAGTAGCTGTCTGTAAGCCTAAGTCGTGGCTAAAATTATGCGTGTCTCGTGGGGTGTAGGCTGTGCTCCCTTTCATCCTTTTACCCGGGCGATGGCCGTAAATATAAACCAACGGCTGTGAGGATCTGAGCCCCTAAGTGGCTTGGGTCCTGTGGAGAGCTGCACTGAAGCTGGTGGGACTGCCTGCAGACGCAAAATGCTTCCTAATGGCTTTCCTTAGTTATTTATTTATTTTTTTTAAGTGAAGCAAAAGCTTGAGTTTGAAGGAAATTCTGTATTTCAGTTAAATTCAGTACTGTTGTTGTTGCATGTTATGCTATAAAAAGGCACGCTTCCAGAAAAGCCTGATTTATCCAAGTTGTAGAGTCAGGCCTGCGAGGCTCAGGCCTTGCCTTTGCCCAGTGGGCTGCTCTCTCGTGCTTCCACTGTATCCGCAGCCACGTCCTGGCTTTTATTTACCACATCTGCTGCCGAAATGATAAATGATTCCCTTTGGAGCTGAAGTGACTCAGGATTGATTGGACCGGTCCTTGTCCTCTTGGATAGGAGCACTGCTTCGTTGTTCTGTGTATCTGGGATTTTAGAAGGGAAGACTCAGGTTGGCTGGGGATTGCTTCTGTAAATATTTGCCTAGCTCAGGATCCTGGCTTCTCTTCAGTGGACGACTTGCAAATGTTTTACAGTATTAGGGAATACGTGTCTCTGCTCGATTAAATAAAGTTGAAATTGTTGGAAAGTAGTTTGTCTTGGAGAATAACGCTTCTTTAAAAAGGTTACGAATAAAGCTGTGAGCATCCTATAGATAGGTATGGCAGCTGCAGGGGCTCTGTGCAGTCACCAATCTGGGTGAGCGTGCCAAAGGCAGAAATTAGCGTAATCCTCTGGAGCACAATCTGATGCAAGGAACTGCTGCTCCAGGCAGCTGGAGATCTTTACAGAAGGCAGCTATGATTTAGGTGGAAGATGAAGGGTCTCGTTTGCCCTGTGTTTTCTAGGAGGCAGCGCAGGAAAGTTGGAATATAACCACCACCAGCAACAGAAGTGGTAAAACTCCTTATCCCGCACCTGGCTTGTGCCCTTCACATCGAGGGGCTGTTCAGCAGTCGGTTGTGTTACCTCGGCTCTGCAGGCTGAGTGAATCTGCTGTGGCTGTCCAAGGAGTGACAGAGGGGCAAATCTCTTCCTCCCCACAGTCAATAACCCAAACACGTCTGAGGCTTTACCGGCTCAGCTCTTATTTTGACGGAGCATCTGCCTGCTGGTACAACGCTAAGGGTGCCAGCCGACCTCTGAGCTCCTTGTTTCTTGCTCCCTGCTGTGTGGGAGCTCAGCCTCGGGGTCAGCTCTGTCGTGGAAGAGGAAAACACACAAATCCTGCTGCTGCTTCAGGGACTCCGTGTGGGTTAGTATTATTCTTCTTAAAAGAGGAAACAACTCTACAGCTGAGGAGTGAAGTCAACACTGAGAGAACTCACTTAGGAGATCCATTGACAAGGAAGAAAATATAAGGGTAGGAGAACCAAGTTTTCGGATTTTTCATGCTTTGAAATCTGACTTGTTTACTTATCCCCGAGTCATTTCTCCCTAGCCTGATTCATGAAACAATGAGGCAGTGACGAGGTTCACAGCAGACCAGAGGGATTATATTCCCACTACAAACACATTGTATCAGATTGATACATTAAACACATCTATGGGGGTATTTTTCCCCCTTGTCTTTGCAAACTCTTCTGATTGTGGGTGGAAAGCCATACTTCTTTGTTCTTGATCAAAGTACCAAGCAGGTGTAAGCAGCAGAGCTGCAGCCGAAAGATGCTGATGAGGAACTGTTTGTTCTGTTGCGAAGTCGGCAGCACTCTGCGGCGGTCCAGGGGCCCTTAGTTATGAATCTGCAATTTCTGTTCTTGACTGTAGGATGGTGTGCAGGCAGGCTTTGTAGGGTGTGCCAGGGCTTCGTGATGGGCCGCAGTACAGAAGCTGGCAGAAGGGTGCTGGGAAGGGTGAGTTACTTGAGCGGTGCTCTGCTCTCACACCTGTGCTGCTCCCAGTCTCTGACCAAGCTTTCAGAGCTCGTACCAGAGTTTCAGCTCAGTACCACATTGTGAGCTAGCAACGAGCTTATGCTCACTCACGACTTAAGCTAAGATTTCTTGACAAGTTTTTATCTTCTAGGAAGAATTTTGGCTTGGACTTTTGGACTTGGGCTTTTAATGGATGCAGTATACATCACAATCCTAACGAACCTTTCTGATCATCACTTATCTTGCTTTTAAAACATGTGCTGAGCTTTCAGTTGCATGCCTCAGACTCTGTGTCTTGTGTAGTCCTGTGACCTTGTCAGCTGGATGAAGCTGTTCCCAGCTTTCCGTTGTTCTGTTTCCTGTAGCACGTGTTGTGATTGAGCATCAGGCCTCCTGTTTGATAAGCTAAACGTAGTTCCTTCTGAGAACCAACCAAGTTCACAAGAACAGAAAGCATCAGAATATATCTCTATACAGGCAAGATCTGTGTTTACCTTCCTCTTTACAGGATCAAATTCGGATTATTTGTTTGATTCCCTCTCTATTTAGCAGGTTTTAAAAGCCTTTTATTAATAGGAATTATACATTTCTAGAAAGCAAGTTTTCTTACAGTAGTTTCACCTATTAGTGACTGATTTGGGGGATCTCCCTTCAGTGTTTCTGTAGATACCTGAGAGCAGTTTCCCCAAAATCTAAGACTTAGGGCAGACAAGGAGCTGTCCCAGTGCACCAGTTAGAGGAAATCACAGCTTTGTTTTACAGAAATTCACAGTGACAGCAACTACTACCTTGAACTCACATGTGTCTTAAGAAAAGGTAATTTATTCCCTGAGTCATTTTTCAAGTAATTTAACCTTTCTAACAGTGCTCCTTCTCTGCAACTACACTTGTCTGTTGTTTTTTCTCTCCTTTTTTTTCTGTTTTCTGTCCCACATGCCATCTGTCTGGTTTTCTGTTTTGTTTTCTTTGTAACACCACAAATAGAAAAGAAATATGCATGTTTGTGAACCATCACTTTTGCGGGGAAGAGGTGTGGATGGCCTCCTGCCAGCTCAGGTGATTCTGTGATTTCAGAAACTAGTTGGGATCTGCCTGGATTGTGGCTTGTATGGGATGTTACATGGGATGATTCAGTATCAGCAGCTCAGCAGTGCTTGCATGTTGTGTCAGCTGTCAGTGTGCAAAATGTAAGTTAAAGAACATAATAGGTAGTATTAGTGTATTGTAATTGAGAGTCTCTTGGTCAAGTAATGCCCCAATTTGATGGCAGGGGCTTTATTTTACCATCAGCTTAAAAAGTGGCATTTCTATAATGCTTTTCAGTAGCTGTAGCGATTCCAAATAAATTCAGAGTTATTCTGGTAAAGCTGAGTGTGATACTGCATGCAGGTTTTGGTAGCTGCACCAAACACGGTGAAGCTTGGTAGGCTGGAAAATGGCTTGAGTTTCTCTTGATAGTTCCTCACGATAGTTTGTATGTTATTTAGAATATATTTATATTCTAAAATATATTCTAAAAGTTATAAATATAACTTTTCTTGTAATCTACAAGCAATGTTTGACTTTCCATACTCCCTTTTTTTCCGTCCTGGTTTCTTACCAAGCCTTTTGTTTTTTTGGTTTGGTGAAGCTGCTGAAGACTGATGGCTAAAGGTAGCAGCTCTGATAACGCATGCCATAAAATCCAGCCAGTCCCATCTGTCCCAGCTCGTAGGGCTTCCAGCCTGCAGGAGTTGTCCAGTAGGCGTGTGGTGCGAGTGGTGACATCCTGGTGACAGTGGGTGGCAAACAAGTGGACAAATCTTGGACTTCTACTTTGTTATGGGGCAGCGTGTCCTGTGTGCTGAAGCACATCCAGGTGCGTGGTGAAAGATTGACTTTGCCTGCAGTAAGCCAGTCACTTGTGCAGATACGGGTCGAATGTTTAACAACTGTGTGACAGCTGATGGGCACAGGAGGCCCCCGTGCTGCCCAAGTACCAGGGGTCAAGTAGCACGCAGCCCGAGCAGTCATCTGAGAGGCTAAGAGATGAGCTGTGAGTTGCAAAGGAACTACAAGGGTGGCTTTCTCTGTTCTCCAGCCCTTGTGCTTAGGGATCAGCTGAGGAAATTCTGTTTGATTTACCATTATTTTTTTTTTTAAGGATATGATGCTGAGCTCTGTTGGGTAGGCATAGCTTCTTATTGCTAGGGGTGAATAAATGGTGAGAGGGGGCTGCCATCATTATATCATTGTGCAGGAGCCTGCGGTGTCATCTGTGTTTGTGTCCTGCTGCAGTCACACAGGACTGAAAATGAAATCTCTCATGTGGAGCTAATGCCATGTGGTTGTTTGCTGGGGCATATTTGTTTCCTTAAACACAAGCATTCTGTGTTCCTTCAAATGGAGCCCTGCTGCGAACTGATCAGTCAGTGGATACATTTAAAAGTGGGTTATTTGTTTTGAAAATCGCAGTGTATCGCGTGGTTTCTCTTGGTACAAGTAGCACATTGTCATGAAAAGAGATTAAGGAGCCAGAGATTAGTTTACTTGTGAGTTTCCCACTCAGATGACACTGTGTCAAGTGGCAAGTTTCAGTGTTTTGTCAACTGGTAGTGTCCTTTCCTGAATACAGTTGTGGTAGCTCTCAGTCCCTGGCAGATAACATCAGCTTTTACAACTTAGATGCTCTCAGTGGGTGCTCTCTCCTGGAAATCTACTGGGATAATAAATACAAGAAATCCAGATACTTCTACGAAGGGTATGGGTAGCAAGGAAACTACCAGACTGATGCAGTGATGGATGTTGGTGAGCTGCTTTTAGGCAGTGAATAGTGAGTTATGGAGAAAATATGTTGCCCAGGAGAATTGGTCCTAGTCCTTATAGTCTGTGAAGCACGTTTCAGATTATGAGAAAAGAAAGAAAGGTGCATTATGTTCCTTGTTCTCACTTCTGGGAAGGAAATGCCCAGACTCTGTTCAGCAGGAGTGCTCTGCTCTTGCAGAATCCAGCCCAGCTCCATCAGGAGCGAGGCTCAGAAGTGCTGTGGGCAATCTGTGTAAATGGTATCAGAAAGCCAACGAGGTTTGCAGGCTGTCAGAGCTGAAGAGGCCACCTATAGCAATAAATGTGATTTCAGGGTGCTTCTGATGAAGAGGGTTTTTCTCTGTGCTTGTTAACTGTAATGTGGTTGTTTTGTTATGTGGACCAGGATAGGATTTCTGGATGCTATTTTTCATTTCCCTTCTGTGAGGGTTTCAATTTAGAAAATATGTTTCATAGGCAAAATGTTTGTCATCCCTTCATAAAAGGTAATTGGCCTTGAAAAGTGTCTCTTCTGCCTGTGAGCATCTTTCTGTCTCTATCCACCCAAATTTCCATGGATGTCATTGAAATCTGGACTTTACCTTCAGTGCTGAGCACAGTATTCAACCCTTAACTGCTTTGCAGTAAACATTTTATTGCACTTAGAACACTGTACCATGTGAAACTTTTATAACTGATGTTTAAGTTTTGTTTTTTTTTCTTCATCCCACATGCTGTTTGTTTGGCATTCGGTGATGAAAGAGCTGCAGATGATTATCATCTCACTGGAAGGCTTTAGGATGACAGCATACTGTGTTATAAATTGAAATTTACTTTATCTGGCCCTGAAATGTATCTTTCTTCCTGTTTCTCTTCACTTTTTATCTTTCTGCTTCACTGAATTCAGCAAGCAGATAGCTCAGAAAAGCTGTGTTGACCTGTGGAAAGCTCGTGGCACGTACCGCCTGCTCATTAGGTTAACCCAGCAGTGCTCTCTAGGCTTGGAGTGTACGTTTTAATCCCAAGTCTTGTAGTGGTTATTGATAAGAACACGTATCTAGCTCTGGGATAATGGGCTTCCTACGGGTAATGTGTCAGTGCTTTTTAACTACAAATTACTCACATACCCAGATGGGGTAGGTGTAAGCTGCATTTTCCTTTTTTTTTTTTTTTTTTTTTTTTTTTTTTTAAAGGTGTATGTTTCTACCCAGTTTGGACAGATTTCCAGAGGGCCCGTGAAAACGTCTGAATTGTGGTTTGCCAAATCTTATGTTTTTGACACCAAAACTGAATGGATTATAGATCCTCAAAAAAAAAAAATAAATGTCTTTAACACGGAGAAAAAAAATGTTACCTGTTCTGGCTGACTTCTACTTGAGCTAGGCCAAGCAATTACTTCGATGTCGCTGTAAACAAGTGAAGAAGCAAGTAGCTAATCAGAGAGGCTCTCTAATTAATTAGGTGGGTAAATGTGAGCGTGTTGTTAAATACCAAGGTGAATTTGGTTTCATATAGAAATTTTTGTCTTGTATGTTAGTGCAAGCTGGCTCTCAGTACAAGGCCAGAAGCTAAGTCTCTGCAGTGTTGTGTAGGAGCTGGAGGAAGGGAAAACAGAAAGATGATAAAGGTTTTGAGGATATTTCAGAAGAGCAAGAGAACTAAATCATTCTTTGTTATGCAATACCTGAAGGAATTCAGCAAGAAATAAGGAAATAATTAGAAACAGTGCTGCGTTTAACCGTGTGGCAGTAGGGGTGTGAGGGGCTGTGGGAGCGCTGTGACAGGAATGCGCCCTGGGCCGCGGCCTGCGTGCCGGCATGCTTGGCCGCACTCACAGCCCTATAGTGCAGTAAATGTTGGGGGCTGAGCAGCTCAGAAATAACCAATCAAGGTTTTCAGCCTTAATCTTGTGTGTTACAAACACACAGGATTTTCTGTCACAATTAAATCCTTCAGTATGTTACTTAATATACAGCGTATGCGGTGTGACAGAGTTGGGGTTGCTATGGAGACCTGGCTTTTTGGTTCTGTTATCCGTGTTTCAGATCGGAAAACATTTCCATTGCACTAGGCTGTGGCTCCCTTTTCCCTCCAGCTCCTCCTCTTAGCCCCGTCTGCTTCTTGGCTGGGAGGTAGGTGAGGGAGGAACGGCCGTGACCTAGGATGTGCACGGGTCCTTGGAGCAGGCTTGACTGGAAAAGGGATGCTGAGGGGGAGCTTGGAAATGAGCCTTTTCCTTTTGAGTACCTCTTCTGTCTTGTTTTGTAAGTGTTTGAATATTTAAATGCTGATCTTTAACATTGTAGTGTCACTAGGCTGTTAAAATTTGATTTTTTTTTTTCCTGAAAACTTGAAAATAATAGGGACTTTCTAAATAAAAGTTTATGGTAATATTCACAGCACAATTATTAATTTTGTGGGAAATGTACCTGGCTGATTGCAACACTTCCCATTAACCTGATGGATTTCTGCATATTTTTATACTTTCTTGTTTCTTGGCCTTGTTCTGTAGAGCACCGAGAACATGCTAACCAAGTCTCACTGAATACAGCAGGGCTATTTGTAAATAGAAACCTAATGTTATGCTTAAGCGTTTTGGGACCTGAAGTAATTAGAAGGGAATTTACAGTACGTGTATTTGTGCCAAGTATTGAGCTGCGTCTTTGTTTTTCTTGATGTGACTCTTCAAAGTAAGAACATTGGTCGCTTTCAAACCTACCTCTACTTGATTTATCTTTGGTATAATCCTTTATTGGGTTGGTGGGGCAGGAACTGAGAAGAGAGTAAATTTGTGAAACTGTGAGTATGTGTTTATCTCTTGTAGGCTGTGCCTCTCACCTTGAGCTTGCTGGCTGTAGGCTTCATCAGCAGCACTCCTCTTCCCAGGTGTCAAACAGTACGTTCACCATGCTGGGTGACTGCACCAGAGTTACATCTACAGACATCTGTCCCAGCTTTCTGCTGCAGTTCTTTTATGGCAGAGTTGGCAGAAAAAAAACACGTCCATGTGTGCAGTTTATCTGTGTGGTGCAAAGCCTGGTTCTGCTTTCCGTAGGTCAGCCCGTGGAAATAGGTGTGAGCTGGTATGGCAGGAGATAACTGAGCTGCAGATACAGTCTCTTCCGATGACTGTTACACACAGGTAATTGGTCTGGTAACTTCTGGAGTAAGAGTGATAAAGAGTTGCAGTAGGTGAAAGGGAGAAAGGCGAAGGGCAGCAGTACTTCAAGTCGCGGGAACTGCTTGCTGCAGGGTGTGTTTTAATGGCTTCAGAAAGCCCAATTTCTTTGGCTCGGCACTTTTGCTGGCCGAGGTCCACTCAATTGGTAAAGGACATTTGCTGTACTTCTCAGCAGTGGTGCTGCTGTGTCAGGAACTCTGCATTATTTGCCAATGCAAATCCCACTTGAGTGCTACAGGAGCAGCTGTGAGCTGTGGCCAGGCCTAGGGTATGTGATGCTGTGATCCAGTGTCCCTTAACAGCATCCTGCATATGGGACTGTTCTGATGGCTCAGCTGGCTCAGAGGTGGCACCAGGCAGCTGGATGATTTTCAGAGAATCACAGAATGGGTTGGGTTAGAAGGGACCTTAAAGATATCTAGTTCAACCTCCCTGCCAAGCTAGATTAGATTGTTCAAAGCCCCTTTGCAACCTCATGCTGGCTTGTAACACTGCGCTGCTTAGGGGCTCCTTCTGTCCCTTTGCTTGGTTCAGTGCGGGGCATTGAGGGAGGACTTGGTCACATCTGTTTGTTTGTTTGTTTGTTTGTTTAAAAAAAAAAAGAGCAGAGAACCTGTAAGTCATCTGCTCTGGGAGTGGCATTGATTTGTGTACGCGTGTGTCAAAACCTTGTCAAAACATACCTGTGCAGGCTTTCCTTTAAATGTTTATAAACAGGTCATAAATCTAGCAGTTGTTACAAGCAAGGAACCTGCTGGTGTCAACTGTCAAATAGCAAAGTAATCCCAAGGGAGTTTTCTGAATGTGGGGTGATGTGTCTATAGTGTTCATGAATTTTTGTTTTTTATAAAACTAGAAGCACTTAGTTTTTCAGTTGTATGCTGCTGTGTACATACCTACAAGCCCTTTGTGTATGTGCCCTGCATGCTCTAGGGAAAGGTAAGAAACAAGTACATCTGTCTTCTCATCTCTGGATAGGGTATACCGCATCCTCCTATTGTTCAGAAGTGGTGGAACTGTTGCCATACATCAGGCATCTAGGATCTGACTCAGAAATGCCGTATAAACAGTGGTAGAAATACCTCAGTACGTGGTGTAAGCACAGGCTTCACTTCATTCAAAAGGCATCCTGGGAAAGAAAGGCACAATGGACAAGGCATTTTGCTTGCAGTTAAAGGAGCTGCGGTTTTGTAATAACTTTGCAGAATGACCACAACATCCTTCTGGATCTCAGCCTCTTGCCTGTGAACTGAAAGCAATGTTTTTGACAAAGAATGTTGAGAGGCTTAGTTTATTTCATAAGGTTTCTAAAAATTACTGGACTCTTACAAATAACTGGAACCAGTACCCTGCAAATTCTTGGGTGCTTCTATTCTTCACGTGTATGAGGTTGTCTGTGCTTTAGTGGCTATGGAGTTAATTCTCCTTATCCAAATGCTAATGTTTTTCCTGCTGCCTTTTATCTTTTGTTACAGTATTTGGTGGGAAGACACCAGTGTTTTCTGTCAACACTCCATAAAGTATGCAGGACTTGCGGTGTTGTCTCAGTGTACCGTGTATGCCTGTACAATGTGAGCGTGAAAGGTGGCTGGGTTCAGAGGGCTTGGCCTTGATGTTTACTTGAACAGGGGTGAGTTAATACAGGGGATACAAGAAAAGGAAGGGGTTAATTCTTTTAAAACTCCAGTGGGCAATAAATTCTGTAGGAACTTTATTGGTGATTTAAAAATGAAAGAAGTGGCTCTATTTCAAACAGTGCTGCACTTTTACATTCAGTGTGGCATAGCAGTCTGCTTGTCACTGGCTTACATTGTGTTTTGTTTCATTTCACAGCTAAAGTGTGTAGTAGAATGCGTTGGTCCTTACAGAAAATGCATCTGGTGATGTTCAGCTGCCAGTCAGGGAAGATAACATCTGGATGATTTTCTCTCGACAGCTCTCACTCATGGGCTGGGCTTTCTGGCAACTCCTTTGCTTCCCTTATTCTGTGTGAAATGCGATAGCCTGAGTTAGTGGTAAAATTCTCCTCCCAAGTAGGCTAGGAATGATTCAGCTGGAAAGTCCATTGGAACTGAATCAAGTTTTTGTTATCGTTCTGCTTCTGCATCAGACGTGTCTATTGTATTGACCTGTTGAGTTTATTTTATTTGAACTCTTTGTTTGGACGGGCTCTTGAAGACCCAGTTGGCAAGTTGAAGGTGATCTAAGCATAGCCTGCTTCTATTGCATTAGTACGGAATGAAAATGGTCAGCTTATTAGCTTGTTACTCCTCTGCCGTGGGGATAACCACCTCCTAAGCCACTGCAGCCAGTTCCTTATGAACAGGTGTGTTTTTGTTTTGTGTATCTCATCTCCAGATCTCATCTTTACTGTCCTGGGCTTCTGAATGTGCTGTTATGGGTCTATGGGGTACAACAACCACATCAAATCACTGTCGGGCTCTCCATTTGGAGAAATCATGACACCGGTCTGTGTTCAACCTGAACAGGGACTCTAGAAATTGTTTCTGCATACGAATTAATTTTCAGTCTTTTAATTCTTGCATTTGGGGCTTCTGAGAGTGCAGCCTTGTTCCAAGGAACATGACAGGCTGAACACTTTTAAAGGTCAGTGGAGTTGCATACATAAATAAGGCTTTTACTCCTTAGCAGGAGTTGTGTGATCAGCCCTAACTTCACTGAAGCGAGGAAGCTCTCCTAGTTTAGTTTGGTACCCTTCAATTAAATATAATGGACTGGTGGTACTTTATGAGGATAGAGTTTATTAATGTTTTAGAAGTAACTTTATATTTTACATGGTAATTGTAGTAAAACTTGTATTTATTTTAAGATAGTTTTAAAATTAACTTCCTTTTTTTTTTGTTTGCTCTGCTGAATCTTAATTAACGTAACTAGTCTCTGCTGTGTTTTGCTGGTGTGTGCTAGCACTTTCCTGAAAACTTCCAGTCTCATTTTAGCAAAGTCATTCTGCCTGAAGCAAAGACTAAAAAAACTGTGGCTACTTTCATCTTTGTTGGCTGTGCATTTCTGTTATTCTTTCATCTTAAGATGTGGTAGTGTTTATTCTGAAGCCTTTATCTTTATGATAACACCAAGTGAAATGCCTTAGCAGAATATAAAAGCCTTAAAACTCAACCTGGTTAGTTCAATCAGTGAGACGTTAATGAAATACTGCAAAGTTTAGCACGTCTTCTAAGGTGCTAATGTGCTTTCCCCTTCCTGCGTATGAAAATGCGATGTATGCTGGAATTAATGTTGATACTAGTTGATATTGAATTATTAGATTGAGCTGATGTTAGTGCTTTGGCTGGTGAATCTTAATCGTGTGCATTATATGTGGCCTGGTAGCAAATGGGGATGTCGCCTGTCCTGTGATACCCTGTTTCCACTGCCATATACTCCAGTGGGTTGTGTGTGACCCTATGCTGTAGCTGTGTTAGCATGCATCTGCAGAGTGCCCTGGTAACTGCTTTGGGCTGACCAGAGGTGCAGACAGCAACCCCAGGCATTCAGTTTGAGAGCTAACACTAAAATACTTCCCTCTACCTGTGGTTTGTTGTACAATATTTTACTCTGTCAGCTTGATGGAAGTTTTTAATATTGCACTTAAAGTACTTCATATATATCTTTAATTTTTTTGGTCTTAAAACTGACCTGTTGGTGTAATCCTCATCACCTCTCATGGTGCACTCTTTTAGGGGCCAGAAGGGCCACCCCTACCCAGACGTGGTAAGAAGACGCTGTGCTGTGGGGCTGGGCAGAGTCATCGGTGATGGTTCATGCCCCAGACTGACAGGAGGCAGCGCTGGGATGTTTGTGTGGCAGCAGACCACAGTAAGGAAACGTGTAGTTGCCTGAGTGGCTGCGTGCTGTTTGCCTGTAGTCTCAGGGTCAGAGGTAAAGCAAGAAAGCAGAAATAAGAAGCAGGTTCTGCGAGGGACGCAGCAGCAGAGAGCAGGTGTGGGCTGCGGTGCGTGCCCGTGGGACACGTGCTGCTCCTCTGCACAGCGGGCTGTCCTTGCTATGTCCTCAGCCTGACGGGAGCTTTCTGCCATGTCAGCTCTGCTTTTCTGGTGATGGAAAACCTGTGCTTAGGCCTCTCGCCGCCTCTGTCATCTTTTCACGGTGTGATTGCTGCCATCACTCTTGCCGTGTAGAGCCCCTGCTAAGGTACAGGATGCTACCTGCCTTTGATTTGGTTTTTGTAAGTTCGGTTCAATTCTACCTGAAGGAGTTAGGAGAACCATTTGAACCTAGATCCACAGAGGAACTTGGGCTTTTTACTTCCTCCTGTGGACCTGAGCTGTAGTTGCCACAGAGCCAAATAAAGATGAGACTGTGCTATGGGTTTCTGTAGTTTGTCAGTTCAATTTTTATGGTGACAATAATAGCTGGTTCCTTGTCAGGTTGGTCTCCTCCTTTGTGCTCGTTGCTGTTTGTTACCGGGGCTGCTCGGAGTAAAGGTGCTGGGAGGATACTTGTGCACATTGCTCTTCTGGGCTCGTGTGAGTGTGTAGAGGGTACTTCTTGTATCTCAGTTCTCCATTTGCAGAATAGGGAACTGCTGCATTTTGTCACCTGGTAAAAGGTTGAGAGAGACTGGCACAGCAGGGTCAGAGAGAGAGACAGAGAGAGACTTGCATGATCTTACAGTACAGAATATCCTGAGTTGGAAGGGACCACGAGGATCATCGAGTCCAACTCCTGGCTGCACACAGGACCACCCAAAAATCAGACCATGTGTCTGAGTGTTGTCCAAACACCTGTGAACTCCAGTGGGCTTGGTGCTGTGACTGCTGCCCTGGGGAGCCTGTCCCAGTGCCCAACCCCCTCTGGGTGCAGACCCTTTCCCTAACCCCCAGCCTGACCCTCCCCTGTCCCAGCTCCATGCCGTCCCCTCGGGTCCTGTCGCTGTCCCCAGAGAGCAGAGCTCAGCGCCTGCCCCTCCGCTCCGCTCGTGAGGGAGCTGCAGGCCGCCATGAGGCCTCCCCTCAGCCTGCTCTGCTCTGGGCTGAACAAACCAAGGGACCTCAGCTGCTCCTCATACATCTTGCTCTCTAGAACCTTCACCATCTTCATAGCCCTCCTTTGGGCACTCTAATAGTTTTATGCTTTCCTTTTTTTCCTCTGTGCATCTTTCCAGGACTTGCAGTTGACACAGATGGCCAACAATGTGCTATCAGGTCCATTGAATGTTCTCAAATTAATCAGATACTTCATTGGCTCCTGCGTTGCTGGTGCTGCGGAATGTGCTGTGGTTCATGTGCATGGTTTTGGAAAATAATGCTCACAATTGCAGGACTGGCGATTGCTGCTTCAGAGCCAGCAAACAGGAGTTCTGGGCTCTTAACCCCTGAGCAGAGCAAGCGGCATCCTCAGCAGAGCCCTAGCAGCATGCCTAAACAGGCAAAGGAGCAAGGATCCAAAAATACGCTAATTTAAGCGAGAAAGTCCAAAGCACTAGAACTAATGGCAAAACATAGTGTATTTTTAAGTGTTTTGTTCTTTTCTTCCTGTAATTGTTAGGTGAGATGTTACCTGACTCTGCTGAATTTGGAGAGCAGTAGATTTCTAACAGGATGCTTACATAAATACATTGTGCTTCAGGAATATCTTTCCTTTTGAAGTTATCTAGTAAAAGAAATAGTATTGCTGTAGACACATAAAATAAAGTAGTCACTATCTATTTCTGCTTCGGTGTAGAGAGGGTTAAAGGGAGTCTGAAATTTCCATAAAATCAGCTTTGTCATCATTTGGGCTTGGACTGTACTCACGATCTATGAGTAACATGGCCGTCTCCCAGCGTAGAAACATTCCCCAAATATATACATGTTTAATAGTCTGCCCAATTCCATCTTCATCTCTAACACAGAACAGCTACTAGGAAGCCAAGATTCATTTTAATCATGTATCCATAATAACATTTTAAGCAGTTAATATCAATAAAGAATACCCGTGTTGTGTTTTGTTTTTTTTTTTTAATTGGGAGATTATGAAGGACAGGTAGGGGTGAAGCGTGGAATTGGTTTGCTTTTTCTGATTAACTTTAAAATACCACTGAAAACCTACAAAGTAAATGCTGCTTTTGTACTCCTACTTAACTAAAAATTGAAAAGGGCATTTCAAAAACACTGCTTTTAGTAGCAATCACTGCATGCTACTCTGTGGTCCTCCTCGCTTTCATTTTTTTTTTTTTTTCCTTAAAGCCAACTAGTACATGAAAGGTTACAAAGAACAAAAATAAACTCAGAGGTCATGAAGGCTGTACAAATCGTTTTGCTTTTCCTGGTACTGAAAGAAAACATTTCCAAAGTATAATTTTCAACTTTAAATAGACCTTCCTAGAATAATTCCTTAGTTTCTTTTAAGAAGGTAAGCTAAATAAGTTTTAAGTCAACGGAGTGGGACTGATGTTAAATTATTTTATTGTGAGAATTCCTAGTAATTGATTACAGGATACAAGATCCCTGTGTATTTTTATTTCCAAAGGAAATAAATAAGTCCCAAAATAAGCCATTTTCCCCTGAATTCCTTTGTTCCCTCAGGTCCATGGACAAGGCTCCTGTTTGCTGAGCGCCCTGCTCTGATCTGTTCTGAGTTCAGCAGACCTCACGGTGGGCAGGTTGCTTTGTGCTGGCACCTGCTGCAGCTCCAGGCAGAAGCCCTCCCAGCAGCTGCCCCTCTCCTCGCCCCACCTTGCAGCAGGGGGTGCTGCTCCTGCACTGGCAGGGCAGGGCTGGGGGCAGGCAGGGTTTTCTCCTCCTGGCTCCTCGGTCGGTGATGCTCCCTTCATCTGGAAGCGACATGTTGGAGCAGATATTCTGCGGGGTGGGATCAGTAAACCATGGGAGAGGAAGAGAAGGGATGGATGGAGTGTGCCTCCACCTCTTGCACAGGGTGAGGCCCCAGGGAGAGATCCGGCATCTCGCCATTCATGCGGTGCTTTCCAGCTGTCCTGTTTGAGGGACCCTTGACACTTCCCTGTTCTAATCCCCATGGGTCCCTCTGTGCTCCTTCTGTTTGTGGTATCAGTCCTGTCTCACTGCTCTGGTCATTTGGTAGTTCTTGATAACAACGTGAGACTCTGACATGACCACTCAGTGCTCCTGTGCACACACAGTATGTCGTAGAGGGAGGGAAAATCTGTTGCTTTCTTTGAGCTTCATGTAGTTTGCCATGGAGGTGGCAAGTGTGTGCTTTTGGAAGATTTTTGTAACTCACCATGCAGTGCTAACAGAAATGGTTTTTGATTCTCTGAAGGCCTGAGAGCCTACTTCTCACTCACCAGGGAGGGTGGGGATGTGCCTAAATTCTGGGGAGGTGTGCGATGCCCTTACATAGGCTGGCCAGCAGAGCAGGCTGCTGTCTGCTAGACGTCTGCATTCTGCTGGAGCCCGCACCATGCGTTAACTTGTGGAGATAAAGGAATCTTCTATTTATAAACCAAAGATGTCATAGGCAAATTTGCCATGCAAAGAGTGCTGTCACATACTGACCATTAGAATAAGGCCCTGCCTGATGCACAGAGATCAGAGAAATCAGATTCCTTATGGTCTCCTGGCTGTGTGCAAAATTAATGAGTGAGGGATGCGCGTTTTGAAGCAATGAACTTTAATTGCCGTGGTCTGAGGCTCCATAAATGAGGAGAAAATGTTGTGGCAAGTATTTCTGAAAGAATGTAGCACGATATGCTCTTTAGGTTTTCAAATAGATTAATCCATTGTTACTACGTGATCTCTGTTGTTGACATCTGGTAGCTTGTAGCTTGTGGTCTTCTAATGCAGGGAAAAAAATAATGGGAGCTGATTAGGTCTGGAGGAATTGTTCTTCTGTGAATCATCAGTTACGTGATCTCCATTTCTTTGTTATACAGTCCATTAGACTCAAATGTTCAGTAGTAACTTCTGGTTTAAACTTTAATCTGGGGTACTGATTAAAATAATAATAACTTAAGGTGTGCATGTGTACAAGCCATCAGGGTGGCCTGAATGTATATTGGGGAGGGGAAGGGGATGAACCTTGCTGGCAGGACTGTCTGAAAGCAGTTGCTGTGGCATGTCACTAACTGCAGGCAGCGCCGAGCCGTTCGACAACTCCCACCTCCTGGTGCACAGGTCTGACAGCGCTTCTGCAATTTGTCTGCAGAGCAGGAGGTCGGTCCCGTGCCTTCTCCCTGTATGCCTGTTTGAACGTGTGTCTTGTTGCCAACAATAAAACCAGTGTAAAGAAGCTCGGTTACTTTTTTCTTTTCTCCTCTCCTTTGTTCTTAAACCTGATCTTTTGCCGTTTTAAAGAACTATTACAAAGTCTGGTTTTACTGTTTCTATGGGATGTTTTTGAGCAGTCTCAGTCTTCCTACACAGAAGATGTTTTGGTGTAAACTTGCAGAAGACTTGTATCCTTCCAGGGTTTTACAACTTGCTGCTGCTCTTTGGATTACCTGCTTTGTAGTATGCCTCCTTCTGTGCTGGGGAAACTGGCCTGAGTGCATTTATTGTATTTTGTCTTACTGTGTACTGAATTGATGCTGCATGACAAGCATTGACTAGTTAAAGTTTTACTTTGCTTTGTTGCTGTGTCAGGTGTTGTTGACGTGGTGATTTATGAACTTCCTGTTTGTAAATGTTATATACAGGGAGCTCTACCTGGATATGAGGTACTGAGGGGAAGAAGAGCATCACGCCCGGCCGCTCACCTTGCCCATTTGAGTGCACATAATGGAGACCAAGGAAGAGAAGAAGGAACGAAGACAAGGCTATTTTGCTCGGTAAGGTTATGGGTTTTATTTCAGTGCTGATTAAAATATTAAACTCCCCGCTCTGCCTTTTTCACAAGGCTTTACAATTTTAAAATCATACATAAAAATAAACCCCGAGCTGTGTTATGTGTCCAAAGAGTGCTTTCTTGCCCTGTCCCTAGTGTTGGAGTGGTGATTTGTTCTCTTTGGGTAGTGAAGACAAACTTGAATTATAATTGTTATTTATAACAGAAAACTGTCCCTGGGTACTCAGTTGCACAGTGCACAGAAGTTGAGCTTCCAGCATTGCATTCTGGAGAGTGTTTGTAAAAATAAACATATCTAAAACAAAAATGTCTAAACCTAAAGCTTATCTGACTCAAATAAAGCACAGATTAAGTAGTATTATCTTGTAGGTTAAGGTGAGCTAAGAAAAGGTAGCTATATGCTGATGGGTTAAGCTGCCTGGACTTTATCATCTATATGAATACAAGCTACATTTTTTCAGTCATTCCTTTTTTATCATTTGGAATTGATTGTTCAAACAAAGTGACATAAATTTCCTGATAACTTTTACTTGATAATTTAGTATGTCTGTAGTAATCTCTGAGCTCTGATGTAAAAGAAGAACCAAAGCTCATTTACTTCTGTAGGGATAGGAGGAGGGATAAAATCAGTATAAAAAACATCTTTGATTCTGAGGAACCTCCTGCACCACTGAAATGGAAAAGTCTGTACTCTTTCTACTCTGTGTTAAACAACTGTTACTGAAACTGTGCTAAAACACCAGCCTAAGTATGTTACAGACACCTAGAGACATCTCTGTCACACCACCTTGAAGAAGTAGTGTGAAGAAAAGTTGCAGTATTGATTAAATTGCTCTTCGTGTGGCATGTAATCATAACTAAAGACTTTAGAAGGTTTTGTGGTGAAGGATACCTGTTAAGGTCAGGTAGCTTGCTTTTCATTTGGAGAAATGCAATTATGTCGATATTGTCAGAAAGGAATGTTGTGATTTATGATTCTGAGAAGTGGAAATAAACAGTCGCAGCTGTAGGCAGAGGATGTATCAAATAGGGGAAAACATATGTGAAGAGATTTCATAAAGGAAAAAGTAACTTGTTAAGGAAGACATGATCTTCAAGAGGTGTCTGAGTAAGGAGCTGTAGCATTGAAGAGAATGTTCTGAGTCCTTTCTGAATGCTGTCTGCTAAACAAATTGCAACTGCCATGAGATGCTTTCAGCCAAGTCCTCCTTGACATTTTATTTAATTTGTTTTGCAGCTTTTCTATGTCACCTGTGGCTATTCTCTTACAAGTGCTCACGGGGGCAGCGTTTCCTAAATGGGCACAGGACATTAAGTAAGGGTCAAAAAGACCTGAAATCAGTTTGGAGCTGTAGCACTTACCTGCTGTGTAGCAATGGGGAGGTCATCTATCTTTTTGCCTCCTGGCTTGAATCCTTTTCCTTTCTGTAGGTCTTAGGTCCTTAAGTGGAAGTTCCACTCTAAGCAAACCACGTATCGTTTCTACGCGGATGCTATCACAGACCCTTTGGTCATGTTTAATAGACACTGACACAGGTCAGAAGGCGTTGTGCGCAGCTCACATTCACATGCATCGTCTGGGTGAGCAGTCAGGGACAGAAGCAGAACAGAATTTACATGCCCACAGTTTTAGTCTGGCGTGCTTCCTCCAGCAAGCAGCTGCCAGAGTATCTCGCAGATAAATGCTCTGACATTTATGACATGATACACGATGGCCCATGGAAGTGTCACAGAAGTACCTGAACAGTTAGCTGGTTTGTATTGCCTTTAGTGCAAAGGCAGTCCTAGCAAGGCCAGTAACTGTTTGTTGATTTGTTTTTGGTTTTGTTTGTTTGATTTTTAAAGTGTTAGTTTTAACTTAAGTTGGAAACTTTTGTCTACATTAGGTGCCCAGTATTGGCACGCCTAGATAATTTACTCAGGCGGGTACTTTGTTGCTCTCAGTTTTGGTTTAGTAGCATAGACTGCAGACACCTGCTCTGTCCTTGTATTTGAGCACCTAAGTTTAATAGTTTTGGCCCTAGATTCAGATTGGTTTGTGTTCTACGTGAAATGTCCTGCTTTTCCTGCTAGCTTGAGCTCATGCTTATTAGGCCAAGAGCAACTTCGGGTGATACCCCAACACATGTATCCCTCTACTTCTGTTACTACTACTTCCATTACTCTGTTTTTTTTTCCTTGCCTCTTTTGTTTTGTGAGCCTAGGGTAATAATAGTATTTGCAAAAAGTAATTATATGTACGGTGGGTATATGTACAGTAAACATTCTTATGGGGCAAGGACTGCCCTCCCCCCATTTACTGTAATCTTGTTATGTCTGCATGAGATCAAATATTCAAGGGAGAGGACTCTACCACTTGCCAAAGCAGAGAATGGAAAACACATTAGACCCTCTGCCATCGAAAGGAAAAACTGTGCTCCATGTCTGGAGGGTGGGGGAAAGGGCTTTGCTCTACTGTGGGCTGAGGAGAAGGGTTCTGCTTAGAAAGGAAAGAACTTATATATGCGGTGCTGCTGAAATAAAATGTTTCACAGCAGGCTTGTGGGCTATATGCATGAAAATATATGGATTTAAACAGAAAACTTTACTTGCTAATACGAGGGGAAAGGTTGTTACGGTATTAACAAGGACAAAAGCACTAGCTAAAAAGGGGAGATGTTTGCATCTTAGGGAATTTTACTTTAAACCAGTATCAGTCTTAAATGCCTGCTACCTGAAACCTGGGCTCTGTGTTGGCAGCGCGAGGCAGCGTGAGGCAACGTGTGGGCATGAGCAGCAGAGCAAGCACTGGCCTCATGGCCCTGCCAGCACCCCAAAGGGTCTGACTTCCCACCAGGAGGCAGCTTCTTGTCTACATGCTCGTGTAGTCCTGGCCCCTCCTGGAAGTGTGCTGACAAACCAGCTCCTGCATTGCCAGGGGGATGTGAGGTTAACAAGAACCAACTGTCTGCATCTCGTTGCCCCACATTGGTGTTTCAAGTAAGCTGGTTTCAACATAAATCCTATAAAATATGTAAACTTCATGTACTGAAGAGATGCACTCAGCCATTGCATCTTTGTTCAGCAGGTCTTCATGCTCATCAGTGCTGCAGTTTTTCCCTGCTGACAAACTGCACTTATAATAGGTTCCTACCCCTTCTCATGGGAAGTGAAGCTAATACAAAGCTTTCCCCATCCATTGCTTCTGCTTACCAAGTGCTCCTTTCACCCAGCATGTGTTGTGGTAAAGGACTTGGTTGTCAAGAACTGTAACAAGTCACTTTTTCAAGTGAAATAGAAATCGCTAGGAAACTTCTCAAAGATCAATTTAGATTCCTTATGCAGATAAGATGTTACAGCTCGTGGGAGTTTAACAGGCAAGAAGTAGAAGAGTAACATGCATGCATAGATTTCTCTTAAGCAATGGGTCCTTATTTAACACTGCTACTCCTACTTAAAGACTGTCCTGCATAGTTAGGTTTCCTTGCCTTTTTTTTAACCGTGTTTCCAGGCTTTTCTGTTTACTTCTGTGCCGATAGCTCCCAAATGGACCAATGTCACTTCAGCTCTTGAACAGAGCTCTGTCTCCTCTTGCCCTGAAGGCTCTCCTGGTATCCAGACAGTCAGAAATAAATGGTACAATGTGATATGGATGAACAATGGTACATCTGTGTGTATTGGGTCTGTGCTCTGCTGTTGCTTGCCTGTGACATTTGGTTCTTTTTACTGTGGTTATGGGCTCTTGAGTCCTGATACAACGTGCAGTTTTCCTCTGTGCTGTGCTTCCTTTGCCTTCCCTCTGCTCTTGCAGAAAGCCTCTCAGTTTTCCTCTGCCAGCTTCATATGATCGAGTTCAGAGTTATTTCACTCACTTATGGTATTTGCATGTGATACAAATGCATAAACTTCAGATAATCCAAATTTTGTTGTGCTGAGATGCAGTCTGAAAGCAGTAAGTTAACAAAGTAGCTGTTACAGTACCAAGACTATTCTCTCATGCCCCCAGGAAGGGAATATTTCCTTTAGTACAAAGAGCAGATACCCCCACCCTGGCTAACTTGGTGTCTCTTGGTATATTCATTATCATTGTTGCTTATAGAAACCTAGTTCCATTTCTCTCAAGAATAGTTTTTAAGACAATTATAAAATGAATAGCTATTACAAATTTCACTAAATTTCACAAAGAAACTGTTGAAATGAGTGACACATGTCATGAAAAGAATTGAGTATAAGTTGATAATCTGGAAGACTGAATGTGCAGCTCGAAGCTGGAGTTGCTTTGCTTGCAAAGTGCTGTGTTACTGGATATATTTGGACAAGAAGTTCTAGGAGATGGCAAATCACAAGGGAAGAATTTGAGCAGCTCTCTGAACAAGTGACAAAATAGGCTTTTTAGTTTTAAGTTTTCTGTATTTCTTAGCTCTCGTTGCTGTGAACTAGCCTTTTCCATGCCTTACATGATCTGTCATTGCTACGTGAAGAAACTTTCAACTATTTCCTTAGCAGAGAACAACAAATACATCCTTTATTTGGGGAGAAAAAAAAAAAGGTGTTTTTCAACAACTAGAACAAGTTGCTTACGTTAATCTTATTAATAGTTGTCTCTAATCTGTAATGATCTTAATCTGAAGAATGCTTTATAGAGATGTACGTTAAGACTGATATTTACTTTGAATGATTTTATTTTATTTTTTGTATAGTTTCCAAGGGACCTATGAATTTTATTTCCCAATTTCTTGGTCACTACTGAGAGTTTTCTGAAGTCAAAGATGAAGTACTTCTATTAGGGAAAACATCGTCATGGGGAATTGGGTGCCTTTGTGTTTGTTGAGTTTACTGTTGTCTTGTTAGCATCATTCTTCTGGAAAAAAAAAAAACTATGTAAATGTCTGGGACATGCTCCAAAGCCCATCTGAGTAGGCAGAGGCTCCGTTTAGCTTCAGATTGCTAATACGCAGTCAGAGGCTGAAGCCAGTTGTACAGCCTGATACTCACCTCATGTTGCCTTGTGATGTGAATATTTAAGGAAAGTGATGAAATTCACAACTTGTTTTAATTTTGTTTAGATTCTTGGTTTAGATAGCTAAATTTGCATCCATGCAGATTGAGATTTGCACATTCAAACAAAGGCTTACAAAGATTATGTGCGTGAGTGTTAAGTACAGTTATCGTTTACTTGTTACTTAGCTCTAATTTGCAGCTCTTCTCTTCGATAAATTATTTTTAATAGCTAAAAAGAAGTAATACAGTAAATCATACACAGCGTTGCAGTAACGTTAGCTGTTTACAACCTAACTTTACCCTAACCTGTAAACATTTGCAGTTGGTTGCAGTAGGAGTCAGCGATACCTAGCTGAGGAGCTCTCAACAGCTGCAGTCTGAAGAGGAGTGGGCGAAGGAGCCGCCCGCAGCCATCTCGCTGCTGTGCTCCTTCCCTGCCCCTGACACGCGGCTCCTGCTGGAGGCAGGGGGCTGGCTCACGCAGACCCTTGCTCTGGGGCAGCACCATCACTCCTTGGGTCAGTTTGCTGCATGTTACAAACCAGTAAGGCTGTAAGCGGACCCATTTGGAATCTTTCTGGGTTTATTCTCTCATTGCGTTGAGTGCTCCTTGCATTACAGTTTCGCCAGCAGTTGTCTCCTCGCAATTGTTCTTGCTCTGCTGAGCCAAAGTGCTGATGTTTATGCAGGTTTCCTGTAGCACCCATGGTTTATTTTTTGCTTTCAGAAGGAAAAGTTTCCACACATTGTTTTTAAAACAAACCGTCGTGGAGGTTTATCTTGGGTGTGAAGAATATTCAAGCCAAGGTCCTGGAGATGCATAATTTTTTTTTTTTAAATGACTTGAGGAAATAATACTTCATTTCAGCTCATCTGTATAATGGAAGTTCCTTAGCTCTGCTTCCAGACGCATAAACATTACCTCATAGTGCTGTTATTGGAACTAAAAATGCAGTTTATTCCCATTGTTTTGACCAATAATGTGTATGCCTGAGGCGTTCTATTTTCTAAGAAAAGGCTGCAGATATCAGTCTGTCAGATTTATAGGTGCAAGCACATTATTTGCTCTGTTATTTAGGTGTGTATGCGCGGGATCAATTTGATACGTTGGCTGCTGAGAGAAGCCATAAAAACGACTTTCTGAAGCATGCAGTGTTGCTATTTGGCTTCTACTTACTTAAAATGGAAGGGTTTCAATGTTTTTAGCAGACTTTCTGCCTGCTGCTGTGTAGGTTAGTATTTCATCTGTCTTCTGCAGCTACTCTAGTTTTCAGGCATTAAAGACTATCTAGAATTTCACAGACAGCAGCATAGGAAGATTTTGAATAGAGCTTTTTTGGGAGGGTGGTGAGATCCCTTCGATGCTTGAGAGACATTTGCTGTACGTTGCTCATATAATTACTGTTGTGTACGTATATAAAAAATGAAAGCTTTCTTTTTATGATAGATGTAAAACCTGAAAAAGGAGGGTTGGGGGAAAATTGCACCTGCTGTTTCTGAAGCGTGTTGTAGATGTGATGTTTTGCAGCAGAATGTCAGATTGCTGCTTAGGAACTGTTTCCTCATCTCACACTGCTGCTGTTGTTTTGTATTAGCAGTCTTGTAATCCTGTGATGCCAGGTGAGAGCGGAAGAGCAGCCTGAATTATCACCCTCTACTTAGCCCGTGAATTATTCTCGATTTCAGCGCTTCCTCTGGGAAATACAAACAAGACAGTGGCTTGTGCGGTGCCGGTCCTGGGCAGTGCTTTGTCCTCAAGAGTAGTGGAGTCACCTATGGTCGAAGGAGAAAGCTGCTACTGGGTAACAGAGTTCAGTGAAAGGATGGAATAGGGCCCTGAGACGGGGTTTTCTGAAATTTTCTGATACCATAAATGGTATTTATGGAAATTCAGAGCTGCGTAAGGCTGGTTACATGGTTAATCTCCTCACCCGTTCTTTTCTTCCTCTCTGCATGTGATGGGACTCGGTAACAGTGTGGGTTCTGTATAAAGGGGTGTGGTAGTGTGTGGGTTTTTGTTTCCTTATTTTTAGGAAGGAGAAGAAAGGGAGAGTTCCATTATGCTCCTGATTTCCTTGAGGGCCATATCACAGAACATGCAGAGAAAAGAGATCCATTTTTTTCAGTCTTAAAGCGTGCTGTCTTACAGCAGCAATTTCAGAATCTTCACTGGTTAACTTGCAAGATCGGTGCCCAGCTGGTTTGTTAGGCAGCAAGTGTATGGTGCCCTTATATCTGCTTTTCCCAGAGGGACCTTCGGGTGTCTCTTATCAGCTTTTAAAAAGAAACTGTAAGAAAAGAAACCGATTTAGCCTCCTCTTTTCTCGAACATAAATAGTTACACGATAGGCCTTTTGATGTAGGAGTCTGTGCGGTGTCGATAAGACTTGCTGCTCACGTAGCCAAATGTATTTTGTCTTCCTCTCCTCCTCTCCCCACTCTGCCTGCAGCCAGGTCTGCTTCAGGCACAGCCTGCAACTTCTCTCTGTGCTCTCAGAGAGATTTAAAGACATTGCATCTCAAAGGCTGTAAAAACGTGGGAGCTTCAAAGGATGACCTTCTGCATAGGTGAGACTTACAGTTACCTTTATGGACGGCGCTGCGTTGCTGTAGTGCCCACGGGTCAGCCTCCCAGCAGTGTTTTCTCTTCTGCTCTTAGGACCTACTGCATACAGTTCTCCCTGTTCCCAGCAACTAAGCCTGCTTAAAGCTGGTGGAGATCTAGCACTAATGCCTGGCAGATCTGTGCCTTACGCTGATGCTGAGAGCATGCAGCTAACACAAGAGGTGGTCCCACACAGACTTAGTTTTGCCAGGTCTCCTATGGGCAGCAGTGCTGCTGGCTGGGAGCTGCTGGGAGCGGGGGCCCCTTTCAGGAGCAGCCACGCTGATGCTCGCACCTAAGGAGACGCCTGGCAGGGCTGATTTCTGCCATGGTGCGGTAGATCATCCCTTGTTTGTGCTCCAGGAAATCCTGGCTGTCCCACCACCTTGTGACAGCAGCCCCACTGAGCTCTCATGTGCCTTGTGCCTCGTGGCTGGTAGGGCACAGAGTATTTTGAGAAGGAGCAGAGTCAGCGTCTGGAGGTCTGTCACAATTTGCTTGGGAGAATCCCTGGTTCGATAAGGCGCTAAGCATCCACCTTCAGGAAAAGTTGCTGGCATTTTTGGCCCGCAGATGAAGTCTGCTCCTGTGACTGAGGGCTCCTGCCCTTTTGTTTCTGCTGTGTGCCATGTTGTCTGTGCTGGCTTGGCTGGTGAGAGGGTCTGCTTCTCATAATGGTGCTGCACGTCTGGAGTGGAAGGTGGTGTACCCAGTGAATGATGCCTGCAGGAGTGTGCTTTTGGAGAGAGGCAGGCTTTTTATTTTTCCTCTTCAATGGGGCTTTGGAGGAATTGGAGCAGCGTAGGAGCCTGTGCTGCAATTCTTCATGGCATTAGTCTCTCTGTGGTGCCAGGCTGGTGTGTTCCCATGCCCTCAGCATTAACCCAACCTCCAGATTGGGTTTGGGAGCAATTTCTCCAAGCCCTGTCTTGCTCCTGCCAATCCAGTTACAAGGAGTGGGTTCTAAGTGTAGGTTTGTGTTTTTTTTCTGCCTTACTCTGTAGTTTGGGCAGGGCCTGTTGCCTAGGATCAGCTGAAATTTGAGGACGTATGTTAACTGTGCTCTGAGTCTGTGATGCTCCACCACTGAGGTCTGTGGGATTTTTCTTGTTGATTTGTGTGGGAGGAAATCCCAGGGAGAGCAGCAAAATTGGTTAGGAATTCAGGGGGTAGGAAGAGAATTGCCCTTTGTAATGCAAATGAGCCATAAATCAGGCAGCTGGCTCTGAGTGTCTTAATGCACTGAGCACTTTCCTGTCGGGCAGCAGTCTCTTTGGCATGGAGAATGTGACTTGTGTAGCACTTCATCTACTGGTAATAAATTCAGGCTTTTACCTCTTTTTTTTTTTTTTTTTTTTTTTTTTTTTTTTCTGGAGTGCCTGTAGGCTTAGACTTAGCATCTAGCCAATCGCATAGGCACTGAACTTAGCTTGTATTTGATGGTTTTGATTTAACATCATGTTTCTGTGTTGTCAGCTGCTGGATTTTTGCTTTTGGTAATGCTTCTATAAATACATGGCTTCAAGGTGTCTGTCGCATGTTTAAATCAGATGATCTCTCACACTCAAATCTTCTGAAGCCGAGGTTTGTGGGAGCCACGTGTAGGAACAGAGCTGTGACCAGGGCGGTGGATCATGTCCAGCCAGGCCAGGCAGAGGAGCAGTTAAATTCAGGAGCACTTTAACCTTCTCTTTTCCCCAAGCTGTTACTCTGGCCCTCTGGGCTCCTGGAGTCCAGAGAACATGGAGGTGGATCAGAACCACTCGTGTCCCCTTTTCCTTCGTGCTGCCAGTGGTCAGGATCTGCTTTCTGCTGTTGCTTTCTCCCTGTGGTAAATCCCAACCATTTTTCACTTAAAAGTGAAAGCACAGTAATTTATTATTGTGATAGAAGAACCACAGAGAAATTGTAAACGTAACGGAGCACCTGCCCCACTGGCATAGTGCTGTGGCTACTGAGCAGCGTCAGGCCATGCCACATCCCTTCACAATAAGGTATGTCCATACAACAAGCTGCACTGACACGCATGCTGTGTACATGTAACTGCCCTGTGTAGGCAAGCCCTGCCCTGTCCTCTCATCTTAGTACTTATGGTTAGTGACCTTTTGATCCAGGTGGTGCCTTGCTATTTGGTATAGAAGCGTGGATACAAATGCTTCCTGAGGGGGATTATTGTTCTCAGATATGAAATACCCGTTGTATGAAACAACATCGCGCATTATCCAAACACAAAAGCTGCAGCTTCTTCTTTTCCCCCAGCCATTATCAGCATTGCTGGGTGTTTCTCTGAACTTTAAGCCAAATCACAGGATCTTCCACATACGTGCATGTTTCTTCTCCTGTGCTGAGTGTCACTTAATTGGAGCTCTTTTCAGAAGCCAATTAAACTGCTCAGCCTGCTAAATAGCTTGTAGGTTGTTTGGGAGCAATGAATGCAAACGTAGAAGTGAGACACACAGTGAGCTGGAGAGCTGAGACACATAGTGAGACGTGTTTTTAATAACTCCTCTGAAATGCTTTAAATAGAAGCTTTTTCCGCTTGTGTCACGGTGCTTCGTGCTGTAAATTTGTTCCTGAACAGATGAGTTTGCAGCCAGCTTGTAGGCATGTGCACCGTATCCCTTATGAGCCCCAGATGTGATCAGCAGAACCGCAGGGAAATGCTGGTGGCAGCTGGATAGCTCCAGTGCCGCCTGGCGTCCTGGCGTTGCGCTGCCTTGGCGGGCGGGCCGTGCAGAATGGTGCAGCAGTGAAGGTAGCCCTGACATTTGAATGGCAATTTTCAAAGTAACTTCTTAAATAAAAGCAAAAGCTAATGCACAGATCAGTGATCTCGGTCTCAGTCCCCTCCCTTCCTTAGGATGTCTCTTTTAAGGTTCATTTAAATAAAGAAATAATGAAACTTTAGCCATCGTTACTTTCTAATTCCCCTTACCTTGGTGGCAAAGTCAGCCAGATGACTTAATTTATCAAGTTAAGGATCTACTTTAAGAAGAAAAACGTGTTTTCTTCTCTTCCCTACTGCTGTTGGGGAAGCAGTGCCACTGTTTCCCTCCTTTCTGCAGTAGGGAGAGCTACACTCCTCCCAGCTCTCACAACTCAAACCCTACTGAAACATTTCCATCGTCAAAGTGCCTTTTCTGGACAAGTGGGAAGAAGATCCCACAATTACTTCAGTGCTCTTGTCAAAGGGTTGGGTGGGCATCGTGTAGCCTGTGTCTGGTTTGGCTTTCTGGCCTCCTCTTTTTGAGGATCTCAGCCTGATAGTGCAAAGAAGGCTGTAGTTTGACCAGCCCTGCAGTCTCAGCAAAGTGCCTTTGAACTGGCACTGCTGCATGAAGGAGCAGTCGCAACGAATGTTCACGGCTGCTTTTTGTATCTGTTTATGTCTTTAGCAAACACAGCATGCCTAAGCTATTTATTTTTAGCTGCTTATCACTTTGTCTGGCAGTATTACATGAAACAATTTATCGTTATGACCCCAATACGCGTTGTAGGTACAATACTGAAATACCATTCCCTAGGTTTTTCTTTTGGAGGTGGGTCCCAGCAACATTATTGCTGCATGATGCGTGTTGCTTTCCCCTGGATTTTGCTTTGACCATTGAATTTCATTTGCTATTTTATTGCTTCACTGTAAATGTTTATTGCTATTTTAGTCACTGAGCATTAAACTTCCTTCTGACTTTTTGGTTTAATCAAAACTAAAACTGAGTATATTTTCAAGAAAATATGGCTCTTATCTGAGAAAGTGGGTGAGTAGTGCTGACTGCATTGAGCAATACACATTCCTGTAGGTCTACTAATATCCTGTAGGCTTCTCTCTTTTTTTTTTTTTTTTCTGAAGTTCTCAATTCTTGCATTTATTTCCCTATTTAATCAATTAGTAATCTAAAAGATCCTTCCTTTTGGTCTCATGGAAGTTGAATTTATTGAAGAACCCGTAACTGAGGCAAAGAAGGAGGAATTGATGAAACTTCTGGGGATCAAACATACTTCAGCAAGCCTGATGACCACGTGCTTGTTGTCTTCATCAAACAATCTTCGCAGTTCAGTACAGCGTGACTGTCCTGTGCAGAAGCCGTGCAGCCTCCCTGTACTGTCCAGCTCAGCCGTGTGAGCACAGCTGCGGTTTCTGTGGTTTCTGCGGCTCCAACACGTGGCTGTCAGCGGGAGCAGAGCTTCAGCAAGTGGGGAGCAGATGGAGCGGCGTGCGCCAGCCGAAGGGGACCAGTCAAGGCCATTCCTCCCCCAGCAAGAGGCTCCAATGGAGCAAAAGTGTCTCACTGAGCCAGTCTGGGAGGAATTCACTGCGTGTGTAGGAGAGGGTTTGGGATGATTCATGAGCACTATGGTATGAGAAGTGTCTGGCGTTGTTAGCAAAGGAGAAGAGGGGGAGCAGGATGGGATTATGATAAAAGTCAGGTTGGTATTTGCGGCGAGATAGATTTGTGGTGTGGATTTAATCGAACAATGCTGTTCAATGAATTTAAGGCAAAGTTAAAGGAGTAACTCTTAAGGGAGAAATCTCTTCATTTTACATTCTGTCTAAAGCTCCTCTTCAAGAGCATGCAGTAACTGGGGCTCTAAAAGACGGAATTAAATAGATGTCTAAATCAGACTAAAACAGCTTTCCAAAATCCTGTCCCTATGGAAAGGTTTTCATTAAGTTGTTGTCATGGCAATGGAGTGCTGAATGCTTCATAACCTCTTTCGCTAAGTAAACAGAAAAGATGGGGATACTTCATGCCTTGGAAAACAGAGTTTATTTGCGGGAGCACTGTATTCCTAAATTTAAGAAAATAAAACCTTTTGTAGAGCTCAAAACTCCCTTGAGTTTTACCCTGGGAAACTGTGAACCCCCCCCCCCCCCATCTAAAATTAACATAAGAGAGAGCTTAAGTAGATTATTTAAGATTCAGTAGAAGACTTGGGGGAAAAAAATAACATTTTCTCATTTAATCTCAGAACAGTTTTCTATCAGAAGGCACAGCCTTTCTTGGATTCCAGAATAGCATGGCTACAAATCATTTCCTCCATGTTACAGATGATGAAACAAAGGTAAAGGGAAAGGTAAAGGGACGTGAGAATGTAAGTTACTGGCAATATCAGGAAGAAATGGACATACCTGAACTGTCAGTACAGCCCTTTACTCCCTGAAGCATGGTTCCTTTCTTGAGCATTGCTGATGGCTGACCATGTGTAAAACCCAGAGCTGGTATTTGCTGTCAATTAGTAACAGGAGTTCCAATAAAGGTAGAATTTTCCAGCTTTGACCTGTGGTACCAATACCAGAGGTTTCTGTAGCTGCTGCGTGCGTTGTCATTGGGATGAACTGGCAGAGTATGGCCAGAACGTGGGCACTTCTCAGTTCATTGCAGCCATGTGTGATGTCCTTGATAGCTTATTCAGAGTTACTTTTATCATAGGGTTTTCCCCCCTCCGGTTAATTACTGAAATTAACAAAAATGCATGCCTTCCCTTATTTTTCCCCTACCAGTCTGTTTCAGTTGTAAACATACAGCCTTGTGGCTTACTCATTTCCAGAACAGGATGCACACCAGCCTGAGGCGGCGGCTGTTTGCTGGAGCGTGCTTTCTTGCAGGGTGGCCACTATTTACCGAGATCTCTCACTGGGGATGAACACTTCTCCGTGCTGTTGTGAAGTGAAAGTAGCTGCACTGAGGAAGTCGGGAGAAGGCGTTACAGTCTGGCAAGCAGGCTGACTTCCTTTGGCTCTGCAAGCAGTAATGGTTTGCTTTGCCTGAGATCACTTATTCATCAGGCTACATCAGATCGGATCACAGCACAGTCATGCTGCAAGGTTTCTGTACGTAATTTTTGAACACAATGAATTTGATTTATACAGCCGTTCTGGATGGGTGGAGAAAGGCATGTAGCATACAAAGAAATTAGTACAGCTATTGAGTGAAGAGTTGTAAAATGTAGATGAAAATGATTAATTCTGAAGGAAAAAAATGTGTATATGATTTTGTGCACAGGGCGAATTTACAGGAATCTTGATGGGAACAAAGGGGATTAAAATAGTTGAAGAGTTTCACAATTTCTGTTTAACCTTATTGCATGTATGCACAAATAATGAATTAAAAGAAACGTGTTTGTGGAACCTGATCTGTTTGTGCTCTGCAGGGTGTTATGCTGATGGTATGCCAGATACACACACAAAAACCAGCCTTGTCTTAATAACCTGGGAGGTTTTTAGGACAACCATCGATGGGGACCTCGTGCTCTTTATCTGTGATTATGTATTGAATACACACAAAATGAGTTCCAATTCAATTACTAGTTGGGCCTTTCAGATGAATAAGTGTGAATTGAAACCAAATGCATTTTCTAGAATAAAAAAAAAAGTTATCTTACTGTTAGATTTGTTTCTTTATTTTCTCATATCAGGGATGCATTGTTTTCTTGATTGCTTGTAGTCTTCTAGTGAAAGTTTTGCAGATCACATCACCTCTCCTTTGTCTGATCAGTTTGCTTTTTACACTAATGACCTATCTTGGTGATATGGGAAACTCCATCCGTTTTATTCTAAAAATGCGTGTTTATTTGCTTCTTGTAGGCAATCAAATAGACTTTGATCTGGAAGATGAACTAGGTAATTTCTTAATGTTTCCTGGCTCTTTTCCTGTAAGTCAGTGCCCAGACTCTTTTTTTTCTAAATCAGTTGCAAATTAATTTAAGCAAGCCCTGCTGACATCGTACTTTTACCTGCCCACTCTGAAATGCTATGCCTTTCAGCTCACTAGTCTTTATTAAATCATATGAGAACGGTCTTTGTGTTGCAAAATGCTCTTGTTCCATGTTCAGCCTAAAGAGCAGGTGCCAGAAATCTCTGCAGCCAGCTCCCAGTGTCCATTAGAAACTAGTTCCCCCTGATTTTCATGGGATTTGGTAGTAAAGCTCCCATGCCATCCATTTTTCATGGTAATAGACTGAAAGCTTTTACTGGAAAACCATATTTGGACAAATTTAGAAAATGGAGTATCAGTTGTTGCTCAGAAAATGCTTTGAGGAGCACTAAAACGATGCCTCTGTGTAAATACCGAAGACGTGCTTTGCCTGTCAGAACCAATTAGCATGAAAAGCTCTATCTGTTGTCTAAATGAAATTGCAGATGTGTAAGACTCTTCAGAAACAGCAGTGGTTTTGCAGATAAGCTGTCTCCAGCACTCCCTTTTTCTCTCCCCCTCTTCCTTCCTCAGCAACTTCCCTGGTGAAACACGGCATATTCCTCGACTGTGATACTGAAAAACAAACATCATCTGCAGTAATACTTTGTCCAGATGCACATTGTTTTGTCTGAAAGGCTGTTTTAATTGCAACACCTGACATTGTTGTCAAACTGAGGGGCTTTATTTACTTATGTGGCCTTCAGCTCTGTTTGGCTCTTGTAAGGTAAAAAATAGTTCGGCTGGAAGGGGCCTTCAGAGATCATCCACTCCGACTGCCCAACCTCTTTAGGGCTAGCCCAAAGGTAAAGCATGTTAATGAGGGCAGTATCCAAATCCCTCCTGAACACCTACAGGCATGGGGCATCAGCCACCTCTCTCAGAAGCAACAATGCTTTTGTTCAGAACAAAACCACTAGATATCTTCCAAAGCAGTCAAAAAAGGAATAGTTTGACAAATGATGTTCTTAAATAGGTTTTCCATGACCATTCTTGCCAGGAAGGGTAGGAAATAACAGAGAGCTGGGAGAAGAGCAGCAGGTGAGACCCTCAGTATCCAACTTGTTCAAGAGAGGAAGGGTTTAAAACCTTAGCATGAGCAGGATTGCTCGTGTGCCTTGCTGCGATGTGGACCTGCTGCTCCTTGCCTGTGGTCAATTATTGAGCAATACACAGTTCCCATTTGACCGTCTGTTGGGCATTTCAGTTGAGTCAGTGCTAAACAGCCTTCCTGGGGTTGCCGTCTGGTGTGGGAGATGCTGAAGGGGTGCCCAAGGGGATGGAGTTTTGTTTAATATGCAGTGGCTCTCCTGCCATGGTGCCTACAGCCCAATCTCTGCAGCGCTCTGCCAGTGCATGTTGGTAATGAATTGCCTGGTGCACATACAGGACTTCAGTTTTGCTGTTCTAAGAGGGTGTACTTAATAAAGGCAAAACATGTAGTGAATATGAGGCTGGTTTTACAGGGTTAAGTGGTGTTGAAGGCTTGTTTTTGGTTCCTTAGGGAATTACAGCTGAGGTCTTTGAAGAGTGAGTAAATTGGGGTAATTTTGGCCAGGCTTTAGAAACCTTAAAAAGCAGCATCTTGTCAGCACAGATCATAACCCCAGGCACAGCTGCAGTGACTCCTGCTCCTGTGGTGAACATCACAGGTACTCAGTCCTCATCCAGTGCTTTTTCAGGGTCACTGTTCTGGGAGTTGGGTGGTCATTGCCTTGAAACGGAGGAGTGGGCAGGACGAGCAGGCTTGGCATTAGCTGAAAATCTGGCGTACGTCTTGAAGAGAGGATATGATTTACAGGCACCCCTGCCCATCTGCAGCAGCAGTGGTGTGCTGGGGCTGCTGGAGGGTGCGTGGTATGCGCAGTGTGGGGTCGGCACATGCATGCAGGATGGTCATTGTGGCACCGGAGTAAAAACTCAGGGGCATGTCTCATTTACAAGGCAGCAACCAAGTTCAGCCACGAGGTAAGGATGTGTCATTTTAGTGGAGCAGGCTGCTCTGTAGAGGCTTCTACCAGGGCTAATTATAGACATTGTATAAGCAATGCAACTGCAATGTTTTGCAGGTGTTAGAGCAGCCTTTGATCGGGTTTGTGCCTTATTAGTCGAAGATAAGCTTCCTTTGCATACCCAAATTTTCTCTAATCTAAACAAAGCATTTCATCTGATACATAGATGTATTCACTTTTATCTTTCAGAAGTCTCTGTAGGCTGTTTTCATATGTAGTCAGGACCTGGTCTGTAAAATTTCACACATACAGAACCTGTTTTGCTGTGCAGAGCGTGAGCTTCTACTGCCTGCCTCCCAGATCTGTGGTTTGAGCAATTAGGAAACCTCTGCGCAAGTAGGACCCGTCCCTACTGAGTTGGCTGCAGGTAGTGGAAAGCATTTAAGAAATGTGCATAGAGATGTGTGAGACAGACACTGCTTTTGTGAGACTGTCTTTTGGAACGCTTCGCTGGGAAACGCTGGTTACGTGTGGCCTGTTAGACTGACCCTGCTTAGGAGTCTCAAACTTGGGAACTGGATTTAATGGTTTTAAAAACAAACAAACAACAAAAAATCACCAAAAAGTAAACAAAAGTGGTTTGTAGCCTAAAATGTCTTAATACAATTTTCACTGTTCTGTGTATTTATTTTTATATAGTAGCCTGAAACAAATATATTGTTAGAGTATGTAAGTGGTGGAAAGAACCATCTCTCAGATTAACCATTAAGTTTTTCCATACTTCCCTAAACTGCTCCTGGAGGTCACGTAACCTTTCGACATTTGTGGTGAATCCTTGGATGTCTGTATTTTCTGTCTGTATCTCTTACTGTGCATGTAGCTGATTTTTTTAGCCTCAACAAGCTTCATTTACTACTTCTTCCCTTAGGTACCTTGTAACTAAGAAGTGAATGTGTTAGAGAGAAGCATTAGGTTTTTGTTCCATGTGGAATGCATCAGTGGTTCTTACACAAGTGGTAACTGAAGGTACTTTAGTGATCCTGACCCTCAGCCCAAAAAGTAAGCATTGTTCTTCCTGAAAGTCCGTGGCAAAGACGATGAATTAGCAGAAAATGGTTTTAGGATTCCTGAAGCATCTTTCTCGCTTGAGCTTGTGTTTTAAGGCTTCTTCTAAAAAGGGAATGTTCTTCTTGGTGGTAATTTGTCAGATTTATTGGCAGGGCATTAACATTTTTCTCAAAAGAGATCAAATGTCCAGAAAATGTTCATGCGCAAATCATTTGTGACCACGTGGGTCGCGCTGCTGAATGAGCTGCTGGTGGCACTCGGGATGCCAGGTGACATGAGCTGTGCAAGAGCACATGTTGGTTAGCGTGGGTGGCCACTGGTAGATAACCTTGGACAAAATAGAAATAAATAACAAGTTTATATCAAAACAAGCAGCATTCTATAAAGCAGGAGCAGTTGACCATGAAATTACTGTTAGGTGTTGTATTATTATACATTAGGATCTGAAGTTTTATTTTAAGTTTCACCCTGAAAACATGGTTCTGTTTTCTAAAGGTAGATGTATTTGCTTAAAAACAATTTTTTGACTGTTCTTTGTTTCTTTTACTAGGGAAGAGGAACAGGGGAAACAACAGCAAAAGCATTATCTTTTTTTTTTTTTTTTTTTTTTTAAATTGTTCTTGAAAAGATAACCTATATGTGGTGATACGGTGATTGAAGAGCATGCCCTAGAATAATACGAGATACACATGCAAAGTCTGGCTTTTACAAAGTTACAAGCAATTTTGATGTTCAATTCATTTTAAAAATCAAGCTAGCAAGTGAGTTAACTTGTTTGCAGAGGTTAGCTATGTCTTCATCTTGTGTTTTGTTTTCTTTTTTTTATGCACAGTTTGAAAAAGAAGAGGCAAGCCAAGCAAAACGCTGAGACTGTCTCTGCCAATTCACCTGGATCTCCTGTTTCCAAAACTCCTGCTGAGAAAGATGATGGAAGTAAAGTTATTTTGGACCAAATCAGTTCCTCTGAAGACAACTGTAAATTTTCTGGGGAAAAGGAAACTGCTCCAGACAAAGAAAAGAAAAAGAAAAAATACAATCAACTGAAAGACATCAGGCGCACAGAACTTAAAAGATACTATAGTACTGGTGAGTTATCAGTAGAGTAATTTTAAATGCATTTGCTTTGATAGCTTGTTAATGTATTTTTCTCTTATTTTATGGTCTTTCCTTCAAAGGTTAGTTGACTCTGGATATCTTGTCTGTAAAAGCAAACAAAATTGTGTTCTACGTATCCTCTATTTTTAACTTTACCCTTCCGGTTCTTAAAGAAAAAGCATTTCTTGTTTCTCAGTTCTAAAATACAGTGTTACAGGCAACAGTTAAGACTATTATTGCAATTGTTTTTCTAGACTTTCTCCAATGTTTTATGAAATTGGAGTTCATTTTTTTCCATTGGGTTGTTTCTTAAATGATGTACATTATTATAAGACTTCAGTCTTGATTCATCCCAGTTTGTCCGTTAAAGTGTGAACAAGTAAGGAAATTAACTACATGTTTTTAAACAAAATGTCAAAAGTTTCATGTGCTGAAATACACATCATGTTCTCTTCCTTCCCTCCCACTGTATTGTCAGTACCTCAGTCAGTCATAAATACATTTCTTTACATTTATTCTTGCAATTAATTCAGAGAAAATAAAGTCTGTGCATAAATATATGTGATATGAAAAATTTACAGATGTTTGCAGTTCTGGATTGCAATTTGTGAAGTACTCAAAGTATTTCATAAATTCTATCTAAAATTACTTATCGAGAGGGAATTGGAAAGGATATTTTATAGGAATGAACTCTTAGCTTAAGAGAGCTTTTTTTTTCTTTCTCTTTAAAGAAGAAAGGCAACAAAATACTGCAGATATTGTGCAAACAGACTTCTTTCCTGCTCACGCAGTGTGCGTAGACAGATGATTCCTGAGGAGGAATCGCTAGGAGAAGGAAATGAATCAGCAGTAAAAGTGCTGTTACGCATTGACTGCCACGTGCAGACTAGGCTGCATCTAAAGATTTTTTTATGAGGCAATATGGGCCTTCCCAAAAATAAGGTAAATCGTGGAGCAATGTTTCCTAGCAAGCAGAGGAGTTTGCAGTGATGTATTGACTGTAAGTTTTGGCAGGTTTGAATCTAATAAGTTCAGTGATTTGGGAACTAAAAGAAAAGTTGCTTCAGTGTTGTCTTAAGAAGTTCTTACCATGCTGTTCTTGAAATAAAACAAGTAGAAGGAAAACTGAATAATTATTAAGGAATGAATCTGCACTGTTTTGTTAGAATGCTGGTTTTAGACACAAAGCCCACAACACACACCCCGAAGTGTGAAGTCCTGTTGTATCGCTAACAAAGCGCTTCTCCTAAGGCGTCAATTTATTGTTGGTTTGTACCTAAAGGAATTCAGGGCTCTGTGAGGTAGCTGGGGTTTGTTTCTCTAGTCTGTCAGGAGTCTTGTGAGAAGCTTTGCGCCAGTTGGTGCTTGCTATAGAGAGATGGGGGATGGCGTGCCTCTGTCACGGGTCCTTCTGGCTGACGTGGGAGAATAGAAAGCTCTCCAGGTCTTCCTTGGCTAATGATCCAGCAGTCAATACAAAATGAGGTTTTACTAATGTTTGATAAGCATGCTGGTGTTTTGTGTGGACTGCTGTCATTGTGGGGGTGACTCGTCACAGTGTTCGCTGTCAGGCAGATGTGCAAGGTTCTGCAGTGCACTGAGAAATACAAGAATTCAATTCTACTGTTGACCTGAGCACAGACCCTGCTGACAAAACACATAGAGAAACCCCTTTGTTATATAAACTCATGCTTTCAGTCCTGAGAAATGAAGATTTTTACCCAACTGGAGCATCAAAGTCGTAGAAGCGAAAGCTTAGAGAGAGGTGGAAAATGGTTGATTGTGAAATAAATATAATAGCTCTGTGTTCCTTATGCAAGTCTCAAAATGCAGTAATTTCAGGTGAGACATTAGTTGCTGCAGTATTAGCCTGCCTGTGTTACATCGGCCTTCCTCCCCTGCAGCTGTACCTGTTAACGTGGTTACTGTGCTCAGCCACTTGTCACTGCAGCCCTCCTGAAAGTCTTTTTTTTTTTCCCATGTGATTTCTTCTGAATTTTCCCTTCACTGATGTCTCTGAGATTGAAGTGATCTCCCTCTCATTCCTATGGTTAACCATTTTTCTGGGTTTGCTTGCCCAAAGGTGTTTTTTTTTTTTTTGGTGTTGTTTTCTAATTGTCCAACTTTAACTTAATTGCCATATTAGATTTCCTGAAAGTTCTAAGCATTACTAATATTTTTTCCTATTTTTTTCTGCACTTTACCAAAATGCCTAATTTTGCTAGTCTAAAGAAAACGCATTAGATGCAGCAACAGTTGTGTAGTTTGTCTGATCTGCATGTTGGTACGATGATGCGTGCATAATTTATTTTGTGGCTTCATGGAGGTCCTGCCATAAGCTGCTTTGAGCCCAGCAAGGTCGTGTCTCTCCATCTAAACAAATGAAGACCTCAGCCGTCTGAATAATCTCCCTTTCATATTTTGCAGGACCACAAATGCTTTGTTATTGTTGTTAGAGAAACAGGGAAGGAACATGGCATCTGACTATAATTTGTTCCTCACGCACTGTGTCCCTTCCTTAGAAGCTGGTGAACATTTGCCTTTATAAACTTGTGAATGCTGGTGGTGACAACCTTACTTTTTCCACTTTGAATTTTTCCTTATAATTGATTTATGCAAGAGCTGTTAATATTTGAGAAGGATTCTGTTGATTAGATCAATCCCTCTCCAGTAGGGTGACTGCAGTGCAGCTTCTGAAGGCTGCGGAGAGCTGGAGGTGGTGGTGCTCCCTGCCACATTTTGTAGAAAACAGAATGTTTAAAGGCTTATTCTCTGAAGCAGACGGCGTGCAGCTGTGGGTTGAGAAGCTTCTGGCCAAGAGCCGTGGTGTGGTGATGTCCGCAGCCGGTGGGTGGCATCGCAGAGCCGGGGAGAAGGAGTTCAGCACCCTGCAGAAAGGAGCCCTCCAGCATCCACCTCCCCATCCAGGATTGTTCTGCTCAGCATGGCTTTTGGCACTGTGGTGGCACCGTCACAAGTAACCTAGGGGTACTGCACTACCCATAACCTCTCTCGAGACACTGCTGAATGGCTGAACAGATCCCACCACCAAGTTTCTCCTGTGTAACCTCATGCTTTCGGTCTCTATTAGCACTTGTGTTATTTAGTGGCTTTGTATTGGTTCTGCAATATGCTTGTACCATTCAGTCTCCAAATCTCACACTCTAAAATATTGCTTTGCAGATATAGCCCTTGTTTTCTTACCTTGAAATGACAGAGGCACCAGTACTGCTGCTCTTTCTTTTCTGAGGACCCATGGAAACAACGTTCTCCTTATTTTTTTTTACCTTGTCTCTTAGCTTATGTGACAATTGGCTTTTTAACTTCATCTCATGTTTTCTGGTATTATTGCTGCAGTAATCTTCTGTCAGACTTCTACGGAAGTATTTGTTCAGCGCAATGCACTTTCTGCTTCGGCACCCCAGCTGCTATCCCTAGTGCCCAGGATGCTCTGCCCTTCCTGGGATAACCCAGGTGACCTGCTTCTGCAGCTTGGCTACTTAGTTCAGACGCACTTTCTGTGGGAAGCCTGTTTTGTTGGAAGGTGTTGACTTCCCGAGCTTCAAGATATATGTGTAATATATATCTGAATATATGCATGTATGTGTATATGTATATAAATTATCTTTCCTTTGTTTTGCTTTTTTTTGTAAATGTCACAGGCTCTAAAACACTCCCACAAATATGAGGGTGAGTTGCAGGATCCCAGTGCTGGAGCTGTAACAGCCTGGAGGCACCACTTCAGTGTCTCTAGGGCAGAGTCCACATCTCTGGGACAAACTACACGGGTGGGATGCTGTGAGACTGGGAAACCAGCATTTCTGTCAGGAATTGCTAAAGCAGATGAACGTGATGGTGCTTTGCCACTGAAGACTGAAAACAATACGGCATTCTGAAAGCAGTGTGGTAATGCTGTAAATTGGGGCTGAGGGCAGCCTTCTGAATTTCATTTGTATATTTACTCCAAAACAATATCATGTGACAATATCAAGATGTGCAGCATATTCCCAGGTTATACCGATTTTGCTTGAAATTGTCATCAGCATATGTGAGGAATTAGTCACCATTAAAGAAAGCATCATGAAGAAAAGCTTGGTATAGGTTACTTGCCCCACATCACACGGGTTTATCAGCAAAACAAAGTCTAGTTTGCTAGCTTATTATCCTGCCCTCTACTCATAAAGCCATCCTTTCTTTTCGTGCAGCCTCCTGTTCTCACTCAATGCACACCATTCAATTTCTGCAGCGAGTGGGAGGTCACACTAATAGATCTTCATCTTGTTGTGTGTCTGATTTCTGTCCAAAGCAAGCAGGAGTCCTCAATACTGTGACAGGAGTCCCGAGAAGGAAAAATGGTCTGTGCCCACATAATCAGACAAGATAGCACACGTTGAGCAGGGGGTGCCAAAGCAGGTCCCCAGAGGCGGGCAGTGGATTCCTTTATGGTTTGTTCTCCCTGACATGATTTGGGCAGGGGTGGTATGGGAGCAGCATGGCATGCGTGCAGTTACAGAGCCTCTGAACCTTCTGGGTAGCTGGCCAAGAGCAGTTGTTGGTCAATAAAATGGAGAGGATGTAGCAATTTTAAGCACTTGCAGTGTGGTGAGATTTGCCCTGATTGGCACCAAATCAGCAGAGGAGCTCCCCTCATACAGCTAAACTTACTGCCACTTCCAAAGCTGATGGCTGCTTGCAATGAAGTGACAATTATTGTAGAGTTTAAATTAATTAAAACACAGGACACTTACTGAGCCCACTTTTCATGGTGATTTCTAATCGTCAGGCCGTTTATTAAATAGGCTCAAAATTAAAGCAGCAGAGGAATACCTTATTTTTTGTTTTGTTATAATTGCCTGGGTAGAATAACAAGGAGTTTGGGATAATTTATGAGTGTGAACTGAACACGGCTGGCAGTGGGCTGGATGGGAAACTTCACACAGCTGATACATTACATTACTTGTTGAAACCATGTAGAAAGAATGAGGTGGACAAATGACTGAAAGACAGCAGGTTTCAGAGCACTTGTTTGGGAATAGAGAACAAATGATCCCGAATCCCAGGGGATCGGTGTTAAGACTAACAGGTTATGTTCGAGCTGAGTTGTTAATTGGTGTTTACAAGAAGCTGTCACCTGCAGAAGGAATGCCTTTTCTGCAGGCAGCTGAATTTGGCTGGAGGGGTAGGCACCTGAAATAATGCTGCTAGCACTAAATTTCCAACAAAATCAGATGGAAACATCTAAGGTTTCTTGAGTTCTCTATGTATGGAATCCTCTTTTAATCCTCACCTTGATGGGTAAGTTCCTGCTTATTGTAAAGCTGAGTAAAAGATACACAAGGGAAACTTGTTGCTATGAATGTAATCCTTAGGTATTGCCTGTCAGCATGCTACAAGCTGCCTCAAAAGCTGTAGTTCAGACAGAAGGTTGATCTGCTTGAAAGGCTGCTGTTACATGGAAGCAAAGCTTTATGAATATATAAAAAAAAAGCGTAAAATAGGCTGTTGATAGTAATGAAACTACTGTAAATTTTAAGTGAGAAGTGGGGGAATTGAAATGGGAAAGTAAAGAACAGAACATGAAAAATGTGTCCAGTAGCATAAAATAGAGATTTCTTAACCGTGTTAAGAGGAAAAAAGAAACTAGTTATAATTGTGGCTCATTCTGTGATGCTGGTGGTTGAATTTTCAATAATTTTCTGGTCTGCATCTGGGAAACAAGGAGGAAGAAGAGAAATGGAAGGAAAATTGATGTGTTTTTGTATCCTTTGGTATGATTCTCTTCACTCGGGCACTTAGAAATTACAGCAAAATGTAACTTAAACGATGCATTTTTTTTTAATTGGCAGAGCTTCTTTCTATGTAGGAGTCATAAGAGTCTATTAATAAAGAACCTTCCTGTTCACAGATACTAAAAATATATATATATAAATAAATGTAAGTGTTTAAAAAGGGTTGTTATAACATTTTGATATTCCTTTCTTTAGTTTTCAGTCAAGGCCAGTTGTGTTTATAAGAGTTATGTTGCTGATGTTACATACCTACATAGTGTTTTGTGAGGTCTTTGAGCTTAAATTTTGGAACATCACAAGTTTCCAACTTGGAGAATATCTCACTTTGGTAGGAAGACTGAACACGTGAAGGTATCTGTTGCTTGCTGTGTGTGTTTTACACTTTTCGTAGGTGGAAAAAAATGCAACTGTCAAATTTGTCCAAGGTTGCATGAGTTGTAACAAAGCAGGTTACCAGTTCTGAGTTGTGTGAATTGTTTTGTGATTTGAGCACAAGCAAATTGTGTTCTAAGAGTAGGTTTAGAACAAATTTCCAGAACAGATTTCCAGAAACAGGGGTCTGAAAAATTACTGGGGCATGTAATGTGCATATTTCAGTGTAAGCTTGCGGAGGGTCACTTGGAAGAAATGAACAGTAACAGTGCTTGGAAGTTTTATGCACAGGAATAATGGGAATTGTGGTGTGACTGCTGTTGAACCACAGTGTTCAAGCTTGCTATCCATGATTCTAGGATGAAGAAGTGCTAGCGGGGTCGTAGCAATGGCCGTGCTTCTGCAGACCAAGACCCATTCAGCTCAGCATTTTTTCTCCCACAGAGGCCACACCTGGGTGTCCAGGGAAGATGAAGAGCTCAGTGAATTTTGTATAATTATTTCCTCTGTGTTCTCCCATCCTCTGGCCATTTTCAGCAGGTGGGGGCCTGTGAACAGTCAATCTCTACTCACCATCCCCAAGCCTCCTATGATTTAGTAGCCTTCTCTTTCTAAAATACCTCTCCTCCATCATATCCTTTCCAGCCTGAAGAATTTGGGTAGTCCTTACATGTGAAATCCTCCATGGCTTTGCTCATCTTCATCATCCCTCTCCAAACCTCCATGACCAGGGTGCTGGGGCAGGGGCTGTTTTTGCTTTTAACTCAGATTTGCTGACTTGATTTACTGAGTACTGTCCAGCCCAGCTGGCGGAGGAAGCAAACATTTGGGGGAAAAGAGGGGGGTTATAAGATAATCCTTTGGTTACAACCCTCCTTGGGGAGGAGGGAAGCAGAGCCTTAACCCAAATTTCCTTTGTATGTAATTGAAATGTCATAGCAAAGAGCTTTGGCAGGCCAAGCAGGCTTGGAGTTGGAGATATATGTGCAGATCAGAAATCTGGCATGCCCTTCAAACAGCGGTGGTCATTACTGAGGAAATTCGAATGGTTGCAGTGGAATTTCCAACACTGGAGGGGAAATACCAGGATTTGGTACTTTCTGAAGATTACATTCTCCTTCAGCGGTTACTCAAAGTAAGATTTAGCACGGTGAAGTCTTGTGACGTGCCCCACAAAGGTCAGATCACAATATGACTGGCGTTAAATCAGCTAAACCTGGTCTCATGGCTGAAGGAACCAGGCACACCTCCAAGGGCTGCCTACTTACCCCAGGCCAGTGTTTTCAAGAGGAGTCAGCACTTGCATTCTGGAGTGCTTCTGCATTTAAAAGCAATTAACTTTGCTGAAAATCAGCCCCTGGAGGATGGGAGGAAAGCTGTGCGGCAACTGGGCACGCTGTGTGCTGTGGGGCTGCGGCAGCTGGACGTGTGCTGGAACGGGGAGCGTGTTGGGAGAGTTAATGAACGGGGCTGTTGTATTTCTGACGGGGATAACGAAGGGAGAGAGACACCTGCGTGGTTAGCAAGGCCTTTGCTGTCAGGGGGTATGGGTTAGTGGTGTGAGCACAGCCAGCAGGGTGCCTGTGGGGCAGCCTGAGCCCCAGGAGTGCTCTGGGTGAGTGTGCCCTGTGCTGCAGCTGGGCTGGGTGTCCTTTTTAGTCTGGTTCTGGGGGGAAGATCCACACTTCCCATTTTTTTCCATCAGTCCTGGAACAGCAGGCATTCCTGGAGGTGCTTTCAGGCTTCTTATTCTGCACGGGTGTTTCTGGCTGCCGGGAAGCCTGGGTGTGCGGTGCCTGGTGAGTGAGCTCCTTACAGCCTTCAGGCAGGTGTGAGGGGCCATGCTTGGAAGCTCTACGTAATGTAAGTTTTGTAGTCTCAGGTCTTCTAAAATGCCCATCTTTTGCGGGGAGTGCCTGTGCATATGTTCCCTCAGCCCTGTTCTGCTGGCAGACTAATTGTCCTCCCATATTTTCTTTGGGCCCCGATACAACAGTTAGAAATTTTATGCATGCTTTTGACAACAGCTTCATCATCGATCGCTTTAAACTGCTTGTGGAGCTGTGCCCAAATCCAATAGTGCTCCAAAGTGACTGATCTTAGATCTCCTTTCAGGGAGCAGCTGTGCAGTCGTGTGCATTAAGCCTCTGTCATTGCCAAGGTAAATACATTAAAGAAATTAAAGTCAATTTATGTGAAAGGATTTGTTCTTAATCATTGGTTAGTCTGAAAAGTGTATTAGGTATTAAAAAAAACCACCTTACTGACTTGCAGTTTCAATTGTATGTTGCGATTTATTATTATTATTTTTTTTTAGAGTAAGGTATGTACGTGGAGAGTGTTTCTTAATGGAAGTCTCTGCCTTTTCTGATTCCTAGTGTTTTGTTTCTTAACTTAACCTGAATGAACTCATCCAGTGGTGGCCAGACATGGCAGTATGAAATCTTTCCTTCCTGTACCAATCAGGGTTTTCTTCAGTAACAGAAAACAGGATGTAAAATTTGCATAAGAACTGGGTCCCTAGCCATATAGATACCAACTGTGGAGCTGCTCAGTTAAGTGAGAGAAAGTGAGAACGACCTGATCTGTTTGATCTAAGGATGTGTGGAGCTTTCTTCTTGGGGTTGCCAGTAACACAGTGTGTATATTTCTGTAGTGTGTTCAGAGACTGACACGCTTAGTCTGCTCTGTGCAGTTTGCTCTGATACCACAGAGCTCTGCAGGGAGTGTGCATCTGCAGGTGACCAACTTTGCCAGAAAAGCTCTTTAATGTGCCATGAATAAAGGGGAAAAAGGTGCCTAAGAGCGCCTGCTATCCAGGGCAACGCTCACCAGACACTTTGTTACTGCCTTTATTAAACTGAAAACATAGAGGATTTTTCCCTGATTTTCAGGAAAGTTAGAACTTGCATGCAGAAAAAGTGTTTTAATCATAGTCTTTTTTTTTTTTTTTTTTTTTTTTTTAATATGATTGACCTGGCTAGTTTTTGGGTACAGGCTTCTCCTTTAAGCCTGGGGTTACAGTTGCATTACAGTAAGACAGCTGATACCCTTCTGTCTGCTAAATTGTGCAAAGCACAAAATTAAATTTGTCCCGCAGCTCTGCCTGTCTGTATCAGTGCATCCAAGAGGGCCTTTTTTCCTACACAAATATGAGAGCAGCGTGTTTTAAAGGCAGCGTCAAACACAGGGATCTTGGGTTGAATGGTCTTGAACTAGGAGCTGGAAGAAGTGATGACAGAAGATGTGAAGAGGTTCTAGTCTCGAGTCTGTGCATTTCTTATATGTCGGTAAAACTGAACTTTGGGTGGGGAGGAGGCTTCTGGATGCTGAGTTTGCAAGCATCATGCAAGTCAATATTTCAGTGGAAGGTTGATTTAACATTGTGTATAGTATAATGCTGATGTTGCTAGTGGGGAACCTGACCTTGCTGCTGCCAAACAGTCCTGACAATATAATAATGTGGTAGTGGGGTTCCTGCCATGTGCGTGCCCAGCATAACCAGCAAGCCTGCAGCAGCCCATGCTGAAGTTTTTATTGCTGTATCTTTGCTTTGCCTGTTATTCACACCTCTAGGTTGAAGATAACGTGTGTACCTGCACACCACGTAGTTCTACACCTGCTGGCTGTAGAGCTGCAGACAGTAGCTGTTTAACCTGCCCTTAGGTGGTGGACATCCACTGCTCACGGGCTGTGGATTTCCCTGGATTTCCTTTTGAATGGTCACACTTAAAGATTTCTGTAAAAAGATTATCTTTTATTTCACCACTGCTTCCTCTATATGCAGGAATGCACAGCAAGACATCTGGCAGTGGAATGGGAGGCTAAAATTAGTGTGCTTTCATGTATCCAGACAGCATCAGTTTGAACTAAAGACAAGCTTCAGGAAAAAAATACAAAAATCTATATATATCAGATATAGGAGTGATCATGAAGAAAGAAAGCTATTAATTGTCATTTTCCAAAGGAAATAACAGAGGTAGGAACTGGCAGTATCATCCTATAGGAAAGCTGGGGAGGGACTGTTTATCAGGGAGCATAGTGATAGGACAAGGGGGAATGGCTTTAGACTAAAAGAAGGGTAGGCTTAGATTAGATATTGGGAAGAAATTCTTTACTCTGAGTGTGGTGAGGCCCTGGTGCTGGCTGCCCAGAGGAGCTGTAGATGCCCCATCCCTGGAGGTGTCCAAGGCCAGGCTGGATGGGGCTTTGGGCAACCTGATCTGCTGGGAGGTGTCCCTGCCCATGGCAGGGGGTTGGGACTGGATGGGCTTTAAGGTCCCTTCCAACACAAACCACTCTGTGATTCTGTGATCCAAGTGCTTCAGCTGTGGTAGGGCTGTTGTATTTTCAGATATTTCTGTCCTCCTCATTCTCATGCCTCTGTTATCTCCCCACTCTTTGCCTCCGCCATCCTCAGATTTGACACCACGCTTGTTTAAATGCCACCTTGCCCTGGAAGGATTAGACAGGTTGGGATGCAGTAAGAACTAATTGATTGGTGTAGGATGAGCAGAAACTAACACTAGGAAACTATTTACATTTTTTTAAAGCATAATCCAAAAAAATAAGCTCCCCAAGAGAGGAACTGAAAACTGGTTTTATACAATAGTGTGGATATCTCAAATTTGTACAGGGTTGCATTTTGAAATAGTGTTCCTCATACTAAAATCTCAAATAAGACTGTGACTCATGGTTTAGAGCACTCCATAAAATATAAGGAAAGGTAATAAGAGCGAGATTGATTCTGCCATCTTATGTTGATGGATTGGCTCTGCATCGTATATTAGCAGGATATTAGCAGCGTGTATTAGCTTGTGCCAGCAGTTTATTCATGGTATTCGAGGAGCTGCTCGCTCTTTGCTATAGTAACTGTCACTTAGCTCCGCAGAGATAGCAATTCTCATTAACTCCTCATAGAGACCGAATTGCGCAAACACAATTTTGAAACTAAGGAGGGCTTCTTTCCCTCATGAAATCTGTTACTCCTTACTGCTGTTACTGCTGTCAGCCATCTATTTGCTGCTAAAACTTGCTGATTTTATGCCATCCAATTCTTTCTGGCTGTTCCTCAGTCTTTAAGAGCAATAAACAAGTTTCATAGGTGCAAATTGGTTTTCTCTTTAAAAATTCTTTTAAAAGTGGTTCAGGATAGATTTAGACAAGCTCCATACGCCTGGTGACTACAGTTTTCATAGGCAATGGTTTCATAAGTACAGATAAGTGATACAAACAGCCTGATGTTTGTGCATGAATTAACGCCTTGCTGTGACTGAGAAGGGAGGCCTTGTGCTTCCTGCCCCTGCTCCATCTGATCATAAGGTAAGGTGAGTCAATTCGCTTCGCCAACAAAAAATATTGAGTTAGTTTTTTGTTTTAATCAGTTGAATTGGCTCTTTTTGGGATCAGGTGAGAGCCAGAGTCCAAGGTAAAAGCATGCAAGGAGAGAACAGCTCTCCCCTAAGAAGACATTGTTTTGTCTTACGGGCAGATTGTTCTGGAGGAGAATTGAGTGTCACTGCTAAATAATGTGAGACTGAAGGAATCCAGAGCAGAAGTCATATACTTCTCTGTGGTTAAACTTTATATAAATCCTCTGAAACTTCAGTCCTGTGTAGCTTTGTATAATTGTAGTGTGTTCCACAAACACTTCTCTGCCTCATGTTTAAGTAAGCTATTGAAGCGATCATCTAGGCCGCTGTACCCTTGCTGAGATCAGTTTGGTAGCTGTGTGGGTTTTGCTTCTGTTACATTCCCTTAATGCAATTCAAATGGTTCTTGATGTCTGAGTCTTTCCTTTTCTGTATGGTTTTTGTGTGTAGAGGGGTGCATATTACCGTTCATCCCGTAAATGCTTTTCTCTACAAAAGCAGTGTTGACTTTGCCTTGGGCTCAGGGTGTTGTATAGTAATTTCTACAGTTTACATGCTCTAAATGCCATATAGTTTAAGAGCTGTTTTCGTTTTTTTTTTTTTTGTGTGTGTGTGTTCTCCAAAGTATTCACCTTTTTTGTAGAAAAAAATTACTTCACCCAGTTTTGTGTTTTAATCCCTCTACCATTTTTATTTCTGCCCTTCATATGTTTAGCTGCAATATACCGTTCACAGATTTTTATTTGTTCATCTCCTAAACATTTAAACATAGTAACTTGATTTATACTGTGAAGACTTCCTCTGCAGAGAACTCTTGTCCTGTTACCAACCTGCAGTCTTGGACAAGCCATGGAGGCCTACAGATGGACAGCTGGGGTTGAATTTTAGGCACCTGAGAGGTCCCTCTTGTTTCTGACACTGCTCTTTGCCTGCGTTTTGCGATCTGGCAAATATTTTCCAGTATAGTAGTGTGAACTGCCACTTCCAAGAATTAAGAAAAAGTTCAAGATGCCCCAGTATGATCCCAGCTTCATGAGGGATGCAGTTACTTCAGAGCCCCAAATTGCTCTTGGAAAACTTGATCCAGAAACTTAGGCAAATCCTACCCAAAATGAAGCAGTGACTAGTACCTCAGTATCAGTTACATCTCCAAGAGCAAGGCTGAATATGGTTTAAAAACACTGTTCACAACTGTTAGTTTTTTCCTCAGCCTCAGCACATATTTCAGCCTTGTATAAGGAGGTACTTATTAATGTCTGCAAGAACTTTGCTAATGGAGGTGTTCCCCTTGTGACATTCATGCTTGGTTTAAAAAGAAATTATGAACTGTTACCCAAAACATGACGGGCAGAAATGAGATTTTTCTTTTACCCGAACCCTTCCTTTATCTTCAGCCGGTGCCCAGAGCGCCAGCAGCCCTCTGCCACCCCTGCCTTTGGTGGACATCCTCTGCACGTCCTTGCTGCTCATGCTACTGCACAGCCTCTCTTTTAAGCTTCCCTTCTGACTGTAATGTTCGATATAAAGACTCTTCTAGTCAGCACTCTGACATGTTTTTCAGGCTCAGCACATTTCAGCTACTGGCCTGTTGTTTTCCAGGTGAGGTTTAAAGCTGGAGCACCGGACTGCTGGCTGCCTCTCAACGTTTCTTTACAACAATGTGCTAAATAATTCTCTTGACAGTTGCACTGCATGAACTGCCTCCCTCTGAAATACTTTTTTTTTTTATTTTTTTCCCTCCACCTAAAATTCAGTGCCCTTTTTAACTAGATCATTGCTCCTCCTCTCACTTTTCTAACAGATGCTAGTAAAGGAAACTTTGACTGCTGTGGTGTGCATCTTGCCATCTTAACCTTCAGAGCCACTTAGTTGCAGGGTGCATGGTGAGCTGTGGGAGGCTCTCGTGCCCCTCACACTTTGCTTGTAGGGTTTGTATCTCCTGCTGTGCCCCATCCATCCTGCCTGATATGTGTGTGCCAGCAAAAGAGTGACAATGATGCTGCCCTGTGCCACATCTCCTTTTGCTTTGCATTTTAGCACAGCACGTTTGGATTGTAATAACCTGTTAAAAGTGTAACAAACAGCATTGCTTTGTGCCTCGGCAGATTAAACCAGAGCACCTAAAAACTCAGTTTGTGAAGGAAGGAGTCGATGACTAGATCGAAAAAGAGTTTAAGTTCCTTGACAATATTTCCAGTTTTCCATGTAGAAGCTGCAGTATATGAATATTGCATGAGTCTCGTGTCCAAATTCTTATTTAAATATGCCTTAAAATACCGTTTCCATTTATTGCAGAAGGAGGTACTACCTTTGCTATATCAGTTCCTGGAACTGTTGTGACTTTGTTTTGGGGCTGTGTATTTTCAGGTGATCTCTTCACTCCTTTAAAAGACATGCCTTGAAAGTAGCTAGTGCACAACCGTGATCAATTGCTAATGAAAACAGAGAAAAATCATTTTCAGGCTGTAGATATTTCAGAATTGATGTGGCAGGATTTGTTATTGGTCTGGGAGTTGTTATTCTCTTATGGCAGAAGTTTCACTGATTGATAAGCACACAGGAGCTCATGGAGGGTGACAGCTGACTTGTTGTTCCAGTGATTTGAGAAGAAAAGGAACCTGAATGATGAAATGATTCAGTCAAGGAAAAATAGAAGTAAAGGTGAGGGCTTGGCAGGAGGGTGTTAGAGAAGTCAGGAGCAGAACTGAAGAACAGACACTAAAGGTGGTGTGTGGGGGTCATTGGTGTGTTGTCTTTTAAATTCTCTTCATGTAGCATGGTCGCAGTCCACTACCCAAATCTGAGCTGAGAATTTTTTCCATCCACCTTGCTGCCTTTGAAAAGTGCTTGTGGAGGCAAAACTAGATCATCCTGTACTCAGCTGCTCTGTGTATATGGCACTTCTGAAAGTTATTAAAACGTCAATCTAAAAAGCAGAGATGGAAAAAATTGTTCAGATAAACTGATTCATCTTTCTCCTCCTTCCTCGCCCTGCCCGAGGAGGGCTTTTGTGTTCTTGAAGTCTATCTATAATGACTTAAGTGACACTTACTGTGCTACATCTCTGCCAAGATAGTTGGTGTTGGGCCTCGTTTGCTGATAAGGGAGCTACCCTCAGGAAGCCTTGTCTGCGTAATTTCTTATCAGCACTCTGATTAGGTTACTCCAAGTGATAACTGTCCTCTGAATGCATTGCCATTTAGATTATTCACTCCTTGACTCTGGTGCTTGTTTAGGCTGTAACTAGTATACTTCTATTTCTTCTAACAAATCCAGCAGAGAGACGTCGGTCTGGAGTGTCCCGAAACAGCGGTGAAGTTCTCACTGACATCTTACAGTTCTAAGGAAACCTTCGTTGTGTTATTTTATCAGTTAATAGCTCTTTTGCATCTTGAAAACAGCATGTGGTTTTCCTTGCTCTATCTCAAAAAAAAGCATATTAGAAAAAGAAGTAGTAAAGAGAAGCGCAGCCTGTGTGATGAGAGGAATAGGAAAGTTTACAGGGCACTAGTATTAGTAGACCTGAAAAAACGATATGACTGAGGGAAAATGTAGAGAAATCTGTGACGACATACACGGTATGCAGAAGGTGAATAAGGATTGTTTATTTGTTTAGCCTTAAGATGATATCAAATAGGATGCTCGGAGAACTTAACCAAGTTTTAAACTTTAAGTAGAAGAAAGGAGGCAATGGTTTATATAGTGCATAATGGTATTGTGGGGTTCACTGTCATAGGACTAGCGTGGGGATCTTGGGAGTGCAAAGGGACTGGGCCGCTGTCCAGTGGCTTCTGCTGTCTTCTACCTGGCAAAATCCATTATATCTAGCTGCTCTGGGGGCTACTCAGGGAAAAGATTGTGCTGTTTGCATGCTGCCTAAGGATTTGTTAAGACACAGATTAATGAGTAAAATGGACTTTTGGTCTAACTATGCTATTGCCTCTGTTCTCTTAGGCTACTGAGTTTATTTACGTGGTGTGGGAAGTGATCAGTCCTTCAGCCCCTTGTTTACTTCTGCATTCCTGACAGCATCACTGGTCATCAGCCGAGCTGTCAGGCCAGTTCAGCTCTCATTGCTGGTGCTAAAAAGCCTCGCGCTCATTTCAGCCAGTAGCAGGTTGGTCTGTAACGGGGGTGGTGACGATATCGCCTTGCTCTGGCACGTCATGCACCAGTGTGAGCAACCCAGGGTTCTGCTGATGCTGCTTGACCTATTCTATCTATTTGTACAGCTATTTACATAGTTGCAGAGGTGTAATTCTCCTATCATGTGTCAACATCTTCTGGATGGTAAACTGACCTCTTTGTCTTACCCCTTCAGGAGTTGCTTTCTGAATTACTGCTTTTTTGCAATGTTTCCCACAGAACTGCAAAATTAAGTACAAGCAGTCTGCTAGGAAAATGAACTAGGTATAAATATATCAAGGGCAGAAAATTTTCCATTTTAAACCTGTCAGTTTTAATAGGTCTGTATTTTCTTGCCTGTTCTCAATCAGCATTCTTTTTCTCATTGCTCATGAGTTTTACTATTTTTACACAGTTCCTATTTTACAAGTTTCCTGAAATGGCAGAGAGGTGCAGTCCACCCACTCCACCCTTTTCCTTCAAGTGCAATGTGATTTCACTTGTGTTAACACGCAGCCAGCGTTCACATTTGTACGATGCTGCGTTCAGTGCAGGAACACTTGGGAGGCAGAACAGATTCACTTCACCACTAAGGGAACTTCCAAGTTCAAAAAGTAGCCAGTGGGTTTTATTTAATGCCTGTGAAGAGGTGCATCTCTTCCATCCAGTTCTGGCTGAAAGAAATGTGGTTACTGACAGTCAGCCTGAATAGCTTCTATCGCGCCTTCATGTGCTGTGGATGCCTGTGGGACTACTGCCGTCGGATAACGTCAGAAAACATTTGGCTTCCTGAAGACAAAATGAGAGAAGATAAGAGCACTGGAAAAATAGTGTATTGTTGTTCTGCTTTCTTTGCCAGTCATGTTCCCCCCTCCCACCCTGCTATATTGATTCATTGCAGAATACAGTTTGTCACCTCGGCCTAGCTATGTGTATAAGGGGAGTGAGCAGTACCTGTCAGATTTAATGGATTCATTGGAATTATTTCTTCTAAAGGGCTGATATTTATTTATTTATTTATCATTACAAAGCTTTGGATTCAAAATCAAAACCACAGACAACAATGAAGACTTTTCATTGGTGAGAATTATATGATGGGGTTCGGAATTGCCGAAGTCTGTCATGTGGTTAGGGCTAGTGTAAGAATGGTATCTGGAATCCTTGTTGCAGGAGGCTTTATAAATAAAAATATAAAATCTGAACAAGAAGTCTCAGATTTTGGTTTTGAAAGGCAGGTGGATACACAGACTCTGGCTTCTTTTAGCCTATGCATGGTAGAGTCTGTAGGGAGTTTCCTGTCTTGGTGTAGTGTTTTGTATTCCCCTGATGCTACAGAGAGGTTGCTGACACAGTCAGTTCTCTGTCACCTCTCCCACCTTCCAAAGACAAAGTCTTGGAACTAAAACTGGTTAGCTAATGGCATATAGCACAAGCTCCACAGGAAAACTGCTGCTGCTGTGTATTGCTATTCTTCTCATTCACATACAAAATCAACTTCATGTTCAACAGGTATAAATTCTCCCTCCCTTCCCACAACTATCTGGCCTGCTTTATTTTTCCCCCTATGGTCTTACTGACACATGTCCTGTTAATGTAATATTTTTTCTTAATAAACGTGTGCTGTTTCAAGCTAGGAAAGACTTAAACTATTTGAAAATTTCTCTACTTTTCCTGCTATACCAAATGATTTAACAGAAGATCTAGTTTACCTGTAAACCTTTCCTTGCCTGTACTGATAGGTTGCAGGCAGCTTATACAGTTTGCCTTCACGTTTGTGTTATGTAACTTTAATTATCCTGAAGTAATTGAAGTGGTGTCTCCTGAGTAACAAGAAAGGGTGGGATTGAGCTTATTGTTAGTTGGGGTTATTTCTTCAAACAAGATCATGCCATATTGGCAGTTGTACTTAAATACTGGTTATGGGGAGTATTCACTGTTTGCCGCTTCTGTCCATCCTTCACCATTGACTTTGATCTGATTAAGACAGTGGCAATGATGAAAATGCAAATGGTCAGAAAAAGGCAGCAGGAGTGCTTATTCTGAAAGTTTCACTGTGGGTCTCCAGTCTCCGAGATGAAATTGCTGAGATAATTGAGGGATGTTCTGCTCCAAAATGCTCTCTGCCCGCATGTGCCAGCTGGGCATGCCATGAGGTGCTTGTGTTGGCCTCTGGTGGCTGAGGGAGAGGGTCCCAGTGTGTGTGGGTTCAGTCCTCAGAAAGCGCTGGGTCAGTTCCCAGCATTAGTGTCACTGTGGAAACCAGTGGGCAGAAGGGCCAGGTGTGACATGTTGTGGGCCCCTCCTTTCTTTTTGTGTACATTACAGTCTGTATACGAGTCCTCGCCCTCCTTTTTACTATCTGCCTCTCGCTCTGTGGAAATAGCAAAGGTTGCGGTGCAGCCTGAACGCGAGCCAGGCGCCTCGCCTTGCCGTTCCCCAGCCTCCCTTCCCGGGTGTCCCCCTGGTCCTGTTGCCGGGCGTGCTGGGCCTGTCCCTGCCTTTTCACCGCTCCCACCCGTGCCCAGGCCCTGGGGCACACGGGGCAGCCATGCGCGGCCTCTCTGCACCCCGGCCCCGCTCCTGGAGCTGGGGCTGCCCGCCGCCCTCGCCCCCACCACCAGCAGCAGGTAGGCGAGCGTGGGCTTGGGTGCGGGGTCAGCCTGTGGGGCTGGGATGGCCACAGGCAGCGGGACGGGTGGGCAGCGGGTGGCTTCCCTCGTCCTTGGCTTTGCTGCCCCTCTGCCGGGGTAAAGGGGAAGAGGAGCCGCCCTGCTATGGCTGCATGGGCCTCGCTGGTGCTTGGGCAGGTGCAGCCCTTTCATCGTGCTGGTGGAAAATGTCTTCTGAACAAGCTTTGTGCTTATGCTGCCTTGTGCTGTCTTACACTGCTGTGTGCACACTTGTTGCACAGGGCTGTTGGCGTACTTCAAGCCTCAGAGTCTAAAATAGCATTTAAGTATGAGGTACTGGTGATGAAATGGTGTTGAACCAGTATTTGCCGTGGTCATAACGATGCAGTAGCAGTGCATATATTCTCAGCCTTGATAGCAGCTCGTCACACAAAGTGCTCATATCCAGCAGCTGAATTGTGTGGTAATCATGGAGAAAAGCATGGGAGCGGCTCCGTATTGATACGGTATCGTGTACGTTATTCTTCCAGAGTTCCTGAGGGATTACTAAACCTGCTGTACTTGAAGTGTTGCCTGCCTTGCAATGCCTAGTAATTAATAGATAATTCAGTGTCTTGTTCCTGTTGGTAGCTTCAGTCTACACTTCTTTCGAGTCTATTCGGAAACATGTTGATAATGAAACATGTTGATAACAAATGATACACAAAAAACAATGACAATCTCTGCTTTTTCCTCTTTAGATGACAATCAAAACAAAACCAATGAAAAGAAAGAGAAGAAGATGGTTTCTCAGAAACCCCTTGGTACTGTAGAATATACTGTAAGTATTACTGTGTGGTTTGCTCACGTCTGCTTTTTGAAAGCGGAGTTATTGAGATTGACAGTGAGCCAGTGACACAAAACAGAAAGCAGGGAATGAATGCTAACTGATAATGTTTGCTTGTATGTCAGGAGGGTTTGTTCCAATTACTGTTGTGTGGGGGGATCCGGGCTCACATCCAGAGCTGCTGTTCAGCCCAGGTGCTCTGCCTCTCCCTCACAGCTGCCAGTCCTGTTTTTACTTCTGCAACATGACCCTTTAATAGAATAATCAGTTTTGTTATTCTGAAAAATACTTCCACAGTGTTTCTCAGGGATTCCAAGCCTCTGCTTGGTCCTGAGGTGACTGTGTGACCTTTCTCTAATCTGGAGCACTGAGAAAACATACTGCTGCCACTACAGCTCAGAGGACTGGCTCTGTACAGAAGGCCCCTGTGTTGTTCAGGGACCCTGGATAGAAGTTGCACCCAACCCTCCCACACCCAATGTGACTGTAGAAGGCCAGTATTCTAGCTGGGAACAGAACAAGTGTCTGACTTCATGGGACTGCTGAAGGGATCATGAACTTTCCAGTGTGTGTCCATTTTCCCCACTTGCCAAACCACATCTGATTAAGGTGCTGCTGCTTTAAAGTTTATGACAAAATGAGAGGGATATTTGTAACTCATCTACCATTTTATCTACTGAATAGTGTGAGAGAATATTTTTTTTTCTTTGTATTGACATTGGCTTATCACATAAGCTGTTAAACAGGGGGTGTGTTGGATCATCAAATCTATTCCGTGCAAACAGTCTGCTAGATGGTTATAGTTCAGCTGTTATGCTGTATGTGATCACCACAATATTTTAAGCTTTAAATTTTTCTTCAGGCTGGAAATCAGGACACCATAAACAGCATAGCATTAAAATTTAACATCACCCCAAACAAGCTTGTGGAACTCAATAAGCTTTTCACGCAGACAATTGTTCCAGGCCAGGTAAACCTTTTTGTATTCTATTCCTGAAACATGATTATTTGCTATGTATTTAGAGGCTTTTTACTGCTTTCACATATCTTTTGGGTACGTGGATGCAAGGATAATGGATGGTAATCTAAATCTCCTCAAAGGTCAACTTAAGAGATCATTACATGGGGGTGTGTGGGGGGCAGTTTTGTAATTGCCATATGTGACTTCTGTTACTTATTTGCTGTCAATAAAGCTTGAGCTCTGAAGCTCAAGAGGGGAATGGAGCTGATGTAAGAGAGTAAAATTCTTGGAAAGCTTACGTGAATTTTCTCTATAATACATTAAAGAATTAGAGAATTAGATACAGTAATTGAAATGGCTCTTTGCCATTATTTTGGAGATGAGTCAGTTTTGGAGACTGGTTTTAGGGGAGTCACGTAACGGAAATGGAAATATGAAGGCTGACACCTGGTTCATGAAGAGCAGATCTCTATTCCTGCTTTACAGACATGAAACTGAAGTGTCCTGCTTTGCACGTAGGAAAACGGAGGCACAGAGATAGCATTAGCAAGCAGACAAAAGCTGGGATAAGCTAAATTGCTTTACATTTCTCAGCATGCTTAGTTTAAAACTAAACTTCAAAATTTTTTAGCTTTAGAAATATCTTCCTTTGCTCCAACATTTGCAACAAATGAGTATGTTTTTATTTGGGGTGGAGGACCAAAGCCATATTGCAATTCTCAAATTGTGAGAGAATGTAGAAATTCAAAGGATTACATTTTTACGTACACTTGTGTTAGTGTAAAGCTTTTCTTCCCTTTTAAATGCAGTGCATGTTGCTAAAATGCTGGGTCATATGAAGACTATTTTCTTAAATTTGGAGGTACGAGTATGTTTTCTGAAACAGGCAGCCTCGAGTGATGTGTTATGAATTTCTAGCACTAAAAATCCCAAATCTTCCACAATGACCTTCTTTTTGGGCTAGAGTTTGCCATTACAAGTTAACTGCTAATAGTCATTTTACAGTTACTAATTTTGTAGCTGTGGTAGTTGCAAGAGAAATTGGTATTGCAGCTTGGGGGGGGGGAGAAGGGTCTCTTTGTGTGGAAAATGTGTTATTTTCTTGCCTGTTCTGGGGGGAAAAAAAAAACAAACACATAGAAATAGATTCTGTAATTAGACCTGCACATACCCCACCATCACCATTAATGAAGATGGATTCTAGAATAAGTAGTAGTTAAGGACTGCGTTGCAATCACAAGCAATCAATATTGGTTTGTCTTTCTAGTAGAAAGTAGTATTTGTAGCAAATAACTTTTTAAAAACTTTTTCCTAACGTTTTGACATGTTTTTGTATTTAGATTCTCTTTGTGCCAGAAACAAGTGCTGCCAGGCTGTCGTCTTTCAGTCCTGGTGCTCCCGTTTCTCCTTCATCATCAGATGCTGAATACGATAAACTCCCTGTAAGTCAAACGTTGTTTCACTGATCTTGTGCTCACAAAACTATTTCTGATTCTGAAGCTGAGATTCAGGCCTGTGTAAATAGCTTGGTTTTAAAGTTGCAATTCAGGCCTCATGTATAGTGCTGAGAAACATTAATTTTAATTTGTTGTACTACAAATATTGCCACCACTTAAAATAATCCAAATCAAGGGTTCTGTTTGAGCAGAGAAGCCCCATAAAAGATCGTTTGGGCCCAGTGTATATCAGAGCAATTGGAAATAGTGTAGTGTGTGGTTTCTAAAGAATAGAAAGTTAGAACTGAAGAAGTATTTACTTTTTCACCATGGAGATTTCTATGCTTTTTGTGCAGTTTTTTTTCTGCTGCTCTTCAGCCCTGATCCTGCATGGGGATGCCTTAGCGTGGGAATATTAGTTTGTCTGAGCAGCCAGTATCTTTCTAGCAAGTGTACTATGGTTGTACCCAAGACTGCTGGATTTAATCTTTGTGAAACGCACTGACATAGTTCAACTTTCATTTTACACAGAAGGGTGGTTGTAGGTAGCATTTTCAGGGAGTTTAGCTGCCCATCTGCTGATATCAAAGCAGTTAGACATTTCAAATCCATAACTAATTAAGAGAGAGAATGTAGAGAAGCCTGGAGTGAAATACTGGATTTAACCTTAGCCCTACCCCTCTGTGCCACCTGCATGGGAATCAACACCAGTGCCAGTGAGGCCGCACTGTGTGTGGATGGGGTGGCAGGACTGGCCCTCTCTTAATGAGACTACCTCACTGAAATACTGTGAGCTGCATGCAGAGCTTGACGTTTCTGAATTTCTTGCCTGTTATTTGTATGGAGGGATTTTTTGTAATGTTATGAGGTTTTTCTTCCTTAGAGCATACTGTGTTAAATGTACATACGTACCTACGCATTCATGGCCATCATTTTTCTTCCTTAACCAACTACCTTCTTTTTTGCTTAAGCTTGCTTTTTTAGTTGCCCAAAGTCTAGAAGTAGATTGTTCTGGTTCTGTTGCTTTGCACTGAGCTTTTTCTTGTTTAAGGATGCTGATTTGGCAAGAAAGGCCTTCAAACCAGTTGAGAGAGTCCTGTCTTCCACCTCCGAAGAGGATGAGCCCGTGGTTGTCAAATTTTTAAAAATGAATTGTCGTTACTTCACAGATGGTAAGGTAGGTGGAACTTCGGCTTTTTCGGCATTGTCTAAGATACTTTAAAAGCAAAATCTGTGTGGATAATGTGAGAAATGAGCACTGTGGGAGCCAGGCATATTCTATGTTTGTAAAGAACATGAATGTTGTGGCTTTATCTGTCACTGCTATGTTTATTGCTGCCGTGGTGACATGCAGTATGATTTTGGGTTTTATTTTTTTAATGTTACGATAACTGCTTTATGGAGGAACAGCTCTTCTAACCACCTTCATTCCCTTACCATGACTTAACCAGAAATATCTGCTTCAGAGTTTGTTTGACACAGAAAACTGCACTTCAGAGTTCAGACAATTCAGGATTAGTTGTCTAGGTGCATCAAGTTGTGCAACAGCTTTATAAGATGAACACATCCCTATCTATTTCATTTATGGCTTTAAGCTAAAAATTAACTCATTTAACTCTTTCCAGATTGTTTCCAAATATGTTCGTATTAGTTGTGCATTTTCCAATGAATGTCACACAAACTCCAAGATATAAATATTGCATGAGAAGACCTTTTCTTTCTTTTCCTTAGAAGCATTCTTGTGACATACATGTTCCCGGTAGGAATGCAACCCTAAATTTTACAGCAGCAGTTTTAGAAGTGAAGGCACAACACTTATGCAGTATCTTGACCCTATTCTCTTCTCAAGGTTTCAATACTTTATGTTCTTGAACTGTCTGCTTTCATATACCTGCTCTTTAACACGTCTTCTGTTGTTGACTCTGGTTTTAGTTAGATGTCTGTGTGTTTGGGCTTTTTTGTTCTCTGGAATTTATAACAATGGACATACTAACCACTGTGGTTTAAAGATATATTTTCCACCTTAATCCTGTGAATTCCATACGATGGATGTGTTTAGAGTTTTTGGTTTTATTTTTGCACATGGAATGGATGAGGACAGCATTGAACTGCTTTGCAATTTCCATAGACTCTTATTTTGTAGGAAGTAATGGAGGGGCTACTTGATGCCTTGCATGTAGGTTAGGGCAACACAATTGCTTTGTTACATGCTGCTAGAGGTAGAGAATGCAGATTGCCTTTTTTTTTTTTTTTTTTTTTTTCCTTTTTTGCTCCAGGGCTGAAAAAGTAATTTGTTTGCAGTCAAAGCAGTGGAATGTGGGACACCATCTTTGTCAGTGTAACTAGAATCCCTTGTTGCCTTGCTTCCTGAAGTGAATGGGGGGCAGTACAGCCTACTGGTGTGTTGCTCATCGGGACAGATAGAGTACATACCTGGGGAAGAAGCTTCTGCACTTGATTTTGATTCTTTCATCCAAAGACAAATGTGTGTACCCCGTGTACTTGTCATGTAGGAGAAGCATATGGGGGAGACTTACAGACCCTGCTTTACAAGGGAGCAGGCACACATGCACTCATTTGCCAGTGCCAAGCCATCAACTTTGTCTCCCCAGTTAAAAACAAAACAAAAACAAACAAAACACACACACCAAACAAATAAACACAAACTGTGGTTCTTTACCTGCCTATTTGTTCATCTTCCCTGGCCTGCTTTGCAGATGACCTTGAATAATTGGTATTATGCAGAGTGTTGGTCATTCCTGTTAAACTGTGGCTCCTATTTGTCATATGTGATGATTCGAGCACAGCACAAAAAGAGTTGGTCTGGTGAAGTTTGTAGCTTGTCTGGAAGAGAGGGTGCAGGACCAAAACAATAGAAATCTCCTTTGTAAACCTTGAAATATGGTCAGATGTCACAGGTTAAATGATGGCTGATGCAGTCTTTTATTGAGTAGATGGCTAGATCATGTTTCTGTGAATTAAATGCATCTTCTACAGCTGTGCAAAATATGCTTGAATCAGAGGTACCAACCAGGAAAAACTGCTTCATATTAGGTACTATATATAAAAGCTTTTTGTGTGTACCACTTGGAATTCCAAATCAATAGGATTTTGAATTTAGCTTAGCATGATAACCTTGGCATTTCCATGACGAAGACTACCTTCAGGTATGCTAGTTGCGTATAAATTCATATATTGTGTGAGGGTGGCTGTATCTAGGATAAATTTGCTTGTTTGTTTTTTAAATCCACTACCCAATTTTGTCTGAGGTTGCTTATCAGTCTGCAGCTCTAGCTTGTAGCAGCCAACACTGAAAGTTGAGTAGTTCAGCTGTTCCTCCTTACTAGCCAGAAACTTGGATGTCTTTTTCTTTACTGTCCTTACAATGTCTGACTTGATGCAATTGGAAAAAATGTTTTGTTACTAAGCATTGTGTGATGGAGATTTGAAAAGGCAGGTGAGAGTTTGGTGATTTTATTTTTTATTTTTAGTCTAGTAGCCTAAATGCTAATAAGTTAATTGCATGTGATATGTTAACTCTTTCCTTCTTCTGTTGCAGGGTGTAGTTGGAGGAGTGATGATAGTAACTCCAAATAACATCATGTTTGACCCGCATAAATCTGATCCTCTGGTGATTGAGAATGGCTGTGAAGAATATGGATTAATCTGCCCCATGGAGGAGGTTGTCTCTATAGCTCTCTACAATGACATCTCTCACATGAAGATTAAAGATGCATTGCCATCGTAAGGAGTGTTCTTGTGTTCTTTCCTGAACTTATGTTTACATATTTTCCCTGAGGGTCATGGATATGGAGGGATGTGGTGGGGAAAGGGCTTTAATCACAGAATGCAGCAGAATATAAGAAATCAGGGGATGAAAATGCCAACTAAGGAATGATTCAGTGGAATGATGTTGTTCTTTTGCTTAATGCTTAGAGGAATTCAGTGTCAGAGAGAAATGGGTCATGAATATGGGAATTGCAGTGCAAAGGAGACCAGTAAAAAGAAAAATAAAATACCAATGACAAGCCTTGGTTGGGCTCTTGTACTATCTGGTCTCTAAGGTTATTGCAGTGGAAGTGAAGGCGGTTTCTTCTGAATGCATTTGCTGTTTCCAGGACCATTCTGAGAGTATTATTTAAAACCTTTGAAGATAAGACCATAACTGCTGTCTTCAGGACTTACAAAAATATCATTTTGTAGGATACTTCCAATTCAGAACCAGAGAAGCTTTGGTAGTTAGAATTTGTAATAGTTAATGGTCTTGGGGAGTGGGAGAGAGCTTAGTTTTATTTAAGTGTAGCATAAGTATGTTTAAGTGTAGTGTAAGCTTAATTTGTTCTAAGCAAGATGGAAACTCATCTACTTCGCACCATTTTCTTATTTCAAGAAAAATGTTCTAGATATTTGTGTTACGCTTGTCACTAGAGTGTCTAGTAACTTGTCAGTAACTCCTAAGTGTTGAAAGTCTTGCATTCTTATTCACCTCAGACTTTTCAGCAGTAAGAAAGAGCTTACACAGTTTGCTGTGTGCTGTTAAGTTTTTAAGAATTTTCCTTTTAAAAATGTTTCATGATTATCTTGCATTAAAAATAAATCTTTGTGGAAGTCTGCATTAAGTAGTAGGTTTTAGTGTTGGATAAAAGCAAAAGGAAAAAAGATGTGTTCACAGTTACCACTTTGCAGTAAACATGTTTAAACAGGGTACAGCTTCTCTCTGATTTGCTTTCTTCTCAAAAATGCATTTTTACTGACTAGGAAGGCATGAAAAAAACATTGAACTACCAATCAGTATAGCCTGACACGTTGTCAGGTGTGGGAAGTAACAATATTAATGTGATATGAATTAAATTCCAGCAGCTAAATACATGTCCCGTGTTTTCACTGAACTTCTGATGACTTGCACATTCTTATGACATCTGTACCATTTCTTCACCTGTGTCTCATAGTCTGTAAAGTAATTTACTCGTTTTATTTTGGTATTATCCTTTCCACATTGTCCTGTTTTCTTTAAAGTCATTTATTTCCACTGATGTATGTTTCTTTTGGAGAAAGTAATTTTGAGTTGAGTTTCAGACTTTAAGTTGCTATATTATTCATTTTTTTTTCCATTTTTTTTTTGTTTCCATTTTGCTTTTAACATCCTATGTACATCCGCCATTTCCCCTGGCAGTGACATACCAAAGGATCTTTGTCCTCTGTACAGGCCAGGAGAATGGGAAGACCTTTCCTCTGAGAAAGATATCAATCCTTTCAGCAAATTCAAATCCCTTAGCAAGGAAAGGAGGCAACAGAATGGGGATTCATCCATTGTGCCAGGTGCCAAACAGATAAAACCTTCAGATAAGGAAAAGTCTGCTGATTTTGAAGTTCTTCAGTCATCTGAGAGTACAGGTTCAATCAAATCAAAGTCACTGGAGTTTGCCAACAATATCACTGCCACTGAGCATTTGGAAAAGTTTGCTGTGGATCCACACACCAAGGAGCCTTCTGGAGAAAAAAACGTTTCAGACATCAGAACCAAAGACAACTCCCTTTTGGGAGGAGGAGGGGATGATTTTGTAGAACTGGAAAAGACATCATCTCGTGTGGATAGAGGGTTGGACAGGAAAATCTCAGTAATGGAAGGCTTGCTGGCTGACCCCAAGGACTTGGGGAGAACTAAGCAGCAGGTAACCAAACCCACTACAGAAGTCCAGGAGCACTTGACTGTTGATTCCTTGGAAAAAAAGGACAGTGTTGAACCTAAAGCTGACTTAGACTTAGAGCTGTGTGAAAAGCAAGATGTTATTCCAGAAGTAAACAAATGTGTCAGTTCCCCGACAGGTAAGGTGGAGACTGCATTGGACACTAAGAAAGAGCTAGAGAAAGATAAACTTATTGAATTTTACCTCAATAAAGATGGGAATGGGTCTCAGTCATCTGAAGACTTACACAAGGCTGAAATCCAGAAAGGTGAAAACAATAAAGCAATTGGCATAGACCTTACACTTAGCTGTTCAAAGTCCCAAGCTAATGAAGTCCATACAGTTAAAAGTATGGAGCTTGATTCCTGCTGCATTGAGAGGAAAGCACCTTCATTAGAAATCAGCTCAGCAGCAGCAGAGGAAAAGGATCTGAAAGAGTCTGTGGACTCTTCATTAGTACCAGCTGTAGACAAGACCTGTCAAGAAACACAGTTAGACAATCAATCAGAGATCAGACTGTGGCTGCTGCAGAAAATTCAAGTGCCAATTGAAGGTAGGTCTCTGGTTATCCTTGTTTCCTCTGAGACTTGGACAGCATTATGACGGTAACCTTTTGAATTGATATCCTTCTGCTCTGAATTTCCTCTTTCGATGTATAGTACTGGTCTTTTTTGTTGTTTTTAATCTTGTATATTATAATTTAATATATATATATTTATATTTACAAGGAAAAAACACACCTTTAAACTCCCTAAGCTTCTAGTTTAATAAGTAGCTTGCATGCTCTCTCCGTATTCAGTGATCACTGTTTATATAAACTTCACCTCATATAAACCTCACTGCTGGTTACCGGCTTTAAGAAGAACAATAAAATGTCACCCAGCTGGCATATTGACAGGGACGCATCATGGCATAGGAACTGTCACTCCGTATTCATAACTTCTCTTTCTTCAGTGATGTCGGTCAGCGTATTTCTGATAGAATCCATCACGGTGTGCGTAGCAGCGCTTTGCTGTGAAGCGGCTCCTTTAGTATTCTTGTCACCGCCTCCTTCTGGTGTCTTTGATGCTATGGAAATGCCTAAAGAAGTGGTAAATAGGAGTATATGTAGAGTCTTCTACAGATAGTTTAGTTTTGATTAGTCATTGATTTATTGTAAATAAAATTCAGGAAGTTACTGGAAAGCATATAACAATGTGAAATCTCACTTCAGGTAGCACATTCACATACTGCTGTTTCTGCTACCACCTGGGACATGTGAGCGCTAGTCCTTCCCAGAGCATTAGCCTAGTGAGCTTAATGGGCAAACCCCCAATTCATGTCAGGTGGTGGAGGGCAATTAGAGTGGAGGTCTTCATTTTAAAAACACTTTTTCTTAACATAATTTTACCTTTCTTTTGGAAGGGTTTAGGTCTTGCTAGTTGTGTGTGTTGATTGGTCTCATTGGAAAACAACAGCAAAACCAGAAGAAGGCTGTATGTGTACTCCTATAACTTCTGTAGCAAATTCAGTGCGATTGAGGTTATGTTTTAATAAACATTTTTTCTGTCAAACTGGCAATTTAAGGTACTTAAACCAATCTTATGCTTTACCCTGTACAGACAAAAGGTGTTGGTATAGCTGTTTGACTACAGTAGGAACTGATTGGGCTTGGTGTGTGCGCACAGTCGCTCTTTAGCTGGGTCAGTTTCTTGGACCCACTCCTACACTGAGTAGGAATGAGGGGACAGCAGTGGCATTACCCTTTGCCGTGGGGGTTTGTTGAGCTGGCTGTGATGACCGAGGTAGTCAAGGTCTTCCCTTCTGCTGTCCCCCTTCCTTGCCTGCTTCATGTTGCTGTTTGCACCCAGCCCGATCGTCTTAGTGATCTGAGTTACAGTGCTATTCTGTACGCTGCTGTACAGCTGAGGGAGGAATACAGCCCTGATGAAATGGGAATAAATAGCCATAGTTTAGAATGAGCAAGGATTTCTTAAATCATTTTTGCTATTTAATGACATTAGGTTTAATTCCATGTATGATAATGTGAGTCTTCTGTGCCAATATTTTATCAGTTGCCGTAGTTGTACTGTCCTGTAAACAGTCCGTTTCTTCTGTCTCTTGTTCAGATATGCTTCCTTCAAAAGAGGAGAAGAGCAAAACTCCTCCAATGTTTCTGTGCATTAAAGTAGGCAAACCCATGAGAAAGTCCTTTGTGTCTCAGAGCACCACCATGTCTCAACAGTACAGTAAAAAGATAAAGCAACCAGAGTACTGGTTTGCTGTTCCTCGGGAAAGGTAAGCTACAGCACTTAATTTGTAAACGTGTAGTGCTTTCTAGAGCTGAGTGTGTCTTCCCCTGTGTGGTCCGAGGTGTCACATGCAAAAAGGATGCTGAGATGAGGAGAGGGTTGCCCTCGTTTTATTGCATGCCAGAGAAAAAGGAATGTTTGTTGCTGGTCCAGTTACAGTTTCCAGAGGGAAGGAAGAAGTCAGTGTCACACGGAAGACGAAAAGGATGATACACCTGTTGCTAGCTTATGGTAAAAGCACTGGGGAATCATCACGGTTTTGGCCATAGTGTAGGAGGTGAGGGAAAGGTGGAGCAGTTGCAGAAGTCCCAGGGAATCCACGAAGGTGCCAGTGTTAAAAACGGGTACCTCACATGAGCAAAGGACAAGAAGTGGAAAAGGGAGACTCTTCTAACTGAATGGGTGTGGCTGCTTCTGACTTCGTGCACATGAAAACAAACAAATAAAAAAAAAACACGCATCCCTTTGTGATAAAAATCCACTTAAATGGTCTGTGCCCTTATGTATATATGTATAAAGAGTAGTACTATAGGAAAAAAAAAAAAAAAAAAGTAAGGCCTGTAATTTTTCCACATAAATCACCCAGGATTTTTCCCTGGCTGTGAGGAATCACATCCCTGGTCTTTCTCTTGCTAGAAGGCAGCAAGAGCAACTCTCATCTCTGCTGATGAACCAAAATAGGGAAATTAGTGATAACACTTCCAGTGAATAGATACTAAGAAGAAAGAATCTGAATCTGTGATAAATTTCAGTGGTGTGTCTTTAAGATGCAGTTAGTTTATATCTTTTTACATATTTTTTCAGAGTATTTAATTTTATTTTCAAACTTGTAGTATATGCGTTAAGTTAGTGTTTATTTCATATATTTTAGAAACAAATGTTTTAAGCAGACCAGTAGCGTGGAAGTTGCTGACACGGGAGGAGGGGGAGAGGTTTAATCCAGCTGGAATGTGGCCATCGGGAGTGTAGCTGGAGGTAGCTTTTGGTTTGTGTGTTATCTGCTGAACCCGGTCCTTGGCTTCTCAGGGATTGCAAAAGTGTGGGTTCAGAAAATTCTGGCTTGGCGTGCGAGTAAAGACTTCAAGGGGTTAGAGCGATGCTGCAACACAACGCAAGGTCGGTTATTGCTTTGGAGATAGCGTGCCCGGTGTTGAATAAAGCTACTGGGACTGAGACTGTCTCTGATCATTGTTCCGTGTAACAGCTGAATCTGCTAAAGAAAGTGGGAAAGTAGCTTCTCTATGTCTTGTTTTAAAAGCAGAAAATTTATTCTTAGTGGGGGGATCACACTAATACACAAACTTATGCATTGACAATTGGTTTATTCTTCAGTTTTTAGAACAGTAAAATTAATTTCTGAAGTGAGCTATTGCAGTGTTTGGTCACGTTTGTTGACAAGGCAAATCTTGGCCATCCCATCTGCTGTTTGGATCTTTATCAAAATAGTGGTGAATGTTGCAAGATTGGGTCATTCTGGTGCTGTTCACACACGTCTGTTTAAATAACATGTAGGTGTGTAAAAGGTTGCACAGAACCTGGGGCAAAAATTAAACTTGAGACCCACTTCATCATTTTAATGCAAGATATTTGCCCAATAAGTCGGTGTTTTCTTTAAAGTCTCAGACATGTGTGAAAGCAAACAGTGTAGTTTCCTGATCACTGATGGAATTATTTGTTACCAGTATTACAAAGTATGTGATTACTGGTTTTGCATCTTGAGAGGGTCACGGACAATACGCTATTTGGGATAGCTCTGTGATGTATTTTTGATGCCACATATCAAAATAAATATACTCTGCTTTCAAAACATTTTTAAATTTAGTAAGTTATGTTTGAAAATTTCAGAAATACCTCTCTTGTCCCATTGGCTGTAAAGCAGCATAAATAAAACACTGTCTGTAGCTTGTACAGCATCTTCATGTTTCCTAACAATAAAAAAAAAAAAAAGTTAGATTGTGAAGAAATTAGCATGCATGTCTATAATCACTGTGTAAGTTAAATCACAGAGTCACGGAATGGTTTGGGTTGGAAGGTACCTCAAAGACCACCTAATTCCACCCCTCCTGCCATGGGCAGGGACACCTCCCACCAGACCAGGTTGCCCAAAGCCCCATCCAGCCTGGCCTTGAACACCTCCAGGGATGGGGCATCCACAGCTCCTCTGGGCGACCTATGCCAGTGCCTCACCACTCTCAGAGTAAAGAATTTCTTCCGTATGTGTAATCCAAATCTCCCCTCTTTTAGTTTTAGTCCATTGCTCCTTGTCCTGCCACCACACTCCCTGAAAAAGAGTCCCTCCCCAGCTTCCCTGCAGGCCCCCTTCAGGCACTGGAAGGCCTCTGTAAGGTCATTTAACTGTATTTTTCTGTGGCTTATTACTGTTTGGTGTTGAAACAGCTTAGGTAATCAATTGCCAAAATGACTCCATTTTCACCCTGAGCCCTGTGATCTGCTGCTTATACATGACTTCACAGGGTGCTGCGGGTGGCCCGGCATCACTGCTGACCCCAAGCAGCACAGCTGAGTTAATCAGCGACTCCCGGGCTGCTCTGTGTAGCTTTGCTTAATCCCAGAGGCATTTGTCTTAGCACGTAATGGGGGAGATGGACATCTCTGTCGTCCTATATGAGGATGTCACAGTCTAAGGGAGCTTCTCATCAGGGTAACTGTCTGAGCAGAGAGGCACTCAAGGTTTTGGACAGTAATGAAAAGATCGAGTCTTTTCCTGAGAAGCCTTGCAATGGGTGTAGCTTACAGTATCAGAGGGTGAGTCTGTGTGCTTTGTGGTTTTATGCTCAAGGATATTGAAATGTGATGTAGATTTTTTCTAACTTTGTGGATTTTGAGTAGCAGTAGGTGAGTAATTCTGTCACTCGCAGACTTCCTCAGGCTGTTGCAGAGAATGTCTTGTGCTGGGACAGAGATACTAATGAATAATTTTTCTTTACAAATGTGCATCCTAGCAAATGATTTCCTCATTTTGCATTAAACAGTTCCTCAGTCAAGAAGTAAATTTATTGGTTGTCTATAATAGAAATTTAGCAGACAGATTTGGTTAATGAATATATATTTTTTGTGTTGCTTTGAAATGCATTGCATTAAAATCATGCTGCTGGGAGGGCATCCTCTTTCTTGGAGGTTACTTTTTGTGAGAGCAGGCAGGATTCTCAGAGGAAACATAAAGCAAGGCTCAAACCCTGCTATTTTTTTTTTTTCAGTCTTAGCCACCTCCCCACTGATTTTTGGTTTGGTTTTGGGGAGTCAGATGAGGTTTTTGTTTGTTTTTAATATTTCTATTTCTTTTGGTAGAGCATGATTTTGCTTTGTTGTGACTCTTCTTCATATCTAGTGCATAAAACATTGAATTTAATAGGGTTGGAATTGAGATCTTGAAGAATTTACAGTGTAACTACCTACAGTCAATACTTGTGTGATGCTCTCTGTCCATTTATGCAGAGATTTGCATAAAGAGATGATGATTAAAAAGATCCTGATGGTGAAGTAACTCTTCTGTGCCCTTGTTAATGGAGAGGAATAGGTAACATAAAGCTTAGATTTAGACTCCTTTTGAATTATCCTTGTATGAGTATAGTAGTACTCTTTGATACCTTATAGTCTACGACGAAGTAGTACTTTGATGTCTTATTTATCAGGAGTCTAACAGATGGCCTCCAGGGGTCCCTTCCAACCTCAGCTATTCTGTGTTTTGAGGCCAGGAGCTGTGAGTGGACTTGGAGCCCTTGTACATGTGTCATCAGGATACACAACCCTTCTCACCCATGGTCAACATGAAATCATTCATTTTTGGGAAACTTCTTTGCCTCTACCCCAGAGAAGTCAGATGTTGTCATATTGTGGTGGTGATGTCACTTTGAAAGTCCTGAATTGAAGCACAACTTTGAGAAGAAAAATCATTTACAGTTCCCTCTCAGGAATCAACAGTAGCTTGACAAGTTGATTAATGTTTTATTGAAAATTGCCTTTGCCATTTAAAGAAGTTCTTTTTCAGTGCTCTGCGTACCTATTTCTTCTGGCTTCTGGTTCCTGGATGTGGTTGTAGCTATTACCAGGATTCAGTTCCTCTTAATGTGGGCTATCACCAGGGTATTGCTCCTGTAAACTAAGTGACTCTTTTTGCTCTTGGTTTTGTGGCTCTTTATCTAGGCCACGACACCTGCAGTTGAGTACCGTGGGCAGAGTATTCCAGCACTTCGCACCCAAGTGTCAGAAACCCAACCACCAGTGCTTTGTTTGTATATTGAAGGATTGCACCAAGTATTGCCATCAGTGTGTTAATGCAGAGCTCCGGCTCCAAAATTCAGAACTGTTATCCCGGATCTTTAGGGTCATTCTGCCAAAGATAAAGCACCCATCCTGCAAGCATGCCCTCTGCTTTTGGTTATTAAATACATCCTCCTGTACTTGACTGTGTTGACATCCATACCTGATTGTGCCCAGTTTACTGAACAGTGCAGTGGCATAAATACTCCACCAAGCTTTTGTCTTATACTGATTTTATCAGCAATAATTGTATTGTTTCTGCCAGACTTTTTTTTCAGGGAGAATATTTTTCTGATTGAAGAATATTGAGCTGTTTACGCTTTCTTTTGGTAAGAAACAAATTGAATTTTGTTTTGTTTTGTTTTGGACTGCAGTTCCAGCAGTAGGGAAAACAATCTGTTCTGATGTGAAATGTCTGTGTGTAGAAGTCTTCTTGATTTATTTAGAATGGCTACAGTGCTATTTCTGAGCTACCTGTTACATGAAAATGATATAAAATTAATTTAATAAAAATGCTGGTCTTGATTTTTATTATATATTTTGGTCCTTCTACTAGTGAGGCTACTGAAGCACTGAAGTAGATCACATTAGGAGTCCTTCCCTGGGAGCTCCCCACAGCTCAGGCATGTTACGCTGCTGGCTCTGGTGCTCTGTGGCATCGCCTGATCAGCACAGGAGAGAAACAAAGCAGAGAACGAGTTTGCTGAGTGCTACAAAGTTCTGGTAGGGGTGTGCCCCTTCGTGCCCAAAGGAAAATCCTTTCATATAACAGAGGCTGTCAGTCTCCACAACTGGAGATTTTTTTAAAACAATTTAGGCACTTACCTGTAATGATCCCAGATGTTCATCTGGGGATGAAGAAAATGGGCTTGTGTGATCTAAACACACACCCACTGCTGGAAATCTTTGTCAGCAGCACTTGTGATTTACTTGAAGTCACTAGCTTGTATTTCCCACATTGTTCTACTTCTATGGATTAAATCATCTTGTGATGTCATATCAGATACTGCATAGAAGCCTAAGCACATGGTATTGCTAAGTGTCAGATCTCTGTCAGCAAAACAAGGATCTCATTTAAACAATTAGTTCTTGAATTAGTTTTGAGATTCCTGTTCTGTTTAATCAAGGGATATCTCAGCTATTCCATGATAATTAGCGCATTATGATTTGAATAGTTATCTCTTTCGTTACTGTTGTTCTTGCACAGTGTTTACCCAGTGCTAGTTGTCTCCCAAACTTTTAGAGCTGCCCCAGTATTTTTAGTTTTATCAAAAATCAGCATCACCTACCTAGACTTGATTCCCAGCTCTCTTAAAACTTTTAAACATAGACTACACGCATAGGGATAGTTTAAAAAAAAAAAAAAAGGCAATATCTTCTCTTTACTCTTTAATATAGTTTGTAGCTACTATAGGAACATAAAGTATTTCATCATCACTGTTATTGAGAAATTTCATGTGGTGGTTGCTCAAATATAAAATCGAAATATTTATTGAGAAATTTGTCTCTTGCAGATGACTGTTGGTAATGTGCTCTTTTATTAATGAGCATTGAGCATGGCAAATACAATTTTTAGGATTCAGGTTGCTCACAAAGTGCTTAAAAATAACAACTCTGACTTTGCTGTCATGGTTTTTAAGTTACGTTCTTTACTCTTCTGAATGAGTTTTCTACTGAATTTATAACCTTCACCATAAACTTGCTTCATGTTTGTTTTGTTCCCTCTGTGTGTACATTACTATGGGTATATTTGGAAGCACCTTTACTTTGATACTCAACTGTCTGCAGCAAGTATGTTTCCCCCCCCCTTTTTTCTCTTTCTTTAAACAATATCCCATCTTTCAGTTTTGATTTGCATCTCCTAGGTATTTATTTGAATGTTTCTCATTATCATCTTTTGCTTTTGAATAATTTCTTTCTCGAGTGATTAACTTCAGGTTTCTGATCTTGGGCCTTTCCAAGCATTTTTTTAATTGTTTTTTCTTGTTAGTACATGACACGCTCATACACATGTGATCACCAGAACAGCTACTGAGATCTATGATACATTTCTTTGCAGCTCTCAGGTTGGCTGTAAGAGTTTCTCGAGCAGTGGCTTTTTTATTTTATTTTTTATTTTTTAGCCATTTGGTAGCTTGGAAATACCAGCCTAACATAATGTCAGAGTTTTATTAACATGGAAGGGATGCTCTGCATCCCATTTCAGAACGACCTCCCTTCTCCAATGACCTGTTTCTCATTTTGTGTTGCTGCTTCTTAAATCTGGAGAGTCTGGATTTATTTACCATCTGCCAATGGTAGAGGAAAACTGAGTTACAGACTACTTAGAGAAACTGAGCATGCACAGGTCCATGGGCCCTGACAGGAAATCTTCTGAGTGTACTGAGGCAGATGGCTGACGTTATTGCAGGGCTGCTTTCTGTCTTACTCTGAAAGGTAATGATAATTGGGAGAGGGCCTTAATAAGTAGGAAGATGAATGCTGCAACCATCTTCTGAAAAATCAAGAACCTGTGGGAACACAGGCCAGTTGTCTCACCTCAGCCTCTGGGAAGATTATGGAGCAAGTCCTTGTGGAAGCTGTTCCCAGGCACAGGGAGGGCAAGGGACGGCTGTCATAGATTTACCAAGGGCAGATTGTGCTTTCCTAAACAGACAGCTTTTTTCATGAAATGGCAAGCTCTGAAAACAAGGAAAGAGCAAAGGGTGGTGTTAGTGAAATTAGTAATCTAGAGTATTCTCATAGCCAAATTTGAAAAAAAAAAAAAGTCTGGACATGTGGGCAACAAGGTGGATGAAAAACTGGGCTGTGGGGCTTGGAAAGTCAATAGGTAATCAAAGTGGCAGCCAGGTGCAAGTGGTTTTCCTTCGGGATTGATACTGTTCAATGTCTTCATCTAGGGTGTGGACAATGGGATAGAGCACATCCTTGTCATTCAGGGAGATGACACTAAATCTGGGATGTGTTCATACGCTGGAGAGCAGGGCTGCCAGTCAGAGAGACCTCAACGAGGAGGCAGAACGTGGTGACTCCACATCAGAAGTCAGGAAATTCAGAGAAGGCAAATGCAAAGCTACACACCTGGGGTGGGGCAGCCCCTGCAGTGTCTGGGGACGGATGGCCTGGGAGCATCTCTCTAGAAAAGGAGCTGGGGAAGTTGAGAGCAACCTCAACATCAGTCATCGTGGCTCTTTGCATTAATGAAGGCTGGCTCATGTAAGGAAGAGCACAGTAAGCAGCTTGGGGAAAGTGGCTATGCCCCTCTTCTTTTGGGTACCTGCTTTAAAATTTAAACAAAATAAAAATGAGCTAGACCTTTTGCGAATGCTGCCTGCATCGGGGGAAATTCTGATTAGATGTAAAAGGAAGCAAAAAACAACATGGTATTAGTTATGCATGGAGCAGGTTGCAGAGAGAGGCTGTGTAAACTCTGTCGGAGATTTTCAAAGATGCAGATGGACAAAATTGAGCAAGCTGCTCTATCTTGGAAGTTAGTTCTGCTCTGAGCAGAAGTTGGAGTAGATGCTCTCCAGAGGGGCCTTACTGCCTAAATTTGTTCTGTGATTCTGGGATGGGAGAATGAATGCTGCTCTCCTGTGACCACCTGTGTGAGCGAGCATGCTTTCCGATCCGTCTTAGCAAGGCAACAGCAGCCACTAGTTTTATTGCCCTCGTGTTAGGGTTTGTAGGAATTAAGTAACTAACTTTCCAGAGTAGGATTACCACACGTGGAATACACAGTGCTCAAGTTAATGCCTTTCTCAGTTAAAACTCAAATTAGTGAGAAGATTGTCATCCTGCTCTTCCTGAAGCTTCTGCAGAACACGCAAAGAGGAATGGGGCATGCTGTGTCAGCTATGGATGTGGGAAAACTGCGATGAGAGGAAAAGATCTTAACTAAAATTAGATGATACAGCTTTCAGAAATGTTCCATTTTCCACTAATGTTAGATCTATGCGAGTCTGCAAGCAGCCACACGGCTTCTTACAAAGCGGGGGAACCCCGGGCAGTGGGGAGCGAGACCCTCCTTCAGCCTCTTCCAGGCAGTTACCGGCTGGAGTGATCCAGAAGGCTGATTGCTTGTGCATTGCTGCCTTGAGCACTCTCATATCTGGGAGTTGTGCAGAGTTATGAACAGCAGCTGAAATTTTGGCTTTGTATCCTAGCACTAGGCATGTTGCTTGTTCTTGGTGAAGGGAGGCTCTTGATGCCTGAGGAGCTAGTACCGGGTGTTCACATACTGCAGCTGTGTGTGCTTGAGTGTCTTACAAGTGTTTCACAGGTACAGTTCTTATTTGATAACAAAAATGTAAACTCATCTGGGACATCTAGTAGCCAGGCACCACAGAAGCATTTGTGAATATGCAAAGGAGAAGAGAAAAAGCTGATGGCAATGCTGATTTGTTCCTTTTTTTTTCTTTTGTGGTTAGGAGGACATGAGGCAGCAAAGTCAATCTTTTATTCTTTGAGGGTAGTGGAAATGGGCATAAAATCTCCCAAGGCCAAAGTGAATTAAGCCCCCAGATATCACTTTTACTAGGAATTAACGTAGCCATCCTGAGCCGGCAACGATTTTAGGACTAACACTTCTGCAGTTAGAACTGACGTCAGACTTTAGCCCTTACTGCTAGGAGTGTAGAACAAAACCCATAGACAGAATTGTAAAAATACCTGAAATTATATTTGTGAACAGAATCCAACAGTTTTGAAATGGTGTTTTAAGATTACTCGTATTAAGTTTGTTTGTGCATACACTATAAATCCAAGTAACATGAAATGTTGTTAAATTACTTTATAATGTGTTCACCATTCGTTGTGGATTTTGTCAGAGAACATCTCTTTAAAGAAAGCAACTGAGACCTGACTACATTTATGAAAATGCATTTGCTGCTGGCCTTATGTCATTAACCAAGCTGTCAGTAGCGGCTCGTTTTCCTTATGATAGCAGAATGAAGAATTGTGGTGTGGTTAGCCTCTGTAAGTTTTAGAGGGCAGCTAGAAATGTGGTGTAGACTTCATTGATGATACTTTATGGCTCGTTTTATGTGGGAGGTCAAACTATTAAAGTGATTTTTTTTTTCTGGATTTAACTTTTGTGATCATGATCTAACACTGAACCAGTGGGCTTCTTAATATGAGTTGTAGGGGACTGGCTTACTCTTAGTTAGTTAGTCTTTCCATGCTGCTTTGGATTTGTGTATAGCAAAAGAAAGAAAAATATTTTGTAGGGAGAGAAAGCAGAGAAACCTTCAAGTGCTTCAGGCTGTTAGGTAGAAGGAGCTATTGCTTTGTGTGGTTTGTGAGGGTGGAACTGTGTGGGTATCCTGTGTGTGTCTGGCTGTCCCCTTTTGTCCTTTGGTGACATCTCAGTACTACGTGATAGTACGTTGTTTATGGATCACTGAAAAATGGATGTTTTCTCCTTTTCTGTTTATAGGGTGGATCACCTGTACACGTTTTTTGTTCAGTGGTCACCAGAAATATATGGGAAGGATGCCAAAGAGCAAGGTTTTGTTGTGGTAGAAAAGGAAGAGCTTGATATGATAGACAACTTCTTCAGTGAGCCCACTACTAAAAGCTGGGAGGTGAGTGCTTTCTACCACTTCGTGAAGTGTGTTTGCATCAAGTGTGCATCCTGTTACAAATCTTAGCACTTGCTCTCTTAATGATTTTATAATGTTTCTTTATAATGTCTGTTGCTTCTGATAGAAGCCTTCTACAGGCAGCTATCTCACAAATGTACTCATCTTCCTTCAGTACTCCTTTCTTTTCTCCCCAGAAATGGCAGGCAAACAGCTAACAGCTTTCTGGCTTGCAACTAGTACAAGTTACGTAAATATTTTGGTTATGTTATGTTAGCCATTTGCAAAGCTGAACAGGCATATGTTGTCGGTGTTGCTAAATTCATACAGTATTTATATGCTACTGATAAATTGTCCAAAAAGCATACATGTATGTGTGAACACCAGCAACTTTGTGCTCGTTGAAATGGATTGGTGTGTGATGTTGTTATACCAGACCCTTACTTCTTAGGTGCACACAGAAGTTTACGTGTTAGCTGTAAGAGGGATAGGTTTTATACTCAGACTTTTTGGCTTTTTCATCTGGGAGCTTTTGCTGTCTTAATAACTTGGTGTGCACGTGTTTGCTACCTGTCTGTTTGTCATGCATATAAAATCTAGTTTCTAGGGAAAATAAGCTTGTGTGTGTTTTTCTAATGATATTTATGAACCCTGAAGCAGTTTCTGTGCTGCAGTTATGTGATAAATTTTATATATATATATATATATATACACACACATATGCATATATATATATATATATATATATATATATATATATATATATAATTTCCTAAATGGGAAGTAGCTTAATGGTGATTTTTAAAGTTATCTGATTACTAGTCTTGAACTGGTTCAAAAAATTCTACTGCCCTGCTTTTTAAGCATTTCTATTTTCAAAGTATGCTAAAAAACAGAACTGAGGAATGGAGCTTGTCATTTGAAATGTAGCAGCAGCACCTCTGATCCTAAATAGCTTTTATTTTTACAGTTTTGTGGTTTCTTGATGGTGCTTTGTGAACTGCAGGATGGAGGAAAAAAAAGTCGTCAGTCCTTGCTTTATTCAGAGCTGAGTGCAGTCATACATTACATTTGATTTCACTCATCAGTTGCTATTTGTATGCCCTTAAATTCAAAATGAAGGAGGAGGACCAATGATCCAAAGAACAAATGTGGGAGGGATCCAGCTGCACCGGGAGCCTGTCCCTTATTGTTTTATTTAAATATGTAGTGGGGGAAGAATTGGCTGGAAATCGTTTTAAGGTGTGTCTCTTTTGTTTGCAATATATTCAGGCTTCACAAATTTAACGTAGGACTGCCAGGAAATCCCTGGTGGAAGCCCAAATTTGGGCGTGATTACTGTGATACTTTCACTCTCCCTTGTGGGGAAACAGAAAGTGTAATTGTAGAGAAGCATATAAGCAATTTTATCAAAGCGTGTCATGGGCAGTTGCTGTCTGTCATACTCGTGGGCAGGAGCTCTTGCTGCTGGAGCGCAGAAGTACAGTAGATACTCAAACTGGTAGATGATGAAAAAGCAACAAATGTTATTGAATATTCAAATTCTTTACTGTGCTAGACCTGACCAGGAGGAACCCTCAGTGAAGGTATGTTGAACTATGTCCCTATTTAAACAGCATGGATCTGCTCCAGCACTTCTATCCTAGTAAAACACATACGCTGTTTTCAGATGAACTTTACACAGACTATTTCTGCCTTAGGTAGCTTGCTTTCTCCTTCCCATAAAATCTTTAAAAGATGCTGTCAATCCAGTTTCTGTAGTTGTTGATTCTTTTCATTTGCTTTTGTGTGGTCTGTAAATACCTGATTTTGCATCTCACTCTTTTTGCAATTCTTTAGTGTGAAGTTGCTTCAAATGTGTGCTTCAGTTACAGTGAAAAGAGCTGCATTTAGAGACTAAACAGGCATCTGCAGGGAAGAGGGAGCTTTGTGTGTACTTGGAGGTGGTTTTCAGTTTACAGCTGAGTAGTTCTGTGGTTGCCAGTATCCGTAAGGTTGGTTATGTTGTCCCCCAGGTACCTGTTGCTGTTGATTTACTGTGATGCTCCACCCCCCAGCCACCGGGAAGCCTAGAGAACAGTCTTTGTAAGAGGAGTTTAGGTACTTCTGATTTAAAATGAAAAAATATATATATATTCAATTTAAAAATATGAATGGCCTGGGAGATTAGGAGGGAAGATAAAACATTCAGGAGGTGGAGAAAGAATAGGGATAAAAGCAGAAAGACCCATGTTCCTTTAACAGTTTGGGGGGGGGGGGGGTTGTTTTGTGGTAGTTTGTTTGTTTCTTTGCTTGTTTGTTTGAAGTTGGCCTAATTTTACAGTGCAAGCCTTCGGTGAAATTGTCCATGTGAGAAATGCTCTAACAGAGGGTTTCCTCTTGTCTTTGAAGGGCCCAGGACTGGCTGAGCCTGGGCTGGAGGTCAGGGTGCAGCTGCACGGCTCTTCCAGCACCCCAGGCAGCAATTCCAGTACTGCCTGCCTTCACTGGGGCATGTAACTTTAATCGTGCAGGCTGGGTTTTGTCCTCTTTTCCGAACCCCTGATGTGGATGTTGGGGCACCGGTGTCCCTGCTCAGGGGAGGCACCGGTGGACTAATGCAGGCTGGATGGAGCGAGCGCAGCGGAGGTGTCGCTCCCGTCCCAGTGGAGCTGCTCAGCGTGGCTGGCAGAACCGGGGCTTTGTCCTCCCCACAGCGAGCTCCTCGCAAGTCCTGCTCCTACTGCAAAGCCCCCTCTGTGCTTTGTGGTGTGGCTAACCCTGCACCCGGGGTTTCTTGGGTACATTTCCTTCCCCCCGCCATGGGGCAGGCGTGCGTAGGGCCTCGGGGCGTTTTTGGCAGTTGGCAGCTCCTGCAAGTTCCAGCAGTGGTGGCGGAGGCGTGGGGGGGCTGTGCAAGCTCAATCCTCGGGTGCAGCTCAAGATGTTTAGAAACAGGGTTAGTAGGAAGGTGTGGGGAAGCTCCGCTGAGTGCTCCACAGCCACATTTTGAAGTTCCTATTCCAAGATAACTGCTGTGGTAATAAGCTCGCCGAAGGAGGGTGATTTAAGGGTTCCTGGTTGTTTTGTAGCTGAGACTCCTTCCTTCCCCTTTTCTTCCTCATCAGCCCCATCTCAGCCCTTGCTGCTGCTTCCTGTTTGCCATGGTGGCACCGGGCCCTAAGCCCAGCCAAAACCCCACGGCTGTGTGCAGCGCGCCTTGTCTCACCTTGCCTGGAGCCCCGTGAGGTGCGCTGGGGGACCAGCAGCTTTCCCTCCTGCCTCAGGACCCATTTTGGCACCTGCGGCCTGCCCAGGCTGCACGTGTCTCAGAGCGTGTCCCCGTCTCTCAGCACGTTGTAGGCTGCTGCGTACTGCTACAGACGGGGGTTAGGTGTATGGGCTTGCCTTCTCGTTTTGTTTTCAGCTTTATAGGGAAAGGTTGCGTGTGGCCTAACGCTAGCTGTGGGACAGAAGCCTGTGCCTCTGTCTCACAAGTATTTGGATTCACACCTGACTGAGAAGCGTAAATATTGACTCACCTTTTAAAGTATTATTGTGTGTTCTCCACATAAATTCTTAAGAAAAATGAGTAAATAGAAGTTTTCTAAAAGTTGTAAAACTTGCAAAAACTGGATGCTCGTATTCTTACTCAATACATTTTCGATGTGATATAACCGCAAAATATCTGTTAAAGTTGATTTATGTTTGTATTTCTTTGTGATATTGCTTCTGTTTGGGCTTGTATATACAAACGGGGAAAAAAAAAAAAAAAAAAAAAACACAGGAAAAAGCTGGTGGTTTGGAAAAAAGGGAAGTGAAATTTTAAACTTTTTCATATTCTGATGCATTAACTCCTGAGAAAATAATCCATATTTTCAAGTAGCTGTGTGAGAGAAAACAAAGAAGCTTGCGTCCTCATGTAGATTCCCACAAGGAGAAGATGTGTGCAGTGTGCCTTGGAAGTCAGCGTGCTTTAGCCTCCTGACTCGGGGCCAAGTATGTCTGAGACTGACCACGTGCTGCCACCTGCTCACCTCCATGTTTATTAATCCCAAAGGACCCTACAGCAGTGGGCGGTCCCTGGGGTGCGAGGACATTCTGACCATGCTAGCCATGCTGTCCTGTACCCTGCCATTTGAGAATTTCCTTACTAAGGTTGCCTGTGCTGGATGTAACCATGCTATACAGTGGTTTTGCTTCACACAGTGTGACAGAAAATGAGTATTAATTAATTAATTTGCTTCAGTGGAGGACTGACAGAATAAGAGCTGTTTTTCAGTCTGGACGCTTGTTCTTTCGCCTCAGATCATTACTGTAGAAGAAGCAAAACGGCGCAAGAGTGTTTGTAGCTACTATGAAGAAGAAGAAGATGATACTTTACCTGTCTTAAAGCATCACAGTGCACTCCTGGAGAATATGCACATAGAGCAGGTATGGCTGGAAAAAAAAAAGCAGGTTTCCTTACTAGGTCTGGTGCTGTCCGTGCTGTGTGTGGGTCATTCTACTTTCTGGAGGTAGTATCGATGCTTTTTAAGAGTTTGGAAGATTTGTGCAAGGTCCTGCTTGCTGCAGCACTGGCTCACCTAAAAAGACTTATGTGGAGTTTGAGTTGTGATAGTGAGGGCTGGTAGCTTTTTGAGTGCTTGGAGAGGGGGTGCCAGTTCTGAAAACTTTCACAAGTGATATGAGTGCAGTCAGCTGAGCTTGGAGTACAAGGCCACGTGCATGTGGTGGAGGTGTTAACCTGATGGCATCAGCTGCTACCTCGGCAGCAATTTTTCTGGTTCAGAAGCCACAGCAGAGAAGGAATTATCTGTAAGACACTACCCATGACCTAACCTGTTAAATACGTAACCATTTCTCCCTGTTCACTGCCCAGCTTGCCCAGCGCTTGCCTGCAAGAGTGCAGGGATATCCCTGGCGGCTTGCATATAGCACACTGGAGCATGGGACTAGCCTGAAGACTCTGTACCGTAAATCAGCATCTCTTGACAGTCCAGTTCTCCTTGTCATCAAGGACATGGATAACCAGGTAAGGAGTGCTTGTGGTGCAGGGGTTGGACTGAAAGGGCAACATTGTTCAAAACAAAACATGATGAGGTGCTAACCATGCTGTGTTACTGAAGTAAGGTCATACTGCAAGAAGGCCTTGGTGTTTTCTTTTATTCTATTTATATTTTCTACTGCTTATACTAAACTTCCAGGCAGGGATCAGCACTAATATAAATAAAACTCTGTAGTTTCATAACTACAAGTGCTCCTTTTAATAGTGTCCATGGAAGTATCTTCCCTAGGTAACTCTGTTAACAAGCTCTCACAAATAACGCCTCTGTGGAGGTCTAGTACTTCACTAGCTCCTAGAGTCATTGTTCCTCTTGCAATGTGTCTTTTAAACTGAAGGATACAGAAGATTTCCAGGACTACTTGCTCAGTTGGTGTATTGCAGTAGTTGGCTCTTTCAACATGAGACACCAGCTCAGAATGAAATACCAGAAAGCATTTTGAATTTTTTTCTTGAATTTCGCAGTTCTCAAAAACAGTTTAATCCTTTTCTGACAGATTTTTGGAGCATATGCTACACATCCCTTCAGGTTTAGTGACCACTACTATGGCACTGGTGAAACATTCCTCTACACATTCAGTCCAACTTTCAAGGTAAGTGGTGTTCAATTTCTCAAATTATTTTGTTGGATTCTACATCTGAAACATTTATGAGACAATTTTATGAAGACAGCATATTTGAGTTTAGAAGACGTGCCAGCTGTTGATGAATGCAGCTAATCATTCATTGTCTCAGTGCAATCCTTTAAACAAAAATGGATGTAATTATCTAAGTGCTGAGAGGACAGTCTGTGAGGGTGAGCAGAGGGCTTCAAGTTGATTGAGGGGCTGAAGTAGGGAGAAGTAAGGAGTCAAAGACTCACCTTGGAAGGCAGTGATATCAAGAGCAGCATATAATTTCATGCATGCTTAGGATCACAGTGATGACAAGCTAGAGATAAGAGTGCCACTGAAATACCCCTTCACGTCCGTAGCTTGTATTTTTCAGTATTGAATACATTGGCTCTTTTCAACAAAATGCCTGTTGCTTTAAAGATGCAAGTAGAATTTTAAAAATTACCAGGGTACCTTGTTCCTAATTTAAATACCTGTTGTTCCTTTTCTTCCTACCTCTTCTTTCTCCCCCATCAAAAAGAAAACAAAATTTATATTTTTTTAAATACCTGCTAAGAAGTCAGCACTCAGTAGTTTTAGAGTGCCAGTATCCTCACAATTCAAGTATATTTGTTTCTTCCCATCCCCAGGTATTCAAATGGAGTGGGGAGAATACCTACTTCATCAATGGAGACATGACCTCCCTGGAACTTGGAGGTGGAGGGTGAGCAAAAGTTTGGTTTTCAAATTGCATAGCTAGCTTTATTTTATCTTTTAATGAGAACAGAGACAACGGTAGTTGCAGGAAAAACTAATGAGTAAAATGGCTGAACTTAATTCTAGTAAACTGTTTAGGACAGATATCTCAGCAATCTGATTTCTGTTACAGACTTAAGACAATCTCCATTGCTTAGAGAGCAACTGATGTTGGGCAAGTAATCTTGGGGAGGAGGGAGGTTGACAAAACCAGATGTTTTGGATAGATAACACTGCTCATTGCTGAAGAGGTTTGCCTCTGGAAGATAATCTGTAATGGCAATTTTGCCATAAACTTCTACGGTTTCTCACATGGTCCTTGTTAAATGGTTGTTACTCCGTTGCTCCGTAGAACAAGGATGCAGACAGTGATCAACCAGGTCCTAAATTTCAGAAGTCAATGGGTATGAAATCAAGGACTAAGGCTGTGCTTAGAAGCTGCCACCAGACTGCACCATGCGACATCTGGCCATGGTTTGCAGTGGGGGTGCATAAACACCTCTCCTCCTGAACTAGGAAGGAGCCACATCCACAGCCAAGGTGCCAGGGAAGTGTCCCTGATGCCTGCGCCCTGGGACAGTCGGGCCCCGGCCGTGCCCAAGAGGCTGCTCACCAGCAGCAGCCAGAGCCGGTGGCGCCGAAGGTGTGCGCTCAAGGCTCTGTTCTGCTGCGATAGCTGGTATGAACAAAAACAAGCTTGCTTGCAAGTCTTTGCCAGGGTTAAGCCCCTCATACTCAGTCGCAGCGGTTTTCAGAATTGCCTTGGTTCCTCCGTATCGCTCTTCTGTAGCTTCCAGTTGTCTGTAACTGTGACGTATGACCTGAAACCTGATGTGTGCTTCCTTTCTAGTGGCCGCTTTGGCTTATGGTTAGACGCAGATTTGTATCATGGGCGAAGCAACTCCTGCAGCACCTTCAATAATGACATCTTATCTAAGAAAGAAGATTTCATAATACAGGATGTAGAAGTATGGACATTTGAATGAAGTACTTACTGACTGCCTTAAGGACTGGATCCATTAGGCACTTAAAAAATAGAAGGTGCGGGCTGCCTCACGTTACACGCTTTTTTCTCAAGTTGTACCAGAGCATGATTACGCAAAAAATAACCAAGGAAAAACAGAGCTGGTTCTGAGAGGCAGTAGGAGACAGAACGTTAAAAGACCAGAGGCGTTTTTTACTCCCTCCTCCAACATTCCTCCATCAGAGATGTGATGCTTATGATAACGTTCATGGTGTATAAATTGAAAACTTCTGTAACTGTGAAAAAGATACTGTGGGAAAACTATAAGTGTCTAGTACATTCCATGTGTATTTATGTTCAGTGTACAAAAGCTAACCAAAAATAAAAGGTTACTTCACCAAAATCTACAGCATACTGTTTGCCATGGAAAAGAATCAGAAGTAGGTGTACACAGCACTTAAGGGAACATGTTTTTAAAGTCTTTTTTATTTATTGTTGTTGTATAGCAGATTTTTTTTTTTTTTGTAAATGTATTGGGTATGTTTTTTTCTTTAATGTTTCAGACCTCAATTTAATAAATAATTTCTATTCAGGTAGGTTTCTTAGGCATTGGCATTTATTCTGAATCAATTTATTTGATTTCTGGAGTTAATTTTTATATTTTTATTTTGTACATGAGATTCAGTTTTCATTTTACCCTAATAAGAGGGTTTGTTTTCTGGCAGAAACACTTGAGTGCATAATTCTGGATTTCTCGGAGATGAGGGAGAAGGTGGTTAGTGCTTCTCATTAACTCTGCTGCCATGTTCCTGTTAACAGATCACTGTTTTGGCAGCGTATGGAGACGTCGGGCAAACTGCCACCTAGTATAGACTGTATCAGCTCTGGTGCAGTCAACAGAATTGGGACAGCATGCTCTGAGCATCTGTCCTAGTGCTATGTGACTGTTCATGAAGGACGTTTCTAAGAGAGAATTGTTTTTCTGTATCACCACCAAATGATTCAAAATAAACCACCCACTGTGCTTTTTTTTTTTTTTTTTTTTTTTTTTTTTTTGAGCATTTCTTTACAAATTGAATAACTGCTTTGTAAAGGAGAAAATGCAATCTTAAGATTTAGAGAACAATGATACTTCCCTAACAGGCCAGGTCATGTTAGTATAATAGTTGTTTTCTTAGTAATTAATATATGACTTCTGACCTGAAAAAGACTTGAAGAAACTGTCTGGCTTAGGATTTGACATGCAAAGAAACTGTTGTCTTTGTTTCCATGAAATAATTGGATGATTTTCTTCTTTCTCCCGTCAACACCAAAAAGACTCTGTGTTACAAAATTAGGCTAAACTCTAAAAAGGTCAGTACTACTAAAATTTTGGCAAGTAGCGAAAGTATGACAGAGGACTGGCCATCTTCACTGCTTTCTAAAGAATTCTGCTTTCCAGTTAAGCTGTGCTTTTATTTACACAATCCAAATCTGACCGAAACAGACTTTGTGGCTACACTAGAACACTCTCCTGCCGTTAGTCTCGAATGCGGGGTTGTCTGGAGAAAGGCAGGTTTTAGAAGTGGTAGCGTGCTTCCGTGCATTAAACAGTACAGCCTAATTCTAGAATATCGTTAATGAAGTAATACAACTCTAGTTACTGCTCTCCCTTTTTTTAAAATGTATTTAAAAAAGAAAAAGCCAGTGGTTTTCTTTCAAGAGCGTTAACAAATCTTAACTCTGCACAGAAATTTCACAGCCTACAACCAATGCTAGATACAGCAAGTCTGTACCACACTGCGCGCGAGCTTTTCACAGTTCCCATCTACGTGGTCTACTACAGCTGTAAATCAACGTACTGGTGATGCTGTAAAATATTTTCCAAGTTGCTAGTAGCATAATGCTTTGAAGATACCAGAAATATCTAATAGTTTGCTCTTTTTATGGTGGCAGACCACTTACTAGTTTAAACAAAACAAAACACAGAAAACAACAACAAAAAATAAAACCCCAACAACCCCTTGCCCAAGTTGAACATTTGCCATACATTTCACTATTGCTCCTCCAATGTACTCCATTATATTATACTTGTCAGAGCATATCTAGATGCTGTGTTCTGTATTCAAAGCAGTGTTGTTCAATCGGAATTCTGTGACCCTTGAAGCTATGAATATTGAATATATGTAATGCAGTGCTATCACAATATTTTCAATAAAGGAATTTATGCATTCAGAAATGCGTGGCAGGCCCTTTCCTTTATTGATCCTTTCCTTTATTCACAGCCCTGAGTACGTTTTAAAGATGAAAGGATCTAGCTTAAGTTACAGGGCATGCTGACGAATATTGAAGCCTCTCCCCTCAGAAAAAGCATTCCAGCAATATCCTATTTCAGAAATGTGGTAAGAAGCTTTTGTGTTCTTTTTTTGTTTGTTTTTCTGTTGGGTGGCACCTCCTCGGATGGGGCTGTGTTGTGTGTTCCCTCAGGGGCAGGCTGTAGGGAGAGGTGCGGGTGCCCAGCATCCTGGTGGCTCTCAGCTGGGGCGATTGAGCCTCTCCTCTTTCTCCTGACCACCCTGTGAGCAGAAATCAGAGCTCTGCACGCACTGTTGTACATTTTCCTACGTGCCCTTTTTATACTGCCCCAGTGCTTGTGTATTTTCCTTCCAAGCCAGACCGAGGCCCAAGGCTGCCTAAAAGCGCACCGCGTGCCCGCCAGGGGGAGGCCGCGGGCCCTGCGGGGAGGCCCCGCCTCGGCCGTGGGGAGGCGCCCGGCGGCGGCCGAGCAGCCATGGCGGGGGAGGAGGCCGCGGCCGGGGCCGGGGCCGGGGCCGGGGCCGGGGCCGGGCAGCTCGGGGCCGAGGGGAAGGAGCCGGGCGGCGGCGGCGCCGAGGGGCAGCAGTGCATCTTCTGCAGGATCGCCCGGCGGGAGGAGCCGGGCACCGCGCTGCTGCCCTGCCAGGTGGGTCCCCGGAGCGGGGGGGGGATCGCCCTGCTGGCCGTGCCCGCGGGGAGAGCCGGGGTGCGAGGGGGGTCGCGCCTGGGCACGGGCTGGGGGCAGCGGTGCTGCTGTGCGGGCGGCCCTGAAGCGCTGGTCGCAGGGGCCAGCCCCTCGTTTGCACGCGGTGGTGGCAGAGGTGGGTGTCTGAAACCAGGCACCGGTGTCCCTGCTGCCGGGTGTTGAGAAATCCTGGCCGCAGAAAGCCAGCTGGGGGAGCAGAGCGTGCCTGTGAGCCTCCCTGCGGGCAGGCTCCCGAGGTACTTTGATGTAGCTGTGGAAAAAAATTAAATGTATCCCTCACGTTCCTGCCAGGTGTTTCAAACATAATATTGAATGTCACAGCGCCAAGGGGAAGGTCGCCTGTGTTACCCAGTGTCCGCATCCCGATCGGCCTCACCTGTGCGTGTTCTCTTTCAGTACGAAGACCTCGTGTGCTTCAGAGACATCAGGCCCGGGGCCCCCCACCACTACCTGGTGGTGCCCGTGGAGCACATGGGGAACTGCAAGACGCTCAAGTCCGAGCACATCCCTATCGGTAAGGCTGCTGCGTGTAACTTGGGGGGGGGAACATCGTTTTCCACAGGCTTAGGCGGTGTGCTGTCAGGTAATCACAGCCCTGAGCACTGGCTGGTGGCTGTGAAACACCAAAACAGGTGATGCCAGTGAGCGTGGGTAGGGACGTGCCCTTGCTGGCACCTGGCACAGCGCTGGCTGTGCTGTTCCAGAGTAACACAGCGCCAGTGCACGAAGCCTCTGCTGTCCGTGTGCATGCAGAGCAGGTGCCTCTGCGCTTTGTGGGAAACGCCACTCTGCTTTTTACATTATTAATGTGCTGCTCCGTTGTGTTTTCCTCAGTACATATGTGGTTTTAAATTATATGGAGAAGAAAGAGAATTCTGTGAAATATGTATTTTATAATGTGCTACATCATTTTTCAGGAAAAGGGATAGCGAAAAAAGAAACGGTGTTACAATAAACTTCCATCATTTTTAATAGGCAAGATTCTAAAATATTAGAACTTTGTGTTGAGAGGCTATTTAAACAAACAAACAAACAAAAAAATGTTATTACCGATGATGCAAAAAAATCATTATATTTGCATGCTGCACATTTTGAATCGTTGTATTTGTCTTCTAAATGTAGGGTAGTTTTTCTCCAGAAACAGCTTCTATATGTGTTTGGCTTCAAGGAAATTCTAAAGAATTTTTGCCTTTGAAGTTGCTGTATTAGGATTTTTTTTTTTTTTTTTTACAGTGATGAAAGCTTTGTCCCAGTAATAAGTAGGACTGAGTGTTTGATTTTGTTTTTAAATCTTGTTTTATCTCTGAAACTTTTGCTGTGTAGAGACATAACGTGGGAATTAGTCTGCATCATTCTACCAAGTCTCAGTGTTTGGTGGTAGTGCTTTGTTTTTGGTGGTGGTGGTTTCTTTTTTTTTTTTTTTTTTTTTTTTTAATAAAAATATGGTGATACCGTGGCTTTGGCCAAAGTTGTTAGAATAGTACCACACTTAAAGTTGTTGTTAGTCTGGAAATGAGTACAGTAGTGATTTTTCATACCAAACTTTGCATGACACTATCTTAGACAATCTTTGTTTGTGCATGAGTTGAGTTTTAGTATTTATTCTTTGGGGGGAAAAAAACCACAAACACAAGTTTGTGATCGCAATGTAATCGTTGTTGAAGTTAGTTTTTGTTTGTGAAAAATACCTGCTTCAAATTACTTGACTCAAAGATACATAACGTGTAAAATATTACTTAAATATTAAATTAAATATATTTGTATTTCATAGTGAAGAGAATGATGGAAGTTGGAAAATCTGTCCTCCAGAGAAATAATTTTAATGACTTAAATGATATAAGGTACGTAATAGAAGCCTTCTGTGTTTGTTGAATATGTTCTTGACCCTTCAAAATGCTGGTTTAGAGATAGTGTTAATGACTGCAGTATGATTTATTGGAGAAACTGGGATTGCATTGACTTACCACATGACTTGTCAAGTCACATGTGCTGGCACTGAATGTTGACTTCTTTCTGATCAATGCCTGGCGCAGATTGCATTCCAACTCAGATTCTCCCTTCCTTGTGGGATAGGGAGGGCACTTCATACCACTTATCTAAAGGTCTGCTTCTCCATTACGTGCTGAGCATATTCTCTAATTTCAGCTTCCAGGAGAGGTAAACTTTGTCCTTTTAATCAGGGCACTGCAGCACTGTGTTTCAGTCGTACCTGCACTCACTGAATTTCAGTGCTGCTGCCTTTGCTATAAGCCAATGTGTTTGGTTGCCAAAATGAAGTAAGATGTAACATAGTTTAAATAGTGTAGAGTAGAGGCAGATGGGTCTTCCTGTTTAAAATAGGTAGAAACTACAATAATCTAGTGGCAGTTGACTTTCCAGCTGAAAACTAGATATGACACGTCTAAGGAATAGCCCGTTTCCTACTCTTCTTTTTAACACAGTGCATCTGAAATAGAGAGATGTGAAAGAAGAGGTTAATGATCTTCTGAAAAAAACACCTTGAGAGCATAATGAAAGGAAAGGACGTATTTTTTGTTCATGCTTTTATGTAAAAGGAAAACGGTTTGAGTTAATTTCTTAATTCAGTTGATCTTGTTAAAAAACTTAATATGTTCCACTTTCTGACTTAACATCACCAGTGTTTCTAACCTGTTTTCCTTTTCTGAAGAATGGGTTTTCACTGGCCTCCCTTCTGCTCAATATCGCACTTGCATCTTCATGTCCTGGCCCCAGCCAGTCAGCTAGGATTCTTATCCAGACTGATTTACAGAATCAACTCTTACTGGTTTATCACGGTGAGTGTAATGCACGTGAACTTTTCATTAGGTTTTCAATTGCAAGCTGAAAATGTGATGTCTTTCCAACACTTTAACTGTGCCTAAAAAGTCTTTGAGTAATAATTGTAGCAATGACAGAAATAACTGATTACATTTTGCATTAACTTTTTGAGAGAATACAATAGTAAAATTTAATACTAATGTTTATGATTAATGGGGAAATACAGCAACAATAACATTAACAGCAAACAAAACAGTAGTTCTGGATTTAATGCATCACTTAGGTTGATGTGATGTGCCTCTGACTAGACTTTGTAAGTATTTATTCTTTTACGTGAAAGGGTTATATTAGAATGTGAGGGGCTGTGTATTGTACATGCCTTGGTTTATCCAGCGTAGGTGCAAAACACGGCCACCTAATGGCTGCTTTTGTCAGTTCATATATTTTTTTCTTATTTTGTTTATTACTAGTTTCTTAGACTGAAACAAGTGTCTGCTTACACAACTAGTCTTTGTACTGACCTCTGTCGGTAGAGATCAGGAATGAGATGGAACTGGCATTGACTAAATCTGCTTGAAAATCTCTCTGGAGGACTAATGCGAACTCACTCAGCTTTGACTCATCAGGAAACTATCCTTGTAGTGTAGCTTCAGCATCCCAGAGTCATTGGACAACCCCAAAACAAAGTTGCTGAGAAAAGTCTCTCTTCTAAAGAAGAATATAAAAAGCCTCTTAAAGAGAAAAACTTGGCTGGGGCTCTTGGCTATCTCAAAACAAGCAGATTGCTCTGCTGTGTAGCAGAGCATCACGGAGATATTTGGGCCTCAAAAAACCTGTAGCTGTCTAGTTATACTGCTTACTGGTTTGGATTAGCTCAGAGGTACCCATACCAAGTTTAGCTATCTGATACAGATGCAATTCAAAACATATTTTGCCCTGTTGTCAAGTTGGAAAATGTTTTTTTTTTTTTTAGTTATAAGGACTTGAACGTGATATATATTTAAGAATGTAAAACACGATTCAGATAACTTCATTTTCAGTTACTCCATGCTTATCTAGCTTTATTTGCAAAGGAAAACATGTAGTAGCTACTTAACACCTATTAAGTTGTTGCCATCTGAAGTAGCTGATGGCATATTTACTGTGTGTATTAAAACATACTGGCTTTTCACCTTTTAACTTGGTTCCTTTGGAGATCTTAGTAAGACCTCGAGCACACGTTAAAATTAAAAGATGAATCCAGTGGGGACTGGTGTTTAAATAAATAAAAAATGCCCAAAAAAAAACAAACAAAAAAGTGACAGTAATGTAAACTGATTTCAGAAGTGCCCAAGTGAGTCTCCACATCCTTAATGTGGCCTGCTAGAACAACGGTGGCAGACTTCCTTCTACCCCGTTCCTTTCCGAGGGCTGGTGCTGTCACACACAGAAAACATCACTGCCCCAGCTGTGTGGTAGATGTGTAAATATGGCCATATGGAGAGAAAAGTATGTGTGAGCATAGTGACCTAACCGAAGAATGAATACTTGCCTAATGACACGAGCAGCATGTGAGTGCTCTCCATCTCTCAGTCGTGTACGACTGGCGTGCGGTTTGTGGGTGATGAGAGGCCACAAGATGCTGCTCTGGAGCGTCTCCCGGAGAATTCCCTTCCTCAGAGCCTGGTTGTTCTGAGCACAGCTGTCTTCCAAGGTCCTTAAAACATGCTGCTGCCAATGCTGTTTCTTCGCTCAAACATCCTCTGACTGGCAGAGTTTCTTTTTCCTTTTCTGATCACTTAATGGGTGATGCAAATGTGAAAAAGCCTGCTGTTTAAAACAATCGTATTTTACTCCTGCTGTTTATGCTTTATCCATAGAAGTGAAAAGTATATGCTGTGTTCGTCAGCATCACACTGTTGCTGTTTATAAAATGTTTTGGCTTTTTTTTTTTTTCAGTAAACTGAAGGTTCACTGCATAGTTAATGCATTGCTTTCTCTCTTTCATAGGCTGAACAGCTGATTGAGCGACTGCAAACTGAAAACGCTGCCAGTTGAAAGCCCTCCTAGCCTCAGATGACTAACTAGCCCATTTGTTCTTTGGTTTTGAACTCTGATTTCAGGTTGCACAGTTCGTTGCCAACAATATACCTGGGTAAGAAGGCTTAGTTCCTGATGAGGAAATACAGAATTCATAGCTGTCAACCTAATCCTCACGTTTGGGTACTCCAGAAGTCTGTGTACTGCTCTGACAATAAGGCAGTGTATTTTAATGCTAATTTTAGGTATGTGTATGCATATATAATAGACACATACATTATACATAGACACATCCACATAGGCAAGCAAGTTCTCCCAGTAAAATGCAGGGTATAGCAGCAGAATGTATCCTAACTGCATCCTGTCCTAAGGAAATAAGTTAGTAGCAACAGCATGCACGTGGTACCAAAGGTAATATTTGTTGTGGAATCTAGCTTTTGTTTTAAAGCTCCATTGTTCTGGAATTGCAAGGGACATCCAAAACATTTCAGTTTCCATCTGTACTTGTATAATATATTACCTATGCCTAGTTAGTAGTAGGTACCTTGCAGAAAGTACACTACTAACTTTTCTGGTGCTAAACCACTTTAATATATTACCTGTCTTACTTGCATGACAGTGACATAGTACATGTTAATACAATATGTGCCCAAGATGTGATCATGCTATAAAACATAGAATATAGTTTAATTGTATGTGTAAGTGATTGTATGTTGGACTGGAAGATTGTTTCCCTCTTACGTGCACAATATTTTTAATTAGTTATTATATGTTTACAAAAACGTGAAGAGTTCAGAAGAATTGACTTAGCATGCTGCTGTTCTGCATCATGGTAGGAAAGACACGTTTTGAGATTATTCTGATACTGTTCTCACATGAAGCCATTTGGAGATTACTAATGCCTTGGCTAAATTTGATTTCTAAATGAGGTCATGAGAGAAGTGGGTCTTTAGTGCAGTATGTGGCAGGCTTGCATAACAGCAGCCTGATTTGGATTTGGAAGAGCAGGGACTCAGCCCAAAATTGGAACATGCAGGGATTGTGTTCGGAATTGGTTATGGACCCTGCTGAACACTTGCCTTCACCGTGTGACTCTAATCAGTAATGTTAGAGCTCTGTTTTTCAATACCATGTTAAGGCAGACTGTCTGGGAAGTTCACACTCCCGAAACCACGGAGTGGATTTTCCTTGTGCCCCGACTTGGTGCTTAACTAATCAAGTGTCCTTGGCTGGTGCACTTGGATGCGGCTGAGGCGGTGATGGTGTGTTGTGCCTGCAAGATTCCCCGAGCATAATCTTCTCAATGTTTTCCACTGATCCAGCACCTCTTGCCTTAGCGGGACAATGCATTGTAATATTCTTACAGCAGGCTACACATCGTACTTGAGAAGATTCACACCCTTCTAAACAAGTGTTTTCTACCCAGAAGTGGTAACATCAGTCTCTTCTGCAAGAGCTTGTTCCTAATGTCACGTTATTCTTACTACTGGGCACTCACGTACTTTGCAGTTTTAATTTGTAGCGTTAGCTAGGAGGAGTATGAATTAAAGGCACTGAACTTTGGTTAATTCTGTGCAATAGATTAGGAGGCTTGAGTTGGTTCCTAACCGTATGAAATATTTGAATGTTAAGATTTTTCAAGAGTTAATACTCTGCGTGTTCTGATTTGTAATTAATCTATGTAACTACACCTAACTGTAATATTTAAAGTACCAACATATGAACTGTTGTCAAAAGGGATTAATAAATGGAACAAATGCTAATTGTGGAGTGATCTAACCATGCAGCCAAGGAGTTGTGCTGACTACGGTCAGCAGCAGAGCGCTCGCTCCTTGCCCCTGCTCCCAGCAGGATGGGGCAGAGAATGGGTCAAGATAAACATGTTTTTTCCTCCTCTTTTCTTCAGGTATTAAAATAAGACAAGTAATGTAAAGATGATTGCTCACCACCTCCCATGAGCAGCCTAGTAGCAGTGGCTGCCTCATCCCCCCAGAAATCCTCCCTGTGGTTCTTACTGCTGAGCACGACGTCTGGCAGGGAATAGCCTGGCAGGTCAGTGTGTGCCAGCTGTGCAGGCTCTGTCCCCCCAGCTGCTTGGTTTTGTGCAATAGGCAGAAGATTGGTGTGTTAACAGCACTGCTTTAGCCACAGATCCCAAACAGCACCGTGTCAGCTACTATGATGAAAATGAGCGCCATCCCAGCAAGACCCAATGTACTGTCAAATGCACGCAGCAGGAAACATGAAGATCTGCTTTTATGTCTTATATTTGAGGAGGGTCACAGGAATGGCAGTTCCTCACACAAGGTGTATAAATGGAGGCCCATTCGTTACCAAGAGGAATGCTCAGTGTCTCCGTAGTGTTTTTCAGCACAGACCTGCGTGTGGTCCATTTTCCTTCTGTATGGATGAACATTGTTCTCAGGCTTGGCAGATGTTTTTTAATCGGGTTGAGAAATACTTTCTTAAGTGTGTCCCTGCCCATGGCAGGGGAGCTGGAATTAGATGATCTCTATGTCCCTCCAACCCAAACCATTCTGTGATTTTCTGAGAAGTCTGTTCTAATGCTTTGGCTATGTTTCAGGAGCGCTGGCTACCCCCTGGAAAGGCAGCAGGCAGGCCCCATTCGTTGTGTCACCCTCTTCAACAGCAGCATTGTAACACCATTTTCCAACTTACCCAGTCGTCTGACTCCAGGGAGCAAAGATAGCTGCAAAGCTCTTGGAGGGAGAACTTGGCAGCTTTTACTCCTCAGTGTACAAGGCCCAAAGGAAAGTTGTTTACCCGCTGCTCCTGGCTCTGTTGTTCTTTGATCCAGTATTAGACGTCCCGAGAAAAGCTGCTTTTTTGACTACTTCTTTAGGAACAACAGAGCTTTATTTGTACTTTTTTGCTCAATTGATTTACATAAACTCCCAACCTAATGCGAGCCCAGAGAATAATACTGCTATGCTGAAGTACTAATTGCCCCCTTCAGAAGGGATGAAACACGCACATACAATGCTGTTCAAGGTGGAATAAGGAAAAAAAAAAGTTTCAGGTGTTTTGACTAAGGACAGCATTTTCAATGTGATTACATTGGTAATAGCTCTTCAAGGTATGCTGAGGTATTAAGCGTGAGTTGAAATTAAATACATAAAAATGGGAGCAAACTGGTAAAAATCATACCTGAAATTTGACAAACTTGGAAACAGTAAAAAATCTACACAAAATCTCACTTGCTGTCATTTCAACTATTGTGCAATATTTATTGAAGTGCTGAAAGTGCTTTCAGTGTTTGACAAGAGAAGATACAGATATTTCGTGTAAAATGAACACTCTCAAACAGGTGCAAAATTCACACGCTTCAACCAGAAGAAAAGGAAGGATTACAGAGGGAGCTGAGAGGCTTGCTACAAAAAAAAAAAAAAAAAAAAAAAAAAAAAAAAAAAAAAAAAGTGAAGTTCTAGGAGAGATTGGAAGAGCTCAAATTTGCTTGGTAGGACAAGAGCACCTTTCAGAAGGTCAGAGTGCACTTAAGTACTTAAGTATTTGCAGTATATTTGCAAATACTTAAACCTCACATCCTACATTTTTGTGAAAATAACACTAAATTTGTTCCATTGTTCCATTTATACTAACGGGAGCCTGTTGCATTGAAAAAAAGGTTTTAAAAACTCATCTGTAGATGTTCATTGAAACTCTACGTTGCAGATGAGGAAACAGAATTTTATAGCACTTATAAACTAGTAGCTACATTCAGTCATGTCCATGAGACACGGTGCAGTCCTGTCTGTACAGAGTTCAGGCCTAACTTTTTATTCTTGAGTGTATCAGTGGATAAACTGATCGACTGTGTTGTCTCTGAGACTTCTTTTGAAATTCTGGCTATTGCTGAAAGCAGGAAACGAGATTTGACAACCCATGTGCTGGCCCAATTTGGCAGCTTTCTGGTGTTGGTAACCATTGCATGGGCACATAAAACAGAAAGACGTGTCACTCTTGAGAGAGAATGTTCATCTAAACATGGCAGGCAGGAAATCTGGCCCTTTATATGGTTAATAAAAAAAAATCCATCCCTCTATAAATTATGTTTTAAATAACAACCCTTGATTTTGTTCAAAATATGATGGGACATGTTTTCATAGTCACAAAGTTGGAAGGCCCATTTCATTAGGGCTTACTCTGCTTCTGTCTGATTTGGTCAGAAGTACGCTCAGAGCTTTTGCAGATGTACTCCAGTGATACTTACACCAGCCAGCAGCAGCAGGAGTGCAACTAAGGCCATGTTATTATCTGACACTAACTACATGGCTGTGGAAGCCTCTGTTCTCGTTTAACTACCTGCCCCAGTCTTAATTAAGAGCGTGTGAGTCTGCACGAGCTGGACCTGCACCTTAGGGTGCTCAGGTTACGCACTGCCCCAGCTCTGTGTCTTTGGAGAGTCCTGTATTATTTTTCCTGGTACCCTGTTAGTCAGCTGGCAATATCTGAATAGCCCAATCCTGCCTCCTAGAAGTTAAAAACTATTGCTACTGCTGAATCAATTGGATACACAAATTGTTACAATTAAGCAGACCACAGGCCACGGCTGTATTACAAGAAGTTTGATGCATTCGGAAATCAAAATGTATCCCCAGGCTTTACCTAACGGCAGCTGAATCCTTCAATGTGTGCTCATGTCATCTCTCAAGGAATGCTTTTCCAACAGGCAAAGCATCTTAAGCGTGCTATAATGACAAGTTATGTGTCTTGTTTTAAAGTGCAAGCCATAAATAATTTTACAGAGGAGTGGTTTTGAGAGCTATGGGAACACCAACCAGCAGTGTGTGGCACAGCACATATTCCCCAGCTTCCAACATGGTAAAATTGAACACTCAGTGATTGAAACTCATCCTTTATTTCCCCCTCCATGCTGCACCTGCATCTGGCTGTCCTGTTCTACAAAATACTTACTTCACCACATTCATTTCATCCTTCCCCCCCATCCTATTTTCACTGTCTTTTCATTAGGATGCTATTGAAAAGTGCATGTTTGATGCAAATCCCCATTAGGTGAAAACGTCAAACAAAAATCATTCTTTTCTTATACTCTCTGAAAAACAAACAAACAAACAACATATAAATAGCATAAAATAATTATCATTTAAATCAAGTTAATAATTTATAATAAGCCTCAATTTCCTTTTGAGGCAGAAGAATATTCTTATATTAAAGACTCAACAAGTAATGTAGTTAACAGGACATAAAACCTTTTGTTTGCCCTGGTAAAAAGTAGAATTTTTTGTTCCCAATGTATATAGTTTTCTTGCTGGGAAGTATTGTAAGCAGTTATAACAGCTGTCGTGTATAACCAACTCTGAGCACTGAAAAAGTTCCTCCAGAAGAACCATGATGAAAATCCTTATCACTCATCTCTCAGTCCCTAGTTTTAACTAGCAGATCATTTTTTTTCCCAGTTTGGAGAACTCACAACTGTGCTCTGAAAGCACAGCTCAGTGAGGCATGTGAGTGCACCACTACACTTGTATTTATGCATTTGGCACTGCAGGATCTCAACTCTCTGTTGTAAACAGCATTGCTACACTCTGCTGAAAGAAGTAAAAGAGGCTTTTTTTTCTTCATTTTATATATGCACAGTGTCTCAGTGTGCAGGTCCTGCTGTCTTTCATGTCTTTATGCTGTAGCACACTGCTTGCTATGAAGGGGTATGGTTAGGTTCAACAAAAAGGCTGCAGAACTTTGTGACCTGGAGTATGATGTAGCATCAGAAGAAAGAACAGGTGAAAATGGTGTGAGATACAGAGAGGAAAAGGACAAGACACACAGATGGTTTGGAGAACAGACTATTAAACACCAGGACTAGTGCAGCTCTCCAGAATACACGCAACATGCAACGTATTTAGGAATCATGTAACATCCTTGCTGTATGTACCGTAAACCATTAAGCAAGTGGTACTTCTGTATACTTGGGTATTTGCATATACTTCATGAAAGTCAACATAACTTCCACCTAGTTAGTTTCACCACGTGAAAATAACCTCAACTTTTGCTACATACCAAGCTCCTGTTTGAAGCAGTATATGAATTCCCAAAGAAGTTTTCAATTCCGTGTGTTGCAAACCAAAATCCCCCCCACGGTGAGTCTTTCACAACCTGTAAGAATCAGCGTTGTATGGCAGCAAGTTAGCAATTTGCTTTCAGCAGCCTAAAGCCCTAAGTCAGCAGGGATGCTGGAAGAGCCGCAGGACATTGTAGTGATGATGACAATGAGGGGACAATCCAATGGCAACGTGATGGATGAGCTGATTATCCGTGATTTCTGTCCAGAACAGCTATTGTTTTTACGAAAGCTGTATTTTACAATCCTCCTCACCTGTTTTCTCCCCTGCGAGCATCCCGCTAACTTGCCGAGCTGAAGTTCCGCGGCGAAAACCTCTTCCCAGGCGGCGTCCAGGCGCTTTTCCAGGGGGAGGCGGGCAGCACCACCGCCGCTTCGGCTCTCATTCCAGCAGCGTGATGACCACGTCGTCGTCTTTTCCTTGCCAGAGCATCTCGCCCTCGAAGCGGACCAGGCCGTGCTTCCTGGCCCTCAGCAGGATGCCCACCACCTTGTTGGAGATGGTCACGTAGGTCTCGAAGAGCTGCCCGAAGGTCACGCTCACGCGCCCGTCGTCCCCCCTGCGCCCCGTGCTCCTGATCACCAGGCACAGCTCCTCCACCTCCCGCCCCACGTGCGAGTGGGCATCCTTGCCCCGCTGCTCCGTCCTGGAGCCCTCGGGGGGCCTCCCGTAGGCCGGGTCCCCCCTGGGAGCCAGCGCGGGCCTGCCGGGCAGCCCGCCCTCGCTGCTGAACGGGTTCCTCCTCTGGTACTCGCCGTGGCCCTCCGCCCAGCTCTGCCAGCTCCGCCGCAGCTCGCCCACCGCCCCGCCGTTCTCCTCGCCCTGCCCCTCGCCCACACCGCGCTCCATCCCCCGCGGCGGGCCCCGACGGCCCTGCGGGACCCCTGCGGGACGCGGCTGGGGCCGGGCTGCCGAGGAGGAGCCGCTGAAACAGCCCCGGGGGCTCAGCCCCAGCCCCGCGGTGCCGCCCCGCAGCGCCCGCCCCCCCCGTGGATCCTCCCACAGGCTGCGGCGCTGAGCCGGGCACCGGGGGGGCAGCACCGGCAGCGTCTCCTCGTCTTCGCACCGTCTGCAGCGTGAGTGCTGCAGGGTGAGAAGCGCCCGCAGGAGGCTATGGGCACGCACCAAGACCGCAGCCCGTGCCTGTAAGCAGCAGGGCACGGGCAGAGCCTTGCCCTAAAGGCGCAGAGAAAATGCCGTCCAAAAATCCTCGCAGAGCACGCAGGGCGTCCGGGACATGGGGCGGCTGCCGGGCAGGGCTGCTCCTGCCAGAGGCTCGCTAAAGGCTGGGTGCGCCGGGCCTGCCAGCTCAGATGTTAAAATATAACACAGGATAACTGAGAACACAGAAATCATTGTTTGTTTTATTATTCTCCAGGCAGCCGTATCTCAGCCCCTTTCCTGACGGTCTGTTAGGAACTCTCTGCTTCTACACCCATGTCACACGGAAAAAAAAAATAATAAAAATAAATAAATAAATAAATAAAACACGAGCAGGCAATTAGGCGCACGTTTAATTAGTCACCAATTACACACGGAAACCGCAGAAGGCTGAGGCGAAGCCGGGACAAACGCCGCTCACCCCTTACCTAGCGGGGCAGCTCCGGCAGGCAGGGACCGGGCACAGCCACAAGCCACCACAAACACCACCACCACCACCTCAGGGCCCTGGCGGGGGACCGAGGGGCAGCTCCCAGCCCTTCCCTTCCCTTCCTTCCTTTCCTTTCCCTTCCCTTCCCTTCCCGGGCCGTGCCGAGCCGTGCCGGCCATGCCCGCCCGGCGGCGCATGCGGGGCGGGGAGGCGGGCGCCGTCCCGAGATGGCGGCGGCGCGGCGGGTGCCGGCGGGGCGGTTCCTGCTGCTGCTGGCGCAGGAGCACCTGGAGTTCCGCCTGCCGGTGAGCGCCCCGCGGCCGGGGACGGGACGGGACGGGACGGGACGGGACGGGAGGGGGGTGCTGCCCTCGGGGGCTCCCCCCGGGGGCAGCCGGGGGCGGCCTGGGGGCAGGCGGCGTGTCCCGGCCCCAGCCCCAGCCCCGGCCCCTTCCTCTTCCTCCAGGGCCTGGAGGGGGAGGCTGGGACGCTGGGGGGAGAGGGAGCGCTGCAGGCGCCTCGCTGCCCTGCCTCTGGGACGGCTGTGCCCGGCGCGCTGCCCAGCGCCTCTGCATCGAGCCCCGGCACCGCCTGCCTGCAGCGCGGCAGCCCCGGCACATGCAGAGTCTGCCCTCGCAGGCCGTGCTTTCTGCGCCTTGCAGCTTGCCTTTAGGCACTGAAAAATGAGTGCAAGAATGGAAAACGCTGGGATTTCCGTACTGAAGTCTTGCCTTTGATCCTACTGTACCCTACGATGTACAGCTTTTCATAACCTGTCAGTAACTCGAGTTGTGACGATCAACTACTTTTACAGCAGAAGGGTCTATGTTTTCACCTCATAATTACTACATACAAGCTGAATTTAACTCTAAACCTCTGCCCTAGCCACGCAGTTGCGTTAAGAGTTTTTCATTGTTGCTTCTAACAATAAATCCTTAGTAAATGCCATTCTTTCCTCTATTGTAAGTTTTTGTTTGTAATCCCTGTGGAGGTCACAGTCTGCATTAAAACTTATAATACGCTGTTCTGTCTCTGATACATACATATATATATATATATATATAAGTTTAACACATTGGTGAATGCTCACAAAGCCTGACCTTTTTATTTTCCCTTTAGGAAATAACATCGTTGCTCTCGCTCTATGGTGGACAATTTAGCAATCAACAGGAAATTTGTGTAAATGTAAGTGAGGACCAAATATTTTCCTTGAGTGCATGTATGATATACAAATATGTCCTTTACGATATTTTTATTTAAAGTGTGTAACTGAATACATTCTGAAGTTTCTTAGGAAAATAAGTTGTCTTCCCAAAATGAGCAATTCTCAATTTCAGCTCAGATTTTGGGTTTAGGAAAAGATGCACAAAAAGCACATCAGGATGTCTTCATTTAGCTATATAGAAAGAAATTGTGCCATCTACTGGGAGGCTTGTTTCCTTTCAGAACAGCTGAACCATGAAAACATTTTAGTAGGCTGTGTGAATTTAGTGTTTACCTCTAATTTGATGAGACACTATATCCAAAAAAGTGAAGCTGGCAAGCTGTATAATTCTGGTCTCAATGCTTAGTCAGAAAACATCACTAGCCTTTTGTTACTAGTTTTGTATAAGTAGGTGTTATGATTCCTTAGCGGATGAATAATCTAGAGAATTATAAACAAACAAATAATATTTTATCAAATCAAAGATATGGCAGGAAAATGGAATTTGTAGTAAAGGTTCTTGGCTGTTCAACCAAGAATTAATTTTACCTTAAATTAAATGTTTTATCCTCACGTTTTCTGTACTGTTAACATGTTTTTTTCTTCAGCATGCATGTTCTGTTTTGATACAACAGAATTGTGTAATTGTGTAATACGTGTAACATCCTCCAGGTAGACATTCGCATCACTCATCTTCTTTCTATTTCAGTCTCCGTTTTGGATTCTCAATATTCCTTCAGAAGAGATGGCAAGGGGAATAATGAAACGGACAGTATGTGCAAAGTAAGAGGTGAAAAATCTTCAAAATGATAAAGTAGGCTGTAAAAAGCTTTCACTATAAGAAGGAAAATATTAATTTTGAATAGAGTCTTAAGATTTATGGAGTCCTAAGTCACTGCTTACCCCTAGAAATGAGGAAGTATTGTTGGACCCTATAGGACTGATTACATATCATGCCTGTCCTTCTTACTTAATTTACAGTCAGCACCAGGTCTTGAAGCACTGTTTTTCACTGTAGAGCCAGTGCTCATCTTGTAGTGTCAGTGACTTCCCAGTTGACTTGAGTACTGTTTAGGTAGTGGCTCATTTTAAAACACACATAGAATTAAAATATAAGAACAATGAAAGGTAAAAACTGAAAATCAAGTTTAGAAGGGAATGATACGAGAAGATACGTATTCCTTGTCATATGTGACGTGAATTAAAGCACAACAGAACAGCCTACAGGTGTTCTATATGGCATGCTCTTTCAAAGAATACATACAACTCTCATACAGAAAGCATGACTTGCCCACTGTTTTTTCCTGCCCTTTTATCTCCTATGGGGAGTTACGTTAGCATAAGATTGCTGGAGCATCTCAATTGCACTGCTGATGAAAATTAAAAGCTCTGAAGCATATACTTACCTAAATAAACTCTCAGCAGAATGTTGTGGGCTTTTTTTTTTTTTTTTTTTTTTTTTTTGTTAGATAATTAAGTGTAAAGGTAAGAAGTGAGTCTGAATTGCTTCTCCAACAGCAAAATAAAACTCAAAGATGAGTATTTGGTTGTCCCTAGTACAGCCTATGTTATTAGCTTTTCCATAGGTCCATCTATAAATACAGATTAAATCCTTAAAGTAAATAGAAACAGATGCTTTAAGAAGAAATGACACACCGTTAAAATTTACTCTTTTTTCAGGGTAAATGCAGGTTAGACGTGTAGCCCTAAATATTTTTCAGGAAAGGAATACTGCAACTAAATGGCCTACCACTGACCTTTGTCACTTAGTAAAGTGTAGTTCTCTTACATTTGTGTGAGTGAGCTAAACCTTTGAACTCTGGCAAGTTTTTCCTTAGGGAGTTATCCTTGTAAAAGTACTGCATGCCACTGTTGATCTTTAAAGGTTGTCTTTGTGTATGGTGTGTTACAAATATGCATAGGAATGTCTAACAATGTGCAGTACCACAAGGGTTCCTGTTGTAGGATTTTTTTCTTTGATATGGCTAGGGCACTTTTGGGATATCTAAATGCTGGAGGGAAGGTCTGTGATGTGGTGTGTGGTGGTGTGCCTTCACTGCAGGAGCATCAGTTCTGTCATCTTCCAAGGCAATGCTCTCATTGAAGCCAGCAATATGGAAACAACAACAAAAGTGTGGGAAACAAACAGTGAAGTGCTTAAAAATCTTAAAATGTCAAACATCTTAGCCAAATCTTCAAATGGGATAGAACCACTGATTATATCTCTGGCTACGTAAGACAGAAAAAACAAAAAAGCGTCTTTGATACATCAGTTTAAGATAAAAGAAAAAGTATTTCCCTGTTCAGAACAAAACTTAAATGTGTGCTAAGACATAAACAACATCCTCCTATACCCTATGAAGCCTAAGCATGTTGGCCAAGAAGGATTGGTGAGAAGGAGTGTCTGTAAGGCATTTCCCTCTTCCCTTCACCTTCGCCACTTCTATCTTACTGCACTCTAAAAATATTGGTATTTTCAGGTCTATATTTGAACTGTGGGGTCATGGCAGATCTGCAGAGGAGCTCTACGCATCTTTGAAGAACTACCCAGTGGACAGGATGGTATGCATGTGAAGAATTTAAAACTGTTTTCTTCATCACAGTAGTTAACACTGCAGCTGTACTAATGAGAATCTTTGCCATTTTTTCAGCTTCCGTATCTACAGCCTGACTCTACGTACAAAATACGTATTCATACTTTTAATAAAACACTGACCCAAGCACAGAAAATAAAAAAGATAGATGTAAGTAGATGTTTAAGATACCATCAACATTTATTTTTATCTATTTATGTTGTTCTTATTCAATGCTATCAGTGTTTTCTAAGATATATTGAATTTGGGGTTTCCTGAATATCTTAAAACAGTTTACAGCTTATGTCTTGTCAACTGTAAATGAGATCTTTCTGTCTGACTTAATGTTCCCCGTGAATTCCTGCCTTTGTGGTTTTCTTTTCCTAAGCAGATCGCGTAAGGCATGTACAAAGATAAACAATGATCACAGTGCTGATTTCCTAGATGCAGAACTTTAGGCTTATGGCCTAGAACTATAAGTTTCATATAGAGTAGATGTCATTTTAAGAAAATGTCTTATCTCCATATTAGACATCAATTGTTGGAGTATGTGGAACAGCCAGTCCACTGACTTTAGTTGCAAGCTGTGGATTGTTTGCCAATTTTCTGTTCTGTCCTTATGTTTCTGTCTGTGCTTGTGTTCTCCTGCTAATTATATCACTATTTTAATTAAGATTTTTTTCTAAGTTACTGCTTTTGCTTATTTAATTATGCTCTATTTTTAGTCGCTGTTGATTCTGTAGATTTTTAGGGGGGGTAGGTTTTCTTTTCTGGGGGGGGTACACGTATTTTAAAAACTTGACCTAGAATGTGTAGACTGTTTTTCTTTTTTGTGTAGGCTCTTGAATTTCTGCCATTCAATGGAAAAGTAAATTTAAAGAATCCAGAACATGTATTCTGGATTTTGGAAGATTATGGAATGGACCCTAATAATGTTCCAGAAGAGCCCTTTGATCTGTATTTTGGTAGATGGGTGCGTAAGTACAGTTGCTTCAGTTTTTGAGCTTGTATATTCAGAACTGTTCTTCAATTTAAAATGTAAAAGTTGTCTTGAGCTTTAATGGAAGCATACAGTATAACTATGACTGAATATATCACTGCATAAAACAGTGATACAAGTCTTGAAAATCTGTACTGTGACTAAGAAAAGGCAGTTTACTTTAGCAATTTAAAAACAGGTGGAAAAAAACTGGTGTTAAACAGCACCAATGTCTGCACAGCTGTGGTATTATAAATCCAGGTGAAGCTAAAAGCACCAGCAGCTTGTTTCAAACATGAAGAAACATTTACAGGAACAATAGATGGTTTGCTACCATGGTGACTTGCATCAGCCCTGCTGGAGCATTCTGCACGTGCTTCAGGCGTCCTGATGAGCACCTCAGTAGAAAGGTATGGACTGAGCCTTTGACTCAGTAGTTATCCTGTAGCTGTGAGTTATCATGGACTGAGACTTTGGACCACAGTGGGTCCAGCCCACAAGTGGATGTGTGAGTGAGAGGACACTGACAGTGCTGTGCTGCTCACACACAGTAAGGGTCATTTTCAAAAACTGTCCAGAGCTTGTCATCTGAGGTACTTATTGCAAATGTTCTCGTTTGTTGGGTGTACGCACTCCAAACCTGCTGCATGATTGGGATATTTTGAGGAAATTGGATCTGGTCTTTTATATCTTGTGAGGGAAAAGTGGGTCCCCAGAGGACATCTTACAGAATGACACCAGTGACTGATTGAAAACTGTGTTCTGGAATGCCCTGGGTCAAGAGCAGTTTAGAAGGGAGAAGAATCCCTGTTGAGAATGCACAGCTGTGGTCAGGGGTTTTATAACGATAACTACCTGGGAAGTTAGAGGCCTGCATTACCTGTTAGTGCCTCTGAATACTCTCCATGCCTGTGATTAACTTGATAACAGCCTGTGTTGTGGCAATACTGCAAAATGGTGCAGCTGTTGTCCCACCTCTGCTGGATTCCTGAAGTGTTCAAAGACAGGGAAAACAACCTGGAAAGCATAGACAAATGTGTTTTATTTACCCAGTAAAACTGGTGGTGGTTAGAGTCAGAGAATTGTGTTGGAAGAGATTTTGGACATGCTTAATTCTGGACTTTTCTGGTCATCTTCAGTATATTTTGGAAGTCTGATGGAAAAAAAAGCATTTGGGCCTTGTCTGCTTTACCAGTAAATTTTAATTTGTCAGTGCTATCCTAAATTTAGATTTTGAGCATGACAGAAAAGCTGGTGAAGATCAAACTTCTGTGTGACCTTAACCTGTGCACACGCACTTGTTTACATGTACTTTATTTATTAATGTTTTGAAGTTCTTTTGACTCTAAATTGCCAGGAATTGTTTTTCTGACACATAGAATAATAGCAAAGTTGCTCTAATATTTATTTATTTATTTAGAACAATTTTCACTACAAATTGTTCGTATATTTTTGATCTCTATCTTGAAGTATTTATCTATGTATTGCATAGATATTGCACCTGTTGCTTGGAAAGAAGTCTTTCATACCTGCAGAAGGCAAAATGATGCATTATGGAATGATGAGTTTGCTGTTTGTTGGATAGTGTCACTTAAACAAGTCTGTCACTCTGCTTATCTCTTGTATCTAAGACCTGACAGTGATTTCAAATCTTTCAACAGATTGCAGATGGCCAAAGAGAACTCATTGAGTCCTACAGTGTAAAAAAGAGACACTTTATTGGAAATACCAGCATGGATGCCTGCCTGTCTTTCATTATGGCAAATCATGGAAGAGTGAAACCCAACGATATTGTATATGACCCCTTTGTTGGAACAGGTATATTCCTTTCTACTGGAGGGAAAAACTGGGGGATTGTGTTACTGTGGTGTTACGCCACCCTTCTGCCTGATACAGTGGCTTCAGGTGCTGAACTGACATTTGAGATTGTACCAAAAGCAAAATGGGGATCATAAAATGATTCTTGAAAGGGATTTTAGGGGAAGGAGACCAATTTCAGAAGATGCAAACAGACTTCTCAGAACTGTAAAATAATCTTATATAGTTTTATTTATTTATATGTAGCATGGTTTAAACACCAGTTCACGTGTATTGCGGACCACTTAGGATCCAAAGTCACTAAGAACTGAAATTTGGTTGCAACATTCCCTGCAGCAACTTTCAGAATGTTGTATGGAGTAGCATCTCTGGAGGTGGCTCTTTTGAGAAGTGTTGAGGGCACTTTTGAGCCTGTAACACACTGTAGCAATTATTAGGTTATAGCATTCAACGGTGATGGGCTCCTTGTGCTGTTGCATCCTTAGGACAGCGCAGTTCACAGCATGTATTCACTCCAGTTACGATTTGTCTTAGTTAAACCAGGAGGGGGAGCTTTTATTCCACATATTAATCTGCATGCCATAGAAGTACCTTGTACCTGAGGGAAACTCAACTTTTTTGTAGTTGAAAAAGAAGATCCATGGTGTCAGGTTGTAGCATTCAATCATACAAGAGTATATTGCATTAAGCCACCTTTAGCCTTTATTAGTTTATTGAAAAGAAAAGCAAAGGCTTTATTGCTGACCTGGATTTCACTGAAGTTTGACCATGTGTTAAGAGCACGTGAGCCACATGAAATTAAAAATCCTTATTAGGAGGGTGAAGAGAATTCACTACAGAAATTATTACAAAGATGCTAGGGAGAGTGAAGGCAACACTACAGCAATCAGTAGCAGGATGAATTTTTATTAGCATGTGGATTCTCTGTAACACAGAAAATACATCAGGAATATCGTATTTTCAGAAACACAGGACTTCAGTAAACTATGTTTCTGTTTTCAATATTTGTATTCATATACAACCTGATTTTTTGCGTGCATAATAATCCCTTAACGACATTTACTCATCCTCCTTATGTTTGGGGAGTAACCTTTGAAAGGGTGATAAAATTCCTCTAGTTCATCTGTAAGCAGTTATGCTTTGGTGTTAGTAGTTTTGTTTCTTTATCTGCTAAACCTACAGCACAAAAAGTTCTCTGAAAGCAATTATTTTCTTGGGAGTGAAAATGAAGAAAAAAATGAAGGGGTAAAGACAGAATGAGGAAAAATTGCATAGAGATGGTGAAGCTGTGGAAATTAATGATGAATGTTAAGACTTAAGTGAATCAGTTCAAAAGTATAACGTACACAAAATTCTCCCCAAACTGCCCAGTGATTTGAATTAAAAATTTTATGGCTTTATTGCACTAAACATCTGTAATGTGCAGGCTTGAGATTAACGGTACACAGGGGCATGAGAGATGCTGGGTAAGGCAGTCAGAAAACTGCATTTATAACCGAACAGTGTCTTTTCTTTTGCACCTACTCTTGGTGAATAGCACCCAGGAATTTTTAATAGTTTAATGAGGTCCTTTATAGGATTTTCAACGTTGTCAGGTGCAGTAGTGAGCTATCACGTACTTTTGGAAGGTAGTTTAGAGTTGAGAGTAAAGCAGTAAATTTGAGCTTATGAATTTGGAAAGAATGTACCTTTGGTACTTGAGGAGTACTTTGAGGAAAACGTAGTTCAGATTTCTTCACTGATGCAGCTTGAATACCTGGATTGATTTTTTTTTTTTTTTTTTTTTAATTTAATGCTCTATTTACTAGGCTAGAACAGCCTTGCAAAATGGTGCTTGCTTTCTGGAAGCAATCTGTTTTTGCTACGTGAGCCAAACAAGCCTTCCAGATCAGTGTAGTAGTGGACAAGGGGAATTTGTCCTTGGAATGAAAAGTGCTTTTGACTAGGCTGATTTAAGACCCACCGGAGGTTTCTGGAGGAAGAAATCAAGTCTTTTATCTGAATATTTTGTATTGTCCTGTTTGACAATTTGTTCTTGATACTCCAGTAAGCCTATTGCTTGTACTTCAGGAAGATGTTTGTCCCTACTTTCCCTTTGGCAATTCATGATGCTGTATAATTGCAAGTAACACAATCTTGTTCCTTGACATCGTGGAGGACAGTGATACGACCAGACCCTCATCTGTGCTCAAGAGATAGGAAAAACAGACACTATCCAATAGAAAGGCATGAAGTGCTGTGCCATTGTCATTTGGTTAATAGCTGTCAGTGGACCCAATGATTATCTGATTAACCCTTAACATACATCTGTTTAATTTAGGGTAGGTCAAAGGGCTGGCCCAGTTAGGATATTTAAGTATCTATGTAGGTTTCTGTGAACAAAATTGAACTAGTATCAGCTGAGATTTAAAAGCTCTAAGTTCATGCTTTCCTATCTTATTTTTTTTATGTGATTAAAAATACTCTTAGATGGGCAAAGTACTTTCTTCTTACTTTTTTTATAGGACTGGGTGGTATGCCATACTTGGGGTCAGGGATAGCTAAGTTTGTCTTGACCCTCTGGAGGTACTGCCCATCTGTTCTGAGGGATTACAGCCGAGAAGGGAAATGGGTGACTCCTATGGGGTGAGTAACCTTGCTTTTCCCTGATCCATTTCACAAGGAAAAAAAAAAAAAAGATATATATATTTTTTTCTCCCTCACCTTCAATTTTGGTAGTTTATTAGCATACAGTGCAGGAATTTTCTAGTGCCCCATGTAGGACCTTTAGCCTGTACATGCAGAATGTGTTGCAGATTTGCTGGTGCTGAGTGGTTGGTGTGGGGCAATGCAGCTGCCTGAGATGCTCCTTTTCAGGCTGCCAGTGAATGCAAGAATTGGCGTCATCCACGCAGGCAGCTTGTGTGCTCCTGGTGCTGGTGAGCTCTTGTCTTGCAGCAGTTGTCCCCCTCATTTTAGTGGGATTGCTTCTACCTATAAGCAGTTGGCATCAGTAATGTGGTGTTCACAGCCAAGTTCTTGGTTACGGTACAGTTTTAAACTGTTCTGTTAGCTGTATACTCTCTGATTAACAGCACAATTCTTTGATAATCTTCTGCCATCCATCATTTGGAAGTTGTTAAAGACTTAGTGGAGGTGCTCTTTTTTTGTGGGCTATTCTGCTGTTGCCCAGTTTCAAGGAGAAATCACACGTTTTTTGTTTTTTTTTTTTTTTTTTAGCATTTTTTTAATTAGAAATGCAGATCACAGTAGTAAATAACAAAAAATAGTAAATAAATTTAGTTTTATTGCTGGATTAGTAAACTAGCAAACGTGTTGACAAAATAGCACCATACACAAAAGAAGACATCTGTATATAGCTCTCAACTAGCAAAACAATTAAGGAAACTTTTTTGATACTGACATTTATAATGGGGATATTTATATTTGTGAGGTTCTTGACCATTGCTTCCTAATCAGGGACTGAATGCCCACGTACACAACAAGTTTAATTTTTGACATAGTTAAGGAGACTAACTTTGAGAATAGGCACTGTAAAATTGCCTTTTTTTTTTTTTTCAGTAATTTCTTAGATTGTTTGCCAGAAGTGCTTATTAAAGAATTAACAGTTTTGATTCTTGTAATTCTCAGAGGGTCTAATTGCTTTAAATACAGAAAACTACAAACAAACTCCTCAGAAAGTCTCCAGAGATGAGTGGCATAGGAAGTTCACGTATAAGAGAGAAGGGATTTAGTATTAACATCTCTGATTATAATTGTGTAGAGATTATAACTGTTTTATAGTTGTATTTTATTTATTTTTTTTTATTGGGCTGAGCTTTGAGTCTAGTGTTCTGCTTCTGTAAACTCCTGACACTCCTAAGAAAAAAAATCCTAACACGGATAACATTCATAACAACAATTTACACCTTTCCCCTTTTTTGCCCTTTGTAGGTGGCCTCCTTATCTCCTCGGCACACTTTGGAGCATATGTATGTGGTACTGATATAGACTACAACACAATCCATGGATTAGGTATGTTACATGTTTCTAAGCCATTGAAATCTTACTCTTTCGAATTTACAAATTCTGTTGATAGAAGGTAGTGCATTTTAAAGCAATGTTAATTTTCACAGAATTAATTAGTTCATGTGTAATTTTATTGATTGATTTACGCGTGTCTTAGCTGAGTTATTCTTTTAATTTTTAAGCATTAAATATTTAAGAAAAGGAACAATGAAAACCAAAACATAATTCAAAATAGTAATGTCAATAGCTATGTGCTTTCTGATTCTGTGCTGTAGGAACATTTTTACAAAACCAAACCCAGCAAGCCTAGTCCCTTTCTTCTCTGAAAAACTGCTGTGCAAATTAGAACAGATTTTCTGCATAGGATTATGACTGATGGATAGTGCTTCTCCAAAGTTAACATTTAATAAACTAACGTTTTAAAAAAATGTGTTCTGTATATATATATGTTCCCTATACAGATGGTACAGTGGGACTATTTTTCATCTGTTTTCATTATGTATTGTTAGTTACAAAGCTTATTTTATCGCAAATACTTCTGTTGGTGAGTAGAATAAGGCAGGAGATAAACTATTGTTTTGTGTGACATTTATATGAAAGGTTTTGCTGTTGAGGATGCATTTTTTTCCTTTCTTTCTCAGGCAAGGCAAGCAGAAAGAACCAGAAGTGGAGAGGGCCAGATGAAAATATCAGAGCTAATCTCCGACAGTACGGTTTAGAGAAGTATTACCTTGATGCCCTAGTTTCTGATTCTTCACGACCAGTATGGCGAAAAGGGATGCTGTTTGATGCAATCATCACAGATCGTAAGTTTGTTAATGCTTTCTGTTGCCCAATTACAATGACTAAAATATTATTGCCTAGGTATATGCATATGTATATTGATTTAATGTCTCAATGAGTGCTCAGATCTGCAGTTTCCATATTACAAAAAATGACCTTTGAGTTCAACACTGTGGAAACTGGATCTGCATTATGACATCTCTGCGTTTATTTTAAGGATAGTTATAAATGTGTAACAAAGCTGGAGATAATGCTGCCTTCCATGGAGACAACATTATGACTGACAGTGAAAATCAATATGGCTGAAAATTATCCTTTGAAGGTGTCTCATTCAGTAAAGGTATAACGTTACTGATGCGTGGAGCCTTCTTACCAGAATGGTCTGTGTTGCTTTTAGGACTTGATCTGCAGCACACTGGAGTCTGATGGACTCTGAAGACTTATGTTAAGTACTTATTGGAGTGCTTCCAAAGAGAGAGTTTAATGCATTTATGATACACTTAACTGCTGGAAGCACCAAGAGTTTGAAAGGATCCTCTGCTCTTCTAGAAACCTGTGTGCTTAACACCATTTGTCTTGCCTGAGAGGAGTAGAGGCTAAAGAAATAAACAGAAGACTTTGATACAGTAATTCCTGATGTCTAGTACTGGCTCATACTATGATACATTCATATTAGTTAAGAACAGGGAGGGTGCCTTTTCTCTGTGAGGTGCTCCTTGATTTGTATTTGGCCTGTTTGAAAATAAGACAATGCAGTACATTACTTAGAACTGAGTTTATAAGTTGTGTTGAAACTTCTGTATTTACAACGTGGTGACGTTAGTGCTTCCATGCTGAAATACTGACATGAGTCTTACAAAAACAAATGTGTTGAACGTGAAATAAGCATGTTATGCTATTATAAGTTTCTGCAAATTTCTAAGAAAAGCGAACTCTGACTGCTCTATCTGTATAAGAATTACCATTTGCAGAATGTGCTGGCAAGAAATTCCAATTATACAATGCCATTTTGGAAAAGATCAGCTAAGTGCAATAGCAGAGGTGTTTGTTTCTATCAAACAAGAGGATGGGATTATTTGTCACGTGTTGAAAATGTAAGGCTTATTTTTTTATGAACAAATCTGTTAACAAAACAGAAAAGCATTTTCTGTAGTGTAGCAAACATCTGGTATGCTAGAAGCCTCTTACAGCTGAAAGGCTTTCTTTGAAACAGTTAGCAATTATTTGGATCTTATTCTTACCAACTTTCTTTGTAATTTTTTTCTCAAAACTTTGTATAAGCCGTAAATTATGCACTGTTTTATATGTATAACATAATTGTATAATGTTATGTGCTCAAAGAGTGAACTTCTCACCTCTGCACTATGCTTTTGCTTTGTATAGCACCATACGGTATCAGAGAAGCTACTCGCAGAACAGGTTCACCGAAGGAATCAGTTAAGTCAGCTGAAGGAAGGTAAGCAAGCTGTTTTGTCTGCCGTAGAATATAAATGTTTTAATGGGAAGCCAGTTACAGTTTTAGAATCTTTATTTTTTCTTGGTTGACTGTCAGCTCTTTAAAAAAGTTAATAATTAAAGAAGAAAAGACCCTTTTGTTCTGTTTGCAAAACCAATGTGTCACTTCCTGAAATCTTTTTGGTTTTTCTTTATCTGCTTATAACTTGCATGTGTCTGGATTTCAAATCCTTCATCTCACCTCTGTGAACCAGCAGTACCTTGTTTCCTATTCTCAATGTTCTATTCAAGCCCTGCAAGTTGCGGAATAAGTTTAAAATGGAGTACCTCTGTTTCAGCTTAACCTTCCCTCTTGGTTTTCCACTGCTCCTTTCTCTTCACAGATAACACATGGCTTTTGCACTTGCATGGCCTTCCTTGTCTTCTGTCTTTTACTATAAATTGCCCTTAGGGAAGATGCTATGCAAAACAATTATATCCAACATGCTTGTGTTTCGGTGACTTTCAGAAGTACTAAAGATGAATGTAAATAGCCAGTAAGGGAATTTGGGAAGTCTTATTCCTCAAAGTAGAAGTTGCACGTCTGAATTTACCTAGGCAGTTTTGCAAATATCAAGTAGTGCTACTCTTACAGTGAAAAAATGCAAGGTTTACTTGTGCTTTTATGTTTACACTTGTTATTTTTTTGTTTAGCACAGAAAATCCCGTCTTCATTTCATCCAGCTACCATCTGAGCGACATCTTTTTTGACCTTTTGAAGTTTGCGGCAGAATATCTGGTGATGGGAGGAAGATTAGTTTACTGGCTGCCGATATACAGGCCTGAGTATGTATCCTTGATTTCTGGTATGTAGCATGTCAGAATGAACGCAAAATTCTAACTGTGATTATTTGGGCATAATACAGCTGGAACTTCCATAGCGCTAGCACTGAAAAGTAATGCTCAGGCATCGTATTGTTAGAACTTTGTATGAGGGCAAGTGGATTTCAAAATAAGGTTTTTGAATGGAGATGATTCCAACTTACCAAAAAGAAAAAAGCTGTAACGCCTCCTTGTAAATGCATGTCTAATGGCTTGAGATTTAAGCTTAGAAAATTAGGCTTTTAAGGTGCAGATAGATTCCTAAGGTAGTAGTAGAAAGGCAAAACACTAATACGTGTTTGTATTAGAGTAGTTGGTAGATGTGTATGACAGGGTCCGGTAAGTGAACGTTCTTGGATGTTTGGGGTTTGGCACCACTAATTTAGCTTTCTTCTGGGAAATGGAAAGTCAAGTGGCCGAGAGATGGCAGTGAGAGGCAAGAAGTACGCTTCTTGCAGTACAGAGAAGCAGCCCTGTTAAGGACGAGAGAGGCCAGCAGAGACTGCAGGATGCTGTCTGCTCAGGAGTGCAGCTTTGGATTGAGTTTAAAAGAAAAGACATCTGCTTGTATACCTGAGTTAAGCATCTCTTAGATAAGGTTTTGGGCTTTTTTTGCTGTTGTTGTTTTTCCTGAAAACTGTTTTATAGTAAAGTAGGGAGATGATGTACAGTAACTGTTTCTGAGCATCTCTCAGATGTAGGTGTGTACTGAATGCAGCTTCTACACTGTCATATGTTCCTATGTATGGCCAAGCTATACCGATAAACGAAGTGGGTGTTGTCCCTAACTTCACCGTGCAAAAAAGCCATGTAACAGTCCGCTGTGTAATTATCACATGCTGTTTTGAAAATTTGGAAAATGAAAAAAGCCAATTCTATTACATCAGATTTCTGTGTGCTCTTTAGTAACAGAAGAGTGTGCTTAATAGCTTGTGGGGTTTTTGTTTGTTTTTTAATGCTATGATTGATATTTTAGGCCCTTTTTTATACTACTGTTCACAGGCAAAGCAAAGAATGCCATTAACAGTATTATACTCCTTGCTCAAAATGTCTTTCTATACACACTTTTAACCCTGATAGAATTCACAAGTACACAGGGTCTTATATTTCCATGTCAATGAACTCTTTTTGGAATTACTGTGTTTTTTCTGTTTTAACAGAGCTTTTTGTCTAGTCTTTGAACATTGGTAAAAGCATGCATCCTCTGTACAGCAGAATGCAGTGTTTAGATAACTATGAGCTACACATTCTCGTTCTACTTCAGCTCCTGTTTTGGGACGTTGGCTCTCAAACTCTAGTTGTATTGCCTCTTAAACAGTACATTTGTACAGATGAGTATGAGTTGACTTCATGCAATGAAGTTTGAAATATGCAAGTTAGTGTATCAGCACAGTATCATCTCTTTGTTGTAATTTCAGTTGTAAAGATGAACACGAGAAGTTTTTTTTGTTAAAAAAAACAGGAGTGTAGAGGAAAGATAAGCTGCTGGCTACTAATTTATTGTGCTATCAACTATGCTTAGGCAACACCTGCCATCAGGTTCATGTGGTATTTGAGATCCTTGTGTATTACCTTAAATTAAAAGCAGAACTAAATTAAAATGGGTTTCTGTTAAAAGCACTGCTACTGTATTACTCTTTTGATAATGTTCTGAGTTTTACCTGAGTACAGAAAGATACATATGCATTAATGCTAACAGACAAGGTTTTTTAACAAGCCGATAATGATCTCTTACTCTGCAAGATAGCATCTCACTCCAAAGTGTACTCTTTCAATCTGACATTGAAATCATTATTTAGTCTGAATTCTTTTAATTCCTCTGCAGCCAGGCTTTATTATGGATATGAAGAGAAACTTTTAGGATACTGTGGCGGAGTGCCTACCTTTGTAAGAGTGACAGGCAGGTTGGTGGTAGTGGATGCATCAAAAGTCTTGTGTAGTAGAAAAAACAACTGAGAATTCATTTGATTCTCCCTTGTCAAAAGCATGTTCTGACTTCACCTAGCAGGTTATGCCTTGATTTTGGACACAAGAAGGGACTGAAAGCTTGTTTGGCTATCTGGAAATTTTGGAATGATGCAGAGATGCGGTACTGTTAGTTGTTTTTTTTTTTTTATGTATGTACAAGTCTGCATTTGGTATTGTCTTACTAATTTAACAGCTCGCTATTGTCTTTAAATTAAGAAATGTCAAGATTTCCCTCAGCTCTTCGAGGGATGCTTTTATCAGCTTGTGCTTTGTGAATTTGCAAGGCTGCTCAAGCTTCAGAACTAATGTTTTTATTCTCTTAAGTGAAAAGTTTGTGGCAGGATTTTGTGAAGAATGACTTTTTTTTTTCTTCTTTTCTACAAATACTTTGTCAACAACTGAGCATCTGAAATTAGTGTTAAGTAATTGTAATACTAGAGCTTGCATGAAACTTATTCTACCAAATGCTGGGTTAGCATGGTTGTCCAATGAGTTCTTCTTTTTCCACCAGCTACTGTTAGTGAACACAAAACTATGGTCCAGAGAAGTTCCTATCACCATCCTGTCTTGTCAGTAGGGCTAGATAAATGGAATTTGATTTTTATACTGCTTTTTTTTGTTGTTCTTTGGCATGGTCTTTTCAATGCATCTCTGGTTTGTGTGTCTTAATAGGCTTTCAGGTCTGTCAGTTTGGGACTTGCCTGCTGTCATGCACAAGCCTATGCCATACATACAGGACAACCCATTTTTAGTTGTGTTGGATTTGACTTCTCTTTCACCTATAACAATACATCTACTTGGTAAAGTGCAGAAAATCCACTTCTTTACAAGAAAAATACTAAGCTCCTCTATTGTATCTTTTAAGTTCCAGGGACTGGTTCCAAAATTGTTCAGTTCTGATTTTTAATGTCTTACTTCTGTTGACCCCCAACCACAGGGGAATCATGAGAGCAAGCATTTTATATAAAATCCTAGTCACTGACAATACCCCATATACCATTTTCTGTATTATGTTACAGTAACTGTTATAGGAGAGCTGATTACAAAAATGAGGACTACATGGCTGATTTATACTCCAGTATATCGGAATCATGTCACATCTCATTTTATATTATTAAGCTAGGTTAATGCTCCAGTCTCATGCAAAGCTCTTAAATTTTAAATTCCTCTTTTCAGCATTTGGAGAAATAGGAGGAGGGAAATTCCCTTTTTCCACGGGGAAATAGTATGTTTATGAGATGGAAGGCATGTAAAACACCTACTTGGCTCTATGGACGAGGTTTTATTGTAAGCCGTGTTGCTACCATCTAATGTTAAAAGCTAGTTGATTTTTCTCCATTTAGAAAAATCTTCCATCATTTGACAAGACAACTACAATGTGATACATCTGCAGCACCTTCTTCTGAATTCCAGGAATGTCATTGCTATAGGAGCTAGTTTAGTATCAGTCGGAATTCAAGTGTAATGGTCTCCTTTTAGGGAGCTAGAGTTAAGTCTGTTGTTGCTGTATCTTCATTTATGTTGATTGTGGAATACTTTTTTTTTTTTTTTTTAATCACAGCTCCTGATTGGATAGGTTATTACTTCTGATTGGGCAAGATGTTTTCCATTTGAAATGATACAGGCATGCGTACATTAACGTAGTACAAATACGTGTATAAAATATGGGTGGAGACCTCTTTACGGTAACATTTCCATTTCTTCTACACATTTAATGTCACAAGATGGTTGGAATGTATCATTGGGAGAACTCTGAGCACCAATACCTGAGCTTCTGGTAACTTAATTTAAAATGCATAGCAACTTTCTAGTGTGAGCCATTTTGTGAAAATCTGTATGAATTTTGTTTCAGATGCAAGCGTTGCAGTTCATGAGCTTACAACTCTGAATGTTTATTTCTTCCAGATATACAGAAGAGATCATTCCCCGCCACCCATGCCTGAAACTTATTAGCAACTGCGAGCAGATGCTTTCCAGCCACACGTCAAGGCGCCTGATAACCATGGAAAAGGTGAAAGAATTCAAGGTAAGCTTGAATTCTTGATTAGATTGTGTAAAGTGGTAGTTGTTACATTCAGGTTTGTGCTGTTCAGCATTTGATCTTCATTTCTCTCATGCTTGAGTTTTTTATGAGAGCTTTTGTAAAATTGTCACACATTTCTTCAAAGTAAATTGAGTAGCGATTTAAGGGACTCTACTGGTTTTGTTGTTTTCCTTGTTCTCCTCAGCTTCTGATAAACTTTTTGTCCCGAGCAAGCCCCTTAATAGCATGAAACTGTGCTTGCTTGTGGAAATTGCATACTCTTTTCTTAGAAAACTGAACTCTGTGAATCAGATCCACATAGAAGTTTAGATGCCTAAATTCCCATTGATCCCAAAGTGTTATTTGGTGCCCAAGTACGTACTAAATGCCAGATACTTTGTGTATCTGTCAGTACTAGTAAACAATACTCAATTTTTAGAGTCATCTTTAAACCCACAAGGGACTAAACAATATAGCTTTTGGAAATAATATTGTGTCTGTTACATAATTACAATGAAGCAAGGATTTATTTATTTTTTTGCTTAAATTTATTCTTGAGGGGGGACACACTAAGTTCCTTTCCTGAGTCACTGAGACTGGCAAATAATACATTCAGGTCTCCTTTCTGTTCTTGCTGCTTCTCTTACCTGCAAAGACTGTTTAAAAAGATGCTAAACCAGTGTGAAGCAAACTCTTAATGAAAACACAAGCAAGAGGTGAGCAAGTGTCTTAGGTATATTCCTTTTCAGCTGGAAGAGATATTTAAAATGACAGGAGATGCTGTCAGACTGCTGTGTCTGCATGGTGCTTACAGAAATAACAAAGCAGGATTTCAGCGCTGCATTCATAATGCTAATGATGACTGAAATTTTCAATGATGACTGAATTTTTGTAAAACACTGTATGTGGAGTTCAGAGCCAGAGCTGCCAACTTTGTCAGTAGCAAACCACAAGGGTAAATTTTGACACTTCTTGGCATGCATGTCTCAGGGTGTCCACAGAGGTTTTCTGCAGAATTTTTTTTTATATGCCAGCTGGTATGCGGCTGCCAGTGCTGTAGGATAAGATGTCCTAATTTTGAAAATATGTTCACCCTCCTACGAATAGACTTTCATCATTTGTTATTCTTGTTTTGTGCATCACGTATTCTTCAGGACATGCTTTGACAGGTTCACGTCTGGAAGCACTTAGCTTTGAGCACCTGATGCTACTTGGCAGGCTTACTGCCTAGGTAAAACTGTGCAGGTGCTTCTGTTGTGGACTCCAGATGTCTTAGGTAACTTAAAGATGCTAAGCCCTGTGTATTGTTTGTAATGACGCAAAAACTTGCACAAATAACAGTACACAGATTGACACCTTAACTAGTACCTCCTTGGTTTGGGGTCTTGTTTGGCATCTAACTACTGAAGATCTTCCCACCCCAGTTCTACCAGACACACTTCATATTCTCTTGGCTCTCTGGGACATGTTTTTTCCTGTCCTAATGTCTCAAAAATCCTTTTGAGTTGGATGCTTATGACTCACCAGATAGGATCAGTATTTGGAGCTTTGGCAGTTTTTCTTTTTCCCCATATAAAAGTGAGTTATTCTGAATATACAGGCATTTACATCTCCAGACAGTTCCCGTTTTCTTTAATAAACTGGTTTGTAGTGGGAACTTACACATTTCTTTAGTTCAGCTTAGTGGAGTACTCGCAAGTGACTAAGAAACTCTACATATTATGTAGTGCTGCTATGCAGTCCATCAGTTTTCCCAGTATTTGCCACCAATAGCGAATTGCAAATTTCACAGCAAATTCAATTCCATTATTAACACTCTAACTTCTTAACTGAAGACAAATTTGATCAGTTACAGAGCTAGAGAAACAAGGAACGAGTGGAATGGGAGAGGAGCAAAATGGAAGTGGTATGAGATAAGACCTCACTAGCCTGATCTGCCACTTTTTTTTATAAATATAAGTGGCCTTTCTGCTCATATTAAACAGACATGGATCACCTAAATATCTTTCTAAACCTGAAATAAAGCTTCCTAATTGGTACTACAGTGGCCAGGACTGTGAGTCAAACCTTACCAAACTATTGAGAGAGGTTTTTCGGAGCAGTAAAAACACAAATTCCACTCTCCAAAGACTGAACCATTCACATATAAGAACTGAAATACAGTGGTAGTGGAAGAACGAGAACCTGTTGTGTTGGCTGAGTAGATTTGTGTTGTAATGTCTGTTGACTCTAATCTTCTAGGAGTCCAGTCTTCTGCTTTAGGTCAGAGGGGGTTTGAACTAATTCTTCCACGCTGAGTCAAGTGAAAATATATCTTCTGCTGTCCTGGTTTATTTTTCAAAAACCTTTAAAAATATATGCATATAAGACTGAAAGATCTTCATGTCTACTATCTATATTTGAATTGTTACTCTTTTTTTTTTTTTTTTTTTTTTTTTAATTTAAAAGTCAAGTAACTGGTAAATAGTTAATCAGTAGGAAAATTGGAATACAACAACTTACAACTTAAGAACAAGCATTATTATCACGAGTTCTTGGGAGTCTGTATCTGGTGATCAACCAACTATCTCAGAAGGGGATGGATTTATGAATGGTGTTTAACTGTAGGGTGGCTTGGTGTTCCCCTTCTTTGTTACAGTGTGTCTAGCTTTCTGTCTTCAGAGGCTTGTTGATTTCCCTATGTTTGTTTCAGCCATTGCAGAATTGTTTGTGTTTGTTTCATTCCTTGGCTGGCTGTCTTAAAGAAATAGACCACATCTATTTGGCTAGTAAACGCTACTTAGTTTTAATGTTTCTCATTAGTACTTCTTAAATATATACATCGATATTATATATAGATATATATGTGTATATGTATAAAAGGAGAGATCTGCAGTTGTCAAGGGTTAAGAGAGACACCTAGAAATTACAGGGAGAGATGAAACAGAAAACTTGACTTAAGAATGAACTGTGAGCGTATGACTGCCCATGAAAAGGCCCTGGAGCATTGGGTGTGCAAATCCACAATACTGAATGTGTCCAGCATTTCCATGTCATGGGGTCACTCCAGAGTCTTTACTAGCATAGAACTTTTCCTTCTGAATTTAGCTGTGTCCCTGGATATGACCCTGCATCTGTGATTTGGGAACTGCTCGGTGCTGTTTATAGCTGTATAACATTAGTGTAAGTGGTTTCTGTAGCTACCGTTCAGCACCAGATGTAGAGTGGTAGGAAGCTGTGATAAGGCTAGGAAGATCTTTTAAACAAAAAGTGAATGTGGGTTATTACCCTAAGGCTGAAATGAGGTGTGCCAGATTCATAAAAATCTGTAAACTTGCACATAGTGTCTGCAAAAACTTAAAGACACAGCTTTCTTGTTACCTTCAAGCCCCCTCCTCTTTCTTCCACCTCTCATTATTTACCAGGGACATGATACCTTTATTTTTTGTTGTTGTCTTTAGAACAATTCAGTGTTAAGTTAAAAACACAAATTAGCAAAAGCAGTTCGGTAGCATCTACTTTGCAAGAGCTTTGTTGGTTTTCAGTTGTCACAGAAGTCATCGTAAAACATTTGAGAGCAGAAGTTTTATGTGATAACTGCTGTTTGCAATTAGTCTGCTGTTTTGAGAACTTGAATAATTCAAAGTGAGAACCAAGGAGGATTTAAAAAGAATGAGCAGTGGCTAATCAACATCTTCAGTCCTACAAATAAAGGAAGAAGGCTTTGTCTCGGTGGTAGGACCAGTAGACTGGGGAAGGAGCTGGCTTACTGACAAGTGGGCTGATCATTGCTGATCAATCTTGGCACGTGGCCTAAGGAAATGCTTTCTCAGGAAGTCTCAGTAGGTTGTGCCAAATAACCAATTACAGACTCTATGCCTTGAAAACTATGCATACTTTTTTTTTTCTCCAAAACAAATGTGGCAAAAGCTATTCATTCCTAGGTGCAGCGTTGTATCACAAGTAGTACTCCTGATTCTTCCAGTGTGTCATGTTAAGAGGAGGAGAGGAACTATGTGTGTTAAAACACAATGGTTCAACTCTATTCCCCAAATTTAAACTTTAACATAAAAGGGGGGATTGGAGATGGGGGCAAGTGAAAGGAGAAACATGTATGCTAACTGGGCTGGACTGTTAATGCATTCCAGGGAGAGCTGACAGATCAATGACTGAAACAATTCCCAGGATTTGGTCCAGTGCTTTCTTCATTACTGTGTCCCATCCACCCTCTGTAAGATCTTCTCTAACTGCATAGCATTCCTCCCAGAACTTCAGGGTGCGTGTTCGACTGGTTTGTACTACTCAAACTAGAGCTCACCTGAGGATGTTTGGCTGGTTTCCTTACTGAAATGAACTGGTGCTCGATGCCTAGGTGAATTCCAATCCAGATAGTCAGAATGCTTTTCTGAAGATGATTTTGATGTGTTTTTATCTTTGTGGAGCTAAATGCAGACTTTTCCTAGTGCTCAGGAAAACTATACCTGTTTGGCTCCCTGTGTAGATAGAAAATACCCTAATTTAGAATTTATTCAGAAATCCTTAATCTCTGAAATCTATGACATTCTTTTAGTTTGTTCAGCTCTCATATTCCCTGTAAAACTATTTTGATTAGTAAATGTCAACAGTGAGTGGCATCTGCAGATAATTTAGGGTTTCTTATTTTCTTTTCGTTTATTAAGTCATTCCCAATCCGTTCTTTTTCTTTAAAGCCATTAACATCTTTACTGGGCAGTCGTGTCTGTGTAGGGAAGAGATAGGGAGTGGAAGCTCTTAAGCTGGAGTTGTGATGTGGGCCAGGAGCTTTCTTAGTAAGCTGTTCCAAGAAACCAGTGCCTGACTGCAGGTCTCCTCCCATCTAGCAAGCAAAGATTCGCGTAGCTTTTGATGAAGCCTGGATTTACAAAATGGATTGTGCTTTGGTGTGAAGCACCAAGCCTGTTTCCATCTGATGAATGCGGATGCTCCTTTTGAAGTTTCTTCTCTGAGATATATCTTCTCTTTGTCCTCACCAGCTTGGGGGTAGAGGGAGTGAGTTCATTTCTTCCTCCTTCCCTTCAGCCTGAATTAGCAATTTGTTACTTAAGAAATCAAGATGAATGGAGTACAGGTGTGTGACCTCTTAGAGGTTATAGGGATTCATTTTTATGTCAAAAATACTGTTGACCCATATATCATTATCTTTCAGGGTCGAATATCCCATCCATTTTTTAAAATAATTTCCTAAAATAAGTGAATTAAGTAAAATCATCATTAAAACACTTCCCAGAGTCATGAAAATATGTTACATGCTGTGGTCAAAGAGGGTTTACTGGCCTGTAAATTCAGGTGAAAAACAAGTGCTCCTTTCCTCAGCATGGTACTGTATGGGAGACCTGGACAAGTGGCTATGGGCTGACTGTAAAATGAAAGTGTCGTAAGTCCTCCTTTTTTCCTGTCTCCCAGTAGTAATTTTTTTTTTTTTTTTTCATGGCCATGTTAAAAGGCGTTGATTATGACCCTGAGGACGGTCTTAGAAATGCCTGTCTCTCACAGATGACCACAAGACAATAGTACAGTGTCTGGAGTGGCTTTACTGAGGTCATTTTTCTCCTGCTATTTTTCAACATCGCAATATTTTAAAAGAACTAACTGGATGCTGATGGTAGATGTGCTTTAAGTGTTAGATATGCACATATATGCATATGAACATTTAAGAAGTTAATTTAAACCAGTGGCATTCCACTGGTATCTGCTAGGATAGCAGCTGGGAATTGCTTCGTAGGAGTAGCTCATTGTGTCCAGAAGAGGGCACTTGTACATGCCACAAATGTCTTGTAGTGTTGAAAAACCTTTGTCTTGCAGCTTCAGAATGCATATTAGGATATTCAAAGCAAGATGTGGCATTGATCCTGCTAGGTGAAAGCCCAGAAGGGCCACAAAATAGCTGAAGAGGGGAATGTCTACTAGAATTTAGTTCATTTAGTGTTGGTAGCATTTGGTAACATATGAAAATACTGACTTCAATCTACTGTCATCTTACTAAGGCATTCTAGAGTAATTTTATTTTCAAATGTGAACAAATAACCTGAACTGTATACTGAAGTAATGAACCAATCTGTATGCTGAAGAATTGCTTAAAAAATTTACAGTAAACTGTGAGGATGCATTAAGAAGAAACATTTAGTAGAAGAGAAGTTTAGTTCTGTTGTGTGCTTGTTTTTATTTTCTCTTTGCACGCTTCAGTTGTGCGTGTGAGGCTGTTTAGCTCAGTTTCATCTTGGCATTGTGATAAACTGCCATCAACCATAAGTGTTAAACTGTTTTGCAAGTTGCCATCGTTTTTTAGTGCTCAGAAAAAAAGTTGGTGTCTTGTTTATTTTAGAGTATTGATACAATCAGTTGACAAGTATCTTAATTGAATAAAGCCACAGTACGTGATGAACTAAACATTTATATGTAGTGACCCATATAATGGGCCAATTTTCTAAACTGTTTTCTTGGCTAATGTCATGTGTAGGGATTTACTATGTCAATTTTAATTTTCAGAAGTACATGAATTCTGCACAAGAAAAAAAATCCTTTGATAGCACTTCAGTTTCTGCATGAATTCGCTTTAATCATTCGTATTCCCCTTCTGTTTCTATCTGCTTTCCGCAAAATGAGTGATTGAATTCTCCAGGTGGTATTTCTTCTGGAAACTCATCTTTATATTTCCATTTATAAAAAAGTGTGTGTGGCATAGTACTCTGCTCTCATTCATTCATGCGAGGGTTGAGTTCTGGTGATGTTAGCTGAGATACTTCCAGTGATTCCGCACAGTTCAAGCTTCGAATGTCTGGTATTGACAACTTGCCTCAGTTTGCTATACAGAGTACAATAATGAAAACTTAAATGAGTGCATTTAAAAACAAACAAACAAAAAAAACAAACACACCACAAAACAAAAACTTGTTTGCTTACAGCTTGTTTTTGATCAATGCCAATGTTAAATGTAGGATGTGTGTGTTCTCGTTAATCTGAACGAAAACTTTAGCGTTGTATTTTTTTTGCGTTGTTTTATGATTTAAATGGTTGCCATTACATTTTAAATAATACTTTACTCTTGCTTGTAATCATCTGAAAAAGTCTGAAGGAAAAACAATGGCAATGCACACTGAACAGACTGCCATAAAACCTAACACTTGCATTTTGATGCCATGCAGGATCAAGATCAGAATTCTTACTTGGATGATCAATACATGCCGTACAGGGGACACAATTCTTTTCGTGAGAAGTATTTCAGCGGAGTGACAAAGAGAATTGCCAAGGAAGAAAAAGACAACCAGAAGTAAAATACAATATAAACAGATTAAAAAATGAGGAAAGAATGAAGATTGTGTTTCTTTGTAAGGACATCTGGATATGAACATTCATTTGGATGCTTCAGAAAAATAAATACTGCTTTTAATTTTAAAGCAAGATGAAGCCCACAACACAGGTTGAGAGCAGTTCTTTTTAATTAGCTTTGTTTATAGCAGATTTTATTGTACAAGTTTTTTTGAGTCTTATTTAATTTATATTTGTACTTTCAAGTTATAATGATGATTGACTAAAACCATTATTATTGTTCTTTCACCATTAACGTTTACAAAAAGTAGTAGTATTATTTGGCTTCTTAAACTGTGAACATCTGGCTCTTTTAGAAACACGTGGTGGTGATCAAGGATTGCTTATTGTGAAGATCATTTTTTTCTAAATGATACACAAACAGTAAAACAGAAAAGTTTTTAGTGAGTTTTTATTTTTAATTGTTGTATGCAGTGACTGTTCATATGTACTCTGATTTGTTCTGGCTGAGGCCAGCAGTGTTTAAAAAAAGAAAAAACAACACAATCCACAAAGAAACAGATGTGTGTGCATGTGCACGCGCGTGTGCACACACAGGCACACAAGCCTCTGTGACCTGACAAACTCTGGAGAGCCTATTAAACCCTGTGAAGCCTGTCCACATCTGAAGCTCATCTGTACCTTGGATTTGCTCTTGCATTCCTAAACCTTGACTCTTGGTCAAGCCAACTGTCTGCAATTTTTGGTTCAGAAACTGATAGTTAAAGCAGTAACAACAACAGCATAAAATCAGTAATGGTTCCCTAATGGTATTAAGCCTAATCAAATCTTTGAAATTGAAGATGTATTTGTTAAAGGGAAAACTTTGCTGAATCTGTACCATGTCCATCATGAAAATACCTCATTTGAAAACCACTAAGCACATTAATTCAGGATGTTAATGGTTCTTCTCCTTTTGGTGGTCAAATATGGCCAGATACTCTTTAGCAGGGCGTTGGTGAATGTATCTGCTAGCTCCAGCCAGGGAAAGCCTCACTTCTTAATTTGCTGCAAGCTACTGACTGTGGTCACATTGCGATCTTTGTAGATTATGATCTTTAAGAGTTTCTCCAAAAAAACAGTCATACCTAGGCAAGTATGAATCGTTGTGTATCTGGTTGAGCTCATTAATTCAATTTGCTCTTCTCTGTGTTGTGGTCCTCAGCTGCAACAGGGAGAGCTCAAATATTCGATGACAACTTTGTCTGACCTTCTGGATCTAATCTGTGGTGTCTTAGGTAGTTCTGAAACAGTGATTTATTTTCTCTGTTTCCATTATAAATCACTTCGTTTTGAGACTCTTAATGTCAGCCATCTACGAGTTGTTCTGGGCTAAACTTGGAGCAAGATCAAAGCTCAGAAAATTTTTCAAAAGCAGAATTTGAATTGATCGTTTTCAAATATTACATCAAAAAATAACTGCTTCTGAAAACCTGTCTTCATATAACTTCTGACTTCAATTTTAGCATTACAATTTGGCATTCAGTCTTTATTACTTTACAAATTAAAATTACTTTCTGTTCTTCAGAGTCAAGGAATTTTTGTAGATGGATTTATTATACATTTATAACTTCACTTTTGTAAATGTTACTCTACATAGACATGATCTGAATGGTTATACAAGATGTAAGGTAGTGGCAAATCTGGCCCTGTCTATTAAAAGAGAATGATTTAGTCTATTTCTCCTCTTCTTGGTCCAATTTTTAGTCCATTCAGCAGTGGTGGTGCGGCCTCTGTGTAGCAGTTCATACATAACAGCTCTATCACTACTGAAGAATACCCTTTTGAACAGGAGCTGGGACTGTGTTTGGGGTACTCCATAAACACCCACTAATCAAAAAGAGCTTAGAATTGAAATCAGATGTTCCAGCTCTGCTGATCCCCAACATTAAAGCCATCAATGGGAAATATTTCTGATCCCTGAACTCCTCCTCATTTCGCGTGCGTGCTCCAGACAATTGTGCGTGCAGGCTTGCCGAGCAGAGGCGTTTACAGCTGCAGAGCCGTGACACAGCCCTCGCACTGCATCTAGCAGAAGGCTGACAAGCGGGTGAGTTATCCTTTCGACAGGACTTGGCCACCGGTGGCCGCGGTTCCTGGCGCCTGCCCTTGATCCGGTTCCATTCAGTCTCTTTCCGTGAAGTTCCAGCTTCCTGTCCCTGGCAGGGAGGGTCAGTTCGGGAGCCCGCGCTGAACTCATTCCGTTGTCATTCTCTCCTTTGGGGTGGTTTGATGCCATTTTCCAGTTTTGAAAAATAAACGTTATTTTTGGAGCGCCTTGTTGCGCTGCAGCAAATGGAGGGAGGGAGGGAGGAGCTGAAAGCGGCTGAGAGGTCATGTGGGGAGAGGCCCTCTCCTGCTGGGGGGAGCGTATGTGGAGTCAGCAAAGGGAAGGGGTCCCCGTCCCGTTGCAGAGTCCCATTGCTTGGAGGTGGTGCTTCTGGCTGCAACGCCTCCATGTATCTACAGGAAAAGTAGCGGAAAAGCAGCGGAAATAGATTTCCTCCATGTTAATTGTGTGCCCTGCCTGCTTATCTCTCTCTGATAATCTTTGTTAATTCCTGGCCAGTTTGAACAGGTTTGACAGAAGATCAAGGTTTGAATGGGGTCTTGCAGATGACAAGAATCTACTTTTTTTTTTTTTTTTTTTTTTAAATGAGCAGAAGTGTTGAAGAAAAAGACCTAGTTAGTTATCTCTTCCAAGAAGAAAGGCTGTAATGAGAGTTCAGCTCTCGTTCAACATCAGAGAACTCACGTGGAAACGAGACCTTGAGACAAAAATGCCAACAACCATTTTTGTTCCTGCTGCCACAAATGGTGCTGGTCCTGCTGCTACTTGAACGTCTCCTTAAAACTAAAAGGCCCAAATAAAAGCATACAAAGGGCGTTTTTTGGGGGGAACGTGGAGGCCTACTCACGCTATGACATGACACCATCTTGCAAAGGCTGCGGCTCAGTGGTTTCCCATCATCGGTCTGCTGAAAGGAGTCAAGCAGATGTACCATCTTGCTGAACATTTCAGTGAAGGTGCAGTCCTCCCTTTAAACCACCCCAAGAAACCTGTGTCTGTTGCTGGGACATCTAGAGCTCAGTCTCTGCTAACAGAGCAAGCTTCTTGTTTCCACAGGACGTGCACTGGACGTTGTGCTGGTACCACGTGTTACAGCAACTTCCACTCGCTGGGTAGTGGCACTTGAGCTCTTGAAGGCAGCTTTTGGTGGAGCCTTCCTTCCTCTTTTTCGAGAGGGCAGCTAGGCTGTGTTGGAAGTCCTTAATTGCTTGGCCTCTCTTCTCCTTTTTTCACCAGCCTTAAGTGCAGTATTTTAGCTCAGAGCTGTGACTTTCAGAGGGTCATTTGTACCCGTACATGTGGAAGTTGGCAGAAGACGGTTAAATTTTTTTGAGTTCTCAGTCAAATCTCACCTGTCCAAAAATACTGAAAAACACTACTAAGAAGATAAGTACAGGCTTTCTCTCAGGCTGTTCTGATACACCAGTTAACTACAGAGCTGTTAATGGGCTGAAGCACCTTAATAATTCTGAACCTTCTCTTCCTTCAGTACTTTTTAAGGTCTCTTTGTTAATGGTTACTTCCACCATCCCCAGAAGAGCTTCACAGCCTCAGGGCCACCATTCAGAGAAGGTGACCCTATGACTTTGCACTGTCCTCTGGCCACCAGTCCTCCAGAGATGAAGATGTCCTCTGGGAGAGGGCAAGACCTGTCGGAGCAGATGACCCACAGGGGTTACCAGTTTCCCCGTCAGAGCACAAGCGGCTCTGGGGTTAGCTGCCGGGAGACTGATAAAGGCTCCAAAAAGCAAAGGCTGGCTCAGCTCCCGTCACCACCACGTTTCTCATTTCGGACTCTTCTTTCCACCCCTTCACCGAAGCTGAGAAGAAAATTTAAAAACATTCTTTCTTTGCTGTTTAGTTTGGTCTGCAGTCTAAACTGAGGTCCAGAGTTGAACAAGGCTGTCTTTTCAGTTTGGAAATTCCTTCCTCGCTCCTAAAAAGAACAGAGTTTTGGGTAATCAGGAGAAGGAAGGGGCCAGCATCCCTTTCTCCTTTGTCTGCTATTTGGAAAAAATATTTTTTTTAACCGCGTTTGCGTATGCTGCTGATTTTGGTCATCGCATCATTTAAAACAACTAAATGTATATCACCTGCCTCTATGCTGCCTTTTAAAATGCATTTCTCTGGTGTTCTTTTATTGGCCTCTTGGTTTGTAAAAATCTCTGTTTATGTATGTATGCTCACAACCGTTTTCATCATGGGTTTCTATCATTGCTGCTGCTATTCAGTACAGTGTCTCTAATCAGTTACAGCTTTCCTGAGCCTACAGATGTGGAGGATACTTCTCAAAAGAGATGTCAGCTCTCTTTCAGCTAAAAGTCTAATCAAACTCAAGGTCCTGGAGAAATGACAAGCTGCCTGGCTAGGCTAAAGGTATTGGACCTCAAGACAAGTTTGCCAAGTTAGATCTTTTTAAATTCCTGTAGGTCAATTAAAATGAGGTAGGCAGCCAAAAATCCAATCCATTGATGGTAGATCTTATTGTCTTCATTGCCACTGTTGTGATTTTAGTTATGTCTCAGTAAGATGCCTGGGAGATACATTACAGATTTCTGACAAACCGCAGCAGACCTAGGCACAGGAGGCTTCCTGCATGTCAAGTTTGACAAGGAGTATTTTGTGTATGAATGGTTGGGAACAGGACATTTTGTTTTATTTAAAATTCCACAAAAGTTATTTTTTAATTCAGTTTTGGGGTGCGGGATGAGGAGATTATTTTGTAAAAGGAAATACTGATTGCCAATAATCATCTAGGAATCTAATTGAAAATGTCTGTTGCATTAAATAAAATGGTTAAAATAAACAGTCTTCCCTTCTAATGATATCAAAGCAATGTTGTATTTTTAATTTTAATTCTTTTTGTTTTAATTTTTTCTTTTCTGGTTTAATTCTTTCCAAAACTAAGTTTTATTTAAAAATATTTTTTCAAGCTTTTATTTCAATGCAAATGCCATTTACGGTATAAAATTTTAATTTAAAGTTTGTTCTTCATGGATTCGTTCTAATAAATTTCACTAGTGTCCAGTGCAAAATAACTGGTCATGTTACTTTATGTTATGGGATTATTAATAAATTCTAAATAAACACACAGCTCTTAATCTCATCTGCACAAAGAGATACCATTTGCAAACTTGTTATATTGCAATTAATCATAATACTTCCTTCTATAAAAGTCTGCTCCAAAAGATGTGATGTCTCTGAGTGATGACTCAGGATGGATATTTAATGCCAGGACTAGACATCTGGCAAGTCTGCTTGCTTTATCCTGAGACTGATACCAGAGATTTCCACCGTACTGCATTTTGGAGCAAGACGAATCCTTGTTTTTTTTTTTTTTTTTTTTTTTTTTTTCCTGTTGTGTGCAGCACAAGGAGAAATGCAAGCGCATAATTTCAGTACAGGATAAATTTAGGTGTGAAAGTTCTTAAAAACCGATTGGGAAGATTCATTTAAAATACTGTTTTATTTTTTTATTTTTAATTTTTAGCTAGAAGTGAAACATAACTTTTGTTTATGTGGACAAAATCTGTTGAGCAGTTGGATTATTGGAAAGATAGGTCCTTCTGCACAGGCAGTGTTCTTCACAGAGCTGTGGTCCTGCTCTCTGGGCGGCTGTGTGTGACAGGGCAGGATGATGCCTCTTTGGCTGCAGTTCATGTTTTAGTTGTTGTCGCAGAGGTGTATCAGCACCTGTGGGCTGGCAGTGGTTGCTGGAAAGCAGCTTATTCAGCAACAAGATGAATGTCCTCAGCCCCATAACTTCAAGGGGCTGGTGCAGACAGTGTTTGGTGTCTGGGTTTTGTTTGCCTGAATGATGGCACCGTACAGCAGTGGGTGAATATCCACAAGCTCCCAAATACTCCATACATTTGCTCTGCCTCATATTTCTGGTGCTCCCTGGGGCAACGTGACCAGCTGCAGCTTGAACTTGATAAACTGCTGCTGTTTGCTGCAGGGACCTGCCAAAAACCTGCAGAGGCCCCGTGCCCATGGGGCGAGGGAGGTGGGACCTCCAGGCAGACTTTCCTCCTTGTAAAGCAAGGCAAATGTTCATAAAAAAATCTTCATAAAAATAAATTATATAATAATCACAGAATAGCATTTCTAGTCTTATGTAAAGATGGCAAAGACAACAAAGGTATGGCATTTTTCTTAATTAAATACGGATTTCTTTTTATTAATGTTTTTACTCTAAAAGCAAACCAAAACATGTTTGTGCCAAGAACTTTTACACCCCTCCCCCCTTTCTCTCTCTCTCTTTTTTTTTTTTTTTTTTTAATTGTATTTTTATATGCTTGGCAGAATTAATGATGAAAATCTTTCCAGCTGTGACTTTGCCAGAATCCTTTTCTGAAGCTCCTACTAATTTGGATTAAAACTGGATGGATGAAAGCCTCAAACAGCAAATCCTGGCAGTCGATCTGCTGAGGCCCCACAGCATAGACCTCTCCAACTGTTCTTATCTTCTGAGGCAAAAAAAAAAAAAAAAAAAAAAAAAAAAAAAGGAAAAACAAGCAAGCATAATTTTGCAATTACACAGTTGTTAGCGCTCCCTGTGCCTTCCCCCTTTGGGGGCTGCAGGGCTCTGCGGCAAGGCCCTCCGCAAGGCTGGGCTCTGAGGTTGTGAGGGCAGGGTGGAGGTGGAGGCCATTGGGTGGAGGTGGAGGAGGCCGTCGGGTGAAGGTGGAGGCCATCAGGGCTCTCCTGTGCCAACTGCCCCAGGCCACGACGCCCAGCCTGCGTTTCAGGAGGCTCGCCGTGCTGAGGGCTGCCTGTCTGCCCCACTGGAGCTGGCACTGCGTTTTTGCTCCGTCCAGGCCTTCTGCCTGTGCAGGCAGCAGCTGCAAGATCTCCTCCTGCAACAAGAGATTAAATTAATTTCTTCAAATTGGACAGATCAATCTCTGGCGCACAGCCCATGCTCCTTCCCCTCCTGCCTCTCTCCAGGAGAGCTTTCTGGAACCCTGTGTGCTTACCAAGACCTTGCTCGCTGTGTTTCTCTCTCCATGGCCACGCAAGAGACAAGGCAGTGCCCTAAATCCAGGCCCTGCGACAACAGCAGCCTGTTCTGGTGGCTTTGTAAGAGGGTGCCCACTCCACCTTTCTGCTATTATGAGAGAGTCATTCAGGATAAATTATCCTCCTAACAAAATCCATATGAAGCTGCTACCTTCAGACTGTGTCCCTGAAAAATTCTGCCATGGTTCCCCTGTTTACAGTCGTAGTGCATAAACAAGGCATGAATTTGGACACCCTTTATTTTAAAGATGCCTTATTTAATCATCTTCTAATTATCAACAATCAGCAAGTGTGGAATCCCACTTTTGAAATAAAAATGCATATTTTAACAATTTGCTCTGTTTTTCCATCAGATTCTGACTCTTAGGCTGGCGCATTAGAAGCGAAGAGCACACAACGTAAGCTACAAGGAGCACACATTTTTGTGTGAACAATTCCTACTGAATTCAGTGGTAATAATGCTTACCTATCAGAGAAGAGAATTTAGGTAAAAGATAGTATAGAAGTTCCTTGATGACGTTAAGGTCTATGTGAACCTTACAGTGATAACAGATTGAAATGAAATACGTGAAAAAGCTTTTAACAAGATAACCTAATTAATTAAGATTTTTATACAACTTCAGTTGAATGTTACTAAAGTTTTTAACTCATTCAATCCTGCAAGAACAACAAGAGAAGGAAGACTTTTGAATCCTACCTCTGAATTTTCATCTCACTAAATCATTTGAATTGATTAGGCATGATTTGGATCACACCTTAGGAATGTATACCTAATTAAAAGAGCTGGCCATTTAATTCACTACCAATGAACTGGACAAAATTATTCGCTGTTTCCTGTGATACTTCATTTGATCTTGATTTATGGAAACCATGTTTTGGGAATGAAACTTCCAAAATTTTAATTGTTTAAACCAACCATGGAGTGCCGTGATTTTTTAGAATTTCCAATAGCAGGCTTTCAGGAATTGCATCGTGCCAAAAAAAGCAACTAGTAAGCTTCTCGGAAGTGCAAGCATGTTAATCATGGAAGACTTAACTAGATTTAGGGTCCTAGCTCTTGAAAGACATTTGGAAAATCTTATTAGGAACTTCTCCATGCCTTCAAGTAACTACTAATAGTTTTCTCAAAAATTTAAGCGTAGTTTTTCATCTAGCTTCAGCAGGGCAATTTGTTATCTGAGGCGTTAATCTGTTGATGTTAGATATGGAGTGGACTGCTGTGGGTGTCTGGTTTGCCCTTGTACACGGTGCTTGCCACAGGATTTCCCTGCTTTAATTCCTGCTTTAAGTGCAACAACTCTGGCTGTGCTAAGGAGGTTGTTTTTGTTTGTATTTCTACCTCCGGCACTTGCTGTCTCCAGTGGAATGCTTCTTTTCTGGGTGTGTGAACCATGTGCTGCTCAGTAAAAGGTCAAGTAGCAGAGGAACAAGAGTTAATGCCTGTGGGATTACATACATAGAAGCATACTGATTTCTTATTCATGATTGTGCTTTATGCCTTCTCTTTAAGGCTTTTTTTTTTTTTTCCCAGCTTGTTTTTCCATTGCTCTTAATACAGATTATGCAATATCTCACGTCAAGTGCTTTCCTGAGAAATCTTTTATCACCAGTATCGAATCTTGCAGTGCTAGTTTGTTAAAGCTTGCTTTCCAGATACTGATTTTGACTGGTGTTAATTGTTTTAATATTCTTGTTTTCTTGTTGTTAATTGGATTTTATGCCAAGGTTGGTACCACCAAGTTGGCAAGCCAGTACTTTGTCTTTTATGAGATGAGCTCAACATGAGCTTTATTTCAAACATCTCAAGTTTCTGCATCCTATTGACAGTCAGTGTTTAGACTAAGCTTTGACCCAGTCTACAGATGCTGAGTCAGCATCATCTAAAAGAGTTTTGTTAGCCTCCTTCTAGTCAATGGAGAGGAATAAGTCCAGAGCACTTGTCAGTCTGATCTTTTAGAGCTCTTGGATATGCATGACTTGTTTAAGAACATCTCTAGTTGGTAATGTCAATCTTTAACTCAGACTCTTTCTTTACAGTGAGGCCAGTTAATTCACCTTCATTCCATAGATGCACATCAGCTGCTTATTCTATAATGACGGATAAGAATATTTATGAAATAGTTCTGCTTCTTCATTTTCTCCTACTTGTCCATCAAAAAGTGAACCAGTGTTGTTCTTGATATACAGCAAGAAAACAAGAGTCCAACCAACCAACCAGCCAACTAACCAAGCAAAGAAAGAAAGAAACATGCAAACAAGAAACAACAAACCACCAGAATGCAAACACCCAAATATCAAAATCCTTTCTTAGTCACATCACAGAATTTATTTTCCTTTATCCATTTGCCTGCCTTACCAGTTTTCTGGTTTATCATTTCTAGGAGTTGTTGTGTACTTTTCCTTTTTTTGCTAGTAATCTAAATATTTATTTTTAACAGCAGATTTTACTTCCCCTTCACTTGCCTGTTTCTTAATACATAGGATGCTTTTGGGAGATGGTGGGTGAGATATGAATTCTGCTTGGGAGTGCCAGATTATATTTCATGAAGGGTTCTGCAGATGAGTTATTACTCTGTAACAAGTCCTCAGCCTGCGGTTACACAAGCAGGGGAGCTAATGTGACAGTTCAATGTTGCTGAAAGGATTTTTGTGCCTTTCCCCTGTTCCCCATTCCTGGCTTTTCTCACACTGTGCTCAGGAAAGTTGCCTGCTCGTGCAGCAGCTCTGTTTTTTATTGGACACAGTCTTGGATCATTTTGACTTACAAAGCCAGCAGAAAACTGCTTTTGATGAAAAAAGATTATGACCAGGAAGCGTCTTTTCTTCCATCAGAGGTGAGCTGTTGGATCAGCAGACTGTGCTCATGAAGCTGTGGTCTCTGCCACATCACTCTTAGGCCAGAGGCTAACTGCAGAGACCATGCAGCTCCTTGCTCAATCATCCAAGGACGTCCTGCCAGGAAAAGGAAAGCAACTGATGGGTTTTGGTGTCATAGTGGGCTTTGTTGAAATGTAACAGAATAGAAAGTAGAAAAAGTCATTAGCTGCCTTTCTAAACATAGATTGACCATGTCTTTGAGAAACGGAAAGAGAAGGAGAATCCTTTGAGAAGGACTGCATCTGGGGGTTATTTCCTCACTTGTGAGTTACGCTTTATTGTGTTTTTCTTCTCAGTGAAGAGCTATGTTTTGGCTGTGGACAGCTTTATTTTCTGTTGTGGTCTGGGGACAGGGTGTGCTGAAGTTAACCAAGAGGAACCATGAGCATGAACAGTGGAGCCACAGCTGAGCTTTTGGTCCATGGGCACCTCGGAGGGGCATGAAGAGATTTGCAGCCCAGGGTCACTGGCAGCCTCTCTTCAGATTCCGGAGGCTTTTAAGGTGTAGAAAAGTTTAGAGGCATAGTGTGTGTCACAGCAGCAAATTCTTCCTTTTTGGGGGGTGATTATGGCTCCACTACTCTCTTTTTTTTGGTGGGACAGTCCTGGTCTGTGATGGTCTGAGGGTCAGGATATAGATCAGACTTGACGTGGGAAAACATTGACTCGTTAATCCGACCAGGAAAAGTACAGGGGAACAGTGGTGTTGTGTAGCTTGTTAAGTCAGTTACCAGACAAACTGCAGTGCCCAGAGGAGTTTTGAGTGCTGTTTGGAATGAGACATTCTGTGTGTACTTTTGGGGATGTTTGTACCCCACACGCTGAGATGATGAAGTGGTGGAAGAGTAACAGAGCAGCAGTTGTGACTGTAGTGGGTACCCCAGATTTTATATCTTGCCCGAAACCTGAAGGGATTTTCTATCTGAAATGCAAGTGGGCTCTCGTTGCTGAGGCTGAAAACATCTTTCCCCGTGGAACACTTGCCTTCGAGGATTCAGGCTGAAGACTCTACCCAGCACTGAACCATTCCTTCTACAGATGTATGGGAACCTAGGACTCCTTGCACTGCAAAGCTTCCAGCTACAGCTCTTGCACAATTATTCTATGCATTTATATAAACCGTACAACTATAATGTTTGACCGTCTCCCATTTTTGAATGCATTTGTCTGCACAAGATCCTTACGAAAGAGATATTATTCCCATCTTTTCCCAAGGTCACATATGACGCCTGTGGTAGAGCAGGAAAATGAAGATCTTCCAAGTTGCAGGCTAGCTCCCAAACCACTCCATCTTTTCTGCTAAGATTGACCACAACCAGCTCACAATGCGGTACGTTGACTGGGTTATTTTTCCATGCTGGGAGATAGAGGAAGCAAAATGTTCTGGATCTGTAGATCTAAATATGGATCCAGCTGTGAAGCTAGTCATTTTGTAGTGTTCTGTTGTAGCATTTAATATTTTAATGCTTGTGGGCAACATTGACATTCATTTTCTTTTTAACTGAAGAGAACCTATGATCCTTAAGGGTGTATTGAAAATACATGAAATGTTTTTTAAATTAGAGGGGAAATTCATGAGGAATTATAAAATAATTACTCGCAATGTACTGCACATTCTGTTCAACAAAATACATTGGACAGGTTATGTAAACTGGTACCATTAACAACAAGTCAAGCAGATTTGTAAATGATTGGTTGTTAAATTTTTCTGTCAGTTAGTGTACTCTTCAAGAAAAACTTCAAAGGTTGTAATCTGCACAACTGGTATTGTTCACTTTAATCTGTCATTTGCAAGGAAAATACTCTTTATTTTATACTGGATTACAGCAAACAGATTGAGACCTAAGAAACTAAGGGAGACTTCATTGTAGTGGTTACTTTCAAAGCCTACCTGCAAGACTTTTTCCAAAAGAGACCCCCATGTGCTAGGTTTTCCAAAGGAAAAACTGTGTTTGTGATTGCTAATGTCAAGAAAGAGTAACTCATCTATGGAGCACTGCTAGTCTCTGAGCTCCGGTAGTGGTGGGACTAAAATGTACTCATGGAATTTCATTTAAACTGGTAAGTCACTGGTGCTTATCACTCCACGTCTGAAATAAAAAAGTAACTGCTTTATTTAACTCGGCATCATGCTGAAACACTCAGTATGAGAGACACAAGAATAACATTTAATTTTTAAGAAAGCTTTGTCTTATTAATGGCAGATCTTCACAGGAGTCATATGAGAACGGAGATGTCATTTAAAACTTACTGTTCTTCCAAGTCACCTTCAGGCACATTTTGCCAGATCTGAAATCTAGAGCAGTGTTGACACTATTCTCTCACTCCAGAGACAATAGACCCTTCAAATCCTCTTCCATCACTCAGCAGAGCAGTGACAAGGCGAAGAGAAAAACATGACAACATTTCAGAGAGTCTGGCTTAGCCTTCTTCACAGGATGCTACACATCAGCACAAAAAGAGAGGAGAGGGTGGTGAGGTATCTCCAGCATATGCCTAGAAGATTATTTTCAAAGTTTTTTTGTTCGTTCTTCTATAAATGAATTCCCATTCCATGATGATGGATAGTTTCAGTCTTAAAGGTAAAAGGCTGGACTATCAGATTACTGGCTATCAGATATGGACAACTGATCACATTGGCTGTTCCAGCAGCCTGTGTTTTTATGTCTGTGCTTAGCTCTACCTTTCTAGCTGCACTGCTACAGATGGATACTGCATTGCTATTCCTAGATGAATTTACAATAATAGACCTTTGAGATGGAAAAATACCTAATGGCCCATTCCCCTATAGCTGCCAAATAGACTTCATTAAAAAAAATAAAAAAAAAAAAAGTGCAGGCTAATATCCTCCATGGCAATCTTTTACCATGAAATATTACATCCTTTTTATAGTCTGGGCAGAGAGCAGAGGGAGCAGGAAACCTAACCGCTTCTTGGCTTAAGATTTTGCCAGTCTGTACGCTTGGTACCCAAAGACTTTATTTTGGTACCAGTTGCCTTTTCCTCTGTAGGTTTGGAGTGTCTGGAAAGTTGGACATGGCTGTTTCTACAGTGCCCAATGCATCTGTTGTGTCAGTACCCACAGTTCTGAAAAGGGGGTAAAGAAGATTTGTTGAATTGCAGACACTAAGCACCTGGTTGCTTTATTTTTAGCTCAAAGCCCAAGTGCTGTAATTTTGTAGTAAACTCTGCTGTAACTCTAGGACGCCTTTGTTGTTACAATGGCTTTGTGTACTTCACTTCGACTCACCACCAGAAATGTAACTGTTCTGAGTGGGACAAAAAGCTGTATTTCTTCCAAGTGGTCACTATCTGCTGGCTGTCCTGTCAGATACATAACTGGACTCTTGCTTCTGAGTTCTTTCAGAACTAATCTTAATGTGATTTTATAAACCAGGCTTTTCTTTTCTTTTCTTTTCTTTTCTTTTCTTTTCTTTTCTTTTCTTTTCTTTTCTTTTCTTTTCTTTTCTTTTCTTTTCTTTTCTTTTCTTTTCTTTTCTTTTCTTTTCTTTTCTTTTCTTTTCTTTTCTTTTCTTTTCTTTTCTTTCTTTTCTTTTCTTTTCTTTTCTTTTCTTTTCTTTTCTTTTCTTTTCTTTTCTTTTCTTTTCTTTTCTTTTCTTTTCTTTTCTTTTCTTTTTTCTTTTCTCTTCTCCTCTCCTCTCCTCTCCTCTCCTCTCCTCTCCTCTCCTCTCCTCTCCTCTCCTCTCCTCTCCTCTCCTCTCCTCTCCTCTCCTCTCCTCTCCTCTCCTCTCCTCTCCTCTCCTCTCCTCTCCTCTCCTCTCCTCTCCTCTCCTCTCCTCTCCTCTCCTCTCCTCTCCTCTCCTCTCCTCTCCTCTCCTCTCCTCTCCTCTCCTCTCCTCTCCTCTCCTCTCCTCTCCTCTCCTCTCCTCTTCTCTTAACTGGATTCTGCAGAAGTAACTAAAATGCCTCATTTAGGCTATTGAACCTGTAATGGAAAAAAAAAAGAAAAAAGCCTGCAGACACTGTAACAATTTAATTGGTATTCAATTGCTTGTGCTTTTTCAGTCTTTTAAATAAAAATATCAAAGAATGAACTATAAAACCAGATGTATATCTCCAGAGATTTAAATTGTCCAGTTTCCAGGGACATGCTTTAATTCTCCTCCCACTTAGTAATTTTACATTGGCACAAGTCCTTTGGATAAGAAAGGGCAACTGACCCCCAAAAAATTGCTGTTCTTACATTGAGCTGGAAACTATGCGATCTCACAAAATCTATAATCTCATTAATTGTAATCATATATATATATATATTTATTTGTATTTTAGTTCTGGATACTCTAATTAGTGTCTTGGAAGTGATCCAGAGGAAGGCTTCAGTGTATGCAGTTTTGCACATGCTTATGTGCTTAGCTAGGTTCAGAAATTATTATAGGTAAGGAACTACTGATGACCAAGCTTTTCCACTCCTTTCCCCATTCATCCCCCTCTACCTCACACCCATCATTATTTAGTTCAGGTGCCTATTGCATAAATGTCTGCCTGGAAAAAAAGAAAAAGAAAAAGAAAAAGAAAAAGAAAAAAGAAAAAAGAAAAAAGAAAGAAAGAAAGAAAGAAAGAAAGAAAGAAAGAAAGAAAGAAAGAAAGAAAGAAAGAAAGAAAGAAAGAAAAGCAAGAAAGAAAAAAGATAAAGGAAACCCTGGCTTTGTGTTCTGAATGTCCCAAGGCTTTGGTTCTGCTGGTCCTTATGAAAAAGGGGTTTTTGATGTGGCCAGCCCCTGCCAATGTGAAGAATCAGCAGCCTGGAAGGGGTGATGGGCATAGCACTGCCTAGACAGGCTGGTAAAGAGGAAAGGAGTCTTTGCCTGGGTGTTGCAAGACAAAAAAGACACCTATTCTCTGGCAGGACAGCCAGTGTTGATGTGCTGAGTGGCTTTGTTTTGTGCTGTTGGTACCTTTTCTGTTGAAGCATTGCTTTGTGCCTGGGGCACGGGGCTTAGAGGACTAAAATGTGCCATGCACTTGGGCTCCAACGTGGCTGCTTCATCCTGGTGGAAGAGCCCACCAGTTTGCAGGTGGCACACCAGGCAACCTCATGGGATTGCAGTTCTTCTGGGATTGTATTGTGGTAACTCAGTGAGTTCAATGGTTGGGACCTCTATTTATAATGTTCAATAGAGTGGGGTGGGGATCTAAATCACAAAGGAAATACTGTGTTTATACAAATTGGAAGAGAGTTTGAAATACCAAGGTATTTTCTTGTTCTCATTCTTTTTTGGGTTCACCTATCTCTTTCTTATGCATTACTTGTGACAGAACAAAGTTTTTGAAGACCTTTCTTTTTCCTGACTCCTGTCCCAGAAGCAGAAACTCAGGATGAGGTAGGATCTACGCCAGCCTCAGTTCCTTGTCAATTCTCCATCAGTTACCATCTGAACATTAACTACATCAATACATATGCAATAACATATATATTGGAGAAACAGACACAAAGTATGGTTTCTACTAAAAATGATCACTTTATTTATTATGGAAACCATGGTCTTGCCTGTTATCATTGGTTTAAAATATGACTAATTGTTTGGACAGGGCAGCATTATAGTTGGATGGTTGGCTAAAGAGTGTAAGTTGTTTAAGAGTGAAGTAGTTGATTTTGATGATAAAATATGCTCAAATATTATTACAGTTGTGTGTTTGCCTGAAAGTTGAGAGGAAAAATGATTTTTTTGTCTTTTTTTTGGCTGAATTTTTGGTTTTCTTGGCCAAGGAAATTGTTCTGTGTCAATCTGATTTGCAAATAAATTGTTCAGTGGCAACCTGTAACTGTTTATTAGAGCTGTTGGGCTAATGCTGGGATTGGGGACCTTTTGTTAAAGATGGAGAACAGCAATTGGTTCCCTGAGAGAGTATGAGGTGTAGAATGAACCTAAACTTATTATTAATTGTGCTTGCAGTAGAAGAAAACAGAGGAAAAAAAAAAAGGGGGGGGGGGGGTCACTCATATGGAAATTTCCAACTCTATTTCTATTGCAACTCAGAATTTGGGAGAGGTTGATCTGCCTATTCTAAGGTTATACTTTTCCCTTCTTAATCTAGCTTTGAAAAACATGTGGAAAAGAGCAGAGGGATTCGATTTGACTATTTTGAATAAGGCTAGTATTTCTCAATTTTTCTTATTTGAAGAAGAATGTAGCCTTATAAAAACCTATGAACCTTTTTGTGTCCCACTATTTGTGGAATAAAAGGGTCAGTAGTAAGTAAGAAAATTCATAGGATCATAGAATCTACAGCATCTGGGCTAAAAATTTGGCATATTTGTAATTTGATCTTGTAGTCAAACATTTTGATTAGAAATGTTGACAATAAAAATGTCTTTACATCTGCCAGGAGGGGCTGCCAGCCTGTAGAACCTGATGGCTGGGTGACTGGCTCCCACTGTTTTCTCCATCAGGCAGTGACACTTCTCTGCAAACCACCTTGGAGACTGCGGGTGTGTTTAAAGCAAGGTATGGTCATTTTAACAACCACATCTTCCTGGTGGTCTGTGGACCTCCAGCTGAGCAGCAAAAGTGAGAGAGCAGAGCTGTGGCTCCTAGCAGGCACTTTTCCTTCATTCCTCTGTTTTATAAAATTTCTGCTTTTGTCCAGCTGGACAACAGGGGGATTCATTACAATTACTTCTTCACCAGTAACTATGAAGCAAATATAGCATTTCTCAAAGGAAAGAAGGAGACCACCTCTAGAGCAGGAAAAGTCTCTTCTCCTGTATTTTGTCTGGTGGGGTGATGGACCCGAGCCTATGTAAGTGGATGGAGAATCCTTTCGTGTTACATCTTGAAGCAGAGAGAAGGTGTTGAGAGGCACTTAACATGCTGTTGTCCTTTGGCAGTGGCTAGCTTAATGGGGCTGGTTTGCAATATGTGCACAAAGTGATAAATCCACAGACATGGAAACAATGCAGATTGACATATTCTACAAAACAAAGATTTTCAGGCTGATTATAGTAAAAATCCAAGGCTTTTTTTACGTAATTGCAGCAGTACATTTGGCATAAACTCTAGGAAATCAGAGTTTATAGAACTGTATTCAGAGGTGATGTGTCAATTGCATCATCTTCCACAGACCTTTTTTTCCAGCCTTGAGTTACATCAGATTAGATGAGTTACTTTCTGTGACTCTTCTAGTTGTAGAATGAAGTCTAAGTAGTTGCCTCTACCGTGCTATAGACCTAGGAAGTAGAACTGGAACTTTGAATGTGCATTTCTACCCACTTCCTGAACACGCAGAGATGCTAGTCCTGCAAAGAAAACTCACTGCTGGCTTAGTGACTGAGTGGGGTTAAAAAGGAGACATTACAGTAACCTACTATTTAGAGTCTGGCACTCTGAGTATACTCATCATTTCTTAATCTGTCCCTGGGTCTGGTTATAATTTGCATCTTGAGCAATCGTATTGCATTCTGCATTTGCAGTTGTGTTTTCTTTTTCTATTGTTAAACCTGTTTTCATCTCACACATTTTTCATTCTTCTGCAACCCGTAGCCAGTGATAGATGAGAAGGTTCAAATGCAGAAGGTCAGTTAGATCATCCAGTGTCCACTGCTGCCAGCACAGGATTATTGTTTGCATGGTCTATTTGCTATTGTTTTGTCCAGTGGATTGCTAAATAGGTTCTGTTTATTGGACAAAGCTATGCCACCAATAATACCCCACATAACCTTAATTATAACAATGGTGTAGTCTGGGCTATTGTTGAGAGGTGGGAGATGGCCTTGTATGGTCAGAAAAATTATCTGTTTTTTGACTCTTCTTACTAAGACTAGACTCAGACTACATTTTCTGTAGCACAATTCATTAACTGGTCAAATAAAACATCTACACCAAGAGCACTGTTCAAGTCCTGCTGATCTCTATCCTTTTAGTCTAGAATATTCTCTTAGCAGAAAACAGGTTGGATATTGGCATGCATCGACATTAACCCAAGGGCTCTGTCATTTATTCAAGAGCATGTTTACTTGTACATTTACATTTGGTCTGAGCAAAAGGGTTTTCAGTTGGCTTTACCGTGGTTTCATATTGCTATGGTTTATCTAGCAGGGAAGCCTATCTTAAAGAGCTCAAAAAGACACTATTGAATTATCTTATTTTTATTTTTTGCCTATAGAAGGAAATAAGAATTTCACTGGCAGCCATAGAGACAGAAATCCATGGAATCAAAGACTGGGAATGGTGCCATAGTGCAAACATCTTTGTGAAAATTACTTAGTGCACATTTCAGTAAGCTTAAATTTAATAAAGTCTGCAATACAAGTCTGAAGCATATATAACACACACAGATTTTAGAATAATGTTCCTAGACGAGACTTTCAAGAATATTATTATATATTCAAGAATATAGGACAATGAGAAATGTACAGTTAATCATTTTAAAACAGGTTTCATCATTACCTTAAGGTACAGTAACCTACTGAAATCAATGGAGAGGTTCCCAGCAAGCAATATGCAGCTGTGCATGTTATAGCATTGTGTAAATAGATTCTGTGAAGGCAAATCTGTAGCATTTTACTGTTATCTGAATGCAAACATGTAAATATTCTTTGGGATAGTCGTCTTTTGAATGTATAACTCTCAGCTGATTTCACATAAATATTACTGTTATACACTTAACAAGGAAGCCTAAGGAGGAGTGAAAATTTTGGCAGGGTTCAACAGATACTGCATTCAATATAAAAGAAATACACAGCTGCACTCCTCTTCCTCAGGGAGAGCAGAACCTTCTTTCACAAGGTAGCATGAAGGAGGGAAGATAACAAAAGTCTGTCCATTGGCAGTGAGAAAATGCTGACGAAGAGCTGGCTGTGAAATCCTTCTACATTAAGCTTTTGCAAAGTTCATCTGCATCTTCACATTGAGTAATATAGGCAGCTATGGGTATGTGAGTATCAGAGGGGTATCACCTCCAGGCACCTACAACTTGATTTCTTGGCACAACTGAAAGCCCTTGCTGTCTGCCCAAACCTCTGCCTCTTGTCAAGCCTGCCACAGCTTTGGTATGGCTGATATTTTGTGAGCCCCACTTGCCCCTGGGTCCTTGCATTGATTCTCAAGTGCATCAAGTCTTCTCTTGCCACACCTCTAGGATGGTCTTCGTGATTCTTCTCGAACCATGTCCTGCTTTTGCGAGTAGCCACCAATCAGGCTTTTAAGGATGGGGCAGACAGATGTAGTAGTAGACAGATGTAGTAGCAGACAGATGTAGTAGACAGAAGGCTGACCCGGGAAGTGGGGTATTTTTGCAAACTCACACTCTCCAGTTCATTTTGAACAAATATTTGAATGCCATACCCTTGTATCCTCTGTCATCATGCTGCTTACTGCTTCATCTGGTGTTTTATGATGACCCTCTCCCAGTTTCTCTTTTTGAAGATATTTTACCTCACATAGTTGCTGCGGGGACAGCGGGTGAGCAGGACTGATGTGCGTGCTCATGAGTGGTGTGCTGGACTTGAGCACATCCTCGCCACAGGTCAGGCTGCACGAAGGTTTGAAGCAGGTTTCCCTCTGTGGGGAGTGATGTAGCTACTGCACTAGTGCAGTGGGAGGAAGAAAAGAGTGCAGTGTCTTTTTGTGACAAAGGGTTAACGGGGCTTGAACACCTACCTCCAGGAGCAGACTGAGCACAGAGGGTCCTGCTGTCTCTGACTGTGGTCCTGCTCCTTCCTTCTGTGGTTTCTCCAGGCCAATGTGAATAACTTCACGCTCAGTGTGCTGGTTTCTAGGAATACTATTCAAAACTACCTAATTCTCCCTGGGAATTGTATCCTGACTGTCTAATTCCTGGCCGAGGAGTCTGCTAGGCAACAGGAAATCTACAAATTAAAACATTGCAACATCTAAGTCCCTGGCTGTACCCCAGCTTTGCTGGTGGACCAGTTTTCATCTGTTTGCCTATGAAAAATAGACTCAGATATATATCCTTTCTCTTGCATCACTCAAATGGTTCCTCATTCTTCCCACCAGCTATTACTTTTATTGCCCATGTGCAGTCACTTTGCTGCTCATTTAGTTCACTGTAACTCAGCCAGTAGCACTCTTGTTTCTTGATCCCCCAAAATGTGTGGTATAAGGGCCTACATTAGCAAAAGTTGGTGAAAGTTAAGAAGGCTTAGACCTTCAGCTTCTGATACGTTGTGGTAGGAGCTGGACCAGGTCATTTGCCCATTGCAGAGATGGACTCTCCATCCTGAGTCACTGGGCTGGACAGCTTCTCCTTTTCCTCAGCCCTGTTTTCCTTCCAAATAAAGAGGCTGGAAGGGACTGTGCTCAGAGGTGCTTGCTGATAGCAGTCGGTACGGCACTACTTGTCCTCATTTCTGCCTGCCATTTACTGACCTCTCCAGTGCCATCTCTATGAACTCCAGAGTTACTCTGTGGAGAGGCAGCCCACAGCTCATAAGCAGCAATGCCAGCTGGGAGTCAAGAGGCAGCTCCCCTGCTAGCAGACTTGTTTTTGAGGTGACAGTTTGTCTCCACAGAAAGAGAGATCTGAATGTTCAAGGAAATTTGTGGGCATTGATACTTGGGAGATTTTGAACTCCTTGGGGACTTCCAGGTTGCAATTGCCAGGTAGACTGCATCTACTACTCTCCAGGCCCTTTTTGGTGGAGAAGTTTTTCTTTCCTTGGCCAACAGGAGAGGAAGGTGCTTTGCCTCTGACTGATGATCAAAGGCAGCCTTTGGAAGAAAGCATAAAACAGCAGAAATGTCTAATGAATTGCAGTATTCATTCCTACGGTTATATTTTAGTGTGTCCAGAAGTGTGTGTGCCCTCTCCTGTTTGATTTCTGTGTCCTTCCGTAATAGTATTATACTCAGCATTTAATAAGCTTCTCTTTCAGACGACCTGCCTGCAGAAATATGAACGGGTGATGTTCTCTCTGGGTTAGTGATGTTAACACCATAACACACATTGTTCTGGGGATCTTTCATCAGCCTTCTACACTTGTATTCTAAAAAATAATGAAAATCTTACCGGAAAATCAATGCTGATATTCAGGATTTCTTAGCAATGGCCTATTGACATCCTGCATCTGGGAGAAGAGCACCTCTGCATGAAGGCATACAGTCATCAGCTGTATTCAAAGAATGTCTGGCTCACTGCTTACCTCTAATGGAAACACAAGACAGACACCAAAACCACTTCCAGATTGGTTTTGGCTCTTCCAGCTTTAGCTGCTCACCTGGTTTGTGGGGCTCCCAGTGTGAGACCCTGCCTTTGCGATGAGTATCCAGGGCTGTTTGTCCCACCTTGTAGGAGAAAATGGTTAAAAGGTGAGGCACCCAGTCTCCCTGTCCAAGCCGTCATGTTTGCATGGAAGGATGTAATTTTCACATTCACAGGAAACACCAGAAGAAACCGGGATCACTCAGCAGTCACTTAGACCTATCTGGAGACTGTATAGAACTGGTTCCCACTCTCCCACTGTACCAAGTCTTTCAGGTGCAGCCAAAAACCCACTTCTATGACTGCTCCTCAGCAAATACTTTAGTTCCCATTAAGCAAAAGAGATTTCTTAAGGAAACAGGAAGGCTCCATTTCCCTCTTGGGAAAAGCAAGTGAACGAGGGGCTCAGCATCTTGCAAGAAGATGAATCACACCTTTTAACAGTAAAAAATACATGCAACCAGTGCAATGCTCAGTTTCAGTTGTGCCTGTGAAGCTGGACCTCTGATCTCTGTAGCGGGGAGACAAATAAATTCTGGACTTGGAAGGACTCCTCGTGAACCACAGGAATAAAAACTTGTTTACAGTGCACAAGGTAAGATTTACTGAGCACTGTCATTATTAATTGCATGAGCCTACGTAACAACTCACTCCTTTCTAGCTGACAGTTCCCTGGCCCAAGCTCAGACTCCTGGACTGTCATCAAGGACATTGTTATGCATAACATATTAACAGGATTGCTTCAGATTATATTATTTCTGATTATATCTCTCTCTTTTTTCCTTCCCAGTTTCTTTTTTTATTTTTTTTTCCCATGTGTGCTCATGTCCATGCTGCTTCTTCTCCTTCTCTTCTGGCTGTTCAGCTGCCAAATCTTTACTCGTATATCTGTGCTGAGCTCCTCACCTCTGATCCACGAGCACCACAAGCAAGCTTACTTTTAGTGCTTCCTCTACAGGTGTCCCATGGAAGCTGGTGCTGCCTGCTGGCTTTGAGAAGCACCTTGTCATCACCCCAGCAGAGAGCCTGGACATCCCTGGGGAAAAGGGACCGTGGTCATGCTCTGCAGGCTTCACATGCCGGAGCTCAGACCCCTGGTGGAGGTGGCATTGCATTGCCAGCTAGCGGGAGTTGGTCCCAAAACTGAGGAATCTGTATGTAGGACACACACCAGCTGGGCATCTGCTACAGAAAATAGGCCAGATTTAAGGCTATGGAAATTCTTTAGTTATTGGAATTCCCCAAACTTTAGCAGTCGGCAGGTTTTGTGTACAAATAATATTTGTGACAACAGGGAGCCTGCGTGGGGATTAAATTAAGGCTGGAGGTGGAATTAACTCTAATTCCTGGCTCTCGCTAGTTACAGACAGAGGTGCACTATTACAGATTTCACCTTGTGTATTTAAGAATCGTTACACTAGAACTAGAAGCAATGGGAACAGTCCTGCTACTAACATTGTCCCATAAATTCAGCTGCATAAACCAGGAGTTCAAGCTGCATAATTAGATTTAATCTAACCTATAATTTACAAAGTGGTGTGTAAAGCGCATTAGAAGAAATTGATTTATTTATAATAACATGTGATCTAAAGCATCTGATTTTAATAATTGGACAAGTGGTGAGCCAAAGGCCTAAATTTTCTGTCTATCAGCAAATTTTGCTGCTTCATATGCAAATGTGATAATATAATGAGTGTTGGAGCCTGGCTTGTCCTTGAGCGTACGTGCAGTTGTGGTGGGCCCCAAGGGCAGGAACAGGATATATGTCTCCAAAGGCATATGGGGGCCTCTTCATTTGCTCAACATAAATCTCGGTCTTTAATGACTTAAGGGAGAATGTTCAAATACTTAAATGAACATTATTCTTGAACGTGAAGTTTTAATAGTGCACATTTTAAGTTTATCATCAACCTGTATAAATTTATAGCAGATGAGAGACTGCACATCGTGCGTTTCTGCTTCAAAACGATCGCCTCTTCCATGGCTGTGGAGTCAACCCTCTTGCCCAGAGGAGCGAACTCCTTGGCTTATAGTGTGCTGGGAGGAACAAATGGTGAGCAGTGCAGGTGAAATGATTTCCACTACACCTACATGTGGTTTGGGAGCAGAGGCTGCAGCTGCCACGGTAATTCTGCTTTTAGCTTTCAGTCAGTGTAATGAGGAGAGAAAAGCTGGAGTGCCATCTCTTAACTTTTTAGGCCGCATGCTAGTTGCGTGTCAAGGCTGAAGTCTTTGTAGGTGGAAGTGATATATTTACTGGACACGTCTGAAAGCCTTAAAATTGAAAGCAACACCAAAACGGTTTAAAAGTGTATTTAGTCAAATACACTTCCAATAGCGTGAAATATGTAGCACAGCCCTTTTGTTTTGATTACAAAATAGCCAGCCTTTGTTTTCTCTCTGAAACCATACACCGGTAGAGCTCGATAACTTTCTCATGGGGCAGGATGGAAAGGAGCCACCAAAGTGCAAAAGCTCCTCGCAGTCTCTTATGAAATAGCTGATAGAGAAAACCCAAGCCCAGATGATTTTAGGTGATTCTGCAGGCGGTGCTGGCACGAGCGGCACCTGCGGGGCCAGCCGAGCCCAGGAGCCAGGGACATGTCCCTGGCAGTGCCTGTCTCTGAGTCACTGCAGCAGCTGGACTCGGGCTAAATTGGAAACAGAAATACCAATTGTCATGTCACCCGGATGCTCTGCTTTCAGCCAAATAGTAGATGGAAAAAAAACATTACCAGATGTTCTTGTGTTATTAATATTGTTATTATTATTATTATAAATAATATTCCTCACTGGCTGAGTCTCACTCTGGGCACATCTGGAGCACACATGCTTGGGATGGGAGCACTGGCTGCACGTTGCTCCCCTGTTTTCCTCCACACCTGTAAAAGGGGGACCCTGCTCCTTGCACTCAGGGGCATGGGTGCTGACCTGACATGGGGTCCCCACCACCCTGCTTCCTCTTTGGGACAGGTCCCTTCATCCACAGCCCTGTTTTTAAAGCTTCGTGGCCCTGTGTAGCCCTGCTTTGGGCACACAGGGTGTGTATGATGGGGGCAAGCGCTGCTGATGCTGTTCTCACTGGCTGTGTCTCTGCTGCTGGAGATGCTGATGTGGTCTGCTCATGGTCTGAAGCATCTCCAGCATCTCCAGCAAAGCAGGACCCTACGTGCCACTTCAGTGGAAATTTGCTGCCTAAACCTTTCTATCTAATGTTAGAGTAGAAACTCTCCAAAAATGTGTCTGTACAGTTGTTCCCACTCCATTTCACTAAGAAATGGACTAGTTTGGGAGGTGAAAATGGAGAGCGTGGCATGTGGCCAGCATGGCTCTCACCATAAACGACAGCAAACTCTGTGTCCTAAGGGTGCGCCAGCTACCAGATACTGATATTAGCGCCAAACCATTGCTGGAGTGGAAATTATCCTGTTATTCCCAACTTAGGCCAACTGTCTAGGAATACAGGAACAAGAATAAAAAAAAAAAAATACTAGAGGAGGTGATGACAGTGGTTCATTAAAAAAATAATAAAATGCTAGGATGCTATTAACCATGGTGTACCAGTATTTGTATATCTGTGAGCTGAGCAAACATAGCTCCAGTACAAATAGGTGGAGCTTTATGAATGGACTTCTGCAACCACACCAACAGTGCAATAAGGCAGTGTTTTTTTGATTATTACATTGTGGTGGCATGCAGAACAGGTAAAGTACTTTCTGTGGAGGTGGGAAGATGCTGTGCCTGCTGCTAGAAGTTTGCAACTGTGAAAAATCAAAGAACCTTCCTCTGAGGTTAACCCTGGGGTGCCTGCTCCTTCCTCTTCCTCATGATGGAGACGAGCTCATCCATACCAGGAGAGCTGCTGCCCATGCAGCTGAGAGCCCCATGAGCCCCATCCGGGAAAGCACAGAGCCAGCTGAGGTCCTTGTGTTCCTGGCAGGATATGGACGAGGTGCCTGACCCAGCTGCTGAGGAAGGGCAGTGCCTCCTGCAGCTGGAGAGCTTCTTCCCAAAGGCAACACTGGGCAAAGGAAACCCTGGACAAAACAGCCTTTCTCTCAGAAATCTCAGCTGTGCCATACACATTAGCTGACTCTGTTCAAAGCAGAACCATCACCCCATCTGACTGTAGTTGCTGTGGGTCTGCGTTGGAGAAATTCCTTTGCCATTGGCTTCAATAATAATATTTTTTTTTATTTTTTTCATCCATACTCTGAGCAAGAGTTACCCTATACAACCAGATTTCCACACAACCAAGTTTCTGGAGCATGTCTCCTTTTCTAGCTGGAGAAGAGCAGGCAGAATTTCAGACATTTTGCACCCTGGTTAAGGTTTTTCAGTGTGGACTCTGTGAGGATGTTAGGGCTTCTGGAAATGCAGGAGCTCGAGGGAAAGGGCTCAGGTCATGCAGAGCCTGGTGCACACTGGCGGCCTCTGGGCAGGTCGCACATGCACTGCTGGCTGGAAACCCTCCTGGGAACAGGGGGCCCTGATTGCAGACTGAGGAGTTTGTTTCTGTAGGAAATACCAGCCTTGAATTTCTTCTTTTTTATTTTCTCCTTTTCCTTCTGCACCTCTTGAGAACAGAATCAAAAAAGTATATGTTGGTGGAAGGGGTTCTGTGGACATCTCACATTGCCCCAGCACGCTGCTGGCAAACAAAACCTGTGTTGGTCTGAAACTATACAGAAACATTAGAATTTTTTTATCTGTATTAAATATATGAAGGATTGCCATCAATGTGAATAAGACAGAGGCTTCATGCTTGATACCCAAGAGGCATTCACTCAACCAATGGAAAAGAAAGGGACAACTAGGCTAAGAAGAGACAGAAGTGTGTTCCTCTCCCCTTTTTTCTTCTGTTTTAGAACCCAGTAGTTTACTGCTCCATGTGGAAAATAAGGATCATCTCTGTGTTCAGCCTTGTTTTTTTGTTAGATGCTTATAAATCTTGCTAATTAGCTGTAGAAATCATAAAAGTTCAGCATCATGTTTTAATCATAATCTCCTCGGGCCACTGATGTTCATGACGTCCCCTGGATCCTCATTTCCATGTACAAATTACTGAGCCCATAACACTTTGGCAGCTCATCTCTCATGCCAATGCTATTTCCAGCAGAATTATTATTTCAGTAACTAAGCCACAAACATACACCTGCAAAAAATAAAAATAAGAGAATAACACAGCAGTGGAAGGTCCCCCCTCCTTCTACTAGTGGAATATTAAAGATTCTTCAAAGGAATTAAACACAGATTTCAAGTATTAAGCCTGGCTGGCAGATCAGTAAAACCATTTTCTCTTCCTGAGAAGCTGAAGGAAATCTCCCCAACCAGCAGATGAGGAAACTGTAAGCACTGCTCTTGGACACCAGTGCTAACATGAGGGGAGTTTCTGGGGCAGTCCAGCAGGTCCAAGACATTATGGACACAGCTGTGAAGTCAAACCTCAGCTGAATTTGCATCCCAATCATCACAAATGGGGTCAGCATCTGCTAAGACACTGGATAATAATAGCTTGCTTAATTATACATTTTGTCTGTAATTTAGTCCAGACCAACTTTCCTAGTGGCAGTGGAGGAGGGTATTTTCCAGTTCTTCTATGTTCCTGTGATTAGTGGATAATGCCCTCAGTATATATGCATGCATCTAATTTTCACTTTAAACTTTAATGCAATTTAACATTGTCAAAATAAATATTATTCTTCACTTTTCCAAATTTTGTTTCAGCACGTATAAAGTAAATATTTTGCTTAAGAATGTGGGAAGTCTGTGCCTTCTTAATGGTGCTGCCTCAGAGGGGGAGCAGGAGCCAGTCCCTCTATCACGGTGGCTTGGGATTGTGTGGGAGCCAATGCTGCCTTCGGGGAGGACCAGACCTCCTTAACTGTGGCAGAGGAGCAGCCTGGACAGCAGGGGTACCTGCCCGGGACATTTCTGCAAAGTTTGCCTTTACAGTTGAAATAATAAAGGAGGACTGGGATAATATGATTCAAGTTTCTTTCTTTCTTTCTTTCTTTCTTTCTTTCTTTCTTTCTTTCTTTCTTTCTTTCTTTCTTTCTTTCTTTCTTTCTTTCTTTCTTTCTTTCTTTCTTTCTCTTTCTTTCTTTCTTTCTCTCTTCCTTCCTTCCTTCCTTCCTTCCTTCCTTCCTTCCTTCCTTCCTTCCTTCCTTCCTTCCTTCCTTCCTTCCTTCCTTCCTTCCTTCCTTCCTTCCTTCCTTCCTTCCTTCCTTCCTTCCTTCGTCTTCGTCTTCTTCTTCGTCTTCTTCTGTTCCTTTACATACCTTGTTCTGCCACTTCCTTTTTTTTTTTTTTTTTTTTTTTTTTAACTTGCAGAGAAAATACAGCAGGTACTCCACCTATTCCATTACTGTCTGCCAGAAGGTGATGCCTGCCACACTTCTGAGGGCACTGTGAGGAAGAGCTCAGAGCTCCCTTGCTGAACAATGGAAATGGAGCTGTGCTGAGCCAAGCTGGACCACTTGGCTTCACCTCACTTCAGCAGTGGCATGAACAACGTGTCACTGGCAGAGGTTGCTCAGAGAGGCTGTGGAGTCTCTTGGAGACCTCCAAAAGCTGCTGGGACATGGTCCTAAGCAAGCTGCTCTAGGCGGCCCTGCTTGAGCTGGGGGTTGGAGCAGGTGACTTCCAGAGTCCATCACCTGTGGCACAGAGGACTTGGCCTACCCCAAGTGTGCATCTCCAGCCCACTCTGAGAGAGGCTTAGGTATCTACAGAGAAGCTTGCTGTAGCTGTTTCCTTGGTCAGACAAAGGCTCCCTTCAAGACAGATAGCTTACAATTGCTAAAAAATTGGATTAAAAAGTCACCAATCATGAGTTTCTGGTTAGGTCTTATTTTCTGAGCTGTTTTCAAGCAAAAGTGAAAATTGAAAGCTGGAAAACTTACAAGATCAATAGGGTTTACTTAAAATGACTTACCAATTAGCATGTCTGTGGCTTTTAGTAACATTGTATTCTTGCCAATCACACTGGTTTAAACTTTCCCTCATATATAAATTACACACCCAGATTCATGTCTCCTCTTTTCTTTTCTTTTCTTTTCTTTTCTTTTCTTTTCTTTTCTTTTCTTTTCTTTTCTTTTCTTTTCTTTTCTTTTCTTTTCTTTTCTTTTCTTTTCCCTTTCCCTTTCCCTTTCCCTTTCCCTTTCCCTTTCCCTTTCCCTTTCCCTTTCCCTTTCCCTTTCCCTTTCCCTTTCCCTTTCCCTTTCCCTTTCCCTTTCCCTTTCCCTTTCCCTTTCCCTTTCCCTTTCCCTTTCCCTTTCCCTTTCCCTTTCCCTTTCCCTTTCCCTTTCCCTTTCCCTTTCCCTTTCCCTTCCTTTCTCTTCCCATGCCCAGTCCTGCATCTGATGCCTCTGGGAAACCTTTCCTGCATGGGATGCATGACTCCAGGGCAGACACTGCAGTGCTGGTAGCGTGCAGGAGTAAAGCAGAGACTGAGGAGAGATTGCCAAGCTCCCTATGAGACATATAACCAAACCTTATTTCAAGTTCAAAGCTCTGCAGTGGGCAGAGGGTCTTAATAAATGTACTTTTTAGATGATCAAGTGAGAGCTGTGGTCAGCACCGCTCTTTTCTCTCTAGGCCTGGCTATCAGACCATGGCTTATGTTGGTTTGGAAGAAGCCCTGGCTGCTGCCGTCTGTGCCTTTGTCCCCTTGTGCTCAGATTGCTGTGGAATGTTCCCAGGACAGGGCGGCTTGGAGGTGTTGGGACAGAAGGTGCAGAGAGCAGCTGGTGTTACCACATGGAAGGTAGATAGACTCATGGCCTGTGGACAGATTCAGCTTGTGTAGAGTCTCGACTGTAGTATAAATTCTCAGTTTTAGCTTAAAACATCTGCAGTAGCTTGGAGCGTAGATGCTCAAGAGGCCTGTCCCTGCTCTTGGCTCCCTGTGTGTTTGTGTGTCTATTCAGCTTGGCCTTTCTGTCCAGGAGAAAGAGCTGCAGGCTCCAAATCCTTCGTGAAGCTCTCTGGGCTTCAACACTTGAACTTGAGGCACATGGTTGGGGTACCATGGCTGAGTGCTTGTGCTCCCAGCTTGTCAGACAAGTGAAGCAAGGGTCCTGAGATTTTGTCCTCAGCTAGGCCAGTGAGACCTGCTGCCTTGTACCTTGCCTCTGCCGTGTGCAATGTGTGCTAGCACAGACACTCACCACATAGTAACTCATTGAGCAATGGGAACCTGATCCTGTGTCTGAGCCCTTGTTCGGGCTGACACATGCCAGATCTGCTGACCTGAAAGGCACACTGCAAACCACATTGATCCTCACAGGCATTTACAGAGGTTATGAGCCTGGGGAACATGTGGTTAAAAGGGAACCAGGCCACGTATTTACATGGTTTCATTTTATTCTTTTTCTTTCCCTATGTAGCACGTTACTTTATTTGCTATGAAAATGCTTATGGCAATTGGATAGGAACTTTCAGTGTGCAAAAAAACTAGAGAAATTAAAAGTCTTCGAGGGGCTTAAACACGATCTCATGTTTAGCTAAGATGAAGCTTAACAACAGCCTGGATTTAGATGAGTTTATACACGGGAGCATGATGCTCCAGGGTGGTCTTAGAGGGGCTGCTGCATCCGCCCTTCATCTGCAGCAATGTTTCCTGCTGGGAGTTTGCACAGGTGCCTGCACAGCTTGGATTTGGAGGTGCTCATTTCTTGCAATGGGACTCCAGACTGAAAAAATCACATGCCACCAGCTTAGCCCGCGAGCAGCTCGCTGGGTTGGCACTCAGGGGAAAACCCGCAGTGAACCACCCACATCTGATGGGGAGAAGGAGGTGACCATCAGGCTCTGGACCCCTCAGCACTGTTTTTAGAGCTCTGCTTTCCAGGGCTGACCTGCCCCAAGGATGACATCACAGAGCCCACACAGTGAGTCAGTGCTGGAACCAAGCTCCTGGCGCTCAGTCCTCTGTTCACTCTGCTAAACCACATGGAGATTAGACCAACAGAGGCAAAGAGGGAGCCTGGATGTGAGGGAATTTAGCAGGGAACCTGCCTTGACTCATTAATGGAAACTTTTGAAAACAGACAGCAGCAGTAATTTTATTATATTTTTCCCCATGCTGAAACAATTTGTGTGCAGTAGAGTCATTCCCTGGAAAAACATTTCTTTAATTTATCTTCTTTAATTATCACTCATCTTTAGCAGCATCTGGTTCTGATATTTTATTAGAAAGTTTGCATGTTTGAACCAGGCCTGGGTGGTATTTCATTTTTTCTTGTTTCCAGTTTCTACTGTGATGGTACTTCCCATGGTGGAAAGAGATTGGCTTTGCTTTATTTCACAAGGCGTAATAAATCATACGGACATTCTACTTTAACATCATTATTACCATGTAAGCATGCTTGGAGACATATTCTGCAGATTACTTGGTGTATTTACTTGAGGTTAGAATGCCAAACATTACAAACAGCAGACTGGGTTCCTGTTGTGAAGATGTGCACACTGCAACTGGGAGGATATACTTTCCAGACAAGATCTCAACAACTGTCTGATGGTACCGAGTCATCTATGGTATCCAAAACAAAGCCTGAGTTTTGAGAGACCTCCTTAAAATTGGGCCTCTTTAATGTTTCTCAGTTGTGCATCCAACGTATGAAGTACTCAGCATCCAAGTCTCTCCTGAGTTATTTGAGCTATAGTTTCTAAGAGGAATTGTGGACAGAAGAGAAGTAGCCACACCTGTGTGCCAGTTCTTCCCTTGTTATTACTGGTCTTCAAGACTAGCTCCCTACTGAAGGACAAAGGTGCTACTTAGGTTATCTGAGGTTGACAACCCTTTTGTTTTTGTTTCTGATTCTTTATCCAGATAAATGCCATTTTCTTTATGAGTGATCAAAAAATATGACCATTTCTCGGTAACTCACCATTGCTGCTCAGAAATGATCCATCAGGCAAACATTAACTCACCTGCAACAAGAAGCTGAGTTTCTTGAGGAGAAAAAAACATATTTCAAAGAATCACAGATGTAAACTTCCAGCATTTTACATTTGAAAGAATAAGAATGAGATCACGAAGCCAGTTATTAAAGGAGACCTTTAGACAGAAATACAGAAATGCAGATGTCAGTTGAAGCTTTTCAATACCTTATAGTATTGTACTTTCTTTCCAGCAGCATCTGCTTACTCAACATGCTGTACTGGATTTTGTGGTGTATACTTATTTTGTGGTTTGCCTGTTTTCCCTATCATGCAATGTTTTCTTCTGGTTAGACAGAATTATGGCCAGTGTGGTAAGGTTAAATTAAATATGACCCAGCAGTCACTTGTCCTCATATACATAAGCCAGTGACTGTTCACTGTTGTCCGGCAAGGGCTGTGCCCTTTCTTACTGAAGCACATCTATACGGTCCACAGAAATCTCAATGAAATTTCATCTAAATAAGCAGTTTGGTTTTGGAAGAGACGAACTGCTAGTCCTGAAATGCAGTATGGAAAAGCTCTGCTGTGAGGATATCTTCAAACAATCATAAGAGGCACATGCATTAGCACATCTTGTCACAGCCCTGAGCTGGAAGGAAGGAACTGGGCCAGCCTCATGCCTGCTCCACTGCAATTGTAATGCAAAATGATAAATATGAAAACAGGTTAAGCATGATTTCGGGTAACTTAAATGAGCCTGGCTTATTTACTTGTAGTGGAGCAAAGGATAACTGTTCCTAGCAAGAGGTGGCACCTTCCACGTAGGCAACACTTTCTCCTGATGGTACAAGCTTGCCCTGTGCATCTGTTTGAGTTTATATAATCCCTTTCATCCTGAAAGCAGAGCTACTAGTGCTTCTGCCCTTCTGGTGTTGGGACTCTGATGGGCTGCAAGGCTCACAAGAGGGAAGGAAAACAGTTTGGCTCAGACATCAGGGGCTATCTAATTCTCTTCTTGGCAGTTGAAATGTGGTTGAGCCAACTGCCAGTGCTGAAACACAGTGATCCAAGACCAGCTGGGCTGTGGAGCATGCAGGGTGGCCTCTACATCCATAGCCCCACCAAAGTTTGCTACTGAAATTTGGATGTTGACCTCACTTTGGGCATTGAGCCTTGCCCAGCTGGGGAGATTTCAGGAGTTTGAGTCTCTTCTCTCCTTGAGTTGCCAGACGCTGCAGTACAGGAAGGAAAGGTTTCACCAGCAAGTCCAGCAATGTTTGGATGCCTGTGGGCTTTCCCTCAAGGACAGTGTAACAAAGATGTCCACAAAATGACAAAACTCCTTTCTCAAAACTGTAGTATTGTTTCCTTTTCCAAACAGCGTTTATAAAATAAGCAATTCTTCCCCATCTTCCAAGTTATCCAAAGCTCTGTCCTTTTGGCAACTGAGGCAGGTCTTGCTTCTGCAGACACTAGAGCGAGTGCATGGGTCTCGGTCTAGTGCCCTTGAACAGCTCCCCAAGATCTCCCCGGCACTGAAAAGACAGTCCTGCTGATGCTGCCAGAGTTCATTTGTGCTTCTCGGTTGTCAGACTTTTGGCTCTGATTTTCCCAACCAGTTCAGTAGGCCCTGCAGGAAGCTGAACTAGACTCCTGCAAGCCCATGACTTTCCCATTGTCCTGTGCTAACTGCAGGGCTGGCTGAGTTCAAGACATTTTTCATCCTTTCTGATTGTTCTCCTTGCAGTCTGCTATTAAACTTAACCAAAATATTTGTGCAATTTTTGCAACAGTTGTTGGTCCAACGCACACTGTTAACATTATTGCAGAGTAGCTCTGTGTCCATCACACCACACACTACCTAGCCAAATATGCAATAGGCTGCTCCTGGCCCATCACACATACAAATGGACCCAGCACATCAGCCTTAGAGTTACACAGCATGAGTAATGGAGAGGAACACCTGCCCCAACACCTGTGCTCTTATGGTCAGACTAAGTATTCTACGTGTTCAGGGATATTTACAAAAAGGCCTTGCAAAGAACGTTTGAACTGGGCACACGTGGCGATATTAAGGTTTATTCTTGGATGATTTTGATCTTGTTTCACTGAATTTGGGACAACAGTGAAGAGATCACCCATTTCTGAGGTAAAATACAAATACCAGCTCGTTTAAACAAGGATACAAAATCAAGGTAGTGAAAGATTGTTATCATTTATTGAATGGACTATGCAAAATACATTGCACCAGGGTCTCATTGCAGTGGCTATAGAGAAGCTTTTTATCCAGATGACAAAAAACAAAAACAAAAAACAAAACAAAACAACAAAAATACCCCACACATCTCCAGAGCCTCTGCTGGATTTAACTGGTCAGCCCACAAAAAAAAAAAAAAAAGAAGCATGGGTTCTAATGTGCTCTTCCATCTCTAGCTGAGTCCCATGCCAGCCCATCTCTGGGAGAGAAGCACAGTTTTGGTAGAGGTAGTTTTATGGGGAGCACAGAGGGAGGAAGGCATTATGGAGAAGTGAGATTAGAAATCCCACTCTTACTGAAAACGGCCTGACCTCCACCCAGATTAGGTAGAAACTACTCTGAGATCCTCCTCCTTTCCCAGCTACCCCACCTTCGCTTTTCTGGGGTACCAAACAAAATATTTTCGCCCTGACAAAGCCATTAAAAATAGAAGGAAACAAAACCCTCACACAAAAAGGTGGAAAATGGTCATGTAATTTTTAAGCTAGATTTTGCACTGTGTTTTACAACTGTCATGGATGTAAATTTGTCCTTGTGGTTGAAATGACAACAGCTGTAAACTTCAAAGAATAAATTCCTCCACACTTTTTTAATAAGCTTCCACCCTCATCACCATTACAAACCGGATGGTTCAGCTGAGTTTCTAATTCTCCAGTACTTTCATGCATGAAGTACAAACTATGATTTACCAGTCTTGCTTTAGGACACAGCACTCACCCATTAGAATGAAGTTTTTCCATATTGCTCACTGACAGGATATGGAAGGAGTGAATATTATGCTGGAAAGACCTAGGGTTATTCCCTAACAAATTGACTGTGGTATCTGTGGCTTGGCATGAGCATCAGCACTGATCTGTCTCATTGTAACCCAGAAGCACCGTGAGATATCTGATCACCACAGTGGGCATGTAGGCAGGTTACTGTACTCCTTCCAGGTATTTTTCTCTTGCTTTCTATTAATTCACTTCCACAAGCATCCTAAAGCTGATCCTTATTAAAGCACACAGTTTCCTCTTGCTCTGTCTTCCTTTTGAGCCATTTTCATCCTTCTTATGTCAAAAATTAAGTGGAGAAAAAATAGCTACACCGTATTATTTAGGCTGGAGGTCCTCTGGCTCACTCATGGCTTATTTAGTAAGCACCTGTTTGTACTGTTGAACATTTTTTTCCCTTCCTTTGCTTTTAATCCTTTCCACTCCTAAACCTTCGTGGCTGGATGTAGTTGAATTTTGCATGTATGCCATTTGGATATTGGATCATAACTTCAAAAAATTTGGGAAAAGCCTACTATGTCTTTATCTCTCTGTCACAAACAAACAAATTAAAATCTGTTTGCAATAAGTCTAACTGAATGATGTTGGAACACCTTGACCACACTGAGGCTGACATCAGCACCATAACTTATGCTTTGTGGCTGGTCCGTGCCATGGCCTGTAACTCTGGGAATCTGTAGTAGGTCCGATTTGGGAATCTGGCCCTTTGCAAGGCAGGTATTGTGTTTGGAATTAATTTTGTTCCCTTACTCTCCATGTATGTCTTCTGTTTGACCTGCACTAGGAGTTGTTGAGAACAGATCGGACATATCACTCTCAGCTGTGTGTAGTCTTCCTTGCATCAAAAGGATAGAGTAAATGACTTCTTGAGATCCCTCCCAGCCTTGATTCTAGCATTCTTACTTTGCTAGAATGAACATACTACCCAAAAATGTTATCTTTCATTTTAGATATACTGTCTGGGAGGCTGTTTATTCAAGCTGAACCCCTTCCTGAGTGGTAATTCTTTGGTTGTTTTCAGTCAATATACACCGACTTCTGCAGCTCAGGATACTTTTGTTGTACCTACTGTAAATTTTGCTTTTACTTGTTTTGTTTCCTTTTGGATGTCCTCTTATGTATTTTGATTTGAGGAATATTTGCTTGGTTGCTATTTTAGTAGCTGCAAGATATCTATTGTAGGTCGGTTAGATTGTGCTGAATAAGAATAAAAAGCTTTCAGGCAGGGTTCCTTTACTTCTCTAAACATAACCTATTCTGGAGATCCAGCTTGCTGTTTTAGGCACTAATAATGGGCGGTTGTTTAAAAATCCTGTTTTTATTGTTGCAGATCATTGGGAGCTGGTATTAATGCAGTAAGGCTCAACAATGACATGAATAATTACCATACTTATTGAGCTGAGTTTCCATATGGGATCAAGTAAAAGTTTGGAAGGTTAGTTCAGGTCTATTCTATGGATCATGATAAAAAACTAAGAGAAGAGATGGTATTTCTTTTTTCCTCTTCCTTTTCCTTTTCTTTTTCTTTTTCCTTTTCCTTTTCCTTTTCCTTTTTTTTTTTTTTTTTTTTTTTTTTTTTTTTTTTCTGTTTCTTATTTGTTTGTTTGTGCCAAATTACTTGACAGACCCCCAGAAGGAATTTTTTTAAAGGCCCTTTCAGAAACAGCTGTTCCCAAGCATAGATAGCTCCTGCCTAGGTCAGACAGGTGATGTACTTCAGGAGACACGAGGACACTGCATCATCAGTGATAAGTCTCATTGAATGCAATGTTGGCATTATCTCCAAAATATATTAAAAAGAGATTTCATTTTGTCCCTGAAATTTAATCTAGTCAGATGACTGAATGGATCACAGAGCTTTAGTTTTGAATGCCTTTATTTTGTGGGGAGATGTTGTTTTGTAGGGATGTTTCTACTTATGTCAAATAAGTGTTATTACTATTTGGTATGGAAGCCAGATACCACTGTCTGCATAAGAAAATGCTGCTTTTTTGGTACAATGGGAGGCCAAGTAGATGTGTTAATATATGGCTACATATATATATGTTCCCCGAAGTCTCTTCTGGTATCATCTTTGGATGAAAAGAATATAGATATCTTTATTGGAATAGTTGTAGATAAATAGAACAATTATACCTGGTAACAACGTCTTGATTTGAATCCTTGATCAATCTGAAACACACTGTATTCTCAGAAAACAAAACAAAATGAAACTCTGTAAGATCAGTGAATGATTGAGCTGCAGATTATTATTATTATTTATTATAGGAAAAATGAATGAGGTGTTGATGAATGTGATGTTGTCCTCTTCTGCTTCAGCCACAAATATCTGCATAGCATGGGCTAAGTCAGCTCCAGACCCACACTTTTTGTCCAGATCAGGATCACTTCGTAATTGCCTCCTGGGTTTCCACTGCATAAGATGGGGGTGGGGAGGACCTGTCTGTAACTGGGTCTGCTCCCCAGATACCATAGGATGTAGTTGGCATGAATATCTAGTCAGAGGGGATAGGAAATACTCCCAGGTCCTGCTGGACAGACATGGGCAAAATGCCCAGTGCTTGTAAAATGTTTTGGAGCAGGGATAGATGATAGATAGCAAATCTTGTATGCTTAATACTTACAAATTACCTTTCCAAAGACACACTTCCTTCCTTTCAGCCAGCTGTTCTGCCTCAGCACTCTTAGCTGAAAGTCTTCCAGAGCTGCAATGTGAGTTTAAATTAACTTCTTGAAAAGTCTTGTTCCTTGCTACAGTTTTCTTAGCCCTCTTTTCTGAAACATTGTTAACTGAGTCTGCTGTGCTTTATAAGTTAGCTGAACCAAGGTTATTTTCAGCAATCCTTGTTCTATTTCATAATAAAACTTGATGAGAAAAAGACTGGTCAGACAAATATCTTCACTAACCTTTTCTGCCCATTGTTTGCTGTCAAAACATAATGTTTTTGAGAATTTTCTTCTCATTTGTATTACGTGGGTTTAGGCAAGGGCTCAATCTTATGCTTAGCAAAGGAAATAGAATCCTTTCATCTACAGGGTTGCGTAGGCGTTGGATCAGCCCGTAACTGCCTGTGTCTTTATTTTTTGCCATGGAATCTGAAAGTTTGGGAGCCTTGGTTCGAGCCCTCACAGAGGGAAAATGAAGAACAGGGAAAATACAGTGGATAGAAATGGGAAAGCTACTTGAATGACACCTTCACCCTTTTTCTGCTTCTAGAAGTCTGGAAATCTGTAGAGAGAGAGAACTTTTGAGTGCTTGGTACTGAGCCCAGCAATGTGGGTACTTCCACTGCTCCCAGCTTTCCTGGCAGACATCCTTATTCCTGTATGCTAGGATCATGGACGATGTACGGAGGGCTGCTATGATGGAGGTGGGATGGTCCCCAGTCTGACTTGTAAGATAATTCTCTCACTTACCAGCACTGCCAGTCTGCTTGTGTGATCATGCACATAGGTCTTTACATTGTTACATACCTCAGCTTCTTATCCATAAAGCGGGAATAATGGCATCTTATCCTGAGAAACAGCCATAGTGTTCTAGAGCACTGCCCATCCAGCCCATTATCTTCTCCCTGATAACACCCAGTAGCTGATCCTTAAAACAGGAGTTCTTGGTCACAACCTTGGTGATTTATGTGAGAGTTTTAAAAGGTGATTTAGGACTTTTTCTATCCCATTCTTTTAGCAGTCAGAGAGACATTTGGTCTCCTCCTCGGTTGTCATAATTCACAGCCTGGCATATTAACTTAAAACTTGTAGTTCTCACTTCACCTTCCTACTCTGGTCCATGACCTGTGACAAATGCATGCTCTGATTCATGGTCCCTGCTGCCTGGTGACTGATGACCTGTGGGAAGAGTCACATCTTCAGCCACTGCCTCTAAATTTGGCAAGGACTGTGATTCAGAGCCCTAAAATTAGGAGAGGTGAGTGAATCTCTCAGTGCATCTAGCTGTGGTTACGCCTCACTTACATGCACCGGCTTCACACACATCCTCCCCCAGGCTGTTTATATAATATAGCCATTCATGTGTTTTGGAAATGTTTAACCTTTCCTTTAAATCAGTCTGATCATTTTGTTCTTACTGAAAGACAATGGCTCTGAAGTGTCACAGGTGAACATTTATTGCTAGAAATGCCCTCTCCAACTGTGCAGTGCATTTATTTCAGTCTAATGGTCTTCCTTTCCTTCCTCACTATGCAATCTTTATTATGGTCTTCCATGATTAATTTTGAAACAGGAATACGAAAGGGGCAGATCTCCAAGAATGGCATTGTCTGCATTCACTCTTGGATGGATTTTTTATTTATTTCTTTGTTAAAAGATATTTCATTCAGAGAATCCCTGCTGAGCTTTTTATTGCAGAAAATTAGGGATCATAAATCGTCTCTCAGAAAACTATAAATCCAGTACTATTGAAACATTCCATGGGCAGAGCTTAGCTCTTTGATGAAATCACTCCTTTTTCTTGTATAATTTATGAGCTTTTTTTCAGCATGGGGGGATTTATGCTTTTAAATTGCTCACCAGGGTTTTATTGAATATAATTTGCTAGCAAATTTATATGAGCCAACTATATTGCATTTTATCCACAATTATGAGCAATAAAATTGATGGGGCTTTACTTTTCATTTTCTTCTGGCAAGCAGAGGAAACATGAGTTTATCCTGAACTTGGAAAGAGGTTTCTCAGGGATACACGTGTACAATTAAAAAAGAAAAGAGTGTAGTCAGCAAGGCAGAGGTGCCATTTTGGAAACTTTATTTGGTGTATGGGAGAAGGAAAGCTAGATTTCTCTTGCTCCGAAGGGACTGTAAAGCATTGTGGAGCTGAGCTAAAGCCACTGAAGCCTATGACACACATTGACTTCTGCAGGGTTTGAATTGCACCATTGGGAGGGAAGGTGTAGATAAACTGTCTAAAAGCTGCTTATGTTTCAAGGTCCTCTTTAGTTCCACTTTCCTTGATTTTCATTTGGTTCAATCTGGTATATTCAAAGGCACAAAGAAAAAAATAAAAACACCACACCTCAACCCAGCAACCAACCAACCATGATTTATTTACTTCATCTAAATAGTACTCATTTCTGTACACTTGTTCCTCAATTCCTTGAGGATTTTTCTGATTGACAGAAAATGGGAATAAAATGCAATGTATCATCAATCTCTTTAAAGCATAAAGTGCCATAAAGTGCTTCATGTCCTGATTCTTGACTGGGCTTCTTGATGCTCTCTTAATACACACACACACACAGAACAGGACTTGTTTCTTCAGGATGAGACTTCTAAACCTACAGTGACACTCATTACACAGCTATATGCAAATCTTGCATCTTCTGAGTTAGTGAGTGAAACTTTGGGGTGCCCCAGACTACTTATGTGACAGAGTATGTGATGGGAAGAAAAATTAAAGTGCAAGGCTATACCTGGGCAAAATATCCCTCCCAGCAGGCCCTCCTGCCCAGAGCTTTCTGCTGTCGACACTTGCCTGCAGCCCTGAACATGTATCTGTCTGTCTATTACTCTGTCTGTTGGCTTCACAGGCCCTGAATCATGCTCCCTTCATACGAATACCAAACTCTTACAACACAGTTTGCAGTGAGACGTGTAGTGAGTGGGAGAAGAAATGTTTAAGCTGATTTAGTAGAACTGGGGCAAACAGCAAGTTTGTAGACATGCACTACAGTGTTGTTTGGAATAAGGCTAAATTTAGCTGCTCTGAAATGTGAATAATGTGGCAGGAAATTTCAAAATCACTTGTGCTACTGGCAGGTTTGTTCCTTTGCTGGGGCAGGTTCCCACGCCTGAGGGGAAACCTTGAAGATCATCTGCTCCAACCATCACCCTACTACCAATGTCACCCACTAAACCATGTCCCTAAGCATTAGAATGCCCCTTTGGCTGTGAGGTAGGAAACCAGAATGATTTCTGTTTTGAGTATAGGACACAGGGGCACAGGAGAGCCACTGATGTTGCTCAGCAACTCAAGGATGCTTTGATAGAGTGAGGCACTGAATTTGAACCTCCTAAAGACACAAGCTGCCTCCCTCCAAGCTGTGCTCGCTATTGGGCCACAGTGCATTCTTTCTGCCTCCTTTCTCTACAGTGGAATCCTTTTCCACAAGAAGGTTTTGAGGTGAACAGAAGGGGGAGGCAGGAAGCCCTAGCAAAAATCCACGAGGCTGCAGACGCAGCGTTTTGAGCAGGGGGGCACCAGGCTCCGGCCTAGACTCTTGTGTCTGTCAGGTTGTCCAGGGGATGGGGGGCTCACCCACCTCTGAGGCCTGACTTGTAACAGGAGGAAATCCACCCTCTGTCCTGAGGGAAGCATCCTGAGGAGACGTCCTACGGAAGACCCTCTTAACTTTTTTTTTTTTTTTTCTCTCTTTGGCCTTCTCCTTCAGGTTTTACAACAGGAGGACTTAATTTGACACAGAGCGGATACTCTGAGGTTTTCTTTGCACTGAAGGAAATTAAGGCTGTAGTTTCAAATGGGCAAATCAAAGGAAAGTCAAAGATTAAGACCCACATATTCTTTCAGCTATTTGTCTGAGCACAAGAGCCCAAGCTGTTGGTATGGTTAGTGCATTAACAGTGAATATCCTGTCTGGCTCATGCCCATTTTTTGCCATAGCTGTATTATTACTTAAACATTCTATGGGTTTTGTACTTAATGTACACAGAGTGATGATCTCTGGGGCCATAATAATGAAATATGACTTTCTTAATGAAATTTCAGTCCCAGCTCATTTCACTGCTGACATTGAGGTGACTGCAAATAAACACTTTCCAGAAGAGTCAGTTAAATGGCTGCATAAGCAATTTATCAAATACCGTAACATTTAAATAAATAAAAAAGAAGTATTCAAGTGTGGTATATTACTGCCTGTGGCTTTGTTCCCAATAACCTCACTCCTTGTCTCTCTAATAGTTGGATTCCCACTGACAGAAAACAAATCCCTCTCCAACTCCGAGAATTTTATCAGATTTATCTCTGACTGTCAGATCAATGTGTAGGAAACAAATGGAGTCAGCAACGTGATTTAAATCAGAAGTCTAACAATTTACAGTCTCCACTGGTTTCTCATAAACCTTATTAACATTTGGCACTGGGTACCAAGGAACTATAAATAACATTCCACAAGAACATTTATATCTGCTTAGACTCTCGTTATATGTCTTCAACAGAGCTTAAATAATGTCAGTAATACCTTCATCATGAACAGGAAATGAAAAAGTTACCCCATACATGTTTTGTCTTTTAATCAAATATTATTTTCTCCTTAGAACTGCAGAACTATTTTTATTTTATTTTATTTATTCAAAACTTATGGCTACAATTTCCACTCGTTTTTCTAGATCTCAGTAGGGTACAAGCACCTCCTATCAGAACAGGGTAGTACAGCCTCCTCACATCTCTCCGTGCAATCCTTCCCTCCTAGCCCTTCACCTCGGCTGCTGTTGGAGGCTAGGCTATCTTTTCAGAGCTGTGGGCAGGGGCAGCACTGTGCCCCCACAAGCTGCCTGCAGGCAGAGATGGCATGAGGAAGGTCAGATCGATGAGGCATTTTGGGTCTGACTGTAACAGAGCAGATAAGAGAGATTTATAGGCACCCGCCCCAAAACACCCTCACTCATTTCTTATATTCTTAATCCTCTCCTTCTCCCATTTTACTCTTCTCTCCTGCCTATGTGCAATAATTTAATTTCCTTTCTTAGAAAAATGGACCCAGTTTTTCTTTTCCATTCAACACCTCCAAGCACTCCTGCCCAAAATTCAATTTTGTTCTGAAATCATCTGTTCCCAATCTGCTGTATAGTCTTTACTATTTTGATTGCCTCTCTCAGCTGGAAGACTAATTCTTCAGGAAAAGATGAGGAGTTGCTGTCTGTTTCTAAAGCATTGGGCCACAGCCAGGCTCTGCATGTTAAGAATCTCACCTAGGGTGAGATTCATTGTGCCAAACATCAACATATACATATACATACTTTGCTCAGTCAGAGTGAATATTTTGTGATGCAACTGGCACCTAATCATGCTGCTGATACCTGGTAAACAAGCAAGGCAACAGAGAAGGAATAGACATCACAGCAGTTAGGCATCATACATGTAAAAAAAAGGCAAAGAGATTAAAATATGAAAAAGAGATAGTGGTGTGGAAAACAACAGAATGGAAAGAAGCAAAAATCCAAGAAATATTGCACAAATGCACTTTGCAAAATTAGAAGTAATTCTTATGGATATGCAGAGTCCAATTCATCTAAACTAACTTTAGAGACTTACAAAGTGTACTTGCTTTATAGTCAAAGAAAAGAAATAGGTATGTTGGGAGAACACTTGATCTGCCCTGATACGTCTGCTTTAGGAAAAGGTGAACTACAGTTTTGAAGTGTCAGTTTTTGCCAGTAAACTATGCAGTGAGTCTACACAATTAGTCCAGGTGTAGATATCTACTGGCATCTAATAGTAGGTGAGATGAGCCTTGCTGGCTGTAGCAGAGAGGATGCTGCAATGCACACTGTGCTGGGAGTAACGTGCTTCCACTGTGCTTCCACCATGACTCACTGTGGAGAGCAAGGTTAGTGGGCTGCATAGTCAGAGCTTCACCCATGTTGGTGGAGCAGTCCCCTGGGACTGCTGCCAAATGGTATATGATAGTTCAACACACAATAGGAAAGAAACTTCATGATGACACTCTATGTACTGCAGCTCCCTGTAGCAGCAACTTGGGATGGTGCATTATTTACTTGTGTGAGATGAAATCAGGGGAGAGATGCCTCCTTGTAATTGCCCTTGCACATTTTCAAGGCATTCAGACTCCAGTCCACATGATCTGCTGGACTCTCATGGTGGACTCTTGCCTTTGTTGTCTTCAACAGCCCTTCCCACAGCACTCCCAGCTAGAGCTTGGAGACCCTCAGACAACCAGCTTTCCATGGTTTTTCTCTCCTTTGCACCCCACTCATTAGCCACATCAACAATTTGTTCTCTCTATTCATCTGTTACATCTATTCCCACGCAGACTTTTGCATCTGTGACGCAAACTCTCATGGTTGTCTCTCCATGCAGCCAGCCACACTCTCTCTCTCAGCCCAAGGGGGCAGGTGAAACATTTTCTTAGAGCACTGAGGAAGTCAGCAGAGAGCAGTGAAGCATCACATGTAATTTTTGTTTTTAGACTGTCGCCTAACGAGGCACTTGGATTCAGAAAGGTCTTTGGATCCACACACACAAAAAAGTGCCAAAGGCAGAGAAGAAAAGAATACAGATGAAAATTAAAAAGCCACAGAAATGCTCAAAGAAATATTTCAAAGAGGTGGCAATTAGATTTAGCTACTCAGAATGATGTGACAGTTTCAAGGGTAGAAATATTTGACATTCAGTAGCATAAGAACTTGTGGAAAATTAATTCCAAGAATGAGGATGCCTAGCCATAAAGCCAAATGTTTCTTCACCTAGAGAAGTCAACTGCAAGAAAAACAAAACCCTTAGCTTGGACTTCAAACAACAATTAGCAGCTGATTTATTGACATAATTTTCCAGAAAATGGACAATGCTTATGAAGACATTGAGAAGCCTGTATAATAAATTTTGTTTTCTTTGAGCTTCAAGGGATGTAGGCAATTTTCCGCCTTAAACAAGCTCTGCTAGGGTGTCCTTTTGTTAGGTCTAAGGATTAAAATCAAACAAAACAGCAGCTTTAGAGTAGCATGTGGTTCAGCAATAGACCTGAGGCTACTATTCAATATTAAATCTCCACAATAAAAAATGAGGAATAATTACACACTTTGTTATGGAAATTACATGATAAGTTCATTAGAAACCTCTTTGAGAATAAAGCTAAGTACATAGTAATTCAGTTTTCCACTATCGAGTTATCTCCTGACTGTGATGAGTTGAGGGAAATTGTTGTGTTCTGCATGGGAGTCAGAAATCATTGTTAGCTGCAAGGTCCCATAGTCCCTTCAGCTGAGGGGAGCAGGAGCTTTGTTAGAGTTGCTTTTTATTTTTGAAAGCTTTATTTTCTTTTTATTTTTTATTTTGCCCAGAGTGCTATTATTATTAGTAGCAACCTTCTCTGAAAGTGCCTTCAAAGCTACAGTGTTGAGTTTGGGTTGTCAACATACAAGTGAGAGCTGTGCAATTTTTTTGAAGTGTCTAAGTTCCATGTCTGAAAGGAATTTAAGAACCTAGGAGCACAGCTCAACCACCCAGCCTACATGGGTTACCACATGTCAGCTAAATAGCAATACTTCTGTGTGTCTGCTTTCAGTCTGTGGCAGCTCTGAACTTACCTCATAATATAAGAGGTTTAAATTAGGTCAAATTACATTGCATTTGTATGCACACAGATATTTATTGCCATTCAGCTTATGCACAACCTCTGGTAAATCCAGGCTGGACAAGTTCTAGTAACCTGACCATGTGTTTGATCTCTTAAGTACCATCTGAAGTCAACAGTGGCTTGTAACAAAGGCACTTCTGAAAGTTTTACTCAGAAATGGGCATTTGTGTGTGAAGCACTCATGTCTGATTGATTTAAGGAGATCCTACCAATTTTAGAAATACGAAAATAGGCAGGCCATAAGAGGAAAACACTTGTTAAAGGAGCTGTTTATTGTCAGACAGTCAGTCTGGCATCAATAGGTCTTTATGCCAAGTTATACCATGAATTGTCTTCATATACAGGTTTACTGCTTAAATTTACTTTAATATTTTCTCTGTGGAAAGTGTATGCTTTGGATAGTTTCACTGATCACAGGCCCACCAAAAATCCCAGTCAAGGCAGAGCCCAAAATTGTAAGGAGACCTCAGACCTGGGGGTCTCCCAATCTGCCTGCTGTTTTGGGCACTGGATGACAATGGCAGGCAGTGTGTGTGATAGGACTGGCATGGGTGGCTGGGTGAGGTGCCAAAACAGGCTGAGTATGGCAGAGAGGGTTGCAACTCCATGTACACATTGTGACACAGGTACGTTATAAGGCTAGTTGTAGAAGGTCAAAACCATCAGTGCTATAGTCATTGCAAAGAAGCTGGACTTTATTTTAAGCTTAGGGGCTGAGACAAACTGTGCCACAAGGTGTGCTCTTTTTTACATAGCAGGCCAATATCCAGAAACTACCACATGGGTGGTATGAGTACCCTGGTTTTGTTAGTGATCATGTTCACAAAATGAGGCAAGTGGTGCTTTTGCCAGGAGCTAAAAGGAACACAAACTCCCAGCGTTAAACCAATCCAAATCCACGAGTCCTTGAACTTTCCTCAGACTTTGTTCTTCCTACACACCTTGTAAAATTTGCTTAAATGACCTGGCTTAGAGGCTTCAGCAAACAAATATTTCTACTTATTCAACAACAAGCCCTGAGCTAGAGAGGGCATAACATTCTTCACCAGGGAACTGACAGGTATAAGACAAGGACCCTGATAAGAAGGCTTTGGGGAGCACCTGAGATATTTTAGAGCAGCAAATGTTTCCATGTGGCTGGTCCCTTTTGAGTTGCTGATTGTTTTTATGATACATTTTCTTCTGAAGAAAGAAATCTCATTCTGGATACTTAACTCTTTGCTTTAAGAAAGTTGCCCAGTCTTTTCACAAGCCCGCCATTTTCTCTGGGGTCAACAGAGAAACAATAGTAGAAAAAAAAATAACGAGTGCCTGTGCTTCATGCAAGTAAAAGTCACCTGAAGAATGCTTATATATATAAACATTATACAACCATTAAGCATTATGCTAACTATTATTATATATATAAACATTATGCTATATAGCACAGGTGCATCCTAGTTCAAACTGGCTTTAATTCTGTATTGAAATGAGAGAGACCGGATATGAACTGATTCAAAGGTTTGCATAGATTTTAAATAACTGATTCTCAGTCCATGTGAATGATGCAGATTAATATTAGGACCCATATTTAGAAACAGGGAAACTGATGCAGACATTTATGCCCAGTAACTTTTAGGTGGCTAAGTTCTTATGTGAACACCTTAGTGGAAAACAAACATTTGATTTTTATAGTCAACTGAAAAGTGAGGAGGAGGCCTACAGTGTCTCCTGCTTTCCAGAAACTGTGCAGTCCTGCTCAGAGGCTGCTGTTAAGAATTGCAATAGTCCCGTGCCCCGTGCCTCACAGGGAGTCAGTAAGAAGAGTAAGGTGAAAGCAAAGCAGTTTCTAACCACTGTTTTGTGTTTCCCAACTTCTAGCCCAAGCTTATAGATGAAATATAAAGTGAGCTGTCAAGTAAAGGCACTTACGCCATATGCTAGAAACATCACAAAGCTTCATTGGCCTTATAAAAATCACAGCACATGGGAACAATCACTCTTGAAAACCAAAAACTATTCTGACCTAAAGACAGAAAATCCACTCCTCTCAGAAAATGGTCATTGTGTAAGGGCTAGGAATGTAACAGACTTAAGAAAGCAAGCTTTCTGGGACCTACCCTTCTCAGAGCTATAGTTTTTAAGGGTGAGCTGTAGGACCTCTTATGCTAAGATTTCACTCAGAAGCAAGATCCCTGTCGGTGATACAGTCCTGTGAGTGGGCAGGAGCGTCCAGCTGGAAACCAGCCTCATGGCTGATGGAGCGTCACCTCAGGGCAGGCAGCCACCAGCCTGTCAGGTCGTAACCCTGTGCTCCCTTACCTCCATTCTTCACTTTCAATGTATGATAGTTTGAGAATTAAACTGAAGATGAGCAATTTGTAGAAAGTTGTGAAGGCCACTGCTTGTTCAGATGTGCCAAGTAAAATCTTAAGGGAACAGTATGGTCAGTTTCTAGTTGCAAAATTATTTGAAGGCATAAGGATTGCTGGGTCTGAGTAGATCTAATTTGGTGTTTGTATTCAAGTGGAGCTTTGGTGGCTGTAGAAAGCATTTCTGTACAAAAAGCCTCAGAGGCAAGCAGCTGAGGACCCTCATGTTTACTTGCATGTCCCCTTGTCAACACCTCAGCTGACTTCTGATCTGGAATCTCAAATGAAACAAAAATACATACCAAAGCTAATAACCAGGACACACAAGGTCAGATGGAGAGGCCTTGATTTCCTCTCTCTTGCCAGGGTTTTTCCTGCCAGGTGGGTGCTGGGACGTGCCTGTGGGCTGCCATGGGTTCTCTGGGCACCTTGAAGGTCCCAGCCACTGCCAGAACAGCTCCCTGTGGGACCGGCATTTTTAGTTACCTTCAAAAATAACCATCAGGAATTAATAAGACTAATTAGCTAGGGCTTGTAACGCAGGGCACCAGCCTCTCCTGAAACCCCTCTGTTACAGGGGCATCACAAGGGCCCTGCACTGGGGAACCTCCCTCCATCAGGGTGCCTGCCCTGGGCTGCTTCCTTACGCTGCTGAGACTTCACCAAACAAGTCAGTGCTGGCAGTTTTGAGCATTGTGATCACCAATGCAATGATCCCTGTGGGAGAATGTGAGGGAGGGAAAAGAAAGTCATAGGATGACCTGGACGAGCACGGCAACGCGCGAGAGAGAGGGGGATCTGCAGCTGGACACTTCAAGGTCAGCACCAGTGTGGTTATCATTAAATGCTGCAGACAGAAGCCAAAACAGAACCACGTGATAGCAATTTTTAGAAGCGGTTTCGGTTTTTTGTTTGTTTGTTTGTTTGTTCAGCTAGCATCCAACTGCTTTATCCTTCCCACGTTGTCCAAAATCTACTTTGCATATAGCAAGTCCTCAACAGAAATCTCACATCCTGATTAAAGCCAGCAGCAGGGAAAGGTCAAAGCACAGGTTACGCTGCATGCAGCTCCAGTGAACTCTGTGTCACATATGCAGGGGCGTATATAAACAAAGTCCTCTCTGCACGATGCACTGACAGCGGGTGAGATTCATGGAGCGCGCTAGTCAGGAAGCAGTGCTGTGCTGACAAACCTGCACGGCGGCTGCGGGACCAGCAGCGCTCACAGAGCAGCTGCAGAGCAGCACCTCCCCAGGCAGGCTTGTGTGCTGGTGGTTGTGCTGAGCCATACGTCTCGCAGCTATTTTGTTCACATATGGAAAATATATTGTGAGGTCTTTAAGATCTTCCCTATATAGTAGCATAAAAAGTAGTTACAATAGCCCCACTGCCTGGTGGTTCATAGCCTTAGTCTCCTCACGTGGCTCCCACTTGGTTTACTATTGAAGTACGAATGGAGCCACAGGGTGCCTTGCTGGACACAACAGAGGCTTGTGCTAGGCTCTTCCCCCTCACCACTTACAATCTTCATTTGGCTTCAGTGGACTTGTCTTTATTAAACTTTTCCATATATTCCTGCTAGGTCTCTGTGCATAGATGAACATTCAGACCAAGCTCTTCTGCCTGCCCAGTACCATGCAGGACAGCATCTGCAAGATGGACCTGCGTAACTGTGTTTCATAACCAGTGCAAACTAAGCTAGGTCCTCTGTAGGAGCACTTACACCATACCTATTTGTTGCCACTTGACAGAGCACTGTGCTGCTTTGGGAAACTCCAAGAATGGGAGCCTGTCTGCTTTGCTCTTTTTCTCCCCCAAATTCCTCTCCTTCTTCACCTCCTCCCCCTGACATTTTCCCTGTTCATTTCCCTATCATCAGCTATATGTCCTCCTTTGCTGCCATGACTCTATTGCTTAAGTGTATTCATGCTCAGCTACCTGATTATTTTTAATTTCTTTCTTTGTTCTACTGATTTTGCCATAACTGAATCCATCTGCTGCATCTGACTGATGGGAGGATGGGAAGGCTGTTTTTCAAATGGCTCCTTTCCTCCTTAAAAGGGTGGTGTATTGCAGAACTCAGCATGAGAGTTTTGGTGCTGTCTAGAAATTTCCACAGAACATGTTCTGTATCATTTCATTACCGCTCAGCTATTTGCTGGTTATTATTAACAAATTTGATTATGGTGGGTCAAATTGTATGTGAAATATACAGTGTTCCCTTTCCCTTGTTCCTCCAAATAGCTATTTGTGCCAGTCATGTACTGCGCTCTGAGCCAACGACAGTCACAGAACTGCCAAAAACGCAGTTGAAGCAGGAGTCTCCCATATTTTTGATCTTTCCACTTGCTTCCCAGCCAACATCCTCAGCTTCCCTTTAAACCACCAGCTCCCTCGTGCTGCTCGGCCCGCGTAGTGTCCTCCTGCCTGTCCTCAGCCCCCTTCTGCAGCAGCAGGCCAGAATGAGGAGGTGCCCTGTAAGCAGCAAAGTGCTCTCTGGTTTGCTTTGTATGGGGTCCTGGTTACTGACAGTCTGCTCCTTTTATCTGATGGGAACCGAGGAGAGGGGGGAGCCAGATGTGCAGTGCAGGAGGGAGCATAGAAACAAATGAGAGCAAAGATGTTTTGGAAAAGATGAGGAGAAAAAAAAAAGTGGGAACACATATGCAGGAGGCGTGATCTTCTTGACTGCTGTTAGTTGTATGCCAGCCTGCTCCAGCACCATGCCTACCTCTGAAGTTGTTGGTAACTCTGTATTGCTCACAGTCCTCAGTCCTGCCAGTTCCCCTTCTTCACTCAAAGCAACCAGTCACCTGAACGCCTTATGTGGCTGTTTGGACTCCAGATGGCAGATGGTGATACCAAGACAAGCTTTGCAGTGGTTCTCTAACTGTGGACGCCAGATGGTGCTTCTTGGACAAATTGTCAACTTTTTCCTGACTCAACTTGGCTTCCATAAGCTCAGCTGCTATCACAAAGGTGAAAGACAGTATCATACAACTCGCTGTGGTGGTTTTACTCAGCTGCAGCTGAGCTTCACCACAACTGCTCTCTGACTCTCCCTCCTCAAAGAGAAAGGAGGAGAAAATAGGATGGAAAGTGCTCAAGGGTTGCGATAAGGACAGGGAGATCACTCACCAATTATCGTCATGGGCAAAACAGACTCAGCATAGGAAGATTAATGTAATTTATTACCTACTACTAACAAGCTAGAGCAGTGAGAAACTAAAAGCAAACTACAAACACCTTCCCCCCATCCACCCTCTTCTACCTCCTTCCCCCAGGCAGAGCAGGGGAACAGGGAATGGGGGCTGTGGTCAGTCCATAACACTTCTTCTCACCACTCCCTCATGGTCACTCTCTGCCCCTGCTCCTGCATGGGCTCCTCTCCACGGTCTGCTGCTCCGGCCTGGGGCCTGCTCCTGCGGGGGCTCTCAATGGGCTGCAGCCTTCTCCAGGCCACATCCACCTGCTCCACTGGGGGCTCCTCCATGGGCTGCAGTGTGGCGATCTGCTCCATGTGGGACCCATGGGCTGCAGGGGGACAGCCTGCTCCACCAGGGGCCTCTCCACGGGCCGCAAGGGAACTGCTGCTGCATGCCTGGAGCACCTCCTGTCCTCGTTCTGCACTGACCTGGGGGTCTGCAGGATGCTTCTCACTTCTCTCTCCCAGCTGCTGTTGTACAGCAGTTCTGTTCTTTCCTTTTTCTTCAGTCTGCTCTCCCAGAGGCCCAGCCAACATTGCTCACTGGCTTGTCTCTGGCCAGTGGCAGGTCCTTTTGATGAATCCCTGAGGGTAATCTACTAGCCTTTTTCATCTTCCAATGCATGCAACAGATCTGCAGCATTTCTCATCTCAAGGGCTATGGTAGTGTGCAGCCAAGGACTATGTGTTCTTCAAGGACAAAGGTAGGGAGGGCTCAAAGACAATGCAGACGTGAAGGGAACTTCTCAGAGGAAGTTAAGAGAGTGCCTTAATGGCTAAATGAAACCTCTCCAATGTTAGTTCAGCCTTCTGGCTGATATTTTGCTACAACATGTATGATGGAAATCAGCATTTTAATTTCTGCAATAACCACCACAGTGCAAAAGCATTGTTCAGATTTTTTTCTATTACTATCTGGAGTGTTAGTTTTTATGGTGCCATATACATTTGCAGTATGGACAAGTTACAGTTGCCATGGGAATGTTAGTAATGAAATTTTTGATTTCTCAGTGCTTAAAAATCTCAAATGAGTTATAAAAGAGACTTGTTTGCATTTAATTTCCTTAGTTAAATTCAGAGAAAATAATTCCCACAACCCTTTGTGACAAAATTTGCCAAACTAACACCCTTTCATGTTAAAGCTCTGTTTAACCTTTTTTCCAACAAATCTCTTTTGTATAACTCTTTCCTACAATGAGAGCAAAAAGGTTTTTTTGGGTAGGTATGGGGTAATGCAATACCCTTCCTACTACTATTATTTTACAACCGATGTTGGTTCAACATGAGTTTTGGAAAGGTGAAATTGTGTTCAGGGAGAGCCCTGAAATGTGGAATTTATTTATTGTCTTAGGCAATCTTGAGCAGCAAACCTGACTACTGGTCAGGTATTTCTGTTGTTGTCATTGTTTGTTTGTTTTTGATTTTGCCATCTGTAAAAAGAAACTTTTATTGCCTATACACTTTTTTTTTTTTTTCTCTCTTTTTTTTTTTTTTTTTTTTTTTTTTGTTTGTTTGTTTGCTGGGTCTACTTAGTAAATGAGTCTAGAGTGCTATGGGAAGTCTGGATGACATTGAGGTAGGAGTTTAAAAAATCCAGGTTAAAACTTATTCTATGTTGACTGAAAAATTTTCTGTCTGACTTCAGTTATGCCAGATATGTGTAAACATCAGGTCTGTTTGGGGAATTACAAAAGGAGATTTTTTCCCCTAGTGCGGTGCCACAGTATTTTTGTTTTCAAGTGCTGTTTCTCCCACCCTTTCCCACTACAGCATATTGCCTGGCATTCATCAGCATCCTCCTCTTGTTTAATGGGACAGCTCAGTATTATATCTTCAGTGTGCATGCTAGTAAAAGGTCTGAAGTTAGTGAAAGAGATCTGAGAATGTGAAAAAGACAAAGTGAAAAAGGGGGAAAAAAAGACAAGACAGACAAGGAAGAAAAGAAAGTTTAAACAAGAGAGATCCTGAATAATGGATAAAATGACTTAGAATAAGACTGATTAATAAATTGCACAACATGACAACATGACATTAGCAATTACCAAGAATGATAATAAGATGACACTGAGCACAGCTGCCTCCAGTCTGCGTTGTCTTCTAGAGTGCTTCTTTTTGGACCCTGGAATTTCAGAAACCTGGATGTATTGAGGAGGTTGGAAAGAAAACTATGGAGAGCAAGTGTCTCCACTGGCCCAGGTCTGCCCTATACTTTGTGCATTAATTGCCAAGTTGTGAAATCAGGAAAATGAATGGTTGTTTTGGGAAAATGAAGAGGCAGGGCTTGAGAGTGGAAGAAGTGTTTGGATGGAGCAGTCCAGGAAGGTCAAAGTGGTGGTCAAGCATGGATAAGAAGATGACAGAAATACTTTACCATTCGTTAACATCTTCCCACTTATTTATCCCATACTACTCTACAGAAATGTAATTGTTGACTATAGAACTGATCCAAAATTGATTTGAGCGATGGAGATAGCTTCAATTGACATTTTTTCTATTCCCAATGAAAGAGTACTTAGATTTACAACTTAGATCTAATTGTTAATAACATTGACAATATCTATATTTATAGATATGTGCATTTTCATATATATATATATATATATCCTTCTCATTTGCTGAAAATAGAGAGATCAAAAAATGGGGAAGAAAAATTGTTCTAGGCTATGCAACCAGGTTTGGTTTCTGAAAATATTAGCAACTGGCTTTATATGTGAATTTGGATTTGAGAAAAATCAACAGAGTCAGGGTAAGAAGAAGAGAGAATAATAAAATCTAATTGAATTACACTATGAATAGCATTGTTTAAATGAGACGGGACAGTGTGTCCAATTCTCTGCTCCCAGTTCTTGAAGAATCCTTGTTTCATAACTGTGAATCAGATGTTCTTTTTCTAATCGTTCCCAACGCAAGTCCTGTACTGGACAATGTTAACCTTTAAGCTCAAAGAATATTAATTCTGTTTCAAATGTCATCTGAATTCCTAAATCTCTAACCTTTTTGGGTTCCAATGACTTCTATCCAAGTGGAATAACTTCTTGAATAATGCTTGATTACAACAGTGAAACAGTGTAGCAGATCCTTGGCTATCATAGCTTCAAAGACATGGTGACAGCTCTGCCAGTCAAGGGTTTGGCCTGTAAAGTGCCAGTGTCTAAGTCCCCTACAAAATGCTCTGTGCCCTCAATGTCTTGTGAAGTTGTTTGCACCTATGTTATTTCGATATCTTGTAGAATCTCGCTTAGCATCTGGAAAGACTGACTCGTAAACTGACTTCATAATCTACTTTTTTTTTTGGCTGACTATCTCCTGAAAAATCACAGGAAAAATCACAAAAATGCTGTTACAGCTGGAGATGGTACATAAATGGATCCTTTATCCAACCCCATCCCCTCCCCCAAATTTAATGATTCAGATAAAACAGAATGACATCCAAACCAACCCCAAGTTGTTTTTGTTTTTGCAAAACCAAAACCTGAGTGATGAGGTTTTGCAAAATTCAAACCCAAACCACTCCAGTTTGTCCATTATAGGCATGAGACTAAACTCAAAACCTTTTATCTGGGCTGTCTATCCCCTCTGGACTTCAGTGGTTTGGCTAAAAATGGAACCTGGATTTAAAACATCCCTGATCTGGGTTGTGCAAATCATAACCTGACTAATGTAGTTCTTCAAAACCAAAACCATAACACGGCCTTCTTGTTCCATCCCTAATTAAATTAAATGCTTTGTGTCCAGAGCATTATGGAGACAGAAATGTACAGAGGAATGTTATCAGCATAACAGAACCTTTTATTTTATCTGTTCCCAAAGGGCCTGATCCTGAAATCACAAAGCCCTCTCACCTCATCAGACTATCCTTGTGGGCACTTGAAGAGAGACTTCTGCTTTGAAGAGGGTTGTTGCTGCTTTCATTGAAAATATGGAATTAACTTTCATTGAATTCGAGAGCAATATGTACTCTTAAGGAAAGTTTTAAGGAAAGGTTGGACGTGGTACTTAGGGACATGGTTTAGTGGGATGATATTGATGGTAGGGGGGTGGTTGGACCAGATGATTTTGGAGGTCTCTTCCAGCCTTAATGATTCTGTGATTCATCCTCGCTTGTATTTTTTGGGTACTTCATTATCCCAGGTATGTACAGGTTATCAGATTTCTTCTATTGCAGGAGAGGTTGAAGTAGAGCAGAATTGTACATGTTCCCATCATCAGAAAATGCCAGTTTTGGTTTGTTTGTTTGTTTGTTTGTTTTATTGAATAAGATTTTTCACTCAAGAAGTCTGGTTCCATAAGAAATAGGGTCTCCTCTATGTCATCTTCTAGTATCTCTAATAGTCTGTACCACAATGTTGCTCTTCCTAAGACAGTGACTCCTGGAATAAAAGCAGTTGATGCAGCTCCTAGGACAGTCATGAAAACCTGCTTGTGCAGGGATATAGCCAGTTCTCCTAAGGACTTTCTGTGAACCTTAGTGTATCCTAGATTTTTGCTTTTGATGGATGCATGCTTTCTTAGCTTTGGCACTGTTTCTGCGTTCCCACACTGCCACAAGCAAGGGTCCAAGGGCAGTACTTTCCAACCTCTGGACTGTCTGTGGACTATTAAAAAGGGTCAGTGAATGGCAAGTAAGTAAATCAAGCCTAGTGGCAAAGGATTTAAGGCAATATCATGTCCTCTGCCTTTCCAGCGTAACGTTTTAGGGGGCCTGCAAATAGAGAGATGCCTGAAAACCACCATCGGCGTTCACAGACAGCTCTCCTGGAGATCTGGGAAGGGAGCTCAGTGCTGCTGAGAAGCCAGCTCCACCCTGGCTCCCTAAGGAGGCAGACCGGTCCAGCTCTCTCCTGCCTGAGGACCAGCTGTTTTCCCAGTAGCTATGCTAACAAACCAAGAATCCTTTTTCTAGGTTTGTAGGACAGCTGCATGCTAAATTTAAGCTAATGCTTCACTTCATTTATTTATCTGGGTCCAGTTTTCTGATATTTTGCTTGTTTCTTACAAGTAAATTGCTGTTTCTTCTCTGTTAGTGTTTTGCTGTTGATGCCAACCCCTGTTGATTTGTTGTTTTTATTTATGTGTGGATTTCAGTAGGCCATTTAGAAGGAATCATGGCAAAAAAGAGATTTCTGAGAACAGCACAGACAGATTAATAAAGCCTACCCTTTAAATACCCAAACCTGTGACTTGTCAATAACAGTTTTTCCTGTTTACTTCAAGTGCTTATACTTGTACTGTTTCTGTACAGCTACAAGTTACTCTGAGGAGAAACAGTCCCAGAACTGGAGCAAGCTGGACATTTAACCAGATAGCTGGCACAATTACAGTTATACCACAAGTCAGCTTGGACTAATAAGTTGAATGAAACTCAAAGCCCAGTGTCTTTTTTTTTTTTTTTTTTTCGCCCTGAGCAATGACTTTTATCCAGTATGTTCTCTTAAAAAGAAACAGGCTAAAAGCGAAGGACAAAAATGCACTCCTAAAGTTAAACAACGAAACCCATGCCAGCAGTGCCTCCTTATGCTGTCCAGGAGCCCCAGGGGAGGGGATGCTGTGGGTTCATCCTCTCTTTTCTTCCAGAGTGCAGGGCAGGAGAAGAAGGAGAGTTCTGTTTCATGAGAAGAGCAAATGAGGAATCTTCTTCCTTTCTCCTCTTCAAAGTCAGGAAGGAGAAGGTAGTCAGGCTGGGAGTAGGAGTATGGAGGGAGGTCACGGGAGAGGGTTGTACCTTCCCTTTGGCATTATGGGCTCCCTCCACAGAATCTCACCACTTAGCTGTTAAAACAAGGAAAGCTTCCTTCCTTTGCTTCATATCTTCCTGTTGGCCCAGATCATCTCCCTTCCAGTCTGTATTTGGCACCGCTGGAGTATGTCGCTGTGCAGCAATCTCACCTGTTGGACAGTTTGCAGCACTGGGGTGGAGCAGTAAATGTGCATGCCTCATGTCTGGATCTCTGCGGTACTGCACATCTGGGTAACATTAAACAAAGCCAGGGGCGGGAAGTGCCAGTATAACAAATTGTATGAACTGTAAGAGCTCAATTTAGGACCTGTGGATGTGTTTTCAATGCTAATTTGAAGCGAACCTTTTCAGATTCATACTTCAGTGTCCTTTTGCGATGTCTAGAAATGATATAACTCCATTGCCCTTCAACCTTACAACCATGCCCAGGATAAGCTAAGTAGAACAAAACTAGCACAAAACTACAGTTAGCAATTCAGATATTTTCCAACCAGAACAATGACTGCCACGTAAGTTTTTTCAGGCTGTTGCTAGAAATTTGCACTTGTGTGGAGTCAGACCCAACCCTAGAAGTTCATGGAGCCTAAAGCCATTGAGATGTCTTGTATGGGCCTTTGTAAGTCCCCTTTGGAAGGGCTGGGTGTGCACAGGTCTGAGCATCCTGTTGCTCGAGCCTCAGGTCCCTGGGCTCAGCCCTGGCTGAGCACGACGAGGACAGCTCACGTGATGGCCACAGCAGTGTGCTGCGAGGGAGAGGAGCTGCAGAGCTGTCGCTTGCTGTTGAGCTGCTCTTGGTGAGCTAGGAATAAATTGGACAAATGGCAAACTACATTTCAAAACTCACTGCTCTGGTGTGAAAGAAACATGGAAATACTGTGAGGGTTGTATAAGAGAGTGCACTAAATATGCCGGTTTGGTTTAAAACAAGCTGGGTACTATTTCTCCACTCCTGTGCCCTCTGCTTTTCCACAAGATCAGGCACAGCTCCAAAGGAGACACCTTGAATCTGACCTGCAACTCGGCTCCATGGCTGCCCCCGGCTCTCCTGGCATTGCTTGTAGTGTGAGCAGGGAGGAGCTGAAAGGAAGCCCCACCTGTGAGGGAAGTGGGGAAGAGAACAAGGAGGGTCAGAGAGGAATAGGTTGAGAGTTTGGGTGTTGAGTTTTTCCCTGAGAGGGAGGGGGGAAAAAGAGCTAGAAAGAAGACTCTTGTGAGAAAATTCCCTTCCAAAGACACTAGTTGTTGGAATATTGTCCAGAAGCCAAGTCTTCAGACCCACTTATGGTATTTGATTGAGTTGCACTGTGCAGCTCAGTTCTCAAAAGCTGTTAAAGCATTCCTTCTGAGAAGGGCTATCCTTCCTCCCCTACATCTGCCATGAAAAACAGGTTCCCCGCTATCAGATGCAGAACATTTGAGGCAGGACTGGCTTGAGCTATAAAGTTAATAGCATGTCCATAAATAAGTGAATTATCATCAGACTTTCTGGTGGATCTCTTAAAATATTTATTTTTTAGGGGCAAGTTGGGTAATGGGTTTTCCTCAAGCCTTAAGGTTTTAGTGGGCAACAAAGAATGTGGAGTGGAAGCTGCTTACCAGATGTTCCACAGCCCGGAAAGATAAAAGGAGATTGTTTTTACAAGTAAAAATAGTGATATAGTAGCCTGCATTGCATAAAATACATATACTTATTAAGTCATTATGCAGTTGGACAAATGATTTTCCATATTTCCCAGGCATAACCTTTCTCCTCTATACTGATTTTATTTATTTATTTATTTATTTATTTGCCATTTCTGACTTCTCCTTTTTAACTTTACGATGCTGGCAAACTTGTTAGGATTTTTTTTTTTTTAATTTTATTTTTTATTTTTAAAGTCCTTGGCTTTATTGCTTTAGTAATTCAAAATGGCATCATCTTTTGAAACTTGAGATAAATCTAACAAAACTAATCTTATTAATAGAGTGCAAAAATATCCTAAGACTCCAAAGTGTTTAAAAAGATTGGGGAATTGCTTGCTGCAGAAGACATACCCAAAGGCAATGGAGGATTCAGTTTTGAACTCCTGTAAATGAGCTTGACTTTTGCTGCATTAATTTACTACATGTTGTAGATCTTGTCCTCAATTTATGAGTCAAACAATTACAATAAAATGGGTGAAAGTCTTTAAAGCAGCCGAACAGCAAGGTGGTAAAGGTTTCTTTTCCCACAGGATCTACCATCTCTTTTTAGATTTCCCATACTTATGTTTTTGAACTGAAAGCCTTGAAGTCTTGTCTCTGTTTTCAGATCATAACAAATAAAGAAACCTGAGGAAGCACACAAAATGCTCTTGTCAATGGCAGATGGGTGCTCCCATTTACTCCTGTCTCAAACAGGTTTCTCCAGAAGTTTGTTTTCTTTTTGAGTTCATAAGTTTGGTTTGATTTTCTGTACTTCTCTGTGTGCCATTAGCCTCTTTATAGCCTTCTGCAGGAAAAACAAAACAAAACAAAAAACACAGAGAAGAATATCTAAATTTTTCTATCACTTTCTTCCCCACCCCCATTGGACCAATTTTCTATTTTACAGCCTTTTATTATCAGGATTCCTAACCTCGTCTCTCTTCTCCATTGTCCTACAGCTGCTTTTCAAGTTTGCAGGTGACCACAGAAAGCAGGAGGAGGTGAAATCTTTGCTGTCATCCTGCAGAGGATGGATGAGGGGAGCCCAAACTGACCTACAGCGGTAAGATTTTTCATTGTCACCTCTAACAGTACATGTAATATATGCACTGGACTCGGGTGAAACCACAGACAGATGAGCTGGTCTGGAATACCTTCTGTGCCTCTGTCTGCAAGACACAGATTGCTTCCAGAGTTAAGGCTGAATAGAGCAGTACAATGCTCAATCAATTCTAAAAAGTCCTTGCTATTCTGGTTGTGATCAGGAGTGGAACCACAGGTTCTGAGATGCTATTAAAATCCTGGACTGCATGAAGTCCTAGAAACAGGTGGCAAAGACCACTTCTAAAAGATCTGTAATCTCATGCAGTGAATTTTATGGCTTGGATAGGACTAGCTTTGAAAATTACTCAAAATTGAAACTGAAATCAGACTTTTCAAAGAGTAGCCTGTTGCTGGTACAATGAATTACAGCAATGTTAAAAGCAGGTCCTTGTAGCCTATATGACATCTAACAGAAATTACCAAAATGCCGTGTACCAGAAAAGTTATTCTGATTTTAACATTGTGCAGCCATACAGTTTGTTTTAGGCAAGAGCATTTGGCCTATGGTTTATATTAATTTAAGGTAGAAAATAAGATAAAGTAACCCATTATACTGTTAGATTGGACCATCTTAAGTGCACCATCAAATTTAAGCCCTCCACATTTGGAAATTAAAGCTCCAATCCCTGAATTTAGACTTGTGGGATTGTACCCTACAGTTCTGACTGTACTTGATTTGTGAGATTTAAGGCTATTCTGTGTTTTCTTTCATTTTCTTTTTAATCTAAATGAGAAATAAAGCCATGGAAATAAATGGAGCATTATTCCTGGCTTTGATTCAGTTTCAAATCCAGACCCTGAACCCCAGCTGAAATGTGCCATGGATCTTAAATGCTGCTTTCTTGAACTGCCTTTGGTTGGAGTATCCTGCATTTCACATAGATCAGTGCAGTCATTGCCTGTGAACAGAGAATTTTTACATGAAAAGCAGACAAAAATTTAAAAATCCAAGGCTGTGTCAGCAAATTGCTGAGTAAAATACTACGATATATTACTTGAGAATATAATCAATATAATTCTGAGATCCTACTAAGAGTGAACAGCCAAAGCATGAGATGCCTTTAGAGATCCTTCTTCCTTTCTCCCCACCAGCTGAAGAGTAAGAAGTAAGTTAAAGATCTCAGAAAGAACTAAATAAAAATAAGGAATTGCAGAAGAAAACTGTATTTCCTCCCATTAAAACATGAAAACAGGAGGAGGGATTTCAACCAAGAGAGAAGAAAATCAGTGAAAATTTCTTGTTGAAAGGTAAATGCACTTGTATTTTCTACAGATGTCTAAATGGGAGCCAAAGAAACATTAACAAATAGTGAAAGATAAAAATTTTAGAGGAATCTTAAAATAGCATTGAGGCTGGTATCAATGTTATATTTCAGCTGGGAAAAAGTCTGAGCAACAAAAGAGTTGTCCTTGCAGTTTGAGAGATCTGTAAATAGCATAAGGGAAAACATATCTGCTTTGAAATTTCATATTAAGTAACCCAAGGGTGAGACTGCTTGTTGCCATGTGTCTCGGTAGAAGTACCATGCTCTTTAGATGCTCTTTATTTTTCAGACCTTGGTTTCCCCAAAGCAGGGCATGATCAGCGCTGTGCAATGCCCCATGGACTGTGTTGTACGTACAGCAATAAGTCCCACAGCAGCAATAGCAGGCATCTGGTGTAACGTGCTTCAGTGTTATTTTCTGAATAGTCCTATGAAATAAGCCTTTTATCTCTGCTTCTTGAGATAAGTTCTCTTGTGAAACGTGGATCCACTTTTGCATTAGGAAGTGAGTGAGGAAAGTCACAATGTGCAGAACAAAGATCTTGGGTATGTGGACAGCACCCAATAGCTTTGAGCTAAAAGTCTGATCTCATTCTGTATGCCCTCCTGCCAGAAACGTTTAGGGAGATTAAGTCTGGGTCTGAGTCTGGTCTGAAGGTTTGTTGGAGAGAGGCCTGGAGTTCCTGAAAGACCACAAGGGATATCAAAACTCCAGCAGTGAGATCCTCCTCCATGAGGGTAAGGTTTAGGTAATACTTTCTCACAGTCCTTTGGAGGGGTGACTCTGTGTCCTGCTCCTTGAGTGGGCACATCATTGCTCTGAGAGGCTTGCAGTTATCAAAACACTGATGTGTTGCTTTTCATATTGCTCATTTACTGAACTACAGTCTTCCCAGGCCAGCCCAGAGCATATTTGTTTTTTAGATAAAGGAGCCTCTGCCTTAGTCTAAGTTCGTACTTTGCAGACCTTTCCACAAAGCCCTGCTCTTTTCTGCTCAAGCCTATTCAAGCTCTTTGTGGTATTTTCCTTGCCCTTCCCACAAGGCTGTGTCTGGAACATGCTGAAAAACATCCTGAGAAAATGTCCCCACAGTTAACACAGGTTCCTAGTGTTTTCTACTGCCTAAGCACCTCCAAAGGCTGGAAACCTGTAGGCAGAGTATTTTGTGCATGGGAATTAAGTAGGAAATTCCATATATTGTGAGAAATACTACCTACTATATTAAACTGAGGTGGAATTTAGCCTTCATGGACTTAACGGTGATTCAGTGCCACAGTTTCTCAGGGGTTATTGTGCTGCTCTGTATGCACAGCTGAAGCCATTGACTCCTAAAACCCACACTAGGAGGGCAGACAAAGCCATCTCCTGGGATTCCCGATGTTGTCTGCTTCCGTACGCCTCAGGTGCTGCTGAGGCTGGTCTCCTCTCTCTGAGCACCAAAAGGTAAATTCAGTTACTGTGTCTCCTGCTAGGGTGAGGTAACCAGACATCCCAGACTCCCTGCTTGGCTAGAAGACCTGTGATTTTTAATAGCCATTAAAAATATATTTATTTTTTGCTGTTCTTGGCTGATCTTCTCCTTTCATGCTGATTAACAATGCTCTGATCTTTTATTGCTGCCTTTTAGTAACATAACAGCCTTCCAAGATGGAAGAAGGCCATGCTATTCCTCTAACTGGTGTTTATGTACCCTGTAATAATTTTTCTTCCATGGCTGCTGCTTTTGCTAGTTTCTTCTACAACATATTCCATACATTCTGTTTTAAATATAGGGGTCTTTTTCTTAATTTTCCACAAGGTCTTTTATGTGCTTTTAATTTAGAGATTTGAGTGTAGCTTCTTTGTCTGCAATCCTTGAAGATTTAAGTTACTAGTTATGATTTCATGGCATTGCTAACCATTTCTCCTTTTGTTATAAATGAAATATTCTCTGATATGTATTCTTTTGATTAGTCTGAGATTATTTTCTGTTAACATCTCAGGGAGTAGGTAATGGGATATGAAAATGTTTGCCACTATCTTGCTTCTACATGTCTGGACTAAGAAAGTTAAAAGAATGTAACTGTATGAGAAGTTTTTTTTTTTTGTCTTTCATCTATTTAGTTATTTATTTATACATTTGATTGCTCTAATTTGATCCTCAAGAAGTGATTTTTAATAGCTGTTAGAGTGTGACATTGCTAATGAAAATGAACAGATTGCCATTTCACTCTACAATAAAAACAAGCCTGTGTGGTGATGTTGTTAGAGGAAAAATTCTTCATGTGTAATTGATATTTTCCTTTCCTATATTTTATTTGTTTATAGTGTAGCAAAACAATTTACAGCTAAAACAATTGCGTGTGGCAAGCAGACTGTTTCAAATGAAATCACATTTGTTCTTCCAAGTGGCATACTGTCAGATCTGTTGAAGATTTAAGTAGCAGACACATATACAAGAATCCCTTTAATGTGTTTCTTTTTTAAATAATAATAATAATAAAAAACTACATGAATGGAAACTCTTGAAAACGAACTACAATCACAGAAATGTTTCAGCTTTTGCAGGTGGGCAAAGGAAATTCTATTTCAGTGTATAAATCACTAAAAAATGCCTTGGCTCGCAAAGCTTCTGAACCTTGCTCTGTGCAGTATCAAAGGATTATGGGTGTTATGGAAAGAGATTGTGGATTAGGCGTATTAAATAGGGAGATTACCAGGGGATACATGGCACACACATGAAGAAGACCTTGTGGATAAAGTGATTTACAGAGTAGAAGATTTTTCATCTACCTTTTGTGGCTTGATGCCTTCATTAAAAAAAATAAATAAATAAAATTACTCTTCCAAAACATGTTGTTTGGTATTGCTGCACTCAGTGCTTTATCTCTCTCTTGGTTCAGCTTTGGATCAGTGGGTGTCATTCAGGTTGAACCTTGCTGTTGCTCTGATGCTTTTGTTCTTACTAGAGGAAGAGTTATCTTAGTAGCACTAATAATATACTATGTAATGACAAGGTCACAGTGCTATGTAATATGGATGCTAGTGGGATAAAGAGGCAGAAAGTACTATTTTATCTCTAGGAAAACACTTTTGAAACAGGTCTCTGCAGTCTGTTTGAATCAACCCAACTGACAGTGATCCTGGCTATGTCTGGAGTCATGTGGTGGTACTCATCTGAAGCTAGCAACCTACTGCACCCGAAGGCATAGGGAAGTTTTATTTCAAGGTCCGTGTCAGCTTACAATAAAATTGGCATGTGGTGGTTCTTTATGTAACTGCAGTTATGTTCGCAGGATGGCTTTGTTTTAAAATGTACTTAATTACACATAGCGTATAATGCAAACATGCACATGCAGTGGTATATTTTAATTCAGCTGGGTGCTTGTGACACAGAGGAAGCATACAGGCAGTGAGCAGGGGGCTATTTACAACCTGAACAATTAGTTGTCACCATTGGCACCACTGAAGTTCACAGGAATACTTCTGACAGTCTTTCCAGTGCCCTCTTTCAAGGGTATGCCATTACCTACGCTCTAAATTAAATGTCAAAACTGAGCAACGTGAGGACTTGAATGATCCCTGAACAAGACAGCATTTTCTGTACAGGAATGTTTTATCCATGCTGAATAAATCTTACAGGATCAAACCCATAGATAGTGAAAAATAAACAAGATGTTAGCAATCCACTTTAATCACACCAGGCAGTTATTAGTAACAGAACAAAAGGAAAAAAGGAATAAGTTATTCTGAGTATCTTCCTTTAAAAAAAAAAAAAAAAAAGTCTAATAGAAAAATTATTTCCATTTGCTTGAGCTGCTCTTTTCCTATCCCGCTGTCTTCGTCTCTCAGCTGCCAAGAGGAGAACGATGTGATTCATAGACTTTTTAATTGAAATTGTACACAGCCAAATCATAGGGCTGCTGCTCCCTTGGAAGTCAGTGGCAAAATTCCCATTGACTTCAACAGAAGCAGACTTGGTCTATCAATGGGTAGGGAAAAATACAACATCAGCCTGGGTGATCCAGAAAAGGACCATCTGAATGGGACATTTAGGACACCATGCCCTGGTTTGTGTCCTCTGTCTGGTACCTTACATTACTGGTTCCTGCATGGCTGCAAGTCTTGTGGCTTCATCTGCCTCTTTTGGGAGCCTGCTTCTCTGGCTAACTGATTTTATAGTTAACCTCTGATGTTTAGCCTAGATTTGTCATCTCACTGTGTTAGGCTGTTCCAGCACGTCCTGTACCTTGTCAAATTAGTACTATTTCTCTTTGTTTATTTTCCCTATTCTGTGTAGAGCAAGATTTCTTAAAACATCTGATCTGAAGGTATTCTTTGTTTGCTATAAAGATGACACCAGTGTCGCTCTGCTTCTGATCGCATTCCTTCAAACCTTTCATGATTTCCCTACCCTTCTATGAATATTTATCAGGTTTTTCTACCCTAAAAGCATCTCTATGTAGCATGCTGGATATACAACTAGGGTTGCAGTGCCAGATCCTGGGTGGTGCTGAGTGGCTTGGTTTGATCCAGCAAAGCACTTAAGCACTGCCTCAGAAAGAAAGCAAGTGAGTAATGCCAGAAGCAGAAGACAGTGTCACTCCTTACATGCTTTATTGCTGAGTGGAATTCAATAGACTTGTCAGCCTCTGGCTAATAAATGGGCATCTAATAAATGCTCTGGCAGAGCAGCTGGCAGTACCAGGGCTGTCAGACTCACAGAGAGCAGGGAGACCAGGCCTGTCTAGCAAAGCCTTTGCAACATTGACAGAAGGAGGACATTTTATAAAGAGAGAGATGCTTTAGTTAGATGTATGTTCAAAATCTACAGCTGGAGTTCATTATTTTGTCTCATTTTGGTCTCATTTTGCATATTACTCGGAGGCCTGGATGATCAGTGAGCTTGCTCAAACTATCAGTGATCTATGGGCAGTGTAGGTGGGTTTTCACCTCTTCCACCACTTGGGAAAGATGTTGGATTGATTAGTGCCAGAGACTGAGGATCTCTAACACAGTGGTTCTCAATCTCTTCCAGACTGCGACCCCAAGTCACAAAAAGAAGGAGTTTTGGCATTCATCTTCTCTGATCCTAATAAAAGGAGGGTGTTTCTTGCACATGTGTATGTATCCCTGCAGACTCATCAGACCACTAGACTGATTTTACAATTGTTTACCCACTGAATTGATTCAACATCTGAAGCACTGCAAACATCATGTCTTTCACATCCACTTACAGTGGAGTCCTCCATGGCTTTGAAAGCCAGTCTAAAGCCTCGCTGCATGCTTTTGCACCTCCCAGTCTTAAAGTGGCTTCTCCAGCTATTTAGCTTTCTACCATGCTACGTCTAAATCTTCTCTCTGGAATGCATGGATCACCATTGTTGATCTGGGAGAAGGGGAGAAAGATGGTTCATATAAAAAACAAATCATATATTTTGCAATGGGGAATGCATTTTCTACTCATAAAATTAAATCGATTTTCATTTTCAGCTAGCTGCACAGTCAAATTATATATTATAAGAAATCCTTGCATCATAGACAGTTGCAATTCCCCATGAACTTGTGATCCTACTAATCAGTTCAAGTGAAAATTAAGTCAGTTCTGCCAAATCCCCAGCACATGTATTTCTGGTGAGCTAGGCAGCAGTGCACTGTTTCAGAGTACTGCACTAAACATCTGCACACATTTGCAAATGTAGACGCATTGCAGAGTGACATTTTCTCAGTAATATCTGTAAACTGCAAAGAAAATACCGTAGCTCCTGGATGAAAAGTTTGCTGTAGGTCACCCATCTGTTCTTTTTTTCTGAACTTCTGTTCATTTTATAAATGCAGTTTTTGCTATTTTGGTCCCTCTTATAAGTGCAATTTAGGCTATTTTGGTCAGAGACCTTGCCATGCCATATAGTTTGGTCTGCTGCCTCTTCCCACAATTTCCATGTTTGAAGCAATTTTCCTTCAGGAAAGAAGGTGGCTTTTCCTGCGTGTGAGCCAGAGCCACAGACTGCGGACATCTGGGAGGCAGAGCAGATTCGGGGCAGCTACTCTGAAAGAGAGGGTTGGCACAGGAAGGGTCCCACCCGCCCCCGCTCCTCCTCCCCACTTTTGGGACTGTGATGTTTAAGGAGTGCTGGGAAGCGCCATACAGCTCTACATGGGGATCAGTGTTCATTTGTGCCTCTCAGTGGTAAAGAGTCAGAGGGGACAGGCCTAGGGGAGACTTTATTCTTTCTGTCCCCAGCAGCAGTGCCAGGATCATGCTCCCTCCTCTTGTTGGCTCCTGAGTCCCACAGGGCTCTTAGGGGTAGCATTGCCACATGGGCACAAAGAACAAGGCAGTGAGATACAGCTTGGAAACTTCCCTTTCATGACCAGTCCCTCCCCAAATGTCACGGTAAGGCAGTAGTGCTGCGTTTGTGCTGGCATAATTCAAGGCACGTTATGCTAGGGGTGAATCTGTACAGAGTTTCTCTAGGTGGTATTGAAATTCTGGATTTTTGTCATGTACTACCTTACACTAGTGGAACAGGAGAGATGTTAGTCTATTTTATCTGGGTACACTCTCTCTGAAACCATTATGTCTCCAAGCACCTGCTCTTTGTGCACTAAATAAATTTTGTGGAAGAAGAGAATTATATTATACTCTGACTAAAATCCTAAATGAGTTTTCAATGAGCTGTAGGTTAAATTTGCATTTATCTTAGTATGCTGAATAGTGTGAGGTTTTTCTCTGGTCCGCTTAAACATGTCAACGGATCTATAGCTGACAGTAGCAAACCACTGTATCAGATCAAATGGTGGGTAAAAAGGCAGTTTTGCCTGGAAATTTTCATCGTGATTTTCTTTCCCTCCTCCCTCCAAGTTTTCAAATGCTACTGTGTACTTGACACTTCCCAGTGGACAATAAATAACCTATTCAACTAAGGTAGGTTTTATGGGAGAGAAAAAAAACTGTGAGAGCAGTGAGAAAAGATGTCTCTTGTGTTATGATGCTAAAATGATGCTGCTAGGAGTTAAGCAAACTCAGAAATTCAGATCTTGCCAACATCTGGTCTGCATCAGCAGAAACCAAAAACTTATAGCAGTCTGGCTGGATCATTACACGGTGTCTGTACGTGTGTGTCTTGACTCCTCCTGATGTTACCTGAAAGATCACTGGACAGGAAGATGCTCCCGTTTCTTCAAACACACACGTTTGTGTGCACACAAACCAGCATTAGGTGGATTCTTACTTGCTTAGCCTCCTCATGTCATTCATTGCCAGTAGCGTGAGCAGTGCCATCTCTCATGGTCAGTCAGTTCAGCTAATTTAAATGTCTTCCTCTTCCACCAGGACTATAGGAGACTGCCGGAGAGGTACTGCGGTATGGGGTGACCACAGGAAAAAGCAGCAGGAGACATGTTGACCTAAGCTGATTATTAGCTGGATGCTTGGCTGGGAGGGGAGGAAGCTGGGGGTTAGAACGTGCTTCTTGGGATGGGCATACATTTCCCTTCAGTTTGTCACTGCATTAGATGTGGATTAAGGAGAATCCTGAGCAGACCTGGGAGAAGGGGCTCAACCCCCTTCTTCCAAGATGCATGCCCTAAGCATTAGCTGCAGTCCTGTTCCTTGTTGCCTTTTCTCTGGCTGGCTCCATAGCTCTTCTATGCCCAGCTGCACTGTGGCTCAGTTTCAAGAGGAAGAGCGAGGAATGCTCCTGCCCGGCGTACCCTATGATCTGGTGGTTAGAGCACTTTGGGGGAGTGAGTGGGCTTAATCCCTCTTAGGCTGATCAGTCCCTTTTGCTTCCTGCTCTAAGCCTTTGCTACCCAAAAGGCAGAGACCAGCACTAATTCTGACTGTCTTTAACTCTTCACGCTTTTCCTAGAGACTTGTGTGGTGTTTCAGTGTGGTGTTCATGCCCCAAAATGACTCAGCAGCAGATTTTTATGTCTCTGTCTCTGCAGAACATGCACTTACAGACATAAAATGAATGAAGATGGAAATGCCCAAGGAAGATTTATATCTGAAGAGCAAATTAATCTGTGTTAAATAGTGGAAGGAGGATTAGATTACTGTTTGTGCAAACCTACTCATGCCTGTAGGTAACATTTAGAGGAAAGAATGGCACTTCGATTGTCCACGGAATTTCACTTGCGGTGCTGCTCAGGATGTGAACCTGAAGTGCTCCAGTTCTTGGGAGTAGCTGACTCTGTTTTGGCCCTTCAGGAATCCATAGGACCTGGATTTCCTGGATTTCTATTCAGGAAACCAAGAATTCTTCTTGGTTTAAAAGGAGGCAGAGCATCCTTTGGAGACCTATTTCTGTACGCCAGCACCCTCACAGAACCAGGCACGTGTTTTCTGCGGTTTCCAATTTCCACTACTTTGGTTACACTTCTCCTTGTGTGACTACTGACAGGACTTTTCTTTGCAACTTTTTTGTTTTTCTTTTCTCGGGAATAAAAATTTCAAATGACCCATGAATCTTATGGGTTCTTAGTAAAAAAAAAAAAAAAAAAAAAAAAAAAAAAGGCTAAATATGCTTCTAAATATTACAACGTGCGATATGCTTCTAAAGTTACTGTTACTCTTGTCAGTTAAAAGAAATGCTAATGTAAGAACAAAGATTTTTAACATCTTCTGTCATAGTGTTTAGGAAGTTTATGTTCCATCTTAGCCAGCTCAAATCATCCTCCTATGTTACAATTTATTTTATTTTTTGTTATCTTTGCAGAAATGTTTAGGAAGTAATGAGCCGAGGCTGTCCTAATACAGTTAGTTATCTTTGCACCTGGATATCCTTTACAGCTAATAATATTTCAAAGATGGTTTTCTTTGTTGCCTCCCTCCAATGTGGAGCATTCCTAAGTTACACTGATTTGCTGGTAGTTAGAGAGAGAGAGACACAAAGATGGGCTTCTGCACCCCTCTGTCTTTTTTCCTCTTTTCTGGATCCATCCCTCACTACCTTTTCCTCTCCATTCTTAGGAGTTGCATTGCATCTCATTTTTTGTCTGTGCTTCTGTTCTAAAGACAAGTGCTTCTGCAAAGCAATACTGTGCTGTTGTATAGTGAAGAAAACACATTGGACTTGTGGACTAGTAAACTGCTGCATTTTAACTGTTAATATCAAAAAGATGTGATTAGTAAAAGCAGAAGATAAGTTTTCAAGCTTTCTGAGTGCTCCTTGGAGGACCTCAAAGTCAGTGATGGAAAACAGGAAACATACATTCCTATCATACGTTTTTTCCAATTTCCAAAACATATATAATTATGGCAAATCCTGTTTAAATTATATTCTGGAAAAAATTATTTAAATAGTAGAAGATTCCACTGCATTAGGAAAAAACTTATAGCTGTGTGAGAGAGGCTGTGTCTAGCTGTCTAGAAATGTGGTTGAAGTCCAAAATGACCCTGCTGGAAGGATCAGAAATCTGCTGTTTCACCTACATGGTCAGGGACAGGACCTGACTAGGATAAAGGTGGTCAGGGACAGGTGTACTGGGGGAGCAGTGGTGCCTAAGCTAAAACATTTAGGATGCTAAAGGCAGATTTCCAATCTCCTTGGCACCTGTGGGAGGTTAGGAAGGGCCCATTTCACACCTGTTTCACCTCTGTAGAAAATCTATCAGATTATACCTTTTTGCCTTTCAAAATTTTAGAGAGCTGGATGGAATATCATGTTTTTCAAATGTTTTTGATTTTTTATTTCTTCAGGAACTGCTTTGCCATTTCCCATTGTTATGTTGTGAAAGAAGATGAAAGTTTAAATGCTTCTCTCACATAACGCAGTGCTAAGAGATTGAGCAGGTTGGGTGGTAGCACTTTCACTAGTAGGCTTAGATCAAATAGATGTCTGGAAATACCCATGTTCTGGTTAGAATTAACTAGAGAAATATTGAAATTACCACTGAAGCTACTTCCAGCCCTAATTGTACACATTCAGTGGAGCCTAAGGTTTCAAGCTGGCTTCAAAGTCAAATGATCTTCCTGTGTTTTATCTGTGGGACAGCCACAAAGCAAGTAGGAATCTCTCCTTTCCTTTCTGGTAGGGCTTGGGAGATGAGTCACAGGGGGAGCTCCTGGGAAGGAGGACAGTGCTTGAAAAGATGGCCCTAGGTGTGGGTAACCCTTCTGGTGGGAGGGCTACCTGCAAGGTCTCGAACAGCATTTTGTACTTCTCAGTCCTGGGGCCCAAGGCACTGTCTTTGCTGGGGCTTTGAATCATCACTTGTTAACGTATAAACTGTGTCAGGGTGAAGGAAAGCAGCAGGTGGCTTGGGGTGGAGGAGAGGCAAGACAGGGGACACTTACCTGCTTCTGTTCTCTCCAGGGCAGAGACGGACAGGCTGAGGAAGTCTGTGTTAGCTGACTGCCCCCACTTATCTCCATGCTCTTCATTTCCCAGGCTCATGCAGTGCTCGGAGACGTGTAATTCATTTACTGCACAGTCTGGTCCTTTGACTCTGGGTCTGGGTAGCGGCAGGCAGAGATCACAGTGGCCTTGATGACAACTGATGACCATGGGGTGTCCAGGTGAAACAACTTGCTCTCGGGCTACACAACTCTCACAGAATCACAGAATTATCTAGGTTGGAAGAGACCTCAAGATCATCGAGTCCAGCCTCTCCTCACTGCTTACCCAATACAGGGTCTTTGGGAGAGCAAGGGAGTGTGGAGATAAGCTGTATTTGTGCTTGGGGTAGGGTTCTCTGCATTTGAAGTGTTTTGGTGGGGTTTGCCTGAGGAAAACCAGTGCTGTTCCTGCCACAATGGTGCAGAGAGGCTCATCTGGATGCATTTAGGCTTTGGTGCAGTACCTTTAAGCTCTGATAGACCTCATTGATTTTGTCTACTCGTGTATTTAAGCAGAGGCTAGCTTTTGGTACTGGGTTGGTTGGCACTATAATGATCACTAAGTAGCTTGAATTCCTTCCCTTCCTCCTCCTTTTTTAAAAGCTGTCAATATTTTATTTTTAGAAAGAACACAAAGAAAGCAATGGCAAGGGGAAAGAGGAAACTGCTCCCAGTGTTAAAACTTGTTTTGAATTGTGGACATAATAATGAGATGTATTGCCTTTTCTCATTCTGCAGATTAATGATTGATTTACCAGGAAATGTGATGTTATTGCAAATGTGGGGCCTAATTTGGATTTTGGTTCTTGGGAGTTGCCTGGGTGGGGAAGGAAAGCGGGATCCAGCCCTTATTTGTGCTCCTCTTCTCAGCCTTGGGAACGTACGTGTTCAAATAACATTTGTCTCACTCTGTTTGCACAACCTGCTGGCCACTGCCATTTGCTGAAATAGACCAAATAACGTTAGCACGAGAGAGCCCAGACTGCACACTTACTCTGCCCTGTCAGGCAGTAGCTACATTTTAGAAGGAAACCGCAGCACAAAAGTGGGATCTCAGGTTCCATGCAGTGTATGCAAAGCAGTTTCATTTAAAATGTCAGGTTTACCTTGGCAAAGCCACTCTTCAGTAGGGATTAAGGCTGCAAAAACCACTGAATCATACTCTGTGTTTCCATCTGTGTGCCAGGTCACAAACATAAATTGTAACGTTGGCCCTTATCCGTCATCACATAACGCTCTGGCATACTTTTTCATTCCCCGAATATGAGTGGAATGAGAAGGTTACTTGGAAAGTCATCTGTCTGAGAAGCTGTCCTGTTGCAATTAGCAGACAATCTTGAATTTCATCTCTAGAAGATTATGAAGTGGAGGGGGGAGGGAATGGGATGTGTATGGTTACCGGAGTCTTTGGTAAGTCAATCAGAACACGACACAAAAGACCAAAGTAGAAAGGTTGGGACAATCAGACAATGCTACTTTTTAAACAAAATGTGTAAAGATGACCTCAAAGAGCCACATTTGGATCTAGATATGAGTTTAAATTTCAAGCAACTCTAAACTTCAAGGATATTTAGAGGTGGGAGTTTGATTCAGCTTGCATCTGGTATCAAGGAATTGCTTTTCTTTCTAAAGGTTTCTCAGATGCCAGAGTGAATGAAAGACAGCTCTTAGGTTGGAGCTGTAGGGTAAGGGAAAATAGTAGACAACTAGATGGAGGTTGTAGCTGTAGATTAATTAAAAGTTAACAATGATGACCTTGCAAGTTATTTGAAGCTATCTTCTTGCTCTGCATCTCTTCACATTTGTACTACAAGTCAAGGGCTGCTGTCCTTCCCCATGCATCTTTTGCAACACCTGCAGGTTGTGTACAATCTGCTTTTGCTGTATTTTTAAGAGGTCTGCAACAGCCAAACTAAACCACCCTGATGCTGTAGTAAGGCAAAAATGACTTTTCTGCATATCACTCATGTTTCTTTCAAATATACAGGGGACATTATCCTTCCAATAGCTTTCAGAGAGACCTGTGAAAGAAACTTCATACTTCAAACTTCTGTGATAAATGCTCTCTCTCTCTATATTTTTTTATTTTTAATATTTTTCTATTTTTACTTTTTGGTCAGGAAATGTGTTGCCATTTTTCCACCAGCTGTAGTGTGGGATATTAGATGTTCAGAAAGGAAAATAAATGCTTAAGGCTTCCTTCCTCTGGCACTTCATTAATGCCAAGAAGGAGGCTGGGTAGTGTTGCTTTAATTAGCAGGCTTTTGTTAAAAACACTGGTTGGAAATACCTGATTGCAGTTTTACCGAGCTAAAGAAAACAAAAATTACATCCTAGAACAAAACATTGCCTCTAGCAAGAGCAATGCTTACAATATATTTGGCTATATGTGTCACACTTCACAATTTTATTCGTGACTCCTGCTGGGGACTGACTTAGGCCTTGAAACATGAGGATTGTGTTTCCTGTACTAACTAATTTAACTGCTTGGTGGCTTGGCATCACTGTTTTTATGTCCCCCTCTTTACCCTCCAACCTACATGGTGTGTAGTCTTTTGTTAAATAAGTGTATCAGATTTGTTGTCTGTCTCTATGGTGAAGTCAGTTTTGTAGCAGTCTTGATTTTTCATTGGTCACCCAGTTCTACTGAAAATGCTTTCCTTTTATGTTTGCTATCAGTCTTTGCTCATATGAAGTAATGCTGAAAAACACAGTGTTTGGGCATTGATGGGGTAGTGGTCTGTGTGAATATTCTATTTCATCATGGGTATTCTAACACCCACAGAATTTTGCAGGTGTCCAGTGATGTGTAGAAGAGCAAGATCTGGCTGCACGAGAAGGAGTTTCTTCAGCCATTGCTGTGATGTATATTGTCAGTATAAATACAAAGGCATTCCTCCATGTACTTGCAAAGTACAGCACTTTGCAAGGGATTTGTATAGCACGTTGTTCCATGAGAAAATTTTATCACAAACCCTGGCAGTAAGTGTCTGGGTTGCTTCCCAAAGTTTGAAGTTTTCTATTTCCTCTGTGTTTCTATCTTACCATCATTATCGCTGTTTTGTAACTTATGTAATTCTGTTCTGAGTTCCTGTGTGCTCTTCCCCAGAGCTGTTCCAGCTTGTTCCACAAGCACATATTAGACAACAAATTACAAAAGAACTGTTTCTAAATGGGGAACATTTTGAACAAAAGGAGAAAACTGTAATTATTCCAATGAGGATTTGAGCAAGCCATCAGAGTTAACAGTACTGCTTTTCCAAATGGGCCACTGTTTTGATTAGCTTATGTGCTTATACAGTCCCCGCCGTGGCAGTGACCGTAACTGAATGCCTGCAACTGCAGGCAGACAGCTATTAGAGCCCATCCACGAGAAGGCAACTATTTCAGTTTTCTTCTCATCAAAAGTCTACAGTGACCAAGTGATGCCAGCTACATACTTGTTTCTGTGGGAGTGCTATGTGTTTCTACCATTCAAAATGCATTTTTGTGCAGAACAGTTTAAAGGTGCTCTATTAATGTTTTTAAAAAGTGTGTTCTTCAACACATTTTGTGGGCAGTGCCAAAAATTGTTCCTTGAAGCAAAGCAAAACAAAACAAATCCCCAAACAACAACAAAACAACAAACTCTCATCTCACTGACCACTTGAGGGAGGTGGTGTGTTGTCTGGGTGGTGGAATTGAAACCAGTGTCCTTGCTTGCAATAGAAATATCAGAGTTTTAAATCTTTTGTAGGCAGAAGGGAATAGTGGACTTCAGCAGTGACTGTTTTTCCTCATGAAGCCATTCCCCACGCTGTCTATGATAATTCACTTGCGATTAGCCAATTTCTGCTCTCTGAAGGGCATAGTTTTCACAGAATACAGAAGAACAAAGCTGGGCCAAGTAAATGTCTTCATTCTCACCAGAAATGAAGGAAAAAGTAAAATCTAAGAAAGGGTTTTAAGAGACAACAGAATAAAATGCAGGATTACAATAGCTATGAAATATATTTTTCAGAATAAGGATGTTTATCCACTGGCCTGAACTCAAGTAAAATTATGAATGCAAAAATTTTTGCAGTCCCTCCCTCAGTGAGTTATGTCTAATATTCAGAGACCTGACCTTCTAGCCCTTTCTCTGTCTCCCCTTCAGTCCCATGGATGTTTGGCCTGGCAGTGCTGCAGAGTGGCTGAGGTAAAGACAATACAAATGTCATTCAACGTTTTCTCATCTGAAGGACTTAGAGGTAAGCCTGGAATTTGGGGGAAATTAAAAACTGAAACATCTCAGAGCTGTTGTCAGAACTGGGCATTTGGGCCAATATCCTCCAGTGAAAATGGAAAAAAATAGCTGTGCAAAATGAGCAGCCCCATCCTCAGTTTGGGGTGCTGTGTATGGCAGAGCTATGTAGGAAAGAGGCACTGCTGCAGCCCTGCTCACCTGCTCACGGTCAGTAGCATGGCTCGTTATGCATCTCCTGATGAAAGTATCATGAAGCCTGGAGTAGTAATAATGACACCAGAGAACAGCACTGGGGAGGACTGAGAAGTGGAGAGCCCACAACTGGCTAAAGCAGAACACAAGGCTTTGTGTTCCGAGTAGAACAGAAGATGCTGCTTGTCTTTTCTCCTGTTTATCTTAGTGTTTGGCCTTTCAAAGAGAGATAACATTGCTGATTTATAGGCAGACAGCAGTGCTTTATAACCCTGGGACCTTATTCTATACTTGTCCACCTAACCAGTTGTTCCCCATCTGATATCTGAGTCTTTTTTTTTTTTTTTTTTCATCTGTCTTAGTGTAGCACTTTGCATTCTTCCTTGTTGAATACCATCCTGTCTTTGTGTGTAACTTTCAGTTTTCAGGATCCTTCTGACCTCTTCATCATGATTGAAGCTCCACCCTTCCTATTGTCTGCAAACTTAATAAGGTTTTTCTGTTTTCCATCACCTAGATTGCTCATGAAAATACTCATACTTACTGAAGGAGATCTCTCCCAACCCTTGGTTAACTGAGTTTAGCTTAAATCTAAACCAGATTTAATTGTTTTCCTAAAGTTTTGTATCTGCTTACTATAACTTAATATAGCCTTCTGTATTTAACGTATTTTAATTAGATGACCTTTTTGAAATATGTTGTATAGTCACTCCAAGAAATGGGGCACTGCAAAAGTGGGAAAACACAGGATTTTCCAAAATCATTGCAACTGCATCCTGTTTTCTGGTAAGGCGAGGACTATCAGGAAAGAAATCGATGAAGAAATTAAAGCATTCTCACAACACAAAAGCACTTCTGAACAAGAAAATTCTCTTTCTTCTGCATGCCATTGAAATTCAGTTAATCAGGGACATGAAGTCAGCAAGTTGAAGACTTGACTTTTTTTCAAAGACCTTATAGATCATCAGGCTTCCTACCTAAAATACTCTAGATTTCATAATCTGCTAGTTTGAACCCCAAAACCAAAAATACCTGCATGAGTGCAGATTGCTAAGAAATGGAAGTCTGCTGGAAGTGAGGCTTCTGAGTGACAGCTTTGACACAAATAAGGCTCAGCCTCCGTATTAATTAGAACATGATGACGATGTGTCAGTAACAATATCCTGTAGCTAATAAGTTACAATAGTCTGCTTTTCCTCACCAATAAAATAGATGTTATCCTACACACTTACATCATGTTGACTGCTAATTTTGAGAAGGTCTCTGCTGTCCTACATTTAGCTGGCAATAGTTTAGGAAGTCACAGAACCTCCGTATCTTGTCCACTTAGCCAGTATTTTCATCCATGAGAACTTTTCTACCAGGGTGTTGCAGAACCCTCTTTTGCATATTAACCCAATCAGCTTTCAGTGCTTGTTTCTTTTCTTTTTCCTTTCCTTTCCTTTCCTTTCCTTTCCTTTCCTTTCCTTTCCTTTCCTTTCCTTTCCTTTCCTTTCCTTTCCTTTCCTTTCCTTTCCTTTCCTTTCCTTTCCTTTCCTTTCCTTTCCTTTCCTTTCCTTTCCTTTCCTTTCCTTTCCTTTCCTTTCCTTTCCTTTCCTTTCCTTTCCTTTCCTTTCCTTTCCTTTCCTTTCCTTTCCTTTCCTTTCCTCTCCTTTCCTTTCCTCTCCTTTCCTCTCCTTTCCTTTCCTTTCCTTTCCTTTCCTCTCCTTTCCTTTCCTCTCCTTTCCTCTCCTCTCCTTTCCTTTCCTCTCCTTTCCTTTCCTTTCCTTTCCTTTCCTTTCCTTTCCTTTCCTTTCCTTTCCTTTCCTTTCCTTTCCTTTCCTTTCCTTTCCTTTCCTTTCCTTTCCTTTCCTTTCCTTTCCTTTCCTTTCCTTTCCTTTCCTTTCCTTTCCTTTCCTTTCCTTTCCTTTCCTTTCCTTTCCTTTCCAAGAAAACACACGTCTGAAAGAACCTAGAAATGCATGTTATTCCCATATGGAGACAGTACTGAGTTATGTGATTGACAATGAAAAAAATGAATACCAAATGTTTGAAGTGCCCCATACAACAAAAACCAAACAAACAAACAAACAAAAAAGGGAACCAATAAGGATGTTTTAAAATATACACAGTATATATTACTTCATGATCTTTACCAAGACTTACCAAAAACTCAAAATACACAGATGGTATGCAGCTGGGTAGCTAGTAAATGATAACTGCACACACAGTACTTCCCAATGCACTATTTTTAACAGGGTTCAACTCTAATCTGTCAAATATGACCTTTCTTAGTAACTCTCTTTATTACCATAGTTTTTCTATGTGTTTATTCCTGTTGTTGATACTTAATTTATCATTCAGGAATTTCATGGGATTTGACTTATAAAGATGAAGACTTCATAGTCTAAATTCATTGTCTTGTTCAGAAACACCTATTTTTCTTCCTTCATGGTAGAACTAATGATCAAATTCTCCTTTAAGTAAGGAAATCAGTTGCTTTAGTTGCTGAAGTCCTTTGGTAGGTATTAATAAAGCAATGATAAAAATGTTTAGAATCTATTTTTAGCTAAATTATAGTTTTATTACATTAAAAAAGAGCCACCAGCCAGAAGTAGTTTCCAGATTAACTTAAAAATTCTTTATTTCCTGTGAGTTCTACAGCTTACAAACACTCTGTATCTTACGAGAATACCTGTGAACTGTAATACATGTTAGGCAGATACCTTGCAGACTTTGAGTACTTAAATATTGTAAGAATACAATTCTCTGTCTTTCTAACTCAAAGGTTTGTATATATTTTATGAAACATTGTAATATAAAAATATTCACAGAGATATTTGTTCCAATGGTATTGCTTTTACAAGTTGAGTAAGAGTTAATGGTATCCAGGTACTTGGAGGTGAAGAAGCATGTGATATGTGTGTGCTTATTTTCCATTTTTCTTCTTTAATATGAGATGCCTAGGCTAGTTCCACAAAAGAGCAAATATAGAAAATCATCACATGAAAGACAATGTGATGGCAGCATAGCAGGGTAACTAGGGTGTAGCCTGCTGTAGGGTTCAGGCAGGTACAAATTATTTAAAGGAACACACAAGCAAAGAAACCTTATTCAAAGAATTCTGTTGTAAATGTAGCTGGCAGTGGCTATGTGTTTTATTATCTCCTTTCCTGATTAGCTTGTTACTTTACACATTATAGTTTGACCAGTAAAGAGAAGGACTCTCATACTGCTGGTGATTAAAAATATCTCTTTATATACAGAGAGATATTCACATCTATTCAAGATAGCAGAGAAAAAATAGACACAGCAGAAGACTTCCACCACGAGCTATGGTATGGTGAGATTTGTTACACTGAATGCAGAAACACAAGTTATTATAATGCATTGCAGTGCACACAGTTTCCAGGACTAATTGATGACATTTCCATATATAGTTAAGAGTAAGACATTCGTTTTGAAAATAGAATTAAAACTTTCCCTTTTTAGGAGCAAGCACCACTTTGGCAACATAACCAGCCCCCAGTACATTAGTTCTTTTGGTCAAAACATTAACAGGGTACTTTGTTAACAAAATGTTCAGGTCATGATGAGGTCAAAGCATGAACTGTAAGACTTTTTATGAGCTAAATATTTCCAAATAGCACTCCAAGTTGAAAGTGCTGAAATTAAAGCTTTTCTCCTGTAAACAGGGTGTTGCTGAGATTTTTTTTTTTTATTTTTTTTTTTCAGTTACTCAGCATAGGTGATGGGGCTGTGCAATAACATGCACCCCCTGAGCAAAGACAGATGTTATGAGAAATAACTGGGTGGTAGGTACACTTCAAGAAACTTGAAGACAATAAAGACATATTTTGTTGCTGTGTTCTGTCCCTCTTTGCAGCTTGGCAACTACTAGCCTTCTCTACAGAATGAAAACTTTGTGCAACAGCATATTGCCTCAACTGTAGACATGAATCCGATATTCTGACCTCATTTCTCCCATATTCATATTTCTGAAGTCAGGGCTTGATTTGCAAATGCCCATGGACATTCATTCCCAGTGGGGTGGGCTATTTTGTAGAGCAGACCAGCTGAACTGAAGGGAGGAGTGGCTACCCCATGATGTCCAAGTGAAGAGTGAGATATGATTTTGAATGCTATTTTACTTTGCTATGGTATTTTTATGCACACTTTGTATAATGGAGAAGGTAAAACATAAACAAAATTGCATACTATCTACAGAAGTACAAGGTAGTTCTTATCCAATTAAATCCATTCCTTACCCTCATGAGATCACAGGTCAGTAGGAAAAGGGCAAAGTACTAATGGGAGACAGTTTTGAAAAGAAAAGACATGGCTAAAAGCATCTGAATTTTGAAGAGGGGAACAGAAAGTTAATGCAGTTTCCTAAGCTCCACAGGCCAAGCCATCATGTAATACAGACATTTCCAAAACTGAACGTGGGTCTGTGCAAGTTTCTGCTACCCAAAAACACTTCAGGTTTTGTTTGTTGTAAGAAAAGACTCAAGAATGCTTACCCAAATGTTTTTATGCATATTTCTCTACCACCCTGAATCAAGCATGACAATGGTAACTCTAAAACCACCAGAAATGCTGCTTTCAGCCAGAAACATAATATTATTATATAAGTGCATCTAATTTGTTTTGTACACAAGAGAAAATTGGAAATAAACTGTTGAAATAAATGGCATTGAACTAGAACTGAGCAGTCTGTTTTGCCTGTCAGGCCATCAGTGGCTTCACAGTAGAAATTATGATGGACTTCAGCATCATGGTCTTATTAGACGAGATCATGGTTTTGGAGGTTGCCCTGGGTTTTGTCATGGAAGCAATGAAGCTGAAGAGAGCATAAACTGGCATATAATTTGTGCAAGATGATGTTTTGCAGAGTATAAAATGAAGTTGCAGTGCTGAGAGGAGACTTTTTTGTTACATTCACTTCATGATTTAATCTGGATTGTTGTGCAGTTAGTGTTTACTCTGAATCTAGACCTTGATGTTGTAAAATTATGATGTGGGTAAAAGAAAATTCTGTTCCAGTGACACAAAAGCAGCAACACTTCAAAGACAAGCTGAAAACAAATGATTTCTATTGCTTATTTCTGATCTCCTGAATTAAAAGTGATGTTCAGACTAGTATGCAGAACAAAAACTTCATTAAATGAATACAGTGCCAAATTTAAATTTCTATTTTTTTTGTAATGTTGCAAAAATTGTAAGAGTGGTTTAAGCAACCAGAAATGAGATCTAGCTTTAATAAAAGCATAATTTCAACTTTCTCCTCATGCCAAGGTACAAAGTTGTGTTATGTCTTTCATCATGGATCTTGTTTAATTTGAAAATCTTGTGCTTTATTGAGATAATAGAAAGAGAGAAAGAGAGAAAGAGAGAAAGAGAGAAAGAGAGAAAGAGAGAAAGAAAGAGAGAAAGAAAGAGAGAAAGAGAGAAAGAGAGAAAGAAAGGAAGAAAAAGAAAGAAAGGAAGAAAGGAAGAAAGGAAGAAAGGAAGAAAGGAAGAAAGGAAGGAAGGAAGGAAGGAAGGAAGGAAGGAAGGAAGGAAGGAAGGAAGGAAGGAAGGAAGGAAGGAAGGAAGGAAGGAAGAAAGAAAGAAAGAAAGAAAGAAAGAAAGAAAGAAAGAAAGAAAGAAAGAAAGAAAGAAAGAAAAAGAAAGAAAGAAAGAAAGAAAGAAAGAAAGAAAGAAAGAAAGAAAGAAAGAAAGAAAGAAAGAAAGAAAGAAAGAAAGAAAAGAAAGAAAGAAAAAGAAAAGGAAAGAAGGAAAGAAAGAAGGAAGGAAGGAAAGAAAGAAGGAAGGAAGGAAGGAAGGAAGGAAGGAAGGAAGGAAGGAAGGAAGGAAGGAAGGAAGGAAGGAAGGAAGGAAGGAAGGAAGGAAGAAAAGGAAGGAAGAAAGAGAGAAAGGCCTAGACAAAGGAATCATTGACAGAGACATAGATTATTTTGTGAAATTGAAAAAAGTAAAAGGCAAGTACTGCATTAGGAATACATACTTAATTATAGCAGGGGTGCAGATCTGCAACAGTGAGCTGACACGGCTCCTCTCACAAGAGATACTGCTGTAGCTGTGTGTATATCCAAGCTGATATAGCCAAGCTACTGGCAGATGTGTTAGTGGGATGTGTTTGCCATGGCCAACCCAGAGCTAGATGTGAGCTCTTTCTACCATGTGTGGGAGGTGTGAGTGATTGTCAACCTGCAAGCAAGCAAGAGGGGTAAAATTATTCAAGTATGAAATGGCCACTCTTTGTGTGAATGTTAATGTGAATGCTAAGCATGATTTGGGGCAGTATAGCTACTTCAAATCATGCCAGCTAGAGAGAGATTGTGCAACTATGCTCACAGTTTGGGTCCTACAAATATACCTTCAACTTTATAAGAATAATTGAAGAAAAATAATGAAGTGAGATAACCTTATCAATGACTACTGTTAAATATGGGTGAACAAGAAACACAAGGTACTGGAGCAGTCTAGCCAAAAGGAATTTTTACTGCAATTGAAAAAGCATGTTAAAATCCTGTGTTACAAAGAAGAATATATGACTCATTAACAAATCATAATAAAATTTGCAAGGTACAGTCAGATTTAAACTAATGAATTATGTATACTTTTATTCCTGTTATCCCAATCACTTCATAGCCCAGTCTTTTATCTGTTACAAATCAGTCACACAACAGACATTCATCCTGTTTTTGGAGTTTCACGGCATTATTTTCACAGTAATTTGTGTAGGAAAATATATTTTTACTGGAAAGGAGAGGTTTACAGAAACTGATGTGAGGACTGATAGACTGATGAAGTCTAAAAATAGTTTCAAAAAACTTTAGATAATAACAATATTTGATATTCAGCTTCTCAAGAGCTGCAAAGACTTGCGATGAAAAAAGCTGAGGTGCCCAGAGCAGAGTAGGCTTGTATAAGTTCATCCTTAGAGATCTCAACAGGCCAAGGAACAGAAATCCAGTCTTCCTGAATGCCATGGTCTTTGCTCCATATGCTGGGCAGCTGAGGAACGTACTAAGGTATAATAAAATTAAACTATTTCTTCCTTAGTTCTCTGATGGTAGTCACCACTGAGCAGACCTATTGCTCTCCAGGCCCATGCTGGCTCTGTTCTGGGATTTTCAAAGGAAGTGCGTTTACTCTTTGAAACATTCTCCTGCAAAACACAGGTCGTTGCTGTCAGCATCTCCATCCATGGCATATTGAATGCTCCTTTTCAGCTCATAAGGACTGCATTATGCACCACAGGCTTTGGTTTCCCTTTGCACCTGCCCTCCTCAGACATGGCAGAGTTTCAGACCAGATCTATCACCGAGAGGATCACCTGGACTGGAAAAGCATGGGAAGGATTTCATCACATTTGCTGCCTTGCTCGCCACCCCTCCGTGCCTGTTCCCTGCCAGTGGGATGGCACTCCATGACCCGCAGCACTGTCCTTGGTTCTGCCAAGGTTATGGCCAACGAGAGTCAAGAGGAAACAAAACAACACAAAATAGTGACATTCTCCCCTCTGACAAAAGGGCCTATCACACCAAACAGATCCTGTTTCAGAGCAGATGAGAAAAAGTAAGAAGAGTTCCTTTATCGGCCACTTCAGTCTGGAGAGATGGATAGTGAGAGCAAGCTTTGAAAATACCTAACAAGGCAGGGGAGAGCTGGCGGGAACATTTCTACCATAGCTTGCATCCTCCTTACCGCTGTTCCTCTGTCCTCTGTGGCCAAATTCTCAGTGTGTCATTGCTCAGGAAGGAGCCCAGAGAGGACAAAACAGAGGCCAAGGTGCTGGGGCTGAAGAGGGTGCCCTGGGGTATCTGAAGTCAGATAGTGTCTACTTGATAAGAGCCTTGACCATGAGAGGCAGCGGGCAGAGGCATAATGCGATGGTGTGCTCTGAGTAGAAAGGTGCAGCTCACCCTACATTGCCTTGCCGGACAGCTCAAGATTTCCAGGACATCTCATATGTGGAACTTAGTCTCACAGGTGTAGCAAAGTGGTGCCTGAGAAACAGACTACCCATTTCTATTCCCTTTGCCCATTCTCTGTGCATTTGTGTTTCTGTCAGAAGTGAAGAAAATCATCCTGAAACAAATATCCAAACCTGCCTCCAAGCAGAGGAGTGGAAGGCTGCATTCCTCTATGTGCTGGGATTTTCTTTTTCTTTCCATGAGCTAATACTGTAAATCCCACAGCAAGGCATGAATAAACAAAAACTAGGAAGGATTAGGATGTACTATTTAGCAAATCATGACTAACGCAGCCCCATCTTGTTTCCTCTGAAAGCATGCCACAAAAGTTCAACAAATATTATTGTGAAATGAACCACGAAGTCTTTACACACTTTAGAAATGGCATCTTCACCCATTTTCCCTGGCAACAAACAAGTGGATTTAGTTTCTAGTTGATGGGAAAATCTCTATATTTAAAACACTTGATAATTGACACAAGGCTGGAGTTTTTCAATTCTTTTCCTCCCTCCTACACCCTTCCTGTATCACAAATATAATTTAGTAGGAGATTCCAAAAGTCAGAGAGTTTTAATCGAGAAGAGAGGCTACTTGCTTTGCTTTTTGCTAAGAAAACACTCCTTCTGTTAAGTGAAAGAGAGATTTGGAAATATTATTGGGACATGTGCCTCTTGTGTGTATAGCAGCTGCAGGTGTTGGGAGGAATGGGATACATATAAAGAGGAGTTTTTTGCTCTACTGACAGTGAGGAAAAAAGTATTTTCTTGTTGAAACATGACCTGTGGTGTTATCAGTGCTTGTGTGTCTATGTGTATATGAGCTTTTCAAGTGATTGTCATAGTCACTAGCCTTGGGACAGACTAAAATATCCACTTCTAAAAGAGGCCAGAGGAAACGCTGGAAGGGGAGGACAAGCTGAGGTTCTGAAATTGCGTGTTACAGTATTATTTATAAATATTTGTTAACATGACATTAAAAAAAATCCCCTATGCAATATAGATAGATCCTTATCCATACACATAAATCTAAAGAAAGGCCAAAAGAAAGAAAGAATGAATATAACTGCTGTTGCTGAAAATTTATTTATTTATTTATTTATTTATTTATTTTAATGCAGGTGCTGTAATTCCATTACCTTGGACATTAGAAACATTTTTGAGTTCCACAGAAATTGATCACAGGATCTTAGTATCTCAGAAAATGTGGCCATGAGTGTCACTATCTTTCAATGATGGAGAAACAGGCCTAGGAATTTTGGGCTTGCCCAGATACTGCCTACACTGCAGAAAAGCATTTCTTCCACACATGGGATCAATTCCTTTGTGCTCACCAGGATCCACCCATTCCCTTCCTTTTTCCCTTGCTTAGCATCTCCCTCAAAATCCTCACAGGCAGTTCCTTGTGGCTGCAAGAACCAGATTTTGCAGAAGATGATCTTGAAGGAAGGGAAGGGAAATATTAGAAACAAGTGCTAAGAATGGAGCAGGATAAAAGTTCTGGTTAAACCACCCATTCTTACTGGAATTTAACTCTTCTAAACTTCAGAGCCTTACTTTAGGCTTTTATTTCCTCTCTGTTTGGAGAAATGTTGTCTTTTGCTTCCAGAATAGGTTTTCAGTAACTGTCTTCAATCTCCATTTAACATTAACCTTTTTGCTATGCTCAGGAAACTCATTCCCTGTTTATTGCTTAAGAGATCCTGGGGACATCTTTTTTATTTGGATGACTCCACTTTAAATGCAATCACAAGAAAAGATTCAAATAACTGGCGTTTTATTTCTAAGTGTTGCATGTATGTTCAAAACAAAGCCCTAAGCCCTACCTTTGGCATAAGTCTTTGTCTTCCTCCATCTCCCCAGCTCCACATGCCAATAAAAACAACAAACAAACAAACAAAAAAAAAATACAAAACCAACCAACAAAACAGAAGCCAATGCAGGCTCCATAAGGTCCATACTGATGTCTCTAGAAAAAAAGATATTTTTGAACACGTCATAATATAGAGATGTTTTCATCAATGAAGCATGATCAACATCTTAGTAAGTGTCAGTCTCACCTGGAGGGAAAAAAAATGGATAGGTAAATCTGGGATTGTAATACAGTAGACTTGATGATCTTGAAGGTCTTTTTCAACCTAAATGAATCTACAAGTCTATGATATTTCTAAGATTTTAAAAGCTTTTTTCTTTTAAGACTTTTTTTTCCTTTGGTAATCAGATTATTATTATTTTTTTTTCAAATAACGTGTTTTTCAGTGGTGTTGCAGTGTCAGAAGTTAGCTGTCCTTTCTTAACAGTTTTGCTATGCTAATGACTTCTTTCTCTGTGTATTTGTTAAGGTTCCTATACACTTTGATACACAAGGGTTAGACTTACATGCAGCCCTCAACATGGATTCATACAGTGGCTTAATGATGTGGAACTATTTCCTGAATGTCAGTATTAATATTAAATTTAGAGGCATAAATGTACGTGTAACTGTCACTGATTTTCCCCATCTCTTTTGCTTTCTGTTTATTAATGTCGATTGCTGCTTCACTGTTCAAACCATCAGAATTTCATTCTCAGTCTCTGCAGACAGGATTAGTTTCATAGCTCTGAGTAATTCTGTATTCTCAGAAAGCTCAGGTTGTACAGATTCCTGTGGAGCTCCATTGGTAGTCACCCCGGTGCAAAACGACCGGTTATTTCTGCCTTGTTTCTTATCTTTTTAATCCATGTGAAGCCTGTCCCTCTTACTATTCCACGACAGCTTCTTGAAAAGTCTTAGTTAAGGAAGTGGTTGAAAGCTTTTTGGGTGTAGTCAACTAGAATATCATAGCAATATTCTCACTAATTAATTTGAAGAAATATTTAATATGACAGCTGTGACTTCCATCTAGAGAAGCAATTTTGACTCTTTCATTTTATATAAAATCTTTCCATTTTGCTACTAATTCTAGATTTTATTACAGCCTTCATTGTTTCCCCTGTATGGAAGTGAGATTTTTTGATCTATAGTTTCCCAAATCTTTCCTGACTGCTTAAAAATTGTGTCACATTCATTGTTTTCTGTTTCTCTAGGAATGAGATTGATTCCAAGTGACAGATTACACATAACATTTTCACATTGATATGTGCATTCCTTCAGAATGGGTGGGTGAATATCATCTGGTCCTTGTGGTTTGCTACTTCTCATTTTATAAATTTTATTCAAAAATCTCTTCTGACATGGCAATTTGAAACAGCCCTCTGTAAAGAGGAGCTGTGGTGGAAACATCCCTTAATAAGTAAGTACTTGATTTAGCTTTTCTTTCGTGGCCTTATCTTTCTGGAAAACTATTACAGCTGAATTGTCTATTGTCTCTACAGACTCTTTGCCATGTGTCTTGTTTCTGCTGCATTTGAAACCTTGTTAATTTTTGTTTAATTCCTTCCTCTATTTCATGAGAATTCTTCATATTTTAAATGCTCTCATAAAACTATAGAATTTATGTTAAATATGCAGTGAAACATTACATTTGTAACTAATAAAAACTAAAAAAGTGGCACTAACTTAAAAAGAAATAATAAGCTAATGGCTTCTCTTTAAACCAGTGAACTATCTCTATAGTCTTTTTGTGGTCACTCAGTGTTAATAAAGTACAAGGATAATATTTCTACTGAGAAACTTCTAAAAATATTGATTCGTCATTAAAAAAAAAAATAAAAAAAAATCACAAGATTTGTTTTCCTCTCGGAAAACAAAAAATAACTAAACAATTGCATATGCCACACCTGTTCATGGTCTGTAAATGAAATTGTTCCTTTCCACATATGCTGTACATTACATTATGTTGCAATTCATAGATGAACTTTCTCATTCAGCATGAGATCTCATATATGCTCAGACGCAAAGGCAGAAAGACAGGATATAAATACACAACTTTGCCCCTTCCCACATGCAACTGCTCAGGGCTCTTTCAGCATCCTCTGCATTCAGCTCCAAAAGCAAGTATATTAGTCTGAAGCTCAATTTGTCATGAAATCAAATAGTGGGACTGTCGAGAGTGAATGGTGTTATGGGAAGCTAATCTGACTTGGACAGGAGAGAAACTGAATACTAGCTTTTGGTGAGAGGGAAGAAAGAAAACATACAGCTTATGTTATTGCATGTTGAGCTCTTCCCCATTAAATCTGCTTTATCACAGAAGTACCTCTAGACCAGACAGATGAACTTCCAGGAACTCTATCTGGGGGCCAGAAGCAGCTGGATCATGGCAGCTATGCACACACCCACACTCACTCACTCACAGAGGTTTATATGCCTTCACTTCTGGCAATGTTACTGGCTTCTGGCTGTACACCTTTTCATCACGCATTCTTAGAGCCTATAACCAGGATGAGACTTATCGACAAAGGTGGTATGAGGCAGAAGAAGAAGATTAGTTGGTAAATACCAATCTAAATATAAAAAAATTCTTTGTAGAATGACTCCCAGGGGATTTGAGAATCAATAACAAAAGTAGATGAAAGCACAGATATGGCACTGCATATTTGCTTCATATCTTTTCCTCAGATCACGAAGTGTTATAGCCATGTCCTGTTACAGCAATGCAATGCTGCTCACAGCAAGCTTTGGTGTTTCTTAGACATGATCTCTGCTGTGTAAGCAAAGAACATCTGGATTTGGTCCTTTTTAGCTGCATAATTGAATCACACACATATACACACATGAAAGAAAAGCCTGATTACCTGAGTTTTTCAATTATGCCTTTACTGCAAAATAGCTCCTGTATTTAACAAGAGCCAATTATAGGATCTAAATACCCTTTCTGGGAGAACAGTATGTCCAGACAGACATACTCTTCTCTTTTCTTCTGTTATCCCACAGGTTGCTTGTTTTAAAGCTGAAGTTATCTGTGGGTACCACAGTGAAGTGAGCTTTGCTATGAAACAGGCTATTAACAGCTTTTGGCACAGGACTGTTTATTCTTCTTTTAATATCAAAGGCTGTTGTGAGTAGATCCAGGAAATGTCAAGTACAATAAGATGTTTCATTCATAGTGTTTGCATATTAAATTTCAGTTTTTCAAAAGCAGCAATGATGCTTTCTTTAGGTGTGAGATGCCTATCTCTCACCAACCCCCTCCCTCCACACACACACCCAACACATGTAATTCTCCCTTTCCTTCTCTCCCTCCAAATAGCCATAAATGAAACAACGTTTTCCTGAATCAACATAGATCTTTCTTTGTATCCTCGCTTTCCATATCCCACAAACTTAATCCCTCTTTAAGAAAGACTTTTGAACAGAGCTTTCCTTCACAAGCAGCCCCTAGGCAGGGGTTAGAACTCCAAGGAAAATCAAGAGTTAAAGTAAAATTGTTCTTATTATTTTCAGTCTGTAAAAAATTAATTTTGATTTACAATGGTCTAGCATTGCTTTTGTTTCCAAGACTAATCAATTTGTGGGGAAAAAATGTAGGGATTTTTGCTTGTGAAAGTTATTAGTTAGGAAGGAAGTTGAAAACAGACACACAACAGAAGCCAGTTAATATTCAACCAGTTATCCATCATAGCTTTTTTTTTTTTTTTTTTTTTTTTAGCAGACTTCTTACTGAAGATAAAGTGAGTCCCCAAAAGATGTATTATGTTTTCCTTAAGATTTTCATTTTCCCATGCTGAACAATATAACTCTGATCTCAACCCCACTAACCAAATTGTCGAGGTCTGTTTCAAAAATCATTTCTTTCCATTATTTACATATATGCAGTATATTTGTTATTTAGAGTTTGTATTCAAGGTTTTCTCTTTGCTCATCGATAAAAGCTATTTACACTGCAGGGCCTTGAACTGAGTTTTGTGGCCAGGGATGGCTCTTTCTATTTCATTGCAGCAGGTGAAATAAATGTTGCTCTCCAAGTCTATATGTTCACAGGAGCTCAGACCTGGAGAAATTTGTTTGTTTTACCTATGCTGTAATACAATAATGAAGATGTAAATCAATTAAAAGATCCCATGATTTTTTTTTGTCTCGTTCCTTGAACAAGTCAGTTCGCTGGAGTCTTACAGAAGAATTAATTAGGTTTTAATAAAAAGCTATGTTGATTTTGGTCCCAAAAATTCCTAAAAACTATTTAAGGGCAATATATTCTCCAAGGATAAAATCCACAGCTGTTCACATTGTGAAAGAGATAAAGAAAATATATAAATATTGATCAATTACATAATACTTCCTCTCTTTTTCTGTCATGCTAGGAAGCTCTATATTCTGTCCATGTGACACACCAGCTTTTCCCGAGAGACCTCTGGACCCTCATCTCTCCTGTACTGCTTCTTGCTTTGACATTTCTCTTGAGGGCTTATTACCCAGTAATTAATTCATTTAACGTGAGAATCATGTTTGATTTGCCATAGTGTTTTAATCAAAACATTCTGCAATGCTAAATTAAATATCCCACCATAGAAACTATTCTAACCCTATTATCTTTATCAAAAAAAAAAAAAAAAAAAAAAAAAGAAAAAGAAAAAAGAAAAAAAATGTATTTCAAAAAGTAGTTTGACACAGGTTCATGGGAAAAGGCTATGTTAATAACAATCAATTGGACAGCACCTTCTTTCAATCAATTCCAGTATTAGTCATGGCATTTTGCTTAGGACAGAGGGCAGAAGTTTGACAGGCCTCCAGTTTAGTCACCTCATTTACCCTTTTGAATAAGCCCATCAGATGGCACTGTTGCACATCGTCTTCTAAAATCTCTCAACACATATGAGCAAATTTTTAGTCCTGTAAGAAAAGGGTTTTGTTGAGACTTTTTTTTTTTTCTTTTTCCTGCCATAGAGAGTCTTTCAGCAGATAGAGCTAGCTGACCTTGAGAATCCAGCATAGGCATTTGAACAGTGGTCCTTCAGATCAGAAAAAAATTCCTGAAGTGGTGTATAGGTGTATTATAAAACTAGTTGCATTAGGGTGGGACTGGTATACAGTGATAACAGAAGCAGAGGTGCAGAGCCATGGAGAAATGGAAAGTAATCTTCCTCTCCCTACTTCTACCTCTCTTGCCTGCTGTGCAGAGGGGCCTCCATCATACATTTCCCACTGGTCAGCTGGTTATCTCCAGATTTCTGTGGACCTGGCCTTCCTGGGCCAGGAGACGGGGCAGAGTCTTCATACTAGACAATGAAAGAAGATGAAGATAAACAAAGAAACAAGGGAGATAAAACAAAAGATGGACATCAGGAAAAGACTTCCGTGATTTGTTCTACATGGCTTCAGCACTGCCCTTGCCTGCTTTACACCAATTGCCATCATGATGTACATTCATTCTGTACGTGTTCTTTACATTCCCTGTGTTAGCTAAGAAGGAAGAGGCTGTTAAATGTTGATTAAATAGCACTCTATTAGCTACTGAAGGATGTGTATGCAGTAGCAGAAATACCCAAACAAACCAGTGAAGCAAAGAGAACAACTGTCCTTGTTCACATTATTAAAAATCTGATTGTGTTGGAAATCCAGCAGAAAGATAGTAAACAGTTAATTTAACCAAAGCAGTCCTATTACCTGCTAGCAACATCTGCTTAGGCTAGCTGTTCTTGGTTTCTTTGCCTCATGACAGCAAACAGGCTTGAATCATAAGTAACAAAGATTCCAAATGTCCTACAAATTGAGTTCCTATCCTAATATAGCATCATATTGTTGTGGTTATAAGAAAACATTCTCTGTGGCAGATATTCAGCATCTGAATAAAAAGCCTAATTATGCAAGATCCTAAAATAAAACTGAGGAAATATGTGTGTGTGTTTGTGTGTGAGCATACGCGTTGATGCTGGGAGGACATAGATCATTTCTTCCTGAAAGCTGTTTTTTTAAAATATCCATTATTTATTAATCCAATTGTAAGATCACTGATTTACTTCTTTTTCACATTTATGCTTGGGAAAAACACCATCCTAGCTTGAGAAAGAACAAGAAATTATTCAAGCAGAAATAGTGTATCCAGTCATCAGAGGCTTCAATACTCTTTAAATGAAACACCCAAATAATTTTGATGATGAATGACAGAGAAATTAAGCTAGCAGATAGAGGACCAGACCTTCACCAAGCAGAGTTCTATCGGTGTAATTAAATAAATATTGTAGAATATACAACATGCATCCAAAATTGGCCTAATTGAGTGCAATGGGTCAGAAAGTAATACTAGAATGGGCTTACATGTAGATAAAACACATACCAGACTCTTTCCAGTTCCATTGGTTTTAGCCTGACTGTACCCATGACCTTCATCCACTTGTTTCATTTGAGTCAGTTCTGGTTTACACCAGCATGGCAGAAGGAATACGTCCCTTGCTGTGGCCAGATACTTCAGCAGTGATCTCAGTGATGGATTACAGAGTTATTCTTATGCAAGAAAAAGCTGAAAATGTTTGTGGGCTGCTTGATTTGTCTGTAGTCTTGAATTTAAATTAGTTCCATGCTCCTTTGTGAAGGAGCTCATTGCCCAAGAGGAAAAAAAAATCCCTTAGCTACCCAATCCTGCAAGGGAATTGCAGTACTTGTAGCTTGTGCTAAATGGCTTGCTGTAGCTGTCAACCCATTTTTTTTTTTTTGATCCCTGAGTTCCACAAAGCTCTTTCCACTTGGCCAATTTTACTGGACGGCATAGGTGCCCTTTCTTCATGACACCCTCTTTAAAATGGAACTAGACTGTGGAAAGTCCTCATGGAGTATTTCCTGACATGTGCTCCATGGGAAAGGAGGAATACCAGGGAAGAAACTGACACAGGTTTTGTGTCCTGTTGTAAAGCTACAGATTTTCTGCAAAAGAGGGCAGAAAAAGTTGCTTGCTCTTTCCATATGTGGTCTATTAGAAGAGGTTGGTTATAGTCTTATGGTAAACCTGGATTACTCTCTTCCCACCTCCCACTCCCAATTCTCTAGACAGTGAATGCATTAAATGACCTACCATATGCTAGTTAATGTTTCAGCAGTCATACAGATGAGTCCTGCAAGGATGTGAGTTCTGGACGGGGTAAGCACAATATAGCCATCTAGTAAGGCTCAGCTGAGCACAGGGCATCCTGGCCTCAGTACCAATCATTTTAAACTGACTGCGACCTCAAGATACGAGATGCTCATTAGAGGCCTTAGTAGCCCAATATCATCAGTAGATTGAACAAAGCTGTTCTACTCTTTGCCAGCACAAATGTTAATAAAAGGGACCACATCAATAAAAGTTTCCAAGATGAACCCATAGAATGAGGCACTTATAGACTATTATAAACAATTTGCCCCTTGGCGGTTGTCCGTTATCAGTCCCAGTCAAAGCCTTGATAAGCCTTGCCTCTTTAGGAATCATTAATTTCCTTGGAAATTTAAACAGCTGTCACTTGTGATATTCTTCAGGTGTACATGTGGGAAAGATTAGCCAGTGTTTATAATCCAATCTGTTCATTAAGCGCTTGCCCATGTGGAACCTCCTTTACAGGCTGAGAGTCCGACTTGCAAATCTCCCACAGATAATTGGAGGCAGCCATGAATTATGCGAATAAGCTGTCGACAACAGGGATTGTGTGGCCTTACTAATATCAGCTGGTCTAGTACAACATTTAATGATTTCTTGTAAATGGGATTCAGTCTTTCTGGGCTCATGTGCTTAGTCCCTGTGAATGAGGAGATCCAGGTTGATTGCTTGTGCTTCCTGCATAAGTTGCTTCCTGTTTGCTCTTACTCTGTGATGTGGCATCTTTCTAAAATACAGAGAAATGCCTCACACAAACATAAGGGCTATGTGATGTAAAAGCACTGCCCTGAGGGCACTGATAGTCCTTAATGGCCCCAACCCCCCATCTTCAGCTCAGGGGCTCAATTTACATTCAGTACTGGACATACAGTCCTGTCATGAGCCATACTGTAGGCATGCCTGTCTCCATCCCTGCCTCCCAGATGGACCTTAGACTTGTGCTGTAGGTAGCTTGTATCCTAGATATCCTTGGTCATATGTTGTAGCTTGTTCCCAGCCTTGTCTTCTCTTGCTCCTGATTGGGGCCCCAGGGTGGGCCCTGGCTCATCATTTTCTGTTCTGGGGCTGTTGGTAGTGCCTACTGTAGCTCCTTACTCTGCCTGCTATGTTCATGGGATAATACCTTGTTGATGAAGGCACAGCCTGTGTTGGGATCACTCTTGGCTTGTCCCCCTCTGTGGGTCAGTCTTGTTCTTGCTGCTCCCTGACTGTAACCCTCTGAGAGGTATATGTCCCTTCATTGGGAGCACACTTTCCGTGTCCTTTGCTCAAGCTCTACTGGTTGCTGGTTGTATGTCTGTGGAGGCAGTAAAGTGGATGGGTGTCACTGGGCCCAGTGTTTTCTAAGACAGTGCTGTAGCTCAAGAAGTCAGGGACTCACACAAGTGCGTTCTTAAGAGCACAAGTGCTTTTAATCACCTACTTATTTCCACTCTTGCTCATTGTGTAACTCCACTCAGGCAGCAAGATCAGTCATCATCACAATACTTGGCGTATGATCATTTAGCGTGAGCTAAATGTCTCAGATGGTTCAAGGTTTTGCTAAAGAGGGAAGCAGTTGACAACGTACAACCTCTCCCACTGAAGCTACTGGGAGTGGAAGCTGTTAAATGCCTTGCACTGGGTGTTAATAATAATAATAGCAATATCAGTCTACTGCTTCTTCATTATTGTAAAAAGACTTTTTTTTTTTTTTTTTTTTCTTCCCAACTCTTAAACTTTTCTTGAAGTTACGTTGGATTGAATACAATTCTCTACATTTTCTTTTTCTTTCAATGCCACTGCCTTTATAATGAAATAAGAGAGACTATATCTCATTTCAGGGTCCACCCAAGCCTGGTTTAGGCAGACTGCAAGGTCTACTGGGCTTTCATCCAAGATCGCTCATCTAGGCCAGGATGGAAGCTTAGCATTTTAAGTGAGAGTTTTTCAAGGGATGGGTGGAGGTGCATGTCAATACTTCTGAATGTCATGCTCTGACTTTGAAGTATTTTCCCAGAGACAATCAGATTCTGCATATACCACACATTAATTCTGGAATTTGTGATACTGTCTGACCTCCTTGACTAAGAAATCTTTGATTTTCAGATGGGTTGCATGCTTGCAGCAAAAGTCTGCTTTCTCCCATCACAAACACCAGCAGAAGAATAAGTCTGCAAACTCTGAAGGTGTGCCAAATATCAGATTGCTAAGAAATGCTCAGTTTGGTTGAACAATTTTTTTTTTTTTTTTCTGCAATGTTAATTTATTGTAGTCAACTGGTTTGTCACTGGAACATGAAACCAAGAACTTTGGGGTATATCTTTCAAGAGCAGCATAGGTTGTTTTAACAATATCATTAAATCTATGGATTCATTTCAAACAATGATTACATATTTATGTTTCAGAGCAAGGATGTAGGATGTGGCAGAAAAATAAATGAGTGAATAAGGCAAGCTGCATATGGGACTACATTAGGAGGACCATGGCTTGTTGTTTAAGGGAAGTTATAATTGCTATAGTTCCCCTTTACTTGGTGCTTGTGAAGCCACACATGGGATAGAAAGTTTTGTTCCGGAAGAAGAAACTGGAGAGGGACCAGAGGGACTACCAAGCTGGTTGGAAGCCCCTCTGTAGGGGCTGAAGCACATCACCTCTGAGGAAAGCCTGAAGGAGCTGGGCTTGTTTATTCCTAGCAAAGAGTAGCCTAAAGGATGATTTAACAGCAGTATAAGTAGAGCTACAAAGATGACAGAGCCAAGCTCTTCTTCTTTTTGGCAGATAATATAAGAAGGGTTAATGGTCACAAATTATGGCTTGGGAGGACATGATATCAGAAAAAAAAAAAAAAACTTTTAGACTAGGAGGGTAGAGTATGGGAACCAGGTAGCGTATTCCAGGAGCTAGACAATTCTCAGTATTGCCCAATGAAAGGACAACAGGCAATGTGTGTAAAGTGAAGTACAAAAAAAAAAAAACATTTAAACATAGGAAAAATAATCTTTTTATGATAAGGATGATTAAACACTGGAACAGGTTGCCCTGAGAGGCGGTGGAGTCTCCATCCTTCGATATATTCAAAATATGACTATGATGCTCCAGGTCCAACCTGTTCTAACTAACACTCTGAGCAAGTAGGTGGACTATATGTTTGTGAGAAGTCCCTTCCAACCTCAGCTGTCCTCTGAGCCCACAAAGCTTGTCTCTTGTTGGTAGACTGGTCAGAATTCTGAACCATGATTTTTTTTGATACGTTTTTTTTTTTCCCCTGTATATGACAGACAGTGTAAGGATGGCCATTACATTTGGCCATATCAATTACTGCCAAAATGTGAACATTTAGGCATTGTGACCTACATGTTACTTGACTAGGTACAAGGTCAATTTTTCCTTAGCCACTAAAAACTATCTTGCAGGAAAGGCAGTATATATCAAATTGCCTTGAAAAAACATTTGCATCCCAGGCCTACCCATTTTCCTTTTGACAGAAAGAGTGTTTTAAAAGAAAGATTATCTTAACTGCTGTTTACTTTAACAATAGTAAACAATTTATAAGAACAAATTGGCTGAAAGAGGACCTAACCTCTTTTTTTCATACACTGATCTTATCAGTGCACCCTTGCTTAGTGACAGTGTCTTAACACTGTGTTGCAGTTACTGACATCTTTGCTGTTCTGGGAAAAGTCTCCATCCCAGCTGTAATCCAGAGCTACATGAGCCTCTTCTTTTGGTCTTTACTGAAGACAAGTAATTAACCTTGTGAGCTGAAGGAGAAGGAAGACACTATCTAACCACTTTTTTTTTTTTTTTATTATTTTTTTAATAGTGCTAGTAGTTGAAAAGGGCACTACACACTGAAGGCAATGTGTAGTTAACCCTAATATATCAATGACTCAGCTGCACTACACTGACATTTAGATGGTGAAGAATGAATGTTATTTCACCGTGTGCCTACACTGGAGGAAAATAATAATACATTCACAGCATGCTACATGCCCAGGTTCAGTTTCATGGTGCTTAGTGCCTTTTCCCTCCTCGCACCAAAGGGGTAGTCCTGCACAATGCCCAGCCAACATGAGGTGTGTGGGGCTACACTGGCAGACGTGGGTTCCTGAGCACTGGTCAGTCAGTGGAGATTAGACTCCATATCCTACCTGCAACATGAGGTATGGCAAGGAGTACAAGCAAACATCAGAACACATCAACCAGGGAGAGAGACTGGAGATGTGAAATCCCAAAGCAGAGGTTCCCATTTCCAAGTTTTGGCACCTGTTCCTCCCCTCTACAGAGTCTGCTTCCCCCCTCTACTGGACTGATCAGCTGTTCAGGAGGTTGTTCCCTGGGCTGGAGCTCTGAAGCACCTAGGTGAAAAAAGCCTACCCTCCCATTTAAAAGAAAGGGTAGTGAAAGCTGGATCATGTCACACAACAGTAACACAAGCAGCTAGGTTTGCTAGACAAGGGAGACACCATTCCTTGACTGAGGTGCTCTGTGGCCAGAGCCACGTGGGCTTGGGCCCAGTGCAGGGCATGGTGGCCCTCAGAAAGGTTGGGTGGGAAGCACTGAGCAGGACATTGCTTGGCGTTAGCTGGAGAGGGGCAGTGGGTCTGACCTCCAGTTCCTCTCTGCAATCTGGGCAACAGCTCAGGGCTGAAAGCTGAGTCTCAGGGCACTAAGGACTGAGGCATCTCACGGAGTAAGGCACACACTTTTAAAAACAGGCTCATGTCTTCTGCTTCTCTTGCAGAGCCAGATTCCTCCAGACCACATCAATCTTTCTGTCCCTTGGTAGGGCCATTAGAGGAAAGGTTGCTGCCAGCACTGGTCAGATTTTTTGGGAGAAGGTGGCCATGCTGAGTGCTACATGCTGACCTCAGTGCCCCGTGTGTTTGTTAAGCAGGTTGTAATGGACTGCAGCTGTAGACAGACATCCTTATCTCTGAATCATGGTGGAGTGTACATGATAACGTGCTTCATAGCTGAGGCCCAACTGTGGATGTGCAGGTACTTAGAGAACTTTAAGGCCATGAAAAGGCACAATAGATGTGCCCACTACATTTTATATGATCTCATGATAAAGCACTGTTGAATAAAAGCTTTCTTCATCACTTTTCTTGGACCTAAGTTCTGTCTACACTGCATCTTGGGTGCTCTGGATCCTTCTCAACAAATTTGAGGTAATTTTTTTAGTATAACTGAGTTATATTTTGATACTTTCAGCATAAGCATTTTAATGAAGTTTTGGAATTCTGTTTCCAGGACAAAGTTTGAAATTTTGATATATTTTCTTTTCAGTTCCTCCCTTTCCTTGGCCGTCCCCTGCTAGCATTAGATTAAAGTATTTGCCTTTCTGAATTGCAGCCTAAATGGTTACAGCTGTTGAATCATCCCAGGCTAATCAGGATGAATTATGGTATCTGATATTTGAATAGACTTAGCTCTCTCTCCACTTAGCTTTGTAAATCACTTTGCCTATGTCTATACAACCTTTGACATGAAACCATGATCATGGCATGCACCCTGACACAGCTGCCTCCCAGGCGGCTCACAGACAGCCTGTTGGGGCTAACCAGGTGGTGAGATCAAGGCTGTGGGATGCCACCTGTTGGGATGGTCTCTGACATCACCTGGGCCCAACCCTGCAGTCTGGCTCTGTCTGCAGCAGCTGTGAAGCTGGTGCCAAGATCAGCCATAGGATGGTTCTCCAAGCTGTACCAGGAGCAGCAAAGTCTGGAGATGGTAACCAGGGTCCATCAAGAGTCCAGCTCACCAGAAACATCCATACTGAGGAGACAGGTTCAGGGCAAAACTGGGAAGTTCAGTCACCTGGTAATGGTCAGGTGCAGATAGAGCTGCAAACGTTGCTTAGGCAGAAATCAAGGGTGAGGTCTGAAATTAAAAGCAGCTCCTCAGGAACAAACAGTAGAAATCTGCTTCTTACAACTCTTTGCTCATGGCTCTCTGACTGAAGACTGCATCAAAAGCTGGCTATGAGACCAGGCAGCCAGTCTTTGGAAAGAGGCAGGGAAGACAAAGGTTGTACTCAGGGCCCTGACAAGATGTGTAACCTTTCCCTTGAAGGTAGCTGTGTGTAAGCTATTGTACAATATAGATCTGGCCACAGAGCACCTCAGTCAAGGAATGGTGTCTCCCTTGTCTGGCAAACCTAGCTGCTTGTGTTACTGTTGTGTGACATGATCCATTCTGCAAGCAGGTTTGTGAATGTTTGCACTGCACTTGGAAAATTTAGCACAGCATATATGTGGTAAAGTTTCTTATCTTACATCACCCTGACTTTGAAAGCACAATAGGTCCTTGTTTAAGACCATTGTGTTTTGTGGGTCACAAATCTGTATAGCGTAGATCATATCCAAAGACTAACAACCCGAAACATAACATGCTTTCAGTATTTGCACATAACAAGTCATTAATACTTTCAACATGAAGCCTGATTCCTCTCAGAGAAATTCGTCATTCCTTCTCCCTATAAATAAATAAATAAATAAATAAATAACAGAAGTCCAAATTTTCTCAGACAGTGTGCTGTGTTTTTCTTCCTTATCACACTTAATCATGGTAATGATATGGAAGAACTTGCATTTAGGGTAAGTGATAAAAGCATCAGATGTTTGGAGGGCATTGTTTGGACTCACCTAGGTTATCTGCAGTCCATTTATTCTGGCTCTCTTGTCAGATATTGTGTTGTGAACTCTGAGGTCCTGGGACCACATTGCTGCATTCTTCTTGTATGTAGACTACACTGATTTTGCTGGTGATATTCACACCAAAAAGTGTCTCCTGACCAAATGAGGCAGCTTGGCTTGTGACTGTAGTGTTTAAGTATCTGGGCCATTTTGAAGGATTGGTCTGTTTTTTGCAGCATAACAGCGGTGTGCATTGTGGTACAAATACAACCTCTTCCTCCTCTGCACACAGACACCATTGGCCATGCTGAGTACCACTATCTTCACTCATCTCAGAAACTGTGAGCCCTGCCTTATGAGAGCTGTGGAGAGATAAATGTGCCAAGATAACCAGAATTTGGATGGCTGTTGGGCAGCCTGTCCATAAAGCCTGTACTCCAACATGGTCCCCAGGATGGTCTGGCCCCAACCTGTGCTTACATTTTTCAGCTGAAAGAACTGTTGGTAAATACTAAAGCAGACAATGAATACAGACTATGTTGTTTCCAGGAAGAAGATGGAGCTGGCATCAGGGGTTGGACCCGATGATCTCTTGAGGTCCCTTCCAACCCCTACAATTCCGTGATTCTGTGATAAAGATGTTGATTCATGTTGTGTAAAGTGGCTCAAAAGGTTCCTGACTTGAAGTGAGTGAGAGGCTCTGACGTGCAGTGTGTTGAGTGCTTGACTCTGCAAATCTTCTGGCTTAAGGACTGAAAAGTCCTTGAGACTGTGGCAGCATTTCTCTCCTCAGATTTTCATTTACACCCTCCTCACCTGAGGCCTGATAAAGCCAGGAGATCTCATTGTCAACTTACTCCTGGCCCTGGCTATGCTGGCTGTTTGTGGCTCTTTATTTGTTTATTTCATCATCCTTTATCCTGGCTGGATAGCTGGTGTAGGAATGGACTGAAGTCTGTCTTTAAGGGGAGATCTAGTGAGAACAATGGCTGTAAGCAGTTGCCAACAGAAAAGTAAGGACAGATCAAGCAGATACGAGTATACCCTGAGGATTCCCAGTTTTATGCTATCTCTAGGTGAGGGATTTTCTGAATCAGCTGTAGTTTCTTTGTATTTAGTAAGCTATTATGCATTTTTCTTCCATTAACTTGTTTAGTGTCCTCTCGACGTCACCCACTACTGCCACCAATGTATGAAGAAGCATGTTCTCAAATTTGTTTGGATCAGGATTTATATTATTCACTTAATACCTTCCTGGTTTTGCAGTGGAGAGAATAGTGAACAGCTGACGCCTATCTACCTCCATGTCACTTATGATTCTATAAACTCTTCGTATTTTCCCTCAGTGGGTTTTTACCAGAATAAAGGATGCTGACATGCTCAGTCATTCCTCATATCTTTAAACTATCTTTAAATGAGCCACCATTTAAAACTATGATTTGATTTGTTGGTTCCAAGGCTGTTGTTCAGAGGCAATTCAGATTTTCTCTGGATAATTAATTTTTCATGGATGTAGAGCCGCCACTGTTAAAGGTCATCTCCTTCTGCTGACTCCACAAACACAGAAAAAATATCCACAGCATTATCATTTCAGTGGTAATTGTTTATGATATCCTTTGAACTGTCTTGTAACTGGGGTAAAAGGAATATTTTACCCCTATACCACAAAGACATTCCTATTTTTATAAACTTGGAGGCTTCCTGTAATGCAATACAATAATTTCACAGCTTAATAGACAATTCTCTTGTGTCTGGTTTGCAGTTTAATTGAGGCAGCACACTAAAAAAGAAAGCATGTCTGAAAACTCTTGGAAGGTACGACCTGAGCTATAGCAAGCGTAAGTCAAATGCCTGCAAATGCTTGCTTGTATTTTTTCTTCTTGTAGCAGTCGCAATAACCATATGATGTGCATGTAAGCCTTCAAGAAGGCTTGTCCTGAAGGCTTCAGGAATGCTTGTTCAAGTGCTGCTGCACATAAATAACATTACCTCCTGTGGTTCAAGTTTACTGGCCTTGAACCTCCTGCTTCTGATTTTTGCTCTTTTGTAAATGTAAGGGCGCATACTGTCAAAGATAATCTATTAGGATGGTCTAAGAGATTTTCTTAACCACAATAGGCTAGAGGATTCAGTTTGTATGATCAGACTGTGTTTTTGTAAATGTTTCTTTTTATTGGCACATGTAGCTCTATCATTGCTGTCTCTAAATATATGATATATAAATCATCTTACTGATGCCAGCATCCTAAGAACCATGTATGTGAAAGAGCTTTCACAAATAATACCTCTTGCCCTTTGACCATTTAAAAATCAAAACAAACAAAAAATCCTCCTGTAGCTAAGATGTGATCTGCTTAACTCAACAGGGGGTTTCCAGGACTTGGGTGAATTTTAACCATTCTATTTGACATAAGTCAAGCTGTGTGAAGCAGTGAAATTCTGATTGCTGTGTGGTGAGATGACTGGATAGTGTTACAGTTCCCTCATTAAGAGGTACTGGAGCTAAGCAGGGGGAGTTGAACTTTCCTCTGTATTAAAACAACAAGTGTGGGAGATGAGGAGAACAAGCTGGAGTAAGGGAGTTCACCTTAAAACAACAAAGACTTAACATGCAGTATATCAAGTCTCCTGAACTTCGTCCTGCTTGGTAGTTTATCAGGCAACCAAGATGAATAAAATAGCAACAAATGATTTAAATTCATCATGATTTCAGTCTTCTGACCTAATTTTCAGCTTCATTCTTTTTCTCTTCTGTCATTTCATTTCTGTGTTTCTACCTCCTCAGCTTGAAGTTTATACCAGTCTTAGCCCTGAAAATACTTGCAGATTGGAGAAAACAAAACAAAACAAAACAGTGAAGATGGGTGAGATGTAAGGCAGAACTTCTGCAAATTTAATGATGATTTCCCATTAATTCTGATGCACACTAAAGTTCTTCAGCATTGTATCCAATTTGCACTAGGAAAGAAATATGGCTCGAGCAGTTTCCACTAGTTCCTTTTGTCAATGCTAACAGCATATTTCCACTGTTAAAATCCATGACAATATTATCTGTGCCTTTTTGCAAATAGCAAAGAATTTTCATACTGCTAAGATATGAATCAACCTTATAATATGACCTGACACTCTGTCAAACTTTACAGAAAGCCTGAATGAAAATCAGAAGGGTGACATTTCAGTTCACAAAGTTGGCATCAGCATATTAGTGTTGTGTGGTGTCAGTAACAGAAAAACAACAATGCCACTACTCCCAAGACCAACGTTCAATCCTGCTGAATTATGTGGAAGCAATCAGTCTGAAAATAATTCTCACTTGAACAGAAGAATGACTGAAGTATTGATCTTGAGGCAAAATGGAGATACTGAGAATCACTGTTGTCATTTACAGCCGACAGAAAGCAAGTTAGAGAAGATAATTACAAAATAAGTGCACAGTGGAACCAGTGAATCCTGGATTTGTGTCCTATGTTCTCTCCTATGCCCCTTGGAGACTACAACTCCCTCTCAAGTTCTCCTACTCTTTATTTCCCATGTGCTCAGGCTCTCTTATGGCCATGCATGCACTGACTGGCTCTTCTACATGCACATATTGATTAGACACCTTAATTGAGTTGTAGTCTTCTCCTTAGAGACAGCACTAATTCAAGGTTTTGTAAGTATTTTTGGCAGGATAACTAAGTGATGAGGGGGACATTGCAGTTTAATCAGAAAATCCAGGTGGTGGTAGAAGAGGGAAAGGAACCTGGTTCATTTGCAGTCAGTATGAGTTTCCAGCTCTCTTACAACTAAAGTGAAGCACCAGATTTTCCAGCCAGGCTCTGTGCCTCACAAATGGGGCTTGCAACAGCTAACAGCAGCAAGGTCCCTCTTCTGTTCAGCCACTGGATTTCAAAGAACACCTGGGGACTTTGTCCCCTTGGCAGAGTTATTCCTCTGGGCTATTGTGTTTAAAATGTGCCACCATTTTAGAAGTCAGCAAGAGAGGGCTGATGAGCAGACTAGAGAGCAATCTTAATCACATGTTGTCTTCCAAGAAAAGAGAAAAAAATTGCTCAGTGATACTTCCTTAATGCTTGGAATCACTGTGTTTCCTAAACAACTTACTCACTTGTGGGTTAGATAGGCTAATGTCTGGGCTAATAGCCAGAGTTTAAAGAGGGAAAGAGCAGTCATGCACTTAATTTTTCCTTCCTAAATTATCTGCTTTTTGATTTATCTTGGTAAGCATTTCATTGTGGCAAATGTATGCTCTCCAATTACTCAGCCCTGGCATGCGATGCTTCTTAAGAATGCAAATTTCTTGGAGCAGGGACCTCATGCTTCTCTATGGCGCCTCACACAATAGGGCATGAGACTGGCTGCAACTGCTGGATACTGTGGCAGCATATTTAAATAAAACAGTGCTCTGTTATCCTGTAGGTTTGAAGTTTGGCCCATGCAGATCCTCTCAGCAGTCTACAGCGTCTGTGCTAAGGAGGCAGAATAATATATTTCTCCAACAGAACATTCTCTGTTGCCTTGGGTGTTCTGCACTGCCTTGGGTAACGCTGTCTGATAAATTCACTGCAGGTGCTTCCAAATGTATAGTGTGACAGTACTTATCTGCGGTCTAGCTAGGAAAAACGGAAAAATTGTTAGCCTGGATGCCTGGCCTAGTAAATACATACGACATAACATAAGTCCCAATTCAGGAAGGTACTTAAGCACATACCTAAATACCCACATGAATAGTCAGACACGCTTTTAAGTGTCTTGTTGAATCTGGGCCATACAGAAGCTGAATACATCAAGCAGCTACCCACATCAAGTTCCCGTAAGAGAAAATTGATTTCCAGAGTGTATTCCCTCTGGCTGTTAACACTGAAGAAGAGTGAGTAATAAAATTTCTGCTGTTGCTTCTTGGATAGAGGCTGTGCATATACTCACTTTCACTGAAATGTTTTCTCTCTGGTATTAAAAGTGTTTTGTGAGTTTGGGGAACTATACTAGATAATGTGAAATAAAGATTCATGGGTTTTAGTGTTATTTGGTTCCTGTGTCTTTCATAATATCAGAAGTAGTCAAAGAGGAAAACCCTAAAAAATACATTAAATAATGAAATAGCTGAAAAATAGCAACATGAAGGCCTTTTGGATCTGGTTGAACTTTGTGGCACGGCTGCTCTTTAAGTGGTTTTGCAGTCTGTGGAATAGTCCTCCCTTTTGTATGCAAAGCCTACAGCTTCAGAGTGAGGCAACTGTTCTGGAATACAGCAGTTGGTTAACCAGTGACTGGTCAGTATTTTGATGTGTATTTTGTTACCATTCTGAAAAGTATCAGTGTGCTACAGTTGCCTAAGTTATTACTTACAGATGCTTCATGCTACATGGATGCAATACAGAAGACTGTGAATCAACAATTTATCCTACACTCAGAGATATGTGGAAATGTGAACCACAGCCTTTAAATTTTTTTTTAAGGCGACAAAAGTTCTCTCTTAAAGTACATTGAGTGCTATCTTGGGATTTATACTACCGCTATTGTTCCATTGCCTGAACACAGTAAAATTACTGTCTTTGCTGAAATGATTATTAAGAGTGCATTATAAAATAGTCTGGTTATCTGAAATGGTTAATTCAGAATGCTCTCTGGATGCAATGTATCATTAAACCTTACTGTGGTACAATCAGAAGGGTTATTGCTTTACTATCACTAGACATAGATATAAAAAAAAAGTATTACTAGCCACAAAAGAAGTCAGAACAAATCCTCTGAACATTAACTCTTCAGGATATGGTTGCTGAATGAAAACATCAAGCTTTTAAAACTGTATTTTTCCCCTCTTAGTTTAGACTGATCTGTATTCATCTGCCCATCTTTATGTATGTTTCTGTTAAACCTGATGCTAGATCACGTAATAGAGCTATTCTAATTTGCTGTACAGATCTCAGGACAATCTCACTTGCCTTTATGCTACAGTGCAGAAAACCCCACAGTTACCACAAAAGTAACAGCATGATCTTTGCTGTGTTGTGATAGTCCCTGCAGACTAGGGAATCATTATGCTCTGGTCTAGACAAACACAGTAACATGGCAGTCCCTTCTCAAGAGGCTTTAATCATTCAGTTAAAACAATGATTTAATTAGTGTGTTGAAGGCAGTGATGGTAGTAAGAGAAAAATAGGGTTGCAAGGTTTTTAATTATATGCAATTTTATTTTTTTTAATACATATCCCATAGATAATTAAGAAAAAAATCCAAGAGAGATTAATCATTCTCTGAATAGGGCAATCGGTTGGTATCTTCAGGGATTTGATAAGAAAGGTACATTATGGATTATTTGTGGCTGTAAATGACTGCCTGAGAGAGAGGGGGCAGACTGATTTGGCTTTTTGCAGGAAACACTCCTTTCCCATGTTTCTCCAGTGCAATTTCTGCTGCTTGGATCACCTCAGGTATCTCTAGACTGGCCCAAACCATATATACGCCTTCATGTTTCTGTCTGTGGACAAGAACACTCTTAAGTTACTCTTTTATCAATTTTTGCAGTAAAGCTATATTTTATGTAGAACAGTTGTTCTCTTCAGACACCTAAGGAACCCAGAAGGATTTCCTTACTGAAAGACAAGACAGACCTCATTCTTCACTTCCCTGGTCTTAAATCCATCCTTCAAGGCTTCATTTTATATCTCCTTATTGACTTACTGGTCTAGGGAGTCAATTTCTCTGAGGGACTTTGTCTCCATGTTGAGCACAGGTAGCTATTACTGACTTTGAGAAACACCAGCTTGGCAGACTGGACTATTGTGAGGCTGAGCAAGGACTTTGATCTCAGCCTGTCAAATAGTGTTCATCTTTCTTATTATGAAACCTGAGCATATTACTTATTTTCCCATTTTATAGTTATGCAACATTTTCTTAAGACCATTATTCAAATCTTCCTCTGAATTGTGAATTAAAAGGTAATGCAAAGGTAAGATCCATTTCACAATTCCCAGTGAACGGGAAGATTTCTGGACATGAAAGGAACTGGCCTCACATTTTTGGCTAGAGGCTTCTGAAACCAGATGGTATACATTTTGTACCTAAGCTTATTCAGCGTTTACTGCTGGCTGCTATATTGGTCCTGGCAGCTGCTTGGAAACCTCCTATCCCCCTGAAAATTAACACCTGGTTTCAGAAATACTGAAGTACAAGTGATGGAAAAACTATCTAGCTTCATAAGAGGAAAATTCATGCATTATTAAGTGGTCTGGAAATTTGTTAGCCCAGAAGTAACTCCTCTTCTAGAAGAAGTGAAAAGCAAATTACTGAAAAAAGTAGCCTTGTCTCAAACATGAAATTATAAAAAAAAAAAAAAAAAATTGTCTCTAAACACATGCAGATAAGTAAATATAATTGCACAAGTCTGGAGTGTTTGGAAGCTAAACATGAACTTAAACAGTGTTTTCAGACTTGGGCATCTATCTCCACAGACCTTAAGAACTTTGATGTTTTCAGTCCTGAGAACACTTACATCACCTGTTTGTTATTAAATATTGTCTGCAGATGTTCTGATTTAGGGTAACAAGCTTTACATTTTGGTCTTTATGTCTTAGAACCAGTTACCTTATCTCCAAAGTGCGGATTGTGATTTCTGTATCAACTTTACTGTAGTTTAGTCACATTGAAATATTCATTTTTAAAGGTCTATTAAGTGCTAAGTATTGGCTAAAGCTGTCAATGTATGTGTGAGTGGAAAAAGGACTAGATTTTTTTAAAGGGTTGAAGCGCCTTCCCGTTTGCTTATCTTAGAAGGTATTAAGAACCATTCTGGTTTTGTTTGTTTGTTTTTCTTTTTAATATAAACTTAGATAAGAACCAATCCCTCTCAGTGGGGTGTTGCCCAAGACATATACTCCAGCATTTTCTCAGCTAAAAAGTTACAATATCACAGTGTCTCTCTCTCTCAAACACACATACCCAAGAACATATATATGCTACAAGTTTCAGATAAGGTTTCATCCCTGGACGCTCATCCTCCTTGTTCCATGTCACTGTGTCTTGCACTGCAAGTTATTCAGCATCAGTGTAAAAAGACATCTACGTGGAGGCACTTTTTTCTTAATGCCTGGCCAACATTAAGGCATATGCATTATGCCAGCATGTATGCCCTGACTTACCTAATAGCCACATGAAAAAGGACACTCTTGACATTCACTTATCACCAGACAGGGTCTTAACAGCTCTGCTTATTACTCTGGGGTCCCCACACTGCTTATTCTGAAGGTGTGGGCAGGTGTCAGGCAGTGACTTAAATACACAGAACTTCACACAATTTGATTTTGAACTAATCACCTACTTTTGACTGCTAAAATATGTCATTATGTCAAAACTTCAGAAAGTTTAAACTCCACCACTAAACATATATATACAGAATCTCAGAATCACAGAATTTCTAGGTTGGAAGAGACCTCAAGATCATCGAGTCCAACCTCTGACCTAACACTAACAGTCCCCACTAAACCATATCCCTAAGCTCTACATCTAAACGTCTTTTAAAGACTTCCAGGGATGGTGACTCCACCACTTCCCTGGGCAGCCCGTTCCAATGTCTAACAACCCTTTCGGTAAAGAAGTTCTTCCTAACATCCAACCTAAAACTCCCCTAGTGCAACTTTAGCCCGTTCCCCCTTGTCCTGTCACCAAGCACGTGGGAGAACAGACCAATCCCCACCTCGCTACAGCCTCCTTTAAGGTACCTGTAGAGAGCAATAAGGTCGCCCCTGAGCCTCCTCTTCTCCAGGCTGAACAAGCCCAGCTCCCTCAGCCGCTCCTCGTAGGACTTGTTCTCCAGACCCCTCACCAGCTTTGTTGCCCTTCTCTGGACTCGCTCGAGCACCTCGATGTCCTTCTTGTAGCGAGGGGCCCAAAACTGAACACAGTACTCGAGGTGTGGCCTCACCAGAGCCGAGTACAGGGGGACGATCACCTCCCTAGCCCTGCTGGTCACACTGTTCCTGATACAAGCCAGGATGCCGTTGGCCTTCTTGGCCACCTGAGCACACTGCTGGCTCATATTCAGCTGACTATCAACCATCACTCCCAGGTCCTTCTCTGCCAGACAGCTCTCCAACCACTCATCTCCCAGCCTGTAGCTCTGCTTGGGGTTGTTGCACCCCAGGTGCAGGACCTGGCACTTGGCCTTGTTGAACTTCATACAGTTGTATGAACTATATATAAACTATATATACATATATATAATATATATAGTTTGCAAGATTTAATGTGGTCAAAATCATGTTTATAACACACTTTTGCACTACAAATCAAGCTTTTAGATAACCTGGGAGGGAGAAAAACATGCTTTTTCTCAGTAGTTGCAATCGCTCTTCATTCTGTGCAATATGTCTGTGCTTTGATACAGGGGTTGGTGTTTGGCTCTGTGTCTGCTCGCAGAAGACATACGCATTCCTGAGTTGCATTCATGCACGTTGTTTTACAGAAATGTAGTTGGGCTGTACATGAAAGCAATAGAGAAGGTGGAGAGTGGTACAGTTTTGTAGCACATATTTACAGCAGTGCCTTTCCGGCACTCTCGTCCTTGCACTCCACTGAACTATGTTTTCAATTTTGGCTTTGACATGTGAAAGAGTACTCGTGCTCAGTTCATGCTTTTCTTGCCAAACATTTTACTGATCTTTGGAGTAAGCAGACAACTACTCATGCAACTACTACAGAGAAGTCCTTTTTTTTAAAAAACATTTTTGTTGTGTTTTGTTGTGTTTCACTTGACAGTCAATGAGAGGAGATAACCTTTAAAAGACAAACTGTACCTATTTAACATATCACACAATATAGATATTGATTTACAAAGTGGCTGAGGTTGCAGCTGATCCTACGGAATTCAGAAAATATTCTGATTCTTTTGTGGACTCTAGCTTTAATTTGAATAACAGGAACGTTTATTTATATTTAAAAAATGAATTTTATTAAGAAGAAATGCAAAATAAGAACGCATATCAAACTTATAATGCCTCACTAACTTCTGAGCATGTTGCTGTATAGAACTGTAACATCTGAAAAAGCCCATGTCTCTAAAACACCAGATTAGATATCATGCATTCATGCACATTACTTGTGGTACTAGTGCATGTACTTGGTACCACTGATTTATGATATGCCAGAATAAAGTTAATGCTGTACAAAACCGCATTAGTCATTAATTGCTACATATAGTAATTCATTTCCCCCATGTGTTCAGTCATATTTTTTTTTTTTATGCATAATACAGCATACTCATGTAGCAGATTTCAGATTATCAGAGAAATGTTAGAACTGGAATTCTGGAATCAAATTTTGCCAAAGAGTGAACTTCTAAACCCAGTTCTTGTACTTGTATGATTGAACCTAGTCTTGTACTTATGGACCCAGGAAACAGAAGGACTTGTTTAATTGCTAAATTCAGGTTTATATATGAATGGAACAGCATCTCCAAAGGAAGAGACTCAAAACGAAATCTCTGGACCAAGGCACTGCTTCTAAAGTAATTCAGGACTTTTGCATGTATAGCAATATAAATACATACAACTCATTCTCCCATGAATTTATGAAGCTGATGCCGTAGGTCAGTGACTAGGGTAGTCCCCAAGCACAGGGGAGATCCATCTGCTGGACCCTGGTCCTGGGATATTGGAACATGAAATAAGCCCCAGATATAATCCCAACATGGATTCTTTGCTGAGTTGGACTGATGAGCCTGTTTATTTTTGACTTGCAACTTCTTGTTTAGTACTAGCTGCCTCACTGGAAAATGCACTGCTTCCATGCAATTGTAACTGCATTACTGCACAGCTACAGGTGCAGCATGCTACACTGAGGAAGGTATAGGCACAAACACCAGCACACAACAGCAGCAACTATTCTGCTTTGCAGCATGAGACTAGCAGGCACAGCTCTGGCCCCAGACAACAAGCACTCTGCCAGTCAGCTCCTGGACATGGTCCAGAGGCTGGTACATTGGTACACAGCAGGGTTTGTTGGTTTGTGCCCAGTAGTCAGGACTGACCAGATCACTTCTTTTTTTTTTTTTTTTTGGGCGGGGGGAGAAGAGAGTTTAGCCTTAGGTACCTGCTCTCAGACCTGTGACTAACCCTAATGTTACATTTGTTAGTACAAATCTTGCCTATGAGATCAAAAAGGGGAGTCTCGCCCTGAACGAACAAGCAGGCTCTGCTGTTTGGGTCAAGGCAGCTGACTCATAATACAGAACAGATGCAAAGAGAAAGTAATAGTTATTTCAAATTGTCCTTTGAGCAGACAATCGTAAAGAAAAACACTAAGGAGTTGACATTAACGTACTAATGTCTGTGGCTTTCTCTAAACAGGTATTTCAGGACCATATTTCAGGACCATATTTCAGGACTTCTATAGCTAAGGACAAAAAGAGATTTGTCATCCACACATAGAATTCACATGTGTAAGAACTGTGGCAGAATGCAATTATTAAATTTATTTTGGAAAGAAAAATCAATTTACTTCTTTGTAAAAACAAAAACAAAACAAACAAACAAACAAACAAAAACAGAAAAAAAATGAAACACAACAATGTAAGAGGAAAGACTAATGAAGATGCAATCCTGGTAATTACAGAAATTAGTGAGAGTTCTGAGTTCACTAGGCACCCAAATTGGATTAATCTGCTCAAAATATAATGTTACACTGAAACATCTAAAGTCTATGCATTTATGAACATGTGTTCTATGGTATAATTTTGTTTAATCTTCAGAGGCCTCTCAGAGGCCTCTAAATTTAATCTTAGGCAAACTGGCAAAGTTTTGCCTGACTAAAGAATGCCAAATAAAGCCCTAAAAAGGGATTGCTCGGATCAGAATTACTTGATGTCTCCAGCTGCTTTGTTGTGCACTGGTATTGTAAAGATGCCATAAATTCAGCTTAATTGGAGAGCTAAACTAGGTTTACAGCTGTTTTGCTTACTTGAAGCAGTGCAAAACAGCTGAACATACCAATGAGTATGGGCCTTCAACTGTATGACATTTACAGTAGAAAACCTCCAAAACAACAGCATCTAGTCACAGCTTCCCATATGCTTGTACAAGATTATTTTTTTTTCTTTTTCTCCCGATGGTTCACTTCCTGGATACTTTTCACAATGCAGCAGACACAGACCTAGCGACATCACCATGTCATCAGAAAAAGGTGGGAAGAATTCCAGAGAGATGCAAACACATCTTTCAAAACAGCATGTATGTTTAAACCAGTCTGAAAAACATGCTGAGAGAAAAAAAATCAGGATGTTACATATAACCATATTGTCACACCTGGCTCAAAGCAGGACAGGATTCAATATCAATGTATTAGCACCAAAAAAAAAATGGAATAGCACACACCCACCAAAATTTTAGGCAGAGCTGCCTCCGAGCAGCATTTTTATGTTTACCACTGCATTGCTTAGTGGCAGCATTCAGTAAATGGTTTGTACAGGGTAAAATCAGGATGGTAAATAACAGCAGTCTGACGCTACCTATGTCCTCCATAGGATCTAAGGGAACTATTCCATAGTACATCTAGGAGCTGGTGCTTTACTGGTGATATTAAGGAGCCAGAGCCCACACTCAAGTGAATGGACTTGTTTAAGAAACATCAGAGCAACCTTATTCACTATTTAAAACATCACTGTGCAAAATGAAGCATAACATTTTTTTTAGCATTCATGCTAGGCAGTCTAAATACAAAACGCATATCTGCAATACCTCAGATAAAGGTGAGAGTTACACATTAGAGCTGACTTGCATTCTGTCAGCTAACTTGAAAATACATTCTTTCAAAAAATCTTGCATTTGTGTTATGATTCACTGCGTTTTTATTGGGTTAGTTTTGTTATAATTGATCTGTGACGATGCAAGAGTTGTGAATTTCAAACAGAACTTTTTCTTGGCTTCGTGGTAGTTAAGTTATGCTATGTATACTCAAGGTAGACAGCATCATTGTTTCTAGAAAAAATAGTATGTCACTTCCATTTGTTAAAACAGTTCTAATAGCTACTGTGCTTCAACGTACACTTCTGTTGTAACAACATGCTTACACAGCAGTTTGGGGTAAATGAAGAAAAATCGATATGGCTTCTCTTTTCCACAGAAAACAATGGTTATTCTTACATTAAGGCTCCAAAGCAGTTTCTTACAGCAGGGAGCAGTATCTTGCCTCTGTGCAAGGCGGCAGCTACAGCTGCTATCTTTTAGTTTTATTAACCTGAAGCATTACGCCCTCACTGTTTTTCTTTGTGTCAAGCACTGTTTGAAGAAAGTAGGCTTGTTCTGTAGGAAAAGAAAAGGATCGTATCAGCAGTTGTTTATTTACAAAATTGTGGTCAAAGTTACATTTATTTAAGCAATACTTACTGCTGTTGTTTTACATTCATGAAGTTTACACAATAGCCTTCACTCTGAAAACTACCACTTCCAATCAAATTTGAATCTGCAAATGTTATCGTACTCGCAAGGTAAAAATGATTCTAAGCTAGTAACAGAATTTTTATCTCAATGGATAATTAATGTTTGAATCCTCTGTCTATCCCCTATATAGCAGGCTGTTTGAAAAAAACGAACAACAACAAAACACAGAACAAAACAACAACGAGAACATAAAAAAAAAAACTAGCTGAAAGAAAAACTTATTTAGTAATTCCTATATTACCACACTCTCTGATAAAGTATTTTCCCTTCTTTTATGCTTATATAGCAGCAGATTTTTATTTATTTTTTTAATCTGTAGATTTTTCATTTAGATCCTTTAGAAAATAACTGATTCTCAATCCTAATCTGGAATAGTTCTAGTGTGTGTGTGTTATATTTTTCAGTTCTTGCTGTTGTTTAGAAGTGTGTTTGCAAATTTGAAAAGGGCATGGCATATAGTCATATTCAGGAAAATTTCTGTGCACTCAAAATGAATGCAAGTGTAACAAAGGAAACTAAACAGTAGTTCTCTTGTTCTCCAGGGTGATTATTCTTTACTATTACAAAACTGACATTAAAATTTTCAATTCCTTTTTTTTTTCCCAGGAAAAAAAAAATACTTGAATTATGTCTATCTCACTCTTGATAGTTCATATTTGATCATTAATTTATTAACATAATTTTGAAGTCCAATGATTGTATGTCTGCTTACTAAAGAAGTTGGATCATTGACTGAGGATCCTTTTGTGCTAAACTGTTTTGTGTAAATTATACTACTTATTCTCAGGTGACTATAAGTTTGTTTTAGCATGCAATAAAAGCCTCTTCATTTCTGAAAATCTGCCTGAAAAAATACATTCAGATTACAATTTACTCTGAAGTATTTGTTTTATTTGAAACGTTCTTTTTTAAACTCCCTTATTGGAAATGGAAATAACTGAAAAATATTTATTTTTTCCCTCCCCTGTCTCATTGACTGCATAGTACATGAGTATTTTGTGCACTGAAGGCCACTCCTATTGTATCATAGAGTTATTCCATGCACCTGGAAGTCGATAGTCAAATTCTTGCTTCACTACTGCTGCTGTTCTTTCTTCTACCAAGTCAGTATATAATGACAACATTATGGCTTCTGGCACACAAAGCAGGATTTAAGTTATTAGAAATCAACTGACTTCATCTGAAATCTAACCTATCTCCCACTTTATTTTTGTACTCTTTGAATTTAGTTTGCTGTAATCCATCATCAGGGGTATTGCAGCAAATTATCTGCTAGGCACACATCCCATTGGTTATCACCTACTGTTGACTGATTAAAAAAGTATAAATATTTAACTGTATTTATACTTTTGGCCTGAGATATACTTTGTGATTAGGTGCTAAGTGGTTTTAATGTTAGTAAACTCGCGTGTATGTCCTGTTGTGTCAGGGCATTCACAAGACACATGCAGTACCAAGCAAGAAATGGACATCTGTCATTACACTAGCCTCATCACTTGTTCCTGCATTATTTTAGGATTGAGGGGCTGAGGATGAGTGGCAATTAGGAACACCAGCGAGATTATTTTTTGGTGCAGGGTTTAATATCTCAAATTGGGATGACCCACTTTCCTCTGCAGTCAAAGCCAGAAGAGAGATGGAAAGATGCATTGCTAAGCAGGCCTTTCTGTATCATACCATTCTGCATTTGAGATGGTACATAACCTGAAGGAAATCAACAAAGAGGTAGGAAAAAGCTGTTTTATATCAAACCTTTCTGACAGAAAAGAAAAAAAAAAAAAAAAAAGATAAATGATAAATGTAATTGAAATGTTGGTAGTTGAATGATATTAATCGTTGAGTTCTATATTGATGGTCATTACTATTAATTATGTTAATTAGACATGCTTTCAGTAAAGATCTGAGGGTATGTCATTAAGTTTTGTGCTCTCCTTTTTTGTTTATAACACATATGCATAAAATATCTTTTTTGGAAGGCTGATAAGTATTTTTTTTCAGAATTTTGTTAATTTGTGAAAGTTTCTCAGAGAAGGTGGTATTTTTCTTGGCAAATCTGGATTAGTTGATCAGACTAGAGGTGCCTGAAGACCCTTCTGGCTTGTATGTAGCCCTCGAAAGCACGACATCTGAAGATGATAACACTGCTCCTTCTGGAATTTGGTGGAGGATGGATGACTGGCATAAAATTGGTGGGTCTGCCTGAGTAGATATGAGAGTGAAACATAAATAATCTTAAAATTTGTAAGTCACAACAGAAGTTACAAAAACACAATCAAAGTGGCTATCTGGAGATTATTTTTTTTTTCCCTAATTCCATTAGAAAATTCTAAAGGTGAGTGACTACTTTTTTTTTTTTTTTTAATGAACATAGTCCCTAGCTACAACAGGTTGATGGACAGTCTCTCACCTGTGCAGAAGTCAACTGACTTTAGGCAGGCTCTACACAGCCTTAGGAGATCTGATATACAGAATGTCCTGAAAAACTGAAGCTTAAATTGTATACCCTAAAATAAGCAAATAGTGTGACTCTCAAATTTATTTTATGGTTTTGTGTCTTTTTGATTTCTCACTATTTAACATTGTGCCTGAAAACAAATAGAAACAAGGCTAAATAAAAAGTATTTTTTAAAAATAAATTATGCTAGAACTGTCTTTCTCTTTGAGCTGCTAGTATTTACCACTGCAATCCAATTACTGCCACATTACAAATAGTGACAGCCAGAAGAAAAAAGCTGCTTGTCAAAATTGCCATTTCCATCCTTCTTTCTCAAGCAGGAGATCAGCTTAAGTTCCACGGAAGATAAGAAAACATACAATTTTCTCCTTTGTATTTTCTCTTTTTCTGTTTCTCTAATAAAGGGTTCAACCACACCTGAATTATCCTGCATTCAAAAGAAAGAATATATAGGTGTAACAGGAGAGTAGGTCTGTGTACCTCCAACCACTATGATCAAGCCTATCAACTACATTATAGAAGAGTTTACTTCTGCTGAATTGTTATGTTCTGGTTTTGGACAGATCTTTTCAACGCTGAAGACAACATCAAAAGATTTTAGGTTCTGACATTCATATCCAGGATATGTTTTTAGTCTTTCATCAGCCACTGAAACTGGATTAGCACCAGAAAATACCTAACAGTTAGTATCTGGCTAGAGGAGAAACTGAGGGACCTTTGGCTTAGCAAGAATCTATAAATGTGACTTAATTTCAAGATACCACACAATTAAAATGTAGCTCTTCAGCATTCTTTGGGACAAAAATAATGAATTGATGAAGAGCTGATGAAGAGTCTGATTGAAGATAATGTCAGAATCCAGAAACAAAATAATTAAGTTAATAGTTATAAAGGACAGGTTGGTAGAACCACTTTAGCAAGCTGAGATGGGTTTATAAGAGCTTCACAACAGAAGGGAAACACTGCCCTTCAGTTTAATTTTACCCACTCCGTTAATACCTTCTAAATTGAAGCAAGTATGATATTCAGAAATTAGTTTTTAAATTCATCTGTTTCTTTACAGAGACAGAGAATAAAATGTTTACTTGTTTGCAGTTCAGTAGTGATGATCCCAAGTTAGGCCTCTTCTTAGTCACTGAAATGTATCAAGCTGTTTTCCAGAAACGCACATAATCTGGAAGCAAAAGTGACAAAACTATGTTACTGAAATTGCCTTGATTCAAACGCTGCAAAGGCTGTTTGTTTTCTTGAAGAAGTCACACCTGGATGGTGGAATTTTAACTGCTGAATTTTCCTAATCTCATCATCAGTATCAGATGGTGCATTTAGTTATAAAATATAGCTCAGTATTCCTGGAAAACTGGGAAGATCCAGTGCTGCAGCTGAAGCCCTGAAACATGTCCAGCTCATGAAATGAACTAGCGTGTTTAAAAGTTGCCATTGTTTAAAAAGTGAAATCCTTAAACTTCTTGAAACATTACTTTAAAATAATGTAGCTGCATGTAGTAAATGGATGCAAAACTGCGACATTTTTGAACTCGCAAAGCATGAAAATATGTCAATTTTGTACAGAATCGCCTTTTATTAAAGGCTGCAAGAGCACGGCAAAATTAACAAATTTCACAAGTTCAATAATTTATTTAAAATATATTTGGAATGATTCTTTTAGCCATTTACATTGTACTTCATAATAGCATCACACCAGAACATTACAGATTCTATCAGATAAAAAAGGAAAACAGTTATGTTCAAAATTGGAACATAATGTAAGTTTACAGTTATTTTATGATTCACTGCAATGTTATTATTAATCCATATGTTAAGACAAATCAAATAATCTAAACTTTAGTGATTGTTATGGAATTTAATTTGTAAAATCATTTTGTCCATTGCAATACATTATGTCCAGCACTATAATTTTTTCTTGTACTAAAATTTTCCTATTAAACTATTCAAAAATCATATTTACAGAAATATTTACCAATAAAGAGAATAAATTAAAAATACATATGGAAGGAGAAATTTTAGCTGTTGAAGCTTATGTTCTTTCTGTAGATCAGAACCTATAATTTAGCATTTTTACATTGGACCTCTTTGTTCTCAATTGCAGTAATTAATGTCACGCTTTTCAAAACATAAGGAGAAAGAAAATCTGGTATGATTTGAGACTGCATTTTAAAACATTGTTTTATATAGCTAAAACCAAAGAATAGCCTATTAGAAATATAAAACTATCAGAACCATGAAAGTCTAACAGTATTAGACTTAATAATAGATTTTATTATTCAATCAAAATTGGTCATATAGCTAACAGATGACTGGAGATATTGTTATGAGTCTTGATTCTCGGCATCTGTCATTTTATGCAAGTCACTTCAGAGTTGCAAACTTATACGATGTATGCTTTAGACTTATGGTGGAGTTGTTTTGCATCTCATTCAGTTTGTAAAATGATTGTCCGTACCAGTTTCCTACAGACTATACGAGATTGCAAGGCCCAATTCTCAGCTAAAGAAAGGTCCAGTGAACTCCTGATTTATCCCAGCTGTAGATCTGAATCTGTTGACATGCTGAATTATTGCCGATCCCAATGCAAGCTCCTATGTGTAGACTGTATGTCTTACAGAATACGAGCCTGTGTAGCTCCTGAGTCATATGTATTTAGTTAACTGGCAAAACAAATGTTTACTTCTGTCAGTTCTGCTGAGCCAGTAACTGTGATCATTATTAAACTGCAGAAAATAAAAGAAGCTATGTTTTAGTGTGCTCATCCATTTACAGAAAAAAAAAAAAAAAAAAAAAAAAGACCCTGATTTTAGGATCTGCGTTGCTGTTGATGGTTAATGACAAGCGACAGTCAAAGCTGAAAGAACAAGCATGATACCCAACGGAGTATGATGAACTGGCAAATCTAAAATTCTCTCCTGCTGTCAGATATCATACTTCTATTTGGACCACATTTGTGTGTATTGCAAAATTAACTAAAATACCAAATCCTACAGATCTAATAACACACTTTAATAAAAACCGCTTGTATCTGGGTACTTGACAATTGTGCGCATATTAAAATAAAGGCAATTTATTTATCCTACTGACTTAACGTTTAAACTTGCAAACATCCCATAGGCCAAGGAAAACAAAACAAAACAAACAAACAAAAAAAAAACACTAATAAATACGCTGAAAAGCGCCATACCTCCGTCTGAAATCCTGACCCTTTCTCCAACTTAAGTACACCGAGTCCAAACAGACCGGGAGTGCCAAGCTGCAGGGGCCCCGCTGCGGGGAAACCTGCGGGGAAACCTTCAGCCGGGGAGGGACGGGGCGACCCTTTGAAGGGGCGGCTGCCGGGGGAATCGGGGTGTTTGTGCCTGGGGCTGTGAAGTCGCTTCTCTGAGCGTTTTGTCTGGGTGCGGGTGACCACCGCTCGGGCTCGTTTCGGTGGGGGGTGACGGTGGGAATCCGGCTGAGGCACCGAGCGAGCGCCCCACGGCTCCCCCCTCCTCTACAAATCCCGTCACACTCGTGAGAGGGCTGCTTCAAACTCATATTTATTTATTTATTTATTTATTTGCCCTTTGCGGCGGCCTGCGCGGCCCCCCCCCGTTTCGGGCACTCTCTGTGTGTGGAGGCTGCGAAGGGGTCGCCACGGCAACGCGCGGCCGCCGGTTTAACGGCAGCGGGGCGGGCCGGGCCGTTGGGAAGTGCGTCACGGCGGGCGCGCGCCTGCGCCGGGGCGGCGGATTCGAACCGGGGCCGGTGCGGGCGGGATGAGGCGCGGCGCGCCCCGCGGCACCCTGCGCGGCCTCCTCCGGAGCCACAAGCCCCAGCTGCGCCTGGCCGCCGGCGGGGACCTGCTGGTGAGGGCGGAAAGAGGCCTGAGGGGCTCGGAAGTGGCCCGGCGGCAGCAAGGGAGCAAGGAGGGGCGGGTTGGGGGGGAGGCAGTATCCGCGCGTAATTTATTTGTTTATTTTAAGTTGGCTTAACTGGCGCGGCTGTAATGTGGTTTGAGACCCACTCAAAGCTTAATCATGCAGTAGGAGCTAATCAAACTTGTGCAGTCATTAATAGTTTTTTATAGTTGTTAGTGACACTTGGTCTGTGTTTCCACGGTCATATTAATTTGGCTTCAAGGAAGCATGGCTGTCTGAAAAGAGGTAAGTGGGACATCCCTCTAAACCTTGGCCATCAGTCCCTATCGCTGCCTCATCCTGGCACTAGCATTTTGTGGGCTGCAAAGGCCATCAGCAAATTGAATTGATCAAAACTAACAAGCAATATCAATCTTGTCTGGCTTAAAATATGGTTATGCAAGTACTCATCCCAGTACAAAGGATGAGATCAAAACAAATGTTAACAGTCCAGTGGAAGCTTAGAATACCTCTTCTGGTGATGTGAAATTAAATGGCCTTTAAATGTTAAGATGCTTGGTTTCTTTTTGTTTTACCTTTTTTCTGAACAGGAATGTTCAGGGGTGCTGATTGTGCAAGATCTTCAACCAGGCATATAGCTAGCAGCTCTTTCATTCTCTGTTTCTGTGAATAAATAAGCAAAACTCTATCTGCGTTTTATCTTTTTTTTTTTTTTTCTGGGGAAAAAAAAAAAGTTCAGCTGACGTAGTTAAAGCAACAAGTTATGAGAGTTTTTTCCAGCCTTTCTCCAGCAAAGCTTTAGCTTCTCTCCTACACATTCCCTACAAATTTTGTAAGAGTGATTCATCTGCATACTTTGGAAATTTATATACTAATTCTTTTAACAAGACTAAACCATATACATTTTGAACAGGCTGTTTGTCTTCTGCAGGGAAATGAGAGAGTCAGCTATTTCATTTTCAGGGGTATTTTCCCGAATGGTTAAGGCTTTCTTTGAATGCATTGTAGTACTAAGTCCAGCAAGGAGGTGGTATACCTGCCTGTTTTGTGATATAATCTGGTTATTTACTTTTTTTCTTGGCTCTTCAGTAAGCAAATGTCATCTTCAATGATTGTTCGTAAGAAGTTTGAAAGATCAGTCATAAAAATACAAACATTTTTGTTAAATATTTGAACTGAATCTCTTCTTTCCCCTTTCAGGTTCTCTTCTTCAAGTCTCTTTCTGCGCTTTGAAGCTTTGCCAGAACCTATTTTCTAAGTGTTAACATCCTTCTCTATACACAGTGTAGCTTATAAATTTCCCAAGAAGCTGTTTTATAGAAGGAATGTGACAATATTTTTAAGTGAAGAGAAAAGACTAGTGCTGTGGTTTGTTCAATTTGCCTAGAAATCAATAATTTACCTCCTTGAAAATAGGTGAAGGACTTCAGTGATGAGGTTGAGATGTAAGAGCAGTGTGAACTGTGTTCTAGCTTGGAATTACAGAAGGAAAGCACTCAGCTGCTTTTTTATGCTAGAAGTGCAGGTTTGTTTTTATATTGCAGAATGGGCTTGAAGTATGAATGAGCACTTCTGTTTTTATTATGGGCATAGAATCTAATGAGTAGACGTAGATATCTAATTGAAGGCAAGTTATTTATCTAATAAATTGTTAATGTGGCAGCAAAGCAAAATGAGGGAGCTTGCCACTATCGTTCATTAGTTCTGCCCAACAGATGTGTGGAAGTTGGTCAGCAAGCAGTGTTACATGTTTTTCTTTTATTCTTAATAGTTTCCAACCTTTCTGTTATGGAAAATAAATATACTGTTGTGTAAGATTTTTTTTCTTGTAAGTAGTTCAAAACTATTGAAGTCATATGCTGAGGGACAATAATCTGATCCGTAGTGAAGCAATGGCTTTAAACAGGTGTGGCATCACATAAGTACTTGTCAGTAGCTGTCACATGGATGGTAGTCCACTATTACACCTTTCATTAGCCTTTCTCTATTTCCTTAAATGGAAGCTATATAAATATTGAATAATCTGAAATATTTATTAACGTGCTCTGTTGTGGAATGCTCTGACTTTACTCATCTGACTGTTTCTTTTAAGTTGATAGGAGTTTGGGGAACACAGAGTAATTCCCTTTGAAAGTAGGAAAACATAGGTGCAATGAGTCTAAGAAGATGCATTTTTTTAAAGGCAGTTTTAAAATTTGCAATTTTGTATTTAGGTGTCTCAGCAAGAGGACATGAAACTATGGCAAGTTTTTGTTCCCCATTGCTCTCCTTCTCCAGGTTGTTCCCAGAAATCTAACCTTTTATGTTTGTAAGTCTAATAATGAGAAGTATAGTGTTTAACACTATCTCAGTGCCACTACAGATTTTCTTCAGAGATAACTTCCTCATGCAGAAATTAATAGGTTAAAACTTGTTTTGATATTTTGCTAAGTAAACCTGCAGTAGCATCTGCTTCTTGTGTAGTAGGTGCTTCCAAATACAATAATATAGTTGTATGTATTGCACAGTGACATTCCTTTACTTCAGCAGTTTTAAAAGGAATTGAGTTTTGTCATATGAACGTTAAAATGCCTGCAGATTGCTTCTGCTGTAAGCGCCCTGCCAAGCTGTTTCCCATAAATTCTAAATTGTAACTTTCCTTGTTAGCTGATCTACAGTCTAGAAAGATATGATGGCAAAACAAATATATCACCTAATTCATATAAATAAATTTTTCATGTTTTAATAATATTCTTGAGCTCTTGATTGAAGAAGTATTTAATATGCTTCACATAGCAAAGTTAATATTGTTTGAAGGCTTAATTTACAAAATGTGCAGTTTCCAATGTTCAGGCTGAACTATTAAAATACTTGACATAATGGCTGTATAACGCTAGGGATTTGCACTGTAGATTCGTTACTACACGGGGGTGTTTTTGATGGCAGTTTTTGGTACAAGTTGTAACGGTATTTTGAATGTTGAAATTCTTGCCGCTCCTGTATTGAACATAGCAGGATCTTGTATTGAACCAACATATTGACCTACCAGCTCTTTTCATGTAGGAAGGTTAAGTAAGTGATGAGCTGGGAATAAAAGAAAGGAAACTCCTGACAGTGGGGAGTTACTTGTGCTGGAGAAATTAATGTCAATGCTCCTTTGCCCTGGAAAAGGGCAGGAGTCCTTGAACTTGTCTATGGCCCATTTGGTGATAAGGCAGGGATGAATTTGCTGTTCGTTAACAGTCTGACTGTTCTAGTCACTGAAAGCTGATTGTATCTGCTAGTAAGCAAGATGTTTTCTCATTCTCTGCTTGATACTTTTGTTTAGCAAGCTTTTTTTTTTTTTTCTTTTGTAATAAAATATAATGTAAACCAAATTTTTTATTTCTGTAAGATGTCTGTATGATCACTTCTACAGCACTCTTACAATTTAAATATAATAATCTTAAGTATTTACAAGAGTCTTGCAGTACGGAATGTCATGGGCATCTATTAGGATTTGACCCAAGTGATACTCTGTCTTCCTAGGAACACCCTTCATGATTTTGGAAGCAGTCTAATATAGGAATCCTCTGTCTCAAATAATGAATCTCTAACAAAACAGTGCATGAGAAGTCTGAATTCTCCCTGATTTTATTTCTCTTCTTTTAAAGGTACATTTGAACTTCTTAATGTTTCTCCATCGGCTAGCAGAAGAAGCCAGGACAAATGCTTTTGAGAACAAAAGTAAAACAATTAAACCTGAGCATACTATAGCTGCAGCAAAGGTAATAAAGCATTTGTAGTATTTTTCTCTTCTGTTCAATGCAAAATGTATTATGAGAGCATATACAAAAGTTTCCTGTCATAGTATGTTTTCATACTAGTTGGTAACTAGATAGTTAATGTTTTCACTTACAGTCTAAAACTTGCAAAAATGGTACCAAGGCATCAAATTAATTTGCTCTGCCCTGTTAAATATAGTTCTATTTTTACTTGGCTATTCCATGTTTAAATTCATAGTTCAATACGTGGGTTTGTCTATGCAGAGGTCTACCAACACACATCTGTGGGCTGAAAACTGTGGCTGTGACTAGCATGGCACTGGCAACGAGTTAAGTACTCTGTGCTATAGGACTGTGTGGTCCTATAGCTCCCTGCTGCTTTGGTGAGCATGTCTGACTTCAATGGGTAGTAGGAGTTTACATTTGCCTATGAACACCTGTGACTAGCAAAACTAAAATTTGTTTTGCCATTCAGTGTCATGGCTTTGGGATGGGTAAAAGAAGTCTGGACTCTGGCAGGCAGGGAATAGGAGTAAGTTCCAAAATTGGAGGATTCTTACTTCAGATGATATCCTGTCAAGGAAGCAGGCTATCTTAACTGCAGTAACATAAAAGAAGCTTTATGGAGCAAATGAGGAATAGTTCATATATTTGCACCTTCAGTTCTTACCTTAGTCTGATAACACTCATAAGCAGATTCTTGCAGCTCATTTCACTTGGTGGGATATGACAGCTTTACCTCTGTTTCATGAGGGAGCTTGATCTCTCTAATGTGCAGGTTTATCTGTTCAACCACCCACTACTGCTGTGTGAATTGGAAGAGTAAAACACAGTGGTATCTGATTTTTTGGTCCTGTGGCTTCTGTTTATCTTCAGTCTTTTTTTTTTTTCCTCTGGCAAAATGTTTAGTTTGATAGCTTCTATTACTATAGTAACAGAGATACATACAGGATGCGTAGGGTAGCCAAGTTAATGTTACAGTTGGAATCTTATACATTTGTAATTTCTTTTTAACTGTAATCTTAACGTTATTTGAACATTTTTGTGTTCCATTTGTTTTTTCTTAAGATGAGAAGAAATGAAAAACTGCCTTTATTTTAATAATGTTAACACTTAAATGGTCCCACTTGAGCTTTGAATTTCATTTTTCAACTTAATCTCCAAACCAAAAAATGTCCTTCCAAGGGTCTGGGCACTCTTGATATAGAAAGAAGCAAGGCATTGCAAACAAAAGCTGAGCATAGCAGCTGTGTAATTGCAAGTCTTAGTTATTTCTTTTTGTCTACGTCTAATGGAATAAGAGCTTCAAGGAGTCTGCTGAGGGCCTGAGAGAGCTATTGCCATTTCTCGACAGTCAATTAAAAAAAAAAAAAAGTTTTATTTTACTAAGTTCTTGGTTATGAGCGTTCTTTTAATGTTTTCTGGTACAGCATACTTCTGTATGCCTTTGCTTTATTCCTGTCCTTTTCCTTTGACTACTACCGTTGGTCATTCTACTGTTGGAAACAGATTGTTTGGCACAATGAATAGTTGGTCTGAGTATCCTAGTGTTTTGGAACTTTGTAGTGCTGCCTGGATTGTAATACCTAATACAGTATATAAGCAGTGATAAATATACTTTTTTTTTTTGCAGGTTATTTTAAAGAGAAGCAGAGGCTAGAAAACAGAGCAATGGAATTTCAAAGCATGTTTCTCTGTGTTTTCTTACTGACTGTTGAGATCCTGTGAGTCAGCTTTGCGCTTCTGGAAGTACTTCGTTTTACTGATGTCTGTCTCCTGACTCTGAATATCTTGCTGCTTCTTTTTTTTCTTTAAAAAAAAAAATTATTATATGCACACACAATGTAATACATTCACTCACTTCATGCATAATTTTAAAATGTCACCTATAAATGATAGTAAATGGTCATTTAAGACCTTTTTTGTAGCTTATTTCCTCCATAAGAATGGAAGAATGACCATACCATACTCACTCTTCAGGTACAGTGTGTAACTTTTAATCATAAGTGTAAAACTTTGTAATGAGAGCAGTAATAAAAATGCAAGTTTCACTAAGTCCATTATAGGTTATGCAATTCAGAGCAGATTTTACTAGCTAAACAAACTCTTGGCTTTCAAAATAACTGCTCTAGAAGCTAGTAAAGTACCTTGGCTTTGTTTTATTTATAAATGTCTTAATATTTTTAAATGACTGAATTGTAGGCTAATGCTTCTGGGTTCTGCAGGAAGACTACACTTTGTATTTAGAAATCGTGCTTTGAAATGTTAAACCTGGTCTATTTTTTTAATGTGCTACATGAGACAAGTTGGGCTCTGATACGGTTGCTGTGGACAGATGCATGTTGGGGGGGGGTAAGGGAAGTATCAGGCAGAACTAATGTTCTTGAAGTTAGACCCTGTACAAACAGTGAAGATAAGTTGACATGAATGCTGAACTACCACCTTCCCACTTTTAAATGTCATCCTAACTTGTCAGAAGTCTGGAAGTGTGCATTATATAAAAATATATATTTTAATTAAAATCCATATGCTATTCTTGATTTGATATTTTAAAGCAGTTTCTGAACACTTTGCTTAGTTAATCTTTTTTGTAAAGATAGTTGAATCTTGCTGTTTGAGCTGATAATACTGTTTTGTAGATAATATGCACAGTGAGCTATTCTCTAAATAAAGATTTTTTTGCAATGTTATGCGAGTAGTTTGTTTTACACATTACAGAGTATATTCCACAAACTTAGCAAAAAAAATGTATTTCATAAGTTTGTTTTTTTTTGTAGTCTAAAGAATTTGTAACAATGCCAGAACTTCAAATTTTGTATCACGTCCGTGCCCTTCTTAAAATCTTGTACAACCCAAGAAAAGTCCTTTTACGGTATGCAGAAAGGAAGGATGTGTATTCTGCGTTACTTAACTCATACGGCTTAGTTCAGTCTGCTTCTTATGAAGGTTGACGATTCCTTTTTCTGCCTTTTCTTCTCTTACTCCCCTGGAATCAACAAAGAAAGCTGAAAACATACATGTATAGAGGATATTTTGACTTAATGATCTGAAGTACGTTCTCAGGAATGAGAGATCTGATTAAGTATTTATATTTTACTTTTTAATTACTCTCCGCAACTTAAGTTTTTTGAAACACTAGATTTTCTTAGAGCTGTTTTCAGTTATTTTGTTCCCTGAAGTATTCTCTTACAACAGTCTTATATAACCACATACCTTTCCTCATTGAACAGATGTCTGAGTGCTGTCTTGCTTCTTTTGGAACTTGTTTTGATTTGACTTTAACTTCTTCTTTGATTTGCATAGGAGAAAGATCCACTCAGGCTTAGTCTAATGTTCTCATTCTTGAGTAATAGATGGATGATAATCTGCAACTGGGGAAGGGAGACAAGGCCTAAAACTAGCCATCCATATGTGTTTTCTTTAAATATTTCTTTTTTTTCTCTGTTCATGGCTACAATTCTTTTTGTTGTGGGAGTGGGATGCTTTTCTACAAGCCCTGAGAAATTTGGGTCAAAACTAGATTGGTAGTACTCTGAAGCAGGCAGGTATTCAGTAGACATATACCTCAGCAGGTGTTCATGTTTATCTCTTAAATTCTCACTGAAAATTACGGCGGTTGATGTGTATATTTCTGACTGCTTAATCAGAAGACTATTATGTCTTCCTAGTAAGTTCTTCAATATTCCCTATAAGGCTAATTGTATTCGTATTTGGCAGCATTTCTCTACACCTTCATGTGTTTCCCTCATTTTAGAATAAAATCTCCTTACAGCAGTGTTTGAATACCCCCAGACACTTCCAATTACTATAACCTTGGGGGATATAGTTAAGTATTATCTTTTGTGTCAGCGGATCTCAGGTGGTTAATTACAAAGCATTAAAACATAGTTTTAGAAACTGTCTTTTTCAACTGGATTTGTGGTAGAAGGTCTAATGACACTGGGCTCTGCATGTACTTGTTTGAGTTCCTGTGAGGTTTCTCTGCCATTGGGAGGAAAAAGCGAAGAGCTATGTAGATACATTATTAGGATTTCTTCTACTCAATAGTTTTCAGTAGTGATGAAATTTCCTTGAGAAATTCAGTGTTTGAGACTTCACTATTTGAATTTTCTGTGGTTTCAAAGGTAGGATTCAAGGTATTTTGGGAAGGAGATAAATAACAGACACTCACACCATTACTATGACAGTTGACAGAGGGAAAAGATAAAATGAAGCAAGGGAGAAATGTGGCAGAAGTTCTGGTGGCTTGCGTGTTTTATTTCATGTTACAAACCAGCTAACATAGCCCCCTTAGCCAGTGGGCTTATTCACAAGTGAATGAGGCAGTACCACAGCATGTAAGTCGCCTGATTATTAGGTTTAAAACTACAGAATATAAAAGTATGAGTATCATGAATGGTATATCAACAAAGGTTAGATCTGTAGAGAGATCATAAAATCATTATGGTTGGAAAAGACCTCAGAGGTCATCTGGTCCAACCATCCCCCTACCACCAATGTCACCCACTAAACCATGCCCATAAGCACCACTTCCAACCCTTCCTTAAACATCCCCAGGGACGGTGACTCCAACTCCACCACTTCCCTGGGCAACCCGTTCCAAAGCCTGACTGCTTTTTCTGAGAGGAAATGTCTCCTGATTTCTAATCTCAACATTCCTGGTGCAACTTGAGGCCATTCTCTTTTGTTCTATTGCTAGTCACCTGCAAAAAGAGGCCAACCCCCAGCTTCCTTTCAGATAGCTGTGGAGAGCAGTAAGGTCTCCCCTGAGCAACCTCTTCTCCAGACTAAGATCTAGCTGTTTAACTCTTAATGGAACCAACAGCAATATATGAGCCTCTATACTTTTGTGGATGAGGGACCAAATAATCACCTTGCCATTTGAACACAAACTTATGTTGGAACATCGTCTGCTGTTTTGATTCAGGAAATCACAGGTGCTGGAGAGCACACATGCCTTGGACCATAATTACTGTTATAAACAGAGGAGTGCATGGTTGCCAATATTAAGTTGCAAAATACAAATAGTAAGTATTCTTTGGCTATAAAGATAAAATAAAGGGTACATAAACCCAAGACAGAAATGTGTACTGTAATAGGAAAATTCATTTTCTAGCCATAAGGTGGGGATAGAGCAAAAATTGTCTTTTTCTCCCTTGCAGTAACATCCCATTAAGATAAAGTGTTTATCCTTACTAAAAATATATTTATGATGTTTCCTGATATTTTTTTGAAGACTACCAATCCTGCACTGCTGACACATGCAGGGCAATTAAAGTTAAATAAATAAATAATTCTTTTACCTCAGAAAAGGGTGATTTGTACTGAGAAGGTAAAATATATGTAAGGCTTTAATGGATCTTGAAGATTATTCTCAAAGCTCAATGTTGCAGCATTAGATAATTTTCTGACTCAGTTACAGGTCTATAGTTATTTGTACAGCAGCTTCATTTTAGAAGCTGGCATGTTTTATAGGCAGTTTAATGCAGGAAGTATTTACAGGACATTATACATATAGCAACCTTAAATTTAAACGTATAGCTAGTATTGGTTGAGTTGCTGATTCAGTTAACCTTCTATTAGCCTTTCATCACCTTGGAACAACTAATGATAGGCCATCATAACTACTAAATACATAGTTTTTTGAGGTGACATGATTATAAGTATATATTTAGAAGGTGTGACTGGTATTTCACGTAAAAATGCTGATTACAGTAAAACAAAACCCCTTTTTCCACAGCTGTAAACTTTATGCCAAGTTTAAGTTCTTCACACTGTCTCAGACTTTCAGACTGAGTAGTTTTAGATCTAGGGTGAAAAGATCCTGCTAGCATTTTTGTTGCACTAAATAAAAAACAGTAACTTTGAGGAAGACAATGAGGAGCTTTTTCACCTGACAGCTCTCAATTCTGTGTATTTGGTCAGTTGGAATTCATTCAGTTGCTATTTGGTTAACAATGGCGAGGATACAACGTTTTCTTTGCAGTCCACACTCTTCAAATTCACACAGGTTTTGGTACAAAATATTCTGCTGTGGACTGGGATATTAATGTTATCCTGAGCAAACGGCTGAAAGACCTGTTCAGGTCATTTGATATCTGTAAGATCAGGTTTCTTACTGAGAGGGTCTTTCCTGCAGGGATAGTTTCAGTGGATGGCAAATAGGCAGAGTGTAGAAGAATACAGGTAAGGCCACCAAGACATTCTGAAAATTACATCTGGTTTACAAAGGAAATGTAGACAACAGCCTTACTACAAGGTAAGTGCTGTTGTGATTGAAGTGGTTAATGTAAACCAGGGGCACTTCCTACAGGAATGGCTTGCTCTTAGCCTCCTAGCACTGCACAGGTCAAGCTCTTTCAACTTCTGCAGGAACAGACTCATATTTTGTTTCATGTGTGCAGAAGGCACAGAAAGATACGTATTTTGGCAACTGAACAGATCCTGAATAAAAAATCATAAAGGGGAAACACTTCCAAATAAATGTAATAAGGAATACAGCTGGATTAGCCACATTTAACTCCTTACATCAGGTTTAAATCGGTCTAACTGTATTTGTACTAATCTTTAAAGTTGACAGCCTAATGTGTATTTTTAATCTGTTTAACTTCATCAGGTAAGTACACACAGATTAGGTTATATAACTGAAATCAGTTATAGTGAGATTTGAGCAAGTTTTATAAATAAACCAGGTCAAGGAAAACATTTACATAACGTGTAAACCAGTTTTTGAAATTTTATTGCATAAGCTAAGCAGAAACATTACTACAAGGAAGCCTTTAGTCCCAGCTGTTTGAGGGTACTCAGGATAAAAGCTGAAGTTTACATACTGATGATGGATTATTTAAACACACCTATGTTCTTTATTCCTTTTTTACTCTTTAGAGAAAATTGTGTGTACAATGTTGTTTCCAAAATCTATGAACTGTTTAAATTTTATTAGTTTCTGAAGGTTGGATAGCAACTAAAAATTAAAGACCCTAATTTAAAAAAAGAGAGGGGAGCAGTTAGGGAAAAAGGAAAGGTGGCACATGGCATAGTAAACAATTGCCTGTCCAACGTTAACTGCACTTTCTATCTTCCAGTATTTGTTTTTTCCTAGTTTATTTTTTCAGGTTGAAGCTTACTTGTGGGTTAACATGTTCTCCAAATTTAAAGGGTTTGGGTTTGGGGAAGGGTGCCAGTGTTCTGCGTGTAGTCTAAGTAACAGTGCTCTTCTAAAACTTTTTCCAATAAAGTTAATGCTATGTCTGTTCAACCTTAACTTCAGCTTAACTAAGTTTTTCTGGGATATGGGTTATCTTCCTAAGTTGTCATTGGTGTTCCACACGGTAATTAATTTTGACAATACTTTTCCTGTTGCCTTTTTATGAAGGTTTTTCCACAAAATCATTTGAATAAACATTGAAAATTCAAATCAGAAGTGGACAAAAGAAATTCATCTTGCATGCTTTAAGAACTTTAACATAAACTCTTCCATAATGAATAAAATTTTGAAAAATATATGACAGTACATCAAAATTAACTTAAATGATTTTCAGAAATTCACCTTGATTTTCTTTATTGTTTTCCTTTTCTTGATAAGAATGGAGAACATAATGATGTGTTATATTAGGGCAGCTACAGCATTTAAAAATGCCAAGTTAATAAAATAGCTATCAATTTTATTTGAAGGCACATTCCCATTATTTATAGGAATTTGGGCAAAAATGCATTTCCCATTTAAGTGTTTGAATACTATTGATGAGCAATAGGTTGTTCATCTATAAATGTTTTACGTAGATTAGTGTATATGTCAGATTAGTCTGCGGATATTCAGAATGAGAATCCCTATTTCACCACTGCTCATGTTTTTTTTTTTTTTTTGAAGAAAGAAAGGGAAAGTTACCAAAGATGGTTAACTTGATGAATAGGTACTGTAGTTAGTACAAGAATCCTTCAGCAGTTTGTTGGCTTTGAAATGTATACTGAGTTCAAGAGAATTTAAGGAAAGAGCTTTAAAAGAGCCATCAACAGCCAGGTGAAGCTTTCTTTTCCTCTGTTTGACTGAAGTTTATAAAATGAGAAAGAGAGATGGAACAGTTGGCTAGGAATGGTTCCAAATATGAAGAGAGAAAAAAAAAAAAAGGTAAAAAGTCTTAACCGTATCACTAGTATTGTTTTAAATATATATAATGCTTTGCAAATGAATTTCCCAAAATTCTGGAAGATACATGTGCAAGAGAATAATCTCACCATCAAGCTGAAATGTGTGACTTCCCCTGGTCACACCTGTCATAGCCCTGAGGAGTGTGCTCTCCTGCTAGATATGGTGTGCTGTGTAAGGAGCTGCTCTGGGCAAATATCCGGATCTTGGGAGATTTACTGCTGTATCCATAACATCTAAGGGAATTTCTTTGGACATCAGTACTGGAAAGACCTTGGTGCCTTTCCACATAATTCTACAGTAGGTCTAACCTGGATAATTTATTTATTTATTTATTTTTAAAACCTATTTCTTACCTGTAGCTTTTCTGTGTTTTTATTAACATTAGTATATTTTATTTTGTTTGCTTTACTTATCCTAAATTTCAAGTAAAATCCAAATACAAAATGTTCCCCAAAAAAGTAAGTGTTCAGGGAGGAACCAAACACAGGAACTAGTAGCCCTAACACCAGCTTTCTGAAAAAGAAAGCTGTGTCCTGTTGACTTTAATACTTATATATGTATGGGGCATAGACACAAATATTTTTAGGTTGTGGATATAGGAGCGAGGGTTTAATGGCATCTTGTTGACTGCAACTTTTGAAGTTTAGTTTCAACAAAGCAAGGGATAGTTTATTGGCTTAAGAAAGCATTACTTGTACTGTAATTTTGTACCTACAAACACAATGAAATTGATTGTTATAATTCTCACAACAATACCTTATGTAGTATTTTTCTTATTTGCTAAACAGCTATCTGGCAATGCAGTTATAACCAAGAGTTGGAAGAATAGGTAATATTAAAAACACAGGATGAATGAAAGCACAGCAGTTTTCCTTTGGCATATTATTTTTATGAACCTAGCGTCTTTTGTAAAGTTTTCCTGGAAATAGAAAGAAAACACCTTTCCAAATCATCTTTATTTGGGTAGAAAGGATGCTTAATTACAATGAACTTCTCCAAAACAAACATCCGTGTGTTGACCTGAATTGTGCCTTGGATATTTCTGCTAACATGTTTTTTCCTACTTCTTGCTTGCCCACATCCACTCGCAAGGGAGGAGGTTGGGATAAGCTAGATACTTCATTATTCTAAAGAAAACTCTTCTAATGGCTTTTTTTTTGTGTGTGTGTGTGTGCGTGTGTGTGTATGTGTGTGTGAAGTTCCCAATGAAGCAGAAGGCCACATATATTTAAAATGATGTCTTAGAAATTTGGTGATTTACCAATAATATATTTTATTTTGCTACCTATATTTTAAAATATTTGCTGTTCTGCTCTCTGAAGACCTTTTCTGAACATACTGAAATATATACAACTTTTAAGAAATTTGGATTTTTTATTTTTTTTTAATTTAGAAACCATAGATCCTATCTATTGTAAAAAGCTCCTCGTGAAACTTAGACTACTTGGAGCTGTTTTATTCTCTGAATAATCCATCAATTTAATATATCAAAGTTTTATTTGAGTGGAGAATAGAGGTGATTTATATTAGATCTTTTATTTATTTATTTATTTATTTATTTCTAACTATAGGTCCTGATAGATAACTTAAATATTTTTTTCTAAGTATTTGATATCTTCTTCCTTCGTTCAAGCATGAAAATCCAATTACTATTCATGTCCCAGAAAAGTCTTCCAGTTTCCATAAAATGCCCGTATTATTTTATTTTTGAAGACTAAGTAGAATTTCAATCCAGTATGTTCTACTACTCTCTTACAACCCCCTAACTTAAATATTAAAAAGAGAAGAGGAGAAGGAAGGCAAGAAGAAAAAAGTGGAGGGGAAAAAAGGGGATGCCTGAGGACACAATTTAAAAGATCTTGTGTGCTGGTTGTTTTTAATGCTGATTTTTAATTTTCCCCCTTGCAGTATTGCAGAGGAACGTAAGCAATGCTGGAATGTAAGCAATAGTACCAGTGGGTGACATGCTTTACTAGTGTAAATAGTGAAGCAAATTCCCCACGTTAGCATACTTAGTGTTTTGGGAAACAACTGACAAGGTGAACCTTTGTTAGCAATGCTGTTGCTTTTTCTTAGAAGCTGGGAAATGTTTTGTTTCTCTCAAAAAAGTTCTTTCTCCTTGTTAGCAAAAAAAAAAAAAGAAAGAAGCACCAGCTCTAACATAGACATGAGCCAAGACTATTTTTTTTTTCTTTACTGAGTTAATTATTGATTGAAAAACATTTCATTTATTGTTCTTTATCTTTTTCTCTGATGAATATGTGCTGAGTTTTTTGAGAAAAACTTAAAAATTAGAAGCTGAATGTTTAAAGCTATACGACAATTGGAATTGTAGAAATTTTAACAATATCAGTTTGTTAAAAAATGACTTGAAATTATCATGAAAACAGGCAGAATACTCTAAATAGTAAAGGGACACATTTGAAATACAAAGTTTTTTCAAGTTTTTTTTTCTTGCAAAGTCCATGTAAAATTACAATGTTGTTAAAAAGCTTACATATAATATTTTTAGAGCTTAGTAAGTTAAATCCCTGTCTGCGTCCCTCTTGAAAAGAAATGCGGGCTATGTTTGAGACATAATTTGTGTAACAAAATATCTTTATTTCTGAGTTAATTTAATTTTTACATGCCTCTGTTACACAGGAAGTATACTTTTAATAAAAGTCATGTGTTTAAAGCAGTAATTTTTGCATTCAACATAAATTATTTTTATGTTCTAGCTGTTTGATGTGAACTCTACTTTTTCTGCGAGTAAATTTCTTAGTAGTTATACTGTGGATCTCATCTTACTATATCAGTACCAATGTGTTACCAATCACTGTATTGGAAATAAAACTTTACAGGTTAATATCAAATTTTGAGTAAAACTATAACTGTACTTTTAATTAGAAGATATTCTTGCAGTCCTTTTTCACCTAGGTTTCTTGAACTATTCCCCCCCTAAATAAATAAATAAGTAACGGTCTGTTCTTGTAATTTCTGATTTAAACAGGGTCTAGCACCAGATGAAACGCTTTGCTAACCTTTAACAATGTCAGAACATGAAATAGAGGAGGAGGATATCCTATGGTGTATAGTACATTTAGGCGATTACCTCATCAGCATGAAAGGTCCATAACTAATCTACACCAGAGACATGAACTGTTAGAGGAGAACATTCTTGAGGATGTAAAGCAATGAATTAAAACATTTTCTATGAGAGCTGTTCAGAATGCAAGCGGGTCAGCAGGCATGTGAATATTTCTGAATTCATGTATCAAATTTATTGTCTGTTTCCAGAGTTTTTAATTCTTTTTCCCCTCCCCACTAATAATTTTAGTGTAAGACTGGGCTTATAAGATGCAATCAAGTTGTGCTTCAGAAATTTGTAATTAAAGATTAAATTGGAGTGGAAGGTGTTTCTCATATTTTCATCATGCAAGAAGCAAGATTCTCCCTACCTCATTAATTGTGGAAATCCAATAACAGAAACATCGCAGGAGGTTAGTGATTAAGAGGAAAGTAAATTTTTTATTTTATTTTATTTTTTTTTCCAGAATTCCTAAATCTTTTTGAAAATGTACACTTCTTTGTGTGTTTTTTGCTCTAGTTTTACTCAAGCATGTATGAAGCCCATAGAGAAATTAATTCTGAAGATTCACATTTCAGTACCAGGCAAATAAAATGTAGTTCTACCCACCCATTGCACACAATCATGTAACTGCTGCTATGATAGACTTCTGTAGCTCTCGGCAATTGTATTACCTTAATACTTGTTTTTCTACATATGATTTAAAAAACAACAACAACAAAAACAGTTGCTTGCTGATAGATTTGAAACATTGACTGAAAGCTGTAAATACATTTTTCCAGACATAATGAAATAATGGAAATGAGTCAACCTGAAGTTTTATTAACCTTTTTTAAATCTTGCAAATAAGTTGTTTTTAAATGCTAGGGTTTGAAAACCCTGTTCCAATTTTGTGTGTGAGCCCTTGTTTGAATGTATTCCTTATTATTAAGAAAAGAAAAAAATCCAACACCAAATCCATGGAGAATTGCCAAAAACAGCTTAAATAATACTTATTAGGTCATAGAAATCTATTATTCAAACATGTGCTAGAATTATTGGCTCATATACATTGTAATATATCCCTTGAGTAGAAGAGCATGACAACAGAACATCGTAAGCAACTAAAAATCATTCGATGCTGTTTTATTATTTTTCAGATTCAGGTGTCTTTTTTTGTTTCTCTAATAAGAAATTGCACTTTGTTGCACTTGCCTATGAGACTATCTGGCATGTTGATCGATCACATTTTCTAGTATCTCTGAAATATTATTAGACATCCATTTTACTTGTGTTTCTGTTAAACAGCAAATGTATGTTATTTAAATATTTTCTTTCAGCCTGCAGTAGTGTAAAACTTTTTTTGAGCAGATAATTCATAAAAAATTCCTTATTTACCACAAATTGTTGATGAATAATTCAGCTTCTTCAAGTTTGCCGTTCAGAATTGTTTGTTTAATATTCTTTGTGAGTCTTGTTTTTGAGCTGATTGATGGGCTGTCCTCGCTGATTGCCATTTGAAATGTTACAGTCTGTAATCAGCCAGTTAGCTTGCATGCTATGTTTCTTTGTACTGATTGAGCATATATAATAATTCTTAGCTGGAAGCTTGTAGAAGATAGGTGTAAACATGCTTCTCAGTAAACACTTTCTAAAGTGTGCTTAAATTACTTATATCCATATTCCTGATGATAAACTTTTTTTTTTTTTTTTTAATTATTATTATTAACTTAGGAAAAACGAAGCTGAAATACACATTTTTTAAAGATCTCAGTGAATATTTGTAGTTGATCAGTACTAGTTGCAGAAATATGTAAGAGAAATAAATAATTCATCCTTAGTGAAATTCAATTTTATTTTATTTTTATTTTTTTTGAGTGAAACACTATACTTTTACAGTGCATAAGTAGTAGATTTGACCAAGTGCATTGGGGAAAACCCCTCTTTTAGACAAAGTCCAAGAAGAACAAATGTAGTCTCCAACATAAGTGGTTCTAAGAACTGAAGCCTTTTGATTTGAAAAGAAGCCAAGTACTAAAAATTGCAGACAATAACTTTACCATATTATGCCCTCTGTTATTATTTAGACAGGCTAGCTACTTTCTCTGTTTATCTGTCCTGCAGTAGGATCCAAAACTTAGTTCAACTGAGGTTAACAACAGAAGTTATTAACATTCAAGAGATCAGTGTAAAAATGTGGAGTAACGTGTCTTGACTCCAGTAATAAGAATCACTTTTTGTCACTGTCTTTAGACATTTTCTTAGGGGTTCATCAGACTGGACTTTGCAGTTACTGAAGGCAAATTATTGATTGTCTGAGATAAGAAACTGCCTAGGTGAACTTCTCATAATGTCCATCATTTTTATTTTATGATTGATAACATTATATATATATATATATATATTGTCTTTAGGTAAAAAGGTAAAATCAGGGCCAATTTTTCCCTATGTAGATTAGTGTAAATCTGAAGTCATATGAAATGATGCATTCTACTGAAAGTGGGAATAGGATTTTGCCCCCCTGGATCTGCCTTATGCATTTTGCTCTGAAGCATAATATTCACACTGCATTTATTTTCTCTGTGATACAGGATATTAACTAAGTAACGGCATCTGCACTACTGCTAAACTCAGAGTTTTGAATACTAGGCTTCTACGCTAGCAGATATTTTTGGCAAGTATGTACCTTTACCACAAAGTTGTTGCTATTATGGGATTGTTTTAGTCATATGCTGAAACTCATTTTCTCAAATGCTCTTTTAATTCTTTCTTTGTTTTGTTTTTATTGTTTGCATAAGAACACCACATGCTAATTCACCACATGATGTGTATATGCAGTCCAAATATCACAAAGTCCGTTCCAAAGTCCAGACATTTACCAGTCTCCCTCTCATAAAGCATATAATGGCAAAATCCTTATTCCAAATTCAAGTCAACCAGAACTTTGGAGTATCTTCAGAGTAAAATACTTTTCAGAACAGCTGCAGGAATCTTGATATATAACCCACAGTAGGGTGGACATAACCCTCTAATACTGAAAATATACTACATAATTTACACACAATGACAAGATAAACGTTTTTATAAGAATTTATTCAAAAGAAGAAAGAGTATCAAAACAACTAAAAATAAGTAGAAACATTTTCCTGTTCTTTTAAACCCACATTGGGTACAGCCGTGATGGCAGCCAACACCTTTTTGGCACAAAGCCGTGCTAGTTGCTTCATCCCAAATTCAGAGAGACACAAAACTCAACTCCTCTTCTGGAACTTTTCCAACCTTTTTGGGCGTTTGCCTTCCTGAAAGAGGCTGGGGAAGGAGAACATATAATCCTGCTTCTCGTGCTTCCTGCTTGTTAATAAATTGAAAATGACATAGCCTGCAAACATACATTTGGGTGCCATCCTTATTTTGCTGGATTCCTCAACAAGCACAAATTGTCAGAAACTTATCTGTTGTAAGTTAAATGTTTTTATACCTATTGCATTGTCCAAGATCACACTGTTCTCTCATATAAAGCAAAAATAATGCATTTTAAGATTGTTCACTGTGTTTTATGTGAGCATATCATGAGTTATGTAGAATAATCAAGTTAATATCAAGGTAAAAACCACTTTTTTGTTTTGTTTCATTGTTGTTTTGAATTTGCTGAGGCTTTACACGGCCAATTTTGCAGTAGCTTCTATCATTAATTTGATAAGTGTTTACAGCAGGACCTTTTAAACCAATTCAGTCTCAATGCATGTTAGAATAACAGTCCTTAATAATTTCTCAAGAGCAAGATATTTAGAGAACTGCTATTAGCAAGAAAAAATGCTGAAGAGTTCTTCCAGAGCACAATTTTAAAATCTATAAATATTGTAAAATCTATAAATATTGTAAAATCTATAAATATTGTAATCTACATGGAAAAGAACAGATTATTTTTTCACTTATATACACATACAGAAGAGTGCATATACATATCATTTTATGTGTATTTCTATGAGGACACATCTAGTCAGCTTACTGAATGTCAGTACTGGCAAGACACAGCCTCAGATTCCAGTCCTGTATTTTCATTCTTATAGCTGAGAACTGTAAAATCCTTTTGAACTGATGGAAAAGCAAGAGCAGATTTCAAATGCAGGCTCTTGAGTACTAAGTTCCAGGCAATACTATACACTGTAAAGTAACAAATATTTGGTCTCTTTCTCTGGTTCACTCTGACCCTTATCCATCACTCCATCGACCAAAAAGTGTTAAATTCAAGTCATGAGGGCTAACCAGATCTGTGTCATCTCTTCTAATTTTCCTGCATCAAAGGTTCCAGTGCAGAGTGAAGTACAAATAGCTGTTGCTGTTGGTATTGTCATCTACTGAGTGGCATTTTGAGTCCAGTTGGCATCCAGAATAGGGTAGAACAGGTTCAAGGATGCTTTTAGCTGCCCCAGAAAGATTAGTCTGGACAGTCTTCATTGTTCTCATTTTCTTCCTAACCTTTTCAGGGGAAGAGGCAGAGATTATGCATGACCAGGTTTCTTTGGCCTTTCTAAGTTACAAACTGGCCATTCATGAAGAAAAGAGGGGTATTCCATATTATTGTCCCATATTATTAAGGAAAAGTGGAATGTGTCCAAATGAGAATCATCAGAAACTCAGTGGAAAGTATGACTGACTTTACTCCAACTCTCACACTTCCAACCTTTCATCTCCTGATACAAGTACATTTTTTGAGTGTCAGGAGGTTTTACAGTCCTTCGTAGTGAGTAAAACATCTTTGTTTTGCCAAGATACGTTACTCGGATATGCTTTTGAATCAGATCATAATTAAAGTAAGATACTGCCTAGAAGACAGGTGAGTTCCATTGGAATTTGTCTCTGATCCTCTGAGGAACACAACCTAAATGTATTAACTAGAGGGACTCACACGTGTTATTCTGAAGCCAAGAAAGGAAAAGCTAATTCGGTTTCAATAAGAGGCACTGGAAGCCGTCTTGTGTTCAGTTACATACAGCTGAATTTTATTTTAAGGTCCCTCTCTTAAATATAATCCCATGCTTTCCTGGTTCTGTTTCATTATATATCCAGAATGTTTGGAGAAGTCTTGTGATTCTGAAATAATGAACTGACTTAAGCATTGCTTCTTAGTTTCCTTTCAGACTCATTTTTTAGCAAATTGTTACACTGAACACATAGGGCTTCAGATTTATGCTAAATTTTAAGTTGATTATATAATCAGGAATTACTTTAAAAGAAAATCATTTAGAGGACGTTGCTGTTAAATATTTCATATTAACACCTGCTTATCTAAATGTATATGTTAAAGATAATTTAGTCTTTTTCAATTTTTTTCCCACTTTCTAGATACTACAAGTGCTAAGAACTTTGTTTATTGCATGAAGAAACATGAGGAGCATGTCCTATGCGTATTGAGAGACTGGGTTAAAAGGCCAGTGCTTTCAAGCCTTAGCTCCTAAAACAGAGAAATGCCTGTCAGGTTTGGATTTGTTAAGTGGGACTTTCCCAAACACAGCATTTTAAAGATGGGTCTAGACTCCGTTTGTTTAAGTAAAATATGTGTGGCATATAGAAAAGAAATGGTGGAAGGGTGGGTCTAGACACAGCAAAACATTACTTACAGTTATGTTACAATTTTTTTTTCACCTTATTATAAATGTGAGGCAATTTACCTTTCTTCTGACAGGCCTCATATTCACACTTGAGCTTGTAGCATGAAGTCAGTTTTTAAGCTTTCATGGACTACCTCTAATTCTGCTCTAATTCATTTTCTGAATTTAAATATCTCTTCAAAAAGATGTATTGCCAAACATCAGTTTTCTTGGGATATATTGTTCCAAAGGAAAAGGAAGGTTTTCTGTACTGACCTGAATTATTCCCATTTGATTTCCATTTCTTCCTAGGTGGACTGGTAGGTTTGTTGATCCAGAATTTTCAGATTTTACCTGACAGTCCATTAGAGTTGGGTAAATGTACTTATTTTTGAAGCAAATGTTACAAAGTCATGAGATAATTGGATTTCCTTATTGTATCCTTTTCATTTTATTACTTCTTTTGTCTATAAAGATAGAGGAAAGAGATAATCACAAAACTAAATACTTTGCAAAAGTGTTCTAATGAAATGAAACTTTAAAAGCATACCTTTCAGTAAATCTCTGTACATGAATTTTTTTTCTCTTGCTCTCTTTCCGTTTTCCTTAAGATATGCAAAAGCCAGTTGTATGATGTAATTAGTGCTGGGGCTGAGCTCTGGATCTTGCTTTATTAAAAAATCTCAATTTTAGAGAGATTTTAAAATTTTCTCAATTTAAAATTCCTGAAAACTTTTAATCAGAGTTGGATATTGAGATGAATATTAAGTCAGAATAGATTAAATTGGTTGATAATCCCCATTAAAAGTTTTCTTTTTGTGCTCATATATCTGCTTTGACTTCTATGGGGCACTGGAAATTACAAGAAAGAAAGAAATATTAATTCTGAACCTGATCTGGCTTACTTAGGCAAAGGTCCCATTAGGAAATGCGGATTTTCATCATAGGCATTTAAGTGAAGCAAAATATTCCATCATCTAGCATTATTAAAGCAGTACCAAACTTGCAATGTGCTATACAGTTTCTTTGGTTTTAAAAATATTAATAAAAATAGTTATGTTTGACCCAGCAAAAGAATTTTCTGATGTTAGACTCCAGCAGCTATGTGTACTATCATAAAGATTAAGTAGATGGCTTAGTTATAGCTCATCATTCCCAGAGACTGCTAGACTTGTAACTTGCTGAAGCTGCAAAACCTTATACCCATTTTGAGGTTTTCATGACTACTGTAACTAAACATATTAGATATAGCAAGAACAGCTGTGTTAAAAGCATTGCTGAAAGCAAGTAGAAAATGCTGTAGTGACCTTTCCTAAAGCAGTTGCATCGCTTTAGGAAAAAATGCCCATCTTTTCAGTGGGCATACAAAAGTAATGGATTATAAAATGTTGGGAAATAACCATCTTTACAGATTTTTAATTCAGATAATGATTGAGTTCTTTTAGAATTATTTAAACATGTGAGGCAGGAACTCTGGTCATATAAATGCAGGCTGAAACAATGCTTTTAATTTTCCCACCTCTGAAAAACTTTCATAATCAAATCAAATGCAGTTTTCCTGAAGGAAAGAAAGTCAAGCTATATCTTTCCAATGCACTATGTATGTTGGTGTTTTTTTTCAGAGACAAGGGAAAGTTTTGGATTATACACTAGTCATTACCTTTCAAATACAATGCAAACCCTTTCTGCCAAACACGTGTAAGAAAATAATTGAGCTGCTTGGACACTGCATTCTTTAAGAGATATAAATCTTCTGTCTGTAGAAGTATTTAGCTGTTCTGTAGCAGGAGAACAGTCGAAGAAATGGTAACATTTGAAACATATTCCAGGGATTGATGGTATGGGAACCAATAAAAAAGGATGAGAATTATGTTGTTGGTTTCAGAGTACACTTCAGTACACTCGATATAAGAGAAAGAAACATATAGTGGAGGAAACTATCTCAGTTCTGAATCTTTCTGAAAGAAGTTTAGGAGCAGAAAAGCACAAAAAGAGGAAGCTGCTCTGTGTTAATGTCAGAGGTTTTCTGTAAGTTCAGGGGATGAAGGAATAGCTCTGCTTCATTTTTCATCTAAAATTTAAAAGATGTTCTCCCCAGACATTGTCCTGAGCAACCTGCTTTAGTTATCCCTACTTGAGCAGGAGGGTTGGACCAGATGATCTCCAGAGGTCCCTGCCATTCTCAACTATCCTGTGATTCTGTGAGTCATTATATACAGGTTGGATGAGAGGGTTATTTTCCCCTTGAATATTATTTTTCATTTGATTGACATTCTCAGTTCTGCTTTACAAGAAAAACAGGCACATCATAACACCATTATGATGGAGAATATTTTGTTTGATATTTTTGAGGAGAAATCTTGTAAGGAAGTTCTTGCCCTTAAAATTTTCATTCCAATTTTTCAGACATTAGAGAGTTTGATAAATATGGTATTAATTAGCACCAAGATTTTTACGGACTTGACTGGTTGAGGTGTCTCCAAATTTTCTGTTCTAATGTTCAGGATACCTTTCTGGAATTTCTACGTACAGTTCACAAATGCATATTTTTCAGCTACATGTAACCCTTTCAATCAGATGGTGCAGACTGTGGACTTAGGCCTTGTTTTGAAAGGGGCAAGTATCTTATCTCCTGTTATACTGAGCTGAAAGTAAATCATGAAAAAGTTTGACTTTAACCATTTTAAAACAGATGATTCTTTTCATCTGGAGTAAGTTTATCCTTAGGGGGACTACACAGTACAGCCCTTATAGTAATACCTCATTAAAAATCATGTATTGAATAACCGCATTTTCAAAAGAAGCATTTGAACTGATTGCAGAAACTCAGCTGTCCTTGCAAAGTCAGCATGCAAGGGAGGATCATGTCGATTAGCACAGACATAACAATGTGAGCCTTTTGGGTCAATTTAAGGAAATGGCAAGAGTCATAGTGGCTGGGTGCGCACCTATTCAATGAGACCACATAATCATTTCATCCTGATGATATCATTTCATCAGCATGCTAGTATTTAAGCTGCTTTTTCCTCCACACATTTTACTCATCTAGTTATAGCTTTCTTCTGACAAGTAAAATGATAGCCTTTTCTCTCAACAACAGCAAATAAACTGGTCCAAATAAGACTCAATTTTCTGTGCAGTAAAGAGTAGCTGATGAATTATTTTTTAGTCAAAAAATAAAAAGTGAGAAATTTCTCTCCATAAGGATATTTAACAACTTTTAGGAGAAAACCCACCGCCATAAACAACTTCCCACCCACCCCCAGCATCCAGCTTTTAAAAAGCTGCATTGTTTTCCATTTGAAATTATCAGGATTTCTCTTTTGGTGTTCCACTGAAAACTTTAAAGCACCTGGTTGCTTAAATTGAATTTCTAATCTTTGGGGTGTACACAATCACACACACACACACACAGACAAGGACTTGGTTTGGTTTCTCATAGCCACGTTTAGTAGTTTGATTATGGCAGCCATGGAGAAATGCACTTGGACACTCTGTGTGGAGCTCTGCTGAACTGTAAATTTGATGGCTACTTGGGTAATTACCTCTTTTTATTTATTTTTAAGCTCAGCAGTTATCTGATCTGCTGTTGTCTATGCAGTGCAAGGATAAGAAGGACTTGCAGGGCTAGGGAATAAAGTGTAGAAAGGCTACTTCCACTATCACTGCTGCCCAAACTGGTGAATCTACATTGACAAAAGCACTGCAAATTAATCACGGTGAAGTCCTGTTCAAATGTTATGTTGCATGAGTTATCTTTTGGACAGACAGTTTGGGTGTTGCATTGTGCATCACTATACAGCTGAGAAGTCTCTAGCCTCTGTGGTGATCACAAAGCTCACCATAGACACCCTCACATGAAGACAAACAAAGAAGGTCCTGTCTTGGAATAGTCTGGTCTGGGTGGTGGTAAGATTTGCCAGCTTTCTGCAAGAGAGATTGAGTCCTTTTTGTTTCTAAGGCTTATAGGTTTGTCTCCTAGAAACTATGGAGAAGCATGGGAGGAATATTCATTTCCTATGCAAGTGAACTAAATCCATGTCACAACTTTATAACACATGACCAAATAATAATAATAATAATAATAATAATAATAATAATAATAATAATAATAATCTCATAGTCATGACTCTTTTACATATTTATACATTTTAATACATATTTTTTATAAATTTATACATATAAGGAATGTATGAATATAGTTTCCTGTAGAGAGGAAAGCATCACCTTGTAAAAAATAAAAGACCAAGGAGATGCATTGTGTGGCAAGCAAGCAGATAGTCCATATCACATATTGACTTTTATTTTCTTCTAAATGATGTTTGAACTATTATTATAGTTCTACTATACTTGAACTATTATTATAGTTCTACTATTATTATAGTTCAAACATCATTTAGATAATTATAATCCTTTCTAAGAATTTGATTCCTAAGGTAACATGTAAAGTCATTCAGTTTTTGTCTTCTCAAAATATATTTGTCTTCATTCAAAATATATTTTGTCTGCCAACTTCCATTGCTTAAAAATGTCATACTCATTTTTGAAAATGAAAAGTTTGAAAATACATAAGTTTGAAAGACAAACTTATGTATTATTACTCTATTATCTATTAGTACTCTATGTGAGCCTTTTGGACTGGTAGTGTTATTTGATAGTGCTAAGTACTAGGAGAGCAAACAGTTGAGCAACACCCACAGAGAGAGAACTGTTTTTTATCAAAGTCTTCCATTTACTATAGAACAAACAAAACATTAATGACTCACAAATTCTTAAGAATTAAGCAGAGTAAAATTAGATGAAATGGAAAAAATGGATGAAAGGTATATTTTGAACTTTTGTATAACAGCATTACAGATATCCAAATTCGTATTTCACAGTGTAATGCTGTAAGCACCCACTTTTGAAGATGCCATTTCTGGCTAATCATTCATTTAAATGCTTACAAGATATATATTCCAAGAGTAGACCCCAACTGCCCCTCCCAGAAATGGGGTGGACTTGGAGTATCAATGCATGACTCTGGCAGGAATCATAGAATCAGGAACCTATTTTGTTTTTCTTTTAATTTGGAAGCATAAGCTATGTGGAATTCAATGCAGTTACAACAGTACATGTTCAGACATAAAATCTGGACTTATTTTTCCACACAAATGAGGGAGCAAAAAGCAGCCAGCTGTGTACTTCTTGAGAGCTAGTTCACGTACTACCTTTCCATGGTCAGGAAAGTCTGTCTCTTAATCTCAAAAGAGCAATACTCCCTCATTTGTGATTCTAGCCAGTTTAGGTGCTCTGCAAGTTGTTTGTTGCTTTAAGAAATATAAAATGACTAAAAAACATGACTATTTGATTTTATGTCTTGGATTTAGAGGAAGAGGAAACAGCATGTTGTTGCCTTTTGCAACATGCTTGCTTGTTCACCTCTGCTGACCCTGAGCAAGTAAAGTTTTTGTCCACTGCTCTGGAGCTGTAAGAGTTCAGTCAGTAAATGTAATAGGGTTAAAATTTGCCCTTGATAATAAAGGATTTGACAAAAGGACTGGCAAAAGCAGAAAAAAAGTGACAAGCGCAGACACTACCACCCTTTTTACCAAAGGAATTTATGAATCTGAGTCTGATGGCAAATGTCAGGCAATGCTGTGATCCACACAGTGAGCTGTGAAGGGTGTCTCCACTGATCTTTCTTAAAAGTATTCTTGGAGACTGCATTTCAAGCTAAATATATAAGTGGCATGCTGCTGCTCATCTCTCTTTCACAGATGCTGGAACTCTTAAAGATATTGAAAGTGGTTTTATTATTTTTATTTATTTATTTAATTTATTTAATTTAATGGGTTAAGGAGATTATTACAAGTCTTTAAAATACCTAGGTGATGCAGTGAAACAGCTTAGTGAAACACCTCTTAAAGGCATTGCATGTTGTAGAAGTTTCAGTCCCTGGTTAGATGTCTGAGATTTTTAGTCATTGCTCTGTTATAGTTATGTGCCCAAGGAAGCAGTCTTGGGAAACAAGCAGAGTTTCCTGAGCTGCCGGAAGGATGGAGAGGATAGAGGTGGGAATCTTCCTTCAGGGAGTCTTTGTCTTCTCTTGTAGCTGGATATGCAGAAAGGTAACTTTCCCTATCTGTGAAAAATGAGTGTCTTAGTAGTATGAAACCTGAATTCAATCCATCTCCCCAAGGAAATGGGATTTCTATAAATGGAACAAATTCTTCAGGAAAGACTGAGAAAAATCCACTCTTCAGTGGACAATAGACAACCAGGTAGGGACCGGGCAGCCTGGCACCAAGTTCCTCTTCCACTAGGAGAGTGTCAGGAACTTCAAACAACTCTTCACATATGCAGACCTGCAGAAATTTAGATCTGGCCTGGATAATTGGAGTACTTGAAGAACACCAAAGATGCCAAAATGTGTAAGTCAGAGTACAGACACACATGTATCCTGGAGGCTCTAAACCTAAATCCTTGCTGAATGCTTAATCTCCTCAGCAGAAATGCATTGCAAACTCTGCAGTTACCCTTGAGCTACCCTCATAAATGAATGTTTGCTGTCTGGCAAAAAAGCATGTAGCCAAGTACTTGATTAACCAAGTGAAACTTTATGTCCATTATTGCCTCCATTTTGTACTGCTATTTTATAATCCCAGAGAACTACTTGTTTTAAAACTATCCAGTAAGCCAAGCATTTAATGGAATCATAATCTGCAATCTTTGCCACAATGCACTGTAGACAAGTAGTGTTATTGGAAGAAACAGCACATTGAGGAATTGTTTCCAGCTTGTTATAGTACTTTTTTGCTCATTTTTTCCATACAAATACTGTATATATACAGTCATCATCCACATGAGGATTTGGAGATTTATAGGAAAAACACCATGATAAGTGTTGGGTAGAGTCCCAGTTTTATGAATATGGAATAATCTATGGAGTGTTATTGCAAGTCTTTCCCCCAGTTATGCTTATGGGTGGCATATTTATCTTATTTGCACAAACAGTATTTGCAAGACAAAAAAGAGCAGGTATCACCATTTGTCTTGGAGGATTTTAAAGCTCAGGAAGACAAGAAAAATAATTTTGACCTTAGGAAAAGCAGAACAAAATGTACTTTTTTTCTCAGAGAACATGGCTAAACCTTTTAAAGTATGAGGAATTAGACTTAGGAAGTCCATATAGAAACGTGATTCTTTTAGAAATGATTTATACCACATGAACTTCTGAGTTCATCCTTTCCCCCTCCCTTTTAAATTTGTATTTGCCAGCTCACTAGAGATCTTCAGAGAGATCATTAGAGATGTTCGTTTCTTTCAGATGTTCTGTCTTTCAAATTAATACATTTCATACAATAATTTAACTGCTGTTGTTTTACAGAGTTATGTTTTCTACTGAAACTGGCCAAAGGTAAGTTATCAGGAATGAGATTGTGCTGGCCTTATGAGGTACACAGAAGAGTAGAGATGCTATGAAAGATGTTTTCCCCTGATCTCACATATACCTTACAATATCCATCTCTAAAGGTGAGATGATAGTTTAATCTGCCTTTCTCTTTGTGAGAGAAATTATCTTTCACAAAGTGGCAGACTCTCTCTCTTTTTCTCATCAGCTTTGCTGATGAGAAGAAAAATGATGTCTTCATGGTCCTGCCTGAAGTTCCACAATGGGAAACTTCTCCCACTTGCCTGGCTGCTCAGTGGCAGCACTGCTGATGGTTTTATACAGCAGTTCTTTAAATATTAAGAACACACATCATGAAAAGAAACAAAATTGTAATTAGCTCCTCTTCATGGTGTTCAGTTTTGTTCATTCAGAGAGAAAAATCCTGGGAGAAAGAGTAGCGAAAAGTAGTAACTCAGCTTTAATAGCAGAGTTTTTGTTGTCTGATTGAACAACTATACACATCCTTAGCACAACTAAACAGATAAAGCACTTTTGGTAGGTAAGCAGTCTGCAGACCTGAACTTTTTGTATCTGTCTATCTATATCCAATTACTACAATGTAGTATCAGATGATATCATCAAGCGCTTAAAACAAAACAAAACAAAGCAAACAAACAAACAAGCAAACAAAAAAACTCTGCCGTTGAAAGTTGTCAGATGACCATAAATAGGATGTACCACACATTACCTGGGCGTCTGCTGCCAAAAATAAGGGGTTTCATCCAAGGAGTACTTACAGCACTTATTAGGGGCAGGAAATTAAGAAAAAAATTTTGAAAGGTGTTAAAAAGAGAGGCAGGATGTTGAATTGTGCAGACTGGTCCAGGACACTATAATTAAAAATAACAGTTTTAAAAGTAGCATAGGAAAATTACACTGATATATATATATATATATATATATATATATGATTTCCTGATAATTAAGTTTATAAAGCTGTAGAAAGTTTTCCAAAAAAAGTGGTAGGATAGCCATCCTTTGGAATGCTTAAACAGAGCCTGAACAAAGCAGTTTAAACTATAAATAAGGACAAACCTGGCGCTGACCTGCAAGATGGAAAAAATGAACAAATAGCTTTTTTAATAATTAAGTTCTACAACTCTATGAGAACATAAAACTAAATAGTTAAAAAATTAAATGATACTGAAATATTGCTGTGAACACTAGAGATTTATCTGGAAGTGCTAATTGGTTGCCAATAAATCAGTTCCAGTGTGGGAAGAGAAAACTTTTAAAAATATTTCTGTAACATAAAACTCTCCTCAATCATCTAAGGAGAACAAATAAAAACATTTTTAACTGAGAATTCATCAGCTGTTATTTGAATGTATGTTTTTGTCCTTTATTTAGTAAAATGTTTTTGTTTTGTTTTGTTTTGTTTTGTTTTGTTTTGTTTTTTTCTTAATAGCAACCAAAGGTAAAGGTTATCTTGGAAAAATCATTGTTACTTTATGAGTATAAAAACACTTTTGGAATACAGAGATGAAGATTTTTTTTTTTCTCTCTTTACAATATAATGGACAAACCTCATGAATTTCAGCAGTATTTGGACTGTTCAATAGTCTAAAGACACCATTTAACAATCTAGATAACATACAGGACAGCCACTGCGTGGAAGAATGAGATCAGAACAAGTCCTGAATTTAATGAAGGCCGTCTCTAGTAATATAATCTAGTTTTGTTGGTGATGATGTTTGTTTATTTTCAACAAGAAAAGCTAAGTGAAGAAAAGGCTGGAATTACAAAATATCATAAAAATAAATATATTGTTAACTTTTTAGTGTGGGAGGAACTGTTGACAAGGGTAAGATACGAATATTCATGAAAACTATGGTTTGTGCAAGTGCTTTGGAAGTCAAAACATCTCTTATATTATTTTTTTTATAAGACTAAAGGTAGAATAGTCCTTTATTGATTTAGGCATACGAAGCTTAGAGATGCTTATATTTTACATTTCTGTCACAGTTAGATGGTAACAGCTGTTGTTCCTTTCCTAGACTTTCCTAGCCCTTTTAAATAGGGCTCAGCCCCACCAAAGACATGGCCTTGTATCTCCTCTGCTGAAGGGAAAAGACCACCAAGATTTTTTTCAAAGCCCTGTGAGTTAGTGGTCCCAGTATGACATTATCTGTGAAATGTTTTCAAATTTTGCTGTATGTATTGAGACCATTTTGACCAAAGTTAGTGTATTTCAGTCAAATGAGAAGGTGCTCCTGCTGAATTGAGTGAGTAAATTCTCCCCAGGGCTATATGTGTCTCATTAGCCATGATTTCCATTAAAGAAAAAACAACTAAAATCATAACTTGAGAATTAAAAAAAAAATAAAGTCACTCTGTTTGTCACATCAGCCAGTCCACTACTGAGAGAGACTTCTCTGAATTTCACATTTTCAGCCTAGTGGGGAATATAATTTTAAAGGGTTTGAAACTGTTAGTTTAATAACATTAAAAGCTTTTTAAAACTACTTTTATTATGAGGTAGAGGATATTGGCTTTTCTCCTGATTTCCCGATTCCAGCAATCTATTATTAATTAAAGTATTGTGTGCCACAGGCTTTTCTTTCATTTTCTGCTTCCCTCTACCCTTCACTTTTCAGTTGGCCATGGGTTTTATATATGCAGTGATGAGAAAAAAACTGTTTATGCTCATTCTTGCCATGACAAGCCACCAGCTCTATCCTAAAGGGAAATATAACTGTTTAAACATGAATTAGGGCTATCCATACAGCTGGCCGTTGATCTGAGCAGACCAAATTGCAAAGCCACTGTCTAAACTCTGTTGTTAGACTCTCTTCTTAGTCACTCTCTGAGAAAGCCATTCACCTATGTCCACTGTGGATAGGACCAAAATGATTACTTAAAAACAGACTGAAAAAAAAAAACCACTTTAATTGGAGTGATGACAATATATGTAAGAATTAGAAAAACCTTTTAACACTAAGAATTGTGAACTGTTGGGTTGTCTTGGGTGGTTGTGAAGTTTTCACAGAACTGTGAGTTTTATAAGGATGGATCAGACTCTGTCAGGAAGGAACAAGTAAAGGTTGATCTTGCACTAGGACAAGGAATAAGATTTTTGAAACAAACTATAGGTCTAGCTTATTTCATTTACTAGAGAGCAACCTGGTGACTGGGATAACTGCCCAAAGCTTGGTGATATGAATGTTCTCCACACAGATCTAACACTTCGTAGAATCACAGAATGGTTTGGGTTGGAAGGGACCTTAAATACCATCCAGTTCCAACCCCCCTGCCATGGGCAGGGACCTCTCCCACTAGACCATGTTGCTCAAAGCCCCATCCAACCTGGTCTTGTAGACTTATTAGACATTGTTACTATACTGTGTCATTAAATTTCAAAAATATTTGCTGAATAAAAAACATGTTTCTCATTCATGTCCAAAGGCCGATTCACATACAATATTATTAACAGTCTTCTGTTTCTCCCAGTTATTCTATTCACTTCCAGTTACTTCAGGTAGCAAAAATTTGTGCCAGGTAACCAAAGATTCTGTCCATGCTGTAAAGCCTGTGTGGGCTTTTATGAGGGGATCTTATCTATTTTTCTTCATATTTGTCCAGGTTTAAAAGAAACTAATGCTAAACAAAATAGAAACAAAATCAATCAAACAAACAAAACAAAACAAAACAAACAAACAAACAAAAAAAACACCACCAACAGCAACCACACACCCTAGTGTAATAACATTGTAAAGGCAAACTATCATTAAAAATGGCATGCCAGCCCACTCCTGTGGAACTTCAATCCATTATTCTTCTGTGTTTTATGATAACCCTCACTTACCTGAGTACATAGTACTGGTTCCAGAAGTTCACTCTCCATTCAGAACATTGAGTGGAGCTGCTCTGGAAATGAATCAGGCTTGAGCAGTGACTGTCTAAAAGGCTCAGTCTTCTCAGATAATGGGAAGGGCTGCCAAGACCAAAAGCACATTTGCAAAATTAAAGTGTTTGTCTGCTGTTACAAAATAAAATAGTTACTATTTTTCATCTACTACAAAGGGATAAGATACTTGAAATTTCATTTATTCCCAGTTCTTTTTGTGTGATTGCTATATATGACTTATTTTCTCCTTGCATGTTTGGAGAATGTAAGTTCTGATTTGCAGAAAATCAGAGTTCTCATACATGTCATTGGAATTACTGATGTCTGTACTTTCAACATATCAAGTACAATGCCATGCTTAAAGCTTAATTTCATAGTTGAAAAATTTGGCCATGGATGTCTTAATTTTGACATCAAAAACTAATGGGCTTATTTATTTATTTATTTTTCTCTGACTCACCTGCATGAAAGTAAACTATTTTCTAGTAATTTAGGGAACAGATATCACAATGATAAGCACCACAGAAAAGCTCATGACAAAGAGTAGCCTTGTAAAAGCAGCAACTTACAATAAGATGTCCATTGCTTACAGAGAAGGGTGGTATTAGGTTGCTTTGTCTTTAAAGCCACCATCCTCTAGAAGGCACAGTACACAGAAACCCATCCACCTTTCTGTGAAAGAGCTTATGTTTTTCCTTAAGCTGGCTGAATTTCAGGAGAACCCTGATCAATCAGCAGCTGTTTTTGAGAAGTGCAGTAAGAGATAGATATAAGCATAGCAGAAACTAAAGTTTTAATCTCCATTTACCTACTGTTCTGTGCTCCAACTCCAAGATGGAGGAATTAGATTGGGTATTTATTATGTTTACTCTGAATACAAAGCCATGTGCCAGAAAGAAACTAAGGAGGTTTTGAGTTACAGGTCACCTGAAAATTATCCTGAACTGACATCTGTCCAGGATTTTATTATTTTTACCCAGCTAAAAATTGTTGCGTAATTGCACTTAATGTACAGAGAGAATTATTTTGCCTTTGACTATCCTAATGATTTTCAGTGCAGTCTCCTAAACCTGTTGTGATAAGTGAGCACTTTGGTTCTGCTGACTATCTAAAATTAGACTGTGGAATGAAGGTTTTTGGTCTAGGAAAACATGCAAGTGTTCTCCAACAGTGCTGGAGGGTGGCTTGCCCAAGGAAGGACATTTTATATGCCAGCATGGAATATAGAGCCACAGGGCTCCGACGAGGAGTGCCCTGGACAGCATGGTCTTTTTGATGCTCCTTACTGAGAGCATTGAGGATAAAACTCTGTAATCAAAGATACTTATCTTCCCTAGGAAAAGACATGTGGCAACTGCATGTTAATTTCATTTAATTCATATTCCTACAGTCTTGCTTATCCTACCTTCTAGAAATAGAAGTGTTGATTTTGTATATGTGTGAATTTTTTTTTAATAAGATTTTTGGGAGGGTATTAGTTCAGTGAAAGACTTGTACCGTATCATTTTATAAACAGACAGACATACACACATATTTATAAAAGCTTGATTTAAGTCCCTGTTTTCTTCTGCCATGTTCTCTTCTGAACAAGATTTTCTGTAACCATGGCAGCGACTGTATAAGAAATGGTGGTTATCACCAGTAGTATTGATATATTTTAGCCGTTAGAAACAGCTTTTTCTGCGAAACTTGGCTCCATTAGTACCAAGAAAGCTGTATCTTGTCAGATTTCTTGGCTGATTCTCTCTTGATGTGACCTCTCACTTTGAGATGCGTCAGTGACATTGAGTTCTAGTGCAAAGAGTACTATTAAGTTGTGGGATCACCACAATGTAACACCATAGCAAGGCTCTTTCAAAACTGAGAAGTTTTTCTTAACTGATGAGTTAACAAGATGATAGACCAAAAATACACTGGGGCAAATTCAGTTCCTTATGCTGGCCTCTTTGTGCCTCAGGATTTCAGCTGTATCCGGCCAAATGAAAATTTCCCAGCAGAGGGGAGTTTTTAGTATACATAAACTGGCATAGCTCTGAATCCTACTGGTCCTAGCCTATATAATAATAAAGCTAGAGGCTGGAGGGGATGAGACCAGCGTGCTACTGTGCAGATAATTTCAGCTGGCGGATTGCCACCTTAAGACCATTGTCATCTGATGTAGGTTAGCCCAGCCTGAGGGCTGCTCTAATGCATGTTGACTCTGTGGACAGTGCTGGCACAGAATCATAGTTGTAAGCAGATCTTCCTGGCTACTCACTTTCTCTCCTGCACTGATCAGCTCTTGGCCACGGAAGTGATTTGCCTCTGTAGGCTCAGGAGTTGCTGTGCAGACAGTTGTAACAATGTTCAGTACAGCAGTGCAAAATTAGGGATCAAAAGTGGAGCTAGGTGTGAAAAAGTGTTGTTGCTTTTTTTTTTTTTTTTTTTTTTTTCTTTTTGGTCTTGCAAAAAGTATATAGATAAAAACCTCTTTTCTACCCGAAGAACAATGCAGTTCATAAGTAGTAAAAGAACAGAGAATGTAGGCTATCCCAGGAATGAGAGCACTTGCCTGAGATGAATTTTTGCCTGTTTTTGACCAGGAACATGAATTAGATCTGTCACACACCCTGTTTTGGCTACAGATATATATTTGGCCATATATGGTTTGGTGTATCTCTCTTTCTTTGTCCATACCTGCAATACTGTTCAACAGCTGAGAATCTTTCTTTCTTCACTAAAAATAAGTTCATATTGTAATAGTTCCACTAAAAAATCAGATTTAACTAAAGAAGCATGTTTCAATGCATCTGCAGAAAAATTGTCTAGTCAAAAATATTCCTAAATAGCTCTAATTTGAACATCTAGGTTCTTTTCTAAGCTCTAGTTTATCCCATGGTTCCTGCCAAATTGATTTTACTTCAGCTGTGTAAGAGTGTACAGACACTGACTTTTCTCTGAGTGGAAGAGGTATGTGAGTTTTTCTTTATCTTGCACTGAATGGTGAAGCAATCAGGGTTATCATCTGAATTAAGAAAGGACACAATATACTGTTGCTTGCAGAACTGGCAAAAGGTGAGGAACAAACTTCAGAAGCTTCCACTTTTGGTTTGGATAACTGTGATATATACGGCAGGAGGTTCAGTGATCTCAACTTTCTCCCTTCTTTTGTTGATTCCCTCCATCCAGGGCAACTCAGCTCCTTCCTCCCTCTCCTGTCTCTTTCCAGTGTGTTGGTGGAGTCTGTTGGGCTTAGTTTGTTTCTGTTTGAGGCATCAAGATGTCTTTTGTTCCCTGGTTCTCTGCAACAAGAACTTGAGCTGTCCAGTCCTGCACTTTTTTACCTGATTTAAAATCCCATGACACTTTGATTTTTATGTAGGGCAAACATTGAAGAGTACACTGCCTTAGAAACAAAAGAAAACAAACATTTTGCACCCCAGGTTCTACAGAGTCCCACAATATAGTAAATGCCACAAATTACTTGATAGGGACTATAAGTCCATCACTGAGTGAATGAAGATGGAATATTTCTGCATCCATCAGCAAAGCACCTGGGCAAAGAAGAAAAGCTATGATATGAAGGGACCAGCTTTTCTCAGCTGTAGTTCTCCAAAGAAAGGTATTAGGTATTACTCTTTTTCACCACAGATGGACTCCCCATGCTGTTCAACCCAAGACTGAAGAATTGATATGACATATTCATGCATCAGTTACTTTTGAAAAGACCCATATGTTTTTATAACATGCTCACTACATAGCCTAAGGCTCCACACTTCTGAATCCTTTGTGGGGACTGCAACAGTAGATTCCTGTGTCCATCAGAAATCAAGTAACTTTTATTGGGAGTGCTTTTAGCAGGTCATGATTCAAGTACAATGCAAGTTTTCTTTTACAGACGTTTAAAAGCTGGATAAATAATGAAAAGCAATAGTGCAAGGAGTTACAGATGATTATATCACAAACCAACAATAAATGGGAAATGGATATTTTAAGCTAGAATTTTGTTATAAATGAAGCCATGTAGAAATATTTATGTAGAGTGAAAAACCAGAACAAATTCTGGTTTCCCGCAGAAATTTTATATTGTGTTTCATGCAGCTGAGAATCTTGGTAGAACTGATTGCTTCATGAGAGGGAAACTGTGTTATTTATGAAGGAAAGTGAACCTAGAAGCTTTCATTTGTTTGTTCTGAAAGCATTTGCTACATTAAAATTATAGAGGCAGATCAAGGCATTTCAGCACCTACGTAGGTCTTAGGTGAAATCTGGGTGTCAAGACACCCAACATTCTACACTGCAAACTGAAAATTTAAACGAATTTAACTCTACATTTCCAGAACTACCCAAGTCCTGACAGTCAGCTTAATTCCTAACTCACGTCTGTGCCTGTCTGGGGAAGAGTTAAAATGATAGCATCTATATTTGTATATTAGACTGCTGGGAATGTTCCCAGACATGATAACTCAGTCATCTAACTGTTAAATTGCTAGAAAGGTCCCTAGTATGGTTTTGACCTGGACCAGCTAGCACTATCCTAAACAACTGCTGAGTACAGTAAGGATTTGCAAAGGCTGAAGGTCAATTAAAGATCATAGGCAATTTGGCTGCAGCCAGCATGTTTTGGAAGAAGAGAATTTAGCAGTATGGAAGTAGGCTGCTCCATGCCAGTTGGACTCAGTGACAGAAAACAGTCCCACGCACACTTGATTTAGTAGCATAGATGTAGCCAGCATGTTTTCTATCTGCCTCCTGGAGGTGCTTAGTTTAGTAGGTGTTGTTGAAAAAACTAAACACCTCACAGAGTTGGAATCTTCAGAAAATGAAGTTATTGTTGACACTGTATTTACACATTGTTCCATTTTTGCCTTTCCCACAAAAATAATACCCACTAGGTTATCCTGGTTTGAAACACTGTCTCCAGACTGAGCTCCTAAGGGAATGAGAATTTGCACTGCCAACCTGTTACGACACAGGGCAACCCTTAAACCAGCCTTTAGGGGAAGGAATTGGGTAGCTGAAGCTGAGACAGTCTTAATCAGCTTTTTTGGAGTAACATCACAGTGCAGAGAAGAATTTGTTCCATCTAAGTGAGAATATAAAGACATGTAAGCAGAAACCTGACACATAGCCTGGCAAAGAAAAATATCACTTTGTGGTGGGAAGACTGGGGTTCCAGGCCTTGCTTCCAAGACTATTGCTCTATTTTTACAATCACTGGAAAGTAGGACAGATGCTCAGATCTCCTTCCCCTAATACAAACCTTGAACATATAGGAGATGCTGTTAACTTTCAGTAACCGTGGAGTTCTGGCTCTGAATTTGACTTGCAGCCATGTCCATCTCTGTTTTGCTAAAGAAAAGTCTCCTTGTGAAGGAGGTAGTAAGAGGAGAGTAGTGGAAGGTCAAATGTCCCAAACCTCCTAACCATAAGCCAGCACTACAGCTGCTTCAGGGTAGAGCTCTTCTACCTTGCATTACACAGTTGGACTTGATGATCTTAAAGGTCTTTTCCAACCTAATTAATTCCATGATTCTATTTCCAATGTGGACATAGTTTTGTAGATCTGATGTCATCTTTAAATAGTATCAGCTATATGTTACTAATATTTATGGCTGGGATCTCAACATTGGATCCTTGCTTTTAAAATTCAGTTTAATCAGGGTTGACTTTGTTTTCTTTATCTACATTGGTCTAAGGTAGAGACCATCTCTACCTACTCTACATAGAGTCTATATCCAAAGTTATCATTAATTACCACTGCTTAATAAAGTAAGGGTGAATGCCACAGACATCTTTTGACAGGTTTGGTTCACAGCTTCTCCCACTGAACACACAAAACTCAGAATCATTAGTATGGGCCTTCCATACTTTATGTGGCAAATCCTATAGTCTTTATTTAATTGCATTTTACACAGAAGCTGATGTCCTGCCACATTACATGTGATATGCTGAACATAATTTAACTCCTATCCTAGAATGCTAAACAACATGAAGGTTAAAAAAGTGAGAGGAAAAAAAAAGAGAAGCTGAAAGCCACTACATTCTGATATTAGTGTTTTGGGGATTGCTTCCATTATGGTATCCAACTAATTTACCCATCCATAGCTAAGCACCATGGAGGCACACTGTATATAATAAGAAATAAGTTCTCCATGTCTTCCTCACCTATAGAGCTGGTTTCAGAGGCAAAGGTCATTTCTTTGGAGTTTGTATCTGAATTATCCTCCTTAGTGACAGTATTTCACTTGATTGGGAGCAATCTTAACCAGATTCTATTCCAAGACAAGGGAATAGATGAAAAAGTGAGGCAAAGCACTAGTGTGTATGTCACAGATGTATTGTCTGTATATCCTAGCACATTACAATAAATTTATAGTTGGGTTTCAGCAGGACTACCCAATGCTTCTTGACAGGGAATTTGCTTGATGCCAGGATAAAGCATGCCAAGGTCAGATTGCCAAGACACTGAAAGTTGAAATCTATGAAAAATATAAGAACCAAGAGATCAGTGGTAAAGCTGGAGCTACTGATAGTACATTTGAAGAAGTGCCCAGTACCGCTGCTTCCCACTCAACTCAACAGGAGGATTAAAACCAACATGAGGATTGAGGGCTTAAAGCACTACAAAGTCACTGAGTTTCACAAGATCAACCCCAAATGGCAGTGATTGTATCTCCTACAAATATTGTTAGAAACAGATTTACCTAAAAGGTAAATCTGGCCATTCTTGGCAAACCAATGATCTACATTAAAAGGAATGATTTTTTATTTTATTTTATTTTATTTTTTTTATTATTATTTTATTTTATTTTATTTTATTTTATTTTATTTTATTTTATTTTATTTTATTTTATTTTATTTTATTTTATTTTTACAGTTTATGTAAAATTTAATCATATAAACATATAACTACATTTTAATCTCTGAATCCTGGTTGAAGACTTTTGACTTGTCAGACCCAACTGCCTGGCCCATATTTTGTATATTTTCCTACCTGTATTCTATTTCCCACCTTAATATTCTATTAAAAAAGATTTGTTTACTTGACTCTGAAGTTAAGACTTTTGAAATTTAAAAACTAAATTAGGACTTCACATGACTTAAACTTAACCATGTTTTCACACACAATCAAGAATTTGCTATTTGCATATGTCTGTATTGAATAAATTTGTCCTGAGACTGCAGTTTTTAAAAATTTTTATTGAATTGATCCAAAGCACCTGATATGTTGAAAGTTCAAAGTATAGATGTCCGTGACAGCTCAAATGCATGGGTTAATAGACCCAAACCATTCACCTTGGAATGCTTTGCATATAATTTTAATGGTGTCTTGTATAACAGGATTTTGGTTTGTTCCATACAGCCAAAGCTGGGAGAGAAAGCAGCTTGCATTATGTGTTATTATTTCCAGTAGAGTTTTAACTCATACAGCTTGTGTGCAAACAAAAAACCCACAACTTAATAAGTAAAGAAAAAAAGAGAAATTTGAAACTGTTTCTTTAAATAAAAATTTCCATGCCAGCTGTACATCATGTAATATTCTTCATAACATGATAACCTAATGTGTACTATCCATGTCTTTGAGTTTGACCCAGATGAAGCTGGTTGCTTAGCTGCAGCCACAGGGCCCCAGGGATGGGCCAAAGCAGACAATAAACATGCATCTCTGGCTCCTTGGTTGCTTGAGTGACTTTGTATCATTGGACCTTTGGTTTGAGAAGGAAAACAAATTCTGAAATAGTGTCTCCTGGATTTCTTCACCCAGCTCTGACTGCAAATAGTAATAAATTCATGTATTTACTGTATCACTGAGGCCCACTTTAATAAGTGTTTACTCTGTATTTCCAAGAAAAAAAATGTTGTCCAAGTGATTACCATGACAACCACTGGCTCTGAAAAAGCATTTAGCTTTATAACCTTTTGATTCTCATTTTAAGTTATCCTCCCAGATTTTGATCTAATCTTAATTTAATTTTGTGTGTCACAGTGATAGTCTGGGAGTGAATTGAGAGAAGTGCCTCAGTTTAAAACACAGTATTTCACACATCTGCAGTTGGAGTCACATTGCAGGCAGTGGCAAGTGTGTGAGAATCTCTGGGTACACAGTTTATACTGCACTCAGATCAGAGTGTGAAAGGTGTGATAGATATTGGGGTTAGAAAGGAAAGGAATTAAATGTCTACTAGACATCTATTGAGTATTTTCTTCTTATGGTGGTAGACTGTAGGGCATTTGAAAACACCCTCTTCCATAGACTGAATATCTTTGGATTTCAGTACTATTCTTTGGATAAGTAGAGTCAACCAAGCCCCATGCTGTCCAAAGCAGTTTTCCTGAAATCACTGGTAAAAACTGAATGAAAAAGATCTGTAGGGTATGCCCCCAGTATGTTTAAAAATTGAGATGTTTTTCCTTCTCTACATCCCTTAGAAAATGTCATCAAAAGGTTTTATCTCAGCCAATTTCCCCTGCAATGAGGGTGCTTTGTAACTCCTTGTAAGCATTAAACAATCAGTACATTTAACTTATGGAAAACTCCTCTAAGTCATTGTCCAATAAAGATCTACTGACAACTTCACCTTGAATTCAGCATGCATGGACCCAATCCCTTTCACAACCAAGGACTTTCCAAAATGGAATTCAGGCTGATCAAAATGAGAAAACACTGTGAAATTCACGTAGTAATGTGCAACCTAGATAGGACAGGGCATTTCTTGTTGTTCTAGAGGAACACATCAACATAAAGTTTCGTGTATGTATTTACTCAAAAATTAACAGCAGCCTCTGCTGAGCTTTATTTTCCAAAATGGGAACATATCAACCACACAGCTACTAAAGATAAAATGTTTAGGTAAGAAACAAATGTGATTTTTTTTTTTTTTTAAAGCAACCATATTTTCACAATCTAACATAATAAGTTTAAAGAGATACTGTCAACACTACACATTTGTTAGAAAAGACATTCACTATTATCTCTGCCAGTCAGAGGAATACATGGGGCAAAGTTTCCATAACAAATGAATTAGCAAAAGTCTGTCTGAAACAGGTTGATGATTTTCAGATTTTGGGGCTATGACCAAGAAAAATGTTGCTTGCTGGTCAAAGACTTGCCACGTGCATCAGACACCATCCCTTGGAGACTTTCTTTTGGAATTTGCCTAGGCAGTAACACCTTGATTTAAAATACATGGATGATGGAGTTAAAGCCACCCTGGAAGAAAATGACTGGCTGGTTTTATGTGTCAGAAGCTAAATCAGTTATATGCTCAACCTGTAAGAAGAAGAATTAAAAAAATAAATAAATAAAAAATGAGGAAAGCAGGAGAACATAGCTTGCTGCCTTTGGAGACAACTGACTTTCTGTACTGCCTCGTCAGCCTGATGGTGCACCTAGTTCTCCTGAGACCATGGACTCAGCTGTGTCCAGAGATGTCTGCACAATCCAACACTGATTTCATCTGCTCCTGTTTTATGAAACAGTCTTTTACCCATGTCCTGCGTAGTACTGCATATACTCATTGTTTTCTTGAGGAAGAGAATGCAAAGATAGAGAATCACAGAACAGCTGAGGTGGGAAGGGACCTCTGGAGGTGGAGGTCACCTTCTCCCACTCACCAGCTCAAGCAGGGACAACCAGAGCAGGGCACTGAGGACCATGCTGAAGTGGCTTTTAAAGATCTCCAGGGAGGGAGACTCCACAGCCTCTCTGGGCAACATAATATTAATTCGCAGCTGCTTTTTGAAGACTTAGCAACCAAATCTAGAGACCAGCTTGCACAGTGTATTTTGGCTGGTGTTACCTAATTTGAAGGGTTTTCTTTTTAATCATGCAAACAAGTTCTCATTTGCTCTAAAAACACTAACTAAGATCAGATGTCCACTATTCCCACATCGCAACCTAATTAGAATATTTAGTTATTAATAAATGGGCACAGTGCCCTGCTCTTCCCTTTCCTCTCCCTCTGCACAGTGACAAGGCAACATGCAGGTCATAAGCCTTCAGTTCAAGGGAGGTCCCTCGGGGGACTGAAGAGCATTTCTGAAGACCAGGTGACAGCATGGCAAGGTGGACAGTGGTGGACATGGGGATGTCAGGGGGTGACAGCACCTTTTGAGCACAATTGTTTAGACCTGATCCATTACTGTAAAGTAAATCTCTGGCATACACAACAGTTATACATACATATGCATTTGAGAGGACATAATGTATAGACAAGTATTCAGAATGAGTTGTTTAAAGAATTGTCTTGGACACAGAACATCAGAATAAAGCAAAAATGACTTTCTATGTTTCTTCTTTATCTTGACAAAATTGATTTGAGGGAATTAATTGTATTTGCAAGTTCTCACCTTTCCCACCTCATAATTAGCTTCCCTGGTGCAGGTTGTTAATAGGATCCACCTCAAAGTACCCACCAGGTGTTTGCAGGGACTTTAAGATATTTTAGGCCTCAGAAAAGGTGCTACTAACTGAAAGGAAAACAGGTTCAGAAAGACAGAAGAAAAACTTCTGTCTATTTCCTTGTAACATTGTCTCAGATCTTTCCTGCATCAAGTTGGAAATGCCTTCGGTACCTTTAGTAGTGAGTTGGTTCAGTTTGTCTCTTTGTTAAGGTTGTTAAAAACAGACCTGCAAAAGTAGATATGGCAGTCCTTTGGAACAAGGCACCACCAGTACACTTACATAAGTTGCTATAAAGTTGTTTGAAGTTGATGCATTTGCCACCAAAGGTTTAGGGTGAATATGCTCGTATATATATCTTCATACATATATATCAAATAAGACCATGTACAGAGTCCCTACCATTGCTTATTTGAAGAACACTTTATTTTGTGAGTTAGTGGACTTTATCAGCATTTATGGCTTATATGTACATATGTATATATATATATACAGTAAAAGCATTCAATTTTTAAGTATTAGTATATCCAGTTTAGAAAGAAAGAAAAGAAAGATTGCTGTTAAAATACCCTTTTAAAATTACGTTTCCCTAAGGAAAATTAATTAAGGATCCTGGAAAATGTTTCAGTCCCTTTCTTGTACCATAATCTAATCCTGAAGGACACTCTTTGATTCACTTCTATAATACTTTGTTTTTTCCCTCTCTTGTTATTTTATTTTACTTATTCCCACAGCCAGCTTCAAATGACCTCAAGAACACAGGGCAGCTAAAAGATTGCTTAAACTTCTTAATACTTTTAATCCTTACTTGTTATAATTTGATTACTGAGACAGATTTTCTCTCTGGGCCTCATATTAAATCACTTTCAAGTTGAAACAAACCAGAAATCCTTTCAACTTAACAGAGCTTGTATTCAATATGAGCTAGTCAGAAGTAGCACAGACTGTAGGATGTTGCATCACATGCTTCCTGCATTTTAACTACAGGGAGAGCAAACTTCAATCAATGTTACACATGAACTTACCTTCATAGCGTATCTCTTTTTCAAGAGCAAACATGAGTAAGTATGGTTTTTGAAGTGCATGTATATGCATGTGTGTAAATGTGTATGTCTGTACACAGGTAGATAATAGATTTATACATATATATAACTGCTGGTAATATAATCGTCAGAGTTGAAATAACCTCTTTTTTGTAATAAGAATGTCCCTAAGAAGCTTTTCTTTCATGAAACTCATTCCTTACCTCATAAGACATATTGAAAAGAAAAAAAAAAAAAACAACAACAACAAAAAAAAACCTTTTCTGGGACAGCTGTTCAATTAATTGCATAGAATCCTTTCATAGTGATTTCTCATTTTCTTGGGAAAAAAGATAGGGTAAAAGAAGATTTCAAATTCAACAATGAATAAGAAATCATATAATGAATCCCGTGGCTATGCCACAATGGAAAATTGGTGATTTTACCATCAGGTTTCATTCTGAAGCTTTTGCAAGAAAATGTTTCTGAGAAGGTGGGTTTTGCCTTAGCTTTTTTGGTTGATCGGAACAAAGTGCAAGCATCCTTTATGTAGCTTTGTGACAGTCAGAGGCAGCGGGCTTGCAAGGTAAATTTAAAGATTTTAAGGATATTAATATGATACTTAATTAACAATCATATGAAGATAAGCTTTAACTGAGTGCTTCTGTCCCTCAGCACAGCCTGCCTCATCCCCCTCTGATGTCCTCCACCACCACCCCACCTTCTGTGCAGGCACAGGGTTCAGGGGAGCACCTGCTCTTGGTACTGATGACCATGGAGGCTCATGTTATTGTAATATGTTTATCACGTTATTGAAAATCTTGTTTTAAAGAACCATAGTGAGTACCTTCCTTTTCCAATAAACTCCATGAAGCCTGAAAATCTCCCCCTGGCACAGAGGGCACTAATAACAAAGGCTCATACAGCAGGGATGTTCAGGAAAGCAGTGTGGAAACATTACTGCACATGCTCTCTTTGTCATCTTTGACCTCGTGCTGCAGCTGGTGGGGCTCGCTCTGCCTCTGAAGACCAGCTGTAATGGAGCACTACGTCACGGTAGAGACCTGCTTCAGCTAGGATGCTTCCAGAATTGAGGCCATATTTGTTAGCGATGTCTACAGCTGCAAGAGAAATACAAATCCCTGCAGCCCTATACGCTCATCTTGGCAGAAGAAAAGCCCTTTCACCTTTAAAATACATTACAAGAAATGGGCTCAGATTAAATCTCTCGATCCAAAACCACTCAATTCACAGAATGATCGAATCCAGACTCAGTCTCTGTTGGTTGGGCCCCTCACTGGTATCTGCACATCACTTATAAACACACACAGGTGCTCTGTCAAAAAAAAAGAAGGAATCTTAGGTCTTGTAATGAATACACTATATACCTTTTACAGTATTTCCATCCATGCACAAGTTGAATCAACACAACAATAACAAGAAAAGCCCCTTCTTAAATGCTAGGTATGTGTTTCTTGTGTTTCTGTAACTTAAAAATAACCAAACATCTCCCTTTGAAAATCTGCAATCATAAAAATTGTTTCCAGGCTGGAAGATTTTATGCCAAGTTCTTTCTGCAGTCTAAAATTTAGAAAAAAAAGGAATTTTAATGAACGCAATGACCAACTGTTAAGTTTAATGGTATTGGTAGGTGCTACTTTCATTTATCTATTGTGTTTGAACTAGGAAAAAGTAAAGGAATTAGTGATTGCAAAATTAGAGATTGCAACTGCTGATAGACTTAGCAGTCTGATTTAAGACTATGGATTTAGTCCTGCAGTTTCCTCATAGAAAACTACTACGGTATCAAAAGTTTTTTGCTGGGTTGAAGGCAGGTTCCTGGGCTTAATATTTCTCATAAAATGAATAAATAAGTAAATAAATAAGTAAATAAATAATCTAACTTTCTGAATATTTAAAAAACACTGAAATTACTTTTTTATTTTTTAAGCTAAGCTATCTATTTTTTTACTATTCAATATGAAATTACTTCACCTGGCTTTGTGAAGCCAGTCTACTTTCACTGGGGATACCAAAATTAAATTAGAGACTTTATTCTTTGTTCATTGTATTGGTTCATCTTCTGCACATTCCAACAAGCAAAGACAAGCTTTTCCATGGGGGAGCCTCCTGCAGCCCCAATACCCAGAACAGAGGAAGGACAGAAAGTAAACACACGAGAAGCTCACGGAGTGCTGAGGTGTCAGGACATACCTGAATCTGGTCAGGAAGAATGTGAAGTGCAATCCACAGTAGGACAGCTGTGGTTGTTCAACTGTCTTCAGCTTGTTGGGCATGTGTCCTGGGTCTGTCCCCTCCCAGCTCTTACTGCACCCCCAGCCTGCCTGTTGGCAGGACAGAGCGAAAGGCTGAGATGTCCTTGGCTTGGTATAAGCACTGCTCTGCAACAATTAAAACATCGGGGTGTTATCAGCACTCTTCTCATCCTAAGCCAAAACACAGCATTCCACCAGCTACTAGGAAGAAAATTAATTCTGTTCTAACTGAAACCAGGACAGCATGCCAGGTGGGAACTCTGGTTGGCCTCTCAGTGTTCAAATCTGTGCCAAAACATGGACTAGCTGCTGGCACCCACCTGGAGCCCTGCAACCCGCAGATAAGGAGAATCACTTTGCTCAGAGGTAGCTGGGTAACTATTGGTAACTATGCACAGTGGAGGGCATGGTACACCTGCACCTCCAGGTGCTTACAGCCCACCTAATTCCTACTTTTGTCCTTTAAATTCAGTGTGTACACTCTGGTGCCATGCGATTTCTGTAGCCATAACAGCTGTTGCTGCTTTTGTTAACACCAATCAAGTTTTTGCCACCTGAGGCATCTGAGCCAATGTACTGGCTGAAGCTGAACTGGGCTCCTGAAGACAGCAGGAATGAAACTAAGCCAAGGAATGTATGTCCTGGTTGCAGCACACATAATGGTGTTTATTTTCTGACCATACCTTCTGGATTGGGCTTGCAGCACGTATGCCCTGTATCTGGTGTAACAAAAGTGGTGTAACCACTTTTTTCCACTCCAGTGGCTCAGGTAGTTCTCACTGCACTGAAACCTCATGTTGTACAGACTGGAGGATATTCTGGGACTGGGACCTCCAATGCCCTTCTCTTACAGTTTGGTATGGAACAGGAAACCACTTCCACTTGCAGTCTCTGTCAGTAAGATAATTTAAGCACAACTATGCAGGTCATTGAAATCAGTATTTATTTGAGGGAGAAGTCTGGTCTCCTTCCCATTAATACCTAATTCAATGTTAAATAGTTATTTCCTTATGGCTGTGTCTTTCCTCTCCCAAATGTATATCCTGACAAAGCTACAGTTAACTTCACTTTTTATTCCCTCACCAACTTTATATGAAAGCATTTTTTTTTCCAGTCTTTTAATAGTGTTTGCTATTCTTTCCTGCACCCTCTCCACTGTTTTGCTCTCATTTCTAAAATGTGCAGTAGAGCATTGTACATCACTTTAGAGTTTATAGGGCCCATGTTGCATCAGGGATAAATTCACCTCCAAAGTCCTGGACTGGTTCCCTCTTTATACACACAAGAATTGCATTAGCCCTTTTGCTACAGATCACACACAGAGTTCAGGCTCAGTTTTCCACCTGCTGACTCATCAGTTCTTTCCAGGCACTTGTTTCTGGGATCCTGTCTGCAATTTCTGGGTCTGACTTAAGGGCGTTGGTTTTAGACATTTAAGTTTTTCTTCTGTCACTATAAAAATGTACATATGTTTTTATTTACTTATGATAATTTATTTATTTTTTCTTAATATCACCTGAAATAATATTAGCTCCCTGGAACCTCACAAGTTCATGTAATTGCGACACCATACTGGCAGCTAAATTTTGAAATCTCTCAGCTAACTCATTCTTAACGCATCACATATATGCTATTGATTTTGAGACTTTATTTTCTACAGAAGTTGAGGAGTAAACATTTTATTGTTACTGAGAAAATGACTGAAACCCTTAAGTCAGCATGCTAGACTGATTGGTGGGCACAGGTTTATGTTTCTGTTATTATTCATTAGTTCTTTAGTGGATACCTAGTAACTAGAAGTGGAAAAAATCCTGCTAGATTGTTCAGTCTTGTCTAGCTATCTGTAATTGCAGGTATTAATCTAATACCACAGACTAATGCCTATAAATATTTTATCTCAGAATTGCTTTGAAAAAAAAAATCCATATGGTATAACAAGCAGGATACCGCAGCTAGCCTTTGCCCTTTTGCATGTTTTGTGATGAAATTATGAGCTTTTTGAGATGTACCAGTTATTCAGATATAACCTTTACTTTCACTGACTTCTACTAACAATTTGTCTCCTGAGTAGACAAACAGAGTTTATGGGCTAGATAAAGTAGCAGTTTTATTTCAAGCATGTGTTTTTATTAGACAGGACTAATAAAATCTTCAATGGATTTTGTGTATACTTGCAGAAATCTGTAAATGCCACCCAAAATTATGAATCGGAGGTGATTAGAGTTAATAGGCTACTCTAAAGGAAATTTGAAACTGGAAGGTCTTTTTACATGTGATTTAAATTATTTTGAAACATTAGTTTCAGAGACAGGGAGAGAGAGCGTGAGAAGGAGAGAGAAAGGGAAAGATTTCTGGACTCCTCTGGAAATGGGGTATAGAAGAGTGACTAAAACCAGTAACCTTACAGCACTTTCTATTACTGTCTGTATTAAATCAGGAAAGACCAGTGAATTAGCAGAGAATTCTTTTTCTTTCTGATTTCATTACAAAACTTCTTTGTTTACTCATATTATTGTTTCTTCTCCCCATTTTTAAAATCATCCTAGGTCCCCATCTTAGCACTGCATGCTACATTGAGGCCGTTTTACCGGCTTTTAACGTTTGTCAGTCCACCCCTCTGAGAGGACAGAAACTAAGATCTTTGCTTGGTCTGCAGGTCAATGGGGCTCGTTGATCTTACTGTTCTGTCAAAAATTAAAAAAATAAATAAACAAAATGTAGGAATCAAAATTCCACAGAGAAAGAAAAAAACATATTTTCTACACTCAGAAAGCAAACTACTGGGGAGCTGACAGAGATGAAAACGTTAAATTTGTTCAAACTAAAATATTCTCATAAATAAATGCATACTGAAGATTGCAAGCTATCATTGCTCTAAAATATCATAGAATTTCAGTATTATCTCCTTTATGCAGAGAAATAAGGTGCAGTTATACAATCAGCAGGACATATTTTTAAAAACCTGGCATGAAAATCTATCTAGATACAGTGTGGCTGACAGAAAACATGCTGAGTTGGAGTTTGCTTTCAACATTTGTGTGGCTGCCAGAGTACTATACTCAGAGATATTTAGGCCAGAAGGGACATTAGATCATCTAGCCTGACCTTCTGTGTATCACAGGCCATTGCATGTTACCTAACTGCTCCTGTATTGAGTCCATCTAATCTGGCTTCAGCTGCCATCACTGGTTCTTGTTAAACCTGTCTTTACTAGTTTACAAAGAAAGTCTTTGAGCTATAATATTTTTCTTAATTTCTTAACCTTGATTTTTGAGCTGTAGAATTTTTGTTTGTTTTTTGTTCTTTTAAAAGTTTATTTCCTTATAATGCTCACAGAAAGTGAATTTATAATGGCACCAAAATAGCAGTGCAAACACACTATGACCCTGAAAAGAACATAAAAAGGCATACTGTGTCAGAGGAAGAGCTGATCTAGCCCAATGTCTTCCTTCCAACAGTGACCATAAGAAAATGCTCCCAAAAGGGCAAACACAGTTTTCCTGACTATTGTCCCAGATTCCAACTAGTTTCAGGTTGAAAGATTTCCTGAGACTGCCTGCCCTGATTCACCTTTCAACAGTAAGCTCCATAGATCTATTCCCTTTTACATCGGAAGTCATCTTTTGCTGATTTTGAACCTGGCTCCCATTAGCCCAGACTATCCTCAGTAGAAGAGATGGTGCTCAACAGACCCTACACCACTCACAATTCTGGTGGACTGTGGTGGACCACTCTGCATCCTTCCAGGCTGCAGAGCCAGCTCTGCTCATCCATCCCTGCTATGGAAGCCATACCTAACCTTTTGTCACTTCTGTCAGCCTCCCCTGAACCTTTTGCTATTTCCACTATGCTCCTGAAGTGTGGAACTCAGAACTGCAGGCAGCATTCAAGCTGTAGGTGCACCAGGAGCTTGTACTGCTGCATAGCTATGTTTGTTCCCTACTTCTTTCCTATTAGTTCTTAGCATTCAATTTGCTTTTCTGATTTCTAGGACAGATTTGTTTTCATAGAACATAATTCCAGAATCTTTCTCCTGAGTGCTAACAGTCTGCTCATGTATTTTGTAAGTAAAGTCGAGTTTATTTTCCCCATATTGCTTTACTTGCATCTCTATTGAATTTCTTCTGCTGTTCTATTGCTTGCTCGGTCTTGCAAGATCCTCCTGCATTATCTCAACCTGACCATATGAATATTTCCACACATTTCACTTCACACACTGGGCAGAGGCCTATTGGTGTGCCAGGAACAACATTTGTAGGCAAAGGTAAGAACTTTCAGAGTGCTGCACACACCCACGGCCAGCTTGAGCTGCAGCTAGGAAAGCCATTATAGCCTAAAGAAGCTGCCAGTTCATGATGCAACCCCGAAAAGTAATTTAACCCAACCTGTTGGTGACAATATCAGCATGGGTACATTTATTTGAGACTTTTTGAGACCTACAGTGCACAGTGCGTTTGTACTCCATGAAGACAGGGCCAGGCCACTCACAATGCTACATGGCAGGAATATGGGAGACCGTGGGTGAAAATTAAAATGAGAGGTTCAGGTGTGATACAGGGAGAAACTTTCCTCCCATGGGACAAGTTGCCCAAGAAGGCCATGATGGCACCGTCCTCAGGGTTTACAGCCCTGAGCAGCCTGGCCTGGCCTCAGCGCTGAGCCTGCTGCCCCAGGGCTGGGATGGGGGCATCCTGAGTGCCGAGCCAGCCACAGCTGTCAGGGATCCCAGGATTTCAAATGCTTGAGAATAGCACTGTGAAATGTAACTAAATTACCTCTGTCTTGAAATGATTATACACCTGGTCTAGTTGGATCCATTTTGGGCCAAGCAGCTTGTTTCTGCTGTACTTCGCTGTATAGGTGTACCCTACATTTTGCTTAATATTTGAAAAAAGGTAAGTTCAAATTAACTCTTGGGAGCTTGTTTTTTTTTTTTTTTTTTTTTTGATTTTCCCTTCTCAGAAGTGGTCAAACTGGATAAAAATAATTATCGGACTTCAAGCAGATATGTGTTTACTGAAAGGAAAGGCAGATATTTTTCTTCCATGTCTAAGAGAGTATTTTCTGTGTTGCTAGTGAGACATGACTGTGACCAGAGATGGGTGTATGTGTATATAGACTGCATGACAAAATTTTCTTTTCATCCCAAATGGCTTTGAAAATAATATCAGATGAAAAATGTAGAAACAGAAGGGTAATCTGTCTATACAATGTCTCATTTAGCTGCTCTCTGAGGTTATCTGGGACTGTCTTAACCTACTTTTCATTGATTAGAAAAGTCTGAGTAATTGCCTGCACTAGATGCAGCCTTCCTCTGTGCAGACCTTTGTATCTTTTATAAATTCATCACTTTTCTTCAATTATTTGTGCCCCCAGACTCCCCACCTCATCACTACTGGATCTAAGGAGAGGGGAGACGAAGGCTATGGGTGTCTTTCATGACCAGGCAGGAGGGTTCAAACACAATTCCCAGACTTAGGGTTGAGAAAAGAGGAAAAAAAATGTAGACAGAAAATTCATTTCCCAGAGTTTTGGTCCCAATCAATGAGTTATATTTGTCCATTCCGTTTGTCACAAGTTCTCCTTCCATGACATATCATCCTCAATGTGTGACATGAAAAGACTATAATTTGAAGGGCATCATTCAGACTCAACAGCTTTCCTCCCACCCATTGTGTCCCTTTTAGTAACAAACTCCTGGGAATCCATATTGTTGTTTCCTCTGAATTCCATAGTGGTTTAATACCTACTTTAAGATGTCTTTGATTGTTGTTCAGTTTTCTTATGACAACTGCCTGCTTCACAGGAGAACATTTGCTGTAGGGTGAGAACAATGCTCTTGGGTGGCAAAAGACACCTCATGGCAGGAGCAGTACAGCTGTAGATGTAGTCACAATCTGTGTCCTAAATCCTAAAAATGTTTGTTTTGGTGAGCACAACCAGAGTTTCAGTCAAGGTAGACCACATCCACAGCAGAACATGCAGAAGCCAGGGTGCAGAATTTATCCATGCATGCAAACTCATCTAACCAGTCTGGAATACACCTAATTGATGTGCATATGCATCTCTGTGGTGTGTGCATAATAAATGCAATGTGTCCTGGATCACCTGTAATGCATGACCTTGAACAGGGAGTGCGCCACATGTGGCTGTGTTTCCATCTGAGACTCTTGAGTCTGGGAAACTCTGGAACAGAAAGCCTGGAACTTTTTACACTAGTGTTATTTTTCTGTGGTGAGAACATGCATACAAGATATTATCTCTTTCTTTAGGGATTGTATTTTATAGCTAACGCTTCAATGAAACTTCCTATCACAATGTTTGGTGCTCACCAACCCATTTTTTTATTTATTTATTTTTTGGTAGGTGGACTCACATCAGTCTTTTAGGATTTCCCTTTGGGTAGCTAAACTAAGCAAACTCTCACATTGGACTGTTGAGTTACAAAAATCTGCATACCTGTCATCAGCTAATTTTTTCATCATTTATTCTCTTAATGAGCATGAGATATGCTGAAGCTGCTTTTCAGTTTTTGTTTAGTTTAGCTTGCGCTTTACACAACTGGGAGCACTGTTGCTACTTTTTCTAGTTAAATGTTGATACTGAACAATCAAACATACTTTGCAGTAGAGAAACAAATGATTTCCATATGCATAGAAAATCCCCAAACAAATCCATCAAATATGTTGTCTCAACTATTTTTCTTCCAGCACTGAGAGAATACTGGCACACAGTTAGTATACAGCATCTGGTTAGCTGAAAATACATCAACATCTCTGAAGTTTTAAAACTTTTTATTTGAAAAACAAGTCTTTCCCACAAAGTATGAAACAATCCATCTACACCATTTGACTGTGATACTGATTCCCTAGACTTTTAGTATGCTTGACAGACATTTTAGGAAGGTTTACACATAGAAGGTTGCAAACATATCATTGGTGTTTGCAAAAATGGATGTTTTCAGACTTTTTTCTTTGGAAATTATAACTGCTGTATTAAATATTGGTTATGGCATGTATGTATTGTTTATGATCACAGCACTAGAGCAAATGGCATGTCATTTGCCAAGTAGACTATACTTTATGAGTGTGCCTATACTAGTTCCAAAAAGGAGTTTTTGGCTTTACTGAAGCCAATAGTAAAATTCTTGTATACTTCAGTTGGCCTTTATTTCACCCTAGGAATTTAAGACTGGATTCCAATTGGGATCTAACTCTAGGTCCAAAATTTAGATCCTCAAAATCTCTGCTCAGCTGGTGTCTAAACTCTCTAGGCACCTACATTTCTGTTGTTAAAATTCTCCCTCTGACTATAAAATTCTCCAGCCGGCTATTACCTGTGCCTTGAGAGCACTAAGCCATTTGGTGCCTATTTTAGACCTGCTCCTCAAAAAGAATCGCACACAAGTGTTCTTCGGACTGTCTTACCCAACGTGCTCAGTCTGGTAACAGCTTCAGGGAACAGCTGACGTTTGATAGAAGTGTCAATGCACATGAGGATAAAGGTCCTTTCCTCATCTGTAGCTCCAGTTCCCTGTTGCCTTTTCTCTTATATTCCTAGAATGGCAGCACTACGCTAAGTGTCATGAGGGCCTGATTTTCTGTGGACTGACTGGAGAGAGGACAGAGAACCAGAGGAAGAGCACATGTAAATGTGGTGTTGGAAGGACACCTGGCTCTGGTTACGCCCTTAGCTCTGCTGCATGTGCTTTTTTCAGGGAGGCTTAATGTAAGATTATGTACACTGTCCTTGGAGCAGGGTCAGGAACCTTGGTCTGATCCTCTCTAATGAGTGCTCACTAGGCTCCAGAATTGCACTAACACCAACTCCGTCTTTCTTGCCAAATTTATATTTAATTATTCCCTGTCAAGTGAAACAGCTTCCTGTCTCTGAGTACCCAGAAGCTTGGCAGCTAATGTTTCAGGCATTTTTGCAAACCAAGTGTGGGTTCAAAGTGCCTAAGGGATGGGTGTGGAATAAACTTTTGGCTCCCAGTCTAGCTACACTGGTGGTGCTACTTTGGGAGAGCAGCTCCCCAATGCTCCTGGGTGCCTGGAGGACCCCTTGCAGAGAGGAGCACAGCATGTCTGCAGGTGGGTACAAACTGAAGAGCAGCGTATGTGTATCGAGAACCTCAGGGAGTTATGGAGGAAACGTGCTTGTGGAGAAATAGCGCTGTGTGCTGGGAGGTGTGCGGGAAAATCGTGTTGGAAGGGACGGCCCGGATGCCAGCTAATGCTTACCAGACTTTCAATTCTTTTTCTTTCCAACCTTGTCGAGATCATAAGGCACCCAGAAGACAAAGTTTGGAAACTACCGTGTAAGCTGGTACCTTTTAAAGAGCAAACAAATAATGAATCCCCAGTCTAATTATCACCAAGGATTTTCCAGACTTTTCAGCTGTTATGCAAAACATTTTGCTTCCCTAATAATAATTATAAAGTTCTTAAGTAGACTGATTTACTCAGGAACAATAAAGTTTAGCTGAAATTTATATGTTATTCAAAGGAAGGCAGCTCAGGAACTTGCTGTTCAAAGGGAAATTTGTAGTGCTGTTTTATACAGAGCTAAAATTAAAAAGAAAGTAAAAGAAGTCTGTGTTTTACATTAAACCCAACCTTTTTGATAAGAATGCTGGCCTGAAGCAATTTAAGCCATGAAAAATGAACTCCCTGAGCACTCCTGTCAGAGTCCAGTGATGGAAGGATCCCTGTAAATTCTTAATCTGCCTTTCTTCATGGCAGGACAATGTAGTCCCATAGAAAGGAAGGTCAAGGAACTGAACCCCCACAGTAGGTATCCAAAAAAGCAATCAAGCTAAACTAGCAGGGAGTGGATTCCAGCTGAACTCTGTGGTGAGGAGCTTTTCTATTCCACCACAGGTATCTTATAGAAGGGAAGATTCCTGGGACTAGTGGTTTAATTTCTCTGGCTACCATGCTAATCACATACGTCCCATAATTACTGTCTTTCTTTCTTTCCCCCAGACTGTCATTCTTCTGTCTCTTAGTTCCGTCCAGCAGGCAGACAATGTGGACACAAAGGCTGTGCAAGCTGGCTAGGCACCTGATGGAACTCCGAAGCTCCATGACACGCCACCCCGTGCCCCACTCTCTCTTTCAAATATTTAATTTGCATTCTTTCCCAGCAATAGCCAAATGCTCAGGGGCTGCTTTCCATTTTCACCTCATTAGATTATATGTCTGAACATAAAAATGACTGAGAGCTGTGAACCAAATCAAGCTCCTGCAATGTGTGCTGCAAACATGCCAATCATAGTGATGACACAAGGCAAGGATTTGGCAAAAGTCATGCATGGCATTAACGTTAATTGTGTCTTTGCAGGTTAGACCAGTGTCAGCTTTATAGCAAACTCATCTTGTTTATGGCACAATGATGGATTTCCTGGAAGATGGAGTAAATAATTTTACAGTGGGCTGCAAAGAGAAGGGGTCTTTGACCAGAGGAAGAAACATAGCACTAGTCAAAGGGATTGACCAAGGGACAGAAGCTTATTTCCATGCCAGCAAAACACATGGCTCACACACCTTCTCTGGCTATGTAAAGCAGAGGAAAAGGAAACAAATTAGACTAAACCCCAAAAGCTGGTAAAACTCTCCAAGAAACCATCAGGTAGGTTCAGAGAGTCATAGCCTCACTGAAACTCTTTGCTGGCAGGGTAAGGACATGGTAGGTTAGCTAGCAGGAATGTTGTCCTTCTGTTATGTCCTTCCCCTGGGTGGGACCTCTGGTGGCATGGGCACACTGCAGGCAGACCCTACTGCACACTTTCCTGGGCAGCTTGCTCTGCACCAGAAGCAAAGGGCCCATAACTGCTCCCAGGCAGACCCCTCATGCAGATAAAGACAGCATGGAGAGCTCTGTGTCTGGGAAGAAGAGACATTCATTTAAGTCTGCAGGGACTTCTTCTAAGTTTGAAGAAATATATTTCAGAGATGGTTCTACACACTGCAGTGTCCTACATAGGGTCCCCATGGTGAGCAGTCATATATACTTGAGTTTTAAACTGAAGGAGAAAATCGAGAGACTTTTTAATAATCTAGTTTAAAATACCTATACGATTCCTTTTGTGGCCTATTATCTTCATAAGAAGGTTAAACAATTAGGAGGAGTGCATGATGGAATAATCATGTTTAAAATGTGGTGAAGGGTGTTGTTTTTTTTTCTGCCTCTTTCCTTCCCTTGTTTAGTTGGGATAAATATCATTTGAAAATACTGCTGTGTGGTATAGCATTTGGAGAAGTCAATTTTATTCCATGAAAGTCAAAAGAAGAAAAAGAAAAAAGAGTAGTGTAGTAAGAAGTTATACAGCATATTTAGTGCTCACTGGGAGAGAGGTGACAGCCTGGCATACAGGAAAAGGAAGCATCTGGGGAGAAACCCACCCTGCGCCAGCCCTGCACCCCGGGATTTTGTAACGACTGTAGTTGAAGTGGCAGGAAAGCCTTTCTCTTCATCTTCAAAAAATGTGCCTGCAACCTTCCTGGGAACCCTGATTAGGCAGCTGATTTGAAACTAATCTGCTGTGTGCATTAACTGTGAAAATATAGCTTCAAGCGTTCAACAGTTTTCTGCCTGGCTTATGAGAGATGTAGCCCTCAATTTGCACAATTTGGATTGCAATTTTCCTGTAGCTCAAGGATATGTATATTTAGGGCTGTGATAAGAAGCAGCTTCTGTACACTGGGTCAGAGTCTATTGCTGAAGAAGGTATGAGAAGACGAGCAGGAGGTGGGGGGGCTCAGAGAAGGCAGCCCTCACCAGTCCTCTGCAGGTTAATGCAGACTTTTTAGTCCAGAGAAATATTCACCAGAACACATATTTAGGAGACTGAGAAGGATTTGGAGGTACTTTATCATTTGAAGTTGTGATCACAGGGAATTTTTTATATCCCAAATTTCAATTTTCCACCAGTGGCAGAGACAGACTCAGGTTCTATGATGCATTACATACAGCAGCTGTGTGAAGGAATGCTTCCCCCTTGGCTCCTTCGAGTGTGAATTTGGACAACATAGAAGGGGGCACAAGCTAAAAGCTTGCATGAAAGGTAGCGTTGATAGCAGAACTTATAATTAGACTTTTAAATTTTTGCTGCTTTCCTGCTTTCATATCAGAATTTTCCATGGATATTAGTTAAACTCTCCATAGCTTGCAAGCTTAAAGAGCTTTCTTGTAAGGAAAAGTGCCTACTTGCCCGGGGAGCCTCCTCCAAGTTAGTCTGTACCAGCTTTACCATAAATCTAAATTCTTTCATTTTCTCATATATTCTTTGGCAAGGACTCACCTATATTACTTGATTCTTAAAGCCAGCTTGAGGGAAAGAGACAAATATGTAAATGGCTCATTGACTGAAAATCTAGGCCAGAAATTTCTAAGAAAGCATTGTCAAAATACTTTAAACTACAAAATCATAACTCAGCTGCTAACAAATAACAAAACTATCTTCTAACATTTTACTTTATCACTGAGTATTATCGTCTTTAAAGTGACTAATGAGACTGACCAGCTTTATTAATGACCTCATGGTTGATAAATTTTGCAGCTAAGTGTCTTACTGTCTGTGAGGTAACGCTGAAGAAATAGATAAGTGTGTCTGTCTAACTGGCTGCAAGAATTACACTTTTGTGTGTTTCCCTCTTTATACTTTCCTTTAAGTATGTAATGCCATTTTCTTGCCTTTTTTTTTTTTTTTTTTTTTTTAATTCGCACTATTAAGTACAGTTCTCCAGGACATGTAATAAACAGAATGACAGAATGTATAATATATTCAGTGTTCTGGTTGAACTGTAGATGGGCTCCCTCATAAATGTAAGAAGGCACTCAGCAAGTTTTAAACAAGGAGAGGAAATGCTGCTGAAAGAAACAAGCAGACATGCAAGCCATGACATAAAAGTCATCTGAATAGGTAAACACTGTAAAGAAAGTACAATGAAATGGCTAAACCTGTGTTAGCAGAGGAAACTGGGGACCTCTGGAAGTGGTTCAGTGAAAAATATCTTCAAAGAGGTCTTTCCTGGCACCATTATTATGGATGAATGAGTTGTTGCATTGTGAGCCAAATTTTGAATAATTCTGAAACAGCAGATGCAAAACTTTGGGGACAGAGGGTGAGAGGAGAATGGGTCTTCCAGCAATGAAGCCTGCAAGGTATCTTCCCTGCTTCTTTTGGGGTGCACAATAACAGAGACGAGGCCAAACGGTAACAGACCAGCAATCCATTCATACACTACTTGATTCTGAGGAGCACCAGAAATTCACAGAAAGTGTATAAAATACCATAGCAGACAGTCAAGAATAGCTTGCTTGTACAGAAAGTTTCTCCCTAATCGGTTAATGTTAGACTTATGCACTGGATGGTATTTTTCTTTTTGTAAATGCTTTGTGCTGCAGCTTTGCCTATGCTCATTACCCATTTCAAATACCTCATCTGTTTTTGATTCCCATGAAGATTCTGGATTCAATTGCATCTTACGGCTGTACTTGCTTTTATTGGTGTTAAATATTTTGTCTAATAATTTTGTTGGATATCCTTTTTTCTTTATTTCCTTTTTCTCAAATGAATGAGTAGTAGGAATATAGTTGGCCACAGCTCTATTAATAAAACCAAATTCAAGTAGAGAATGTATTTTTGCTGGAATGAAAATTGCTTTATAAAACTGTCAGATTCACTATAATTTTATTACAAAAGAAAATTGGAAAAAACATTCCAGAAACACACACACACACAAAAATAATCCCGTCTTGTATTTCATTTTGAAATCATGTTTCATTTCAACATTATTTGATTTTGTATTATTATGTTTCTAAATTCTCATATGAAATATTCTTATGCTCCTGGATGAAATTGTATTTTCAGAATGCTCATTTATAAACAACCCAGAAATCTTCATTTCACACTGTGACTTGGAACAACAGTTTTGCAATACTAAACAAAGCATCCTGAAATGAAGAACTTAGCTACAGACCTCGTTAGATGTAAACAAAAAAAACCTAATATGCATCATTCATTGTCATCCTTGCTTTCAGTCTTTTATTTTATTTTTATTTTTATTTTTATTTTTATTTTTATTTTTATTTTTATTTTTATTTTTATTTTTATTTTTATTTTTATTTTTATTTTTATGTTTCACTGAATGAGAGTTATCTATTGTGTTTAATAATAGTTATCAACCCTCTCTGGATTTTTGTTTTCACTCCATTATTCTGGTATTAAGAGGTCAGAACTGAAGAAAGTTATTCCAGATACTAGTGTCATAGATAGCTGTTCACTTCTTCATAACTTTCTGTCATAATTTCTATAAAATGTTTTACAGGTATGATAATATAAGATAATGCATGCATTTAGAACTTTATTAAATAAGCCATGGAGCATCCGCACATGCACACATAGCTTTACTCCATAGTTTTACTGCCCTGGAGAGAGCCTAAGATATTTTCTTTGGCCTCTTATTCATGAATACCTTAATTTTGCTCTTCTTTGGATAGTACTTGAAATTTATCACCTCTCCCTTCTATGTTTCTTTTGCTGTCAGGGTGGGTAAAATTTTTAACTGTTACTCCTGAGGAACAATAACACCATAAGAAGGCTCTGGCTATGTATTGGCTTTTGCTCAGGGGAATGGGCGAACTGCACTTATGCTGGAGTCCCCACTTAACAATCTTCATCTTCTCAGTATTATGTCATGGTTTGCATTTAGTATTTCTAGCTTCTTTTTTGAAGTTTCTGGCAATGCTTGTTTTTAAGTGTCATGGGTTACTGAGTAGTGCAGTGTGTTAGCCCTCTTCAGGAACTAAGAATCCTGCCACCAAACCCCTCCCAGCTTGGGAAATAGATACTCATCACAGTTTATCTACTCTAGAACTAGACAGCAGAAAAATGAGTTGCCTAGTATAGCTATGTGCAGTTAATGAAGCTATCTAGAGGAAGCTGACCACATAGGCACTGGTTGTGAAACACCTCCTTAAAAGGAAGTTAAAAAGTAAAAGCTAAGTATTGGTATTTGAAGACTAGCTGAGTACCCACTTCAATGTTCACTTATCTCCCATTGCCACTACCTCCCAGAGGATCTGGCTTTAATTCAGTGTGGATTCCAGTGTGTGGCTTGGGCACATCACCCTCCTACCAGCTGCGCTTCCCGGATGGATGCGCAAACAGCAGACCACTGAAATCAGTGTCTGAGGCTTGGAGTGGGGTAGAAGACATTCCTCCTTCTTCTTTGCCCTCTCTCACTGCTTTAAAAATGTTAGAACTTATTTGTCCAGTTCTGTACTGACATGACATCAACATAGGTCAGATTTTTGAAGGGAAAAAAGTAACTGATTCATCCTCACATTTGTCTCAGACAAGGCAGGCAGCCAGGGCACTCACAAATTATAGTTTCTCATTATGGAAATCTCTATCTGAAGTCCATCCCTGGCTCAGGTAGTGCAGCACTTTGCATTTACATCCTATGTGACTGTCCCAGTTACAAGGTTCTGTGTAGTACAGGATGGTGATATACATTTGTTGTGTTCTTCTTGTACATGGGATGCCCCCAAATCCACCTGAAAAACCTCCCCTAAAGATAGTATATTCCCACAGGTTCCTCAAACCTGAGATCACTGTCTCCCTAATACATAAGCATGATGGGGCTGCTGATGTGTTTCTCAGGAGCAGAACAGCAGCAGGGAGCCAAAGATGAGCATTTCTGGGCACGTCTGGAGTGATGCAGAAATTCACATTCTTCTGCCATCTGTGTTAGTACCAGACTAGTTTTGCTTTGGAAGCCGCAGAGCAGCTATAACTTAGCTAACCTGAGGTTGGTGCTGCATTGATGTATGTGTGTGTGTCTTTTGCAGGCAGTGTTTGTTGTGCATACGGGCTGGAGACGGTGCAACTGCAGTTCAGAAAGCACTGAGCCTGAACTAAAAAGCCCTGTCTGGCAGTACAATGCAAGTTGTATAGACATCGAGAAACCCAAACACAGAGCTTTATGAGGAAGGCAGGACCAGGATCCTGATGTGCTGTTGTTTTTTTGTTTTCTGTTTCTTTCAGAAATGACTCCGTGCCACAGTAAACATGGCCACAAGTCTGCTTGCTGGTTCAGAGTGCTGGCAGAGTGAGCTCACATCTGCCTGTAATCGCTGATGTAGACACATCCTATGTGGCCTCTGTACCAGAACTGGCTCCTCTCTGGACATGGGCAGAGCTCACTTATGTCCATTCACACCCATTCCTGAAGGCACACCCAGATGGAGGGGATGTAGGCTCTGTGAGCATTAGTCTTTTATGGAGGTGCGAAAATCCTGTTTGGATCCGGCAGCCATACGAATTCAGTGTAATGGGTTGTAATTGGGCATGTCCTGGCTTGTTTGCACTCTTAATACAACACAGGGTTCATAATTTGACACAGATATATCCCGTTCTGTCACAATGGTAGTTTGCCAAGATTTATTCTTTTAACAAGGAACATAGATTCTTTTAATGTCTGAAAACTAATGAGGAAGGCTTTTCCAAGTGCAATGTGTTTTCTCAGCAATGCCAATTTGTATTTATTTATTCTTTCTCCTCTCCTCTCCTCTCCTCTCCTCTCCTCTCCTCTCCTCTCCTCTCCTCTCCTCTCCTCTCCTCTCCTCTCCTCTCCTCTCCTCTCCTCTCCTCTCCTCTCCTCTCCTCTCCTCTCCTCTCCTCTCCTCTCCTCTCCTCTCCTCTCCTCTCCTCTCCTCTCCTCTCCTCTCCTCTCCTCTCCTCTCCTCTCCTCTCCTCTCCTCTCCTCTCCTCTCCTCTCCTCATCCCCCCAGTTTCTCTCATGTTCTCTCTACAGAAACACAGCAATTTCGGAAAGATTTAGGGACACACTTCCCTCTCAGCCCCCACTCTTGATGTAAGCAATAAAGTCCCCCACTTCCTGTACTCTCCGTGAACTTTCTGACAAATAAATGAAGCCATATTTGATGGGAACCCATAAACGCTCTTTATATTGCTATTTGGAAAAGCTGGTAAATCAGCATACAAAAGAGGCCTCAATGATTTCCCAGTTTATGTTTCCAAAACTAATCTTTCTTCCAATATTCCAGAAATTAGTCTTTATAATGTGGAACTTTGCCCTTCATTGGAAACACTAAGTGTGTGACCTTTGTTACTGGAAGTCAAGTTATCGATAGAGAGATAACAGGAACATGGACATGCTTTCTTCTTTTAAGACCTTTAATACATTTACAGTGTTATTACATGTTTCTGTACTCTTTTGAAAGTACCCTGCAAGTTTCTGCCATTCTTTCTCAGAAAGCCCTTCCTATCTTTATCTCCCTGCCATTGCTCTCCCTCTTTTAGGCTGGCTACATCTTGAGACCTCAGTTCCTTCCAAACACCACTGGTTTGAGAATCACCTTCTCTTAAGCTCCTGCCATCCAAAACAGCCGTCTTGTATCTCTGCTTCACTGCCTTGCTACTTGTTCCAAACCTCAGCTGAAAGCACAATTTCTTTTTCTGGTTATATTAATAACAACTCCCTCAGACACTGACCTGTAATACAGTGCTTTAATATCTTCACCATACAGCCCTACTTATTGCAAGCCACCATCTTTTAACTTAAATGAATAAGACTTTTTCTATAACTGAAATTGTCTTGAAAATGTGGTATTTTTTTTTATTTTTTTTTTTCCTGCATGAATTTTAAAAAACAATATGATATGTGCATTTGTTAGAGATGTTGAACTAAGAGGAAAAATTTGGCAAGCATGGGGCTTTTAGATATGTGCAACAGCCTTTTTGGGGAGGAAGAAAGGGGTTTATCTGGCTCCTTGCTTTTTGTTCTGTCAGCAAGTCTGAAGATTTCAGAAGGAGCTGTAGCATATCCTGTGCAGGAGAAAAAGCAACAGTATTTCTGATTTTATGGGACCATCAGATTTCTTTTTGGGTAGTGAAAAGCAAGGACTTCTGGTGCCATAGTGAAATTATCCAGCTATAGTAGGGATAAGAAATGATACTTTGCATGTTTCTAGGCTTGTTTCCTTAGTGTGTTTACTATTAAACACTGAACTGCTTGTTAAGGAGTTGTGTATATATTTTATTTAAATATGGGTGGGACATTCATAGAATAAGTTACATGAAGAAACATAATGTTGTAAGCAAAACAGTGGAAAATCATTCAGAGTACATATTTCTGAAGATTGTGGATGGTGATAATGTTGATAATCTATTTAGAAAAAGGACAACTCAGGACAGCATCAGGTGATGCTAAATATAATGGAATTAGGTAAAGGAACTCTTATTATTAGAAATAGGCTTTGATTATGAAATCCAGGTTGTTGTTGTTGTTTGTTTGTTTTTAAGTGGGGGGAGGGGGGGACATCTAAAAACCCAAATTTTATTGGAAATTGATAGGGTGTATGTTTCTTGGAAATGTGTGTACCTTCCAAATTTCTGTCCCATCAATATCAAAATGAAGAAAAATTCCAACAGAGATAAAGTCATGGGAACTTCAACAACTTAGCTGATGCATCTAAAGATATTTTAGGGAGATTTACCTAAAAGTAACATAAAAACACTCAAAGACTAAATTAACTTGTTATGAATCTTAGAAATTTCACAGGCCTGTATTTGTCACTTCACAAGAACAGGAAAACTGTTTGCAGCCTTTCTGCAACAGTCTTTTAAGGTTAAAATGTTGTATTTGAAAGAGAGGAATGTGTGTGAGCTGATGAAAGACTAAAACTGCTGTGCAAGAAATGTCACTTAGGATGAATCCAGGGTAGTGAACAAATTTGGAAGTAAGTTTGGAGGAACCTATGAGATCCAATCTGTATCTGTTTCAGAAGGTCTTTCCCACTGACTTTAACAGTAGGGTCCTTTAATGCTGATGGTATTGACCCTTATCATGCTGTTCTTTCTTATGTGGTTTGGAGACAGCCCAGGTGACACCATGGTGATTGAGTCTATACCCTATCTCTCTGCATGTGAACAGGAGCATTACCATAGTCACTCATTTGTGCTGAGTTGGTACAGAATAATAATACCATGAATTAGGTAAAAGGAATACTTTAAAAAAAAAAAAATATATATATATATATATTGCCATTTTTATGGGGAAACATGCAGACATTGGTATTTTTGGTTGGTCAATGCGGATTTCTGGTTGTTTCCACACGATTAATTTGTTTGTTCAAAGATTTCTTTGATTCAAGCATGAATTGGTGGCTCTTGTCAAACACTGTTGGAGCTACCAACACTCATCAGCCAAGCAGGTCTGGCTTCTGTCATGGTCCTGTTTTGAGAAGTCATGCTGTGGCACCAGGGGTCTTGCAGTGCCATGCAAGAGAGCAGTGAAGGGATCCTGGGCCAAGGAAGACCATGATGCCACCAGCAGGACCCCCCAACTTGGTTCCCACAGACCTTACCTGGCCTAGCCCTTTCTGCACCCTCAGTTTATATGATGACTTTTAGGGCTAAAATAATTCTTTCTGAGACCCATCCTCTGCATTTTTTCCAGTGTACTTGCAACGAAGCATTCCGCAGGGTGGCAGTGTGAACATCTGTGCTATTTTGAAATACATCCCAGGAGCACCATGTCCAAGCAGATCCAGGCTGAGATCTTGTAATGTCCTGAAAAGAGACCAAACTTCCCACCCAGCCCAAATTCCCTCCTGAGCTAGTTGGAAGATAAAAATACTGCTATTACTTGATGAAGCGGGGCTCTCTTTCTTTCCCCTGCTGTGCCGTGGGCCATTGAAATCAGCACAGGTATGACTTAAATTTCTAAGCTCTGCCACCTCTATCCGAAAGAAGTGCAGGCTGGTGTTTTCTTCAGGTTCATGGCTGTTCAAAGTGTGTGTGTGTGTGTATATGTGGTGGGGGTGTCTTTGTATTAGCAAATACTTCTTCTATCCAGAGAGAATCTGAGAAAAACCTCATATTTTTTCAGAGAGATTTTTCCAAAGTAAATGATCTGCAGGCATTTACCCAGAATATCATTAACACAGAAAGGGAAACTGAGTTTATTGTGCCCAAATGTTACATTGGTGTTTACAGGAATTCTGATCTTTAAATTTCTTGATAAACATAATCTATTTTGTATATGTTTAAGTAACCCTGCCTGGGATTTTAAATAATAACAGAAGACTATAAAAAATAAAATCTCTTTTTTCAACTCATTAAATGCATTTATAGATTTAGAATATTCTGTATACTCCATTTTCTACTTCAATATACAAAAATTAAAAGCCTTACAATTTAACTAGAAACACAGAGCTACACAATGTTTTGTTTATGGCCTGTGTTGCATTAACATAGTTGCTTTTCATTGTAGGGTGATGCTGGAGAAGTAATGAATTTTTTTGACAGTATTATCAAATATGTACTTTTGAAATAAGCTTTGCATTTTATTACCAATGGGCAAAAAAGTGGGATCAATTTGACTTGTGTAGCTCAACTGAAGCATTGAAGTCATCAGATTTACATCAGGGTTGAACTGGGCTGAATCTCCCCTCAGAGAGCAGAAAGCACAAAACTTCTGGCACTTAATTAGGAGCAACAAGCAAACATTTAAATGCTACTCTTAAGGAGGATTAGGCAGTGAGTACAGAGTTCAATTTGTGTACTGGACACACACTGATTTTGAGAGGCTCCTCTCACAGGGTTTACCGGTTGATCAAGCCCTGGAGGTCTGTCTGATGAGAGGATTTCCACAGTAACCCCCCCACCCTGCCCAGCCCATGAGGACTGATGAAGCGGCCATGCCTGGGCGTCATCCCACATCCCAGCCATGCTTTGGAAGCACGTTTCTCCTTGGCAGCAATGACCAGATAGTGTGCCCTCTTTACACAGGTGAAGCTTAATGGAAGATGGAAGATGGAGATAAAGCAGGAGGCATGCCAGAGACACCTTGCCCTGCTGCCATGCAAAAACCACTGATTGCTTTGGTATCAGAAGACTCACCTGAGAGTGAAGGGTAGAAAGAGATTTGCAAGACCACCTAGCCCCATATCTAGACACTCAGGAAGGCTTCCCTGCTCTCATGTGGGGACAGTACTGAAGTATGGGCAATGTATGAAGCTTATCCTTTGTGGTCTCTCTTGCACTCTGGTTTCTGAAGAAAGAAAATGCAGGGACAAGGGCTGGAAATGTGCTCCAGACTGTTCATGACCTGCATGATCAAGGGTAGGCTGGTAAGAGTTGAGGAGGCACCTACCCAGAGCTTGCTCTTAGCCTGTCACACTGTCATTTAGTATCCTTTATAATCCACAGTAAACAAGCAGCATATTCTATCCCCACTACTCCTAAAGGAAGGTAGCTCCAGAAATTCACATTTCAGAGAGGTAGAAATCTACACCCCTAATTTACAGACTGAATTTCTTAATGGCTGGCTTGTATCTCTTTGTTCTTATGCCAACTCATTGTCTGTAAGCTAAAAAAGCTCTTTTTCTTTTCTGGTGTTTATCCTCCAGCTGTATTTACAAAGAGTGATCATATCCCTTTGCAGGCTTGGATCTGCTTGACTAAATAAGCCACTGTCTTTTAATTTCCTCTTGTAAAATAAACTATCCGTTGCTTGGATCATCCCAGCAGCCATTTCTGCACCTGTTCTGGTATAATTCCAGTTTCCTTCAATGTGGGTGACCCAAACAGTGAATAATACTTGAGGTTTCACAAGGGCCTTGTATGGATGGCTTTAACAGTCTGAGAAATAGCTTGATTAATTCATTCTCAGATCACATAGCTCTTTTTGTAAGTCCATCCTGTGGTTCATAATCACCCTGTGACTGACTGGTATACCCAGGTCTTTCATTGCTGAGGAAGTAACCAAAGAGTTAAGCGTAGCATCTAGGAGCTCACAGTAGCCCTTGAGCTTTTAAACTCCAGTTACATGATCCTGACTTCCAAAAAACTACATCTAAATGTCTGGTTGCAGACCAGGAAACAAAGCAATTAAAGAGCAGATGTCATGTTAATTATATCAAAATCACTTCCAAAGTGTCGTGCTAGATCTGGCAATATTTCCATGTGCGGAGATGTAATTTTTTTTTCTCTAACCAGTGTTAGACAAAGGCTGAGATGATGGTATTAATTAAGCAATAAAGCAACGCCAAATTTGTGTGGGATGTAGGTAGTTTTAAAAGGATTAAGCATTTTGTAAATAAAGTACATCTGGAAAGTAAAGCTTCTAGTACCTTGGTGAACCTCTCCCAGCCCTTGAATTCCTTCTCAGCCATGCTCACCCACCTCAACCAATGTGAGCCAGCAGCAGGCTTACCTCCCGTCACTTTATGCTTTCTCACCACTGTAATCCAAATTTCAGAGATACCTGTCTAGCACAATTTATGAGGGTGTTTGATATTGTTCAGGATTTGGTTTAGAGAAGGCTTTGTGTGTGTGTGTTTTTAAACAGAGGACATTTCAGGTCAGCCAGTGCGTTCCTTAACTACTTCAATCTGTGTCTCGGTGCTAATACTGCTAGTATAAAAATGTTTGTTATTGCTCAGAATTTCAATATCTTTCATGTGATGATGGATTTAAAAGCAACATTTTGCTATTCAGTTAAAGAAAACATGATTGATATTTTCCTCAAGGTGTTACATCTATTATAGAGCTGACTCACAAATATCCATGATATAAACAAATCTGGAATACCTTTCTTAATTTATTGGTCCTTTTAGACTTGTACCTTCTTTATAATCCACAAGAAATCCAAATTCATGCTTAGTACCATATGTACCATAGAAGAATCTTAGCTGAAATTTACTTCCTATCCAACATCACAATACATACATTACACAACACAGAAAAAATGTGTAATATTTCTTTTTCCTCTCACTGTGGTCTCATACTTTCTTTGTTCTTTTTTCCCATTCCAAAAATAACTATAGATATCAAATATTGGAAAAATAGTTGCCACCTGATAAAGAAAGGTGGGATAAATGAAACTTCCAAAATTTCTTCAACTATAAACTTGATAAAATATTTGTGTATTTAAATGGAGTCTTAATATCTGCCATTATGATGATGAGCCAGGGGGGAGGAAGGAGTGTGTATGTGTGTATGTGTGAGTGTATGGGTGCATATGTAAATGTGTGTGCATATATATATGTGGTCAGAATGGAAGATGTAATTTCCCTGTTGGCTTCTTATTTTGCTGTGGTCATCACAGAATGGATGAAGTTTCTGCTGCAGTAAGAATAATTCAGGTCTTATTACCAACAGTAATAATACTTGCTGGTATTAAAAACTCCTAAAATCTCATCTGGAAAGAGTAGAAATAAACAAAAGATCATATAATAGGGGTGCTAGCTGCCCATGCCAGGAGGAAATTGCTTGGCAAAGAAAATATATGAAATCCTTTAAAGGCTGTTTTATGTACCAGTTTCAGAGTGATGCTGGCCTGTCTTCCAGCTGACTAATGGCAGCTACAAGGAGAGTAACATCAGTGCCCATTCCTTAGTTATTACCAATAATATATCACTTGGAAAATAAACAGAAAGATAAATGACAGGACAGATGTCTAATGAGGCAGAGGTTAAGGAGTGTTAAACTGTGCTGGACACCGTCCGACATGCCGGTGTTAAATTATGCTGAATGCCCTGTGCTCTCTCCCCATAAAAGGTCAACGCTCTGGGTATGTTCCTGGATGATTTATGAAATCAAAGAATGGCCCACATGCCTATCTCTCTGGGAGGTGAGCAGCTTGCAACATTGTCAACCACAGCCCCATAATAAACCAAATTTAAACATCACTCAAATCAATCCATCTTCGTCACTTGCTCCATTGCAAGACCTCCTCTGTCTTGTTCTCACCAGCCAGCCATGACACAGTGTATTGTTCTTCATATAGATCCCTGTAACTATTTTAGAAGCCTGTGGTGTTCTCTGCCAAAGTTAGAAACACCTTGAAAATGGCTGTTTCTTTTGGACAAGGTCAAACTTGTTCAGGTTCTTTTTGCTACTTCAATGTTTTAGGCAGCTAAGTGGTTGGCATTTGCCTGTCCTCAGAATCACTTGTCTTGCAGGACAAGTGTAGGTTAGGTGCATATGTGGCATTTATAAACAAAAATGACAACAAAAATTACATTCAATTAAATCCAGTATTCAATTACACCAGAATAAATTAACTTTATCCTTCATACCCGGAGAGTTAGATTCCCTATATATAAATTTTTCTTGAGTCTCACACCATGCCACCATACAAATCCATTTGTATTGGCTGCAGTGACATCTGCATTGATTGGCAATCAGATATTTGGCAAATGAAGTTAACATGAACAGTAGTGGTTTCCGCACTTCCTTCCTCCAGCTGGTGTCAACACTTTGAGATTTTATTTTTTATTTTTTGGAAATTTGCAGATGACTAGAATGTATCTTTTGAGGTTTCATTAGTTTCTAATTTTCTTCTCATTCCTGTTTCTGAAGATATATTATAGGACTAGCCAAAGTGTACAAGTTACTAGAGGAGGCTTCCAGAGGAAGAGAGGTAGATCCTCATAGGCCTTCATGGTTTTAGTTCTCCACCTGCAGAGCAGGCATACAGGAGGTAAGCACTTCCAATTTCTTTCTGCATCCTGACACAATCAAAGTGTAAGGAAGGAAGGAACCTAATGAAGAATTAGGGCACCAGTAGCCAGTTATCATTACCATTTCAAAAAACTCATTTGAGAAGCTGAAGGTCTGGTGTGGCACAGCCATTTAAAAGACCTGTTATCTTGATCAGTTTCACAAATACAGAATGTAAGTATGGTGGCTGAGGGTGACTGACTTTCCCCTTCAAAGAAATCCTAGACACCACCTGGAAGCAGATGTTGTGGGTATTTCCAGTCATTATCAGTGTAAAGGGAACAGAAAGATGAGCATTTTGCCTCTTTCCTGACTTTTCCTGTGGACTTTTTGCAAAACTTACCACTAAAAATGTTGTGAGTTTTGTAAAGAAGGAGTCACAGTGGGGGTTTAATGCTCTGTGTGTGTTTTCTGCGGTCCAGCGGGACTATCTCATGAACAGGGTGCGGGCTCCTGACAGCCGCTGGAAGTGCTTCCCAGAAGGGAGTGGGGACATTCCAGATGGACAAAGTGATTTATTACTGGAATAACTCAGAGGGGTGTGACTTAATAACTACTATAATTGAAAAATGTCACAGAACTTGCTAGAACTGCTTGGACTGAAGTTCTGATTATGCTTTGTTTCCAATAATGCTATATTTTTCCTGTCTTTCTGCTTTATTGGTGATGGGATCACAGAACATCCACATGAAGGTAGAGAAGGATGAGGAATGTCTTAGATGTGTTCAAGTCTAAGAACTAGAATTTGTCAGAGAACTAAAGGTTAGGTGTAGAAGAGAAGGACTTCAAAAAAAATCCAGAAGACAGAACTTAATTTTCTATTAAGCCAGTACCTACAGGAAAACCTCTTGAAAAATGCACAAGGAGAGTAATGCAAATACATTTCAATCTTCTCAGTTACATGATTTAACTAAGTTATCAGAAGCTAATCTGGTCTGAACTGAGATACAAACTTTGCAAAAAATAAAAATTAAAAAAAAAATCAAGGAAGGCTTCCTTTATTTTCCCTTAGAATAAAAGGGGACCTAGCTTTCATATTTATCAGTCAGAAGAAATTTAATGTCACCACTGAAATCCTTGGAGGGCATCCACAATAAAAATAAGAGCAAGTAGATCCTTCCTTCAAAATGGACCTCTAGTCATGTTTATGCAAATAGATTCAGTTGACGAAGGAGAGGTAGTCACCTGAGACTAAGGATATTGTCCTCATTGCTGACTGAATACAGAAATGGGCACTACTCAGGCATTCCATCTGAACATCTACAAACAGAGAGTCAGCAACCCTCTGTTTCTCCTGATTTCCCCCTTTGGCGCTTTTTGTTTGCTTACGTCTGAGGCAGGTCTCTCTGCAAAATCACTTTGACACACTTTGGCCCATCTCCAGGCAACAAGACATCTTCTTATTCTTGTTTCCCTGATTTTATTCCCACTAAAAAAAAAAAAAAAAAAAAAAAAAAAAAAAAAAAAAACGAAAGCAAAAACAAAAAAACAAACACCTGCAGAGAGGGTATTATTTAAAATCAGAAGACATGAAGTAGGATTTATATTCTAATGGCCACCAAGAGGGAATCTTGCTAGTGTCAGAGGTGAAATACTTATGTCAAGAACACTTTATTCAGTAGCAATAAAAAATTCATCCATGCACCAATAAAAAAGCCCTCTGGGTCCTCATACAGCTGTGGGTATTATATGTGTTCCTCTATATGAGAACAATAATAATTTTCCTGTGTTTTGTTCCACATGGGCTTTACGATTCTGTAACCTTTTTGTGTTTTCAATGAAAAAAAAGATTAGATGAGGCCAGTTGAGCAATAGCAATTCTAGTTGCAATCTCAGTGCTTTAAGTCTTTTCCAAAAAAGTGATTTAGAGGCAGTCAACAGATTTGAGTGTCTTCCAGTTTTGGGATACAGGTCATAAACATTGACACATCATAATGGTATGGCGAACTATTATAATGGCGCCCGGTAGCATGGCTGTAGCTAAAGAGCTGTCAGCAATTTAGAGCTGTGTGAAGAAATTTTGAACATGAAGTACAATGGGTGAACTTTGGCTTTATGCCTGTGTCATCAAACAGCAAAAAAAGTACTTTTTAAGAGTTCAGTTTCTCTGGATGTATTTTTTTTCTCTCCTTTGTTTGTTGCCAAAAGGGGAGCTATTATTTTAGTGAAAAATACTTTCCTCTCTCTCTCTCTTTCTTTTGAGAAGGAGAGCCAGTGTCATACTATAGCACTGAGGCTGAGGACAGAAGGGTAGAAAAGGGTCAAATAGTGAGGCAAAGGAAAAAAAAAAAAAAGAAAAAGAAAAAAGGATGCCCTTTATTAAGAAGGTCAGAAAGAAAAGATGCTAGGATAACATACCATGCATAAAAATTGTCCAGAGTCCCACATGAAATATATTGTGTTTGCTTAGAGAGAATAAAGGAGAATACAAGATTTGATTTTAATTTGGAAAATCCTCATTTTGAAATAATTTCCTGGAGATATTCAGGTGTGCACTTCAGCTACTGTCCTAGATTGAGGAACTACAAATTAAAATTTGGAAGTATTCAAACATTTCTGAAGAGCAATTAAGGCTAAATCTACACAGATATCAGCTCACTTGATCCAGGTTAGCCAAAGGAACAGAAAGTGTTAACGTGTCATGATCTTCTTCTTTTGGTAGTTTAAATTATGTTGGATGTGACTAGTCATAAAACTCTCACCAGCCTTTTCAGATGTTCTTGTGTGGAAAGGTTATTTGAAGAAGGGTTGCAAATGATACAGTTGTATTGATGCTTGACAAGGACATTACACCTTCGTTAATCAAGGCAAATAAATTGCTATAACTTTGGGAGATGCTTCCCTACTCATTAAAAGAAATAAGTTAGTCGGATCACCGACTTTTTCCTCTTTCTATTTACATCTTGAAATCTGATCATCTTCTTCTCATAGAAGTAAATGGAAAAATCCTATTGACTGTAACACTAGAGTTTTTTGTTGGTTTTTTTTTTTTTTTTTTTTTTTTTTTCCTGGGGAGAAAGAGTGCCTTCTTGTTTAATTCTTAACTAGTTTTTGTACTCAAAACCATAAATCTTTCAGTCCTGGTTTCCTGACACACTCAAGTGGAAACTGAAAAATATCCTTATTTTAACTTTTATTGCATATCAAATTTTGCAAAGGTTTTTCTGCCAACACAAATGACTACAGGTTGAGAAGCAAGACTGTGAAATGGCTGAAAGCTGGTGATATTCACTTAATGAGCAGTACAGTCTTGCTCTGAAATGCGTTTCTGATGGCAAAATTCAAATTGCATACTTGTAAGGCTGTTCAGAAATAGAAGAGAAGGAAAGGAAGGAAAGGAAGGAAGGAAGAAAGGAAGGAAGGAAGAAATAAAAAGAAAAGAAAGAGAGAAAAAGAGAAAGAAAAGGAAGGAAGGAAGGAAGGAAGGAAGGAAGGAAGGAAGGAAGGAAGGAAGGAAGGAAGGAAGGAAGGAAGGAAGAAAGAAAGAAAGAAAGAAAGAAAGAAAGAAAGAAAGAAAGAAAGAAAGAAAGAAAGAAAGAAAGAAAGAAAGAAAGAAAGAAGGAAAAAGGAAGGAAAAGGAAGGAAAGGAAGAAAGGGAAGGAGGGAGGAAGGATAGGAGAAGGAAGGAAGGAAGGAAGGAAGGAAGGAAGGAAGGAAGGAAGGAAGGAAGGAAGGAAGGAAGGAAGGAAGGAAGGAAGGAAGGAAAAGTCCAAGTGAGAACTTTCACGGCTCCAATTAGTAGTTTCAGGCCAGATTTACATTTTTGTGATCATCTGAGGTTGTTTGGGCTAAAAGCTGAATTATGGGTTGTTTCTTCAACAAGAAGGGAGGGATTCCATCTACATGTTGTTTACTTCCACATACTTAAAACACTCTGCTTCATTTAAAGTGGTCCACAGTTATCGCCTTGTAGAGTCAAGTAACAAGAATAAAGTTATCTAAAACAAAATAATGAGGAAGGACATAACAGTCTGTTGGGCATGTTTTGTGGTCAGCAATAGTTCATGTGTCTGATTTCGTGATGAGATCAGTTTCAAAACGATCCAGCTGCAAATGATTACCTGGTCATGCAAGATGGAGAGTTAAAGGTGCTTTGTCCGCAGTGTTAAAAAAAATAAATCTGTTGGCTTGTTGAAATAAGTCTGAAGATGTTTTATACAAAGTGGAAAAGTTTCTGAAGGAGCAGGATTAAAACTTCCCACCTGACAGGCAGCTGCTTCAGACCACTGATTGGAGCTGTGGGCGGTTGTAGTTCATAAACATGCGGGGACTCTATCCTGCAATGGATTATTATTTTTTTTTCCTTATTGTCTTGAGAGGAAAGAAAAACAAACCCAGCAAAATTAAATTTAAGTACAGTCTTATTGTTGGTGTTTTCTCTTCTGTTTTTCTGCTGAACCAAAGGATAAGTTGGTTCACAGAACCTACAGGCTATCAGACTATACTCCATTTCTACCATACTTATACTCCATTTCTAGCATAGCATGTATTTTTCTGTGAAATACAATAGAAATAGCATAGAAAAGCTGCTGAGGTTTCACCTATGTAAGACCTTAAAGCATGAATTGGGGGTTTATTGCTTACTTAAAATCAAACAACCAGCTCAGTACATTACTGAATTGAGATTGTAGTCTCTGGAAGAAGACTGTCTATATATCTATAAAATAAAGGTTGCATTTATTAGTTGCATTTTAAAGGAGTTTTGCAGATTAGACTCAGACCATAAAGAGAGTTGATATCTGGGATAGGCATTACAGGCGGGACAGAATACTATTAAAAACGTCTTTTCATGATGAATTTTGGCAGTAGCATCATAGCTTCTCTACCTGTTTTTATGATGTATTGATTTTATTTGTCCAAGTCCCATAATAAGGAATAAGATGCCTGCACCATTAAATCTGACAGCTCTTTGCATAATTTGGCAAGGATTTGTAATGGCTGTGTGAATCAAGAACAAATGTTTTAACACCCTGGAGTGAGAAAATACTCAGGGCATTGAATGGAAAGATATTGAATGTTTTCCTTTGGCACCATGCATTTCCAAATGAGTTGTTCTGCCAGTTATTGCATATTAGACTTATAAAAAAGAAATAAAATATTTAAAAGGTGTTAACTTTAGTGGCATCATGCTCCTCTTGCAATTGCATTCTGAATAGATGGAGCTGGAAATAACAAATGCAAGGACTCAGTTTAGTTTCATGTTATTTCTGCAAAACTGATGAGCTAAATGGAAAGTACAAGAATATATCTTGAGATAACTGGAGCCAAGGAGACAGTTTTCCTCACCTTCCTCCTTGAAAGATGTCTGCAATAAAATTTCTGGGGATGCTCTGATGATATTCCCTCTCTGGACTGTAAACTCCATTTGCTCCTGATTCACACATCCATTCCAAACTTGGACCAAATGCTCCATCTCCTCTCCAAACCACCATAAATGTGACAAGTTATTGCATGAACAGCTGAACAGGAGAAGCCTATTTTGCTGTGGATGTGTATCTCCTTGCATTTGTACTATAGTAATCTCTGTTCTCCCCAAGGCCCTTAGTCTTTCCAACTGAAATACCACACATTCTCCCACTCACCTGTACTCTCTAAATTATTATTCTTAGGTCTTTTCCACACTTCTGTCACCTCCACCCTTGCCATACTTCCAGCCACTCTTCTTCCACACCCTTTAATCTGGCTCCCTTCTTATCCTCTGTGTTTCCAAACTTCCTGCCTGAACAAAGTTATACAGAAGCTGCTCCCAGCTGGAGACAAATGTTAATATTTTTCACTGATGCATCTGCTGACTTACATAAAGCCGATGCACTTTGTGGATTGAGGATTTCTGTCCCCTCACCATGTTTGTTAGAAATTAGCTATTGTATTCCAGTGGTATTTGGGTGGCATGTAGTCAAGTCGACAGTCTGACTGCAGAAGCCTCTTTCTCAAAGATGCTAGGATAATAGGAAATTAAAGTGCCTCAGTGTCCTTTCTGCTGCAGAGTGACCTTTGACTCCAGAGTGGATTTGATTTGAATTACTTTTTCCAACCATACGCTTTTGTATTCGGAGGTTTTATACCTTGGCCACAGAGAGGCAGGGAGAACAGATGCAGACCAAATGCTGTGCCAAATTCTTTCAAAGGTGTTAGACAATACATCATTGGGTAATCTCACTGCTTGAGTCCATCTCATTTGCCCACCAGTCCACCAAAGACTGTCAGCAATAGCACATCTCCATGTATTCAGTTTACTCAGATAGATGGTAGTTATTTATGTTTCTTAATTAAAGATTTGCTCTTGGGAGCAAATAATGTTGGAAATTGGATTGTTTTTAATTTTTGTATCAGTATTTTTAATAGATTAAATAATAATTTTTTTAAGGTCCCTTTTGAATACATGTATGTGTGTAAACTTCTTATCATTTTGGAAGACTGGTATCCTGAAGCTTGCCAATATTCCCATGTAAAGGAAAGAAGACTTGGAAGCTGTGTCATAACTTAGTCTCCCAAATTATGTGCCCCTTCAGCTAAAGAAAGCTTTTCTGCTGGTTACAAAGGCTCAACAGTGCTTTTGTCTTCTTATACCATGTAATTATTCTCAACCCTGATCTCTGTCAGACCCAGCCCATGTTTCTTCTTCTGGAACACCTCTTCCCATCTTAGAGTTTCCTTGGGAGTGTTTCACTGAACAACTGTCTGTCCTAACACCTTGGGGGAATTGGTAGCGTCTTTTATTTTTATGTTTGGCGGTACTGAAGGAAATTCAGGCCTGTTATAATAGAATATCATTTGATTTGACAGGTATTAATTATGTGGGGGGAAAAAAACAAAACAAAACAAACAAACAAAACAAACAAACAACAACAAAAAAAAACAAACAAGACATAAGAGGACAAAGTTTAGTTGCAGTCTCTTCTGGCTATTGTTGCACCTGCAAAGTTTATATCCTGCAAAAGATTAAGATGAAGAAGATAAATTTTAAAAAAAATCTAACCAGACAGGGACAAAATCAATTTATTTTAATATATTTTTTAAGATAAAGATAAAATTTAATTTTATCTTTAAAAAAAAAATTTTTTTTAAAAAAAAAAATTTTATCTTAAAAATTTTTTAAGATAAAATTTTACATCATTCTTCTTTATTTCCCCTCTAGAATAATGTAAATTTTATGAGTGGACATTTTCTACTTTTCTGAAGCCCTACAGAAGTCCATGAAGTCCATTGATTTTCCCTTTTTGCTATGTGAACAAAGACTTAGTTTTTTTTTTTGTTGTTTTTTTTTTTTTTTTTTTTTTGTCCTTTTCTATCTCTTATGTAGGTTTGTTTGGATTAAACACAACTGTTTGGAGTGATCATAATAAAGTCTCGGGCCTATTGAGATTTTAGGCTAAGCCAAACTGAATATATTTGAGGTCCATTACCCATAAAATTGTAAAGATCCAGTGATCCAATGACTACTTCCACATAGTGAGATGTGAAAAACAACTGAAATCAGGACTTCACTTTCCCTTTCTGGTTTTCATTAAAAGTAATCTTACATTAGATGTTTTCAACAAAGCCTTTTGGGCCACAACTAAAAACAACCCCAAATAATATCGTAGCTCACGTATTTGTTCTAATAAGCTCTTAAAACAACAAATCAACCCCAAAATCTAACACTCTGTCCTGTACTGTTGAAACATTTTGGATAGAGATTAAATGAATCCACACCTGGGATGGAAGAATCAGTCTAGTTAATGTGGATTATGAATAATTTGTGTTCTTTGACACGGGGTGCTATAGATGCTTTATACTGTGTAGCCCACAGTATAAATGAATCCCAAAACAATGCATATATTTAGGGAAGATAATATATCTGTGGCTATTACAACCAGAGGTCAGTCTTCACCTTCTGGTTCATCAAGTCCCTAAGCTACAGCATACTGAAAGAAAAGCCAGAGGAAAAGCTGTTTTAGAAAAGCTGTCTTATAACATCTCCCTGGGTCCATTACAGGGTAATGTTGTAGACATGATGCTGGACATGTAGACATGATGCTAAGGGATTTTAGTTCTGAGAAAATATTACCATTCTTATTCTTAAGGTAAATAGTAATATAATGTAACTTTTAACTAAATAGGCATTTCAGCTGACTTTCAAATGATTTTCCAAAATCATAGGTGGTTATAAATAATTAGACATCTGCCTTTGTGTCTTTGAATATTAAACTGATTATAGTTAGATTCAGCTGATGTTGTTGTAGATGTTTCGTTGAGTTTTCTAACTGTATTAACATATTTCTATTGTGAGCTTTGTTATCATTCTGTAATTGGGAATTCTTTATAAACTAAACTTGCTTCACATGCTATAATCATTATATATGAGTGTGGGCCAGAAGCAGTGCTGTATGGAGAACAAAAATTATGTTTCGTGGAGAACCTCAGAACTTTGTTCTAAATTCTAGTGCCAAAATGTCAATAAAAAAGCTAAAAGCTAATTTTAATGGGTTATTTTCATTTTGGCTTTTAAATGCTTATAATGTACCACAACTTAAAAAGTCATTTGCAAAAGAAATGTTAATATCTTTCTCCAAAATAGCAAAATGAGCTTTTTTTTTTTTTTGCTTTTTTTTTTTTTTTTTTAATACAGTTTTAGAAGTTTTTTCTCCTTCAAGACAATTTCACTAAACGTTTTTGTTTAGATAGAACTTCTTTTTCTGACTGCAAATCTGTTCTGTCAAAGTTGTCCTGGGAAGCTGTAAACAGAATCATAAAGAAACTTAGATCCAGATTCATTGTCAATTAAAAAAAAAAATAAATCCACAGACTCAGATTTTCAGGTACTGGTTTGTGCTACTATAGGTAAAGGTCCTCATAGCAAAAGTGCATCCCCATGTGGATTCTGAATGTGTCCCACCCTGCTCCCCAGTCTTTGATCAGTTCAGGTAAGTCCTTCATTTCATATTTTTCCATGCAGCATTAATGACTTTTGACATAACAACACTGAAATTCTGTTACCCTGTTATTAATAACCCCTCACAGTGGATTCAGGCTAATAGTCAATAACATGCTCGTCCATACTTTCCTACAAAATTTTATTTTAAGCATTATCTATGAGATTATTTGCAGTGCAAACTGGTTTCTCTTTTTCCCAGAAAAAAAAAAAAGAAAAAAAAAAAAAGAAAAAAAAAAAAAGAAAAAAAAATTCCCTCTCCTAGCTGCTAGGGAAGTAGACCAGAATGCTGCTTGAATGATTTTTTTCCAAGAGTAGTTGTGCTTGTAGAGAGCTTGTAGATTTTTTATGTCAGTCTGAATCTCCTTGTCTGACCATGTCAGTACAGTGCGCTGTAACTGACACCAATGGATTAGTGAGCCGTCTGCTTTTCCTGTTTCTGTGCTTCTTAGGTCCATCTAAAGAAAAGTTATTTACACAAAACTTAAAAAGCAGACAAGAAATCTTTCTTTCCAAATGAATGCTCAAGATGAATGGCAGCTGTTATGTGATTGACAGCCTGAGAGAAGTAGATCCCATACTTTAAGCTGTCTCTGGTTGCCCTTTGATAATCTTTTTGAGACGGAAACACTTTTTCCCCCTGCCCCCTCCCCCCCCCATACCCCTATACCTAAAGTTTTAAAGACTTCTCAGATAGTTGATGCAAGTTCGTTTTCTTTGTGAAGGTTTCTATTTCAGTACTTACATCATGCAAGAAATTAAGAATGTATGAACATCCCTTTAAAATCATTTTATAAAGGGTTTACTAAGAAGTGAATGTATAATATTATTTGTCTGTCATCTAGATACGCTTACAACCCATTAGCTCTTGACTTAATTTGCCATCTCTGCTACCTGGATTTATGTAAGGAAAGTTGATACAAAGTTTATGAAATTTGGAGAAATCTTTCAGTTTAGTTTTGTTAGTTTTTTATTATTATTATTATTTATTTTTTTTCCCCCAGCTAAATTTTCTCTAATTCATTCCTTTCATCTTCTTTTAAGCCAAAGGCATACTGGGTCTGATTTATATATATATATATGTATGTATGTATATATATATATATATGTATGTCTATATAAATGTATTTATTTTTTTCTGTGGTGAGAATGTTTAATATCAACAAATGATAATAACATGTTTTCTATCCTTCTGATGAAGAATGCACCTGTTTTAAATCCCCATGGTGTATTTAGGAGTAATGCTGCTAAACCCCCCAAAGGTGTGTACCCATAGATATTGAAGCATATTGATGGGTGATGCAATTCATCTTTCACAGTACTGAAGGGAACTGTTATCCTATTACCAGATACTGAAATGCAACAAAAACTTTCAGATAAGGTATCAGTAGAGTGTGGGGAATTGTGGGTAAAAGTGATAATTGTTTTTTCATCAGCTCCTTCCCTGCTGGTTTGATCTCATGGTAAATTCACAACCAGCACACTGTGCTAATATTTTATAAGTTAATGAGTACAAAAGTCTGTTCTAATGAGAGATCACCTCAGTATCTAAGCCTTAACAACAGTATAAATTTATAGCAGTTCCGCCCATCTTTGCAAAGTTCATGTATAAATGAGAATTTGTCAGCATACAGTACTTATAGTTTTTAAAAGGAAATATTCTAGACAGAAGTCTTTCAAAGGGAGGACTGGATTTTCATTTTGAATAGCGTTCCATACATCAGGAAAGAAATATTGCTTACACAGTGCTTTCCCAAGCAGAAGGTCCTTTGCAAAGCGGTGTGAAGGAGGCAGTTGATCAAATTTTCCATTGTAAGTTAACAGCATGTCATCAGGAATGTTCATTTCCTGGTGGTAGGACAGATTCTTGGATTAGGAAGGCAATTTCAAAAGGCCATCAATCTGACCTTTTGCATCACAATGATATTTTGAAGCCCTAGTGGTCTAAATCATGGCACCTTAGAGGAATTTGTTACGTCTCTGCCCATTAGGGCCTACTGAGCTAGTCAAGTTAGCTCCTTGCACAGTGGAGAGGGAGACACGTAAGTATGAAAACAGCATTCTGAGCAGCATATTAATCAGTGAGAAATGCAGACAATATAGATGAGCTGAACTTGAAAGATGGTACTTTGGATTACAGTATTTTGGGTACTTTGAACTCTCTACTTTGGAGTACTTCTCCAAGTTCAGTCTTAAGACAGCCCTTAGAAAACATGAGAGGAGATGGTACTACCTATTGTCTTCCATTAGCTTTCAGGTAGAATATATGAAGCATGCAATGGTCCAAATAAGGAAAAAAAGAAAACTGAAATAAAGATTATCATACACCAGTTAAGGAATTCACCTGAGTTCTAGTAAATTATTTTATTTTCATCTGAAGGTGAGCTTTCCCCTTGCTAGAAGGGCAAGGTTACCAGCTCTCACTCATTTCTTTTCTCAAAGACTAATTAATTATTCCTTGGCATGTAACTTGATATTTAATAATCTCAGTATAGAGGATATAACAAACCTGAACACACTGTGGCCTGAAACTTGGGTAACTTTTTGCCTTTCAGGAAGATCTGAATTATAAAGATAGGTCCTCTAAATCATGACTGACTGTGCTGTTCACTGGGTTATCAGTTTTGAGAAAGTGTACATTGAGAAAAGAAGGAAGTGCAAAGAAGAAAAATAAATAAGCAGAATTACTTGTTTTTGCCTTGCTATTGTTTTGTTTTGTTTGTTTGTTTGTTTGTTTGTTTTGTGAGTTCTAGACATGCCATAATACCCTGAGTGCTTTGGGAATGTCCAAGAGCACATAGTTGGATGCCATTGGATCTTCACTGACAGTAGATTTTAAGTCTAAGGTCTTGATACGCCATCAGACAGACAATATGGAAATTGTCTCATTGAACTGTGATCTCCGCACAATGCATGACAATCAAAAGACACACTGTTGTTTGTAACTGCCCATTTCATTCAGTTTGTTGAGTTCTGACCTTATGAACTTTTCCCGTGGTAGTAAAGGCTAAGCCTTTAGTGAGTTGTAAGTCAAACTTATGACATAGGAGATGAGGTAACATACTGTACGGTAATGATCAGTAATGATAAATAAGTGTATATACATCACCATCAAATAGATGTTGAAAGCTTTTACACGTTTTTATGAGGAAGGTGATCTAAATTATCAAATGTAGTGGAAACAAAGTACTCTGTTGCTTATGTAGGACAGCTCTGAATCTCTCTGATAAGGAACATGGAATGGAGAAATCCTTGTGCCGTTAGTCTGGTTTCAAAGGAGAATAACTAGTTCTTCACAGACTCCTAGTAACACCTAGTAATACGTTGTAATTTTAAAACTTTTTAATCAGTGAACTCAGGAAGATTTTTGTTCTGTCTGGGAGAAGTTGTTATATTCTTCTCTATAACGACCCTTGTCCCTTGCTCACTCATTTTGACCCCTTGCTGGTTTGGGGCCAATATTTCAAGAAAAATGTTTTAGCTTTGAAAAATCTCTGGTAAGATTTCTTTACTATCTCTGAAATTTAACCCTGCAAGGACCTTGAGATTTTCTTTCATTTTGAATAACACAGGAGTTTGCCAACAACTCCGAAACAAGTTTGTTTTCAATAAAGAACATTGTTTTGGGGTGGAGTATGAGTAGAGGTATTCTAAAGGGGAGAAAGAATGTATTCCTACTTATTGAAAAATATTCTTAAAGTGGTAGAAATTTTATGAAATTAAAAAGATGGGATCAAAACCCAAAAGGAGAAAAGTTTGATCTAATGACTCATAAAATATTTAGAGAAATCTTAAGAGAAGTTTTGCTGAAGCATTGTTTATATTTAGTGTAGGTGAATGATCCACATTATCCACATATTATCTTTAAATATAATTAAGGAGATATGAGCACTTCATACTTTTCTGGTGGTCTGGATATGAATAAATAAACACAGAAAGACATCCCCTTGGACACAGGTAATGAGAATGTCAGGTTCTGTCCTCTCTTTCCTGAGTTGTCATTAATAGCAAACGATAATTCTGTGATGGGTTATATTTGCAAATCTTTGGGAATCTACTGGGATTTTTGTCAGACTTGATAAGCCTGACATGTCTTAACAGTTATGAACATAACATGCCTCGATGTGCAGTCATAAAAAAAGCTTTCTACTGGTCACTTCTGTGTGCTGTATCTTACCCTAAAGGTACAATAGCCTAATGGGCCAAGAGCATCCGTGTGATTGCCTGCAACTCCAGTGGAGAGAATGTATGCTGCAGCAAACCATTCTGTTGCCTGCTTGGTGCTCATGACCCAAGACTTTCTCCTCTGTTTTCTCTTTTGTTTCTGAAAAGAATTAATTCCCTCTCTTCCCCATTTCATTTGGCAAACCTTGGAAAGATAGAATTTCTCCCTCTACATTTCTGTATACCTTAGGGAGTCTTGGCTTTCTGTCTTTTTAAAATTTAAAAATCTGTACTTCCTCTGCTTTGGGTTTGGAAACTCATTTCAGACTTCCTCAGTAAAAAGAACCATGAACTACTGTAGAGGGTACTTCTGCTTTGGTTGTGTCAAGATAGTTTAGCAGCAGCAAGCCTGTCAAAATATGTTTAAGAACCAACAGCACTTTTGAAAACTAGGGTGTTTTGTTGTTTGTTTTTGTTTGTTTATTTGTTTGTTTTTTCTTCTTTTTTTAAAGCCACTTGGCCATGGAGAATGTGTGGGACCTTTTACATACACACAAAGAATACCATTGGGGAGACATAAAATTTTAAAGAATTACTGAATATGAGCACCAGCTGCCCCTCTCCTCAGCCATGCCCTGGATCTCTTGTCTGTGTTATGCTTTTAGCCTTCAAGCATCATGTCTATAATGGAGATTTCCCATAAAGACTTTGGCCTTTTTTAGTGCAGTTCCAGAACATGCAAAGGCCAAGTGGAAAAGTGAACACAGTGTAAAGCATAATTTTCTTTTGAATGCTTTGCCTGGTGGTGGATATTTGTTATGCTATCCACTTTTCTTTGTCCCCTCCTGACTCCAAATTCTTCCCCGTGGTTCAAGCTATATGGGTACACAATCCTAGAAAGATGTCAAAGAAAGCAGAAGAAGCTGTTTTCTCCACTCATGCACAGATTTCTGCATGAATGTCTGATCCTGGTCTTCCTACTCAGCCCTGAAAGGACTTGATTCTTGACCCATTGAAGACAGTGACAACTCTTCCCCAGACTTCCATGGTTCAGAAATGGTGCTTATTCCTCTTTTGTCTTGGAGGTCTTCAGTCACCCTAGGTTACACAAAATCAAATTTACCTAGGTCTTGACTGGGAGGAGTGACAAGGAAAAAGAAGGTATTTCATTTGGAGATTATCCTTCTATTTTAATCAAAGTGCAGTGTGATGTTATGAAATACATGCTTTGTGTGTATATAGAAATATGTATATTAAATATGACATAGATGAAGGTATATGGTATGAAACATGCATAAAACATTTTTAGGTATATATATTACACATTCATATATATTTTTCATAGGTGCATGAAGCTGACTACATGATATTCTGTAACTACTCTCCATGTGCAATCTGCCAACATGTGATCCTTAAAGACCTTAGTTCTCTTTGCAAGTGTATAGCTGCTAGCTGTGGTGTATATAGCTAAATTCTAACCCGGTAATGGTCTTCCTTTCTACTTCAAAACCCTCCCTCCCACACATACACATTTCCAGCCTGTTTTTGCTTTGTTTGTTTCATTTTAGTTCCTACCCTAGCTATTTTGTAATACTGCAGTGTTGAACATAGCAGCTGTTTCATGAATTTTACTTGAAGAGAGCAGTCTCACAAATAAAGAGGAGCAAAGAAGGGAAGCAGACGCTGTGTGGATTGCTCGTTTTGGAGAAGACAGGAAGGAAACTCTATAAATAAAAACATTCATGATGAGCCTAGATATATAAACCCATCTGGCTTTATACCAGCCACTTGTGTCAAGTAATAGCAAGACACCTGTTTAGTGCCTAGACTTGTAGTATCAAGCCCTTAACAGCCATTTGAGAAAGGTGTTAAAGAAATTGCTGTGGGGCCTAAAACCCATTAGACATCCATAAAGCAGGTGCAGTGATATTTTCCTTTTTCTTTTTTATTTTTTTTGTCTGCTCTATTCCGATTAATATACCTTTAACTTCCAGATCTGTTTTATTTCATCAGAGGTTAATTCTGAAGGACATTATATGTCTGTAACAGCATTTCTTCTTAATTATTTTACATTATCAATTATGTGCAAACAGTTATGAATCATGTGGGCTTCAGGGATTAATAACTTATTCCTCCTTTCCATCTTCTGTTTCAAAACATGCAGTAGGAAAACATGAGATTTCCAGGCCACTGTCAGAAAGCGCTTAAGGAAAGGGAAGGAGCACTGCCAGCTTCTTGTGCATTCACATTAGTAAGTTCTACCTTGAAAGGCTTAGGCAGCATGGCAATTGCTGAAAAGGCTGCCCTCATGATCCAATTAATTTCCCCTTAAGTGACCCACAGCAATTATAGCAGTTAGTGGGGCCCAAATGGAAAACCCCACAGACAAAGGAGAGACAGCAGACATTTTCAGGACTGTATATGAGCTGTGCTGTAAATGTTCCTCCACCTGCAGTTTAAACTGAGAGGGCTTGATGCTGAGTCTGCAATTGCACCAAGTGCTCCCTTTACATATTGTGTGGGATCTGATAAATTTTTGCAGGATTTTTTCCAGCTGTGCTCTCATCACATTGATTTAATGGCCCTTAAGAGAAACCATAAAAGTGCTTTCTGGTTAGTGGGCCCCAGCTGTTCCTCATAGTGTTGCATAATGCAGCAGGCTGAGTTAACTATAGATTAATGATTATGAAATGTCTTGCTTAACCATATAATTTTTCAAGCATACAAGGCATTGGACAAAATGTGGTTCACTGAGGTAACAAGATGACTACTCTCAAGAAAGGAAAAGGCTTAAGAGGTGAGGTATATCTTAATCTAAACAAGATAAGATTTTCCACAGACCAGTCTTGGCTCTGGCCAGTCATTTCATTATATACACAAGCCATATGTGCGTGTGCATGCATATGCACGCATGCTCATGTGCTTCCCTTCACATGTGTGTTTTCCCTTAAGGACCGAAGGGTGATGGCTCACTGCTGGAAGCATTTCTCTGTTTTCATTACCAGGCAACAGTGCAAGAAGCCAACAGTATCATTTGAGGATTATCATGCTCTCTTCTGAAGCTAAGAGAATTGTAAGGCTGCATGAATCTGAGGGCTCCTACGTCACAGTGTCATCTGAGCTCCTGCTGCTGCCCTATGAGCTCCACAGCAGTTGAGCAACTAGGTAACTGGAGAAGCACTAGGGCCTCATCCTACTCCCACTGACCTCAGTGGCCAAACCTCTGTTGACTTGAATGGGGAGGCAGGGTCATGCTCCGCATGGAGGAAACATGCCCTGTGGGATAGTGCTGTACCAAGAGGCTTATTTATAAAATTTCATAAGAGCTCAAGGTCCTCTGTGGTCCCTGATCACCATAAATGGATAGCATGAGTAAAGGAAATTATAAAAACAACTGAGGGTCCAGTGTTTTGCTTTTTGGTAAGTAAGCCAAAAAGAGTATATGCAGGAAAGCTAAAGTAGCATTCACAGATTATCAAGGAAAAATCTGTAGGATGCTAAGGGACCAGAACACAACAATGTTTAAAGTAAAATAGACCTGCTGAGACCATGGATTGCTTCTATCCATCTGGTTCACCTACTGTTACAGGCATTTCAGTGGCTGTAAAAGTTATATGTGTTTTTCTCAAACTACAGGCAAACTAGAAAATGAAACATAATATATACACTCCTATAAAGTAGACTGTGAAAAGCCAATAGCAATCTCAATTGCAGACGTAAAACCACAGAAACCCAAAACTGCTTCTGGTGCCCTAAAATGCAAGAAACCCTGAATTTGACCTGTAGCATCCTGAAATCAGGTGCAGATTAATTTCATGTCCTTTCTCCCCAGACACGATGCAGACTGCACGAGTTTTGATGGGGTATGGTCCAAGCATCTTGTTTTTTCAGGTGATTTCCCGAACATCCAAAGCTATATAAATAATGTAAGATGAGAAGCAGTCAGCAATATTATTAAGCAACCTAAATTGAAGAGGGATATTTAAAGCTGACAGCATAGATTTTTGGTGGTTTACATTTTTCCAAAGTTATTAAAACACAAATGAGAAAACTCCCTTCTAAGTACCTGCAGCTCAGCAGATGAATATCCAAAGTTGGGAAACTACAGCACAGATTCAATGGTAATTGTCAATCATCTGTTATGATAGCGTGGGTTGTTTAAAACAACTGAACCATGAGTTTTGTTCTTGGATCTGCCAATGCTTGATAGTGAGGATGTTCAAAATATCATTTGCAGGAATATCTTTAAGGTTGGCTGCCTAGATTAGGGCACTGAAATGCCCAAAAAATGCCTCCCTCTTTCCCCCACCCCCCTTTTTTTTTTTCCAACAAGCTGCTCAGTATACTCCTTAGACAAGGTATTGAATCAATAGCAGCATAAGAAATCTAGATGCTGATGATTTTTATGCATCATTGGTTTGAATTTTAATCTTAAGCAGAAGGTGATTTTTTTCTTTTTTCTTAAGATACAACATAAAATATAAACATTTGCCTGTCTTTATTAAGAGACTTTATAGCTAAGAACTAGAGGAGATATAGAGGAATTAAGTACTGTCATCTCAATTTGTTGGTGTCATCAAAATTTGTATTACTGACAGGAGAATTTTTCCACTATGTAAAATGGAGACATGGCATGTATTTCAAGAACTATAGTTTGTTAGCTGTTGAGTATAATTTTCATGTTGGGTTGCTTGAGCCTGAATTCATTTCAGATACGTGCAGAGTAATTTCAGTCTTTTAGGACTGAGCTGGCTGCAAAAGGATGTACGTGGCTTACACACCTTCCCTTATGTTTACCTACAAAGCAGCAGCCTCTTTTATGCACTTGTGGGAAAAAAAACAATTGTTTCCTTCCTCTGGAACAGGAAACCACAGTCTGTTCATTCTGGCAGTCCCACTATGACTGAGCGTATTCCATCCACAGCTTCTGCTGATGACAATGGAGAAAAGAGTTTACTCTGGATTTCTTCCTAATGCAGTGATTAGCACAGAGATGTAGTGATTAGCATAGAGCCACTTGAAACAACGAAAATTCCAAGACTGGATTTCAATCCCCCTTGAATGTTTCAGAGGTGAGTATGGCTCAGTGACACCCTCTGAGATGGATTTCTTAACCAGATACAAATATGTATATTTGGGAAATCTATTTGTGGACAATCTTTGTGCAGGTATTATGTGAACATAAACAGAAGTGGCATAAAGCAAAGTCCAAAATGTGATCCATTCTGAATGATGGAATTGGAAGGAGTCTAGTCAGTTGTTTCTTCTCACTGTCGTGGTTCCGCTCGAGTGGGCAGCCAAGCTCCACCACAGCCGCTCTCTCACTCCCCCTCCTCAAAGAGGAATGGGGAGAAAATATGTGAAAAGGGCTCAAGGGTTGAGATAAGGACGAGAAAATCACGCAATAATTATTGTAATGGGCAAAACAGACACAGCATAAGAAGATAGTAAGATTTATTGCTCATTATTAACAAGCTAGAGCAGTGAGAAACAAAGGAAAGAAACCAAAAGCACCTTCCCCCCCCATCCACCCTCTTCCACCTCCTCCCCCCGAGCGGCACAGGGGAACGGGGGAATGGGGGTTATGGTCAGTCTACAGCACTTCTTCTCTGCCGCTCCTTCTCAGTCACTCTCGTCCCCTGTGCTGTGGGGTCCCACCCACGGGATGCAGTCCTTGATGAACTGATCTGGCGTGGGCTTCCCACAGGCAGCAGCTCTTCCAGAACTGCTCCAGATATGGGTCCGTACCATGGGGTCCATCCCTCAGGAGAAAACTGCTCCAACCTGGCTCCCCTACGAGAAGCAGCTCCTCCCAGGTCACCTGCTCCTGCGTGGTCTCCTCTCCATGGGCTACAGGTCCGGCCTGGAATCTGCTCCGGCAGGGGTCTTCCACAGGCGGCAGCCTCCGTCGGTGCAGGGCCACCTGCTCCACCGTGGTCTCCTCCATGGGCTGCAGCGTGGAACCCTGCTCCACCGTGGTACTCCATGGGCTGCAGGGGGACATCCTGCTTCACCATGGTCCTCACCACAGGCCGCAGGGGACTTCTGCTCCGACGCCTGGAGCACCTCTCCCCCTCCTTCTACACTGACCTTGGCACCTGCAAGGCTGTTTCTCACTCCCTTCACTCTCCCGGCTGCTGTGTGGTGCAGCGTTTTTTTCCCTGTCTTAAATATGCTCTCACAGAGGTGCAAAACAACATCGCTTATTGGCTCAGCTCTGGAAAACAATGGGGCCCTTCCCAAACATGGGGCAGCTTCTAGATCTTTCTCACAGAAAAGAAAATTTCTCTATGGCCCCCTGCTACCAAAACCTTGCCACGTAAACCCACTACACTCACTCAGAGGTCCAAGCAGATAGGACCACATGCAGAAGTGTTTATCTTTCTGTAATCTTATGCAGACTTTTCCTTGTCTGCTTAGCTGTTTGGTGCCAGCCAATTTTACAAAACATTTCCCTTGAGGGACAGTACAAAGGAAGCATTGACTGAAGCAGCAGTTGAGATAAAATGCAGAATGGTTTTATCTTCCAAAATGACAGCAAACAGTGGTGATGCATGAGAATTCATCAGAGAGTAGTTTTCAAACTTTACCTATTATTTCCTACCTGTGATTCCTATACTATTCCTTCAGTGTAACCTCTCTACTATATCTCTGGAGTAGTGATTAAAATATCTTAATGATGGTGTGAATTGGAAGAAATGCAGCAGGTTGTCCTGGAAATTGAGTACACTTCTTTGTTTAAAACTGACAATAAATAGAGATCTGACCAAGTGAGCAAAGTTTTTAGGTATTGTGTACATATTATAAGGCAAATTCCTTTGTCAAAAGACTCACAAATGATTCTTCTGAGTTGTAGAATATGAAATAAGAATGAATAATCAGAAGAACAGTTGTCTCATGAAGTTTGTTACACCACTTTGCTTTGGGCTGATCTTTGTATTTGGTTAGGAGATCATCTGCAATGCGATACTTAAAGTCAAGCTTCGGAGTTTCTAAAACAAACAGGAGATATTTGAGAGTGGGCCTGGAGAAACAGAGTAACCAGGCTCCTGAATACAGCACAGAAGTGCAGTGAGGTTTAGAGCAGCTATTCATAGCTGAAGGGACTACCTGGTTTCACTGGTGTGTAGTGACAGAATCTAACAGACATCCTGGCAAAAGGGACGTGTGCAGTCTGAGTCAGAACAAAATTTAGAACACGTACTGATTGCATTGTGATAAACTTCATGCACCTTAGGAAACGACAATTTTTTTAGGACCCAAAAGTAGCCCCAAACTTTCAAGACAGAAATACCTTCTGCAAGAATACAATTCCAGGCTGTCATACTGGTCCATGGACATCAAACAGTTGCAAAAATACCCATCCTTCTAATCTGTTGCATTGTAGTAATGTATACCTCATCTGGGGCCTGGAACATAGTAAATCTCAACAAGACCATGTCACACCCTGTCTAGAGGAACCTGCAGAAGATACTGAAATTTGGTTGTGGTCCAGTTTGGGCATAGCAGTAAAAAGCATGCTGTAAATCTACCAAGATACACTAGTTTATGTATAGTAGAGTAAGCAGGAAGCACACAGTACAAGTAATATATGTAATTATATTACAAGTAATGTATCAGAAATGTAAGCAAGTAATGTATTAGAAACATTAATCAGGGAATTTATTAAGTCATCAGCATGGCCACAGACAAAAACATGTCCTAAGACTGCTAATTAAGACTAGGTTTAGTCCAAACACTGCTGGGCTCTAAGACACACTTAACTTGCCCCTGGGTCAGGAAGAAATAACATCTTATGAAGACAAGGCATGCTGAGGAAATATTTTACTGGTAGTCTAGATCTTCTTTACCTGATCAATTAGTTAAGTCTGATGATTTATGGAAGAAATCTTTTCTATCAACCTGGCCAAGCTGCATGTCAAAAGATGAAATTGATTGATATTAAATAGAGATGAGTTGTAAGGTAATGATTTTGGTGTGAAAGCTTCTCAGATTAGTGTTTGTCTATATATTTACCACACTTTTACTCTATTAGAATTCAACACTTTAAAACACTTTTACTCTGTTAGAATTCCACTGTCAGAAGGAAGATAGTCTTTAAAAGACGTTTAGATGTAGAGCTTAGGGATATGGTTTAGTGGGGACTGTTAGTGTTAGGTCAGAGGTTGGACTTGATGATCTTGAGGTCTCTTCCAACCTAGAAATTCTGTGTGATTCTGTGAACTAATGAGTGTACTGAACATAGAGGCCTTGCTGTCCTCTGTCTCCTTTCTAAATTAAGCAGTTTAATGGCAGATAGTTACCAAAAGGTACTATATGTAAAAGGTTAATAATATATCAATAATTATCCTATCACTTTTAACTGGATTCCAGAATCTAAAAAATCACATTGAGCAGGGCCTTCTCTGTACAGAAACAAAACAAAACAAAACAAAACAAACAAAAAACAAACAAACAAACAAACAAAATCTGTTTTCTTTCAAGGACAGCCAACACTAGTGAAATTCATTGGGATTTGTAGATTTATCCTTGTGCCAGCCTTCAAAATAGCAGAGGCTTGGAAAATTAATTTCCACCTTGAAGAACAGCCGGGTTCCATTTTTATCAGTAAAACATATTACATTTTAGAAAAGAAAACACCATTAAATGGATGGTTGGGCAAAAGTCTTTTCAGTAATGGAGAGAATGATATAATCATGAGAGAAGGCGGCTTCATTACACTGTCAGTATTTAATGACTGCACGATTTGATATACTGTCAAGCTTCTCTGAAAGAATTAAAACCTGCTGAATAGGTGAATTTTTGTTATTAAAAAAACTGATTCCCTTAGCATTTTAGGAAGGACTTTTCCTATATGACCAACCACAATGTTTCCTTAGATCAAAACCACAACCCTTCAGTGTCTAAACTGTTCCATCCTTCTCAGAGATATGCTAACCCATAAAACAAGATCAAGCATGAATATAAGCAAAATGTACATGCAACGGCACACCTGATTTACATGTAAAGCTGAGAAACTATATGCTGAATAGCTGGCCTTAAAATGGTTCAAAATCCTGAATAATTCAGACTACAAGAACAGTTCTGGTTAAAAAAAGTTTTAATTTTCTACAGAAAACATTTTAATTAGCCTTTTTGGAAACCTAACAAATAAAAGTGAGATACTTGTGGATTACAGGAAGAATGTCCCAACTCAAAATCATTATTTAAAATGTAATTTGTTTTGGAGAATTAATTTTATAGTACTACAAGTATACCAAAATAAATAATGGAAACCATAGAAGTTTCATGGAGTTTCACTGGTGTTCAGCAAAAAATAAATCATTACAAATGTCAACTTAGTCCAAATTAATCTATTTAGATGGTTTAACCGTATTTCATTAAAATTCTTTAACCACACCAGTTTCACATAATTCTAAGTAACATTTTAATAACGTTAGTTTTTTAACTGTTGCTTTGTGTATATCATTTATTTAGCCTATAAAATCAAAAGACAACAAGACCGCAGTTTAGAATAGACTTTGTTCTGAACTATGAGTAACAGTGTAAGGACTCAGAAGTTGCATGAATATACAAGTTAATGCAGCCAATGAATTTGCTGAATATGCATTTTTAATAATGTTAACAAAATAACTTTTACTTAAAGTTTGGCTAAATATACTCCCAATGACTTTTGTGTGTGTGTGTATGAGTGTGCAAAAAACTGTACAAATGATCCAGAAAGCTAGTATACAATTAGTTTTTCAGTCTTTCAGATAGAAGGCATGATCTCAGATAGACTTTAGTGATGATTTTTATTAAAAAGTTTCACATTAAAATTTTCTGCATAATGTAAAACAGATTGGCTTGGCTGAATACCAATTTTCAAGCCGTTTTAGAGAGCTATTGTTAACAGAAATGATCACTTTGGTAAGCTAATGGCAATTGTATGCAAATTCTGGAGTATGCCACAGACTTACTATTTGTGGTAAAATTGTGGCAACTTTCTTAACAAGACTGACGGAAAATTGCCAGTAGCAGGAATTGCTGGCAACCTCAAAACTGCAGCTGTGGTTATACTCTCAGATTACTGAGAAATTATAGCAGTTTGTAACAAAACTTTAAATTATTACATGGAGAGAGAAAGTGAGAGAAGAGAAGCTGAAGAGATAAAAGCAAAGAGAAACACCAACATAGAACAGTCGTGTTTCAGTTTAGTAAGGACAAAATGGCTGATATCTTAAAGGCTTTCAAACTTGATAATTATAATTAATTTAAAACTACTTATTAGTTATCACATCACAAGACTGTAACTCAGCTACTTTACAAACGAGCTGGAATAACTTTCAGCATTTTGTAAGGATAGAGTTGATGACCACAGTTGAGTTTCAATGGTCTGAATAGGTCAGGGGGATCTCCTGTTCCTTTCTCAAGTCCCAGGATCTCTGCTCAAGCCTGCTATGTGCAAAGAGGTATTCCTGTGAAACATCTGAAATGGCTGATGACAAACTAGAATCAGAACCTAAAAAGGTGAGAAAGAATAGATCTAAGGATCTCCATCCAGTCCTACACACTTGAACACTGCCACTGCAGTCACAGCACGTTAAGCTCTGAGTGCTTCTGAAGAACTCTTTATTCTTGAATGGACCGAATACAGCAGTGATTCAGTTCCATAGTTTCTGTCAAACCTGGCCAATCCCCTAGATCTCAATTTTCTTTGGGCTTGTTCTTGCACATCATGAATAAGATTTCATGCATATAAAAGGAGAGTAAGGGCAATGAATGTAAATCTAATATAGCACTGAAGTAATTGGTTTACTGAGGAATGAAGGCCAAGTGACTTGAAGAGAGAAGGAGCATGAGAAAACCAGGAAAAAAAATTAACAGTTTATATTAGATTATGCATATCAACTTGATTTTATTTATTTATTTATATATATTTTTTTAGTGTAATAAGTTCAACTTTTAACCCCACCATTTCTTTGTATTACAGGTATTTTTAGGGGTAACATCCATGAAATTCTTTCAATGAAGATATTAGGGTTTGCTTTATTCAATTCTTTAAATGTATATATTTGGTTTAATTTCACCTGTGTCTGAAAATAATTCCTATTGTGATTCTAAAGAAATTAAGGTAGGCCTTTTTTTTTTTTTTTTTTTTTTTTTTTTTTTAACACTTGCATGTTTTCTGCATGAAAAATGTGAAACTTCACCTAAGCTCTAGATGGTTCTTCATTCATAGAGTCTACTTAATAAAATTTGAAATTTCTTGCTGCACAATATAACAGTAATGAAAGCCCATGGCTTAATATATATATAGTAGCATTTTGGTTAGGATCAACGGGAAGGCCAACAAGGCAAACATCCTGGTGGGGGTCTGTTATAGACTGCTGAACCAGGATGAGGAGACTGGTGAGGAGTTCTACAGGCAGCTGACAGAAGTTGTGAAATTGTCAGCGCTGGTTCTCGTGGGGGACTTCAACTTCCCAGATATATCCTGGAAGCACAACACAGCCCAGAGAAGGCAGTCTAGGAGGTTTCTGGAGAGTGTGGAAGATAGCTTCCTGACACAGCTGGTTAGTGAGCTTACCAAGGCAGGTGCCCTGCTAGACCTTCTTTTCACAAACAGAAAAGGACTGGTGGGAGATGTGGTGGTTGGAAACTGTCTTGGGCGGAGTTATCATGAAATGGTAGAGTTCTCCATTCTTGGAGAAACCAGGAAGGGGACCAGTAAAACCACTTTATTGGACTTCCGGAGGGCCGACTTTGAACTGTTCAGGACACTGGTTGGCAGAGTCCCTTGGGAGGCGGTTCTGAAGGGCAGAGGAGTCCAGGAAGGTTGGGCACTCTTCAAGAAGGAAATCTTAATTGCGCAGGAGCGATTTGTCCCCATGTGCCCAAAGACAAGTCAGTGTGGAAGACCAGCCTGGCTGAACAGAGAATTGTGGCTTAAACTTAGGAGAAAAAAGAGGGTTTATAAGCTTTGGAAAAGAGGGCGGGCCACTTGGGAGGACTATAAGGATGTTGCGATGCAGTGCAGGGACATAATTAGAAAGGCCAAAGCTCATCTGGAGCTCAATCTGGCTATTGCTGTTAAAGAGAAAAAAAATGTTTTTACAAATATATCAATGCAAAACGGAGGACTAAGGAGAATCTCCATCCTTTACTGGATTGGGGGTGAAACTTAGTTACAAAAGATGAGGAAAAGGCAGAGGTGCTTAAAGCCTTCTTTGCCTCAGTCTTTAGTGGCAAAATTAGTTGTTCTCTGGATACCCAGTACCCTGAGCTGGTGGAAGGGGATGGGGATGTGGCCCTCACTATCCATGAGGAAATGTTTGGTGACCTGTTACGGCACTTGGATGTACGCAATTCAGTGGGGCCAGATGGGATCCACCCGAGGATACTGAGAGAACTGGTGGAGGAGCTGGCCAAGCTGCTTACCATCATTTATCAGCAGTCCTGGCTATCGGGGGAGGTCCCAGTAGACTGGCAGCTAGCAAACGTGACGCCCATCTACAAGAAGGGCTGGAGGGTAGACCTGGGGAACTATAGGCCTGTCAGTTTGACCTCAGTGCCAGGGAAGCTCATGGAGCAGATTATCTTGAGTGTCATCACGCAGTACTTACAAGGCAACCATGTGATCAGGCCCAGTCAGCATGGGTTTATGAAAAGCAGGTCCTGCTTGACGAACCTGATCTCCTTCTATGACAAAGTGACGCATTTGGTGGACAAGGGAAAGGCTGTGGATGTGGTCTACCTTGACTTCAGTAAGGCCTTTGACACTGTTTCCCACAGCATTCTCCTTAAGAAACTGGCTGCTCGTAGCTTGGACTGATGTACACTTCGTTGGGTTAGAAACGGGCTTGATAGCCAGTCCTCTTTAATATCTTCCTCGATGATCTGGACGAGGGCATCGAGTGCACCCTCAGTAAGTTTGCAGATGACACCAAGTTAGGTGCGTGTGTTGATCTGCTTGAGGGTAGGAAGGATCTGGAGGAGGATCTAGATAGGCTGGACAGATGGGCTGAGGTCAACTCTATGAAGTTCAACAAGGCCAAGTGCCGGGTCCTGCACCTGGGGCGCAACAACCCCAAGCAGAGCTACAGGCTGGGAGATGAGTGGTTGGAGAGCTGTCTGGCGGAGAAGGACCTGGGAGTGATGGTTGATAGTCGGCTGAATATGAGCCAGCAGTGTGCTCAGGTGGCCAAGAAGGCCCACAGCATCCTGGCTTGTATAAGAAGCAATGTGGCCAGCAGGTCTAGGGAAGTGATTGTCCCTCTGTACTCGGCTCTGGTGAGGCCGTACCTCGAGTACTGTGTTCAGTTTTGGGCCCCTCGCTACAAGAAGGACATCGAGGTGCTCGAGCAAGTCCAGAGATGGGCGACAAAGCTGGTGAGGGGTCCGGAGAACAAGTCTTATGAGGAGAGGCTGAGGGAGCTGTGTTTGTTCAGCCTGGAGAGAAGGAGGCTCAGGGGCAACCTTATCGTTCTTCAGAAGTACCTTAAAGGAGGCTGTAGTGAAGTGGGAGTTGGTCTATTCTCCCATGTGCCTGGTGACAAGACAAGGGGGAATGGGCTACAGTTGCGCCAGGGGTGTTTTAGGTTGGATATTAGGAAGAACTTCTTTACTGAGAGGGTTGTTAGGCATTGGAATGGGCTGCCCAGGGAAGTGGTTGAGTTACCATCCCTGGAGGTCTGTAAAAGATGTTTAGACGTTGAACTTAGTGATATGGTTTAGTGGAGTACTTGTTAGTATTAGGTCAGAGGTTGGACTCGATGATCTTGAGGTCTCTTCCAACCTAGACAATTCTGTGATTCTGTGATTTTCAATATGTGTACAGAAATGAAGAAGCAGAAAAAGTTCAATAACAGGTAAATCTGGGTGCTCTAAAGAGAGGTTTCCCTGCTTGGGAGCTGGCTGGAAGAGTAGTGAGTTGGTGAGAAAACAAGTGTCTGAGGCCTCTTGCACTGAAAGACACGTGATTTGCTAATTCCTATTACCAGAAAGTTCTGACAGATGATGAGGTCAAAAGATGTATCACATAAAAAAGTTTAGACAAATGGTGTCAAAAGCTTAATGTAATAATGTGTATGAGTCACAAGCTGAATGTTGATTAGAAATGGCTGAATTCACAGTACCAGCACTTGATTTACCAGTACCAGCACCCACTGTAAAATCAGACATTGACTTTGATGTTTCTTGTCTGTATTTATATGCTCTTCATAAAAATTTATAATTTCATGAAATAAAACTTCATTTCAGTGAAGTTAGATGCTTACTTGTATGCCTGAGGACTTCTTAGTCTATGATACTTGAGATATGACCTAAAGTATGTGTTTGAAAAGAAGTGATGTACCTTTTGGATTAAAATTCCAGAGAATAAATCATTCTCCTTATTCTATCCCTAAATCCAGAGGAACTGAAGAAAATGGGAATAAAATATATTCTCAGTGGTTAATTCAAGTTCAAATTCCAAACTAGAACGTTAGGCTAATCATTATATTGCATTTTTTAGCAACTGATGACTTTATATAGATTTTTTTTTTTTTCTAGAGCTTGGGATCAGTTCTTCTAGAACAACATTGCTCTCACTAAATCTTCTGTGAAAGTTAGTGTTTGACCTTGTTTCTCACTGAGACTTAGACAACGTTGATGAAGTAAAAACATATATATATATTTATATATATATTTTGTGGAAGTATACAGGATTTGATAAAACTTTCATTTGATGTCTATATAAATTTATACAGTCCATGACTTGATTTTTAAGGTCAAGTTCAAAACTGAAATTATAAAAGGTTATGTGGTTTGAGTTCAGAATATTTTACCAGTTGTTGCTCCTTTTCAAACTTTGCAGCTGAGAAGGCAAGTGTAGAGATGCCTCTTCTTTGAGTTTGCTTCAGAGTAAGAATGTTAAACCAAGGTTGTGTACCTCCGAAACACCCAGATATTGGCAATTCCATGGTGGTTTGAAACAAATAAAATTTCCTAGGGACAGAAAGGACAAGTCAGAATTATTTTCTTGTTCAAAGGTGAGTACGTGCCCTCTCCAGAAAAACAGGTTGTTCAAAATGCTCCTCATACTCAAACAGACTGGCGAAAGTACAGGCTATACGCCATCATTTTCTTCTTTGGCTGTTTTGTTTTGTTTTATTTTTATGAAATAATGTTTAATATGCCTTTTTAATTTTATACAGAAAAGCAAAACATTTCATTTCAGAAATTCTGAAATGAACTGTTTTGAAATTTCTGCATTTATTTAATTTATTTTCTTTTTAATCAGAAACTTCCCCCCCCGAATTAAATAATTAATTATTTAAAAAAATGTTTTGTTTTTAATTACAGATAATAAAAACATTAAATAATGTTTTTAATGAAATTTTTAATTAAATAATATTTTTAATTAGCTGTAATTAAAAACAAAACAAATAAACAAACAAACAGTGCTTTAGACAACATAGTTACCACTTTTTGTGAATAAACCAGTCATCTCAAAAAAAAAAAAAAAGTTCTGGTGCACGTACGAATCCTTCATGAATCCTTCTCTGTCTGCCCCACAAACGGTCCAGCCATAGTATACAGCTATGCCATACAGCATGACTGCTGCAATACAAGTAAGTAGTATGTGACTTTGGTCAGGCAAAAAGAAAAGTTTTTTTGCATCTTTCATATACTCAGGTGAGAGAAGTAGCTTCTTGCTTTTCATTCTCTCTGGGATAATCTTCAGAGCCTGAACTTACCCTTTTTAAATGTAGGTTCCTATTTATGAAATAGTCAATGGCTTTCAGTGTGAAACACTGAAACACATTGCACCTCATCTTAAGAGGCTTGACAAATATCTGACCTGCTTCAACAGTCTTTTGAAACACCACAGAAGAGAAAATGTTTTAGCAGTGACTTTTTCTACTCACCCTGTGAACAAAGAGAGGCTGTGAGTGCTAGAAGGATGTCTGCAAAAGCCCACTAAATGAGTTGCCATCAAAACTTTCCGACGAAAAGGCCAGGCTCCCACTTTGGCAAAGGCTGGCATGTGCAGGGTCGAGACAGTGATCCTGAGCTCTTACCCCTCTGCCTGATACCACTTTGAGGAGGACAGGTTCTTCCAGACCTCTCTCCTCCTGGAGTCACAGTGGCTGCTACCAGATGTCCACATCTCATCCATCTGGTGGAAGAGACCTGTCTTTTCCAGGGTGAAAGTGGAAATCCTGTCGGTTCCTCTGTCTGAAAGGTGTCAGGATGGCTAGAGCTAGCCCCCAGGGCTCTGCTGGGTGTATTGTAGCTTGCCAAATCAGCTCAGTTTGACCATGCATTGCTCAAAACCTCATTGTAAACAGACTTCTCTCTCTCTCTCTCTCTTTTTTTTTTTTTTTTCCAGAATTTTGTTTTAAAATGTATTTGCTCTCAAGTTCAGACTTTGTCTGCCAAGTTTCTCCCAGAAAACATTTTTGCAGCCAAGTTATAAACCCCTCCAAGTAAGGGTACGCAGTGTAGCAATGGAGACAACCTAAAGCATAATGGCACCAGTTAGCTCCTTGAGAATGCCACCTTTATGATCTGTTATCTTCCTTTGCCAGCTTCAGTTTGACATTTCGTGAGAGCTGGGTTGGGCAATTCATTTTAAGCTTAGTTTTGGACTTAGTTATCAAAATAGGACAGTAAAGCTCTCAAACATGCTGTATGTTCTTGGAAAACACTGCAGAAAGACAAATATTTCACTTGGACTGAAAGGAGATATAAATCTCACACAGAATGCCTGTCAGCAAATTTAGCTAATATGTTAATTGTCAGAGGAGTGGACTGATGGGATATCCTATATTAAGACCTTAATGTGGAAAAATACATATCTACATTATACTGTGAATGTCATGTTAGGAAGATTCACATACCTCCTGAAATGTTTGTGTAATTACAGAAGTAGTTTAGGTATTTATTTTTTTATTTTTAAAGGGCTAATTTATTGTCTATATCTGTTACTTTGGCCAGAGTGTGTTCAGAAACTGAATTCTGATGGGGATTAACACAGGAACCATTAAATATTTTTGAGCATATTGTTTTAATTGATTGACAGCTTGCTAGCAGAGGTAGTATTTATCTAGAGATTACAGGACTAGTGCTAGGGCAGGGAGAGTTCTTCAGTCAGGTTTCCACGGATTATACAAATGCATCCCAAGCGACATAATGATCAGTGCTTAATTAGTCCCTACTGATGTAGTTGGAAGTAAGGACTCCACCAAAGGCCATTCCATAGGCAGCACGTGCATTGAAGGAGATTCTCTGATTCCTTTCCTGGGCACACCCAGTTTAGCTGACTGTTTACAGCCAGACAGCTGCTGTAGTCCTAGTGCTGCAGAGCCGGCTGCCTTCTCACCACTGGGAACCTGTCTGAGAAATGCATTAGCGTGTGTGACTGATCCACAGACAACATGCAAGGGGACACCAGGGTCTGTGACAGACCTGACTGACACTGTTTCTCTCAGGAGGCATGGAAGAAGGGCAAATGCTTGGGAGGGGGTGTTAGGGTAATGGAAATTTCAATGGATGCGGGGTTTTTATTCTCTGTGTAAGCATCATGATGCTAGGGAGAAGATGGCTTGGAGCTGAAGAGCTAGCTCTTCTGTTAGTACCATACTGTATTTTTCAATCACTGCACATCCATTTTATGGTGCTATGGCTGCAATAAGTTCCAAACTCTCTTTAAAGGTCACTAAACATGAAAAACAGTCATCATGCCATTAGCATGTCCAAACACTATTTGAAGGATAAACCCACGGGATCAGTCTGCCATCTTTGTACACTTCTCACAGATCCCTGTACTTTTGGTGGGATTCTCTCTGATAGAGAGAACTCCACATATAAAGCTTATTATTATTCCAAATTATTTCAGAGATCACCACTTTGCTTAGGGCGATGTTGGTCATAGATCATAAGGAGCGCAAAAGAGAAGGTAATCTAACAGAGGCACAATTCTCCTTTTCAATGAGCTTTTCAACTCAGTGTTGCCAAACAAACTTGGTCCAAGTCTACTCACTTTGACCTCAGTCAGTCCCACTGACTTTACAGTGATAATGTTTCCAAGAGATACTTCAAGATTACCATTCCTCCTACTGACTTCAGCACCTCTGTCTTAACTTTGCCTAAATTCATCTTTTCACTAAAATACTATACACCTGAGGCAGAACCTGGAAATAAAATTCAGGAGCCCTCTTAGCTACTTGATAATTATTATATTCATAGAATCATAGAATATCTTGAATTGGAAGGGACCCACAGGGATCATCAAGTCCAACTCCTACGTCCCCAAAGGACCACGCACAAAATCAGACCATGTGTCTGAAAGCATTGTCCAAATGCTTCTTGAACTCTGGCAGGCTCGGTATTGTGACCATTGCCCTGAGGAACCTGTTCCAGTGCCCAACCACCCTCTTGGTGAAGAACCTTACCCAACGTGTCCTGAAATATCTGTATTGGCTGCAGACATTTTGAACAGCTATGGCTGGAAGGTTTACTTTAATATCCACTTTAATAATAGGATAAAAAGGTTTATCTGTAGCACAGCAGACTTCCAACGTTACTTTTTCTGCTCTGCAGACATTAAAATGAGCTACAACAATATTACTATGTTGTTGTTTTTTTCAGAGCTCCATGAAATTTGGAATATTTTTGCATCTCTCAAAAAGAAGGGCTTTACAAAGTCAAGCTTATTTATGCATCTTAACTTAATTGTCTTGAGAAATTTTCTTGAAGTCAGGATTATTCTGTCTGAGGACGCATAACATGTATTTTAAACTATTTTTACCATTTAAAATATATTTTTATATATTTTATCATTTAAAATATATTTCAATCTGACAACGGCTGTAACTCGGTGAGGAAAAAAATATACATCTGAAAAACACACACCTTTTCTGAGCTACCCTTGTGTCCATCTTCATGTCAAACAGAGAAACAGAAAGAGGCATCTTCTTTAACTGTGAGGCTAAAGTCTTTGGTTGTATCGGGTATGAAAATTTTCCATGTAGAAAGAGAATACATTCTGAAATAATGTATTTTATTTTATTTTATTTTATTTTATTTTATTTTATTTTATTTTATTTTATTTTATTTTATTTTATTTTATTTTATTATTTTGTTTTGTTTTGTTTTGTTTTATTTTATTTTATTTTAATAAAATTTATATATGGTTATAAAGGAGACTTGGAGACTTGTAGCATAACTAGAATTTGCTTTTAAGTAAGTGTAGATGTCTTTGTGGACTGCCATATGCATTATATATTTTTCTTCTAAGTAGTCACCACAACTATCAGAACAGACAGTAGATGTCAAATCCTTTTTGCTGCTTTTCTTTCCATAATAATAATAATAGTGATGCGGAAACAGCACATGTTTTTTTCTAAAGTTATATTACACATATCTGATCTTCATGTTTGCAGTAATCTGACTTTGGCAGGCTTTTTAAAGATGGGTTAGAGTATTACATTAGACAGTGGTGCTAGGCAGCCAAATTTATGATATTTTGCAGTTCCAGAAAAGAAAGTTCAACACAGCCAAAATCCAAACAGAACAGATATTGTATATTAATACAGGCTGGAAAATCTAAGAGAGAAACATCCAAATGTTGCCCAACATTTGAGTGGCTACACTGGCAACTTGCATAGAGCTGAAGGTCTAAATCAGATATGCATAAAATAGGGAGATTGTAATCCCTTTAATATAGGAAGTATGCCCTGTGGGAGACTACTTCTCCCAGCATGCAACTGCAAAATATTATAGATCTCAGCCACCCTTAAGCAGAATGGCTGAAAAGCATGCAAAATTGCTTTGACACAAATAATGGTGTATACAAAGTGGAGGCCATTGCTTCAGATGCTGCTGGAAAATAAATATCCTATCTGTGTCCAGAAGAGATGACAGAGACGTGAAATTACCTTGATGAATATTTTTGTCTATCTGTCTATCTAATCAGAGCATTTATAAAGCTGCTTAATACACTTCACAGTCATTTGAGTTATGATTCTCTGAAGGAGAAATTTATTGCAAAGGTACTGAAATTAGTCAGCTGAGAAAGTCATTTTATTTTTGGCAGGGGGATCATTGTAGAAAATGGTATATTCTAAAAAAAAGAAACAAACGAAATGGGCAATGGCTACACTGTAAAATGGAAAATAGGCAATGTTTCTTAATAACAAATTAGATATTAGAGAATGATGCAACAACTATGAAATGTTTAGGGGTATGGCTTTACAGATTACTCTAAAATCAATTTAAAATGCAAGAAAACTTTGAGCTGTTCTTCCTTCAACTGAATTATCTTGTTGTTTGTACACATCCTTCATCTTCCAAGATGGAAGATGGATTCCAAGATGGATGCAGATACTGAAGTCAGTATCTGCGAGGGCAGATACTGACTTCAGTACAGATGTCTCATACACTGAGGGGTTCTTCAGATGCCTGTCTTCAAATTCATCTTTTTAGGGGACGAGATCATAACTTCACTGTGATACTGAAATAAGTTCTCTGACTGCTGCTTAGCTGTTCTGCATAAAGTGACTGAACACACATTAATATTTCCAGATAAAATCTACAATGAGGTTGAGAGTACATACAGAGTAGTGATTTGGCATCAAATTCTTTTATGAGGCTGTTGTGATATTTCTAAAACAAACACTATAATACAAGAAAATATTATCAATATAAGAAAAACAAACAAAAATCCATCAAACAAATAAACAAACAAAACCAAATATTGCAACGTATATATTTTCACATGGAAAGCTACCAAACAACCTTACCTCTTCCCCAGTGTAACGTGGTATATTCAGGTAAGTATCTGGCATACTATTAATTAAAAGCCCAGGTTAGATTAAAGCAACTTCACTAAGGTTCTAATTCTTTCCTGCTGATATTTTTGGATCATGGGATTTATATTTATTTCTAGATGTCCTGACAGAAAATAGATCATGTAATGTTAATTTTGACCCATTTCTCCAAACTGCCTGAATTTATAATGATTTTTCTTAGCTAATTCATATAGTAACCCTGAAGAAGTACAGTAGATGCATTACAAAAAACAAAACAAAACAAAACAAAACACCACCACCACCACCACCACAAAAAAAAAAAAAAAAAAAAAAAAAAAAACAGCTTTAGCTGAACTCACTCCATAGTTGCTTTTTTTTTTTTTTTTCCCCTGAAGAACTTGAGAACTTGCTTGCTTATCACCATTTTGTACAAGAACACCAAGAAGGGAATTCTAGGAGAAGGTCACAATATCTTATTTCTCATTATTTAAGACAGTGTTTCCCTTTTATCAGATATGCGTTTGCTTTGAACAAGAAGGCAAACAGCAGGTTAGTCTTCTGGCTGGAGTGCTGCCACCGTTTCTATTGACCATTCCCTCCTGTTTGCATGTGTCCCACATTGCCTGCATCCCACACTGCCTCTACCATCACATTTTTCCCCATTTATACATTTCAACTTCTGTTTGCCCTTCTAGAGCTGAGCTGCTTTCTCTTCTCATCACTCCATTAACACAGCTCAGACAAGAAACACCATATGAAATCTCCCTCAGAAGGTCACAGCCACCTTGCTCTCAACATCAGTGCATGTGGCAGCTCATTCCAGTGCAGGGCTCCCTCAGCCTCATGGCAAGAGCTGCATGGGGGGCTATGGGACTGCCTGCCCTCCAATTTTCCCTGGCTGTTGCTGAGGCTTCATACGGTGCCCAATGATGGAGAGAGAAGGGCTCTTGAGGGGGGTTAGCAGGGCAGAGGCAAACTGGCTGCAAATGGAGAACTGGGAGGGAGGCCTGGAGGTGGTAGGAAAACATCCCTCTGCTAAAATGGCTGCCAGCTGAGGAATCTCCCAAGGAGAGACAGCGACTGTGATGGTGGGAGTTCCTCAGACATTGCCTCTCTCAGGAATTTCCTTGTGTCTGAGGGAAATACGCAGAGGCTGCTCCATTGCTGAAATCAGTTTGGGCACCAGTGCTAAGCCATGGTTATTTAAACAATTGTCTACTTTGCCCTGTCAGTAAATCACTCAGATTATTCACTCTATGGACACATAATTGATTGCTGTTAAAGGTCCCAGATGGAGCCTTTAGTTGCAAAAGTGATCATCTTTCCACTTGAGGAAATTGAACTCACTCTGAGTTACTGGCCATTATACAGCTGGGCCTGGGCACTGAGAACTCACAGCCCACCTTGGTTTCACTGTTGTTCATGAGCAGTAAGAAGCATTGCTCTCAAGAAGAATGATTTTTTTAATTATTAAAAACAGAAAACTGATTTTCACACTGGCATTTTAAGTCATATGATCAATAGTTGTGCCTTTCCTTTCATATCCATGAACTGCCCAGCCTTTTTCTATGTGGATATCAGGATGAATAATAGTATGAAGGCAGCATCAGGGTAGGAAGCTTTCTCTTCACATCTTTAACCCAGGCCCCAGAGAGGCAGCAGACTTCTCTATGAAGTAGTTTCAGTCTGCATCTTGGGCCTTCCTCTCCCTTCAGAAGGGAGTCTCCTATGACAATGACCCCATCTTTTTTCCTTTCTGGAAGCAGTTTTGATACAAGGCCTAAGGTCACTGGACCTCTGCAACACCTCCAGGCTAGATGAGCCATCATCCTCATTATAATTTGGTTCCACTTGCAGAGCCTCATACCTATTACATAAGGGCACCTGGGAAGGTGGGATAGTCACTGTGGAGATGTGCCTACTGTGCTGGGCAGGAGCTTGTCACCATTGCCCCTTATCCTTTGAGTCACTGTGTTCAGCCAAGTGGAGAGAGGGTAAGGAATCCTGTTTACTAAATGCCCTGTCTGCCTGTTGTTCCTGTCTCAGGGAAGGTAGGGAATAATTCCAGTAGTCTCGCACTCCCTGATGCTCCTCAACCTGCTCTTTGGGGAGGTCCCAGTTGACTGGCTGCTAGCAAATGTTCTTCCCATCTACAAGAAGGGCCTGAAGGAGGACCCAGGGAACTACAGATCTGTCAGTCTGACATTGTTGATAGGGAAGGTTATAGAGAAGATCATTTTGAGTGTCATCACACAGCACTTGCGGAACAACCAGGTGATCAGGCCCGGTCAGTATAGGTTTATCAAAGGCAAGTCCTGCTTGATGAATCCAATCTCTTTCTGTGACAAGGTGACCCATTTAGTGGATGAGGGAAGAAAGGCTGTGGATATTGTCAAACTAGACTTCAGTAGACTTTTGACACTGTTTCCCACAGCATTGTCCTGGAGAAACTGGCTGCTCATGGCTTGGATGGGTATGCGTTTTGCTGAGTTGCTGGTCCCAAAGAGTTGTGGTGAATGGAATTAAATCCAGTTGGAAGCCAGCCACAAGTGATGTCCCCCAGGGCTCAGTATTGGGGCCAGTTCTCTTTAATATCTTTATCAATGATCTAGATGAGGGGATCAAGTGCACCCTCAGTAAGTTTACAGACAGACAACACTAAATTAGGTGGGACTGTGGATCTGCTTGAGGGTAGGAAGGCTTTGCAGAGGGACTTGGATAGGTTGGATTGATGGGTTGAGGCCTACTCCATGAAGACAACAAGGCTAAGGCCCTGCACTTGGGTCACAACAACCCCATGCAATGCTACAGGCTGCAAGAAGGGTTGCTGGAAAGGTGTCCGCTAGAAAAGAACATGGAGTTATTGGTCAATAACTGGCTGAATATAAGCCAGCAGTGTACACAGGTAGCCAAGAAAGCCAACAGCACCCTGACTTGTCAGGACTAAGGAAGTGGTTGTGCCCCTGTACAGGGCTCTGGTGACGCCGCTTCCTGAATACTGTGTTTAGTTTTGGGTGTCTCACTACAATAAAGGCATAGAGATGCTAGAACATGTCCATAGAAGGGCAACAAAGCTGGCAAAGGGTCTGGATAACAAGTATTATGAGGAGTGGTTGAAGGAACCAGGATTATTAAGCCTAGAGAAAAGGAGGCTCAGGGGAGAATTTATCACACTCTACAACTACATCAAAGGAGTTTGTAGCAAGGTGGGAGTTAGTCTCTCCTCCCAAGGAACAAGTGATAGGACAAGAGGAAATGGCCTCAAGTTGTGTCAGAGGAAGTTTAGGTTGGATATTAGGAAAAAAATAACCAAGTGATAGTGGTAGTAGAACCTCAGTATGCTGTATCATTGTAACACCTAAATTGGTGTTAACTATGCCTCTTAGGCATAGTTAATCACCTTACCATAATCACTCACTTAATTTTGGTTTAATCTACCACAGTGTGGGTTCCCAGAGGAGGGCTGAATACCAGCCATTTGCTGAAGTATTCAGAAAGAGTGGAGGATGCAGGACAAAGTAGATGTAGTTTGTGTATTGTTCTGCATAAGGGTGCTTGAACAGAAGCCATAATAAAATTACATAAAAGATAAGTAAGTAAGAAATATTTATTTCATGAAAGAAAACATCAATGAAATATTTTACCATGGTTCACTGAAAGCTTCATAATGTGGAAAGAAGCTGAGAGCACAGACAAACCTGTTCCTCCTTCAGGTGCAGAAATCACTGATTGAAACAGACCTTTTACACTGTCTTTCATGCTTTAAAAACTTTGGGAGGAATCACAACTTGATCAAATGCAATGACTACATTTCCTTTAACTTTAGTGGATCAAATTTTAGCTCAACAAAATTTATCAGATTATCAGCAATTTACCTGACTAAACTGCAAGAAAAAGAAAAAATGTTCCCCTGGATACTGCTGTTTCCTATCCAACAAAATGTGCCACATTTGCAAGAAAGGTGAAGTTCTGAAGTGGGTTATCCTCTTCATAGCAGAGAAGGCAAATTTCCCTTTCCATAACAACCCAGTAGAAATGTTGCCAATACAACCTTTCCTACTTATGGAGATAATAGTAATGAAAGAAAGGTCAGTCATGGCTATTTAATAGTTTAAAATATAGCTTCAGCTCTCTTGACATCTGCATAGACTAAATGAGTTGTTGAAGGATTTGAACAGTTTTACAGAGTATATTAAGTTTCATGACTTGCACACAAAAAAAATATTCATTTGGTTACATGTTGGCAATTTAGAGCCAACAATAACTTCAGAATTTATTAAAAGCAGGCCACTGTTTTAATGGGAAAATATTTTTATGCTATGAGCAGTAATGACTTTTTTACAACTCTTGTAAAAACTCGAAAGAAGAGCAATGAAGATTCTTGGGATGGATGGATTTTGCTGCTCTTGAGTCAATTAGCAGAGTAAAATATTTGTTTTTAAATGGACAAAGCACCTGTTTCATTAGCTAGCAGGATAACTAGAACCTTCAGAAATGGTGGAACTCATCCTATAAAAACTAAAGATGAGCAGGTGTTAACTGATGCTGTCTGACACACTGCTTAGGGTATCTTGAAATTGTCCATTTCTAATAGAACCATCAGCTACCTGGCAAGATTTCTTTAATACAGAAAACTATTACTTGAACCAGTTGTAGATTATATTTCATTCTGTCTGTCACACTGCATTATGCTGCCATTGTAGTGTCTCTCTTGGAACTGCCCCTTTGTCTGGATTTCTCCTGATATACAACAAAGTTTCCAACCACACTGAGACAGGAGTTTAGTTATATGGTTTTGCTCAGACAAACTATTACACTCCCAGCGTGCCTGTGAGCAGGTTCCCTCCCATCCTGTTCATCTGAGCAATGTAATGGAGACTTGTGCCCACTCCTGAACCACTTACTGAAAATACCCAGGCTGTCACAAACAGCTCTGTGTAATGTAGCTCAGCCTTGTCTGCTCTCTGCTTTCAATTCCAAATCCATTTTTCAAAATTTCAGAAAGACACAAAGGGAAAGGAAGGGAAGGGAAGGGAAGGGAAGGGAAGGGAAGGGAAGGGAAGGGAAGGGAAGGGAAGGGAAGGGAAGGGAAGGGAAGGGAAGGGAAGGGAAGGGAAGGGAAGGGAAAACTATATGTTGTCAGATGATTTAGCTAGCTTCTATCTTTAGTATCCCATATTTAAAGTGTGCAGTCTTCCTGTATCTATCAGAACTTGACCATTCTGTATTGCAATAAACTCCAGTTAAGTGTTATTTGTTTCATTACTTCACTTTCTACTATCTATGCAATTCACACTGTTATGTGATAAACTTTATCTTTCTCTGTATCACTTGAACTGCTTTGTCCTCCATCTCCACTTTACTAGGAATATGACTGGAGCTTATTCTGAAATGAGATAAAGTAATGATGTAATTTTTATTTTTATATATATATTTGTTGGTGGGAAAGATATTGAACTTCGTAGAATGCTATAGTTGTGTTGAGGGCACTTGTAATACATCAGTGTCTCCTACATCTCATTTATATGTGGATGATGAGGATAGAAATCTTATGCATTTCCCCAGTTACAGATGGTATAAATATCATTAAGGTGTTACTCCTACTCATTTGATGATAGCTGTGTGTACCCTATCTTGCATTGCAGCCTCCTCAGACAAGTCTCCTTCTGCCAAATATACTTCTACCTTCTGTGTTGAAATAAACTCATTTCTGTCACCTTCTCCTCACGTGTAAGTCTATGTCTACGGCATCATGCATCAAACGTCCTATATTTTTCTTTTTATGGGTATTTCTTATGGGCTATCATTTAAACTATTGCAGATGTTTAAATCACCTGAATCTACCAATCTAGACCCACAGACAAACGTTTGGAATGCTTAGTAGCAATACAAATCCACCTACCACTCATTGCAAACTCTCCTCTTAGTTTCTACTTCCATATTCTTTGTGTCTTCATCATTCTTTGACTTGATTTTTCCAACAGTCATTTCATATTTCTGAACTTCTAGTGAGAACTATTGTAATATATCTCTGTAGCCCCTTCTGTCTATCTTGAGCTTACCGAGGTAAATCTTCTACCTCTCCATTAACCTTAATAATGATGCATCTCTACCATCTCTTATCTGAAGCAAACATGAAAAATTGCCTTTTCTAGGGAAGGGTCACTGGGAAACTTAATATGATGCATGTGTCTCCTAAAATGCCCGGGGGGCTACACTGGGTAAATTTAAATAATCACTTTCTGGGCAAAAAAAAATATGTTATAGACTTCCTTAACAGATTCACCTATATCCATCCAATTATTTCACAAGGCAGTGATACATCAACAAATAAAGTGGAATTAGATAGGTTAGTTTTGCAATGCAAAAACTACTATTCCTGGTAACTGTGTATGTGGTGCTTGTGAGGCAACTGAAATAAATCTGATCTTCCTCTATGGTGATTTGCTTGTGCTCCTGCATCTTAAAATACTACTTCTACTTTTTTGATGTATACATGAAAAATGTCAGGCTGTTTCAAACATTACAGTTGTGTCTTTGATAGAAACCATTGTGAAGGAAGAACTTGATGTTACAGCATTAAAAATTTTTCCAGAGGATCTTAACTCAGACTTGAAGACAGGAATACATGGAAAAGTGTATAACTTTTCTAGTACTTGTACTCTATTTCAAAATACCCAGAGAAATAGGTACATTTTTGGAACTCCTTACATATACGTTTACCCCACACCCTCTGAATATGTGCATTTGAATCAGTGTTATGTTATTGGACTAGGGACACTGTAAATTCACATACTGGTTATCTAATCTTTCCTGCAGTATATTTAAAAAATGCATACTCACCTAGTATTCCATCTGCATTAAAATGTCTGGATATATATAGTATGTATTTATATAATTAATATTAAAATAGATTTTTTTGTCTGATGTTATTGTTTATTATTATTGTTATTGTTATTGTTATTATTTTAGGGTGAAAAATCACAAGTAAATTTATTAGAGGTTATCAGTTGTAGTTATATATTTGCTACTCAATGTATGGCTCCAGACACTTGCATATCCAATGCAGAATATGCAGAATATAGCTCCTGAACATTCTGCAGTTCTCATCACACCAACATCTCACAAACTGAGAATAAGAAGCAAAATTATTATAATATTAAGCTACATAGAGGGAATCAAGATACCTTTTTTTTTTTTTTTTAAATTTCCAGTTAGTACCTCTGGTATAAACAAAAGTCTTGTAAAAGCTTCTTAGATATTTTTTTCTTTTGTCTCTGTGTGTGTGTGTTTAATCTGGTATCACATACACTGGAATACCTTTGTTATATTTGCATTTTATAATACAGAGTATACAGATAGTCTGCTGAGGAAGTATAACCTAAGAACTATAGTAGAAGCCTCTAAGAAAAATAAATTTACAGTTGCTTTGGTATATCTACTTTATTTCCACATGCTACTGTATTTGGACTTCCTAAATTTAATCTTAATTCTGCATTTTCTGTAGTCAGAAAGCTAGTTTGCAGGTAGTTACAACATCTCTATAATCACTTTTTTATTTTTCTATATTTTTTTAACTCTATTTTACTGGTATTTGCTTATACCCCTGCATCTTAAAAATAAAAAAATAAAAAAAAAAAAAAAAAAAAAAAAAAGCTGTTATTTCCTTGCTATTTTTTATTTATTTATTTATTTATTTTGTTTAAACATATAGATTTTAACATTAAGACTTGACCAATGTCAACATGGAGTTAAGGTAGACTGCAGATATGAGTAAATATAAAGCAAAACTACATGCTTCAGGATCATGACATCTTTTCAATGCTAGTAAAGAACTGCTGCCAGAACCTCCAGGCTGATTCTCAGGGGAGAGGTGTGGAGAAACTTCTGGCTCTTGATTGAGACTTCAGCTCAGTGAAAGTTAAACCATTGAAGCCCACAAGGAAAATGTTGCCAAAACCACAAAAATTGGACTTTTTGCTGAATAGAGCCCACAGAAGGTAATCTTTCATTCTGAGTTTAGAATGCAATAGATATTTTATTTCAGCTGAACTCAAAATTGTAGTTTTACACTTTGCATCTTTTAGCTGCTTGAAAAAGGAAGATCTTAAATGACATAAAATCTTTCACCCTCTCTGTGAGCTTCATTGTATTGTGAACCTTTTTTCCATAGATGACAAATGTACAATGGATTCACACCAAGACACCTGTATAGTCCACCTTAAAGTAACCTATTTCTTTGTACCTCCATAAAGGCCACAAGTACACAGGCAATTTAAAAAGAGGAGCTTAGCCAGCTGAAGTGTGGTAGAAGCCTATAGTTTACCACACCAAGCATTCTCCAGCAATTCACAAATCTTTTTGCTGAGACCTTCTGAAGATAAATACTCATCCATCCAGCTCCCTTCCTGTTTTGTAATGTCTCCCTGTCTAATTTAATAAATGCTTTCTTGCTGTTTCTTGGCATCTTCCAGAATGAGGAATGTAAACTGAAAAGACCATGGAGACCAGCATTGGCCCAGGATTCCACAATGAATAATATCAGGAGACACAGAGACGAGTCTGTCAGCCCATACCTTTTGCCATGGCCTCTACTGGGGAAAGTTGCTCAGTGCTGTGTGAAACAGACTCTCATTATACAATGATTTGTACACATGAAAGTTAGAAGAAAAATGCATAGTCTCATAGATCAACTGCTAAGACTAGTGCCGTATAAGAAAACCTGTCAAAAATAACAGTAAGAAAGGGAATGCTAAGAGAAAATATTACTGCGCAACAGCAATTGCCTAAGAATTATTGGTAGTATTTTACGACACTTTCTGTCAGTCAGGTAGAACATGCCAGAAAAGGATAGTAGCTGCTGATTTAATAATTTATTTATTTCTAGTCTATACACATCCATTATTGCTTAAATTAATGAAATAAGATTTGTACTGTGATGGTTGTCCTCCAGAATGAGCACCTCAGCTTTTGAAGTCTAAATTTTTCGAAGTTATGATAAGTCCTTTTTAAATAGTGTATCTCAAAAAATATATAAAATTCATCTCTGTATGTGAAGTGGAATTTCTGCAGTGCTCCAGAGATTCATTTTCTGTTCATTCATGGAAGAGCTATTGCTGTAGATATGCATAAGATGGTGTACTGAAAATGCTCATTAATTGTGCTTCTGGGTGGTCCCAGAAATCTCTGAAGTCTCTTCAGGCTCTAATATTTTGGTTCCATTTAGATTTGTCGTTCAGAAATAGCCCACTGTTGTCTACATGTTCATACACCGTATTCTTGGAACTTTGAAATATCACAGAAGAGTATTGTAGTCATAAAAATTCAGTTCCAAATGACATTCATCTGCAGGTTATAGAGCCCTCTGCAGAAAAGGAGAGGCTTTAAGGGGAAAACAGTTCAATATAATGTGCAAAGGACAGCATGTTTTCTAGCATTGCCACTGAGGATTAGGTAGGCCTGAATTAGTTCAGTTTGTTGATTTTCACCTGTGTTAGAGAGAGCAATACTACTATTATTTGTTGTGAAATGATTTGAGAGATATGAAGAAAGACTAATGCAATATTTTTTATTGTTCACAATATTCACAACTGGATTTATAATAAACATGCTGGCTGTCTTTAGTGTAGAGAAGGGACAGATTCTTGAGAAGTTCTTTAAAGGACATCCAGAGCAATAATGGCTACCATAGCCTCCTTTCTCCATGTGTTTTCTAATAGTAGTCTTTGGAGTAGATAACTGCAGTTCTTGGTCCTTCCTATATAATTTATAATAATAATATATAAAGTATATATAATGGGGATTTTGCTCCTGAGCTCCACTAGATTAGAGACGTCTTGAGCTTCTTGTCCTGTTCAGTTGATGAAGTCCTAAGGTTTCTTCATTATTTTCTATTACTGTGTCAGGCCCGTCTTCCTGTCATTTCGAACAGCAAAGAGGCAGTAGCTATGCATGTCATAGTAAAACATTTAAAAGTTGGCTGTCTACCACAGTAGAACAACATATTGCATTGAATTACTACAATGTGGATTATGTTCTCAAGCACTTTCTGCATCTTCATGAATTCGTGGTGTCACTAGCTTCAGAATATCATAGAATCATAGAATCATAGAATATCCTGAGTTGGAAGGGACCCTTAAGGATCATCAAGTCCAACTCTTGACACCGCACAGGTCTACCCAAAAGTTCAGACCATGTGACTAAGTGCACAGTCCAATCTCTTCTTAAATTCAGAATATGGCACTGTAGCCAGTTTGCATAAAAAATGTTTCTTTTGATTTCTCTGATCATGTAATAGGAGTCAGGCACAATATATGAGTAGATCAAGAGTGAATTGCCAGACCTTCAGAAAAATAGGTATTTGGCTTTTGTGAGGCACAGTGAATTTGCTTTTATCACTGGACAAACATTAGGATAAAGGTAACCAAATTATTTTAGTAAGATGACATTTATTGCAATAGTAATCAATTTGAAAAAATAAATATAAAACTAATTGAGGTAACATAAGATAAAAGGTTATAGCTAGCAGAAGATCAGGGCCACGCGGACACCCACAGGCCTTACCTCTGACAGGGATTCCCTCCCACTGCCCAATGCCCAAGGCCCAGGACGCCATTTCAGCCCCCCAAATTCTGGGCCCGTCCCTGTCCCCATAGAGGTGCCAGGACGATGGCTGCCCATGGCGCCCCACTAGCCAGTCACAGCCTTGCCACTGGTACTCTGCCCATCTACCCCTCTTTGGTCTGGGAGCCCCCACAGGTCTCAGTGCCTGACCCTAGGATTGTGAGAATGGGAGCGAATTGCAGGTCTTTTCTAATACACCCACGTTACTCCACAGGTTCTTTCCTTAGGCTTAGCAGCCTCCACAATGAACTTGTGAATCAAAAGCTTAGCTATTGCACTTCCTGTATTTCATTTTTATCCCTTTTGATTAAATAAGTAATCATAGGTTTGGCAGGATTAGTATTAACACTCTCCATGCAGCTGGGACATGTTTTATTGGTCAATACTTTTTTCTTTTCTATTTGCAATCCATTTGCTGATGTCTCCTTATAGAACTACTTAATGGGGCTGTGGTAACCCCTTGTGCAGGTATACAAGTAACTATACTAAAACCATGGATAAGAGGTCCTGGTCCTTTTCACTTCTTTGCTGTCTTAAGTGTTCTCCTGCTTGTTTATTTCTTTTAAGTGTTAACATCAGCACTAGTAGTCCTAAATTTTAGGAAATCATGTTTTATTGAAGTATGCACACTTATTTTCTCACATTGCTCTTTCTAATAGTGTGGAAAGGTGCCAATCTACTAATCAATTGCTGATGAAATTTTGTGACTTTATGAATTAGATTATATGCTATGGTTTCCTGAGAAAACAATGACCTAGGTCATCCATTCCAACCCTAGTGTATATCTGTGAGATGAGAATGGATGTAGTTCTTGTGAATATGAAGAATAACTTCATTGTTTACCTAATTTCAGGAATCCATTTTACATCCAATTTAACCTTTTCCATATCCATATGCTATCCACTCAGTGTTCCTTCAGAAAACTGTTCTCAGAGAAACAAACAAACAAGCAAAGAAACACAAAACAAAAACTGTGAAACTGAAACCCATAGAAACATTTTTCAAGCTGTAGTAATTTCCACCAAGTTGATAAATTCTGCAACACGTAAGAATATTTGAACTGTGTAATATGAGGTTACATCACCTGGGCTAGAAGCACACATAAGAGACAACATACAAAACAAATTTCTAAACCTTCCCAAACAGTGCTGAGCAAAGCTTTACAGCCTCCTAGATCACACTAGCATGTATTAGGTATAAATCAAACAAATTTTAAAAATTCATTTTAAAAACTCACTTTAGGAATGGCTTAGACTTTTCAAAAAGTTTTGGGTAGTTTCATATTTCATTACTTTCCAAACAAGCATTTAATACTCTATTAGTGTTCACAGAATGCTCTGGGGGCAATGTAATATGACATAATAGCTAAAAGTGGACTTTAGAGATATCTTAAGCCATAAACATAACCTTTTAAATTTGTACTTATCTCTGTTTCTGCTGGACTACAAAAAGTCTTTTAAAATTATTATACATTTGATGTAGAAAAGTTGGTGGTCCAGAAACAGACTCCCACCTGTTACAGACTGAATCTGAAATAGTATTTAGGAAGAAAATTAAAAAATGGAGTTTAAACTTAAAGAGCTGTTGTGTTCCTTGGTTGGTTGGTTGTTGTTGTTTTTTTGTTTGTTTGTTTGTTTTTTGACTGATTGTTTTATATAACTGGATTTTGGAGCTTTTCAGAATGCTTTTATATTGGAATAAATCTGTTGTGAAAAATGGTCCATAGCTTTCAGCTAACACTGAATAAGGAACTTTATTGTATCAGCAACGGTAGAACTATTCTGCATTTTGCATTCTGTTTCAAATTATAACTTCTGTCTAAAGCCTTCCTTTGTTCCTGCTGCTTAGCTTCCTCTTACTGGTTATACAAACAGTACAGTTTTGCTTGTGGATGAGAGATGGTTTAAGGAGCAGATCTGAAGTGAGCTTAAAGATGTATGAGAAGAGCACAGCAGTCTATCATAAGGGTGCCATTTACCAGGGTCTAGGGACTGGGGGAGGTATAGTTTTCCAAGCCAACTCCAAAAATGCTGCTTCTTCCTCTATGCTTCAGTGAATACAGAAAGCAGAGGAGGAGAACTCCTCCCTTCATATCCCATCTCTGCCTTCTCCTGGACTGTACTAGTAACCTAGCACATATATCATCAATGGAAACTCACAGAGCAGATACTTGATTATCATTCCTTGAAGTTACTCATTCCATGAGTTACAACTGCCCCATTGTTTTCAGTTTACTCCATCCTACAAAGCATTTATCCTCCTAGGTATTTGGTCTATCATTTTTTATGTGGATGACTTCTACCCAAAGGATGACACAAATATGACTTGGCAATGTTATGAAGCCATTTTTTAAAAGCACCATCTTTACATACACTTGTACTTCAGTACTGAATCCCATTCAGCATTTGTGAAAGATTACCATCTTTTGTGTGATTTTCATCATTACTATTGCTATAGTACTGTAGTTCTCCTGTAGCACCTTTTAAAGCTCTTCTTGACTTTATTTTTTTTCTGTGTTGTGATTCCTAAGTTATCATTAGGGTCACTCCACTAATTCTGTGAGCAACATTTCTGTCACTTATTAAGTCAAATGCTTTTCCACCATGACACGGACAGTTTGAGAAACAGCATGGTTATACAATAAGATGGCAAGTTAAATTATTATGATCTACAGTCTAAGACATCATTTTGTGAATGGCTCAGTGTTGGTATAGTATTTTACCTCCTTGTCTTGTTAATGTAGACACTAGTGGGAGAAAATTTATATTAAGTCTTAGTGTTTGGGGGTGTTTTGTTATCTGAGCACAAGTACAAAATTCAGCCATTTCAGAGCTTCAGTGTTGTTTTTTTTTTAGAAGATTTCATCACAGATCTCTATTACTGTCAGCCACACACAATAATACTTTAAGAGCATGGTGTATTCATTTGTGTTTCTTAAAAAAACTGTTTATGAGCTTACAGCACTTAAGCTGAATGAGGTTTTGGCGATACATTCCACACTGTATAAATAGCAGTTCCAAACCACTGTCTTTGAAGCAGATGTGGTTAAATTACTTGTTGTGAATAAAGTATCAGAAGAATTAAGCCTTTTTTCTTCCTGTTCACAAAATGTTCTTAAACTTAAGGTAGTTTTTAAGAATAGCTTCATATTTGTATTTACTGAGAAGTTTGTATGAATAACTTTCTTCCTACAAGGGTCAGTCCTAGTTGTTTTCTGTGCAAATCCTAGTTGTTTTCCATGCATTATTTTTGGCAGGTGATTGATGTTTGATGTTGTGATGTAAATCTCTTTACATTGCTTATATTGTGCAGATGTAACTTTAGTTAGAAACATGAGAAAAGGGGCACATGGCAAAAACTTTTATTGTGAATGGTGGATAAAGGTCAAGGACTTAGGGAACTTACCAGCTCGTTGCAGGGATTCAGCTATCCTGGTATGCAAACGTAATTATATATGGCAATGTTGCTCAATGTCATATTTAAGTGCCTTAAATTAGAATAATAGAATCATAGAATATCCCAAGTTGTAAGGGACCCGCAAGGATCATCGAGTCCAACTCCTGGCACCACACAGGTCTACCCAAAAACTCAGACCATATGACTAAGTGCACAGTCCAAATGCTTCTTTAACTCCAACAGGCTTGGTGCTGTGACTACATCCCTTGGGAGCCTGTTCCAGTGCATGACAACCCTCTCAGTGAAGAACCTCTTCCTGATATCCAACCTGAACCTCCGCTGTGGCAGCTTAACACCATTCCCTTGTATTCTATCGCTGGTCACTAAAGAGAATAGGTCGGCACCTGCCTCTCCACTCCCCACTGTGAGGAAGCAGTAGACTGCAATGAGGTCTCCCTTCAGCCTCCTCTTTTCCAGGCTGAGCAGGCCAAGTAACCTCAGCTGCTCCTCATAGGTCTTCCCCTCTAGGTCCTTCACCATCTTTGTAACCCTCCTCAGGACACTCTCCAACAGTTTCACGTCCTTTTTGTACTGTGGTGCCCAGAACTGCACACGGTACTCAAGGTGAGGCCTCACCAGAGTAGAGTAGAGCAGGACAATCACCTCCCTCAACCGACTAGCGATGTTGTGCTTGATGTACCTCAGAATATCTTTGGCCCTCCTGGCTGCCAGGGCACACTGCTGGCACATATTCAGCTTGCTGTCAACCACAACTCCCAGATCCCTCTCTGTGGGGCTGCTCTTCAGTGTCTTGTCACCCAGTTTAGCCAGGGTTACCCCATCCCAGGTGCAGGACCTGGCACTTGCTCTTGTTAAACTTCATGCAGTTGGTGACTACCCAGCTCTCCAATCTGTCCAGATCTCTCTGCAAGGCCTTTTCACCCTCAACAGAGTAAAGAACTCCTCCCAGTTTAGTATCATCAGCAAATTTACTCAAAACACCTCCTAGTCCTACATCCAAATTGTTTATAAAAACATTGAAGAGAACTGGCCCTCAAATGGAGCCCTGGGGAACCCCACTGGTGACTGGCTACCAGCCTGAAGTAGCGCCATTTACCATAAATTGGGCAATGTTATGGACTTTCTATTGTAATTCTGAAGCCTACCTTTCACTATCAGCTCTGCAACCTGTAACCTAAGCCATTGTGTCAGTGGCTTTGAAGACCATGCTCCAAACAGTGTTAGTAACACTGGAAGCAAGAACAAACGGAATTGTAGGGGTTCTTGAAGACAGCTATATGGGAACTTCAGTCCTGTGACAGAAGTAACGGAGTGGAGGATCACATGCTACACCAAAGAGTTTGCCCAGGAAAGATTTTTGTCTGGGGAATTCCTGTTGTTCCTCTTGGGCAGCCACTGGAGAGATTCTCCTTACCTCTTTCTCTATTATTTTATTTTCATTTTTCTCTGAACTTCACATTAGAATCAGTGTGTGCTATCAGCTACAGACCCTGGCAGTACAGATTTGTGCAGTATGGATGTGTATGATCATCCTTTTTATATCTTTCCTCTGGTCAAATCACTGTTAATACAGCATCACACAGACAGCAATGTACTTTCAATATTTTTCCTAAATGCTTAAGAAGCCTAGTTACTAAACTGCAGTCATGATGTGCTCCTAATTTCCTTTGTTTGCTGTGTACTGAATATGAAACAGTGAATCTAATAGCTTTTGGAAACCATGGAGGCCTTGGAATTGAACTCTGCAAAGTCAAGAAGTCACTTATCATTTATATAAAGCGGGAAATAGTGCTGTGCCTAAAGCCTGAGCCTGGGAAGCAGGGGATTTGAGGTTTGTTTCCAGCTAATAGGAAGGTTTCTTGTTTCGTCTCATAGATCAGAATAAATAGTTCAGTTGGAAGGGACCTTCAAAGATCATCTAATCCAACTGTCTGACCTCTTCAGGGCTGAGCCATCAAACTTACGAAATCATACCTGAAGGAGAAAGATCATAAAGCTGTTTATGCCCAGATCATCTGAAAGCAGATGACTTCGTTAGAGCATCATTAAAATAATCTAATTTATGGTCTAGCTGGAGTATATAGTTTGCACTGAATGGTAGCACTCACATATTAATATGTTTCCTTAAAGTATGTTCTAAATAAAGGAGATTCCAATAACTAATTATCATTTTAGAGATAGTAGTCTTCATTAACTGCATCCATAGATGAAAAAGGCCGAAGAGTCAGAAGACTAAAACATTTGCAAGCCTTCCTCTGTGTTTAGCAGAAGTATTTGATGCTCACATAAAGGCTTATAATAATATATATCTATGTCAATTCATTTGTCCATTTGATAAGTAATTCCCTTCAGTCCTTACAGTTCTTTGATGTGCATACTTTGAACTCAGTCACTTGCTGTTTTATCTTTTCAATTAAAAGTGTCAATGTTCTAATAAAATAATACATAAAAACTTTGCCCAGTTCCCTAGACTTCAGGAAAATACCATTTCTTACATGATTTATCATGTGCTGTGACAGAGTGAAAGTCTTGGTCTATAACTGTTTGAAGCACAATCCATGTGTGTGCAGTATTATGGCATACCATCTGTAAGTGCTTTCTTCATGTAGTACCTTTGGGAGCAGGCCATTGACACTGCTACCTAAAATCCACACAAAAAAATCCTACCTAAAATCCACACTTAAATATGTGTGACTGAAAAATGGCCTCCCATGGACAGTGAATTAATTAGTTGGTGGGGTTTAAAACAAGGAACCACTGTGCATATTCAAGGTAAAGTGGTCTTCAATCCAAAAGCAGTAGAAGAAATCATCAACTGTTATCTGGAATGGGGAAAGCACTCATAGACATTGATTCTCCATCTTTATGCATACCAGAATCAATGATAAGCATGACTCTAATGACTAAGTACTTCCTACAGAATCCTTAGTAATAAGCTATGTCAGAATATGTTCTTCAATATTCTATCAGATATCCAGATGCTAAGTCTATTGTTGAATTAGAGTAGCACTGACATCATTTACTATTATGTTTCATTTGTATGCATCTATTTTGTGGGTCTGGTAGTTCAGCAGCTCCTTAAGGTAGGCATTTATAGGAAATAGTAATGTTAGACAGAGAAAACTATGATGTTAGCTGCAAGAAACCTACTTTCCAAAAGTAGGCTTTTTGAACTGAGTTTTGTCTTCTGTCTAAGTGTGGTCTTAGTAGTACTTTGCCCATGAGCACACAGTTTGCAGACCTGGAGGACAATTCCACCATTATTTATTTATTTGTTTATCTCTTTTTTAACTGGCATCATATGAGCAATTGAAACTTCTATGCCATATGGTATTGCATCACCACACTGCCATGGCAAAACTTTGCAGGAAGTAAAAATCTCCCTTTTTCTTAAAGATGTTGGACACCTCTACCTGAATTATTTAGTTATTCTGTTTAAATTATAACCAGCTTGTGACCATACATCAACTTCCACTTTTCATCTGCATGTTCCATTGTCACACTTACTTTTTTGTGGAAAGATCGTAAATGCAAGTATTACTTAAACACTCTCACTGAGGAGCTTTGTTAATAATTTTAACTTTGACAACTCTTATATTGTTGTTTTATTTTCTGAGCACCAAGATCTTGTTTTTATTGAATCAATATCCTTTGTCATTCTTTTTTAGGTCTCTAAATATTCCCCAAAGTTTTCCTGAGTGTTCTCCTTTGTCAGTCAGGTTAGAAGCTTTTCCATTCATATTTGCCCTTTCCTGATAATGGATACTTGTAACAGGGAATATATTCTCCCACCTCTGTTCAAAGAAACACCAAATCTTCTTCCAAGACCTCAAGGTCTTCTCATAGGGGAAACTGGAATACCAACTGGAAAACACCTGAGGTGTGACATCTTTCCTCTTCCTAACAAAAGCTATAGGACAGAAGTTTCCCTTTTTTCTTTCTAGCGAGTCTTTTTTATCTTCCATATTTTCAGGTGATCTCATTTTATCTTCCTTTGCTTTGTGGCACACTTCTGTTACTTGTTCTGTTTTGGTCTAGCTTTTTGCTCTGTTTCTAATGTTGCCTCTTCCTACTAAAGCAAGTGGATAGAGCTGACCTTTCTGGCAAGAAAGGATGGTTAAAAGTTGTAAGACATCCCTACAGTTTCTGGGTAAGGATAAGGGGAAACAATAACAAAACCTAAAAACCTGAAAATAAAACCTAAAATAAAATCAAAAAGACACTTTTGCCAATCTAAAGCTTGATACAAAACATTTGGAAGGACAATTGAAGGTGTGTGAATGATTTTAGGATTTCCAATGTTTCAATGTAAAACAGGGGTTTATTTTTTGGTATAACTTTATTAAATCCATTGCCTTTTTACGGCTTGTTTGCAACACAGTTGACACCTGTCTCTCTTGCCTTTGACATTAGTAATTACGTGGGCATAATAACATCAAGGCATGTGAGTGTGAGCATCAGTTTAAAATAACACAGATGTCAAGTATATAATCATGTTTCTCTGTTTCAAAATCATGTAAACATTCAATATAAAAAAAAGAATTAGGAGGACTGCATAGTTAGCTATTAAAAATGTAAATGTTTTTTAACATTCCAATTTTTGCAATACTGGAGTGTAGATAACACTAGCCTTTCTGCATCTAGGTAAATCAATCAGGTTATGGAACTTTTCTTATTTTTAAAATCTGTGGAGGGATGGAGAGAGTCAGGGAACTAAAAGCTTTAACAAGAATATATTTATTTTTATAACCTAAAGAATGAACAGTTGGTTGAAACTACAGAAAATGAAACCCAATATTGGAGAAAGTGGTTTCAACATCTGATTGCAGCTAGTTATATTTATACTGTCAGGATAGTTGAAAAAAACCTACACAGATCAAACAAGAAGGACATTTTTGAAAAGCAAGGAGCATATAACAGCTTGTACAAGATTCTTGGAAAAGGATGCCTCAATTTAGGCTCTAAATGGCCAGATGTTTAGGCAAGTGTTTTGCATCCAAGAGATAGTGAATGCCCCCGGTAGGTATTGCTGGGTATTACACTGTTCTGCAAAATCAAGTAGACTTTCTGTAAACTGAAATGGCCAATTTTAGGCAATCATTTTAAAAAACTACATTAAAATATATGAAATAAAATGAATCTTTTCTGCATTATAATGAATAAGGTAAAATGAACTGTTCATTCCTTTGTGTAAACGCTGGAAATTTTCACGTTATTAGAATTAGCAGTGGAATATCTCTTATACCAAAACCAGCTAAGATGTTCCAGATCTGCATTCTAGATCAATAACTGACTGATACTGCCTTTTTATGGAAACAAACAAACAAAACCAAAACCAACCAAACAAAAACTACAACAACAAAAACAAAAACAGTACAGTTTTATTGAATTCAATGGTCTTTACTGACAAATTTTATTGACTATCCAGTAAGCTGTATAGCTGGTTCTAAAATCGCTCTGATTACTCTACTGACATTTGTTTTTCTAAAATTTGACCTGTCATTTGTTGTTTGTTTGTTTCCAGTTTCCAGCCATATCTGGGGCTTTTAAACTGTGCAGAAGTGAAGGATTTCTGCAGATAAGGGATTGTTGTCACATGACATGACTTAATGCAAAGTTTCTCACTGGATTAAAATGCTTATCCAGTTGTTGTCCTACCTCTCTACAATCCATGCTGTGTATTATTTGGCAAATTTGGGATTATTGTGAAACATTAGTTCTGTATCTTCTGAGAGCAAAGCAATGAAGCTTGTCAGCTTCCCTCTAAAGAAAACTCCAAAGGAAAACAGTGTGAAAATAAAGCAAGATGTTAAAATCAGCAGAAGGTCTTTTCTTGTTGAGACTTTATGGGATGCCAGGAGGTTTCTTTTGCTGTGACCTGTTACATTCATTTACCATGTACAAGGTACTGTGTTCCTTCAAAGAGCTGCACTCTGACAACAGGAATGAAAGATGCCTGTTTTCTGTTTGTGGTAGCCACTGTCTGGGTTCAGATGGGAGCCCCAGTGGGTGTGAGGATGTCCCTCCCCGTGGACAAGCCACCCCACCCAATGCAGGGACAAAGTGAGGAGCACAGGGGATGGCTGGAGCAGGCTCTGTGCCGGTCCTCACAGGAGCAGTGGGCAGACATGCAGCCTTGCCTCAGCCATGAGGGATGGAGACTGACTTTATCTAGGGACGCAGAGGGAATGTGGATAATTTATTGCATCCCAGGAAGCCAATAAACATTCCTGAGCTGAGAGAAGACTGGGGGAAAGGATGTCCCCCTGCAAAGGCACAGTAGGCAAGGGGACAGGGAGAGATTTATTTTGCTTTTATATTGTCATTCCCAGAGGATAGAAATTTTTGCTGTTCAGAAAGTGACTTTGTTTCAGTAATCAGTCAAATAAAATCAAGCTATAGAGTTTTAAAATCTCCTTGGTATGCTTGTTTTGAGGAAAAGGTGTAGCCAGAACCACCTCAAATCTTTGTCTGTCACAAGGTCAAAAGGAGAACAATGTTGCTGTTTCTACAGCAATTTAACAAGAAGGAAACCTGCTGCTCAGCTTCTCTTGAGACTGATACTGTTCAGAATGACACTGATACTGTATAGGGATACCTTATAAAAAAATAGACCATTTACCTTGAACGTATCTTGTTTTGTCATGTTATACTATAGAAGCCTGCAAATACCATAGAAAATTCTTTTAAACCATCTCTTTAGCTTGTTGCAGCAGCAGCTGCATCACAAGAAAAAAAGCATGCTTGAGTTTTTAAAAACAGTGGTAAAAATTTCAGTCTTTCAGATCAATTTGTTCCAAGACTTCACAGTTGTTCGTGTTAGAAAGTTTTCTCTGGTTTGTGACTGAAATCCCCCTTGCTGTGAGTTTAGCTTGCAGCCCTTTGTCTTATCGTACTGGATGTGAAGAACAGCATAATAGCTCTCTCTTCATAGCTATTCTATGTGTATTTGAATCATCATCATGTTTCCCCTAGCCATTTTTCCTCTGATTATATAACTTCAATTCTTTCAATATTTCTTTGTGTTTAAAAATCTCTGATCATTCTGCTGCTGTTCTCAGGGCTCTCTGTAATCAATTCACAACCTACTTGACTTAGGCTCCACAAGGTGGATGTTTTTCTGCAGCCTTGCCAGCAGTGCATGAAACAGAAGAATTTCCCTTTGCCACAAAAGGGGTGCACCAACTTATGCATCAACTTATGTTTGCAAAAAGATCTATGATAAATGTGAAACAGATTTATCTTCACAGGAAGATCCAGGGTAGATCTCATATAATCTACTATAATCTAGTGTTCTGCATCTGAGATCCTTCTTAGTTTTTTTCCATCCTGTATCTGTGCAGTTGATTGCAGTTGATTACTTCTACACAGGAGAAGAGCTTGGAAAACAAGAAAAACAAGAAATGTTTGTTTGCCTGTTTGTTTGTTTGTTTGTTTGTTTTTTCCAGGCAGCACAACTCCTGGCAAGAGCTGTCAGTGTATGACTTAACTTTATTCCTGGTGGGAACTCAACCTGCATAGAACAGTCTATTAAATGTGCAATTGCATGTTGACCTCTACTTGCTATTCATTGTATCTTTAGGATTGTAATAATGGCCAGCTCTTAAGGATGAGTTGGAGTTATTTGTCCCTCACTCCCTCATAAATGCTATTGCAATAACAGATTACCAAGATTTTTTCCTCATGTTGGAGAGCTAATTAGATTCAAGTATTTTAGGGAAGCTCTGAGTTTACTAAAGAACACATATGCAAATTAACACTGGGAAGAGGGGAATGATAACAATCTGGAGCCGTGTCTTCAACCCTGTGATTGACAGACTCAACAGGAACATCTGGTAAGTAACTTGATGGCAGAGTCTGAATATGCACACTGCAAAAATTGTAACTGTGGTCTGTAGAGGATAAGGGCTCCTTAGATCTGACATTATATTTACCAGGCTCACGCTTTTCTAGCAGGAGAGGCTCTTCACCTTCTACTGTAAACATAAAGAAATCAGAGGCTCTCATGCAGGGCTGTTGGCAGATCACCATGAACTTGTTTCAGCCAGAGCACACTTCGGCGTCATGGTCAGTGAAAGTCTGCGAGCTTCAAAGGTAAGTCCTGTGCTCAAAGAGAGACATTGCGATGACCCAGGACTCCTGGCAGATTTGGTTTCAGTTATTGGAAGATTCTCAAAAAATTCAAAGGCACGTCAGCTCACTTCAAACTTCAGCAAAGAGCAGGAGATCTCCTACACAAAGTGCAAAGTGTAGCGCTAGCAGTCCAGGGAGAGCCTGCATCTTGATTTCACTAGAACAGATGTTATCTGCAAGCAATTAACATACTTGTCATCACCAGTGAAATAGATACAGAATTCTTCGAGGGTTTTTTAATCTACCCTACAGAAAAGTGTTTGTGCACAAAGCAAAATTTCCACATTAGTATTAAAATAACATTCAGTGAGGCAAGCGGCATGTGTCACTTTTTCAGTTTCTTCCAGTTCCATTTTTTTCTCAGAGCAATGCTGTAACACTTAGACCAGAACTGGAGAATACATTTCATCACAGACATGCATCTTTTAACAACAGAATATTTGATGGCTGTATTTTTTTATTTTTTTTTTACTTCAAGGTTGTTATTTACAAATGATGCTCTCCACTGTGCACAGAGCAGTAGCAGGTATGTATCCCACTCTCATGAGTTTCACCTCAACATGACCTCAGTGAACTCCAAAGAGCTGCTTTGTGTTTACATGGATATATGAGAGACCCGGGGAAATAGCTGTGTATCACAATTTCTTTCTGTTTTTTAAATTCTCTGTGCTTTACAGAAATTACATCACTAATAATTATAAGACCTTGTTAAAATAATTGTTTTAAAAATCGTATACTAACCAGTTGTCCAAAGAATCTTTTAATTAGCTTAGATGAAAGATGAGATCTACTTCACAGGTCCTCTGTCCTTGCTGTGAGTCGTTGCTCTGTCTAGGGTCTCTGTTTGTAATGACCTGTTCTACCAGATGTGCTTTGCCTCCCAGTAACATAGACCTTCATTTGTGGAACAGGGGAAAGAAAAAAATATTTGAAAGTTTTTTGGAAGTACTGAGCTAGTGAAGGATTTGAGAAATTAAACATTTCCCTAGCCTGCTATTTTCAGAATCAGCATTTTCTAAGCCCTGACAGCATAATGGGATCATTCCCATTGCCCTGATCACTCTCATTAAGTTCATTTGCTGCAGTCTTAGAGAAACAAAATGATTTTGTAATGATGGTGCTGGAGGAGGGGGAAAGAGCTGTTCTCAAGACTGTCACAGGATTCTTGTGTGATCTTGGTTGAGTCACTTGATCCTGAGTTAGTTTACCTGTAACAGAAGCCTCTAACTTTTCTCATCTAGGAAAGCTCTGCAGAAAAGTAATCGCTTATTACATGCCTGAAGTAACAGGGCAACTCTTGACTTGGACTTCTGTGTGTGACACAAATAATATTTTATGCAGGGAGGCAGGAAACTTGAATTCTTTCCATATCCTTATGAAAGGTTATTTAATGTCTCAGCTACTCAGTTCAATGCACTTCTGAATTAAGCAGTGTTAACCTCACTTATGGAAGGTACTTGCTGTTAGAAGATCAGAAGTAGGCAGCAAGCTGTAGCATCAAGAGCTAGTGAAATAGAGAGACTTAATTTGGAACCAAGCTGCTCTGATTCCATTTCATTTAATCTGTCCTGCCCAAACATCCTCCAAGCTCTGCTTTGCAGCAGCGTCCTTGTTGATTAGTGAAAAGGAATTTAGTAGAAAGTGGCTGTCATGCCAGAAAGTCTTGGGGGCACTGAATCTGGAATGAGCCACACTTATTTAAACCTAGCTAATGTAGTAACATCTTGAAGCAGCCCAGGGCAGAAAAGTTTCCTCTAAACAGAGGTTTCTAGCCCACAATTCCTTGAATATTTTTTTGTGAGTAAATGATCCTGTGGCATGAGCTCTAATTAAAATCATATCAGGGCTGTTCTATATTACCCAGCACAATCTCTGGAGTTTGCTTCTTCACCTTCCTCCGCCTTGCTTGCAGAGCCCTCCTTGTTTACATTCCAGCCTCACAGACTATCAATGCAGCGAACCCATCTAAAATGAACCACATGAATGACATGAGGAATGCCTGAAAGAATGAAGTTGTTGTACTGCAAACTGTGTGATATATTATAGCACAAAGATGGTCTGGCAAAGGAAGTCATTTGTGCAGCAGTCCTTTAGGTACCATGAAGGACGGAAACAGAGGATATTAAATGATGACTTCTGAAATTCTAATCACAAGCCATGCTTTCCTTTTGAGTGATTTCATAGTCATGACAAGAGGGCTAGTTATAAAGCTGTAGGGTTGACACAGGATCTCTATATTTACATCCTTTTGTCTCAACCAGCAATGAGAGAACTCTAAATCTTGTAGAGTTATCTAGTTAGAGAAGATAAAGATAACACAAATCAGTAATTTCACTGGAGATCTAATTATTTTCATGGTGAAATATAGAAAGCTTTGCTTCTCTAATGGGGGGCAGGGTGAACAACTTGGAGACCATCTACTTGCTTATAGTACCAACCCTCCTTTCAGCACTTTCCAAAAATTCCCATTATGTTTTTGATTATGCCCCACTACAGTAAAGCTATGCTGTGCCTTTATCTTTCTCTCTCCTTGTTCTCTTTTTGTATGGAGAAATTGTTTTGTCCCTCCCATGAGGGAGAAAAGAAAAAGAGGAAAAAAAAAAAAAAAAAAGAAAAAAAAAAGAAAGAAAAAAAAAAAGAAGAAAAAAAAGGCTATGTAAGCACAAATAGTCTTCTACTACTACTTTTTATTGTCTTCATCTTGTAGCTTTGCTGATATAAAAATATAATTAGAAATGTAGTTACTCTCCAGAACTATTGAAAAGCAGAAAAGGAGTTTCAGGGCTCACATTCATTTGGGTTAATGACAAAGATAAAACAAAGAAGACATAAATTGTGCTTTGATCAAGCACTTATGGAGGCTCAGTTGCAGATGCTTGGAATGCTGAAAATTTTAGAGCAGTAGAAACTTTAGTAATTGCAGCATGGCAATGGAGTGCTTGTTTTGTTGCTGTCTATGACAGTCACAGTATCCTTTGAAGACTGCAGTCAATAAGTGCCGATAGGTTGTTTTGTGCCAGGAAATGCAGGTTGCCAGAAGCAAGTGTTTAATTGTTATTACATACATAATATTCAAAGTGAATCTTGTGATCCGCCCTATACCAGTGACAACATGCATAAAAGTGAAAAATCATCTCTAGATGTCATAAAAATACAGAGATGGGTGAGGGAATAGCAATATCAGGACATTTGGAGAACATGTCTATTGTAGCAACACAATGAAGTTAAACTTGAGAAAACATTAAGTATGAATTGTCAAAGGCTGGGAGCATCTTAAGAAGCAGTCCTGTTTGATGGAATGATTTACTACTTGTAGCTGTGGTTGAAAATTTTGCTTTCATGTTTTTGCTTCTTGCTAATAGCCATGTTCTCTCCAAGATGACTGAGTTTGCTCTCAAAGTTAGATGCTGCAGGAAAAATAAAAGCATTTAACAATACTTCTAGAAGATTTATAGTAGGAGTGGCTTTTTCTTTTAAGTTTTATTAGGGTGATGAGCTGAGGAAATTATCTGCTGCAGCTACAGGTTCAGAATCCTCCATCCAGATGAAGATGATAGTTTCTGCTCCATTAACACCCAAGTGTCATCCTGTATTCCTTCAGAGTCCACAGGAAGGGCCCTCTTCTCAAAATGTTCAAAATCAGTGTGTTAATTCAATATAGTTTCTTTCTAAGCACAAATGCACTAACTGAACTGACAGAGACTATATCACCACAAATGAAACCTAAAATTTGCTGTTTCATTTTGAGAAGAGAAGCAGTTGAATATTGATTATTGGGCTGAATACTGCAATATCCTGTGCATATGCTGTGGATAATGCTGCTAATTGTTATAAAAATATTTCTAGCAGATACTGTCCTACATCGGGTAAAACTGTGGTTAGTCGAATCAAATGTTATTAGCAAGTAGCACAAAAATTAGTGATGCCGTGAAAAGCAGCAACCTTCATCTATTGTTGAAAGTCTGTTCATCTAAACACCAGACTTGTTTACACAGTTGAACAGCAAGCCTTATTAAGGATAACGAGCACCCTGTACAAAGGGTTATATTCTTTCCAGAAGAAGGGTTATATTCTTTCCAGAATACAACCCAGAGGGGCTGTATTCTGGAAAGAAATACAGAAAAGAGCTTGACTAACCATCTGATCAGAAATTAACATTACAATAGCACAGGGTATTATCCCTATATGCTCTGACCAGAGGACATTCTGAGTAAAAAATTATATTTTCCATGTGAACTGTGTTATTTGAATTAATCTCTGACTTTTGTGCTCAGGATTTATCATAGCAATGCCAGAAAGAAACAGACATATTCAAGGGAGTAAAAGTGGAGTATCAAGAATTATGAAAACTGTAGAAACACTCCTTAACACAAGAGTCCTAAGAAGTTCCACCTATTTTTGTTTGTTTATGCCTGATGTTAGTTTGCTGACAGCCCTTTGATACTGGGGAAAGGTAAGATTTTAAACAGGAAAATGTACATAACAAGATTAAGTGTCTGAGCATTAACTGAAGTCAGACAAAAAGTACTCATTGTACATCTCAAATTTTCTGTCTACTTTCTATAGCTACATCTGCATGTGATGTAGCTTTGGGGTTAAATGATTCAAGACTCTTCCTGGGCTATGTTAAGAAAACAAAAATGGCTAAAGTAAGTCTTTTGATGAAGTAGTTTGATGAGACAATATTGATTTAAAGAAGTTAAAATCTTTTGCAAAAACATCCCAGGTTTGAGGAATTGTAATTGTACCATGGACAGGATTCCATCAGAGCAGGAACAGCAGTTTCCCTGGCTAAGTTTGTTCTGATAAATGAAGTGCTCTTGAGACCATTCTCTGGCATTAAAGTCTATTGAGATAGAAGATCCTATGCCCATATTATGAAGATCTCTTATTCTCCACTGCACAGTAGCTGCAGCCTGTTTGCCTGCTGGGAACATTATGTAGGCCACGTTAATTTCCAGATCATACCCGAAGATATGTATTTTTTTGAAAATGGCAGCTGCCTATAGCAAAATTGTTACTGGGATTGTTCTGCTTTTCTGTGGGCAATCAAGTTTCTAATGCCCAGGAACAATTCCTGGCACCATTGAGCTGATTAGAGCAGATGCAATTGAAGTATGTTTCAGGAAATCCTAAGCCACCAGGGCCAGTGGTTTCATGCTTCCTCACCCTGTGAACAGACCTGTGAACCAGCTGTGTTTCCAAACAAGACTCTAGAGTTTAGCAGCAGAAACTCACTGAGACACAGAAGAGATACTTTGGCTGACATCCTCCAATAGTCCTGGCAATGTATTTCACTTCCTAACCATTTTGCACCTTGTCCTGGTTTCAGTTAGAACAGAGTTAATTTTCTTCCTAGTAGCTGGTAGAATGCTATGTTTTGGCTTAGGATGAGAAGAGTGCTGATAACACCCCAATGTTTTAATTGTTGCAGAGCAGTGCTTATACTAAGCCAAGGATGTCTCAGCTTCTTGCTCTGTCCTGCCAATGGGCAGGCTGGGGGTGCAGCAAGAGCTGGGAGGGGACAGACCCAGGACAGGTGACCCAAACTAGCCAAAGGGGTATTCCATACCATCTGATGTCATGCTAAACAATATTTAGGGGTGGCTAGCCGGGGGAGGTGGGCCGGACTGCTCGGGGTTAGGCTGGGCATCGGTCAGCGGGTGGTGAGCAATTGCATTGTGCATCACTTGTTTGTACATATTATTAGTAGTAGTAGTATTATCATCATTGTATTATTATTATTGTTATTGTTATTGTTATTGTTATTGTTATTGTTATTTTCCTGTCTTATTAAACTGTCTTTATCTCAACTCATGGGCTTCACTTTCCATTTCTCTCCCCCGTCCCAGAGAGGGAGGGGAGGGTGAGCGAACGGCTGTGTGGCATTTAGCTGCCGGCTGGGTTAAACCACGACACACCTTTGATTCCAAAATGAAAAGGGGAAAAAAAAAAAAAAAGACTTAAAACCTTGGACATCAAAAGTTTCATTAGCTGCCAAAAATCATAACTCTTGTACAACTTTTGTAAAATCAAATCAGAAGTCTGGTGAGCTAGGCTACCTCCATTTCAAAGTGCCTAAATATAAGCACTTTTGGTCTTGATTTTGCAGTGTCTTGATTTTCCAGAAACAAACTCACTCAGAATTATCACTGTTTTTGGAAAATCTGAGACAGAAGGCATTCATTTTTATACTCTGCAGGATCTGCACTTTTTTTTTTTTTTTTTTTTTTTTTTTTTTTTGTGCTGCAGTGGCTTTGTACAACTACTAAGTGAAACTGCAATGAATTGAAGAATGTTGGAGACTCCTAATTGCACTATGTCTTAGATACAGGATAATATTATAATATGAAAGTCTGAGTGGTTGGCAGCTGAACACAGAAGTCCCAATGGGATGTGTGCCCTATAGCCTAAGACAAGAGATCACACTTGATATTTGCAGCTTATGTGCTATCCCACACAGACTCCCAGCAAGTTGCATTTTTTAACAAATAGTTTTATATGCCACATCCTCACCATTGATCATTCTGTCAGAGACTGAAAAAATATTCTATTAACTTGTTTAGACTGGTTTCCCAATTGCTAAATAGCATTTGCTATTTGATGTTTGATCGTTTCATCTGTTACGGCTAATGTGATAGAATGCTTTTACATAAGTATTATTTAAATGTTGTTTTTTTTTTTTTTTTTTTTTTTTTTTTTTTTTTTTCTCAGTATGGTGGAAGGAAAATTGGGCATAGAAGAATTTAAGGAAATTAAACTTTTATTACCCCAAACCGGGCATAAAAAGCTATGAGGGTTATGTCTGAGAAATTACTGATATTAAAAATTCTCTTCAAATTCCATTGGGAGGCGTGTAAAAACATTTATTAAAGTGGGTAATCTCTCTGTAAAAGAGCTGGTATCCAATACCCTTTCAGAACTATGTGGACTACCTCCTCTGTTATGCACACTCACATAATACCCTGTGGCAATGACAGTGGTTGCTTACACAGAAAAATAATACTAGGAAAGTGTTTATGCATTTGTACTGTATTGAGTGTGATAAATGTTTTTCCCTCTCTGAAAAACAAAACACTTGCATTGTCTGCTTTTGTTCTTCATCTCCTCCCATTTGTTTTGTTTCTCTTAGCTGGAAATGAGAATAACAGCTGACTCTCTGTGGATTGCCAGTGGTCTGTGGAGGGTTTGAAGGCCTCTATAATATCTTTGAAGCTCCTTTTTAAAAATAATTCTGTCCCAGTTCATGTGAAAAGCTGTATAATTCTTTCATCAGATCATAATTGTTGCAATGAAAGGACTAGACTTACTTTCTATCTCTGTCAATACTGAGGCTTTTGTGGCCGTGTGGCCTGCTGGACATTCAACATTCTATGTTTCCAACCACAGAAAAAGACCAAGAGCATTTGTCTAAAATGAAAGCTTGATGTGAGTGGTATAATGATCTTCACCCAAAGTAGGAGATGTTATTTATCATTTCAGGTTGCAATAAAAACATAAACATTAGTTTACTTGCCTGAGAAGCATCTGAACATGGATCTAACAGAAATGTAAGTTCAGCCATTCTACATTATTTAAATACTGTGCACATTATCTGAAATAGTGTGGAACTTTACAGCTATCAGTACCCCCAGTTTTTTCAGTAGAAACTTGAGGTTTTTCGTTCTTCTGAATGGGAAATCAGCACAGAGGGAATAGCTGGGTTATGGTTCAGCAGTGTACATCACTCTGTTGTTGTATCCTGTTCAGGGCAAGGTTAGAACAAAATTGAACTGTGCATCACAGCAAGTCAATCACAAGTGGTTGGAAACTAGCAATGCAACATGAAACTCGTGAGGTACTTTGCCTTTAGTCACAGAAATTAAATCTGCTAGAAAACATGGAAAATCACAGATTGTTGGGGTTAAAGGAAGAAAGTTCTAACTAAGTCCTGTGAAATTTCACTAACACTGAGTGATTAGAGGTTTAGTAAAGACAATTTAAAGAATATAAGTTTTCTGGAGGTAAAGAGCTTTTTTTTTTTTTTTTTTTTTTTTTTAATCTTTCTGGCAACATTACTGAAAAGACCTAAGTAGGATGCTCCTCAGATTAGCACATTGTTATATTCAACAGTTTGTGTTTTCACATATTTTTTTAATAGTTTTTATCATTTCTCAGTAGTGGATTTTCATTAGTAGCTTGATTTGGCATGATCACTAATGTAAAGCACTACAATTTAACTGCATCTTGCTAAATAAACACTACATCCATTTACAAGGCAATAACTACACAAATTGGAGGAAGGGCCTGGCCCATAAGGTAATCAAGTTATTATGAAAGTAATATGTCCTTTTTCCTTTCTATTAAGAACAGAAGTGGGAAGAAAAGTTGTTATATGCCAGCGTGGCCAATATATAATAACTTTTTCATTTTACTTAAAAAAGTGTTGTTGTGTTTTGTTTTGTTTTGTTTTGTTTTTTAATAGTTTATAATAAAGAACACAGAGAAATATTCTGTATTTTATTAGTTACACCAAAGTCATGTTGGCAAGTGAAGAAATAATAAACTAAAATTGCTTCATGTGTTTCCTATTATATAATAAGCTGGTGATGCAAAGGACAAGCCTGCCTCACTCACTAGCCAGTCTGGCTATTACAAAACCGTGAAGGAAAAAGGCACCTTTTTTTCACTGAATGAAATGACAAAGGTGTAACTATTCAAGATGAACACAAACCGGCTTATGGGACATATTGCAAGTTAATACAGAGGTTGCTGTGACTGGTGTTCTAGTATGGCACTGCCGAATAAGGTTTTGTCCAGGCTGGATGAAAAACCTGCTGTTCACAAGCATTAGTCATTATGTGTTAATGTCTGGTCATTAGTCATTATGTAAAAGTCTGGTGTATGTAGGGCACTGTGATTTTCTCTGCAGGGCTACTCTCAATCCATTCATCACCCCAGCCTGTATTTGTGTTTGGTATCACTCTGGCCCAGATGCAGGACCTCGCACTTGGACATGTTGAACTTCATGAGGTTCACACAGGCCCACATCTCAAGGTTGTTCAGGTCCCTCTGTGTGGCATCCCTTCCCTCCAGTGTGGTGACTGCACCACATAGCTTGGTGTCATCTGTGAACATGCTGGGACAGCATTCAATCTCACTGTCCATGTCACCAACGAAGATTAAATAATACCAGTGCTGAGAAACACCACCCATCACTGGTCTACACCTGGACATCGAACCATTGACTGAAGTTCTTTGAGTGCGACCTTCCAGCCAATTCCTTATCTACTGAATGGTCAATCCGTCAAATCCACATCTCTCCAATTTAGAGAAAAGGAAGTTATATGAGACAGCATCAAATGCTTTTCACAAGTCCAGGTAGATGACATAAAAACAAGGCCTTTCTGAAGTTCCATTTAATTTTGTATATTTAAGAAATACCAAAGGGAAATACATGTTTAAATATATTTCTTTTTCTAGACTGCATTATTTAATTGGAATATTTTGGGTGTAACAGTGTCTTTTGCTAAAAACTTCTACAGAAACTAAACTACCATAACATAGGAAGGAAGATCTTCACACAGATACATATCTGGTTAAAAATTTGGAAGAAATGGACAGGGAAAAAAATGTCACTTTTCATACTTCATGAGGTTATGCATAGAGTACCACAGTAATATGTGGTACTGAGCAGAAAACGACAAGGTACAGCTTTCATAGACGATTCAGGGAACAGGGAACAGTGAGATGACAAAGTTTGCTGCTGATGCTGATTTACTTAGGGCAGTAAAACTGTCTTTGATAAACTACCAGGGGCACACAATGCTGAGAGCTGGAGAAATAAATGGCAGCAAAAAAAATCAGTGTAGATAAACACACCTGGAAAAGTAACAATCCTAATTTTATTTATAGAATGATAACCTTGGAGTTGACAAATGGAAATAAAAAAATTCTTGAGAGAAACAGCAGTATCAATTCAGCGATCCCTCTTGGAGAATGAAGTGGACATTTTTGTTTTTCCAGTGTATATCAAAGACCTTGGTGTTACCCCTTCTGAAAGCGCGCATTGAGCCTTGTTCCTCCCCACCAAAGAGGATGCAGAAGACCTGGGATGGCTAGAGAGGTGGTTTACATGGGTACTCAGAAGGACAAAATGCTGTCCTGATGTGGAATACTAAAAAAAGGTTTGAACTCTTCTGCATAGAAATGAGATGACACAACATGGGTGGTATTCCGTAATCTCAAAACTGTGATAGATAAGCCTAAATTACACACACTCCGAAGACTCTGCTAGAAGTGGTTCAGGGTGTGACTGGTTCCCGGCCACTGCTTACTGCCCTCCTGCCTGAGTTCAGAACCTCAGCAGCATAGTCAGTAGCAATAGGCAAGCATGCATGATGGGACTGTGTCAGTACAAATTCTAATAACAGAAGTTTGTAATGGCAGTGGGTTTAGTCTGATATAGTGAGCTTTGTGATAATTGTAATTCCATTGCAATGGAAAATGGCACATTTTGCTGTGGGATGGATAGTTTAAGTTGACAGCTGAAGTGACAAAGTGAGATTATTTTAAGCTCACATATTATAGATTCCTTGGAACTCATCTAGTCACATTATTTGCATCCAAAAGACTATGAGAATTAAAGTACTAAGCCACTCCCACATTTTTAAACTTATTAATATGTTGAAAAGCAAAACCCCTTACTTGAGTCCATTTGGAATTGAGGCATTTCTTTTGTTGTATATAAGGTAATTTAAAGTTAATGGACATTTTGTTGTGTTCTCATGAGAGGAGACAGTCTGCTATGATACACAGTTTTGATTATCAAAGCTTGTTCCAGGATGTTTAGTCATGTCAGTGTTCAGCTACAAATCTGAACATGATGCATTATAAAACCTGAAGTAGACAGTCAAATTACAAATATACAAAATACATCTCTTACTAACAGATGCTATTGCTGTATGACATTGAGTCAGATTGTCAACATTTTTCCCTTTGAAGAAAGAAAAGTTAAATAGGTATTTTAATGAATATTTATCTTCATTTTATCCTTACTCTACAGGAAATTGTATAATGGAGCATTTTTGTTTTCAGTACAATACAATTATATATAAGTAAGCTACAGAATAGGTGTAATATTTACCTGCATTTGTATAAGTGTGTGTCTCTATGCATATATTAGCTTTAATTGTGGAGTGGTTTATTCTCTTCATATACTATATGTATAAGTGCATATGCTTAGTATTCTATCATATTAAATTAGATGGAATGTATCGTAAAATTTAGTAGCACTTGCTCATATTTGTGGCTTAAATGTTTTTAAACAAAGTGTTTCATTTTCCTTGGATGTAGAATTTTTTAGGAGACAGAGAAACAAATTAGCATAACTTGGAAAGCAAGTGCAAAAAAAATCATGTTTTCATGTCTTTGTGATATGAGGCCCTAACAGGGAAAAAAAAAAAAAAAAAGAAAAAAAAAAGTCAGTATTAGGCTAATTTTTTTCTGCTCCAAAAGAAAAATGGTCATGTTTGTTGTTTAGAACTTAGGACAAGCATCAACAGAAAAATATAAAAAATGTCTAACTTCCAAATTAGAGAAATACCAGCTTGTTCTATTTAATTGTTCCAAGTCAGAGTTTTAATAATGACTGAAGCAATTCTCAAGTGGGTTATATGCAAATCATTCAAATGTCCCAGGGCAGTTTGCATCCCCCTCTCCCTAAATCTGATGCCTGTTGTCTAAGGCCTTGAAACATTTTGTTCTTAAGAAATCAGGTTGTCTGTGGTGGCCAACTGTCACACAGATAGCCCTCCTTTCTCTACCCCTATCAGCAATAATGTCATTAAAAAGTGTCATCTTAGCTACCCTTTTGTTTACAAGGAGCCAGAGATTTATGCAGAGATTTTAAAAGTGTGATATAAGGCATTGAAAATAAAGGAGAAAACATTGAGTGCCTAAATGACTGGAAAGCTCTGTTTGACTTTTGAGAACTCTTGGGTGTTAAAAGATAAGGGATATGTTTTGTCATTCGGAGTACTAGCTTAAAACTTCAACCCTGTAAATAGTATGGATTTTGGAAGGGCTCTCCTATGGCCCTTCTCATCCCTGACCATAGCCAACAAAACCATATCTTTTTCTTCCAGTGATGGCAGTGACTGTTATTGCACAGCAGCCATGAAGCTTCACATTAGCCTCTTTTTCTGGCTTCAAAACCACAGAATACCAAATGTTAAAGAGATTTTGAGACTTGACTTGACAATTTCTTTTGTTTTTACCACTCATCTTCACTTCCCATGTCTGATCAGGATTGGAAGTGGAAGTGTTGAAAGACTACACTTACGTATTATTTATTGAGCACTGACACTGTGCTTGGAGTTAAACAACCCAGTGAAATACCACAAAAAAGACTACTTTTATGGTATTTCAAGCCCAACCAGAAAGAAAAATTACTGGAAGTTTCACAAGAATACCCTGTTTTTGCAAGACTTCCAGGCCAGTTTTGAAGATCAAAGATGGTCAGGCAGTCTGGATGAAACCCAAATGAATGTTCAAATATTGGGTCCTTAGCCAAACCAAAGTGAACCTCTGAATCGTAAGGTTTGTTCTCTCTTCAGTATTGATAATATTCAGGTTAAGCCTGCCTGATTCAACATGGAGTTTCTATTTGATGCCTAGATTATCGTTTGGATCCTTTGTGTAGGCTTTTTATGGTTTGCTAGCAGACTTTCAGTTATCAGTTTTAAATGATTTTGTGTGAAGACTATCAGCTTACAGATGTATACAGAGCTAATTCACACCCAAGGGAATGTGCAGTGTTCCTGCAGCAAATTCTAACAAGAATAATTGTGCTATTCTGTTATAAGAAGTAAAAGGTCAATGTTATAGGTCAGCAAGGTACATGAATTGTACCTCACATGTTAGAGCAGTTGTATTACTCTGCACCAATGAAGTGACAAAATTTGAACCTGTGTGGGGTTTTTTGTTTGTTTAGTTTTTTAAGCTCTATCACACTTACTGTGAAGCAAGTGTTTGCAGAGAGATGTTATGGTATTTCAGCTCAATCTAATTTCATGTCCAAGTTTGTCTGAGTAGTTGTACCTACCTTTTAGTTAGAAAAATAATAAAGTATGAAGTAAGTATTAAGTAAATAAATAAATAGAAAAGTAATTTTAAAACAGGTGAAGTCTTCCTCAGGTGAAATGTCATGCTGGCCCTCACATTTCCAGCCCTTGGGAAGTTCTGCCTTAGATGGTTGTTTCACTGCAGAATTTTACATGTTGCTTCTCTTGTGGACCAGTGTTCCTGTGATCCTTCAGGGTTATCATCCACATCATCCCTGTCATCCCTTCAGGACTCCCATTACATGCTTTGACATGTAACAAAAGCATGGTTAACTGTTTCAAAGACCTTGTTATCTGCATGTCTATTGGTACAGCTTGCTCACACAGAGGGTAGGATATATGACAGGATGCTGTTCTTCTGTTAGCTTTGCCTCAGTTTTCTTTGTGACTTGGAAAAAGCCTGCTGGTTTTGCATGGCACAATCTCTCCAAATAACTACAGTTCGTAACTTAAAATATTTTAAAAACTATGTCTGTAAAGAGGTCGAGGAAAACTGCATATTATTATTCTGTTTTACTATATGAACAGTTAAAAAATGCCACTAGCTAGTCTGGTCTGGCAGCAAGAAGAATTGAAACTTACAGAGGAAGAATCAGGCTGCTTAAATATATATATATATATATTTATCTGCGCTCCTGACTTCAGAGACTAACTTCAGGAAAGGGGAAGGTACAGTTTTAATATCTTAATATTGGCTGGTTTTGATATTCATGAAAGTAAAGTCAAAGATTTTAAAATACTTGAGTATTGCAGTTAATAATGTATTGTAAATCTACAGTTATAACTCCAGCTTAAATGAAAATGAAGCTGAAGTGTGGGCCTAATTGCATACATACATTGCATACTGTGCAGTAAAAAGTTGCTCTTGCATAAAATCAATATTTAGTGGTCAAATTTCCTTCATTTCCCACTAATAATGGATGGAGTCATATGGTTCGGTTGTAAATCCACCAGCTGGAAGTAATGAGATGAACTGTCCATAGCAATATGAAAGATATACACGCCTATTCAAAGTCAGCCCATCTGTGGAAATCTGTGGAGAAGGGTAGTAGGGAATTCTACTTAGACATACAGTAAACCAGGCTCTCGTGATACTGTAAGGAGCTGTGGGGGCCTAATCTTTACATTTGACTATTAAATTAGGAAGGGCAAAGCCTACACAATACCAATGGTATTAGTCATGTCTGGCGGGGCATCCAATACCAGATGTCACTTTTCTGATCTTTCATGCACAGCTCTTACTGTTTTTGGCACGTCAGAGTTCGCATCTGAATACAATTTAAGTTATAACAATGCAATCAGCATGTCTAACTATTTTTGCCTTTCTCTCTGCTATTTTGGGAGCTGGGCTATGGTGAGTCCATGCTGTTTAATCTAAAAGCTTCCCTTGTCCCCTTTCTCTTGCCTTATGAGATAATGCTGGGGGATGCCAGAGAGTAGTGTTGAGGAACTGTTATTTGACAAGTGCTACTTGTTTTAAATAGAATTGCTTGTTTATTGCCTGCACAATTATTTATCTGCTAGCATAGCATAAAAACAATAATCTTGACAGTAGAAAAATAGCTTTCATTGCTAAAAACTATTTGACTTAAATGAGTATCTCACTGTTTAAAGATGAATGCAGTGCTATGCAATATAGCAGGAAAGTTTTGTTTGCTTACCTAACAGGCACACAAAAGCTTACAGCCTTTGTAATCAGACAAAAGGACATACATGTAGGGAACTGTGTGGGGAGGAGCACAGCCTGCTCTTCTGACTTGTTATATGATAAAGTCATCTCCCTTTATGCAGATTATTCATGTTTATTTATGACATTCTTTGAAAGGAAAGACACCCAAATGCCTCAGGGCTACGGCCCAAAGTAAATAACTTGTCATAATATACCTTGCAAATGATAATGTAAACCACAGGAAGCCCAGGGAGGAGATGCACATACATTCCAAAGCTGGGAAGTTATTGAATGTTTAGGCTTAAGGAGCAGATAGTTTTGATTGGGGATATTTCCCTTGTTTCTGTCTGTTAGATGAATTACTCTGCATGAGTGATATCCATTGTACTGTGTTTATTCTTTTCCGCTTTTGTTCACCAATCACTATGATGTCTGCTCCTTTCCCAAAGATGTTCTGTATAATAAATATGTTAGGTCTGACAAGGAATGGATGGTAATGCAGCATCAATGCCCTCTGGGGTTAGTGAGTGCTCTGGTTATTTTTGCGTCTCTCTGTAAATTCACGATCCAGGCATTCGTATAGAGGAATTTTCACTCAAGTTCAATGCAGAAAACTTTCCACTAGGGGAGCTGGTAGCCTGGGTTTGAGCAGTGAAGCCAGAAGCTGCATCTTTTTGTTGCAATTTTTCTTGTTGCATTCAAGCTTGTTGCATTGTATTCTAATGTTTGGCCCAAACCCAAAACTTAATAAGAGAGTCCACATGAGATGAATTCATTTACTGTTTTGTAATATATTACATACACATAGAAATCCTGGATTTAGGCACAGGCAAGATTGCTTTGCTGCTACATATTAAAAAACTAATTTCCAGATCTGTGCTTTGGTGCTCTAAAGTAAGACACTGAGTGGGAATTTTAGAGCCTGTTCACTATGCTTTCATATGCCTGTTTTATAGCTGGCTGACCTGGCTGGAAGCTTGTATCTTGAACCGTAGGTAAATCAGTTGTAGCCAATTTTGTTACCTCTGTAGTAGTAGATTAACAGTGTCAGAATACTGGCACATGATCACTTCTACTATTAATTTGTTATGCCACTTTTTAGTCTAGGTTTGGACTGTGCCAAAAAGCACTCTTCCAAACAGTTCCCAGACACAGTTCAGGAGTGAGCAAGAATGAGTAAGAGACTGATAGGAAGATTGGATGCAAAGCTCTTTGTTATACCAGCTTGGTAGAGAATGGTCCTTAGCTCATTTTATTTAGTAGGGAGATGTAGTCCTTAAGTGGAGCGTTGGGCGCTTATTTTATACTACACAAAAGTACACATTGATCCAGGGGAAAAATGCTTCAAATTTATGTTACTACATGGCCTCAATCTGAGTTTGCCTGTCACTGAAGTAGTTAGCACAACAGGATCTTGAGATTAGCTAGAGTGTGTGGGCACTTCTGCCATACAACTTGTTAGCAATAATTTTCCTGAAATTTACTTGGATATTCCATGTTGTCTTTCTTGTTTTTAACTTACCTATTTACTCTGCAAGTTCTTGGAGCTGGACCTGGTGCAGGGTGACCATCTTTTATAAAGTGCCTCATACATGCCTCTAGAACAGCCTTGTCACTACAACCCAAAGGTTGCAAACCTGCATGTAAAATAAGCATCACTCTGAAGATTTACTTGGATTCTTCTTTTCTTGAGCATCTCCAGTAATGAAATACAAAATGAAGCAGCAAAGTTCTCCAATGAAAACAGCTTGTACACTTTTTATAGGAAACAACAGTTGCTGGTAAAATGACTTGCACTAAAGCCATATCAGCTAAAAAATTACTTGGTTGGATTGGGTCTGACCTTCCACAAAGCCCAGGGCAGTCTGTATCTAGCAATTTGATTCAGATCCCTCCTGAATATAATAAAACAGTAAGCCATAGGAGTCAGAAAATATTGCGGGGTTACCCTGAAGTGAACTAATTTCAAACATTCAAACATGGCAGTTTTTTTTTGTTTGTTTGTTTGTTTGTTTGTTTTGCTGTTTTGTTGTTGTTGTTGTTTGTTTGTTTGTTTTTGTTTGTTTTTAAGATTAAAAGAAACTACCTCTCACAGTCCTGAGAATTTGAAGCCAGGATAGATTTCTTCCAGTGCACTGTGCAATTTTTCCCCCCTTTCCTAGAGAGGTAGGATTATGTAACCTAATAAACTGGTCTCATTACAGAGCCATTGACAGACAGACATATAGGTTGCTGCCAACGGGTGAGCATGCTGAGGGGGTGGTGGAAGTTTACAGTGGATGCAGGACTCAAACCATCTGGCTGGAGGAGGTCATACCTGTTGCATAAATCGGGGTTAGATAAGCATGTCAACAGCATGGGGGTTGACACCCATCAATCAACTTTTCATTACAGCAAGAATAAGCAATGTGGGTCCTTCGGAGGAAGAAGGAACTAGTGATCCCTCATCTCACAGGTGGTAACTCTAAAAGGCTAACCTTTCACATTTCCAAGGGCAGGAAGGATGAAGAATGTGTTTTTAATGAATTACCCATTATCATACATACAGACCTATACAATATCCTACTTTCATATGTATATATGTCTTCTTCAGAATAACATAATTAAATTAAAATATTTCATTAATTATTTTTTAAAAAGCATTAAAGTGCATCTTACCAGGAAGCAATTTTGTCTCTGATCAAGTTAATAATTCTCAAAAAAATTCTCAAAATGTATTTTCTGCATTTCTGTCTCATGGATAGAAGAATGGTAGAGGGAAAAAAAAAAAAAAAAGAGAGAGAGAGAGAGAGAGACCAGAAGGAAACATAACTAAATGAACTCTCATGGAATTTTCATTTATACTGACCATGATTTACATGATTAATTAAATCTTAAGATTCAAAGCCTGAAGTATGAAAAAGACTGGTCCTTCCACACATTCAAAACACACCAGAGTACATGAGGGAGGATTTTGCATTCCCCTCTGAAATGGCACTTAGCATCAGAAGCAGAATACAGCTTACATTTTTAAAGGCAAGGAATCACAGAATCACAGAATTTTCTAGGTTGGAAGAGACCTCAAGATCATCGAGTCCAACCTCTGACCTAACGCTAACAGTCCCCACTAAACCATTTCCCTAAGCTCTACATCTAAACGTCTTTTGAAGACTTCCAGGGATGGTGACTCCACCACTTGCCTGGGCAGCCTGTTCCAGTGCCTCACAACCCTTTCAGTGAAGAAGTTCTTCCTAACATCTAACCTAAAACTCCCCTGGCTCAACTTAAGCCCATTCCCCCTCGTCCTGTCACCAGGCACGTGGGAGAGCAGGCCAACCCCCACCTCGCTACAGCCTCCCTTGAGGTACCCATAGAGAGCGATAAGGTCGCCCCTGACCCTCCTCTTCTCCAGGCTGAACAAGCCCAGCTCCCTCAGCTGCTCCTCGTAGGACTTGTTCTCCAGGCCCCTCACCAGCTTCATCGCCCTTCTCTGCACCCGCTCAAGCACCTTGATGTCCTTCTTGTAGCGAGGGGCCCAAAACTGAACACAGTACTCAAGGTGCGGCCTCACCAGAGCTGAGTACAGGGGGACGATCACCTCCCTAGCCCTGCTGGTCACACTGTTCCTGATACAAGCCAGGATGCCGTTGGCCTTCTTGGCCACCTGAGCGCACTGCTGGCTCATATTCAGCCGACTATCCACCATCACTCCCAGGTCCTTCTCTGCCTGGCAGCTCTCCAACCATTCCTCTCCCAGCCTATAGCTCTGCTTGGGGTTATTGCGCCCCAGGTGCAGGACCCGGCACTTGGCCTTGTTGAACTTCATGCAGTTGACCTCAGCCCATCGGTGCAGCCTATCCAGATCCTCCTGCAGAGCTTTCCTACCCTCAAGCAGATCGACACACACACCTAACTTGGTGTCATCTGCGAACTTACTGAGGGTGCACTCGATGCCCTCGTCCAGATCATCGATGAAGATATTAAAGAGGACCGGCCCCAGCACCGAGCCCTGGGGGACGCCACTAGTGACTGGCCTCCAACTGGACTTGGCTCCATTCACCACGACTCTTTGGGCCCGGCTATCCAGCCAGTTTCTAACCCAACGAAGCATGCGCCAGTCCAAGCCAAGAGCAGCCAGTTTCTTGAGGAGAATGCTGTGGGAGACAGTGTCAAAAGCCTTGCTGAAGTAAAGGTAGACCACATCCACAGCCTTTCCCTCGTCCACCCAGCGCGTCACTTTGTCATAGAAGGAGATCAGGTTCGTCAGGCATGACCTGCCTTTCATAAAGCCATGCTGACTGGGCCTGATCGCCTGCTTCCCCTGCAAGTGCTGCATGATGACTCTCAGGAGGATCTGCTCCATGAGCTTTCCTGGCACTGAGGTCAAACTGACAGGCCTGTAGTTTCCCGGGTCTGCCCTCCGGCCCTTCTTGTAGATGGGTGTCACATTTGCTAGCGAAGAGCACAAAACATTAAAAAATGACTTTAGGCTCTCCAAAGGCCGTCAAGAGAACATGACTCAGAGAAGGAAGCTTCTGGAAGGCTTTAAGTCATTCATATTGTACCACATGGGGAAGAACAGGCCTGAGATCAGAACTGGAGATCAGGTATCCTGTCAGGTAGCATGCCTGTAGTTTGGACTTAAGGGTATTCTTACATTTGGCAGGTTAATAAATCTCTATTACTTCAGCAAACAGTAACTGGAAGTAAGTGCTTCCAGAGGAGAGAAGAAGGCATTGACACCCTGACTTACGCTCTGACTTTTTCTTGAGCCGGTTATGGAAGACTGGAGTTAGAAGAAGGATCTTAACCAAAACCTAAATTCAGAGAAATTTTGTCTCCATTTATTTCTCTTCCTTGGTCATGCAGGGACTCTAGAATAGTTTTCAGTACTTAGAAAGAAGAGAGAGAAAGACAAGCTCAGGTAGACTGGACTAGACTAGCCACAGCATCATACGATAAGCTTTGGAGTCAGGGCTCATCTGATAAGGTAATGCTGCCTTGATTTTACAGGTACTGCTGCTCTGTAATGCTACAGGGTTTACAAGATCAAATCTGTAATGATTAGTCTCACTAGACATTCACTAATATCAGCTTTCTCCTTCACAAAGAAACTGGGATTTGCCTGCAAACTGACTCCTTCAGTCCTAAAATAGCTAGACAAAGGAGAAATAAGTTTCTTGGATCAGGAGGACTTTTCTGCTCGCATCTCAAATGTTAGCCGTGTTTTGGCAATTGCAATGAGTTAAATAAGGATAAATATTTCTGAGAAAAAGGCCTCTTTAATAGGGAGCAGAGTTTCTCGTGTATTGTTATTATCTCAGCATTCACCTCGGAGTGTGTGCAGTAGATTAGGCACCTTCCTACCTCCAAAACCATCAGCAATCAATCAGGTTAGAATTGAGAAAGAGCTAACAGAGCCTTTATTTTTATAGATCATTAGAAATGACCTGAGAGACCAATTTTCCATTCTTTTGCCCAGTTTTCTTCTGATTCCAGTCATTAAGAACGACATACACATAGTTGTATGGGGAGACAATGAACAAAATTCTCCTCTTGCTTATGCCAATGGGTTCTGTTAGAGCTGAACAGGGATAAATGAGAGGAACATTTGCCTGACTTTTTCACAGCATTTTTAACTCAAGCACACATCAAACTAAATTCCTTTCTTAGTGAAGGGAACCTCAGATGAAATCTGGAGTGACTGAATTAAATTGCATTATAGCCCTGCAAAGATCAGGAGGTCAAATTCAAATATCGTAGAAGCAGTGGTAATGAAGCTGCCCACACACAGGCTATCTATTCTTTGTCTCAGGGCTCTATCCAAACTCAAGTATATTGTTAATAAGTGATATGTGCTTATTTATACCAGTGATGTTGAACTATATTTTAACCTAGTAACTGAACTGCAGTACTAGTAGATGACCTGGCCATTCAACTTCAAAAGTGTATATAAAAAATATTATGCCACTCTTGTTTAAATGTACATTCCCATGACTGAAATAGGCATCAGTTTTATATTGGTATTTCTCGTTGGTATTTCTCAAAGGGGCAACAGGAGAAAATGTGTCATCTAATTTGCCAAATGGGTAAGAATTATTTCTCAGCTGTGCACATTATCATACAGTAGAGTCTGTATGTGATTAGATCTGTCTGCACATAGCAGTTTGCAAAGTCTATTTATTTAAACAAACCTCAGATTAATAAATCACACTCTGCATACTGAATGCTCTAATGTTAGTGAGGCCTAAAATGATCTGTGGACTCGGCCATTTGGATGAATGTAGTGGTCATGGCTCAGATCTGATGATATATTGCTCTGCTCTGATGTAATTTGTCATGCAAGAATCTTCTGTAGTAGCATGCTGTGCTAGGGCTGGTACTGAGACTGAGGAGAAAAGTATTTGGGTCTTAATAATGTATTTCTGATGAAAGAAACACAAAAAATTACCTCTGACAAAAAGATTTATTTCCTTTCCTTTCCTTTCCTTTCCTTTCCTTTCCTTTCCTTTCCTTTCCTTTCCTTTCCTTTCCTTTCCTTTCCTTTCCTTTCCTTTCCTTTCCTTTCCTTTCCTTTCCTTTCCTTTCCTTTCCTTTCCTTTCCTTTCCTTTCCTTTCCTTTCCTTTCCTTTCCTTTCCTTTCCTTTCCTTTCCTTTCCTTTCCTTTCCTTTCCTTTCCTTTCCTTTCCTTTCCTTTCCTTTCCTTTCCAAAAATGTCATCAAAATCAAACCTATCAGTTTAGCCCAAGCACACACAGAGGCACTGCTCTATCTATTGGGAAGAGAGAGGAAAGGGGGAGACAAGAGGAGGAGTTGAAGATATAAGGATATGGCAGGAAACAAAAACAGAAGATAATTGCAAACATTTCCTGGAGATACTTTTTCTAATCCCCCTTCATCCACAGGCACCCTTTCTTTCTTCGGCAGCATTTGTGAACTCTAGTTCCTTATGAAAATTGATCCTGTGCATGTCTCAGTTGGGCATGTGAACCATGCCAAATCCTCATTGAATGTTTTAAACCCTGAGGAGGAGTGTACCTTGTTATTAACTGCAGCAATTCAGACCACTCTTATACACTAAGTACTGTGGAAAATGTACTGGAACCAACAGGAAAGCAGACCTACATGGTACACCCTTTGCACAAACACCCTCATTTCTGGCAGTATGGAATACACTACTGTTTCAGGAACCATTTAATTCCTGGAGCAATATTTTAATGTTGCACTTCAAGTGTTGTAGTATAATGCAGTAAGGTATACACAAGTGAGAGTATAATATTCTTTTGTTAACGCTGTTTTCCTAACCATTGAATACCAGCTGTATCTGCCCTGAAAAAATCTCATTAGCCTGGTTGGGACCATGAATACAAAATATTAGGTGTCCAAAATCTAAAAAGTTTCTTAGTAATCTCACTGTCCTTTAATTATATCAGATGAATAGCTTCTTACAAATTACAAACATCTAACAAAGACTTCTGACATCCAAGATATTGCAGGTGATAACATGAAGCAGTCATGCAGAGACTTACTGCCTCACAGTTATGTAGATCCTGATGCTCCCAGACACTCATCTGTTATTTCGTTCCACTTTTACTTATCATGATTTGATGTCAAAATCTCTAAAGCCAGAGCATGCATCCAATTGATTCTAAATCCTAGTTAACATGTTTAGAAGTATAGTGAGAGCTCATCTGTGTAACTTGACAGACATCCTACAAAATGAAATAATGATGACACACTAAGGAAACTGAAAACACTCAAAACTGTCTTATTCTGAGGTGGAAATCAAATTAAATTAATCCTGAAAGGAGATAAAAAATCTTATTTTTTATTTTATTTATTATTTTTTTCTTGATCAAATGAATTAATGGTTCACTTGCAAGAGTAAAGTATGATTACTTTGGATTTGCTACTTTTTAAAAGTACTGGTGTTTGCTACAAAAACTGCTAGGGAACAGTACATCTTGTAGGCTTAGCAGTGCAGCTGTAAGCCATTCACATTATACATTACATTTCTGGCAATAACTGGTCTATTACGTGTCTCCTGGGAAGTGATAAGTTTGCCCACTTCCTTGTTTATCAAGAGATCAAACTTTTATCCGAATTACTGTCATATATTCTTTAAAATTCCATCTCTTGTGTTAATTAGTTATTAGTTATCAGTAATCACATCTAACACTTTTGGAGATGGAGTAGAATAGGATTTACTTGGTAGGTGAGAAAAGATCAAAGCAATGCACTAACAAATTATTATGGTAATTAGTGTTAGTCTTGTAGTTTATCTCCAGGGGGGCTTTTAACAGAAGCAGTGAGAGCTTGGGAAAACCTGCATGCAGGATAAGCATGCACTTGAGGAAACAAAGCTTTCCAAGTTCACAGGGCAGTCTGGCAGGGGGACTGGAGGTGAGTGGCATGAGGAGAAATTAAAAGGTGTATCAGGTAGTGAAGGGGAGAAGTGATCTGAGTGTGCTACACAACTTTTGAGATGCAAGAGACCCACTGGAACTCTGCGTTCCTCTTCAGCCCTGCAAAAGCTCTAATAACCCTTGTATTTGTTGAATCTTAGCCAAAAGGGCAGCTGTTTCTGGCGATTTCATCAATCTCAGAAGCACAGATGTCAGAGACTGACAGTACTCCTTTCCTCAACTCCCCCCTCTCCCTGGTTGTTATCTCCACTTCATCTGCTGGCACTTACTACATCTAGTTTTAAATGAATCAAGCTATGGGCTATACCATATCCCTTGAGAGGTTATCTGCTGCCATGCAAGGATGCTTCTCGTGGAGGGTGAATTTCTCCTGGAGCTGTCTGGCACATGGCAAGGAGCATTACCCTTTGGGCATCTGTGCCAGGGATCCCATGAGCACCTTTCTCTGGAGCATATACACAAAAAGGTCCAGATGTGCCTATCAATGCATGGAGTACATAGAGACAGGGAAGGAACAGTTACATTGCCTTCAACCTATGTTGTGATGGTCCTCACCCACCAGGCACCACAGTAGAGCAGATAATGAAAGCCCTGCATGATCCCTCCCATTTACACCCCAGTTGCCTCCCCCACGTGCCTCCACAGTGACATCTGTGGGCAAGGATCTGATCCTCTTGATGCTGCTACATGTCTTATTGTGGGGTCTGTAGCAGTCCTCCGAGATCACCCCCTTAGTGATAAAGCCATTTCTTACAGTCCCCGGGGGATGGAGAGTGATGTTGTTTGCCACTTGGGAAGAATGAATCTAAGGCTGATGACAAGGACAGCCCTGAAAGGTCTACTGGGGCTGGCTGGCTGCCGAGACTGCAATCTGCCTGCCCCGGCAGCCTTAGCAGCTGGCCGGCTGACAGTGCCACGGGCTGGTGGGCGCCCCCGAGATTGGCAGGGCTCCTTTGCCAGGATGGAAACTGCCTGCGGTGAACAGCTCGTTATTAGTGCTCTACTTTTCGCAGCAATTAAGTCAAGAACCATGGCACCTGTTCATCTCACCTCCCTCGCGGGAATTAACATGCCGTATGGGAAGGGTATTTGCAAGGGGGGAAAAGCTTCCTTGCGTCTGTTAAAGGTGAATAGCAATGCATCTGAGGTTCCTTGGGGAATAAGAGGCTTGATGAATTTACAAGATTCATGAGGAGAACTGCTTTTACCCTAGGGGTGGTGAAAATGTCCTAGATAATTTGATTTTAAGTAGATGTTCACTTTGTGTTGTTACTTCTCTCCACGGCTAAGGAATACTTATGCCTCAGTGAAAACCACTGAAGAGACCCTAACGACACCTCAAATCTGTTTGATAATGAGAATATAACTGCCTCGGTTTGGATGAACAATGTTTTAATCTGTGCTGCTTGTATGTACAAAGGCTCTGAAATGGACCTCAGGTTTGCCTAGGGATTTGCTGTGTGTATCTACTTAAGCAGTGAACCTGAAAAATGGCATAATTGTTCATCTTGCAGAGAATTACCTCATTTTGTCTAATCAACCTGACAGGACAAAACAAACCAATCTTTTAAAGAGATACTTTTTTTTTTTTTTTTTTTTTTCTCCTCCAGGAAGATGTGGATATTAAGATGGTATGTAGATGCTGTTGGTTCCAATTAAAATCAATATCTGTCCTGATTTGCAGCTGTTGTCTCTGTGACAGCGAGGGGGCTAGATAAGGGGACCCATCTGCTCAGCTTTCCCAAAGGGGCTCCAAACAAGTGAATGACCTGCAGTGTTTATTATTAAGTTTTCAAAGGGAAACTTGTTTTGGTCTAATTGAAGGAATAATATGAGAGAGGTTATTTCTGGTCAGTTCCCTGCTGTTTTCACTCCAGAGAATATATTCCAGGTGTTAGCTAGGCAGTGCAATGATACAGTATTGACTTTCCCTTGTGTTTAGGCACGCTAGTGCCAATAGACCAATAAGCTGCAGTTATGAATGTAAAGCCAGCCCTTTCAGAGGGACTTTTTGCTAACTATTTAGTAAGCCAGATGGATAATGACTGCATTCGTTTTCAAAAGCACCATTCCCCAGGAGCGAAGTAATTTTTCAAACCCTTAGTCCTTCTTTTTCATCTAGTTTATTTCCCTTCTTTTCTCTTGTATTCTTAGCAAAAGACGGATTGTGAGAGAGTATCATTTTCTGTTAAATCACATGTAAATGCAAGTTGATAATAGTTTCTCCCCTTTTCTATGACAACAAACTTCATGGGTCTAAATAATAGGGGAAATGTGGATCAACAAATTACATAAGTTTTATGTGGCTTATGGTATATGACAGATGATCTTCATCGTATGATTCTATAAAGCAGCGTGTGATGTCATCCTTCTGCTATACACATGTTAGACATTGTGCGCATGCTACTTTGGACAGGCAAACATAAAAAGCCAAGCATGTGCAAGGCGATGACTCAGCCCAAATTTGGGAAGGGAAATGGCTACTGACTCTGGCTTTATTTCTTAAGGCAGGGTCATCCAGATAGCATAGCAACATACTGAGATTATTTTGTTTTATATCAAGAGCTGGGAAGAACAAGAGTTTTCAGTTTGGTTGCTGGATTGAACAATTGGAAAAAGATCCTCAGTTTAGGTGGAACTGAAATAGAAACTCTTAGAACTTTTTGAAAAACCTCCTTTGAAGTCAATCTGAAAAGTTTGTTTCAACTTTATTTTCTTTTAACATAATACTCTAAGTATTTTATTTATATAAAAAAAAAGCCATCCTGACATTTCAAATAATATCTTTCGACTTTTCAAAATTCCTCTTGTCTCCTTTTCTTTTGCTTTTTGCATATCTTAAATGAATGTGATTTGATTTCACAAATGTGTTTGAGTCTTGAATTAAATTCAAGATACTGGTTATGTGCTGGGGAAAAAAAGAGAAAAAAAAAAAAAAAAAAAGAGAGAATTCTCTGGATGGGAAATCTAATAGAAATTTAATTGTCATGGAATTAAAATGAACAATAGAACAAGGGAGTATTTTTGTTCATAATATTAAATGTGCCTTTAAATATATATTTTTAGTCACCTTTAAATCTATTCAGGGATTTGGGCCAATATTTCTGTACTGTTTTGTCCCAGGAAATATGGATGATAAGGTTAAAAAAAAAAAAGAGAGAGAGAGAGAGAGAACCTTTTGTCATCTCCTTTCTTTTTGTATCTTCATAGTTAGGGCACTCACAAAAAACAGGAGACCCTGTATCATTCCCTTCCTTATTTGTTTGACTTTGAACTCAGCTACCCTTCCTCCCCACCCCCTATCTTCTCTCCCTAAAAAAAGAAAAAAGTGTAGAAATCAGTAGGTCATAGACAGTTGAGGAAAGATTTTCCTAATTTCTCCTGGTGACACTTCTCCTTGAAATCACTGAAGCAGCGGCTGGGACCCATGTTCAGCTTTTCTATGGGTAAGGTCATCCTGGGCGAAAGCAATAACCCATGAGCTCTTGGGTAAAAAAGAGATGCCACTGCCTCCTTCTTCTCCAGTGGGGTGGTGAAACGTGTTTTTTGTTTCCCTTGCTTTGAACTTTGCTTCAAACCAATGAATTTGCTTCCCTCCTCCCCCCATTATTTTTAGTTTGGTTGCCAAGCTGAAAAATTTGTTATTCACACAAACCAAATGCAGCCACTAAATGTAATCCATTAAATTGTTCTTTCATAGGGGGTGGGGGCTGTGTGAAGTATCCCATTGCTTTTAAGCAGCTTGTTTTATTGCACCAAGCCCGTTGCACTGCACCAAAAAGTCTTTACTAATCAAGAAAAAAATCCCTAATTCTCTGCTGTGCTGGTGTGAGGAGATGGGGAGAAGCTGTGATCCGGGGCCAGCCATTGTTTCAGAGCAGAATGCTTAGGTGATTGACAGTTGCAAATTAATGGGAATGATTTTTAGACAGGGCTTGTCACATGAGGGCCTGGCCATCCTGGATGTGCTGTCTGTGCTTTAACTTTTTAATTCCATCTGGAGTTTAGACAAAGAGGCCTGGATGAATCCTGCTCTCTGTCCATTTGGCTGTCATCATTTTGATTAACCTGATTCTTCAGCAGGAGCAAAAGTAGCTGGCTTCAGTCCATGCAGACATCAGGAAAATAGCTGCCGTAATGGCCCAATGATCTCCACAAAAGAGATCCTAGGGCTAATCTGCTTTTTCTCCTATGTCTAATTAAAAGCTTCTTTTCCTGTTTATATTAACATATTTTTTTTTTACAATATTTTGATTAAATAATTCTTTTTGGAGCTGTGAATAAGTCAGAACATGGTGGGGTTTTTTGTTGTTGTTGTTGGTGGTGGTGGTGGTTGTTTTTTTACAGAACAGGTGTTATGTAAGGAGGAAGAAAAGCAGAAAAGGAGAACATAAGTGAGAGGAAAAAAATGGTGTGTAAAGGAAAGAAAGGATGGTTTCCACAAATTAACTACAAATGGGAACTACACAGGACTGGGGATTTCTGCTTGCCACTTTATGGCCCCAAAAGCTTGTTTCTTCCCCTTCTTCAATGACCTATAGGATCTAGGGCAAATTGCACACATGTAAGTTATTACAAATGACTTTCACTCACAAATATATGTAAAATAAAATTGCAATGCTTCCATTTTTGGACACCAGTCATTTAAAATACATTTGTGTTTTCCAGTCTTTTATATGTTTTTCTGTAATTCCAAAGAGGCTGGCCAGACCAAAAAGTTTACTTTGAAACCTAATCCCACTCAGACTTGTACTTGCTAGAAATATCGGTTACCTCTTGGTTACCAGCTGAGTTGCTCCTGTACACTGTTCATGCTCCACTCAAACTACCAGAAGAAAAAAAAAAAAAAAGAGAGAGAGCAAGTAGGCCCCTGTGTCGTGCATGTCCCCTTCAAGTTTGGTGCATGGCCTGTAGGTGACTATACTTAAATGGTATGGCTATTTTGTGCTTCTCTTTTCCAAAGATTTGTGAAGAGTTCAACAACATGTAAAGCACAAGGCCCCCGTCTGATAGGAAGTGATTGTACCTACTCCATGCCTCAGAGCTGTCTGATGGACATGAATCTGCTGGGGAGCAGGGTGAAAGGAGGGGTGGAGGGGAGTTGGGGAGGGAATCTCTCTGTGGCATCAGGCAAGCAGGCTATTCTAATCTGTCTTGCAATGGTAGAAAATGCTTTTGTTTTCCCATAGGGTCAGCCACACCGCCTCGCTGCCGCCATGCTTTCACAGCCCCACCAAGCCTTGCTTCCCAGCTTCCGAGGCTGTGACAAGGACCAAGGCCACCCAGGATATACTCCTGGCCTACAGCCAGCTCTGACGTCTGTGCTCACGCACTAAATGCAGAAAAGAAAGAGAAAAGATAGATGTGCTCCAAAAAGGAATGTTGATCAGATGTCTGTGCTGTGCTTGCTGTTGTCAGTCCAGGGGGACAAAAGTTCTTCTGCAAGGGAGGCAGTTTCTGTGAGTCCTTTCATTCTTCTTTTCTTTTTTCTCCTCTTTCCTGCTTCAGCACCAATAGCGCTAGGCTTAATGCTGAGGAGTGCTGTCATTTTATGATCCTAATTACACAGCAGCAAACTGAAATCCCCCTGGTCTACTTTGGACAACTTGGACATGTTGTGTGGATCATGCAAGTGGGATTTGGCATGGAGCCAGGAAGAGGAGTAAATTAACATGGTCACTTAAGGTCATGGTCATAAAAAGTCATGGCTCTTCTGCTGCAGATTTGTCAAGGCTTTGGCTCTTTTGTACAGGTTTCAGTGGAGCAAGAAATACAATCTATTTTTAGTGAGTTAGGCAGTGAGTGATATGTTGCAGTGGAAAGCTATGGACAGTTTTCAGCTGAACTGAACAGTGGGGAACTTTGGGATGGCTTCTCAGCCCTAGTTCTTTGTTCTGACAGGGCAGCTAGGGAAATGAGAAGAAGGGGTCACTGACATTTTATTCTTATTTATCTCTGAATAGGAAAGGCACAGGCATGGATATTGGCTTTCAACAAACTGCTCTTGCAGACAAAGTGCTCGTACTTGGGAGAGCATATGAGAAAAGAGAGCTGAGGTTAGATTTCCAATTTCCTTGAAAAAGAATAATCTAAACCCTGTTACTGTGAGTTTTGTTTGTTTGTTTGTTTGTTTTTCACTCATGTGGTATGTATATTACTCTGTGAAAGGTATGGTGGGACAAATGGCAGAAGAGCCTTTGAATAGCTAGAAATCAGTTTTCTCTTGGATCACTTTTCAAAATCTATTATTTTCTGTCTTTTTCTCTGCATTATTCGGATTTGTATGCTGAATGAATGTTTTAACAATCAAACACCTTCTGAGAGTCCTGGCCGTTGCATAGTCCAGGCTGCTGCCCCTACGGCCATATGGTCCTCGTTAGGGGATCCATTAGGGCTGGCTGGGCTGCATTTAGTGTCAGTATCTTCTAGTTTAATGGTGGTCATACATGGTGCATATAACATCACTACCCACCTGAGCCTTCACATGAGAATTTCCTCTTGGTACTCAGAAGGGAATGCAAGGAGGGTGTTTTATGGTGTTCGTAAGTACACTGGCATGGCTGGGACAGAGGAAGCAGAGACTGCAGCAGTTCAAAGCCACACCGGAAAGAGGCTGCAAGGAATAGCCATTGGGACCACAAAATGCAGGTCACTGTGAAGCAGAGCTGTTTCATGTAGGCATGGACCAGAACCAAGCCACAGTTGAGGACATCCCAGAAGTGTGAGAAAAGTTCAGCATCAGATCTGCCTTCCATGGAAAGATTTTGTACCTCAGTAATGGGCTTTACCAAAACTTTGTATTCAAACACCCGTTAGGACCTAAAAGCATTTGGGTCTGGGTACGGCTAGACTATATTCTAGCTCCCTCCCAACCCACTCACCCTGTGCTCTTCCACTGTCTGCAAAGTGCCTCAAAACCCCACTGATGAAAACTCCTTACTTTTGCAAGCCTTCATTTCCAGCTCCTTGCTTTAACACACCAGCCCAGACATAATCTTGACATGTACTTAGGTGAAGTTAACTGAACAATGCCACTTAATAAAAGTCCCATAAAGGTACAATCTTGTGCTCAGAGGAGATTTTATTTATGGAGACACAGAAAGTGGTGTCAGTGTGTGTATATACTCTGTAAAAAGTCCATTAGCCAAGGTGTAAGTGAAATGAATCTGACCTCTGTATCACTAACATGCTGACTGCAAAGGTGCCACTTCAGAGCATTACTGACCTTACCCCAAACCCTCAGTGAGAACTGAAAGCGAGAACAGGATTAGATGATGATTTTATTTTTTTTTTTAAAAGTGAATCAAGCAGTGTTTTGTCTGTGGAGAAAAAGGAAAAAAAAATAGAAAAAAAAATAACCCGGGCCCATGATAAATCTTGGTCTTTTTCCAAGTCTTACTGAAAGCTCTAGCCAAAATGTAAGAAACAGTATCTGAAATGTTTGTGAGAGAAGGCGTCTGTGCCAGCACTCATCCAGCAACATCTGAGAGAAGAGAGAATTTTATGTGTGATTGCCTTAGACTTGTTGCCATTATCAATTAAGCTTAGAAAGCTCATTTGATATGCTCGGCCATCCTGTGTGCTTGCCAAAAAGGCAAGACTTCTCCACAGCTGTGGCTCTGAAGATCACTGAAATATTGAAAGAAGAAGCGAGTGAATGTACCCAGTGAGGTGATACTGGATGTGCTGTACTTTTCCTATAGAAAAGCCACTTTGGATGGGGGCCCAGAGCTGGCACTTGGTGCACGTCATTGTGTGGCTCTTGTCACTTGTCAGCCCTCGTGCCTTCTGTGAGTTCAACACAGGCTGGTAACAAGCTGGGTTTGTTGCATCCTCATCTCTAGCAGAGGGCATGCTGCTCTGTGAAGATGTGCAAAACAGCTCTGTTGTGAGTGGCTTATGTCTCATTTGCATGCCAAGAGGTTTGACATACGGGATGACTGTATCATGGAGGATGCAGCGGCAGCTTCAAATACAGCTTTTGCTCTGTGGCTTTTTGCATGTGAGCATTCCTGTGCTTCAGGGTTCGTGGACAGCTCATGTATAGCTGCACTGTGCACTCAGGGTGAGACACAAGCCGTGTGCCTACATGTGTCACTTTGCTTCAGATTCTGTATGTGACCCCAGTTCTCCATCTCTCCTTGTGCTTCATGCAGTACTCAGCATGCTCTTCTGGCCAAGGTGCTTGTCAGGAGTCCAGAGCACTCTGCTACCACTTCCAGGCCAGCAGATAGTGAGGGACAGTTTCCTTTACCCACAAGTAATAGTTGGCCTGACTGTTGGGCATAAAAAATATTGCCTGTTGCATAAGAGATGTTGAGGGTGAATTCCTTAGCTTTCCATTCTACTAGCTAACTCTGCTTCATAGCAGTGAAGATAGGCCAGTGTGGACTTTATATATATATATATATATATATATATATATATATATATATACAGTTTCTAAAATGTTCACAAACCTTATTGCCTAAGGTTTAATTCACACCTTAGGGTAATTGAGACCTCCACATTGGTTTGTTGAGTGTCACCTGTGTTAGGTCCTAGAACAGCCCAGCAAAGATAGTTGTGGACAGTTCTGTAAGAGTCTAACAATGTGACTGAGCTCTTCAGTTACTAGGTTCTGGATTTACCTCACTATGACTAAAAAACAAGGAAAACCATATTTGAGGAGAAAATAAATACAGTTCTTCCCCACATTCCCCTGTAGCTGGGCCCATCAGGACTGGTGACAGCTGCAGCATGAGGGTAGCAGGAGGACAGGAGGGACCTTCTGGTGACCTACCTGCCTCCTGAGGCACAGTGTGGATGTGCTCCGTTGACAGAGGCAAAAAAAATTGATTGTATAACTCCACCCCAGAGAATGATGAGGGGACTTTTTCCAACATGTTGTTTGGGAAGACTTACAATGGTGCTGGCAGAAACCTTTCTGCAGGAGCAAGTAAAGCATGCACCCACAGTGAGTGGTGGGAGACCTCACCTTCTCTGTCATGTTTTATAATCTGGCACAGGGATAGATCCTGTTTTTACTGTGTCCCTGAATGTCAAGGCTAGCAATAAATAAATACTTCTGTGTGGGAGACTTTCAGGCTCATCCTTTGGAAGCTCTCTGGGGATGGATGGGGTGGGCAATCTCTGCAGGCTCCTTTTAAGTATCTTCATTATGTTTATACCACTGAAACAAGCAGGGATTTTGGTTCAGAGACTCCAGAGCTAAAGTATCCAGAATGCTGTGCCTTCGGCACCAAGGCATAACCCATTTCTGCACGAAGGTGTCCATGACAGACAGCCACCAGCAGCAGCTCGGGTAATCACCTACCTCTCTTCCCCAGTGCACTGTGGCTTGCATGCCCGGTGGAGGGGCCCAGTGGGGTGTAACGTGCTGCCAGAGAGCAACACTGCAACCTTCCCCTTCCCAGAAGATGCAGCAAGTGTATCCAAACAGTGTCAGAGGCCAAAGAGAGGAAATTTTGTCCTGGTCTCACACCCTGCTGGGGAAGTAATAACCCCTCCCCTCACAACAAAGGGCCCCCTCTGTGCTCTCATATTTCTTGCCATTAATTATAGCCCTTTTGAGGCCTGTGGGTATAATCAAAAAAAGTGGAGGGTAAGGGAGAGGGACCCCTGAATTAATTGATCCTTGAACTTTATTAATGAAAGTATGATCATGCATCCATTAAAACATCTGCTCCATGTATATCCAGCCAGCATTTTCAGGGGCTGGTCCAGGAGAATATATTCAGGTCAACCTCAAAGTGAGCCTGAGCTGTGACATGCAGAAACCCTATCCCAGACGCATAGGTCCTAATGTAAAAAATATGTGATGTTATCAGCAGGCAGCCTCAGCCTCCTCTTTGCTTTCTGCAGACAACTGGGCAGCATGAGAGGAGATAAATTCCTTGTGGATAAATGTCAGTTGTGTTTTACAGATAAATGCATTCAGCAATAAAAAAGTAAAATGCTTTTGAATGCAAAGTTTCAGGAATAGGTCTCCTCAACAGGATTTGGTGCTTAAGCACTTTAATATTAGATCCCTAGAGATTGTTTGTATTATGAAGTGAAACTGAAGCCATTTTAATAATAATAATAGTAGTAGTAATAATAATAATAATAATAATAATGACATCACCTTTCTTTCAAGTAGACTGGACAAAGAATGTACAGAATGCTGTTCTCAACACCTCCATAAGAAAGGCATGGACCTGTTAGAGTGGGTCCGGAGGAGGGCCACAAAGATGGTTAGAGGGCAGGAGCCCCTCTCCTATGACGAAAAGCTCTTTGTACAGCCACGGTGGCATAAGTCAGTGGGTCATGCATGGAACAGGCAACAGTAGGTGCCAAGAATAGCAAAGTGCGAGCTTGACACCTTAACTTTGTGTTTTGCGGACACAGTGCCATTTTTGTTCCATTGCCTGGTTCATCTCCTTTTGTGGATGTCTCCTCAGCTGCTTCTGAAAATAGAGGCTGATCTTCTAATTCATGCAGACATTTGGAAACTGTAACACTAGCTTTCATTCTGCAAAGCATGTCAGTAGCAGAGGTAAGACCAAAGTCCATGCTGCCAGACTTTGTGCTACAATTTAATGACCAGAGTAATGATCCCCTTCACATGTGCCTGAAAAAAGATATGCAGCTAGACTTCCAGAGTAATTTGGAAGCTAAGGAATTCATTAAGTGATGTTACCTTCCAGAGCCTTGCTGATAATGAGCTAACCTGCACTGAGAACACAGTGTCAGTTTTAAAGATGATGCTATCCAGCCCTGGAAAATGAAGTGCATGCAACTTGCCTGCCTTAATTGCTTTGACACTGAAACATGTGTTCTTCATGATTTTAGAGGTTTGGCAATGTTTTTCTCATTAAAGGAGACAGTAACCACCATAAAATATTGACAATCCAATATATTTACATGTGAACTAAAGAAAGCTTCACTCTGAGCTGCTAGAGAAGTGTGCTTGTGATGATCATCTGTATGCAGAAAAGGTACAAACTGGAATTAATGTGAGAAGAACCAAACAGTGCTTGCCTGGAGGCAAAATATACTACCTGAGTTGTGTCCCATGGCTAGCAAGGGAAGCGAGAGGCCTGCATTTCTGGGTAATGACCCTCTCTAACACTGATGCAGTGTATCCAGTGGGAAGATCAAATTTTAAGAAGTAGGCACTTCATTTCAAAAGTATGTTCTTTTCACTCATTTTGGAGAATCTTTATTCAGAATCCAGTTTCCAAAGATGAATATGGCTATTTCCTTTAACTCAGATCAGAGATGGAGGAAACAGCCAAAATCTTTAACCCATCTCTACATTGGACTTTAGGGCTGGCACTTAGGTTTTTGTTAAAAACTCCTTGGTGCAGGTTAAAAGAAAATGCCATACTCCTCTTAATGACAGTATGCAACACAATGGAGGTATGTGACTTGTTTGTACTTCACCTTAGTTTTATACCAATTAGTCACCAATCCATGGTTATTGACTTTTCACAGTCATGTTGACATTTCAATGGAGTAGTCATGAGCTATTTTTCAATCACTCAAATCTCTAAAGAGTGCATCAGAAACAGCTTGGAAGAGAAGCTAAAGTAAAACAGCAAGAAAATGAGCCTTAAATATCTGAAGAAATGGATCTGTGCTTTTTTAACTAGGAAGAAATGTTCTAGTTCAGAATTTTCCCCAAACCACTAAAGCTTACAATAACATACTTATCCTTTTTTTTTTTTTTTGTTTTTTCTTTTTTCTTTTTTTCTGGATTACCACACTTTTCTTTCTCTGAAGAGACAACAGGCTATAGCATATAGCAGAGCTGTGTGCCGCAGCTACCAAGTCTCGGTCTTTGTTTAAATCGTCTGTACATGTTTGTTTCCTTGGAACTTTTCATTGGGAGAAAGTTGCAGACAGTTGACATGTTCCTACATATGCCAGAGTCCTCAAGCCCACACTTTCTCCTTTTCATCTCTTTTTTATTTGAACAGATTTCTCTGCCTGGAAGCTTCTCCATGGGCCTGGGAGGCAGATTACACTTTTCTCCATGGGATACATCCAGTTGGCTGCCGGAGATCTGGATCTTATCTTCATTTCTGCTACTAACCTACTTTGGGCAAGCTGCTTCCTTTCTCTGTGCCTTTGTGCCCTTGCTCACCAACTGAGATTAGAAACGGTTCAGGGCAAAGCATGTCTGTAAAAATTACAATGAGTTTGTGCAATACTTTTAGCACAGTGGGGTCCCTCAGACAGTGATGGCCTTAAACTATTGCTAAAGGACAAATGAGAGTAAGATTCTTACAGCTGCTTTTGATCCACATTTCTCAATGACTCTTACATCTCACCCCATATCATTCTTTAATCCCTTTATCTTCTCATTTTTTGTTGTTTCTCTTTGTCCACAGCAGTTTATGGAGGCTTTCATATGCTTTCCTTCCCCACAGTTCTGAATGCCTGAACTAACACTGACATATTTTCACTCTAAAAAGCTTCATTTAAAGAGTGTAGTGTCACTGTATTAGAGTGAGACACTGTCTTATAGAGTGTATCTTATAGAGTGAGATTTTTCCAGGGGGCTGACTCTGGAGCTTTGTTCCACACAGGGTCACTTGCTATTTGCAGCAGAGAGCACTCCTAGTTGTGGAGCAACTGAGACCTTAACAATGGCATTTGCCACCCTATTTTCATGATAAATGGTGGTTCGCCAAGCACCAGGTGGGGTAGAACCAGTATCATCACTTGTAATAGGCAGCAGGTCTGTTGGCATGTGGGTAGTTACAAATCCCTGCAGAAAGTTCTGGTGGTGATGTCTTCAGGCAGCGAGCAAAGTCAGTTCACAGCCAGAAAGTATATAAGGCCAGAAGGAAGCAAAGGAAGAATTTAGCAATGGACTCAGATTGGCAAGCTGTTGCCTGTCCTAAGTTCTGTCTGTATCCTGGTGATGCTTGTATCTGAAAAAGTATGTCACTGACCTTTGGTACTTTGGTTGTCAGTTAAATCTGATCTTGTCTTCATGCAGTCTTCCACTTTAGAAGACGTAGGACTGAACTTCCTGGGATAATTAGGTAAACTAGTTTTAAAATAAATGCACAAAAATATGTTAAGCAAAAGGAGTCAAAGGTCTTGATTCAAAATACCATTTTTTGTTGTTGTTGTTGCTTTCAGTGGACTTTGGATCAAGACCCAGTGTCTATTTTTGATATCTGTACTAGTGCTTCTGCACACACAGTTAATACAGTCAATTGTTCACCGTATCTAGAGCCATTCTGCAAATAACACAGGGCCTCCTGACAGACAGCATGAGTAAAAATTAGCACAAGATTATTGGAGGCACCAAATCACGCCATGGACTTGTTGTTTGGATAATAAAGTTCAGAGGTACAGAGGATAATCTCATCAGAGAGACAGGGTGACCAACTCTCAGTTATCATCCTTCAGTACACTTCCTTTTTAGCTAATTAAACCTTAATTCTTCGCAGGAAGCAGTTTCTGCACATTCTGCAATAGCTTGGCTTCATATTATTTAACATATCTCTCTCATTTTTATCTGGAGAAACAGGAAAAGTAAAGTTCCAACATGTAGACCTAAAGCATTGCTTTATCTTTCCATTAGTGTATTACTAGTTCTCATCTGACATAGTACGTGCTCCATTCTCCGAGAATAAAGATATATTTTTAAACAACTACTGTAGGATAAATATGTGGATGAGCTTTGAAGCTGGGGAGTTTCACTATACATGCTATTTCCTCTTTTCAGTACGATAGGGAAAGCACTCTGACTCTAGATTTTACTTTCACATCATTATTCACTGCTTTCTTTGTTTGAATAACATTATTTCAGTGTTCCCAACTTCAGACCTTCATAAACCATCATGTTTGTTAAAATACTAATAAACTCAGTGTCTTTTTGTCTTCTGGTGGCCCCATCTATAGGATTTATATTTTCAACTTTTCTTCACAACCGCAAAATACAGAAACTATTTATTCCAATGGAATGGAACATGACAGTTTCCTGTAATAGTATGACTTCGGAAGGCTTGGTTTTAAGAAAAAGCCATCTCTCTCCTAATAAAATCACAAGTGTTGGCAACTCTGTTCCTGTCTTTGACCACTTAATTTTGGTAGCAGGGTCTCACAGCACAGTATCAAAGCATAGCTGACTTGGCTTTTCAGAAAGAAAATTTAATTTCACAGTCAGCATTAAAATTTATGGAAGAATCAGTCCCTGCTGCTCACCAATCTCCCATGTACCCCAGTTCAGCAATACATTTACAAATGCAGTGTTGACATGAAGAATTCATTTATAACAATTCATGAATCCTGTTGGAAATCATGAACTGGCTGTATATCTGAATTTCAGACAGGAACTCCTTTTTAAAAGTTTTGTCTTTTTTACTCAATCTAATCTATATCTAGTGTAAAATTCCTTCAGATGAACAATTCTATCAAGATTTGTTGAGTTACATGCTTTGCCTTCATAATGAATTTGCTTCCAAAAAGAAGGTAATTTCTCAAGTGAAAGAGTTCATTGGAGAGAAGATTACCTGTCAGCGGTATACCTGATAGTTATCCCTGACACCTCCAGGGGCTTATTGCAGAAGTCCGATCACAAAAAAGGGATGATTATGAAGGGCAGTTCCTTACTCAGGATGAAGAGTGCTAGAGTAGAAGCACCTTGAGGTATGGCTGCTTTTCTGACCCTAGTGTCCTATGCAGATGCAGACAGCCCCCCAGAGAAATAATGAACAACAGAGAAAAGGATTTGCATTCAGCTAGTGTGCTTATTGGTTTTAATATCTCTTGCACTTTATTAAGTAAGGAACTATATTGTATTACAAAACGGCAAGGCTCAAAAGTGAATATTTTATACACCACACCTAGGGATTAAACAGCAAAGGCTTGGCTTCTGGGAGAGGATTTGTGTTAGCTATGTGTGTCTGCAAAGAGTCGGTATGAAGCTCCAAAGACTGGCTGTTGGTTGGCAGTCCAGAAACTAGGATAAGACATAACTGAGCTCCGTTGCCTTGATATGCCATAAAGTCTTCCAGAGGCTTCTGAATCTTACTGTCTAGAGGTGGACTCTCCACACAACATGGGAATATATCCAGTCAGCAGGGAAGCACAACTAAATCTGGAGTTCAAAGAGAGACACATCTAATGTTTTGTTAAACCAGATGTTGCAGGTTTACTACAACATTAACTGAAATTGTGGATGATCTCCCTGTGACTTCAAAGGGAATATTAACTGAACAGAGCATTGAATCTATGTTCACCTAAGCTGTCTCACAGTTGTAGTTAATGGCCTAAGCTTCCGTTTTATGCTCTTAGTAAAAAACAGTTTTAATCAAGCAGAAGATGCAGAAAGCAATATTGTGTTATGATATTTATGATACAAAGGAGAAAGAGATGATTTTCACAAAGCAGTTTTCTCAAAAAAACATCAAAAGCATCAAGAACTGTAATGAACATTTACCTGTGATAAAGAAAAGAAAAAATGAATATCACCTAATAGATTATTTGATGATTCTGTATATTTGACAGTTGCTAGTTTCTTTAGACAGTCGTAAGAAGAAAGTGATAAACCATGTCTTTAAAAGTGTCAATATGATAAAGACATAAACATGGCCTACTGGTTGCTTTATTACTATTTTATAGTAGCAATGCACAAGTAGTTTGAATGTTTCACATAAACTTTAGGCCTGGTTCAAACAGCAGTTCAAACAGCATGCCTGACATAATGATAAATTGGAAGGTATGTCAGGACATACATGTACAATGACTTCATTTCAGCATTATCAAAAATGTTTAGTAATAATAATAATAATAATAATAATAATAATAATAATAATAATAATGAGCTAGGTTATGCTTTCCATGCATGTACACCAATGGATTCATTCAACTCGTCTGTGGAAGTTCAGCTCTCTCTAATAAGAATCATATTTTCACAGTCCCACAGCAAGGGGACTCTTTAGATAGTGTTCTACTACCAATTAGTTTCCTCTCTGGTCTTTCAACTCTCCTTGAATTGTCAAATTTTTCTTCCTTTAGGGACCTGTCCTCTTAGCTGACATAGAAGAATATGACTAAAATTCTCATTCAATCACTGGAACAAGGTTTGATTAATCAAAAAGAAAATTGTCATAGAATGACTGTAATTTCTGTTAAAAAACACAGATTATAAAACACAGCTTTGGCACCATACTGTTATTGAACAGAAAAAAGTCCCACACTGGTCTAAAAATTAATAGACTAAAATGCAGTCAGGATAAATATCCTTTCTTAGGAATTATGAAGGGAATTAGAAAAAATATATTATGTTATACATTAAAAAAACAGTTGCTAAAAATGTTCACTATTTTTTGCAAGAGATCAAAATTAGATATGATCCAAGACAGAACTCTGTTTCATAGAAAATAGTGAAGAAATAATTTTTGTCAAATTTCAGTTGGAAATAATTTGACATCCCAATGAAAAAACAAGAAAATTAATTTAACCACATCTCATTGTTCGCTCAGACCTTTTACTGTAATTTATTGATTTTCTTTGTTTTCTTTTTGATTGTTCTCTATAAAAAGTGTATATGTTTTAAAAAATAAGATTTTGTACAATAACTTTTGTTTTAGTAGTAAAGACAACTTCTAATATAAAAGGTAGGAAGAATATGTTTCTGTCCTCATTCATAAAATTCTGTATTATTATACCTTTTATCTTGGAGCTATATTGCTCTAATATCAGAAAATATTGAGCCTTGTATGTGAAATGAAAATTTTACCCTACATTTTCTTACTTTAAATTTAAAGATTAAAAAAAAAAAAAAAAAAAGTTTTGTTTCTAACTTGGTGGTGTTCCTGAATAGCAACAAGATTTCATTGATCTTTCTCTAAAGAGTCCCAGTATCTATCTCTACAACAGCAGTCTGAGACATCTTCATCATACATGTACAATTATTTTAGGACTAGCAAACCACTGGTTTATATTCAATCAAACTTTAATATAAAGAATAATTATCAAAAATCCATGTTGTTCATCTGTTGTGTTGTTGTTGTTTTTTTTGGTGTGGTGGTGTTTTTGTTGTTGTTATTGTTGTTTTGTTTTGTTTTGAATAGATGAGCCTGATTTTTAATCACAGGTTAAAACGAACATGGCATATTCATAAGGTGTGGACTAATAACAGCTCTGAAGTCTTGTGTGCCTATGAGCTAGACTCTAAAATTAACAACAGCACTAGATTGAGTGTTGTTTTAATAGTGTTCTTCCCCATGATCTTAAATGCTATAATCCATACCCAAAAACCTTACAAATGAAAAAGGCCTAAGTACTAGAAAAGTTGAAAGCCATTTCCAGCGCATTTAAAGAATGTAAATAGGAAAATAAGAATAAACCAGAAAATTGAGCCTCTTTTTCTCTTGGACTACTGAAAGTTTATTCAGCTGTTTCTGATGTCTTTAAACTAATTTTTCCTTCAGCCATCTGTGCTAGCTTTTTTTTTTTTTTTTTTTTTTTTTTTTTTTTTTTTTTCCTTCTAAGAAAATAGACTTCTCCTGCATGCTACATTTTGGTGAAATACTTAATTTAACTTCTTGTTGATTTCATGCAAAGAGAATGTAGGCTTTACATGAAATAAGCATATCAACATATTTCTCTGCAGCATATCACTGTTCAAAGGCTTTGCTTTTATAGAACTGTTTTCTTTACCCTTTCAGAGCTGAAAATATTACTCCTCCACAAGCACCGTTTAAGACCCAAGTGTCAATGAACCAGGCAGTGAAATGACAGTTACTTAAACAGCACATGATTCGAGACAGTTTTAGGAAATTCCTAACACTTTGCGTCCAGTTTCTTTCCTGGATACAAAGGGACAGATTGTGCCTGACCTTGGGGAATGCACAAGAGGCAAGGAGGGAGGAGGGGGAGGCCGGCAGGCACATGGTGCTTTCCCTTTTGCTTTCCCTTCTTTCTTCTCTACACAAGTTATTCCCTTCCTGAGACACTGGGTGCACTCTCCTTTTGTCAACTATGAGCTCAAAGATTTTCTGAAGTAAAGTGACTAGAATCAGTGCAAATTTTGCCACTTAGTGCAATTGGTCCCTATTGGATCCTGAACTCAGAGCTGGTAAAAAAAAAAAAAAAGACAAGGAAAAAAGTTCACTCATTAATTCATCCTGCCATCCTTCTGGCACATTCTGGGCATCTCTACTATTAAGTCTCCCTGAATTATCTTCATCAGAAACTTGGAATGCTGAAGGTAGCCTCTGGAGAGTTGTGCAGCCCAGTCAAAACCCTTTTTACACAGGGAATAAAGAAAAACTGGTGGCCTAGTGGCTAGGAAATTCAGGAGGATGGAATATGCCCACGTTAAGGTTTATCTGCCTGACGGGAAGGAAAGACATCTGATAGCCTCTGCATTTGCCAAAGCTTTTGGGAGTATTGGTTAAATCCAAAGTGTATCCTTTACCTCTTTGTCTTTTTTTTCAGCTATCAGAATGTTTCCCATGATTCCAACAAAGACAACTGAAGACAGAAAAATTGAATTTTTTGTAAGATAGAATGGTGGAAAACATTCTGTCATCAGTGCTAAAGGATGGCTTTAGCTATAATGGTTATAAAGGCATGCATGCAAAGAAAAAAAAAAATTGACCACTGTAAGTCCCTTGCACTCAATACTTTTGGATTCCTCAGTGCTCCATATTAGTCCAGTAATTACGAGGACATTTTGCAGCAGGTCTTTAACTCTGCTTCCAATGTCTTCTTGTTGCAAGTCCTTAAAGTGTGGTGGTTTCTGTATGCATTTTGTGCTGTTTTTCTGCTGTTCTTTTATCCATTGCAGATGAATCAAGAGGTCCAGTGGAAACTGGACAACCAAATTAAGGATGTGGAAGGTTGGAAAAAATTATTCTCTCCCTAGGTTGGAGTGGCTGCCTTTTATAACTCTATTTTTGCTTCAGAAATCATACGTATTTCTCTTTTCCTATCCAGGCTACTGTTGATAGAAATTGTTCTTTACTTAATGTTGGGACAGGTGGAAGACAATGGTTGGCTGCAAAATCTTGTGAAATAAGCCAGGGACAAGTCAGTTCCCTATTACGTTGCTTAAGCTTTTGCTCTGAGCTCTACATCAGGGCTACACTTGGAAGTTTATATAAAACTGATACTGATACAAAGTCCATATCACTTTTCAAATTTTTGCACTTGCCCTTTAGGCAGCTGCTTTGTATTTTCTTTTCCAGGGCATGCTCTTTTTAGTGCCTAGCAGATTTTTCCATTTAGTAAAAGACCATCCACCTGGTTTTCTGCATGGCAGGCGGTGCCAGAGAAATGATACTGTAAGAACAGCTCAGCAGAGTAATACATATGTAATGAATACATCATCCACAAAAATAAAAGAACCTCACTGGCTGACATATTATAAGAGGGATTTGCCCTTTTATATACATATATGTGGGAATTTGAAGGTTGTCTTTGTCCTCTCACACAGAAATGAGAGTGGCCCCAAGCACACCCTCCCCAACACCACCCCCCCAGCTTGAGGTGAGAGCTTGGTGCCACCACAGCTGTGACATCTGCTGTGGGCAAGTCAGTGAACCACCCTCATGGTGGTCCATCTCCATGGACCATGCTGTCAGCTGTGACATTCCCCCCTCTTTTCCCATGCTAGGAGATCTGTGGAAATGCAAGGCAAAGTTCAGAGGTGTTTTGCTTTTTTTTTTTTCTTTGAGGGAGAGAGATAGAGAGTTATTTAAGGAATGTTTTTTTGGTGAGGGCTGGATATTCTGGCAGTTTGGCCTGAGCAAGATTTCTATGTGCAGGTACTGAGCTAAGAATCATGTAATCATTAAAGCTGGAAAAGAGCTTCAAGATATCTGGTCCTGACTATGGTGATTTCAGTTTTAAGAGGAATATCAGTCCTCAGATAATGGGCATTTGTGTTCTCCAGTGCTCAAACACAGGTAGTGTGGATTTAAGTTAGTAAGTAGATTGGTTTGTACCCAAGATGCTTTCTTTTGCTATGGGAATGCTAAGCAGATACCATGAAAATGTCTCAGAGTTATGTCACTTCTGATTGGCCATAACCCAGTCCAAAATATATGCAGAAAACTCTTTGATGATTTAATGTATGGGAAAGGACTTAAAAACCTTAGAATTTGCTATGAATTCACTGCCTTGAAGGTCCAGTAATGAAAGGGGAATATGCTTTGATTTAAAGAGCAGCTTTAAAACATTCAGCTTTGTATTTAAATGCAATTAAGACCACAGCATGCTGCCCATCCAGTTTTCCCTGTAATTATTATCTTAAACACAGGACTCTCTGGCCTTTTGTTCAAGCATTGCTGCTTGATACGACTTCCAGGATGCTGCAGGTGTGCATCTCCCTCAGCAGTAGCTGATAACCATGTACATTTGCTCTGAAACATCACCGAGTTTCTGAAACACTCTTTCTTCTTTCCTATGTATTTAGTATTAGGTAATTTGACAGTTTCTCTTATCAAAAATTAAGTCAAACATTTCCAAACCTGGTCTTGTACACATAAGAGCCTACAGCTAAATTAACCTTCATGATTCTGCTAATCCATTGAAGTGCCTAAGGATCTGTGTGGTTTTTTTTGTTGTTGTGTTTTTGTTGTTGTTTGTTTTGTTTTGTTTTGTTTTGTTTTGTTTTTTCCATACAAGCTTGATAATGTTGGCTTAATTGCTTATCTAAAACAAATAGCTCTAAGTTACTGACCCCCTCCCACCCTGAGACACAGCACTCTTATCAATCTCCCTGAAGTAACACTCCAGTCATCACACTTTTAGCTGAGAGATTAATAACAAATGAGTGTTCTGGAGAAAAAGAGCAATTGTTCACACTCCAGCTTGGCCTTACTTATGACTGTAAGTACAATGCTTGACAACTCTTAAGTGGCTGAAAGCCTAGATAAGTTTTAATCTAAAACATTGTTAATCGGGACAGTTCTCTCTAATGTATACATTGAAGAATTATAGGGAACTGCAGCTTTGAGCACAGACATTTCAGGTGACTGGGGCACTGGTGCTGCTGAGTGGTGAGACCTGGAGGACTGCACTGAAGCTTCAAGGCAGGCCATCAGGGAGAGAGGTGGGAAAAGGGAAGGTGAAGGAAAGAAGAAGAGAACAGATGTGATGGTATCAGAGGTGTTGTGTGAAAGGTGGACTGATTTTCATTGATTATAAGGAAAGAAGAGACCATTGCCTTTTGGTACAGCACAGAATTTCACACGACTCTTTTATATGTATTTGGCTACATGCAGGGCTTATTGAGACACCCAGACTTACTCAGAAGTCTAAACAGCTGTTTCGATGAAAGTACTTGTTTCTTTTATCTTCCCCTCACAGAAATAGAGCCTTCTTATCTACATCAGTATGATGCAGCTCAGCACTCTGTAAGGATTCCTGTGTAAGGAGTCTCCAGACAAACTGGCATGTCTATATAGCACAACGCAGAGATATAGACAGAGTTTGGCCTGTCAGCTGTGTTTCCATGTCAGAACAACATTGCCAGCCTTGGGCAATTCAGTCTTGCTACTCGTTATTCACTCTGTTTCCAGAGCTCTGCATAGCACTGCTTTGTGCAATGCATATGGACCTCTGCATTCCTACTACAACCCTTGAATTGCATGCCTGTTTCTTCCAGCCTTCTCACAGAAGTGCAGATGGTACAATCTGGCTTCTCATTGTTCAACAGATACTGTGAGTTGTGGGATCAGGCTTACTGTTAAGAATAATGTGCTGAGTTGACAGCATTTGTACAGCATTGGGCTACATTCAGATTTTCACAAAGGCTAAGTAAGTCTATTGACACTAGTAGAATACATTATAGTTAAGCAGCAAGATCAGGTTGTGGAGCATCCCTTAGCTGTTCTTAGAACAATGAAAGTGGTCAGCGTGTGAATGTAGAATAAAGCCCATATGATTCAAGTACCATTTTTAGTATTCATTTAATCTGCTAATGAAAGCTTTTGTCTCATCATTTCCCACAATAGTTCTCATTCTGTTCGATAATTTCTGTACCATACATTGTGAGTATATCATCAAGGGCTGGTATTCTTGGCTAAGGTAGCTACCAACCAGCAAACAATGCTGACCGTGGTTGCTCTTCTATGGAGCTTGGCTCCAGCATCCAGTCTTGGGTCTCCTCTCTCTGTTCTTCTAGGTCCCTGGATTCTCTGCACTCTCATGATGATGCTTGTGCTCATGTCAGAGTCCTGGGTAGACTTATGGCTCCAAAAGAAGCTTGAATTCAGCTGGAATTCTGTTCATTTAAAATGAATAGACAAATCGATCATCAGATGCTGGTACCTGTTGTGGGCCAATTCCCCTTCACAAAAACAAGATCTGTTTGAAATTCACAGGGTGCTACAGCTGGATCTGCTTGGGATTTTTTGAACTACACCCAAGAGTACAAGCCATTCCAGGGCCTACATGTCCATTGGCTTTTAAGGGGGTGTATGTGTGTGTGTGTCTATAAAGGCTTTTTTGGACCAAAGGGTTCCTCAGTTCATTTGTGAATAATATTAGTGCCATCTGGAAGGAGTGTTAGCAAATTCAAGCTGGAGAATTACATTCCTGCTATAAGAAAGCACCAGTCAAAGGCTTGTCTCCACATTTTGTTGTGGAGGCCAGCTCTGTTGGAAGTGTCTTTGTCTTCACCATGGGCAAGATACCCATCAGGTGGCTTCTGACCTGAGCCCAGAGGAGCAAGAGGGATCCTCTGTCTGGGAGGAAGACATTTAACTTGCTCTGAGAATCTGGTTCCTGGCTTGCAGCTACTGACTGCTGAATTATGCACCGTGGTTTTCCAATTCAGACTGCTGTTCCCCCAGGAATGGGGCAGAGACTACTCATTTAACACAGGACTTGAGATCCGACTGAAACCTGGATCCCAGAGGAACAAAGACAGTACTCTATTCAAGACGTCACTCACTCTCTTCCCACATGCTATATTGTTACAACATGAGCACTGCGGCTGGAGTCTTCAATTTCTCAGTAAAACAAGACCCAACCCTGCCATGTGGTGGAGGAACGTCAATCTATTTTGATGTTGAGAACCTAAAAGTCGAGGATAAAAGAGCACATCAAGATTTACAGTCCTGTTTTTAATTCATCTGAAGGTGCTGATTACTTGTGGCACTAAATCAAGCCCCGTTGCCTGTCTGGACAGGGAACACCTGGGGAAGAAAACCTTGATCTGCACAGTGGCTGGGGCAGGGTGGAGGGCACAACTCACCTGCAGTAATCCCTCAGCCCTGCAGATGGCTGCACTGGAGCTGCTCGTGGGAGCCCGGGGGAGTTGATGGCCCAATTATCAGCAGGCTCTGATCCCACAGTCACACAGATACAGTAATGACCTGATAGCATGATCACTGACCTTTGTTTTAAAAACACAGATACTTTATAAATACAAAGCTGCAGACAGCCTGCAAAAGCTGTCTGCATCCCAGAACAATGCTATTGCACAATAATGATCCCATTTTGTTTAAAGCAAACAAACAAAAAATTCTAACCCAGTTACTCAACAGCTCAGGGGAGTGCCAAATAGTTTTGAAAAAAGCCATTTTAGGCTGGAGAGAAAGGGCCTACCTAGATATTGCTTGCATCTGCGGTTAGTCTGCAGGGCCATTTACGATGTCCTGTACGTTTGTGCATGAGGTGGTGGCTGCTCCAAGTCAGAAGTGGCGTCAGCCAGAAGACAGTGAGGCTCTGCGTGACGTCTGTGCCCCTCAGTACCAACCCAGAGCCCACCCTCATGGGGAATTGTCTTGAAATGCTGAGGCTGTTTGGTAAATCATCCTTGCTTTGGTGCATGTCTGAAGTCTGCCCAAACATTGTTCTCTGGAAACCTGTGATGCAGCAACTAGTGAGGTCAGGTCCTTTGTGACCCTCAGCTGTCCCGGGCTGCTACCCTGATATCCTGCAGGACTGTGTTTTTTAAATGGGCAACTCAAGGAAAACAAAAGGAAATCAAAGACAATGGTGTGCTAAAACGAACTTTTAAAGTTTTGGACACAAAATATAAATGAGTTTAATAAAATCAAGTATAGAAATATCTTATTCATCTTAATGGGTTGGTCTTCAACCTCTAGAAGTCAATGCAAAGATAGTTATTATTTTTGCTATCTACAGAAGGCTTCAAGTCAGAAAACTCTTTCAGGATTTAGGTCCAAAAGCAATATGGGGAGGGTGGGGGGCTGATTCAGGCTTGTGTTCCACTTTGAACCCTTGGGGCAAAGTATAAGGTAGATGGCTCCCAATTGAATACAAATTTTCCCAGAATGGAAGAAAAAAATCCAATGCTCTGCTTCACATCCGATTTTCATAAAACGGAAGAAATTTATATTCCAGATTTTTTCAACACATCTTAGGAGCTTCAGTGCAAACAGTAATGAGACAGTAGCTTGGTATTACATACCATCTCTTCCAACCTCCCCTCCTCCAACTTCACAAATACCAACCAACCAACTTCTTTGCTGCTCCTCAGACCAACTTTTGGCCATATTCACCTCCAGCTGAACCTCTGAGGCTGCTCACTGACAATACTCACATCGTGACAAAACCCTGATATGCATCTTGCCTAAGGAAATTGTCATGGGCTTGGATTCTTACAGAATAACTCTCCATATATTTGTTTGTATGATTTCTCATCTTAGCTAGCTTCCCTCCATATTTTGGAGTCTCCAAGGTAATGTTTTTGCAAACGGTCTTTGGATCTCTCAAATCAGTAAACTGAAAAGGCTAAAAGAGACATGAATGAGCCATCTGGTCATTCATGTAACCAACTATTTCTGAATTAGAAAATATCCCAAATGAAGTTATTACAGAACAGATGTAACTTCCCTACCAATGCCCACTGTGGTAACAGAATTTGAAGGACTTATATAAATATGAATTCAAATGAGTCATCCAGAAATATATCTACTTGACTGTTTATCCTGCTTAAATACACTAGACAATCTTGTTCTCTAGGAAATAAAATTTCAAGTTTCTTTTTAGGCAAAGATTAAATTTTGTACTTTTTTTTTTTTAATTGATTTTTTTCTTCATCTTTTGCCAAGTAAGAATTATGGTGACAGTTTTTTCCCAGAAAGGGCTCTAATCTGATGATGTGTTCTCAAAATGGAAAGGGAAGACATACCACAAAACACTGGTAATGTTAAAAAAAAAATGCTTGGTACCAATTTGAGCTATGTTGATATATACAATTTGTAAGGATTTCGTAGTCTAAATACCCTGAAGAAAAGGCATTTTTGTGGTATTTCTATTGGAAGAAGCTCAGCAACAAATAATGTGGCAATATTTCTAGCTGAAATAGTGCAATGAGGCATTTTTAGTTGGGATGGTAAAAATAACATGACTGAACTCTTTGGCCTAAAAGGCCTTTCTGACATTCTTTCTGTTGAAAAGCAGTAGGTGGGAAGATTTTCAATGGGAGATATGGGAATATCTTCAGTCAGCCTTTGGGGGCATAATCTTCACTGAGTTCACATGGGTTAAAACAGATTTCTCTGCCAGCCAGTTCATTAACCTCAATGCAGGCCACATCTTCCTCTCTCCAAGGCCTGAGTTACATTCAAATAAGGTCTCTATATGCTCAAATATTTCCCATCAATGCAGATATGAAAACACTCAGAGAGCCACTGTCAACAACATCATAAAACACTTACCAAAATACTCAAGAAACCAACATCAACAATTTATAAAATATATGTAGACATATTTAGGTCTCTTTAAAAATGTTCTCAGTTACATGTTTTACCTGAACCAGTCTTCCCCAGAATTGTATGTGCAATGGCATTGTGTAGTACTGTCTTATATGCAACTGAGTATTGGACATGAGAGAGCATTTAAATGCTCTTTTGAAAACCTGAGCCTTAGGTTCAGGCATATCATATCTCACTCGTTCCAATGAATGAGCTCATCTTGCATCTCCTGTGCAAAAACAATGTACTTTTTTATTCCCTGCCATGTCCCCTCCTATATTCTTAGAACCTGCTGTCTTTCCTTTGCATTGCTACAGCTCCTTTATGCTCTCTTGAGTACATAAACAAGCCATCCCACACTTTGCAGACACTGGAGACAATCTCTGAGTTGTGTAAGGTGGGTTTATTTGCCCTTTGCACCTTTTTCTTGCCCATCCTGGGCTGTGTAGGACAGTACTTACTGTGGCTGCAGCCAGCCTTGCCTTGGCAGCCTTCTCTGCAGGGCTGTTGCATGCAAGATTCAGGTTTCCTTCATAACTCATACTACCCTGGGAACTGATTTGGCACTTTCAGACATACTGTAGTAGGATCCACACCTATATGCATGTTAGTTCCCTCTCTGTTGTAAATAGCAGAAACTCATTCCTTTTCAATGGACCATGAAAGAACAAGTGATTCTGGAAAGAAGACAACTAAGGTGGTCTAAATTAAGTAAAACTTGCTGGTTTTAAAAACTAGGCAAGGCTATTCACTATCTATTATGGATATGATTTAAAAAATATATATAAGATATAATTTTATGCAAACTTATGTATTCGAGTTATTATTTTTAAATTGTGAGAGAACTCAATACTACTATAGAAACATTTTTAAACAAAACAAAACAAACAAACAAACAAACAAAAACCTTTAACACAGGAACTATCATTTCTACTTTAATAATTAAATGTGTTACGTTTTGCTAGAGGTAGCTCCTAGCATATTTAATCTCTTCATTTGAAGTTATGTACCCGGATACTGTTCTGCATTTTCTAATGCTGGCTTCAGGATTTGCGAGCTCGATTTGTCTTTCTTGTAGCCCACTTCTGGGATTGGTCTCAGGCACACTGAGGTTAACAGTGAAGCTTCCATTGACTGAAATGGGGAAAGATCAGGCTTTGAGACAGAAAGACATGCACACACAGTCCCTCTGTCTGTCTCTGGTGTAGTTCCTGTGGCTGACATGAACATTTTATTTCTGTTTTTTTAGTCAGAAATGTCTAAGGTGTACTTTGGACTGAGTCCTCTCAAGTTTATTTTCCACAGACAGCATTGGTAATTATAATTTACTGGTTCTCACAATGTATTTAGTGTTCGTCTCTAAAACATAGAGAACAGAGTCTAAGTCTATCAGACAGTGAAAACTTTGGCTGAACACTATAGAAGTACGAAAAACTCATTATAAGGAAGGACTGGAATGAAGAAAACTTCATCAGACTCCAAAGAAAAAGCAAAGAAAAAGCAAAAAGACAAACTGAAAATGAGGCTTTTATGGGGAAAAAAATAATAAATAAATAAATAAGCAAAGGGGATGTTTAGATATGGATGACTCAGGTATTGCATAGGTCTAGGAATCAGAAAATGTGAAGAAAATAATGTGAAAGTGTGGTGTAGCTTTCCAAAGTTTCCTAGTTTTGATAACAGACTTATGTGTGGCATTGGAATTTACTAGAATCTGCTGGAGGTGTCTGAAAGAGGGAAGTGATGAGGGCTTGATTTGTATGGGAATAAATTGGACTTAGAAGAACTTTGTATACAGCAGAGAGAAGTGTGATGAGATGCAAATTTCAAAAAGGCAGAAGCTGTAGTAGCTGAGGTGAAAGATTACAAAGTGCACACTGTGGTTTTGATTAAAGTAGAACATGCAAATTTTACAGATGCCTCAGAAGTATGAAAGGCCAATAGATTTCTTTACCAGATTAAAAGAGAAGTAAGAGAGATCTTCAATCTGGCATTAAAGGCTTGCCTGCGCAAGGACAATCTAAAAACAAAGACATTTACAAAATGGAAGAATTCAGAACACAGTGAGCCTGTCAGTAGTAGTGCTCAAGTAGAAATAAAGGGAGTTTAGCTTTCATTTATTTAACCAGCTTCCAAAGGGAATGGAGATATTCCTTTGCCATAGCTAGAAAGTGACAAGGCCCCTACAGCCCAGGGGTTAAGGCTCTCACACCAGAGGGGTTGTGTCCCTGCTCCTATGTGGGTGGAGAGAGGAACATGTCTTTCCAGTATTGTGCATGGGTGAGTTCTCCAACCAGTAGGGTTTAGATGATGAGGGAATCGCTCTGCTGTCTTTGTGAGCATCACCTGCATCTTCTAACCTCTTAATTTCAATTCCCCTTCCTTTTCTTAAAAAAAAAAAAAAAAAAAAAAAAAAAGCCAAATGTCATTGGCTTAGAAACTAAACTTTGTTTTATTGGAAGTGTGAAAATGTTTCACTCTTGGTTTTACCACAGATTCTTTCCTTACTCACCCTTAGCTACCAGGGAGCAACAAAAACTACTTGCCCACTCTCCAGAGAGGTGATGTGAGGAAGAAGGAGCCACCACTCGACCCTCCCCAGTATGTGTGCCCACATACGCCTTCCCCCAGGAAGAAATGTAATTTCCTCTCTACAAGAGATATGAATGACCCTAAAAATTCAGCTGTGTGCTCTGCAGTACACGTGAGATAAATCTGCTGACAGCACCAATTAGAGCAGATTCCCTACCCAAGCTGAAAAGTAACTAAGGGATTAAAAATGTTAACACCAGGTCTCCTATAGTGGATAAGCTATGGAATTCTTTTGTTTGCTCCAGCAGCGAGTGTGCATAAACTGTTCCCGTCTGAGCTGAGGAGGAATATTGGCAAGTAGAAGAATTGTTCCTTGTAAGAATAGGGGATATCTTGAAATTCTTTGAAATCTGGAAAGCCAGAGGAAAGTTTTTGAGCACACCCACTACATCTAGTGTTACTTGCAAAATCTCAGTTCAGTTTATGCGTTCTGTTTCTTAACATTCTCTTGGAGAGACTGGTTCAACTAAAGCCTGCACTAAATTCCAACAGCAAGACACTGTATATAAATGCTTAGCTGATGACATTGGATCATCTGGGTCTGAACAATATCACTATTGGAGATCTGCTAAGTGATTATGCTGTGGCAAACATAAACAATGCTGGAGACTATTCTAGCACATTGAGCAAGGAAAGCTGAGACACACAACCCACATGACTGAGAGCTTTCCTAGGAGGTGATTAATGCAAACCCTGAGTCATTCAGAGTAATAAACCTTTCCTAAAACAGTTTTTTGTTTTGTTTTGTTTTGTTTTGTTTTTATTTATTTTAAAGAAATCTTAGAAGGTAGACTTTACAAGGAACAATAAGGAGTTGTTATTTCCCAGTCTGCCTGCATATGCCACTCCAGCTCCTATACCAGTAAAAAAATAAAAATTGATGAAAACTTTTTATGACATGCAAAGTTTCAGCCCAAATGCCAGTATCCCTTCAAAATGCCCAATGGTTTGCATATTACTTTGAAATGGCATTTCTGACTCAGGAAATCAGCGAAGAGAGGGAAATATCTCTCAGAGGAGCCTGTGCAGTGATCACTCTTTGTTCGGGTGCAAGCAATTTTTCAAGTAATGTCCAAAACCTGGCTGTAAAGTACAAACATGAGGACATTTAGATTGAATGCCAGAACTTAACCTATGATACCACTTAGCTTGACCTATACAAAATGCCAAGGCACTCATTCTTTAAAACCTACGGTACATGGGAACAGAGAATACTTTCAGCTTTACTCAACTGCAGCATGTTTGGTTATCTGAAATAAAGCCAAACATTAAATGTTATTTGAATAAATCTTTTTGTACCTTAAATTTAACTTCAAACTCCAACTGAGTAACTCAGCCATAAGGAATCGAATGCTCTATGCAGTTCCTTTCTGCCCCCTTTCTTTCAACAACTTGTCTGTGAAAAGGCCAGTTTTCTGGAAATTATTCAAGTCATTCAAAAATAATTGTTAGCCTTTAGCTTGTCCATAAAATTTTCCCTGCAAAAGTTTCCTCTTTCTCAAAGGATTTATTAGGAAAAAGATATAAATAGAGTAGATAAATAGACACAATTTTCCCCTTCTCTTGCTATTGTGGGATCTTGTAACTCGGATACCATGCTAATAGGTCTCAAGGGCATGGAGACACTCTTTTAAGGGAATGTTAATTCTTTATACAATTGTTGAGCTTGTTACCAGATTGCTGAGCTACTGGAAGACTCATGCTATGCCTATGTTGATTTCCTTCTGAAGCATGGCTGCTCAGAAAATAACAAGCAGGCAGTGTAATGTTTTCAGAAAGCTTCCCGGAAAACAGGGCCTCATCTTAAGAAATAACAATGAGACAATGACTCCTTTCTTTCTCTGGTTTCAGCCCATCATTGCAAAGCTGACAATCTAGTCATCAGGAGAACTTGATAAGCTCATATATGAGATACCCTGGAGGCATCTGGAGTGACTGTCAGGAATGGGTAAGGAAGGGCTTAAGCTACTTGCCTCTACTAAGCATCCCTAGAGATGATGTGTTTTGGGTAAGACAGAAGAACATGTAGACAAGCAGTAAAAGGACATTCCCCTTCACTTTGCCCAAATCTAACCATGAACATTGACTACATGCTTTTTCAGAGTAGCTGTGCAGTCACTCAGCCATATGTAGCAGCTAGAGGCATGCAGGAGGGTACATGGTCACTGCTGGTGCCTAGACCAAGGCTTTCCTCAGGAAGGGAAGGGAACCACTCCCACTAGCATCCCAGATGTCCTCAGCCAGTTGACATGAACCTACAGTCTTCCTGACAGGAAATGGAGGAATGTAACTCACCCTTTATCACTGCAGCCCTGGCATCTTTGCATGCAGGGAAGTCATGGCAATGATTCCAGGTTTGTTCGTACAAAGCTGGGGTCGCAAAAGTTTATATCTAAAAACTGAAGGCTGTTTAGTAGGCAGTGGTAGTGAATGCTGCAAGTTATGATGTTGATTTTCTCAGCATTTTCCAACTTGTGCCCTAGTAGTACCATAGGTCTTCACGGATATTTTGTTTTGTTTTGTTTTGTTTTTAATATTTCATATGAATTTGCATCACATAAAGAATGTTTATGGCCCAAGATGGTTCATGCTAAGTAAAAAACAAAACTATAGTGTGTTATCTTGCAACTTAAAAATGAAGGACCTTATACTGAAGAAGTGATAAACTGTCAAAATTTCCTACAAACTCTTTTGACCAATTATATTTTTCTTTTATTGTTTATTTTTTAGTTTAACTCAGTTTTTTCCTCAAGCACAGACACCAAAATTCTTCAGGTGTTTTCCCTGAATTCCTGTGGCTGCGATGGTTTTTTGATAGCTGTATCCATGGAAACTAGAAAGCAGAATTACAGTACTGGACACTTTCAGGAGTTTTACTTCTATTTTAATTTTGTTTTGCTAATTCATGGCAGTTTTAATAATGCACTGAAATGAGCCCTGTCAAAATAATGTTGGACGCCTGGAACAAAAGCCCTGACCTGACTTCCATCAGAGATTTCACGGATGTGTTGAAAAACTGTTTTCAAGAGATAGAATAGGCATTAACACATCACGCTAGTCTTGTACACCATGCAACATGATACAGCAATTGTCTACAAGCAGTTTTATCTATGCTGAGAATTCTGCATCACTTTCAGAAATAATTCTCTTCCAACAGTGAGAACTTGAAACAAGCAACCATTGCCTTATAGTTTTCTTTAATATGGAGATTATATTACATATAATATTCTTCTCTTTCTCTTATTTTGGAAATAATAAATGCCTTTAAAATGTTCCTCTCCGTAACCTTTCCATAGTCTCCTGTGCATGTGTTGTTCAGGCAGATAACAGATATGTCTTAAGAGAGGACCTTTGCTCAAGTGCTGATCCTAGAAAGCAGCAAGTGTGGGAAGTACTATTTTTCATTGGGACTGAACAGTGAGATAAAAATACTTAGCTGTTGGATGTAATACGTGGGATTGGGATATGATTCAATTTAACATATTTAATAAGTTTTATAATGCTTTTAATTAGGACATATTTATTACATTTCAAAAGGCAGGAATTACTAAAAAGACAATTTTCCTATTACTGATTTCCACAGGAATCAGAAATACATTTTGTGTCTTCACAGAGGTCTTAGTAAATGTTTGGAAAATAGCTATTATGAAATAAAGTATTAATAAATGCCAAGGTGTATATATATTTATGTATACAAAGTATGCATACATTTATGTATGCAAAGGTTTTTATATGCTTTTTAATTTAATATGAAGTTACAATTAAAAAAATAAAAAAGAGTAGTTCCACGGTGTGCACCTCTAAAGACTTTTTATTTACAAAACTCACATTATAGGCACTTCATTTTAATTAAGTTGCAATCCCTACATTAAAAAGGCTTAGATAAGGCTTTTAAGTGGACTTAACTGAGTCTATTCAGTTTGTGCTGTTTGTGCTGTCTGTTCAGTCTGTACTCATCATTTTGTGCCATATCTGAGATGATCTCTGAGAACATCTTGGTGAGAGTTTTGCTGCTGACTCTAAATTGTTCTTCATTGTCTTCATTGTGTGGTCTTCGGGCATGTCCTGAGGATGGTCCCAAGCCTGCAAGGGTCAGCGTGCACTTTCCTCATAACTGCAGGTCTTTTGGCTGGGAAACTTCCACCAAGCACCAGCGTGTCCCATGGCCCCGCTCTGCCCAGTAGCTCCTACCTGGAGAGCAGGAAGGAGCAGACTGCTGATCTCCTGGCCTGGGGACACCAGCCCTGGTGGAGAATTTCACTGGGGTGCCATGGCTCCCGGTCACTGTTTACCTCCAGCTGTGCTTTGGAGGTGCTGACCAAGCTCTCAACCCTGTGAACCATGGTATGAAAGCCATCTTCCTTTTCCTGTTTCTGGGAGATTTTTGACATCTGAAAGCTTCCAGTTTTCTTATTGGAGAGCCCCAGCTCATTTCCTCTTTCATGCATGTTCTTCTCACTGTTCCATGTCTTGCTTCATGGCTGTGTTGTATTTATTTCAAGTCAGGGCTTTTTTACCCATTTTCCAGGGTTCATTCTTCCTCTTTCATTTATGGTTATAGAAACTGTTTTTAAGAATAATCCCAGTTTGCTTATATAAAAGACATGGGTTTGAAAAGGCTGTCTAATATTCCCAAAGCAAAATGTTTCCTCATACTGCATCACTCTAGAGGAAAAAAGCAAACAGGTATGGAAAAACAAAACAAAACAACTAATGCTAACTAATTTTCTACCACATGTGGGGGCTGTGCCCCATGATGCTATTTAGAATTGACCTTGTGAGCAGTGAGGTAGGGGTGTTTTTCCTTGCAGATTTATCTCCATGTTTGTTCCCAGGGTTTTGTGGAGCTGTCTGTCTAGAATTTCCACATTATAAATGGCTCTTGTTTTGGTAAAGTTTGAATTATTTTCATTAGCTGGTCACCTGGGGCCTGACCAGAGTCAGGCTAAAAACTTCAGACAAGCACTACAGCTTTTGCAATCAGTCTCAGTCTCTCTCTCCTGTCATCCCCAAGGAAATGAAAGGCAGAAACGTTTACGCTTCAGGTTAATGTTTTAGAAGTGTTTGAGGCAGGAAGCAAATGGACTTATTCATAAGTTCCTCAAGGATGTTTTGTTTCAGTCATGAGGGTTGAAGCTTTCCTGAATAAAGGCCAGCCAGCAAGAAGTGACCAGTGGCAGGGTCTGCCTCTGGGACCTGCTCCAAGAACCAGGCACCCAGAGGGGACTTGCCATTCAGATTCCTTCTTACAGTGCATGCCTAGCTTTGGAGATGACTTTGGGTGTTAAGCTTTGACTGGGATTGGTATAAATCTCATTCTAAAAATATACACTAAGATATAACTTTCTTAGGTTTGACTAGGAGTGACTGGAAATGTCTAGACCCATACAAAAATTATCTTATGTGTGTGAAAGGAAAGAGCTGGAAGACACCCATCTCATTTACACTGAGGATGAGACATCACTTTGATTGCAGAAGGGATCCTTCTGGAGGATGCTTACTTTTGAATATCGCATCACACATAAATATGCCTAACTTAAACATGCAACTCGCTCACTGTTATTTCCTGTGGGAAAATGAACCATTCCATCTTTCCAGGTCTTTGACAGTGTTCACACTGACAGTGACAACTCTGAGCACAAGTCAGAAGGTACCACCTGAGGACAGTAGAAAATCTCAAAGTGTTCCCTAATGAAAAGCAGATGTTGAAGTTTCCAAGTCACTGGAATTATTTGGGATAATATTGCACCATAATTTGTATAGGCATAAGCAAAATAAGTCATTTATTCCAATGTCCCCAAACAAGTGTTATTAAAGCTTCTTTCCTTTAATAATTTATAAGGCAGGATTTACATTTTAAGAGGAAACATTAAAATGTCAATATTGACTAAATTCTTTATTAATAGATTATTTTCTTCCATTAAAAGATCATGGCAAATCTGACTGATTAATGATAAGAAACACGTTCCACTTCTTTTAGTATCCACAGTACAGTACCTCTCTTGCACACTTTTTCTATTATTCTGACCATGTGTTTTTCTCATAGATTCTAATTCTGTAAGACATTTTGGTATTTCTCTTGTTAAGTGAAGTAACAGTCAGTAAAATAAGGTCAAAACAAACTTGTACTCTTTTATGTTTGCTACATCTACTTTCAGTTATAATGAATCCTCTTAATTCCTATGACAAACCTTCATTAAAATTATAATTGAATTAAAATTTCCATAGATAAACATATCTCAACACAAAAAGCAGTTCATGACTGTATTGTGTATCTCTGTGTGCCAAAGACAATTGCACAAGAGCAAGGGGTATATATTGCAGGAGGAGCCCATATGAGGGAGCCCTGCAGCTTTCTTAAAAAACATTTATGTGACTATTTTCCTTGGAAGAATTTCCTTTTTTACGTGTTCACCCCTCACAATATTTTGTGGGTTGACCTCTGATGTCTAAGTCTGGTTCTGCTTTGTATCGTTTGTCTCTTTGTGTATTGCTTTCTCTGTCTGCTCCTTTGCTTTAGTTGTTTTCCCTGCTCATTTTGCACTAAGGCATCTATAGTATTATTTTGGTCTTTAAGGCTATGACCCAAGGCAAGAGCAATATGCAATCTGAGCATTTGAAGTGCTATGAAAATATAGACCTCAGTAAAACAGTCATGACTTACTTTCAGAAGTCAACCTGTAGTATTAAAAAATTCATTAAACACACAGGGATTCGGCTCACAAATTCATGGTTTCTAAGGGAAGAACTTGTACATTCTCAAAACAGTTGTTTTTGTTGTTTTGAAAAACACCTTCCTTCTCATCTGATTAACACCTCAGTGAACTCCTGTGGTGCTGGGATTATGATACTCCTCTTCCTTGCAGCAGCATGTGAAAAAAAAAAAAAAAGAAAAAGGTGTTTTCTCAGACTGTATGCCTCTATAAACCATCCCCAACCATGTTCTTAATGGATGTTCTCAACCGTCATGGCCACAGTTATGTCTTTCCTTGGCATTGTAATATGTATAAACTACAAAATGAAAATCCAGTTTCCTTGGTAAATCTCTTGGTGCATTGGAGATATGTGACAACTTTCCAGACTATTTGCAGGATCTGGGTCAGTTTTGTAAAAAGAAACAGAAAGCCCAGGCTATCCTTGAATCTAATGATAAGCCAAGTAAAAAAAAAGCAATTAATATTCTAATCTTTTGTATTTTCAAGAATATTTAATAATATTATATCTTCATGAAGGATATTTTTTTAAATACTTATGTTGATGGATTTGTTTTTTTATTATTTTTATTTTTTCAGTGTGGAACCCTTCAGAAGGCACTAGCAGTTCTGGAGGTTGGCAAGGCAGAGCTGCCAACACCTCCATCTTCACGGGTGTACCATGACTCTGATGCCTTTGGTAGAAAGACAGGGCAGATTCTAGTCAAGGATAGTGAAAACATGGGCATAGACCTCAACTCCAACTTCTCTCTACTTCAGTCAGTTAAGTGAAGTCCTGAGTGACAATTGGCATACAACCTTTTCTTCCCTCCAAGACCAAACACTTCATCTACTACAATACATGGAATTCATCCAATTTGCTCTAGCACATGGCCCCACCATCCTGCCTGCATGTTCTCAGCTCCGACCTCCCAGTTTGCATGGCAGTGTGTAGTGGTTGAGCCTGCCCAGCCAGCTGGCTGGGGTGAATCAACAAGCTGGAATTGACAAAACATTTTTCCTGACATATTTAGAATATTTCACGAGGGAGAAATCCCTTGAGATTCAACATCTGATTCTTCAGACTGCCCTGGGAGATTAAAATGAAGGAGAAGGCAACATTAAGTCATGTATATTCTGATTAAAAACAAACACAATGGGTCAGATTCCATCCTCGATTGCAGCCACACTGAAGTCTCTGTGGTTGCAGAGAGTAAGTGAGGACAGAGTTTGACCTGGTACCTTGAAACAAAAATAATATAAATGATAGGCAAGCACAAACATGACTGTAAAGCTGCAGCATGTTTCATCTGAGGAAACCCGAGAGAGAAAAAGATCTTATATTGGGGAGATTTAATTCCTCAAAGATGAATGAAGATGAGAAATAATTACTTACCACAAGTCAGTTTGTAGTGACAGAGTGAGGTGGATTTTTGTCATCTGACAGCTATGCATATTGTGTGGCAAATGATTAAATAAAGATTGCTGCTCAAGCAAGTTGCTTTCAATTTGAGAAGATGAAGCCACTAGGATAATCTCTACCCACTAAAAGAAAATTGTTTGGTCACACTATGACCACACAGAAGGCCCTGCTCACCAGCAGAATTTGCCTGCAAGATGACTTATTTAAGGAAGAAGCATCTCCATGCCTGTTCAGTGAACACAGCACCTGGCAGGCTGAAGGCACGCAGACCTCTGCTGACTCTAGAGGAGTTCTGTGCTGATGAAACAAGAAAAGAGATTTAATGCGCTCTTTTGTATCTCTATCCTTTTAGCTTTCTTTCCTGAAACTCTGACAGAAGTTGGAGTTTAAAGATCTCTCTTTATGCACCCACAAGAGCTCTTTTATAACTCTTCAGTAGTAGCCCAGATCCAGATAGGCACGCAAATCATGTGCACTGATGCCTAAGAGATAGAAATCACAGAAACAAAAAGAAAGTTTCCATGTTTCTAAGCCTTGTCTGTGACCCAAGTGGGCCCATCCTGAAGCTCCTGTGTAGTCTCTTGTCTGTTTACATTCATACCCATCTGCTAGCATGGCACTGAACCTACTTACCACATAGTCCATCATTTTCACCAGAGCTGATGATAGATCTGAAATGGCAGCCTGCATGACTTTATAAAAGGCTGTGATTTACTGCATGTCCGCACATGTAGTGTCTTTGGAGTTCTGTGTAGTATCATCCTATCTGCTTAATCTCACTGTCCAAGGGTTAGGATTTTTTGTTTTGTTTTGTACTTTCTAAGCGCCTGCTCTGTCATCTGTGTACCACATTGCACTCCATATTCATCAAAGATATTTAGCTCTCGACAGGGTGAGTGCTTTAAGACTCTAAGATTTCTATCAAAACCCTAGCTCTTCTTAAAGCAAGAACTTGCATTTACCTCATACATGAAAAATACATGTTTTTCTCAGGGCCTGCCAGCTCAGCAAACACAGCTGACATCTTTTTTTTCTTTATAGTTTGGTGTCTTGTTTCATCCTTACTAACAGCCTCCAGAATTGTACTTTAATGAAGGGACAATTAGACCAAGTCTATGGCAAATGAGAAAACAAACAAACAAACAAACAAACAAAACCACTAATCCATAATGAAACCCCCCTAAAAATTCTCTGTTTATGAAGAAAAGGGAGTCCAACAGTTCTGCAGCAAGGGAAAGGAAGTTATACAGTCAGTCTTTAAATATTTTCTTTGGTTTCAGTGTGACTCTGTGTGAAACTTTAGCTTCTGCTATATTTTCGTCATCACCAAAACAGAAAAGAACTGAAATTTTTGCTCTGGATCATTTTACCTATGTCACTAGACAGTTTCCAAGATAAGGACCCCACTGTGCACTGAGTATACTCATGGTGGGAGGTAATCTCAGCTGCAAAGTACTTACCACTAAATAGAAGAGAAAAAGGATGGAACACAGCTAAATATTGAAATATTCAGGGTCATGGAACAAGGCACTGAATGCATTGCCCCTGCTTTCTTACCCTGTTTCTTACATTATGGTTACACATTGCTATTCTGAGAGGAGCAAAGCTGTCCTGAAATTTCTCACCTGGAGGAGGCGAGGATCCCATTGATTTCAGCTGCTAGAGGGTGCTGTCCTGAAGGGAACCACCCCATAGTAGGCCTTTCACTTTCTCTCATCTGATACTGCCTATGACAAGCAGCTGCATTCAAAGTGGGGTGTTCAAATCTTGTGATACCATCCCCTTCCTCACCAGCCAGCAGAGAGATATGTAAACTGCAGAGGAGAAATATGCCTCCCCAGAGCTGCAACCAAACTCACCATGTCTCTGGAGACCATCAAAGGTCAGACCATCACTTTGCCAACGCATAATGCAGCTACTGGCATAGAGTCAAAATCTGGCCCCAGGAATGCTATACAAATAATACATGAGCTTTTAAACTGTGGGGTTCATCCTCTGTATGCATGCAAGAAATTGGAGAAATGGAGGATAATTAATAATGTTTGCATTGTTCCATGAGGAGGGATGAGGACATGGCTCCAAGAGTGTTTTCAAAAACTGTTCTTAAAGATGTCTTCTGCAATGCTAGTCTCTTGGCCAGCTCTCCACAAAAGAGCCCATGTAAGTATTGTTAGTGCTGTTAAGCCAGCCCTGCACTGAATAGACTAGTTAGGAGACAAGAAAACAAAAGGCAGTGAAATGCAAACAACCGTGTTAAAAGAACCATATTAAATGGATGAAGCCCCAAAGTTTCCAAGAAAATGTCTGTTTTAAGAAAGAAAGAAAGAAGGAAGGAGAGAAAGAAAAAGAAAGGGAGGAAGGAAAGAAGAAAAGAAGGAAAGAAAAAGAAAGGGAGAAAGGAAGGAAGGAGAAAAGGAAGGAAGAAAGGAAGGAAAAGGAAAAACGGCTTATCAATTCTGAAACAGCTGCTGTGCAGACCCAGTTCCCATCTATACTGCAGATATACAACTTCCTCATTGCTCATATTTCCCTCATCTTCTTGGCTGGGAAACATGCCTACCACTGGCCTGAGGTTTGCTGCTAAAGAAGCTTTTGATTATTCAGTTATTCTTGTATATTGCCCTCCTTGCAGACATAGATGTGAATGAGAACAGTAGAGCCAAGGCCAGAGCTTCCTGCCTGTTGATAAGAATCAGAAAATGGCATTTATGTTTAAGTCAAAAGAAATCTGGTAGGTATGGTGTCAGGAAAAGTAGATCTACTGGTGTCACTTTAAAGTATAGGAAAAGAGGAATAGCTAAATTTGTTTTACATTATTATAAGGGTTTTTTCTTTGTGATCCTGAAAACTGATGTAATGTCTCTGTATGCCAGTCTCAAGTGCCAAATATAGCCACAAATTATGGGATAGATAATAAGAGAATTACCATTTAATAGTCACATATCAACAAACTGTCAAATAAATGATGAGAAAACCTCCAGGAGAGACATCTAGGCTTCTCAGACTAGCTGAAGACACATGTATTCTCCCCACCACCAGGTCCCTCAATGATCCTTCTGACAACAGGCAGGCACCAAGCTGGTTGAAGAGTCTTCACAGTCTATACAAAATACAGGTTTCTCAGTTCCTGAAAGCTGTGCGGTGATTTTTGAAGTATCAGTTCTCAATGCTGACCTGTCTTCCTCAGCAGCAGGGCTCTCTGAAAGTGGCTTTCAATTTGACTGAGTGTTTTATCCGCAAAATACCTATGTTTTGAGCTGCCCATGAGAGAAAAATATAATATTTCACCACATTTTGCCACCAAATTGTGGTGAACTCGGTTTAAAAGTGCATTAAATCTCTAAGTTGGTTGTTTGCTGTATATACCACAGAAGAACTAGACAAAACAACCAGATAACTTACCTTTTGGCATTAATAGAAGTGTTAGTGCCATAGAACAAGTTATTCTCCTGTTGATTCGTGACAACACTACAGATTTGCAGTAAATCCAAAACTCAGTAATAACTTCACAGCTTCACCCTGGGGTAGAAAAAAAAAAATACACCTTGTTCTGACACAATGTAATCAGAACTGGTGACTATGCTGGGGCTCCTGGGTGGACTCTCAGTAAAGTCCCTGTGCAAAGCAGAGGCAGGAAGAGCTGGGAATATGACACGATCTGAAATGAGTATGGCTGTGTGTTTGCATGTACATGCATGTATCTATACTTATCTGTATCTCGTCATAGCTGATATCCAGTAGACAGCACGGTATGCTTTCCTCCAAAATCGTACAAATAGATCTCTGCTCTGGTTGTGAAGAACAGCTCATGATCCCAGAACAATCTTCTGTGTTTAATGGTGTGATGTATCTCCTATAGGTATGAAAATGCATCTGGAAAATTACATTAATGCTAGGTTTACTTAGAATTAGAATATTGATCAAAGTTAGAGGTTAGGCTTGAAAAATACATATCTGGTTTGTCAAAATTTCTTCACCAAAGTTTTCTGTTGGATTCTTTTGCTTGTCAGCTTACTGGCTTCAGAGTCTACAACTATTTTGCCTGTTGAAATTGAGCTAGACCCAGTTTGCTTAATAAAACTGGCTGTAAGAATGGCAACTTGTTGGTACTCAAAAGTAATGAATTTTGCTGTTCTACAGGCTTTTCTTCATACTCCTGTCAGATTTAGCTGGGACACACAGAGATATTTTTTCTCTGTAGGGACACTTACCGTCATTAAGCTTGCAGAAATGAAATTGTCTTCTTAAACATCCCTACTTTTCTCTGAATCTTGGTAGAAATTGAAATTATTAGGAACAAGAGAAGGAAAAAAGATAATATAGCTGTAAAAGCTTCCCTTCCACAAGAAACCAAGCTAAAAGTATTTGTTAAAAGTTGCTAAGACAAATAAAATAGTTTTATTGCTTTTCCAAGCACCAAAAAGAAAATAATGTTTAAACAATCATTTTCCATCTGCCTGTTCCTCATTTCTCTGCCTGCCAATGCTGATTTCCATAAAAACTTATCAGGAGGATGAGTAGCTTCTCAACAGTCACTCCAAAACCAATGAAAGCCCATATGCTAGCACGGGTACGGCTTTTGTCTGCAGTGCCCACTGCTCTCTGGGATGTGGTGACAAAGGCTAACACACTTCCTCTCACTAGTGAGTGGAGAGCAGCTGCTGATAAAGAGGATCATACCCTGGGAAGGGAATGAGTTTTTAAGTAATCTGGGCAACGACAGGCTTGAGGGCTCTGCAGCTTGTAAGCAGCATGGACGCTCGCTGACCTTGCTTTCTTTGCTTCATTTCACCTGATAAATGACTGTAGTGCACTGGGAGTATGGGTCTCCCCGCCCATGGCGGTGCAAATCACTTCAGTGAAGGGATAATTGAGTAAGTGAGAGGATTTGCCCAGAGACCTTTCACATGGTTGCAGTTGCAAAGGGTAACCACTTCCTCAGCCTGTCTGGCCTCTGAAAGGTGACTCAAGCGGGGATCAATGCAGGCACTGACAGAGCAACAAGAAAGGAAAGGAGAAAACCCCTCAGCTAACAATGAGCATGCAGACCCATGGCTATAGCACACTGGCCAAGTGTGTGGTCACATCAAGCCAGCTTTGTCTGAGTGTGTGTAGACACAGCTCCTATTCCTTTGTCTGGGGAATCACGGGCAGAAATACAGCAGACGTATTTCTGACACACCATACAGATGGCCAGCACATGTGTGCTGTGTCTGGGTGCATCAGACTTGCTGGGCATATGCAGATAGGACATGCAGAGGCAGGCCTGGATGCTTGGCAGCATCAGGAAGCATGAGGGAATGGAGAAAGAGAGAGGGCCTGCAACTCTCCTACACATCTCTGTAAATTAATGTTCTCTAGAAATCACTTGGAATTGTGTTACAAATGCAGGTATGCTCTCACACTGGAACAAACTGAGTGTGAACCCACCTGTTGCCCTCGTGGTGAAGGTGGTGGTGCACACCTGTGCTCGTGCTGCCTGGATTGGACAGTGGAGGAAGAACCAAGGTTTGTGCCATGAGTTACTTGAGCAGAAGCTCTGGGGTTCATTTTTTCTCAAAGTTTGGAGGTATAACATTTTATATTTGTGGCTTGGTTGGTTGGTTTGGTTTGTTCATTTGTTTTTGGGGAATAAATAAATAAATAAATAAATGATTGTCTTGTAATCTACTATCTTCATGTAGGAAAACTAATTTTAGTGGGTTTTTTGTTTGTTTTGTTTTGTTTTGTTTTTGTTTGGTTGTGTTTGTTTGTTTAGTTTTTGTTTAGTTTTGTTTTTTCTAGACTCAAGGTGATCTGGATGTAAATCAAAAAATGCTGCTCAGCATCCAAGCTGAATAGTTCAGGTTTTAATACAATAATAGACAGTTCAATGTGAAACCAAAACAAATTTTAAACCTTGGAAGCTGTATAAAATGGAATTGTCATCATCTAGTCAGTTTTTGTTTTAAGCACCTTGAGTCCTAGTGAAGACAATAAGAAATGAAAATGCTGAACTATTTCAGGATTCAGCCTATAGCAGTGCAAGACACACTCGGCACAGGCTGCTGATTGTGGCCATTCTTCACGGCAGTCATTCATTATATTCAAAGGTAACTTAAACATGTGCCAAAAACTTTGGAGAGACTGGTTCTTGAAGAAATGGGCTCCAGACCAAATCTTTACATTAATGATAATGCTTTAGAATAAAATATTTTTTGGTTCAGACCATGCAAACACGTGAGTCTCTCTTTGGCTCTCACATTTTAAAGAAAGAGATTAAATTTAAGTTTTATGAAAATTAATGCAAGTAATTAAATGCTAAAACAATAAAAAGTTTATACTGTTACAGTTTATGAAAATTCATAAGGAAAGGTGAATGTGTCCAGACAGTTTTTAAGACTTGATTCTGTACACACATTTGTGCAAGTAATTTTTAATCATTTGATAGATCCAAATAGATCAATAGCTCTATTCCCAAAGCAGAACTGATTTGCATGAATAATATAATGAATTTGCAGAAGATGAGGTATGCTTTTATGTTTATACTAATCTGTAGTAATAAGGCTTACCTGTGGCTTGACAATTTCTTCAGAGTCATTTGACGTTTCTGAATATGTTGTCTTTTTTTCTGGAAAACACTGAAATCACAAAGTCATAAAGAGAAGTGTAGATCAAGACTGGAAAACAGCCACAGGTCTCAAACTGTCAAAACTGTCAATGGTTCCAGAAGATTTTCATCTTAAAAATGCCAGGTAAGTTTTTTTACCAATCATTCTATATAGTAAAATAATTAATTCACTGGTTTATTAACATCACCTTAAAATAAATAGTTTGCAAGGGCTAAAACAAAGATTGATGCCCTTTAGTTGATCGATGAAAATAAGTTAAACCTAAAATATGAAAAATGGGCATGTGAAGCCATGCAGCTTTCTGTGCTGGTGCAGCATAGGTACAGGCTGAACTGTGGAAAGAATATCTGATGGTACAAATCCTGCCTTCAATCCAGTGTAAGACTTCTGCTCCTCTCCACCTGGCTGTTGGACAGCCTCCATCTGCAGTTTTTCTGCCCCATCTGTTGGTGCTTTGCACAAGGCCATTACAGCGTTTGGGTCTGCTGCCTGAGTTGCTTTACCCATCCCTTCTCTGAAGCCTGTTGAGAAACTCCTGTGAGGGCCTTTGCCTTAGGTGAGCTAATTGATAGACTTGTTTCTTCCAGCTCTAGGGTGCAGGTTTCACAAAATCACAGAATGGTCGGGGTTGGAAGGGACCTCTGAAACTAATCTGGTCCAACCTCCCTGCTTAAGCAAGGACGCACAGTTTAGGTTCACAAGGATCTTCCTGCCTGACTGTTTGTATATCCAGGATTTTCAGCTGTGCATTTCTGAGCAGACCATTTAACTGGGACCCCAACCAGGCTGACTTCTTGCTAACTCTGCTCAACTTAAATCTTTCCTCTCTTCACTGTTCCCCACACCCAAAAGTCTTGAGATCTCTCTTAGAAGACTCAATTGTTTTCTTATACAAGCCTGTTTTTTGTTTGTTTGTTTTCCACATATTGGCAGTTAAAATAGTTTCTACCAAATGTTACTGCCAGTCTGTCATATTAAGGTCATGCTTTTTCCACTCTGTTATTTCTGACCATTAGTTTCTTTTCCTTTGGGTATAGCAAAAACAGAAGAAAGAAGTTAAAAAGCAGGAGGGCGGGAGGTGGGAATTTTTTCCCTGTATATTAAGATGCTAGATTGATAGCACCCTGTTTGGTAGTCCTTATGGAGTACATGTGTTCACCTGGATAGGAATATTCAGTTGGAACTTGTTTGTATAAAAAATAAATAAATAAATTTAATTGCGATCTTTGCTGGGCTTCTGATTTGCTGTTATTAATTAGTATGCTACAGGCATCACAGAAGGCATGAATATTAAAGAAAAATTGTTAACATTTTGATGTTTTATCAGCACTGTATGTCAAAACATCTTCCTACTGGGATGCAGTGTGATGACACTGTGTCAAAACAGAACATCGTCACCCTGTGCTAAAATGTTGCAATGTGATGACATTTAGATCTACATGCTCCAAGATTTATTTGGACCACAAAGTCAAGCCTTTCTTAAACTGGTGGTGGCAGCTGCCACCACCAGTTTAAGCAAATCTGTGAGATAAAGAGGTAACATATAGCCCGTACTTGAGAAAGAGAGAAAAGGTCTTTTAGCAAATCTCAAGAGCCAACACAAAATCTGAAACAAGATATTTAGCACTGAATACTAGGCATTAAAAATATTCACCATTCTTTGGAGACCAGATTAAAATAACCTATTTTAACAGAATCCCTCTTTCTTGATGCTGATCATTGTCTGGATAGCCCCACTGAATCCCTGAAAAAAGCAATTTTAAAATTGTCATGAACATTTTTCTAAAACAAAAAGTTGTTTTTGAAAGGGAAAGCAATGTCATAAAAATATTTTCTTTTTGAAACATCTTATATTCCTCTCAGTTTAGTGAAACAAATTAAGCTTTCAATACCCCAGATTTTTAAAAACTAAGATTGAGGGAGGGTAGGATATCAAAATCTAGAAAATTCTAACTGAAAATTTTGAGAAGTTTCAGTTTCCCAAAAGTGTTTTGAAGTCAGGAATTATGAAATTCTAGCTGCTGTTGAAAAACAAACTAAAATATAAGAACATTTGAAGGACTGATTTTTTTTTCACTTTTTTAAATACTTGTTTCTTCCATTATGTTTCAGTAGAAATACTTGTGGCATTCTGAATGTTGTAAAAAATGGTATTTAAGTCTATCCTTTTTCTTAGGAGCTCAGTATTTTCTACTTTTATCTTTCATAGAATTACTGATTATTCGGACAATACTGAGACCAAGAATTTGCTAAATGAGCATGTCATGCCATCTCAAAGACCTTAGTTATGACTAAACTGAGATGAGTTTTATATATCCATAATTCTACAGGCTTTAAAGAAACTTATCTGAGTATGTACCAGTCAAATTTGATCAGAACAAATTGTTTAGCTTCCAATTCTGCTCTTCCAGCTCCTAGTGAGGTCAGCAGGAACTGCAGCTGCTGTGGCCTTCCTAGGGTTGGGCCCCCTTTTCTTCAAAGAGAGAATTTTGCTGAAACAACAAAAGAGTTTGGGGATTTAGTAATCGACATATGTCGTACCATTTCAACATCGTTTCTGTGCATCCATTTCGAAGGCAGCCTCGGTGTTCAGCCAATGATGCGGCTGGCCCTTTTCCAGCCTAAACAGCATGACCTCTTTGGCTTTACCATTATCGTAAGCTCTCACAGATTTAGAGGTAATGTGCAATCACGTACGTGAGACCATATTACATATTGGCAAATTTCTCCCCTTGGAAAATGAAAATATTGTACTCATAGGCCATTATAATTATTCTCAATGCGGTTAAATTTAAGGACTGAATTAATCCCAAGTGTAATTCTATGGATTTGAATAGATTTATACAGGAATGAATGTGGTCTGAGAGAATTACATTTATAATTATAGTACCTTAGAGAATTGCTGTTTCTCTGTGTTAAATGCCGATCCTAAATTCTGCTCTCAGTTATACATTTTACTTTGGAGCTACTCTACCAGTGCTAAAAGAGTTACTCTTAATGAAATACCTACATGAATAAGACAAAAAATCTATGTCTACAATCAGAACCATTTTTGTAAAGTATGAGAGTGTGGTGTCCCAAATCCCATGCAATTGTCATCCTGTTATTCCCAGGCACATGCTCAACTAGATGGTGGGGCTTTGCAACACTCTGAAAAGAGAGTTTGGCCAGAGAGAGGGAGGAGAGGAAGGAAATGTACATGGTCTCATGGAGATGTTCTACATTTGGATCTGGGATGTGCTCCCAGGTCCCACAGCACAGATATAGCCAAATATACAAGCCTTGCCCTTCCAGTTATTTGATACCACCACTGAATGGGAATGCGTTGTTTGTTTGGTTGTGTTTTTGTTGGTTGGTTGGTTGGTTGGTTGGTGTTTTAATGGATGTCTCAGTTATTGGTCAGTTTTGCTCTGCACAAGATGTTTGTGTAAGACATATTTGGAAATTTAGGCTGTTCTTTTAAACTTTTGATATTCTAGCTAATTGTGGTAGAAATGTAGGTGGTGTTACCTGCATCTGATGGCAGAGAGAGATGCCTTGTGCAATATTGCTGTTGAGGAAAGACCAATCCCACAGTGTAGTTAACCTTTAGCAACCTATTCATGCACATGAGAATTGGCAAATAAATCCAACCTCAAAAAGTCCACCATAATTTTTCTTTCATGAAATTATTATACCATTTTCCAAGACAGGTTTCATTGGGCCCATTGTAACATCTTGACAAAAATCTCTCTCTTCAAGCATCTCTGCAAGCAGGAAATTAAACCTCCAGTGAGAATTCATCTGGCACGGCAATACTGGAAAGAGATGATACCTAAGAGGTCTTGGAAATGAGAAAAGGCTTCTTCACTGATGCTATGTTCAGAAACCAGCAGGGAAACCTAACCTTGCCTTCATGGTTTGCCACCATCTCCTTTTGCCTGTCTTTGCCTACCACTTTCTTTTCCTCCGTGTACATTTCCAGTATCTCTGCAAATTAATCTGAAAATAATGAAGTATAGATAAAACTTTAAACAGAAAGTTTCAAGATGATGGTGGAAGAAGAGGAAAAAAAAAAAAAAGGAAAGAGAAAAAGAGACTAATGAGAAAAAAAGTGTATGAGAAGAAGCTAAGTAACAGTATTGACAGTGATTTTGGGGCTAGGACGAATCACACCATTGGGTACCATATAAATGAAACAATGTAGATAATAATCATTTGTCTCGTTGTCCCATGGCTCAGATAAAGTTATTAGGGAGCTGATCACTCTTACACACCTGGGAGAGCCTCACATTAGCTGATTTACAGGAGGAGAGTTTTCAGTGAGTTATTTTATGTGTGGTAAGTTTTCACATCAATCAGTGTTGAGTTTCCTGTCTCCTGCGTAGTCTTTGTAGGGGAGGACATAAATTAAGTGCATGCCCATAGCTGTTCCATCTCATGGTGAAAGTTTGTAAACTAAACAATATGTTGTGTGTTTGTTTTTTTTCTGTGCACATTTTTTTTTTCCTTTGGGGGAAGCTGAGCAACAAAACATGCAGCTTCTCACTTTCAGCTAAGAGTTGAAGACATTTTTTTTTTAAGCATCTGTAAAACTGTGGCAACAGTTCATCTACTTGTGCGTAACTGGCTTAACAGGAAGCCTGTGAGCTGAATCAGGCAACTCACCCTAGGCTGTTCTCAGAGATCTTTTCTTTGTGTGCCTGAACAGGGACCAGAACAGAGACCGAAGGAGATAAGAATGGCATTACAGGAACCAAATGATTCCAATAAGGTCTTGGATATGTCCTCGTATCAGTACTTGCCCTGGCACCTGGCAACATACTTTCAAAGGAAAGACAAGGTTGTTTTGTGAAGCAGCATCATTGGCTGCACCAGTGTCCCAGCCTGCAACAATACTCAAAACCAAGTGTCTGGCACCCAAAATGTTGGACTTTCATTATGCTCTGTGCACAGTTAGGTGGAATCACTGATATAGGGAAGTCCACAGTTTGCTGCCTTCTTTGACAATACAATGCAGTATTGTCAAAGAAGGCAGCATACAAGAGTATGCATGCTGATACTCTTTGTCTGACTTTACATCCCCTCTATGCAAACATATTTCTAAAGGCTGCAGTTTAAAGAGGACTCTTCTTACTCTCAAGAGCATAAAAAATACAGAAATACATCACCTGCAGAAGCACATGATGAAGCTTATAAATGAGAAGGACCAATATGAGAGACTTAGAGAAGCTTGTTAATAAGAACTGAGACATTTTGAATGACATTCATCTCCTTTAAAACAAGGAATCTGAAAGTGAGGTACTGCATCTACATTACTTATCTGGGTTATTAATTTCCCCAGTAGACTGGAGAAGTATATGCATGCAGTATACATATACTATGCATGTTTCTGTTTGTGGGTGTGTCTGAATATGCAGAAACGCCAACACATAGATATCTGACCTGTCTGCTGTGACCCAAACCAAGCTCTGCCAGAATGCTGATCTGAACACTCCAGAGCATTAGCGAAACACATATGCAGAGATGAATTTTGCAACATGAGATCATCCATAAAACTAAAATTCCCACCACCAGAACAAACACACAAATGCAAGCAGCCAAATACACAATCACATTTTTGTATGGTATATGTATTTTCATATTTTTTTAATAACAACATGGAGAAGATTTCAGGGAATATAAAAGCAGCTCATCTGCATAAATCATCAAGGCGTAACTCACATACTGTGGATTAAGATGTGTCTCCTACCAAAATAACTGGTGCTTTGATGGTTGAAATGTTTTGCTGCTGGTTTGAGAGACAGCTAGAAAGCAGTGGCAGAGGGTGCTCATTTGAATAATGTCCTAAATCAGTGCCATACATTGACACCATGACCAATCCATAATGGCAAAAAAAAAAAAAAAAATAATCAAAACAAACCAGTGGTGTTTTTCCAATGGCTTCCAAGTAAGAGTCTGCATTCACCTAGGCCAGGGTACCCATTCATGGAGTGCTTTGCACCTGCATAAATAAGACATTGTCCTTTATTAATAGTAAGGATAAAGAATTCTGTCTTGATTTGTGCATTGAAAAATAATTGTGTGTAGAATGAACAGCTTGATCAAAGCATTAGACATGGTTGTACTGATAGCTCTATATTTTTCTACCTTTAACAAATATGGCACTATATATGTCTGCAATTTTATTCCATGTGTGCTTTAGAGGGATTTGAGAAAGATTTGCATTTAGCCACCACCTTTACAGAATACCCGTCTCCCGCTCAAGGTGAACTAAAGTACACTGAAGTTCAGTTCACTGTGACTGAATAGGTACTGAACAAGCCTCAAAATTCCTATTTTATTCATAGATATTTTTATGTGTCAGGTTGGTATCAGGACAAGACTCCTCAAGCAGCACAGCAAGAATAGGATTTCCCTTTGACAAAGACAAGAATACAAGATAATTCTGCCAGGGAAAATAAAGTGAGGAAGAGAGGAAAGACCAATGTAGTGAGGAACCAGAGAAGACTGCTCAATAGCTGATCTTGCTGCTTCTTGTGCACGGGGAGACAACAGTTGACAGAAGCAGTTAAAGTGGCTTCTGGGAGAAGCTGCCACCCTACATGCTGCTGGTCACCTTGCAGCTGCTGCTAACATGCTTTTAGGGCTTCAGCATGGGTGGAGTAGGCTTGACTATGGCTTGCTTATCATTCCTGAGATCCCCTGAGCAAATTTAGCCAGTGCTTAGAACAAGACTTAGCTGGCTATACATATATGACAATGCTGCAGTATGAGAGTGGTAATTATCTAACTGGTTTGGTTTGTCAGCTGGCCAGTTGGGACCCTGTATTGTCTGGCCAGCCAGCACTGGAACTGGTACAGATCATACTGAAGCTTCTCTAACCAAAATCCAGTAGACACAGAGGCATGGGAAAATAGGTGGCGTGGAAGAAAAATGTATGTATTACAGAAATATGAAGTCATAGGTAATATCAGGTTATTGTGGTGAAAGTATGCAGAAAGACATACTGCATAAATGCATGCAGCCTCATTAGCTGTTCATCACAGAATAACTGGCACAGTAACACTTTCAGGATGCTATATTGTAATCCTACATACTCTATAAAATATTGCATATATAATAGGCATTCTTGTATTCTATATACGGAAATACAGTGTATATGTATATACATACAGTGCGTCTATATATTATATACACATACACACCATGCTATACAACGTATCATACACTATAACTATGAACTATGTTCTAAGGTGGTAATAGACTACATATCATGTATTCTACCAAATGCTACTATAATAATGTGTTACATATATACCATATTACATGCTATAACATATATAAAATGTGCAGGGAGCTGTGACATTGATCTCCATTCTTTCAATAAAATTCATAACTCTGTCTCCTAGAGTTGAATTCAATAAATGAAGGGGAGCAGAATGAATGTTCGAAAAATATTTGCTTTTGTTGTTCTTTTTTTTTACTCTTATACTAACAATAGTTAATAGAAAAGTAAAGAAAGTATGAGAAAGAAAGGGGAAAACAAAAAAACAAACCTATCTCAGCAACAGATGGTGACTGGATATGTTTAAATTAATCTCCACATCTAGGCAAGAGGGTAATTAGAAATGGGGTTTTCAGGTGCTTTTATAGTTTTGTTCAACTTTTCTCAGATGGTGGGCAATGATGCTGATGACTGCAGGGAGAGCAGAAGTAAGCCAAGAGTCTGCTCTGGAAAAATCCAGCCTTTGGGTGGCATTCACCCAGCTGTGAAGGGCCGGCATAGCTGCCTGTAAGCTGGGTATGTACCTGGCATTTGCTCAGAACATGGAAGAAAGCAAAGCCAAGAATGATTATATCTGAAATTCTGCTTCTGAGTATGTTGGAATAAATATATGTTTTTCTCCAAGTGTTAAAGGCTTTCTTTTCTTTCTCCTGGAAATGCCTGCTATATAGGATGAGAGATGCTTCCCCGCGGCTCCTTGTGTCCTTCGCGCATGCCGGGCAGAAGCCATGCATCTACACTGCAGAGGTAACAAACAGTTCTGCATAGACACAATCGATGTGCTCTGCCAGGTGAAGTGGCTACTTAATGTTACCCTTCAGATTGACTCTGTTGCAATGTGAATCAGATCAGGTCTGGCTGGTTATCTGACCAAGAAAGCAGGGTGCAGAGGGTTTCTCAGAGTCTCAGTCTGCTGCTTGTGGAATGCCTGTCTAGGAAAGAAGCCAGGAGGCATTTGAAGGAAAGTATTGAGCTTGGAACATACTGGGTGGTCCACCAAGTTTGAGATTTTTCTTGCACCTTATTTCCACTGTCATCTGCTTTTTTTTTTTTTTTTTTTTCTTTTTTTTTTCTTTTTTTTTCTTCAGTATAAGAATTTTCTTTTCCAATTTAGGAAATTTCACCTGGAGTTTTGCCCCTCTCTGCTTCTACCTTTCAGGAAGAGACAAACAAAAGAACCGTTGATGGGACATTCTTTATCTGGGGATCTGATTTTTGAGTTTGCTTTTGGAATTCATAATCTTCAATGCTGACAAGGTCTATCAAATTCCCCACCATCTGGGGAGAAAACAACAGGTAAATGAGGTATTTCTTTGTCCCTTACTCCTACGTGGATAGCATGTCTGTTTTGGCTAATAGATTTTCTGGTCCAGTGTTTGAATTGTTAAGTTACCATGTTGTGTGATAAATGTTTTGTACGAGTATTCAGTAGAACAAGGAATTTATCTGGTTTAAATGAATAAATAATAGTCCTTTAAAATACCACCAGGCATTTGGCTGGGGTGGGTAGCCAGTTCTGACCAGCATCCTTTCTGTGTGGAGGAATGTGAGCACCTTCACCAAGCATTTTCCAGCAGCACATTCAGTCTCACCAAATTCTTCTCTCCCGCACTTCTCACCTCATTTCTTGCTTCAGTGTCTCTGGGTTGCTTGCAGCTGCCATCTTTTCTTTACCTTCCTTCTCTCTCTCTCTTTCTTTCTCTTTTTCTCTCTCTCTCTTTCTCTCTCTCTTTTTTTCTCTTTCTCTCTCTCTTCCTTTCTTCCTTTTGTTAGAAAAAGGTACACATTGCTGTTTTGTCCATGTTATAAGCCTCTTAAGAACAGCAATCTGCTTGCTTGAAGATGGTTCTTGGCTTGAGTTGTGGTGATTGTAGTGGAAGTTTAGAGCAAATGCTTCTGGCTTGCTAACCTAACACCCTGTGGTACCCCCGTGATTTTTAAGATTTCAGAAAGATTAATTTGAAAGGGAACATTTTGTGAGCCACCTTTAGTAAAATAAATTACTTATGTGACTCCTTGTTTTCTATGTTTTAAACCAGAGACAGACTTATTTTTTTCAATCCTTTGAGACTTTAAAGATATATTATAGCTGTACCCACCAACTGCCTCTGCTGATATCCAACGGAAGATGGGGTTAACAACATCTGGAGTATTATTCATTTCTAAGTAATCTCTGAGCTTGTTTCCTTTTCTTCTTGAGTCAGGAGGTCTAACAAAAGCAAATGTTCACAGCCCAGCCAGGCTGTTTTGCAACACTGAATTGAAAATGCACTGCACTAACATCAGATAAGGTGTCATTGCTGATTTATTTGCACTATGCAAAGCTAGATTCTGTTAAAAATATAAAAAATGGCATTAATACTGTATTAAATAATAGGAATAATTCTGTTCAGGGGGGACGAGTGACCATTCTGATCACAGCCAAAACCTGCTGAACTGTTTGCTGTGAGAAATACCCAGCTTTGGGATCAGCCAGTGTGGGGAGGGCTCTGGTTTCAGCACAAGCTGTGATGGTGTTGGCAAACACCCTGGGGGGCTCAAAAGGAACCAGAGGCTCCTACAGCAACCTTCAGTGGTGCAGCAAATTACGTGTTTGCTCAGCTGTAAGTCCTCATGAAATGCCAGAGCAGTGCACATGAGCCCAGTGCACGTGTCTCTACTCTAGACAAGACCAGAGGGATCAGGATAAATTTGCAGATTGGTGAAGCTCAGGGCAAGATTTGTTTTGACTTCACTAAGTGCTTGTCCTTGAATTTCTAAAATCAAAATTAAAAATATCATTTAGAAGGAGAGAGAAGACATCCTTGTAAGAGTAAACAGCTCTTCTCACAGCCAGCTACCTCATTATCCTCATGAGGTTCTCCTCTTTTTCCTGTAATTTCTTCTGATTAAGAAATAAAAAGATATCTACCTCAGCAGAGGAATGAACTGTCAATGTCCACTCCAAAATGCGTTTCACAGATACCACTAATTTTAAAAACTGTAACTTACTAGTTCTCTCCAACCCTATTTTGCTTTTATCACAAGTCATTTGCATCTCCCCAAACTTCTAGCACAGCAGAACCTGTGTTAGACTCTTGGTAGTAACACTAACACCTCTGGTACTTCTTTACTGTACAGTGAGGGAGTCTGCATCAGTACCTGAAATATCTGAGAACTGGCCTTCAATAAAAATAAACCAGTTGTTCAGCATCCATGAAAAAGAAAAAGTAACACTGACCTCTTAAAGAAACACAAACTCTGGCATACTGCTGTTTTGTACAAGACATGAGAGCAATTCATAATTTAATAAAATACACTGCCATTGCCAAAAACCTTTTCTGGTCACAAACACAGCCCCGACCTGAACAAAACATTTGGGAAAATCTCTTGGCACTTTTTTTGGATGTTTTATTTTTTTCCAAAAATAAATATCACAACCAAATCTCTTTGGAAAAAATAAATGTTTTATGATATTGTCATGGCATCAAAAAATTCATGTCAAGAGGCAACACAGCACCAGCACAGCAAGAAAAAGCATCTTATCTTCCAATTTTTCTGAGTGTTTTGGTTCTAGTTTTCATTCTGCATCTTATACAGATTTCCTCAGTTCAGCTTCACAGAGATAGTGCAAGGATATTTCAATCTTCCCTTTAGGAATCAGAATCATCTAGGTTGGAAAAGCCCTGTAAGTTCATCTAGTCCAAACTTTAACCAGAAACCCCAAGTCCACCATTAAAGGAAGGGGGGGTAGATGGCACGTAATACAAGACTGGTATCTTGGGATTTGGGTTAATAGAAACTGTGGATCCAATAACTCTTTCCTAATCAACATGGAATATTTAACTTCATCTAAGTGGGACATTGTGTGTTGCCATTTAATCTCTCTCCCATCACTTCCCACCCCACACCATCCAGCTGAACATTGTGTCAGTTGAGAAAGAAACTGAGATTTGGTAAGGCAAATCCTTAAGTAGACAATTTTCACCCGATTTTCTTCCTCAGAGTAACAAAAAACATACCCAAAGGCTGCAGTCACACCCTTATGTTATTGCACTTGTTGAGCCTGTTTGAGGATGTGAAAATCTTGTCCACTTTTCCTAACAATGCCAGTTCTCATATTGCTAGAGGTTTGGCAAAATTCAGGACAGTGATGTCTTTAGTTGGAGTTGATCCAAAATCCTTCCCCTGCCAGCAGCTGTGTCCCAGCAAATTTCTGGACACGTCCTCTGGGCTCCCAGGAGCTTTTTCAGTGCTTTCAGAGGGAGCAGCTGCTAGCTCTTGTCTGCTGTTTCCACTCCCCCCTCCTCCAAAAAAAAAAAAAAAAAAAAAAAAAAAAACATCTTTGGTGCTTGATCTGAGACGTATTGTTCAAATATCTTCTTTACCAAAGGTGCTGCCAAGACTAACAGTAACATAGGCCTACCTATTCTACAGTATTTTTCAATGGTAGGTTTTAAGGCAGATGACAGTGGCAATGCCATGGCAGGCATGGGATGAGAAGGATGCATGTCATGAGCACCCTCTGAGGTGATGCTGGGAGAAGGCTGTAGTGTCTGAGGCTACAGATGTCTCCTCCGAAAGCACTGCTACTCAAGGAGAGGCACAACAGGCCAGCACAAAGAGGATGACATCTGTAGCCACTGAAAGTTAGCAGCAGACATTGAGATGGGTCCAGATTTACAGCTCTAAATACCAACAATATTCCTTATAAAATACAAAACAATCAAAAAAAAATCAGTGTAGTCATTTCTCCAGGATTTGTAAGCAATCCAAAAGCACAACAGAGGCCATAACTCCTTCCTCTTGATTCCCAGAGCAGCACTTGTTCTTCTGGGCAGCACCTATGATGCTGTGTCTTGTGTCCTGATGGAAGAATTATTTTACTTGAACGACATTACTTATGAAGAAAAATTAAAAGCACAGTTCACAGTGTGATAATTATTTGAATTAATTTAATGTATTGTTTTATAATTATTAAATAATTGTTCAAATTATTAAATTAAATACTTTCATTCAGCCAGGTATTTTACTTAAGTGGGGACAAAGTGCAGTTAAAGATGTCTACCACGTAGTATAGGCTTGATTTTCACTAGTATTCGCTGTAGGTTTTATAAAGCAATTAGATGAGCAATATTTGTTCAGCTGACACTGCTGACACTGCCCTGCTTCTGATAACAAGTCCACATATGCATAATTTAAGTAGCCAAACACTGAGGCAGATTTTCTTTAGTGAAATCCCTTTGGCCATGGAGCACTGCTAATTTTGTCAATAATGATTTCTACTCCAGAAATGAAGACAGGCAGAACTGTCTCAAAACTGTCTTGGGAATAGTAAGAATCTTTCAGTTTTGGTCATTAGAGTGAAGAGTTTTCTTGCTACAAGAGCTCTTCGGTAGAGCTCACCAAAGAGATTCAGTATTTATTAGTTCAGTACTTTTATTATTTAATATTTGAAGTACTCATATGAAGAACAGAGGAGGATTGTACATTTCTTAATGCAATAAAATCATATTACCAAGTTTCTTTAGAAAGAAGCAGTCATGTGAACTTTCCTGCCTTTTCTGTGCTATATAATCTACTATGTATGTTTTCTGGGAGACAAAGCAAGAGACAGGAAGAGGTATACCAGGTGCTAGTAAATGAAGCATACAAATTCCCAGGACACTAGCTCTCCTATTTTAATTATGTTGAGAAAAAAGTGCTGTGCTTATGAAAGAGGACGGGCTGATGATAGAGGAGAACAATACTATTACTTTTCCAAGAGACTAAGTTCAGTACAAGAGGCAGGTGTACTCAAATTCATGGATTTTGCTTCATTATTTGTTGCTTTTTTTTTTCATCTGGGCCTTTCAGTGAAGTTATGATCCGTGGCAAAGAGTGAGGGTTGTACCAATAAAAGCCTTCTGTTTAAAAAGAACCGAAACCATGCTCCTATCTGTTACAAGTGAATACAGCACCATTAGAAAAACAGTCCAGCATTCAAACTGCTTCTTTAAAAGGTAAAAAAATAAAATCCATAAAGCAATATAAATGTAGATTGTTAGATATTATTAGTCATAGCTTTCCTAAGTAGTTTTTTTGTTTGTTTGTTTGTTTTTTTTTATGCATGTGTCAAAAGCTCTAATTAGAAAACTCAGGAGGAAAAGAAGAAAATAAGAAATATTACTGAAGTCTAAGATGCCAGGAAATGTGCTTCTAAAAATCAGATGTTTTTATAATGCATAGTGTTCTTTGCAGAAAAATAATCCCCACTGCTCATAAAAATGATGAAATGATACAGTTGCAGAGTATTTGCACACCCTCTTCCTGCCTACCCATGACTGCATATTTAACCTCAGCATTAAAAAATGTGAGAGAGTTAGAAATATTTTTTTTCATTCTGTTGCTGTTAAGGCAAATGTGCTGTTTCCAAGATATATTTGTGTTATAAGTGTTAGTTCCAAAGTGTTCAATGTCCACAGCAGCGTTCAGATATTCAGAAGCGAAATCAACAATTTCCAATAACTCAGTGAAAGGTAGTGGGTACTCAACAGTCTGAAAATCTTGAAAGTAAATTTAAATACTTAATTTAGGAACCTAATTCTTGGTGATGAGTCCTTTGCAGAGCTCTCTTATCTGGTCAAACAAATTAAAAGTAGGGTTTGCATCTTGAATCCTGTGTGCAGTTCTGATTCCCCATTTCCAAAATAAAAAAAAAAAAAAAAAAAAAAAAAAGCAGAAAAGTATGCCAGAAATAACAAGATTGTGCAAAATTAGGGAATGACTTCTATAAGTGTGACAGAATAGGAGTTTCTGTATTGGAAAAAGGGAAACCTAAAAGGATATATGACAGAGGAATAAAATATCACAAAAGGTACAGAGAAGATGAATGGTGAATTCATTATTTTTCACAGTCCGAAGACTAGCATGTATCAAATAAGATAATTTAATGGGACAAAACAAACAAACAATAAAAAAATGCCATCACTGCCATCACCACCACCACCAAAAAACAGACTATCCAAGATTGTTATAAGTTTGTTCTGTTTTTCCTTCAGTGTCTGTGACTAGCTACTGTCAGAGATGGGATAGTGGCCTTCGTGGACTTTCGGTTGGACACAGTACAGCAGTTCTAGTTCTTATAAATTGTTAGGCAATTCAAACAGCAGGGAACCAGACTCATGATGCAAGAGGTCACTTCCTCTCTCTGCAATTCATGGCTGAATAAATAGGCAATCAGTGAGTAGGAGTTGAGAGGCAAATTAACTTTTGTGTTTCACCGCTGGAAGGAAGATACTACAATATCATATCCACTTCTGGTAACCATAGTTTTAAGAGGATGTCAAGAACTTAGAGAGAATACAAAAAAGAGCCACCAGAAAGACAGGGATTAGATTTTGCCAGGAACAATTAATCTGCTTACTTATCAAAGAGAGAAACAATAATTTATCAACACTTCTGGAAAAAAAATGCCAATCATTCAAGATCTCTTTACTGGAAAAAGAAAGAAGAGCTGAAAATTATATCCACACAAATTTAGATGGGAAGTAATGAAGAATAGGAGGAAAGGAAGTGGGTTTTGCTGTCTGTTTTGGATTGTTTGGGTTTGTGTTGTTGTTGTTGTTGTTGTTGTTTTGGTTTGGTTTTTTGTTTGTTTGTTTTTTTCCCTCCCTGGTCTTAACAATGTTAAACCATTAGAGTAATTTAGAAAAGAAGTGGTGGATTTTCCATCACATAATACCTTCAAAAAAACACTGTATTTTTTCCATGCAAGCATGTTGTTAGATTTTATACAGGGCTAACAGGTTAAAAACAGCACCACAGTTATAATATTCAGAAGACAGCCTACTTCTTCCAGTGGTTCTCCTTATTATTGTTAAACTGATGACTGTAAAAAAAAAAATCCTCCTGTATACATTCCTCTCAGTAGTTCCCTCCGGTCATGTATGACCCACATCTCGTCACTTACCCTGAACTTCTAACAAATACTTTTAAAATCCAGGTTTTGTCTGATGGATTTGTGTAATCTTCATAAATGGCTTTCCACAGGCATCTACTCTTGCTGATTTTTTATGGAAGTGATGAACTTCCATAAGTTCATGATGAACTTTGCAGACTGCAAATGTCTGAAACGGATATCCACCTCCACCAGGATGCATGCTTCAAACCACTGAGATGTGCAATTGAATCAGTTGATATTTTAGTTTTCTGTCATTCATGTATGTTTTTACAATATACAGCAGAACCATCCCTGTTTGTTGTACAGGGACTGATGAATTAATTGACTAATTGTCTGCACACCTGCATCTCCTCCACTGGCGAAGCACAGACAAGAAGCTGCTTGTGATTCTGCTAGTTTCTTCAGCAAAATTAATCATTTGAGAAGTCAGAGTTCCTCCTCTCATAATGTTTATTATTAATAATTAAACATAATATTCAAAAGTGTGGTCGAGCCAAGATGCAGCCTAACTGACCCCTCTGACACAGACCTTGAAGTTACATAGACTCAGGTTCACAGAGTCTCAAAATCACGGAACAGCTGAGGTTGGAAAGGACTTCTTAAGTTCATCTGCTCCAATCCCCCTGCTCAAGCAGGAACAGCAGGTTGCACAGAATCATGTCCAGATGGCTTTTGAAGATCTTCGAGGAGGGAGACTCCACATATTCTCTGGGCAACCTGTTCCAGTGCTCAGTCACCCACAGAGTAAAGTGCTTCCTGATGTTCCAACAGAACCTCTTGTGTTCCACTTTATGTTCATTGCCCCTTGTCCTGTTTCTGAGCACCACTGAAAAGAGCCCGGCTCCATCCTCTTTGCATCCTACCTTCAGGTATTTATAGAAATTGGTAAGACCCCCCTTGAGCCTCCACTCCTCCAGGCTGAACAGGCCCAGCTCCCTCAGCCTCTCCTCGTAAGAGAGGTGATTGGGTCTCTTGATCATCTTTTTGGCTCTTCACTGGACTCTTTCCAGTGCATCCATGTCTCTCTTGTACTGGGGAGCACAGAACTGGCCACAGTATTCCAGATGTGGCCTCCCAAATGCTGAGTAGAGAAGGATCACCTCTTGACCTGCTGGTGATACTTCACCTAATGCAGCCAAGAGTCCTTCTTAGTGTCAAGGGCTCATTTCTGACTTATGTTCACCCTGGTGTCTACCAGGCTTCCTAGGTCCTTTTCTGCACAGCTCATTTCCAGCTGAGTGGTCCCCAGCATGTACAGGTTCCTGAGTTATTTCTCCCTAGGTTAATAAGATCATAGTAAAACCTCAAAGGTTCTTCAAGGTGTACTGGGTCTGGCCTCAGAAGAGCCTATATTCTTCTCTCTATTCTTCTCTCCTAGTTCATGGCAGAAGCAAACTATACAAACTACACCATTTCTAGCAGATATTTGTACCAAGGCCTCAAGTTTAAAGACTCTGGTACTTCCTCACATGTACACTTTTTCCATGGATATTTATCTTGGAAGTAGCTTCTTCCATTCATGAAGTAATAAAAGATACATGCCTTTCAGGACATTCAAATTGCTGTATCCTAAATCCTGGATAGGTCCACATCCTCTTTGGAGCAAAAATGTACAATTTTGTAGTCTAGCAAAGGCCATTCAAAAGTGTATGGAATTGAAGGAGCATACCACATGGCTTTTAGACTATGCTCAAGTTCATACTCCCCAGTATGACATTCAGATTTGCTCCTCAAGTATGTTCAGCTTATGATGATCCTTCCCTTCCCTTCCCTTCCCTTCCCTTCCCTTCCCTTCCCTTCCCTTCCCTTCCCTTCCCTTCCCTTCCCTTCCCTTCCCTTCCCTTCCCTTCCCTTCCCTTCCCTTCCCTTCCCTTCCCTTCCCTTCCCTTCCCTTCCCTTCCCTTCCCTTCCCTTCCCTTCCCTTCCCTTCCCTTCCCTTCCCTTCCCTTCCCTTCCCTTCCCTTCCCTTCCCTTCCCTTCCCTTCCCTTCCCTTCCCTTCCCTTCCCTTCCCTTCCCTTCCCTTCCCTTCCCTTCCCTTCCCTTCCTCTCCTCTCCTCTCCTCTCCTCTCCTCTCCTCTCCTCTCCTCTCCTCTCCTCTCCTCTCCTCTCCTCTCCTCTCCTCTCCTCTCCTCTCCTCTCCTCTCCTCTCCTCTCCTCTCCTCTCCTCTCCTCTCCTCTCCTCTCCTCTCCTCTCCTCTCCTCTCCTCTCCTCTCCTCTCCTCTCCTCTCCTCTCCTCTCCTCTCCTCTCCTCTCCTCTCCTCTCCTCTCCTCTCCTCTCCTCTCCTCTTCTCTCTTTCCTGAGGAAATGCTATCTAGCTAATTGTTTGCCACCATACATTTATGTTTCCACCTGATTTTATTCCTGCCCCCAATATACTTATGGTCTCTCTAAACACCATGTTATCTACAAATGTAGTCACTCTGTTTTATTCACCATCCATCTTACTTAAAACAGCACTGAATAGAGAATGGCTAGGACACAGTCCAATGAAATCCCTTTTCATAAATTCCTCCCATGGGAGAATAAGAAACTATGAAACTCTTGAAAGAGCTTTCACTTAATCTCAAGATTATGCTTTCCTAGCTTTCTTCCTTAGTGGTTTGCACAGTGACAAAAGTCTTATTACAGACAAAGCATATATTTCTTTATCTACTGTTACAGAATCACAGAATCACAGAATAGACGAGGTTGGAAGGGACCTCTGAAGATCATCTAGTCCAATCCCCCTGCCGAGCAGGATCACATAGAGCACATTGTGCAGGATGGCATCCAGGTGGGTTTTGAATATCTCCAGAGAAGGAGACTCCATGACCTCTGTGGGCAACCTGTGTTAGTGCTCTGTCACCCTCACAGTAAAGTGCTCCCTCATATTTAGCTGGAACATCCTGTGCTTCAGTTTGTGCCCATTGCCTCTCATCCTCTCACTGAGCACAACTGAAAAGAGACTGGTTCTATCCTCTTGACACTCTCCCCTCAGATATTTATATACATTAATGAGGTCTCCCCTCAGTCTTCTCTTTTCCAGGCTAAACAGGCCCAGTTCTCTCTGCCTGCCCTATGTAGTGCTTTGTCCTACTTACTATGCAGTCTAGAAAGTTTATTACCCTTCTGTGGAAGAAAATTAGTTTGTTCATAGAGTCATAGAATGGTTTGGATCTGAAGGGACTTTTAAAGATCATTTGATCCGATCCCCCTGCTATGGGCAAGGACATCTTCCATTAGATCAGGCTGCATAAAATGGCATCCAGCCTGGCCTTGAACATTTCCAGGGATGGGGCATCCACAGCTTCCTTGGGCAACCTGTGCCAGTGCCTCACCACCCTCATAATAGTTCTGCTCCTGTTGAGTCTGTACTGTTTGTTATTCAACTCCTCCTGTAAAAACATGTCTGTTCATTTTTTCCAATATTTCCTAGGTACTGGAATTAAAAATTAATATCACATCTTCTAGCTTTTCAGTACCTTGTTTGCCCTCCACTATTTCTTAAATATAACTGCTAATGCTTCTGAGATTTAAGCAGCCAATTCTTTAAGTATTCTGTGAAGTTCACTTAAGCTACACAAATCGAAATACCCAATTTAAGAAAAATCTAACTTTATATTTCCTTATTGTAGGCTGAGATATTTCTTCTTTCTAATGGTTTGAATTATAGCCATCTCTTCACAATTGAGCTGTCTTCTTCACTAGAAATAGATATGTTTAACACTTAGATCTTCTCAGGGTGGAAATTCAGCTCTCTTTGCTCCTTGACCAAAATAGTAAGGGACATCAGCTTCTTTAGCCCACAGGGTACAAGACAGTGGTGTTACCAACATGACACTAGCATGACTTTCTGTCACCTACTCTGTGATTTTGATTTCAGAGATACCTCAATAAGATACCTCAGTAAGATACTTCAATATAGCACACTATAAGCAAGCCTTCCTTTTATTTTTACCTGCATGAAGCTTCTGTGAAGACACTTACTTGGAAGAGTTGAGTGGGGCTTAGATCCCTAGGCTAGTGAATATTCAGTTGGTTGTACAAAAGACAAACTGTATCGATACTAGAGATAAGTGGAAAACCCCACTGGAATACTTTATTGCCTGGTGACTAAACTATCATACTGGGAGACTTGGGAGGCTAAATAACTCCTTTCCCTTCTCCACTTCAGTCAAACAAAAGGGGAAATTTCAATCTTCATATTCCACTTCTCAAGTGAGCACTCCAAAGTACTGGGCTACTTCAACTGTGGAAAGTATTTCTCCCCTCTTTTAGCATGAAAAGGATTCTCTGCTTTTGATAGCTGTCTCCAGAAAAGAAGCCCACTTGGAAATAGATGGTTTGTTTTTTTTCATCTTTGGCTGTAACTGGGCCAGGGACTGAACATATATCTCTCCTTGATGTTTCTTACTGGCTACTTTGGCTATCCTCCACTTCCTTGTTAGCAGATGGGCTAGTGTAACTTAGATTGTTTAAGGTACCGTAATCTTTCAGTTAAGGACGGTAAGTGAGGCTGTTTATTCAAGTAGACAATAAATCAACTAAAAGTTATTTGGCTCTGATAATCTAGATAAACCTTTAAAAAATTCTGTTCAGTCAGTTCCTCCAGTGACTCCCCTGCATGGATGAAGTAGAGAGATGTCCTGAGGCTTCCAGGTGGTCTGACTGGGTTCAGTTACATGTCTTCTGCAGGACATAAAGGTAAAATTTGAACTTGAAGGTGAAAGACTCAATCAAACTTGATTTTAATGCAATTAAGCCAGAGAATAATTACTTTTTGATGGAAAAAAAAAAAAAAAAAAGTGCATTTATAGACCCAGATACTTGTTGTTTCCTCAGCCCTGGCTTATCTAAAAACAAAAAACCCTTCTGCCCCCCCAGTAACTTTTTGGAAAGGCTCTCCAGCTCAGCAACAGCCTTTACATTTCTCTCATGTGGCTGAAATCTTGTGCCGCTATGATTTGAACTGACGACAAAAATAACTGCACAGTTCACACTATCTGCGTGGAAAACATACCTCCTGGGCCAAGCAAATCCCTGGGGCAGCTCTGTTGAAACAAGTGCTGTAACTCCCAGGAAGGACTATAACCTTCTTTTTCTAGTGCTACAGAGTTCCCTCTACAAGAGCCCAACACATTCAAGGCAATAGCTCTGTAAAAATTTAATCTACTTTTTTGCTTTTAATATCATGTTTACCTCAGAGTATTCATCTAAGGGAGAAACTCCCTCCAAGCTGGATTCTTAAATTACTAGAAAAACAGATGACTTATGAAACTACACATCTGCAGCTAGGTGTGTGGGTTAGATGTGATTTTTAGCAGAAATCGTTTTATTTAGCTAAGTTTTTTGTTTGTTTCTTTTTGCTTTGTTTTGTTTTGTTTTGTTTTTCCTAAAATCTGGGCAGATAAATTTATCATTCTCTCTATTTATATGGGATAATATAACCATGCACTAGAATTCTCATGAGCCTAGAGAAAATGCAGGATACCTCTCAGTAGTGGGCTTGTGCCAGTGAAAATGGAAAATGAATGTATACATATATGCATAATATATGCAAAAAAATAATAATAATTAAATAAATAAAGGAAGTCCAACAGCAGAGAAGTTTTTTAACATGAATATAAATGAAGGAAATAAAGACTAAAAACAGCCGTCCCATGAATAAATTATAGATCCTTCATCTTCATGGCAAATGTCTTTAATGTGCATTCAGTGAACAAGTTCCTGCACAGCCATGCTTTTGTGCAAACAGTCCAGATCTATGTGTGTGTTATATGACTAGGATATCCAACATATCACTGTGGAAAGTGGGCTTGTATTGCTAAAGAACTGAGAAAACAAGGTTGCATTAGTTTTGTAACTGAAACATGAGGCTAGATAATACTTGGGAATAGGGTGAAAGATCACAGATGCAAGAATAGGCAACAAGTATACATTTTGTCAGAACCTTTACAGCCTTTTGGTAAAAACCTGGCAATTAAAAACCAAACTTGCCACTAGCAAAACAAACAAAACAAAACAGAGCAAGTTACAAGGCAATAACCCTGATGATGAACTAAAGAAAAAGTTGTTTAACTAATCAATTTCTCAGAACTGCAGAATACTGGGTATGCACAACATATTTTCAAGTAACAGGGAATCCCTGATGAGTAAGTGATTGTGCTATTTAATACTCTTTAACTCCTTGGAAAGAATGAATCACGTTTAGCTAGTCTTCTGCAGTTGTCAGAAAATGTAATTCTCTTTTCTGTGTCATTTATAAGCAAGAATTAAAAGACCTTTTAAATTTTGCATAAACCTTAATGTAACAATGTTGAGCAGAAGTCAAAAATATTTAGGCAGCTTTTATGGAATAAGTTTCAGGGCTCTTACCACTAGGCTGAGACACGCTCACAAAGACCATGCTCTCTAACAGAGAGAAGTGTTATCCATGCACTCACACTTTTTCCTAAATGATTTCCCTCTCCCAAATGAATTCTTATTCCAAAACCAGTTCCTAAATTCTTTTTATGGCCTTAAGGACTAGGCCCATTTTTGGGGGGTGTGGATATGAGAGAGAAGTGTGCCTTGTGCGCTTGCCGCCTGCTGTGATGAAGGATGGCAAGTCTCAAAATGGGCCAGAGTTCAGCTGACATAAACCAAGAGCAGAAGTTTTGAAATCAGTGGATGTCTACTGATTTATATCAGCTGTTCAAAACTGAGGCAAAAGCCCCACTTCCATCTAACTGACTTTTGGAGATGTTTTTTGGAGCCAGCTCCACAACTCAGTTTTCTGTCTATTAACTTCACAGTTAAAAGTGAGATAAAACAGTTAAATGTGAAGCTCTTTCCAGTCCAACACTTTTGTATTTCTAAATGACATTTCACCGTGGCCTCTCCAGTCCAGTTTGTGGTGTTTTATCAGCACTTTACTATAGCTGCAGGTGATGCAAGTAATATAATAATGAACATGTTCTAGATTGCTTAAGAAAATCTGAGATAGAGAAAGAAAAGGATCGAAACATGCACATTGAGACCCACATTCAAGTCTGGCTGAGTATAAACTAAGTTATGAAAGACTGTGACCATAAGAAAGAGCAAACACCTTAAATATCCATCTGACTTCGTGAAAATAACAATATTGAGGGCAGAGAGCTCTGGAATAGTGTTTGGAATAGTTGTAGATTAAGCTGTCATTATTGCTACATAACTAACAGCCCCAAGACGTGGTTTCAAATCCTATGCCTTTGTCCCTGGAAAGGTGGAATTTTCAGTTGTATTTTGTCCCATGATGGAGTTCAGTCTGGGAATGGCTCTGATAATTATCAGCCCCTGACAAACTGACCTAGATGGAAAGCACTAGAGAGGCTTATGATGCATTATGGTCTATTAATTGTTTACTTGCTTTTCTAACATTAAAATGATTTCAAACTCAGTGTTAGCAGTTTCACAAAAGTACTAGGAACAACATTCCCACCTGCAAGAGTCAAGCTAAAACAGATGTTTTCACAGCAGTTTAGACTTGGACTTTGAATAGAGGCTACCTATCCAATTCTTGTGGTCTCTTTAGCAAAATCTGTCACACTGTAAGGAGAAGCCAAAATACTTTCATTCAGGGCTGTTAAAATATCCATAAAATAAAAAGTTCATAAGTTCACCTACATATAAGCAGAGCATCAGGCTAATGAGATTATGGCCATAGCGGCATGCAGCCTCTTCCCTGTGAGATGAGGTAGGTCCTGATACTCCACTGAGCAGATAGAGACAGCTAGGGGAACTGCGGGAAATCTCCAGGCCACCCTGAAAAGTAACTTAATGTAACACTGAGCCTGTGTTGTCCTCCACAGACCTCTGTCTAACTTGCACCTACAGGCTTCTGCTGGTGAACTACCCACATCTTCCCCAGACAAGCTGGTCTAGGGCTTCTCTCACCACTCAGCTGCAAAGTTTTTTTTCTAATAGCTATGAATTCATCAAGCTGTGAACAATCATTTAAAAACATTGCTGAATGGGCTCTAGGAACCTTTTGGTCGCAGTGCTGTCCTGTCCCACCTGGCAGGCAAGAAAACAGTGATGGATGGGAAATCCATCTTTCAATGATTAACTATTTGTCTCTAGGAAAAAAAAAATTGAATTTGACTAGTCAAAAGAGGAGGAAGGGAAGGGAAGGGAAGGGAAGGGAAGGGAAGGGAAGGGAAGGGAAGGGAAGGGAAGGGAAGGGAAGGGAAGGGAAGGGAAGGGAAGGGAAGGGAAGGGAAGGGAAGGGAAGGGAAGGGAAGGGAAGGGAAGGGAAGGGAAGGGAAGGGAAGGGAAGGGAAGGGAAGGGAAGGGAAGGGAAGGGAAGGGAAGGGAAGGGAAGGGAAGGGCAAGGCTTTGTATTTTCAGATTCCAAAAACAAAGGTGAAAAGACACAGTGGAAGAAAAACCATGTGCACCTCTCATCTGTTGGGTGGAGGGGAATTTAAGAGATGTCTGTGGTTGTGGCACTAATGGACATGATTTAGTGATGGGACTTGGTAGGTCAGGCTGCTGGTTGGACTTCATGATCTTGAAGATCTTTTCAAACATAAATGATTCTATGATTTAATATAAAGCTATCTGATGAAAAGGCTTTGTCCCAGGAGGAGTAAAGAGAAGAATAAAATCAAATCCAAAAGAGGGTTCAGACTGGGAAGAAGTCGTTACAATCTATCATATCAAACAGAGTTGTCCATTAAAAACAAACAAAAGACTCTCAGTGATAATCAGTGGCAGAAACTTGCTTGCACTCTGTGCACACAGAAAGATAATTCTGAGCGTGATTCTGGTAAAAAATGTCATCTGCTGGCTGACATCTTACTTTACCCTTCATGACTCAGGATTCACAATTAAACATTTCAAAGCAGGCAGGTAGGATGGGAGACAAAAGATTTTGGCTGGCAAGCTATCTTGTGCTCTTTCATGCAACCAGTTTCATTTTGTTCACCAAATGTGTTCAGTGATGGCTTTTTCTGAGCAAACTTTGTCTTGTGGTCTGCTCACAGATTAATCACATCTCCCACTGTGAGTCTTTGCTGTTGTTTTTTGTTCTCCTTGCCTGACCTCCTGCATCACTGCGCAATATTAGTTTTTGTGTCAAAAATATTTTTGTATGTCTCATTGAAGCATTGAACACCACAAGTCAATAAGACAGTTTGCTATGGCTTTGTCAGGTTTCAACACAGAGCAATTACACTGTAATATACACGCCATGCAGTTGAAAAAAGTTGTTGAAAAATGAATAGCAGATATCTGCAAGGTGAAGCTACCAGTCTGTTTTGTCATCCAACACTGCTGCCCAGAACATCCCAGGCTTGCTCTTCAAGGATGCCAGATTCACACCAAAAGAGTCAGTAACTTTGTGAAAACCTTTCCTGAGCATGTCAATGGTCAAGTTCTTTATCACACCCTGTGTGAGTCCTGTGAGCAGAGGGAGACCCCTGTCCTCAGCCCCTTGGCTTTGATGGCTGACATGCACTGGCTCCAGCCTGACAAAGCAGTTTTGGAGCTACCCGTGCTCCTCAGAAGGCCTGAGCCCAACTCTTCTGCCTCTCACCTAGGGGTGCTATTGTAAACATGCATGATAACAAGATGTTTCCTGGCAGAAATCAGGAATGTCAAGTAAAAAGACTAAACTATGGTGCAGCGCTAGGTGCAGCCAGGGCCCCGCTCAGCCACGGCAGAGGATTTCTCAGGAAGGCTTGCACTGCATGCCTTCTATCATCCACCGACACCGACACCAGCTCCTGTTGCCACCCACTGCGGCCACTTCCTCATGCTCCGCAGCAAACCACCAGCATCTAAATGGCATGCTCAGCTGCACATCTGTTAGCATTTAGCAAGAGTGTTGGCTGTCCTTCCTAATAATTCATCTCAAATAGGCTAAAGCAACAAGCGGGCGTTCTCTCTCCCTCTCTCTCTCTCTCTTTTTTTTTTTTTTCCTATTGTGCCATTCAACAGGCTCCAAAGCTGCTAAAGCCACAAAAATGTTCGAGTGATTATTGGCCCATGTCAAACTTATTTTGGAGGGGTTGTCTTATGTTGGGTAGACATATTATTTACCTTTCTTATCTAAGCTTAATAGAGTTAAACAAATCAGTGCTTCCTGTTGGGAGACTGCTAAAATGTGATTGAATGAGGGGTGTCATTAGGAAAGCACATGCGCTTGAGCTCTGGTGGCTTCCAACAGCTAATCTCCAGTACCCAGTACTGTGACATTATGAACTCACCTTTTGACATTTTAATATTTGTGAATTGCTGTAGAATACAAAGAGGAACCTCAAATATTCAGTCTCAAAATGAAAATTAAAAAAAAAAAAAAAAGAGGTTTTTCACTTTCAGATGTTTTAAAGTGAGTTTTTCTTAAAGTCAGCAAAAACTGCAGCAGATGATGAGTGGATGGTGGATTAGTAGAAAAGAGGTCTTGTAACAGCAATAATCAAAATAATATCTCTTTCCATAGTACAATGGCTGCAGAAAAGTATGATAGCAAGTTTCACAACATATTCTTTAAACTTCAGTTTACCCCTCCAAGAAAAATATTCCAGAAGAGAGTGGAAAAGGCCAGAGATCAAAACCATATTGATATAAGGCTCATCTTATCTGTCTGCGGATAGCAAACTCATCAGTGAGGGATCTGAAATGTTAATGGTCTAGCTGATGTAATTCTTGCACCATCCAGCAAGAGCTGGAATGCCCCCTTCACCTTAAGAAACATTTATTCTCTTTGTTGTCCCTTTGGCTTTAAAGAAATGAACAGGGATTAACCAAAGGAATAATCAACAAGAAGTTAAAAAGATAATGCCAGTTGTTTCTCTAGCACGGGTTCAGCCAGGAGACAACAAAGCTTGTTATCAGTGGCATTCTGCATGATGAAAAATTGATCTGTCCATCTTAGCAATGGGACAACTGCTCTACCACAAAGACAAGAAGAACCATGTGGTAAGGCAGCCCGTGTTGGGGGAGCCTAGCAAAATACTCCCAGTTCCTGCTGATTTTGGATAGGGATAGAGAAAAAAAAAAAAAAAAAAAAAAAAAAAAAAAGAAAAAGTACTTCTGCAGCTTACTGTGGAGGCAGTACACTGTAGGTGATCTGCTGCTGAGGCATGCAAGCACCAAACGAACTCCTGCCCAGACTACTTTTGATGCTTTTACAGATTCAGCTTAAAAACAGTCACAGGAGAGGTGTCACAGATGACTTAGGGTAGTTTTCACAATTAAAACACTAGCTAAATTCTTAAGTAATTACACCAATAATTAGAGACCTCAGTCTTTTGGACTGGCCGTGCAGAAGCAAGGTGGTGGTGCACCACCATGAGCTAGCCCATGCCTTATTGCATAGCCAGTGCGATTTTTAGCAGTGCCTGCAGATGAAACCTCCTTTCTCTCCCCCTGAGCACGACAGGCAGCTGCTCAGGGGCCTCAGCCTCCTGAACCACAGCAGCTGTGGAGTGATCGCTGGCTCCTGATCAGGCAGCTTGGCTCACCTTCTCCACCCTGAAATGTCTCTCTCTGTGGTAGGTAGCTGCATGTCTGAGAAGGAAGGAGGAGGTTGATCAGAGTGCTTTCTGTCCCCCGTCCCGAACTGGGGTGTTAAAGTCCACTCTGATCATTTGTCCCAGCTTTCCGAATCTCATAGATCTCACTCAGTTGTCCAGTGAAGGGTAGTTCAGAGGCTTTCGTGCCCTACCAGCATGCTCCATGCAACTCTGTAGGAGTCTGTCTAGAGGTGTCACAGGCTCCCAGTATGGCCCTGGGTCCAGGGAGAAAGGAGGGATTGTATAAATGTCTCTGCACCTACAGGCAGAATACTCAGAGTTTTTATTGATAAAATTAATCTTGACCATGAAGACCACTGTAATACATGCAAACTTAGAAACATCTTCCTTGACAGACCATCCTTTTTGCATTTTTTGGTGTTTGTTTGTTGTTTTTGTGTTTTTTTTTTTTTTTTTTGTGGGGGGGGGGGTTACTGCTGAGCCTACTATCTTTGGTGATGCTTTTATTTATTACATGATAATCTGGCAGGGAATTGGTAGGCCACTTGCAAAAATGATTCATCAGAAATACCAATCTTGTTCTGATTTGCAGCATAACAGAAAACAGCAGCTTGGTCCTGCACTACTCCCCAGTGAGTTACATCAGTATGTGCCAATGATGGAAAACATGGCCTGCCTGTAAAGCTACAATTAGGCCTAGTTTCCATGGACATAATCAGTCAAACGTAGGGAAAAAAAAAAAAAAAAAAATGGAACAATATAAAATAACCATTATACTGTTGGACTTTTGTGCCAGGACATGAATGACTTTAAGATATATGTTTCTACTGGCAATTTTTGTCTTTTTTTTTTTTTTTTTAATGCTTTGCAAAACTATTCAAGTTGAAAAGTTCACATTTATACAGGAATAAAAGAAAAATCTGAAGAAGCCTGGAGTTTATAAATAAAAGGCCTAATACATTAACATGCAGCTTCCAGAGTATTCTACATTAGCATCTTCTACTTTAGATAATTATTGGGGTAATAAGTCAAAGGAAGTAAGATTAAATTGAAAAAAAAAAAAAAAAAAAAAAACAGCTGAGGAAGGCAGAATATTTACAAAATCCAAAACCTTCTGACATTACATCAAGACAGGGAACATTTTGACAGCTTTATTTGTGCCAATAATCACAAGTCACCTTTTTAAACATTCAGACTAATTCAGACTAATAACATTGCTTTATGCTGTATATTACTCAATAGAGAAAAATAAAATAAAATTTCACAATAATGATAAAAGTTTTGATTCCTAATTTTAAACATTCACAAATTTCAAAACTTTGCTTTTTTTCTGTCAACAATTTTGGATGTATCAGGATTATTCCCTCCTAGGTTACATGCCCAGACTTGAGAAAAGCTGAGCCTCATACATCTTAATTACCATCACTCTTATATAGGCAGAAATGTAGAAGACATTTAAACATTAAAAGAGATGCTTCAATTGTCAGCATTAGGCATATTTTGCAGCCCCACACTGCATGAGCAGAGTTGTTTCTTTGGTATTTCACTACCCATGCTAGCAAAAGTCAAGTGAGAATGTCTCAATAACCTCTTTTCTTTTCTAAGTCTGTGTAGGTTTGCCTGAGAGAGAGCTGTGTTGATCTTGATATTTTTATTTTCAAACACTGAACTCCTCTGGGATACTTCCCACTCTTTGTATTACAGAGTTAGACTGGCATGTGGTTGGGCAGCTGTAGACTTCTAACCCATTATAAGCAGCACGTCTTAATTGTAATAGTTCCTGAGAAGAAAATGTGAAATATAAAAATAAATAAAATTTTTTAAAAATAAATATATATAAATATTTAAATATACTCCGTGTAATGCTGTATAACTCCATGTTAGAGTGCAGAAGTACAGAGACATGTTTTTACAGGTTGTTACTCTGTCCCCTGGCTTTGTTCAGGAAACTTTTACCCTGTACAGAGAGATCTGCAGGGGGGGTATGCACAACAACAACAAAAAGGCAAAGCAATTATGGATGGGATAAGGCATAAAATAGCTAGGCTGTAAGGAGCTGAGCAATAGGTACAAGGTTAAGCATTAATATGCTCACCAACCCCAGTAAGATACCCATTAGGACACTGTTGGCCAGGATAGCTTCTGTCAGGTGGAAATCATCAGCCTTGGATGCTGCTTCTGGGGATAGATTATCTTCAGCGTCACCAGGTTACCATATTCCAGGTCGCTGTTTTCTCCCATGTGATTTTATATCTTTTATAGTCAGTGACTTTTTTCTTGAGTTCTTCACCTGTTACCTATGCTTGTCTCAAAGATCTTACCTCTGTCTCCAGTTTTATCTTTTAACTTGGCTGGTTCCAGTCTAAGTACTTTCTCACAGCTCTTTCTCATAACTTAGTATTTTTTCTAAAGTTTGAGCTAAGGTTGCACAGCTGGGCCATATCAAAACTAAGCCTGGGATCACAAGCAGCTGAACTCCTAGAAGGAGAATCACGAGTTGGGGGAGGAGGGAGGAAAAGTCCTTTTTTGATGGGATCATACCATGCAACTGTCCAAGATTTTGAGGAGGAGAAGTGTGGTTCTAAGCTGGAGATGACAGTGCTTCCTTAGTTTTGCCAAGCCAAATATCTAGGAGACGGATCTCTGAACTCAAATCAGATAAAATCAGATAAAATTTTCCAGACACCTACTGTCAGCTGTTTCTTTTTCTGAAAGTATAATGAATAGATGTTAGCAAATGGTTACTATGCTACCAACCCACAAACCCAGGAATCCAGGAAGGACAATACTACAGAATTTTAAATTGCAATAAATACGCAAGTTAGCTTCTACTTCAGCTAAAAAAAGAAGCCAGAACAGGTCAATAGCTAAGTAAAGTCTGCAAGACCTGTAGAGGTCCATATTCAGCTCCTGGCTCTTCTAAAGACCTTTCTGTGTAATTTAAGGAAAGATGTGTAAGTTCCAAACTTGGAGACAGAAATAAAAACCTTGAAGATAAATATAGGATCTGAGTAACATCATTTTATGCGTCTAAGCTTCTAATCTAGTTCATTAAAAATAAATAAATAAATAAATGAAATAAAGTCTGAAAAGGAAAGATCCAGAAAGTTTAAATGTTGCTTAAAGTCAAGTCGAGGCACCTGCACTTCTCTAAAGCCTCACTGTCCACATCAATGCTGGATGTCCCCAAAAGCAAGTCATCACTACCAGCCTTTCTCTTAAAGAGGAATAGGTGAAAGGACCTTTTGCTTATTAGTCTACTGGTTGCAGTACTCACCTATAAAAGAGAAACCTGGTCTCTAACCTCTCTCCAGCTTGCTGAGTTTAAACCCACAGTGTTTGCATCCCATTTTTAAGGCAGTACTGCCCTATTACTCAGTTACAGCTGAGCCACTGTGACAAGAAAGAGTGTAGGTGTAACAGTCCAGAGAGGTAAGTCTGGCTCTGTTGCATAGTGAAAAAAAACCACGCAGATGGAGGGAAAAACTTGATGCTGGTCACTGAGGTCTGGACTTCTAATGCATTTTTCATAAGGTGATCATTTGCTAAAATATAGGAATTGTCCAAAGACAATATGCAGACTAATGCATAATGTGAAACATGAATGCCACCACCACTGGCCATAATTTAAACAAAAGAACAAACAAACAAACAAACAACAAAAAAAGTGAGATGACTACTTATTGCTAAACGAGCTGATTTTGATACCTCAGTTTAAAAAAAATAAGACTTGAATTAATAATTTCAGTGTCACATAGGCTGAAGATAAATGCTTAACCTGCTGAACAGGGGAGATATCTGCATTTCCAAGTGAACAGGGTAGGTACATCCCCACTCAATTAGTGTCTTGTTGTGAATCTCAGCCAAACCTCCAACTCTCCCTGATTTGCCATGTGAGGAAGTGTTCAACTGCTTTCCAGACAGCCTCAAGCATTTGCTAACCATTATTGTTCTGAGGATGATATCATTTCAAGAATTAGCTGTGACTTTGACTTTACTGTCATGGCATATTGTTTGACTTGTATTCTTTCCACCCTCTCTCCGTCAGTTACAGCAGGCTCACCAATGGTCCTTAAATGTGTGCATTAAAAAGCTATTTTGAAGCCTAACTCTCCCATCGGTTTAAATGGGAGCTGTACTCCTCAGTGACCATTGGATGAGTAGCTACTTCAAGGATCTGGATGCAGACAACAAGTTCGGTGTGGTGATGTCATGCCTAAATCCCCTTGTAGACATAGCATTAAATTTATAAAGAGAGTGAGTAGAAAGAATTTAGGTCAGACTATAGGCCAAAGCAGGCTTGACAATACAGTCACTGATAACATGTGAAGTGATTTCACCTCAGCACTAATATTTTTAACATTAGTTAACATGTCATAATTTTGAGAACCTCTTTTTTTTTTTTTTTTTTTTTTTTTTTTTTTTTTTTCTGAACAGTAGGAGAATCTTTCTGTAGTCTCACATGCCATGGAAGGGCAATAAAGTGTATACAAGGTATGTTTTTTATTCTACCTGCTTTTCTTAGACTGCATTGAATCTCTACTGAGAATATCCAGATTTAAAATATTGCACTGTACTTTATGACTGTTGTTCTACATTTTATGACTGTTACTCTAATGCACCACATCACATGCAATTAAAGCAGCCACAAATATTAGGCCAGTCAGAGCACTTTCCTTCAGAGCCAGCCTAGGATATTCTGCACAGCCTTGTACTCCAGTCACTGGGCTAAAGAGCAAGCAATCACTACTGAAACAGTTTGAAAAGGTACCTTTCTGATTTCCTTCCCCCAAGAAAAAAAAATAGTCTTCATGTAAGAATGCTTTTACTTGAACATTTCTTCCTTTCTTGCACTCTATATTAATCACAAGAGAGGAGAAAGGGAGACAGACAGATGTAAAAAAAAAAAAAAAAGACCTGTGAAACTCAGTGGAACAAGTGAGATAATTTCCAATTTTTTTACTAGGTGTTAGATCAGTCCCATGGGAATATCTGCCTGCAATCGACTTGTACTGAGATTTCAGGCACCTAGTCAGGCCCCAGGGTTATCCACTTGATGAAGGGAAAACGTCTCCAAGGGACTCCAGAGGAAGACCCTGCCAACCTGCCCCAGCACCAAGACTGAAGCATCTGGTCTTCTTTTAGAGGCCTTCTAAGACCTCCCTCATTAACCTCCCTCATTAGTAGAGTCAGGCAATTTCTTTTGTACATCAAAACAAAGTGGGGCAGCTCTCCTTGTAATTAAATTGCATAAAGAATGCTTTCACCAGTGCTACAGGGGCTCTACATCACTGCTGTCAGATTTAATTCCTCTGCACAGACCATGCAGGTACTGGTACCAAAATCTTGCAGATTTGAACTTCTAGCCACCCTTATACCAATGCTGGGTCCAATCTGACACATAATTAAAAAAAAAAAAAAAAAGTAAGCAAAAAACATGAAAGGACTTGTAAGGATACGAAGGTGAAGGATCAGTATATGTAACTCTCTCAAACTGCTTACCAGATGATTCTGTGCTAATTCCCACATTAATTGCCACATTTGACTGGAACAAAAAAGTATTCTTCAAGTTTTTACATTACTCTTACAGAAACTACTTGTTTCCTGGCATTTAGTAAGAGTGAAGTGGAAGCATCTCACATGCAACATATACTTCTTTTGCTCCTCTCTTCTCCTTTAGAGAGTAAATGAAGTATATGTTGTATATAGGATGCTATCTCTATCATGAGAAAAATATAGGCTCCATCTGTAGTGGTAAACTAAGTAAGGCCAATAACTGTGCCTGGGTACTGCAATTTGGTTATCTGTACTGTTAGAAATGTTGGTCTAGTTCCTGTCCGTCTTGCCAGAACAACCTAGAGCACCCCTGGACAATACCCACACAGAGTTCAGGGGTTAACACAAGATAAATCTACTCAGTTCCCATAGTATAAGTCAAATCATGATTGTAGTGGTTTGTTGTTTATGATAATAATTAACCACCGAACAATGAACTACATGTCCAGGATCAGTATCAGTAATACAATAGATAAATTACAGTGCTAGATATTTCTAAAAGGTCAGTACATACCTATAAACCTCTAAACATGCTTCCAGATTTAATCGCAAGAAGCTTTAAACTCACATGCAGACGTGCACATGCATACATGTATATTTATACACATACTGGACCATAGGGGAGCACCAGCTGTCCATGTTGTTTTCTGCAACCACCTTGCTATGCACTACACCTGGGGTTGGCATGCTGCAGAACATCTCTGGAGGTGGGACACCAGGTTTTGACTGCTGCTGTTTCCATGATGAGATCTCTGCCCCGGTACAAAGTGAGATTCCACTCTTTCAGTCTAATTCCTTCTTTGTTTCAAAAGTCTCTTTGTAGTTCCTTGGTTACTGTTTACTCCGGATTATGGTCATCTTCTTCTTTAACATGATGAGTTTCAGGGCAGTTTTGCATATTTGATCCACACGTGCTGTTTACAGCCACATGCTTATCTTAGCAGGTGGGGTTATCCAGGCCCTTTTCCAAGGATGGGCTCTGCAAGCACCCCCACAGTGGGCCAAAGATCACTTCAAACGGACAATTTGGGATGCAGCCATCCAATTTTGGAGGGTAAGAACATTTAATGATGTGAACACAGAGTCTTACATGTGGCTTGGGCTCAGTGCCAGAGAACTATCCCAGGCACCTTTAATTTACCAACATAGACAGAGCCAATGATGACTTTCATATGGGAAATGAGCAAGCAAACTTTGAGGTACATGCAAGATGCAGAGTCAAGGTCCTGATCTGAGAGATAACTCCCCTCCAGTGTTCAGTGGTTTATAGCTGGAATTTTTGTTCTCTCCAGCATACCAATAAAAAACAGCCATAAATTTTAGAGCTTAATTCTGAGTATATTCCAATGCTTTGCATGCTCAAATGGGGCATAGAGCCAAAGTTTTGGTTCAACACCATGTCTAAAACATTGTATTAGCTTTATGTCACATGCAATAAAAAGGTAAATGTCTTTTGATCTTGGTCTGAAGCCAGGTCATTAGAGGTTCCCTCCCCAGCCTCTTGTGCCTGCACAGGGTCTCATTGACTGTGGAGCTGATTGCAAGATCTGGTTGCTTGCTCCAACCAGTTCTTTCTAAAGCGCTTTCTAAAGCCATTCTTAAAGGGATAAAATACAGGCTTTGAAACTGGGAGGATGCTCCCTTGGCCTGTGTCTATTTACAGCCACTTCTCTGAAAGATGGCAGAAGACAGCTGACCTTGGAAAGGGGAGGGAGGATGTAGTATGGTCAAAGTTCTGTAGAAGCTTCCAATTTTTGCCATCTGTTTTTTCAACATTGAAGACATCACAACCATGAAGGATGAACACCATAAAGGATGAAATGCTGTTTTTGTCACTGATCCTGTCTCCATCAAAATTTTTTCCTTCATATGCCTCATGGATTTGATCCTTTTGTTTACACATTTGTGTATCATGTGAATAAAACCTTCCTGAGCTGAGCTTGCATGAGGTGGAGCACAGACTCCTAAAGACTTTATTATGAACTCAGAATAATCCCAAAAGATTGCAGATTGACCCAGGTAAACAAATCGGGGGAATGCTGATAGCTAAAGTGGAAAATCTGTCCTAAATGAGTAGTGAGGACCTACTTGAAACAGGATTTGTGGTGTCCATATGTTGCATTGCAACTTATTACCGAAATAATTGTGAATATATACAGTCTTTCATCTCTGATTTCCTTCACATTCCTTGAGTAGATATGAATAAAGTCACTCAGAGTAAAAGACATACCATCTTGAAGTCCATATTAGAATCATGAAGGGACTCCCAACATAGTAAGTTTGGTGTCAAGTTTTGTAAGGAAGGGAAAGCTAATAAGGCACTCTTAGAGGCAAAAGAAAATGCAAGAAAGGACTGTGGGAAGCCAAGAGCAGGAAGAAGTACCTGGACTAGAGGGAGCAGTCTAGAACAAGTGAAGGGAGTGGTTGGGTAAAAGAATGAATTATGACCTAAAGAGTTCAAATCATTCATGGATAAATCTGGGGTCTTGGTAGTAAAGACACCTAAAGACGGTATTCTAGGAGCTGAGATTCAGAACAGAGATCCTATTGATGGCTGCCAGGCACCTTTCACAAACTGTATCTTAAAAAATAATAAAATTAAAAATTAAAAAAAATCCTGCTGTGTGGAAATAAAAAGTATAATTAGGGGTTAAACATGGTAGCATTCGTTTGCTGTTTGTATATGCAACTTGCCAGTAGTTGCAACACTACATTCTCTGGAAAGTAAGAAAAAAAAGAAAAATCCCCACAGTATTTTTTTTCTCATAATGTGCACAGCATGATGTCAGTCTGGCAAAGGAATTAAAAAATAAACAATAACACACATTTTTACCAAACAGAAAAAATATCACTTGCAAAGGCAATAAAATAGCGGGTGTAATATGTTGTCTCATGTTCTTCGTACTGAAGAGGAAGTAGGTAAGTGGTAGTAAAGCTGGGGTTTGAGGACAGACATCTTTTGCAAGACCGTGTGATATATTTTTTGGATCACTGTTTGCATTGGCCTTATCTCTTTTCCTCACCCTGGAGGCAGGCAGCCCTCATAAAGGTGTTTCCATGAAGATGGGTATAATGCTGCAGAACAGCACAACTCCTTTCCCCCACACTGCCTCTACATGTCATCCTTCCTCCAAGTGACAGAACATACTACTTTACATTTCCAATGATAGGAGTTTTTCTTTGTGTGAGGGGAAGGACACAGCTGATTTTTTTCAACTCATACAATTACATCTTTTCAAAGCAATCCAGTTGGAAAATGTTCACAAATCTGAAGCTTTGACGAAATCTTGCCCTTGCATTGGTGCCTTGTTTGGAGTATTACTGGCTTCAACAAAATGTTCACTGGAAATATCTTTTTCTTATTGAGTTTTGAAGGAGAATCTTTGGATACTAAAAAAAATACTAAAATGTAGATGTTCACATAGTGAATGTCTCCATCTGAGTTAATCATTCATAGGCCCTCACAGAACGAGGAAAACAAAATAAAACTAAAGTGAACTTCTCACTGCCTGGTGGGGAATGAGGACTGATCTGAAGCGGATTTTGGAGTCCAGTCATTATGTGCATGACCTAGTTTATGAAAGGGCTCAAAATAAACCAAGGTTTCAAACACATAATTACATATTGAAAACTAACATTGGATCCTCAGTGTCAGTTCACATTTGGAGAGAAAACATCCTAATGTAGATACCTCATTAGGTCAAGTGAATTGTACTCCAGAAACACCTACATTTCTCTCTGCCTAAAAATATTTTTTATTATAAAGGAGGTCATATGAAGACATCTCTCTTGTAAGGTTCCAACATAGATTAAATAAACCTCTCTCACTATTATTCACTATATGTCTTTCAGTACTCTGTGTACCAGGATGGAAGAGGTCATGTACTACAGGTGAGATGTGTTTCACCTGTCTACTCTGAATCAGGCACTAGAAACACTTAAGTCTGGTTTTGCACATCAAAGACGAATAGATAAGTAGACTGTTTTGTTCTGGAAGCAGATGTATAGCTCACTTTCCAAGAGTTTTGGTTTTCATTCCAGTATAAAAGGAAAATTACTTCAGAAACCTTCAGAGGAGTGGCCATCATATTCTGGCCACCCCTTATGTTCACTGATTTTTACAAAGTCAGATGTTACTTTATTATTATAATCCTTTTTCTAATGAATTTCTTCATTTGTTTAATATTTGCTGTAGTATTTTAAAAAGATTTTTATTTCTTGAAATTGAAATTGTTTATGATTTGATTATCTCAGACCCTCGAAATTGAAGAAGAATAAGGATCAGATGATCCTTAAAAAAAATCCACCTCCCCCCCCCCAAAAAAAATAATTATTTTTCCTTTCAGCATTTCAGGATAAGTCTCTTAAGATATCTATCTGGGCTATGGTATGGGTTTAAGAAGATGAATATCAGGCCAAAGCACCAGATACACTATCTGAAACTAAGTGCCAAAGGACAGACCATATATAATGCAAGAAAACACTGCATCAGAGAAAGAGGCTGTTTCATTTCCCTCCTTCAAAACAACTGATCACCAGGTGATCTATGAATTTCACAGAATCACAGAATCACAGAATTGTCTAGGTTGGAAGAGACCTCAAGATCATCGAGTCCAACCTCTGACCTAACACTAACAAGTCCTCCACTAAACCATATCGCTGAGTTCAACATCTAAACATCTTTTAAAGACCTCATTGGAATGGGCAGCCCATTCCAATGCCTCACAACCCTCTCAGTAAAGAAGTTCTTCCTAATATCCAACCTAAAACACCCCTGGTGCATCTTTAGCCCATTCCCCCTCATCCTGTCATCAGGCACGTGGGAGAATAGACCAACCCCCACCTCTCTACAGCCTCCTTTAAGGTACTTATAAAGAACGATAAAGTCGCCCCGGAGCCTCCTTTTCTCCAGGCTGAACAAACCCCTCAACTTCAATTTGAGGTTGTCATCTTCATTATAAAGGAACAGAAGTAAATTGTTAACTTGGAGGGAATCTCGGGTAGTTCCAAATTCCACTGGTGCCTTGGCTGGTGGCTCATTGCTGCCACATGCTAAGTACTCTGAATGCTAGCCATCACCATCTGCGAAAAATGTCATTGTAGTTCATTGCTTTCACAGACGCATATCTCTTTGGAATTACAAAGCATCCTTTATGGATCACCATTTAATCTCAGTGGCCTTCTGCCTTGCCAACAGCCCTGAAACACTCCTAGACCTCTGGCTAGTTTTGTCCCTCTGTACTTGGATGAGTAATGTTAGTAGAGCTTTGCACAGTGAATGACATGATGGTAAAAAAGAAAATAAAACAATATCCCCAAATGACTTTCAGGACTTACAAAGAATGAAACTTTTTATCATTTTCATATTTTCTATTACATCTGCTTGCTGCAGAAAGAGACATCAATGCCAATAACAAGTATGCTAATTACTATTTAGGCCATAGCTTCAAGTCTTTAAGTAATGTTGAATACTTCTTTGGTTCAGTCAGGAAATTCACTAAGACACATTTCTCCAAGCTGCTGCCAAAGGGAATGTCTGTTTTTAATACTTGAAAAATAAACCAGATTTGCACTTTTAAGTGGCCACATTTTTACAGCTCCTTTTAGACTCTTATGCTGCATTTGACTTTATCCCACGTCATACTTTCTCCTTCCAGCCATCATGCTCAACTCATCTACACTCTAAGGCAACACTGAAGATCACAGTTCTGGGAGAAAATTGCTATAGTTTTATGCACTTTGGTTTAATGTAGCATGAGGAAGAAGCAGAGTGTGATTATGGTGGAGCCATTCGTTTTAAATGTCTTTCAGCAATATCTGAGGAAATAGTAATAAACAAAAAACAAAAACAGAAGGTGCAGAATAATGGGGAAGACTTTCTTTAATATACAAAAGAAAGTGCAGAGTCAACTTCATTCTTCCTACTAAAAGCCACTTGTGGTCTATTTGAACTATTTTGGTTCTTGCTTTCCCAGTGCTGTTTATGTTTTGAATAGTTGTTTCTGCTGAAATTTGTGAAACAAAAATCGTTTTTTTACGTAACACCTTAGCAGCATATACATTCAATTTAAAACTGGCTTGGGAAATCCAACTCATATACATTCCACATAATAGCTAAACAAACAAACAAACAAAAAGCTACTAACTTGGAAGAAAAAATAGGGAAATCTGTCTTGCAAAGCCATCAAATATTAAAAGTTTATTTCTTACATGGTAAAAAACATCAATATACACATAATGATCTTTCTGTAACCAATAAGTTGTTTACATTTCAGGTTGAATACCTGAAGACAGAATGAGACCTCTTCTATTTATTTGATATGTGGCCAAGAGAGCAACACAGCTGAGAGCTTGAGATCAAATGGTAAATTCTAAAATGATAAAAAACTGAATTTAGAAAACAGTACTTTTCAAAATGTTCATTAAAAAAAAAAAAAAAAAAGTTCATTTAAAAAAAAAAAAATCTGTCCACTGGATTCACTTTCAAATATGATTGTCTGGAGATCTACAGAGCCTGAAAGCCAGATCTGTTGCCTTAATACTTGATAATTGCAATTTGGTTTTCAGTTCTTTACAAATTACATTTATTTGAAATATAAGTGTACATGATTTAAAGAAAATGAAAACAGGCAGCAGCTTTCCCTCAAATGTAACGATTGCTACCACAAGAGTATATCTTGTCATGTATAGTCAAGATCTCATTGTTCATTGTCACACAGACTTGATAACAGGTCTACACCACAGAGAACCCTTTATCTGTGTACAATCCTGTTCAATTCTCTTAAATAGTTTATTTTGCATAAACAGGTAAGCCTTGTCCATGTGTCACATATAGCTACATTTTACACTTCCCAAGCATTTGCACGATTTGTCCCCACATACAGCTGGGATGCTCTAACCTTGCCTTCTTGTACCCCATTCAGTATTGATTTTTTTAATGCCAAATAACTATTACTTATATCACAAGCAGTTGGTGATCTTGACTGCCGCAGCACCCACATGTCCAGTCTGAAGCATTTCAGTGTACTCAGGGTTTCACAGGGCTAGATCTACGGCATTTGGAAAATAACCTTTGGAATAACCTTTGGTAGCCTTAGCTGTTCCAACCCAGGAAGTTAAAGTAGCAAGGGCAACGATTGCCTGGAGAGAGGTTATTGTACTGGAACTTGGGACTTCAGCTATGTTCTGTGTAGCTGTTGTATGTAAAAGGGGCTAAAGAGAGAGCGAAGGAGACCGTGGAGAAAATGCTTTGCCCATCGACCAAAGCATCTCCATCCCCTGCCCTCCCCAATGTGCCAGAGCACAGACTGCCAGGTGGTCTCACTCCAGTCTCCCCGAACAGTAGTTCATACAGTACAACAACAAAAAAATGCAAGTGTAATTTAACACAACATGCTGCCAGACATGGCCCAGGCCTGATCGAAGGTGGAGATTGAATTACCTCCCATCCCCACAGAGGGGAAGCCCTCCCATCACTGGCAGACAGTGGGAAGAGGCTTGGCATGCAGCTGCCTGTGCCTTATCTAGTCCAGCGACAGAGGTGGAGAGGGCGTCTCAAATTCCACTGCTGCCCCTTCCTAGACCATGCATGACATGAAGACTCATTGCAATTCCTTGTGGGTGAAATAGAAGTGGTTCAACAGCAGTAGTCCTGGAAGTGAAAAATACTTAACACAAATACTCTTTATGGAAGCCACAGGCACCTTGCAATGCCAGGAAAGCATGCAAACTGCAAGCAGCTTGAGGCACTGGTAGCCTACAGGCCAATGGCACTTGCAGCATTCATAAAATGAGTGGTCAGTGCTTTCCCTCTGTAACATAAACATTTTATTTCAAAGATAAATCAATTTAAGTAAAAGTCTAGCTAAAGTTAGGAACACATGCACATATAGAGAGAAATAGAATAGTCTAAACAATGCATTTTCTACAGTTCATTTTTTCTCAACTTTTTTCCCCCCAGTTTTTTCAAAATGGAAATGGACCAAGTTGTGCTTGTATCTGTATATGGAGATCAATAGATTTAAGTAAGCTAAAATACCATCCCAAGATTTACTTCCTGCTCAGATACAGAGGCAACTTAGAAATCTGGCACATTGCACATTCTGGTGCCCTAGCCCTGGTTAGCATCAAGACCAGGGAAAGACACATCAACTTTGTCCAGGATTATTCTTCTGCTTAAAGTTAAGCAGGGCCTGTGAAGCAAGTTCTGAATCTTTACGGTTTACTTGCTTTTATAAGGTGAAATAACCATGTAATTACATCATAATTGCATGGCATTAAGCAGAAATTAGAGAAAAATATTGTTGAATAACTGGATGTAATTATACAGCTTTACACAGTTACTAGAATTTGCTAAGATCTTGTGTCAGTCGAGGCAATTGTTCCTCCTTGGTAACCATGTAATTTTACTAAGCTGAACTTCTAGCTTGGAGGACAGCATGATCATGTATTTATGTTGTAATGATATAGTAATAATTACCACATCCAGCCACTGTATGGAAGGTTCTGTGCAATAAGTTCTGAATACTTACCATACATGATAATTTGAAGATTGCTCATATCATACCACTGTTCTGTAACTTAAACCTATATTCTCTAAGTTTCTCACCACTTCTTACATCTATTGCATGCTTGGAATGAAAGAGGAATAGGTTCCTTATACAGAAAAACAAAATATTTTTATATATTCTGAATCAAAAAAAGAGCTATTTACTTCAAATATCATAAAATTTCACTGATTCAATTGTGTTTTAGTAACATATATTTACCCAAAAGGGTGAATATAATTGACAAGATTGCCAAAGTTCAGGTGTCTGCATAAATATTTGCAGAAAATGTAACTGTGCACAACATGATGGGTCTGGATATTTAGAAATTAGAATAGGATTAGAAACCACAGCAAAGTTATATGTTACCCATCTATTTTTTGACCAACTTCTCCTTGGCTCTCTAGCTCCTGGAATGTCTGTTCCACACACTCCCCCTCTCCCCCCCGTCTGCCCTCGCCTTCCTCATCACCTCATTTTCCATCATGATCCATGCCTACTCTTAGCCCTGGTGGTGAAGCCTGGGTAGCAGTTACAGCAGAGATGGTGCCAGAAAGCTGGTCCCACCACAGCTCTTTGCAAACCAGCCTGAAGATGATCCCTTCACCTATCTATTCCTGCATATTTGCTTATATGCCCCTGTACCACAAGCCTCTCTGTACAACAGGAGCATTTTGTCACCTTCCAAAGCGTTTGGCTTCGTTGTGTTTGGCATCTTGCCATGCAGACCAGAAACAGTGCTAGAATGCTTCTGCATTTCTTTTATGACTCCTGTTCCTTAATTTGGCATAAAATCCTGGTTAGCCTCCTCACTTTTACATAGGCAGTCTGAAACAAAGAAGCCTACTTCTGTTACTTATGAGAAGAAAAAGCTACAACAGGCCTATCATTTCTGAATATGGGCACCACTTCCACTGAAGTGAGGACATTTCTGATTTCCAGCCAGATGGGAAAAGCATTCTCAAGGCATGAACCATTCTCTGTCTCATGTAGAAATTGTGTACAGTCAAAACCTTACCTTCAAGGCTATAATCTAGGTTTTAGAATCACGTTGTCACTCCCTTTCCTTTCCCTTTGCTTCACACAATTTCTATAGGAATTGTTATTACTAGCAAACACTCCTACAAATTGGTGTATTTGCAAGAAAGAGCATTGCCACAGCAGCTTTAGATAATGAACACGTAAAAGCTAAATAATAGCATTAGATGATTGTGAATTGTCACATATAGAGAAAAACTAATCCATTTCCTCCATGAACTATTACTAGCTCCAGAATTTGTTGGGAGCATGAAAGGTCTGTGAATTACAAAGCCATAGCAAGTTATTTCAGGGAAAGATAAAACATGTTCTAGTAAAAGCATGAAATGCTGAAGCACAAAGGAGAGATTTACTCTGGAGAACGGGAGGAAGGGCAAACCAATTTTAGAGAGAAAATGAGGTTTTGGAAAGCTAATTTAGATGTGGTGCAAGAGAATGGATGGGGAAAAGATCTAAAAGATTTTAGACATGGGTTTTCTGACACACAGTTTTCCAGATTATTCAGTTGCCTTCTTTTCCTCTGGAACTGCCAAATCCAAAGCAAGACAGCCGTAACTCTGTCCTTCCCTACCATTTTGGCACTGCAGTGGATGCAGTCCTAGCTACAGGTTGTGAACTGGAAAAGTTGGGCTTTCAATGACCTAGAAGAAAACCTAACCTGAATACCCAAACTGAAATGTGGGTGCAGTTTTGTGACTGACTGTGTGGTCATTCTGGCCCAGGACAGCAGCTCTCTCATGCTCCCCATTTGTCTTCCTGAGTTACTGCTCTCAGCACAGAACTGAAAGCCTTTGAGTTTTCCTCTGAACTATGATAAATTTTTCATTTTGTGCCATTGATTTTCCTTCTATTTCTCCATATGTGAAATGTTATTTAGATTAATTCCCCACCTTCCAATTATGCTTCACTGTCATTTTTCACATCAGCATCTCCTGACAGATTTTTTTTAAGTATAAAAGTTATTTTTTTTTTTTTTTGTAAATAGCTGATCTTACAGTAATTTTCCATTCATTTTTTTTTTCTTTAACACATAACAATGTATTCCACCCAAAACTGAGGTCTGTATTATTTTAAGTAGTTACCAAAATACATTTTGCTACTGAGGTTTCAGCAAGTGAATGAAAATTTCTAAAAGAATGGAACATTTCATGAAAAATAAATAAATAAATAAATAAGTAAGTAAATAAATAAATAAAATCATTGCAGGTCACATAACAAGGGAACTCCAGCATTTCTATCATGTTCTGAAATATTTCTTCTGCTTAGACTGTTAAGAAGGTTGCAGAGTGATTATCAATCTCTAAACATTTTGAAGGTGGAAAAAAATTTTTGGAAGTTGAAACATAGCAGCTACTCATGAGCTTTATGATAAATGTATACCTTTGCTTCACGTATAATCATATAAAATAACTTGCAATTGTGTTAACGTGCTGGCATTCCTTTCTTTTTGCAGAAGAAATTAGTATGCATTTATTTAACCTGTCATTACATCATACTGTACATCAGTCACTATGCAATTACAAAGGTAATGGTTACCATGTAATACTGACAAAGCCACTGTTCGGCTCTTGTAATTGGTAGTCAGTAAAATGCATTTTCCACATGATGAATGAAGTAGCCAGCAAAGCAGTCAATGCTGCATGAGATTTGCCAGAACAAAGATTAGTTTTAGAGTCTTGTATGAGCTTGAAGGTACAATAGCATGTCTGTTTCTTGTTTTTTTTTCAGTTCTATTACAAAACTCTATAGACTAAGTTCAGCAGTGGAGAGTCATGAAGGGAAAAGAAGCACACTCTGGCGGCGGGAGGAAAGAAACTTGAAGGATACAATTTGCCATGTGTAAAGGTCAGTCCAAGACCCACATTAGTCTTAAATCACCTCATTTTAATTTAAACCCTTTCTCTTTCTGCAGCAGTTCTGCTATTGACTATGTTTCCTTGACAGAGCCAGAGATGTTGGGACCAAAGTGAGACATTCGGTCCAGTAGCTGGAGCTGATACAACACGCAGTCAGGATATCTTCCCACAGGTACATTTATCTCTCTCCCAGGCAGATGAGGACTAGCAGTTAAACTTGTCTGTCTTCCTCCTTTCACCTCTTACAAATTTGCACCTACAAACAGTTAAACCCTCATTGGAATGAATCCTTAAAGCATTTGTGAGAGCCATCTTCATAACTTTGGCAAGTACAAGTTGATTCAGTGGGGGAATATTGTCATGTTATAAAATTTACTGAAGAACAAGCTGGGGGTGAGATGTGGTCTTTAGTCTTGAATTACATTAACTTAAAGAATAAAAATTTTTGATGCTACTGTTACTTCCATGTTTTGAACAGTAACCTGCGTCTTCTTTAGAAGAATTTAGGAATCTGATTCCTAACACAAAATATGCATTGCCAAAATATATGGATGTTTGCCTTTTTATTTTCACTTAAATCCATGGGAGTGAGGCACTTTGTGAAATACTTCTTGTTACTCCCTGACCCTTTGAGCTCCAGCACCCTTAGAGCCTAGTGCCATTCCCAGAGGCATCTGGAGACATTCCAAGGGGTTCCCCTCAGCTGCTAAAAGGAGCAGCCAACCTTTAGTATGGGATCAGGATGTTGAAGGCCATAAAATAGGTGGACTCTGGAAGAGTGGAATCTGGAAAGCTAACAAGGGTGTTTTCTGATTCTATGCTTCAGTGCTGTGAAATGCTTCACATTTACACCAAAGACAAAAAAGCTCAGAGATATATTACAGAATTGCCCATCAGCACCAGCCATTTCTCACAGAGACACACCATAATCCATGGAGGCTACTTGACTAATCTTCAGAGTCCCTATAGTATAAAACAGATTACCAGTTCTACTCCTAGAAGGGCCAAACAGGCAGAGCTCAACTTTCCTCTGCAGCAGGTTAAGCCTGCAGTGGCTCTGCTGAACTGCAACCTGAGCTCTGCCTTCTGGGGCCCTGGCCACCCGTAACATTATCCCAATTAGGCCAAAACTAAGCAGATAGAAAAACAGAAACACCTCTCATCTCTGCCCCCCACACAGGGCATGGGGAAGTGCATTTCTTCCAGACAACCTGTGGATCCTGCTGGGATCTCAAGAGCCAGCTGAGATTAAAGCACAATAACCCGAAATGTGCTCATCAGGACTCGACTTCAGTGTAGTTAGGATTTTACCTGGTATGCTGTTCTGAATCATATAAACTGAATTTTATATTTGAGCTAAAAGCTATTCCATCATATGTCAAGCCACTTTCTTTCAAAATCCTCTCTTTGACTTTCTTTTGTGATGCTTAAATCCACCAATGTACCACCGATTTAATTACTGCATTAACAACAGCAACACTTCTAGCATCATCCAGCTGCACGTCTCCAACAGACATCAAAGCTCACTGATGAGAGACAATTTGTAAGAAACAAGAGCTTATAGAAAAATCTTTCCTCTCAGCTTTTCTGGTAATCAATGGCAGGGAATTGCAATCATTTGCAGCTGCAAATGTCTCTTGCTTTACATCTAAGGCTAAATATACAACATTCAGAATTTCTGGGAAAAAAATAAATCTTACGGATATAATTTGTCTGTGTAGCCACTACAAGTAATATGTTTAGCTTTTCAAAATATCTGAGGGCAATTGTGGTACAAGAAGCATAAAGGAAGAGAGAAAAGGGATTTTCTAATCAATTTTGTGAGGGCTTCCCAAGGTAAAAGACGTGTTTAATTTCATGGGACATCATAGAACAAGAGCAATGAAAACACTTAAAATATGCTATGGAGTAATGCTGCATTAGCAAGGGGATAGTCTGCAGAAGCTATTCTGGCTCTTCTGTCTCTAATTTATCTAACTCTATGAATACTTTTTAGCTGGTCTTTGCTTTCACCTCTCTCACACTTTGCAGAAAAGCAAAGAATATGTGTAGCTCTGGGGAAAGAGGGTGCTTGGAAGATTAGGACTTAGTGTTTGGATTTTGTGTAGAACTAATCCATAAGGATAAATTTTTTGAATACAGATTCAGTGTCATTTCAGTATTATGTGCTAAGAATCCATATTTAAATAGACACACTATTTTCTCTGTCTTTTAAAAACAACAAAACTAAACTGTAAGCTATTGGCAGTACCTCTTCTGAGCTATTTGCCTGAATTATTTCTGCAGTAAATCTCTAAAAATGTCCACTTAAGCAGCAAGGGTCATAAATATCTCATGGAAGCCATAAAATACAACAGAATTTTGGAAGTCATAATTTTAATGGATAAAACTGTGCTATAAAAGAAGGGCCTCTGGGACTGAGGCTAAAGTAAAATTTATCTAAGTGAGCTGCGATGCTAATCCATCTGCAAGCGATAAATTATCTTCTGTCCCAGGTGTGACATATTATCCAAAGGGTGCCTAGTGATTAAGGACACAAAGGTATAGATGTGGCTAAGGTCCAAGAAAGCCCTGAGCAATTAGCGGTGACTGGAAATTGTCAACAATTGCTCTGGGTGTTTGATCATTTCCTCTGCACTCATGTTTGCCAAGGCACACACTCCCGAGTGTCTGTAGCCGGTCTCTGAAGTGTGCACAGGGACCAGTGGCAGGACCTGCCTGGGGAGCCTCGCTGCTCTGGCCAGGTAGCAATTTCTTCAACAAGGTACAAGTGCACACCTCTCCAGCTCCCGCTGAACTCAGAGGGTCAGGCCAAATGTTGGGGAAAAAAAAAGAAGAGAGAGAGAAAAAGAGAAAGAAAGAGAGAAAGAGAGAGAAAGAGAGAGAAAGAGAGAGAAAGAAAGAAAGGAAGGAAGGAAGGAAGAAAAGAAAGAAAGAAGGAAAAAAAAAAGAAGGAAAGAAAGAAACTAGAAATGTGTTGTGTTTTTTTTTTTTTTTTTATTTTTAATGCATAAATAGAAAGATTTTTATTTGGTCAGAAGCAACAACAACAACAAAACTTTCTGTTCTAAAGAAAGCAAAACTAATTCTTGGAAATGCTGAATTGCACTGTGCTATCATTATAAACGGCTGGAATTCTGAAAGGTCTTTTGAAGGGGCCAGCACAGTCCCCATAAATTAGCAACAATAAAATGTTTAGCCAGCAGGCAGAGTGTGCTGGGCTGGAGACCCAAATCGGTCCATATCCTTATACAAACTGATTATGTTTCAAACAGTAAAAATGGTGAGCTGTTAACGGCAGCGTGCATGTTTACATAACTTGGTGTCACTGGAGGGATCAGAGACAAACTCCTCGGATTCCCTTATTTGCAGAGGAGATGAACAGGATCCAGCTCCTCCAGCTCCCGTGGAGGAGCCCCAAGCCTGTGCACTGGAGGAGTTGCTCTGCTACTGACACGCACTGTAGCTCCGTCAGGAGTCTTGGATGTAAGCTCCATCTGGCTGATAAAACACTCCTTTCTAGAAGGGGCCAACTGAACTACCAGCATGGTGAGGGAAATGCTATCAGAGAGGCAGAGTGGAGACATCTATGGATATTTACTTGCCAGACAAGAGCATCTGGTATGAAGGAAGATGGTTCCCTCAGTATGCCCAGCTGGAAGGGCTGTTTGTCTGCCTCACTGTAGCTTCTCCAAACCCCTGCTAGCAGAAGGAAAGCCCTGTTCTCAGTTCCTTACAACCACAGAAGAGGGCTGTGCTCCTTGCCCCAAGAAGAATGCTACCTATTGCATCATTCTGTTCTTATGGATATAAAATCACCGTCCATCTAAAAACCTTCTGGTAATACTCACAAGATTGACTTAACTCACTCTGCTCTGTCCTCCTGGTCTTTGACATCCTTACTGCTACTTATTTCCAGTAATTTACTGTGGATTATTTCACACCTAAAGAAACCACCAGCATGTAAAGATGCCCTCATTAAACACTATCAATGTGAGGCTGTTTCTGCAGTCATTATACATTGGACTCTTTCTTTTTCCCCAATTCGTCTCATTCACTCCCTGCTACAAACCTGGAGTTTTGATTAAAGGCTTTGTTATCTTTTGACCTGTCATGGAGACAGAACCACACTGGGAACATCTCTATTCAACAACAGCAACCTGGCAGAGGTCAGGCTCTCTCCTCCATGCTGGGAAGCCTGCTTTATGCCCCAAGGGGCCCAGTCATGTAGAGAACACCAGACACCACTCAACAGTACGGAGAGAGTGAGGATACACTGCTCCACAGGAGGGCAGGGTCTGTGGCTGCAGCCCTTCTCTTCTAGTCATACTTCATTTTTGCCATTCTGCTGAGTATGGGTGCCTTCTCTCACCTTTAGTCACCGGTGTAAAGAGGAGTCACTTACATCTTGCTGCAGTTCAGTTTGCAAGGGGACTCTTCAGAAAGCTACATCTGAACCCGTGTTCAGTTTCCTTCCCATGTGAAATTGATATGAATCAATATGAATTGATGAAAGTATGTGGGATCAGGCTCTGCAGAGGGCTCTGCTTTCCTCTGGTTTCTGTCAGTGACTTGCCCACCACACAACCATGTCCACAGAGCAGGGGACAGGTGGCCCAAGCAGATGAAACCCCTGTGTAAGAGCTACTCATGGCAGTGTCTTTGGCTGGACAGAGAGACCCTTCTCACCTTGCCTCCATTTACTTTACTTACAGATGTTGCTTGTTCATGCTCGGATTTATAGCTACAGGGCTGCCAGAACAAAACTTGTCACCTTGGGTCCTTGCTGACAGGAGCAAAGAAGATGGGCTATAAGGTTATTAGGGAGGTTTCTCTGTGGTGTCTGCATAGCAACTGAGTTGCACCAGTTATTTTAGCTATGTATACTGCATAGCCATTGTTCAATAAATTCATATATAGAGAGGTCTCTCTAACAGTTAATATATATTCATTTTGTTTATGAAACCTGGAGGGTTTTGGATAGATCTGTGTGAAAGCATTTTTGGAAAATATAAAATTCAAATATAACAAATATCTTTATTAAAATGTAACTGTGAATTAAATGACTTGCTTCAGTCAAAAAGACAAGGGGAAAATGTAGGCATTTCTAAAATCCAAGTGTTTTATTTTAGTGGCCTTAAGAAAAAGGATTTTAATTTGTCATTTCAGAATAGCATTTTATTTTGATGTTGGGTTACACTTTTAAGTAAAAGAGCTAAGAGTTCAATTGCTTGAAAGATAGGTGTTTTATTTTGAGTTCAGACAGAATCAGTTCTGACTTGTCCAGAAGTTGGCTGGTTTTAGCCAATGACCATAACCCTGTTCATAACCCTTGCTCTGCATCCTGAATGCATGATGTGGGTCAAGGTCTGGGGAACTGGAATTGCCTTCCCCAGACCCTGACTGTCTTGGTGACCTGCTCTGTCATCAGGTGTCTTCAGGGACTTTTTGTGCTTGCCTCCCTCCTCCATTTTCTGCTTGCCTGGTTGGTCTGGGAGCTCTGTGAGACAAGCACTTTTGCCAGACACCTAAATGTGCAGTCCCAGGCACACTGGATTGGTTGTTTACATAGGTGCTGCTGCAATGGGAGCTTGTCAATAAATGTCTCCGTTCTCATATAAATGTTATTATAACTGCTGAGCATTTTTGAAAGTCCCACACCTGCCCTTTCCCAAGATTTTGAAAGGCGAAGGGAACACGAACCAGCTGCAACTGGAAACCACAAAAGGTTTGATCAGAGTTCACTCACAAGGTAGCAATACCAACCATTCTATTATAATCAACATCTGAACCTACATTCATAAACAGAACTGACATTTACTCCGAGGACAGGTTGCTGATATGTCATACACACATGAAGCATATGGGCTTTTCTTCCAATTGTCACACACAAGTCACAAAAGGCAAGTGGCAAATGCAGTCTGATACCACCTCCCTGCTTCTGTCATGTAGATGTAGCAGGTGGCTGGCGCAATCGGGTACGTAACATTTGGATATCTTCAGTTCCCCAGAATTAGCCATGAGGCTTCACTAAAAGACTCCCTGAGCAAAAATAAAATGCCAAACATATGCCATACAAAAAAGGAAACAAAAGAAGGCTGTAGTTATAAATGTTATATGAGCTTACTTGGGTCCAGGCCACCATGGACATCCCTGCCATAGGTTTCAATGTGCTTTGAAATAGAAGCCATTAACATCTCATGTATAGTAACTCTAAATATACCTTAATTTACAATCTTTACCCCAGAGTTCATTGCATAAATCATTAATGCTTTTTACTATTTTGGAGGCAGTGGAAGAAGGAATGGGAAGCTCCACCATCCTCATCACTGCCACAACCCTCATGAACACCATATAGCAGAAAAGGATGTAACTGGGGGCAGAAGAATCTAGTCTAAGCAGTATGCACTCTTTTGGGGGTTTTGTTTTCACAGCCTGTCAGTGGTAATAAAATCATGAAGCTGAGCACAGAAAGTTGAGACCTTGAGGCCTCTGCAACTGCTGTTAGCATTTCAGCAGGTTGGGAAGTGTGCAGTCAGAGGGCTATGTTTCAGTGCAAAAGTAGGAAGTTTGATCATTGTGGTCCCCCCCTGTTTGTTTTGGCAAAAGAGAAGAATAGAACAGATGGTCAGGCAGATCTGAAAATGTCCCGTGTCAGGTCCAAACCCAGAAATTCATAACCAAGGATCAAACTTCAAGCCTGGTACGTAACTGCAGACTGTGAAAAATGTGGTGTGATGGTTGGGAGGAATGTCTGTGCAACCTCTCCAAGGACTTTCCTGAACTGCAAATCCCACTCAAATCCCATCTAGATGATAAGGTCTCCTCTCCTCTCCTCTCCTCTCCTCTCCTCTCCTCTCCTCTCCTCTCCTCTCCTCTCCTCTCCTCTCCTCTCCTCTCCTCTCCTCTCCTCTCCTCTCCTCTCCTCTCCTCTCCTCTCCTCTCCTCTCCTCTCCTCTCCTCTCCTCTCCTCTCCTCTCCTCTCCTCTCCTCTCCTCTCCTCTCCTCTCCTCTCCTCTCCTCTCCTCTCCTTTTCCTCCTACTAAACTAAAGATCCAAACAGAATCCTAGAGGGTTATTTCCTTATCTGTTTGTCCATAGTCCTCTCACCCTGGTTTAAGTTCATCATTCACTATGAGTAGCTGCCCTACAAATTCTCTGAAGTCTTATAGATCTGGGCACAAGTTTGGGTGATCAGCGCTTCTGATAAACACTCCAAATACTACTCTGAGGGTTTCATAGAGAAATCACTGTTCAGATCTAAAACTGTCAGGTTTTTTTTGGTATGTGCTAGCTAAAGACTATTTGATACTAGTCTATTACAACTGATTTTTATATTGTTTCACGATGATGTAATCAGTGTAGTCAAGTAATCACACAGAGGGAAGCAGTATGGTGCACACTGAATTTAACTTTCATGTAAGTAATGGGCCAGGCTGCAATACATTGCAATAGCTGTACTTGTTTGACAATTCTGATTGAAGCATAACTCAGAAACATACTCTGACTCTTCCCAGATAAATGATTTGTGTAATTCATTAAGCTGCATGTGTACACGGGTATGGAGAAGCAAGAATTTCTGAATTTAAAGATTTAAATACAGGACTGCAGGGAAAAAAATGTAAGGTTGTCATGTGTAATGAAGATAAAGTATCTTTGCAATAAATTTAATTATGCAATGAAGTGCCAACATGTTGTGCAAGGAATTTGCTTAAGGTTCTCGGGGAAGACTTTCATTCATTTTATCTTGCATTCTTGAGCAAAAGCAGTCAGAGTTCTGTGAGAATAGATTAAAGCATGTATATCACCTCCTCTTACTGGTTGTCTTTTTTAAGTGTATCAGAGACAACAAGTACAATTTGGTTGATGAAGTTTAAGAATGCAGCAGCCAAGAAAAATGTAGGACTGACTCAGGTAAAAATAATTATTTATTTATTTGGTTTCCACATAACATGTTCAAATGTAACACCTTGGTTTCTTTAAATAATATATCAGTGGTTATGCCACTGTTTAGGTACTTTCCGATGAATACATTGCCATGTCTTGGGCCTTCTGGTTCAGTAATATAGATGTAATTTATCTGCATGACAGATATGAATGTAAACCCAGTAATAATGTTTCTGTTTCTTGTATATTCACAATCTCCTGTTATGAATAGAGAGCTTGGGGAATGACCACAGAGCATTTATGGAAACAAGATCGTAACTGAAATTGATGTGATTTTTTTTGTTATTGTTTTGTTTTTAATACAGAGATAAGCATATCTGCCTTGCAAATCAGGAGTCTGATTGCACCATATGACATATGCAGGAGCTAGATTTAATCAAGTTAACTTGTGGAGAAGGTACATAAGCATCAATTACAACTCAACCCTTGCAAATATAACAGAAATCTTAATTGCTCACATGGTGGTGTGCTTGTGCTAAAGTGCTTTCTAGCCAAAAATCGTGACATTTCCTATTGGCTTTTATGTGATGCAAAGAAATCTTATGGCCCAGGCTTGTCTAACACTCACAGTGTTAAAAAAGCCAGTCAGGTGTGTAAGCCATTCGATCAGATTTGCATCCTGCTTGCAAGATAAACATACCCTAAAAACACAAGCCAACAGACTTTACAAATTTCTTTTCTTTTGCCTCCCTCCTCATTCTTTTTGTCTTTTATTTTTTTTTTAATATTTTTTTCCTTTTTCACCCATACAATTTCCTACTACCATTTTTAACCAACAGCAATAGGATCATATGCATTTCTACATAAAATGACCCATATTTTATGCTGATATATCTTGTCAGCACCTCACTGTCTTCAGCAGAGCTCAGATTAATTTGAACTCCCAAGAAATTCAGCCCACTTTTATTTGCAATTTTTGTATGTATTCCCCTGAAAATTAAAAATAGCCCTAGCATTTTCCTGTAACAGGCAGTCTCATGTGGTAAAGCCCCTTCTGTTGCCTGTCACATTGGTCATCACAGGAGGTAATCAGGTGGTCTTCAGGCATGCCACATTTGTTCTGTTTGGCCTGTAAACTGGTGGTGTTCTGCCGTACAATCTTGTGGCTTGCTATATACGGATTTGGGCTTGGCTTGTGCTCACTGTGGTATAAAGTCATGTAGGAAGGATTAGAAATGGAGTCTCAAGCAAGAAGATGGTTTAGAGCCCAATGGAGGTTTTCTTGTGGAAGGGGAAAAAAACCTCCCACACAATCATCTCTAAAGAAGTGATTACCTGTTTTCATTTACCACTGAAACAAACCCAAGTGTATCCAAGATGTTTTTGTGGCTAATGCACAGCTGGTATGGTGAGAAATGTTGAAAGCTGTGGCTGAACCCTATTCTGAGATGCCCATGTAAGTCTGAAATGACTACTTGTTGCTGAAGGACTCATTCAGTTTTACACCAGCATAACTGAAGGCAGAATTTACCCCAGTGGTTGAATGTCTTTGTACCAATGAAGAGACTAAACATAGTCAAAAAAAAAAAGCAACCAGTGAGCTGACTAATTAGAGGCATGCTAATTTATATCAGCTAAAATGGTCCTTCATAGGCTGCAATTCTGGACAGCATTTGGATGTGCATTTATCTTACAACAGCTGAAGGCAAAAAAGCAGTTTAACACATGCTGAATTTCACACTGATGCCCCTGAGATGATAGTGCTGGTGGTGCAGACTTCTGATGACCTCCTACCCAAGCTGCAGAGCAATGGGAATTAGGTGAATGTGTTGGGTCACTGCCCGCTCTCCACTCCTGCAAAGCAACCTCAGGGGCCAAAGGGACTGCAAGCCAGTGGGGGCCAGCCAAGTCTGCGAGTATGGATGTGTCAGAGGGGACCTTGGAGGCTGTGGGCAGGGCCATGGCATGGACCAGTCCTGCCTCATATCTGTAAGTGGGGGTGGTATTCATGGGCTCATGGTACATTCAGCATGACATTGCTCTGCCCCCCTAGAAAGTTTCCATATGATCCTTTTCCAAGAAAGGGCAACCATGGTTGTCTATATTTTGGGGAGATGTGGCTCCTTATAGAGTCGTAGACTGAACTCTTGTACAGCTATATATCAACAGAAGGAAAATAATTTGGAGACAATAATAACACGGTTCTTATCTTTCCCTCCACTAAAACCTGGTAGTGGCATATTGGAAGATGTAGCTCAGGTACTATGGAGGCCAGAGATTGGAGTGGGTGGGTTATACAACTTCCAAGCATTCATAAAAAAAAATAAAGGGCGTACCTATATCTTATGGTTGAAGAATGAAAAATAATAAAGGTCTTTTTTCTCTGCTTTATGATTGTCTTGTTCCGTGTTTCATGTACCTCTCTGTCTTCAACAGGTGACATATAGAAATTTTTAGACAAATTTAATATTCTTCTTGCATCCCTACCTCCTTCACAAAGGTGGAGTTGAACCTTTTATAGATGAGGACCACAGCACCATACTGCTGTGCAGATGTGTTTGCTATGCAAGCAGCACATTGTCTTGAGACCATGTATGCTTTTTGTTTCATAACAGGACTGCTAAGGTCAGAGATAAAGCTTGCACACCATGCTGTTTGCAAAACATCTCAGAATGACTACAAATCTGCTGAAACAACCATATTATACCCTATGGAGCCACAACACTTTGCTTCTAGGAAGTGAGTCCTGCTCAGAACAAGTTCTTGCACTGGCCATTGTGCAGTAAATTACACATTTCTTCCAGTGTCAGCCTCATACTTTGGTTTTCCCTTGACATCTCTGATATTTTCACAGGCCGTGACCTGTTTGTGTATCTCATGTAGAGGACTAGTTCTATTACAGATGTTAAAATGGCGTCATACTGACTAGGAAGTTTTGACACGTGCTCTGAAATCAGCCTTTGTAACGTATCTTCATGCCTTCTCTCTTTCAACAAGCACATAGGCAGCAGCATAGATCCAAACATACCAGGGACAGTCATGGGACAGCACAGCACTGTATATGCTGAAACTGCCCACAACACCATCCCTGGTGGGGTGCTGGGGATCTGCTGAAATCCTGCCCCTTTGCTAAAGCATCCTTTCAAATAACTCTCACAGCCTGACCTGCAGTCTGCTCAAGGCAACAAGAGCCTTTGCAGGGTTTTACATCGGGGCATCATGACATGACTGTGAATTAAATGTGTTTAAGTGAATGTGCAGTATGGGAGGGACCTTTGAGAAAAGCCAAAATACATCAAAAACAAACAAACAAGCAAACCACCACCACCACCAACAACAAAAACTAACTGTCTATCTGGCAGTAGATGGGATCAGTGAATTAACTGGACTTTAAGGAGTCCAAATTAAGCATGATTATTTTGACATGCATCTTTCAAGGTAAGAAACTCTATGTTTCTATAATAGGTTCAGAGGAATAAAAAATCATATATGAGTCCAAGCACTTATAAATCAGCACTTTTAAATCCAAGCACTAATAAATCATAGGCATATATTTTAAAAATTCCCTGTCAGAAAATTGGCAAATTCTTCCTGTATGGATGTTTGTATATAGCAAAGTATACTAAGATGTCATAGGAACAGAGAGACTAGTTCCTTGGAATCTCTCTGCAGAAATATATGTATCTGCTCAGAAAAATATGAAATAGACTACTCCAGAGCTTCTTCTTTTTTTTTTTTTTTTTTTTTTTTGTCATGCTTGGCTTTAGCACCTACTCCCCAATGCTCAGTGTGTGTTACTGCACTGCTTTTGCACTAGCTTACTTTGTAGACAAAGGGAAGGTAGTATTGATGAGCCCAGAGCTAAAAATTCCTCTTCTTCCCCTTCACACTGAGGGAACTTGTTGGACTTTGAGTGCATTTGAATGTCTCTAATGGAGCTGGTCTGAAGGCAGAAGTGGTTTATAAGTTTATATATAGAAACTTAGAACAGGGAGGGAAAGCAGCATGTGTGCACTGCAGGGACAAGTACAGAGCTACTCAGAAACATCATAAATTAACATATTGTGATGACATATGAAAAAGGGACCTTGTTAACAATCCAAATTGTTATCATAATGAATGTTTATTTTTAGAGTTACAGGAGGTATATTTCAGAGGCTCTCAGTACCAAAATGAAAGGAAAAAAAAAAAAAAAAAAAAAAAAGAAAAAAAAAGCAGGGGGTGGGAAAGAGGTTTTCGTTCAACATCTAGCCACATGTTTCTTCCCTGCAATGCAGGGAAACAAGGAGAGCATTGGATTTCACAGATAGCACCACAGACAGCTATTAAGGCCTAATCCAGTGTCACATTTCTGCCCAGTGCTGGCTAACGACCAGTCCAATTTGCTGGCTTCTCTCTCCTTGTGTTTCTTCATTGTTTCAAGCCATGCAGGGACTTATCCTAATAATGGGTCAACCCTCAGCCAAATGTGTTCAATTGAAGGCCACCATGGGAGAATGGCAGGATATTGTCTTTCCAACAGCAAGTGAATTTCAGGCAGCTTAAGGCGGTATCCATTTCACTATAATGCTGGTTTATGTTACAGCCCTTTTCAAACTTCTAATTGCCCTGTACTGCTGACATTTATAGACATCCCCTACTTTAAATGAAAACACAACACTGAGGTCAGGAGGAGGTTCTGGGACAGCAGAGATCCCAGGTGAGGCCAAGGGAGGAAATTACTTCAAAACTTCCAAATGCCAAACATGTTGGCGTGGGGGAGAGCAGAAGAGAGAGAAGGAGAAAATCCAGAGGTGAGGGAGACCTTATTCACAGCCCCAAAGTTATGGATGAATAATAATGATTGTCACTCAACCAAATGTTCAAGGCTTGGAGCACTGCTAGTCCTCTCTCCCCTCAGTTTTTTCCCCCATGTACAAACATTTTTCAGTGTTTGTTCATCTGGATGAATGACTCTATTTGGCCCAGGTCTTCAGCTGTGTTAAATAGGTGGATCCCCAGCAAAGTCAGTGACTTCTTGCTAGGATGAAAGCAAAGGGATGCTACTGTGTTTGATGAAGTATTAATTGTTCTTGTTTTGGTGAAGGACAATTTATTTGGAGGACGATGTGTTTGAAACTTTTAGGTATGTAATAGTTTTTTACTCGAAATACAGACATGTTTATATACCGTTCCATAATTCTGTGATTACAGATTGCTATAACTAATAAATGTTTATAATGTTTTTATATAGCAATAAAAACATCTTCTAAAGAGTCATCTGTGTGCTGATATTAAGGGCCTGTGGCTTCTCCTGCCCATAGATACATTCCCACGCCTTCCATGGTGCCTTGCAAATTGTCTGGTAGATATGCACTAGCTATTATGCGAGATATTCAGTAGACACAAGGTGACAGTGTTATATATGGAGTGGTAATTTGTGTCGAGAAAATGGTTGATATTAATAAAGAAGGGGGAGATTTGGGAATGTAGCCATGGGGGTTGGAAAGCCCCATGGTTGAGATAATATCATACTCTTAACAATGAGGCCATCAGGAATATAAAAGAGCTTAGAGGGAACAAAGAAGGGTGATTCAGGAGACTGCATGCAGTCTTGGGTTGTTTGTTCTCCAGATGGTTCTCTTGTTCTCCAGCCGTTAAGGCATGGATGTTTCTGGGTGTTTGCTGTTGTTGTTACATTCAAAGTTGTTTGACCAATGAAAAGTTGTTTTGAAAAGAACTGTTGTGGAGACAAGGGTATAAGAGGGGAGCCTGCCTTCAAGATAAAAAAGGCAACACGATGAAGTTACATCAATAAAGAAGCAGGAAAAAGAAGTGAAGAGGAACAGGTTGGCAGAACGGAGACCAGGACGGGAACAGGCACATTGATCGCCTCATGAAGATAGGTTCGGCCAAACTCAGCAAACTGCTCAGAGAAGCTTGTACAGAAAGTCGCTGGAAATAGGCACACCGGAGCTGGAAAGAAGCTCGAGCTGAGAGAAGTGGACCCGTGCACACAACTGCCCCTCGCTGGTAAGCAGTTGCGCATTATGGGGAATCATACGTCCTTAGGAACAAAGACTGTCCTGGTAACCTTGCAGCTTATTATCCTTATTAACAATTGGACAGTTTATGAGCCTGAAATATGAGACCAAACTGAGGTCAAGGTGTGGAACTCTGTAACTAAAAATGGCAAGGTTGCAGTGGGATTGCTTGTCACCTGGTGAGAAGTCTCTGAGGCCTTAAAGAGACATGTGGGACCACAGTCAGAAGTATGTGGTTTGCCAGATAGTGAGGGAGCTGCGGGCTCCTTTACTGATCCGACTGCTACGCCATGGGCACCTCTGCTGCTACAGCCATCGAAGGCCTTTGCTGTTATGCCCCCTGCTGACCTGGACATGCCTCTTGACCCAGGCCTATTGGCCTTGAAAAGTAGACGGATATGCTTTTCTTCGATCCGGGAAGAACGGGATACATAAGGCCTGAAGACCGAGTTGCTTGACAACTTAAAGTGAGACATATTGTTCAAAAGGAATGGAAAATGGAGACTGTTGAGTCGTGGAACTTGGAGGATTGTTTGTTACCTTTTCTGATCGTACATATGTATAGGTCTACTTGTGTTTAGTATGTAAAGCAATGTTCTGTATATTTAGAATGTTTGATGTTTGTGTGTGTGTGTTGGTGGAGCGTGGACTCCCTGCACACCCAGCGCTGTTTACTTGCCTTTTATACCTTTTAGAAATATTTGTTTTATAAATATAACAAAATTCAGATTGAGTTGAGACCTCATTTATAACAAGAGGTTAGAGTGCTTAAGGACAGCTATTGAGGCTGCTAATGATTCAAATGCACCACCAGTGACTTTCAGTGAGAGAATAATGACAAAAAATTCTTGAAAATCCTATGACAAACATCCTAATGGGTTTGTTCATACACAGTGTCACTCCAGAGACCTCATAATATCTAAGGGAGTGTACTTGTTATATAGAACTGGCAGATATCAATAAGATCTCCCAGATCTTCATACATTTCTGGACAAACAACTTGAATATCTTAATGATAAGGGTGGGGGCTGAAAGCGGATGGATATTCTCCTATGGTTAGGAGAACTTAGTCCTGGGTATCAAAAAACTACCATAGATCTGACCTCTCCTGCTCATGGCAAGTGTGAATCTGAAACTATTAAATGAAAGACAATTCCTGATAAAACACTGATGCTTTCATTGTGAAGAAAGAGGTCTGTTAACATTACTGAAATAATAAAACTGGGGAGGGAATCACTTTCTCCTCCCTCATGGAAAAGAAGCCGGGATGCCATGTAGTAAGCCACATAGTCATTTTGGAAGAGATCTGCTCCCTTCAGTGGAGGGATGTTAATCTGCAGTTGTTAAGGAAATAGCCTGGCAATTTTCCTCTGCCTGGGGTTTTTGCAACTTTGTCATTCGACCTTTCACAGGGATAGACAATAAGGAAAATCTTCCTTTGATTTAGTGTTTGCATCAGTTCTGAAAATACTGTTCCAGTTTTTAAAAAAACACCTTATTAATACAATGAAGTTTAAAATCTTAAAAGGCCTAAACGAAGTTTAGGAAGTAATGCAGTACACTCGGCATTGAAGTATCAGTGTCTCTCTATTTTCTCCCTGTATTTGTATCTGTTTCCATCTCCCAGCATCAGCAGAAGATACTGAGATTCCCCCTTGTACACAGGATAATCAAATCCCATAAAATTGGTGTGGTCATTTGGAAGCTGAGTTATTGGTGTGAAAGGATAACTAAGCAGAACATACTAGGATAGCCTTCCTTCTCCTTCACTCCTGGAACTTTTCATGCTTTCACTCCTCCCTTCCAGAATCAAGACTTAAGATCTCTGCTCCTTTTTCAGCATCCCACTGTCTTGTCAAGTAACAATCACTCTGTGCTAGGCTTCCTGTGGCATTTCTGTTTACACCTTACAAGGTCTGCGTCACAGAAAACTTGCCCAGATTCACTTTCTGCCAGGTCCCATGCTGCACAGGAAACTCCAGAGCTGGAGAGAAAGGATGAGGAGAGAGAGCTCTTGTGAATGCATTCCCATCTTGGACTACTTTTTTTCCAGAGTGGTGACAACCTGAGTCTGTGTTAATAGCTCCAGTGACTGCAAATAAACTCACACATTATTTTATTTTTGTGAGAGACAATATTTCCATTAAAAATTCTCCAATGCAAATTTATTGCCAGAGTATAAAGTACGCTTTCTGTTTCCTCTCCTCTTAATTTCTGCCAAGTGACAATCTTGTTTCAGGAAGAAAAATGTCATTCTCCTAATAGGAGGTGTCAATCCTCTTAAGCCCTGATAGGTTTTTATTTGATGCTTTTGTTCCCTTTTGACTCTAGCTGTTCATAAAAAAAGCCTCTTACAAATAATGCTTATCATAAAGATATTTATGAATGGGAAACCCATTTCTAACACAGATCCTTGTTCTTGTACTATTGTTTCTGAGGAGAAACTCTGACCTATGTTTCCACTGTTTTCAGATTTCAGCTTGTTAAAGGGAGTATTCGGTATGCAGCACAACGTTCTGCCAACATTTCATTACATTTTGGGATCCAATTACTCATGCAGAGGATTTTTTTTTTTTTTTGTAACTTGGTGTAAGTTTCCTTTTCCTGGGGAGGTTTTATTTTAATTCCCTTCAGTCTGCAATCTCCTACAGTATTTAGTGATATTTTTTAAATTATGGCAGAGCTACAAAATAAATAACTTTTTTTCTTCTCTCTCTCTCTTTTTTTTTTTTTTTTTTTTTTTCCACAGTAAATCTGGAAAAGAAACAAATCCAGATGAAATGCATCTCCAGGATTTCTGAGTGAAAGCAACATTAAAGGATATCTAATTAGACCTACAGTAATAACATCACCATCCTTGTTATGAGACATACATATATCTAAAAGCTTGTGATCTGCTGAGTTAGGAAGTTAGCAAGCTGGAGGGTCTACCACAATTTCTGAGGGCCCAATCAGCTACACCACATATTACACACACCATGGAAATTATAACCTACTGTATAGCTTTTGTGTAATCAATTTGGAATGACCACATTTGCTCTCAAAACAAGACTTCCAGGATGCAAAAACCACAGATCTGAACAAAACCACAACTCCCTATATGCAAACTATCACATTTTTATATAGCACAGTGAATCTAAAGAATTTAAAACAAGATGCAGAAAATCTGAAATGCCAGCAAACTAGTTGTGCTGTTTGCTCATGACCACAGAAGATGACTTTGGATGTCCTATACAGCCTGTAACTTTTTAATGAACATTTAATGAGTATATTGGAATTGCTATCTAAGAATCCAGACATATAGCCTCTCCAAATCCTAATATAGCATCTCTTCTGCTTGCTATTGCTTGGCTCCTGAATCCAAACACAATCTTTAAATGATAAACTTCCTTACTCTCTGAAATGTTGATTTGTGCTTGTGAATTTTAAGTAACATCTGTTCTTAAGAATTTCAATTACATTGCTCAGTATTGACATCTTAAAAAAATAAATAAATAAATAAATAACTTTTCCAGTGCATCTATTTGTCATTTTATGCAACACTAAGTTTCAATGTTTCTATTAATCGTGGCAAAAGCTAAGAAATTAAATATCATAAATAAATCTGGTCTATTTAGAAAAGTTCATGACTATCATATACAGAAAGAGGCCTTGTGGACCAGTCCTGTTCATGTAAACATAAAAGTCAGAATCTTACCTTGTAAAATCCGCATCTATTTTGCAACATTTCTGTTGGTTTATAATATATGCCATGAAAATGGTGAAATTAGTTAAATGAAAATGAACACTAGAGGATAAATTTATCACAGACATTGCAGAGATTATATTTAGCCTATATTCTGGACTAAATCTTTTTCTAGTCAATACCTTTAATACTCTACCCTTGCAGAGATTTTAATAGGGAATGTTATCTTTTTTAATATCCAGCAAATCATCTTTTACTGATGAATGTCTCCAAAAATCTGTTTCTTTTTGTTTATTTTTGCTTGAAGGATCCAGGTTTTAAGCTGCCAAACTAAAGATTGAGAAACCTGGAGTAACTCCCATGCTCTTAAATAGGACAGTTGCATAGTCTGGGGAGAATACCTCCCTCCCTACAGACATGAGCAGATACAACGGTGCCCTTCCTCTTCAAAGGTCCTCCTGGCATTATGTGAGTTGAGCCCTTCTGGCCTCTCTATTGTAAAGATGCATACAGTGGTTTGTACACTGCAGAGGTCTAAGGTAACAGCACAGAGCAGGCTCTGAGACAAATCAAGAGATCTCATATGAGCGGTCATGTCACCTCAGCAAGGGATATGGCAATCTCTGGTGGGTTTGTCGTAACAAATTGACAGAACAGAAAACTGATAAAACAGTCTGGCTTGTTAAGTAAAAATGTATCTGTCCGAATCTTTGGTTCTTCAAACATAAATAGGGATTATGTCATTTTCCTCTCTAATACATATTAAGGATAGAACCATTGATGCCTGTGGCAGTGTTTCTACGCTATAGGAAGAGAGACAATATTGACTTCTAAAGATATTCATTTCTTCATGGCAACTAGCCCTCACATATTTGAGGCCAAATTTTTAGTCTTCTATATTCAACTGACTCATATGACATTATTAGAAACTTTGTTTTCAGGTCATTTAAGGCTGCCATAAATATTAGAAGTTTTTAGAGTCATGAAACTCCAAAGTCATTTGACTGTATATATTTACAGAATAGATATCAAACCATGAACTGGCAGTCCTTACTTCCCCTTATAGCCACTTGGGAGAAAATATATGTATATATTTAGAGTGGAGGGTTTTTTTAATGAGACATTTTTTAATTGGCCAAATACCTTCAGGAAGGAGGGATAAGAGAGTATACGAAAACTAGCTGGCAGTAGTCTTTATTTAATTAAATAAATCTTACCCACAGAGACAGATGGGACAAGGCTCTTGGAGGGGCAATGCTTATGAGACAGTGATATACCAAGAGCTGAGACCAGTGGTAGCTGAAGCCTTGATCTGTCTGGAAGGGCTGCACAGCTAGGTGGCCACAGCCACATCACTCAATACAGGAGCAAATCTGGATGATGGCTCAGGGAACTAAAGCTCTCTTCTCTCCCCTCTGTAGCACATCCATGCTTGCAAATTATGTCTGCTTGGGATCATAGAAAGAAAAGTTATTTGGCAGTAAGCATCTGGTCAGAGAAACAGCTGAGTAACCTGAATCAAATGGCAACACAGAGGTGTCCATTTTGACACATACTAGCACAATATTTATAAATCTTTTTTTGCTGCAGGGAAATGTTCTGTTTTCTGTTGCCCTCAGTGAAACAGATCTGGATACTGTGCATCCCTTCTGTTATCAATAAGGTATTTAAGCTCCCAACCCTTTATCTCCATGAAGCTGTGGATCAAAATGACTCAGTCTTCTGAACCTTTGAGCCACTAGTCTGAAGTTATTCCAGAATATCTTTGCAGACAAGTAAGGAAACATTTACTGCATGTGATGGGGGGATGGCAACAAGATTTCCTTTAGTGTTTGGCCCATACTGAATCAAAATTAATGGTTAAACCTAAATCATTTCTTCCCCTATCCTGCAACTATTTAGAGAAATCAACACTTTTCCTGAGCAGTAACAGGAGCTTCTGATGGTTCACTGTTCTCAGACAAGACCAATTGCCCAAGGCTGGGGACCCAGTGATCCTGTCCTTGGAGCAGAGCTGTCAAAAATGAAGAGAATTTGCAGAACACGCCTTTGTTTTGCTGAAAGTTTCCCAAATTCATTATATTTTCAGGAAAACAAATACACACATCACACAGAGAACATTCTGCCATCAAGAAAATGTTGGCTGGATGTATTCACAGTAAAGAACAAAGGCATAAAGATAAACAAGCCCCTGACAAAGAAAAGTATTTAAACATATTGAGGAATGTGTTTAGAGTCAAGTATCTCTGTAACTGCTTTGTTGAAGTGTATCCAAAATACAAAAATTAATATACTTCTTTTTCTAGAAATGAAGTTGGACAATATGGTCCTGGTTTTCTTACATGTCCTATTGTATCAACCACATAGCCCAAGAGAGCACAAAGTTCCTTTCAGCTGAGAGCAGTTGCATTTAACGTATAGTTTCCACACACAGAAATATATCAAGCTCAGAAAACAGATTTTATGCGTATGTATATGTACAAGCTTGTCTACAAATACACAACCTAAATGTGTTCTCATTGCTTCCTAAGCTGTTGCAAGGCAAAAGACAACACAAATAGCCCACTGTATCACCTCCCCCTGTCAAACAGAACGTGACATAATTAAAAATTGCAGGGAAACTTCACACAGTGTAAGAAAACACATTATTTAGTGGAGAGGGGAGGACTGGTGAGGACTTAAGGAGGTCCTAACATCGCTCTTACACTACCACCCTGAGTGGTCTTCCCCAGGGTAGCATCCATGCCACTGCTGAGCTTACTTGCTCTCATCATAATAGCACTGAGCGCTATCATGTCTACACATCTTCTTTCTCTGTTAAGACACATCCTGCTACCATTTATAGTGTACGAGGAACATCCTAGTATGATTTTCAGTCTACAAAGGCAAGCTCTTTAAGGAGATGGGCCTCTAATAACCCATAAACTCTGAAGTTTTCATGTCACAGTTGATATCTACTCATTGTGGGTGGGGGTGAGTCTGTACTGCAGCAGCCACAGCTCAGTTACAGTTCATGAAAGCTACCCTTCCATGGGAACATGTGGAAAGATGTGAAGGCAATGCATGCCACCTTCCTTTCATATGGATACAGTTGCACTTTTATTCATCCCAACCTAACATTAGAAGTCTGCCTCTGGCAGTGTTCTCTATCTCCAATGACAGGACAAGAAATTTAGCAAGACTCTGTCCATAACTTAAGCACCACTATCAAGGACCTGAAATTAGGTGGGATGATTCCAGGTCTCCATGATAACATGTCATGGTCTGTCTCCAGTTCAATTTCTAAATGCATCTTCAATAAATCACTTAAATCATTCAAATTGTCCTTGCTCTGCCTGAGATTACACACTGTTACATACTTATTTGTGTATGACCATCAATGCTGCAAACGAGCCTAGCAGGTAGTCTTGCACAGCATTTCATGATCATGTATCTTGGCTATGTACCCTAAGACTCTTTCCTAGTTTTCACACTGACACAGTAGCTAATTATAAGAGCAAACTGTAAGCCTATCTGTTTGTCCTTGCCTGTTGCCAAGTAATGTTTGGTTTGACGTGTGACAATGGTATCAAGATGCTTGAACCAAGGTTGGTATATAATAAGAGGATGATGTTGAGAGGAAACAATTGCAATAAGTAACTTCCCTTATAAAGAAAAGAATCAGAAAACTGCAGACAGTACATTTGAAATGCTCTATCATTTTAGCATAATTTCTGTATTAGAGATAAATTGCATTTATTTTGTCATAATCACAGCTATCATTTTACTTTATTTGATATTTATATCAAATAAAGAAACACATAGCTTTCTTTACAGACTTACAAAAACCAATAATTTATTGAAGGGTAGATGTCTAGATCTCCAGCCCCTAAAAGGTCAAGATTCTTCTTTTCTTTTCTTTTCTTTTCTTTTCTTTTCTTTTCTTTTCTTTTCTTTTCTTTTCTTTTCTTTTCTTTTCTTTTCTTTTCTTTTCTTTTCTTTTCTTTTCTTTTCTTTTCTTTTCTTTTCTTTTCTTTTCTTTTCTTTTCTTTTCTTTTCTTTTCTTTTCTTTTCTTTCTTTCTTTCTTTCTTTCTTTCTTTCTTTCTTTCTTTCTTTCTTTCTTTCTTTCTTTCTTTCTTTCTTTCTTTCTTTCTTTCTTTCTTTCTTTCTTTCTTTCTTTCTTTCTTTCTTTTCCTTCCTCCCTCCCTCCCTCCCTCCCTCCCTTCCTTCCTCCCTTCCTCCCTCCCTCCCTCCCTCCCTTCCTTCCTCCCTCCTTGTTTTTCTTCTCATCAGCCAACACCCTCAGGACCTTCTCCTCTGGGCTGCTCTCAATCCATTCTGCACCCAGCCTCTATTTGTGCTTGGGATTGCCTTGACCCAGGTGCAGGACCTTGCATTTGACCTTATCAAGGACCCGCCTGAGAGTCTCACAGGCCCACTTCTAAAGCTTGTCCAGGTTCTTCTGGATGGCATCCCATCCCTCCAGCATGTTGACCACACCACATAGCTTGGTGTCACTGGAGAACATGCTGATGGTGATAATTCTTTCTACCTTAATATAGCTCTTCAAGTTGGGATAATTTGGCTAAAATTAAATAAATTTCTAAACCACCAGAAAGCGAACAGAAATGTAGTCTTGCTTAGAATATATAATTATTTGATGTCTTCAAAAGTTATGGTGAAAAGCTGAACCAACTGATTCCCAAAAATCTGAAACCTTTTCCTAGTATAAATACTTATTTTTGAATGTATTAAGTAAAGTTTTACATCCTAAACCTACAAGTTTTTAAATTGACCCACTTAGAAATATATGGGAGAATTGAGTTGGCATTTCTGTTAATGCTGTTCTAGTACTGACAAGTGCCTGACATGTAATCTTTTGCTTCTTAAATTCTTCTTGGTTGCCAAACCATAGGTTGGAAGAGCCTGTCCATAATCTTCCTAAATTGCCATTCAGTTGTTAACATCATATTCTTTTGGAAGTCCAGAGAGTTGAGAACAATTACCATTTTCCTTGCTCAGCAGTCAAAGGAAATCCCTCTGAATTCTACTCAAGTCACTGAAACACAGAGGAGAAAAAGTAGTACCATTATCCAATATTTATACACCCTTAATATTAGGAGATACAAGTACATCTGGTTTGATGTAAGAGTGATACAATTATCAAGGTGCTGAGTGCCCATTAATTTCTGACAGAGATGCACTGTAACCTCAATAAATAAATAAATAAATAAAGTAAAAAGCAGGAAAGCAAATATTTTCATTCTCTCCAGTTCATAGCTATTCCAGCTATTTACAGCATGTTCTTTCTACCCAGCCTTTTGGAGAAATTTTTGTTCTTCATGACCTCCCTGTGCTTTCCCTGGATGCCTCTGTTTGTAAAGAAAGAGGTAGGATTGACTTTTGATTGATTAGCTGAGTCCCTGATGAGAATGGAAATACTTCCCCTATTGTGGGTGGAGAAGGATTGGTTTCAATGGCTTGACCTGCCCTGACAACTCTCTATATTTAGTATGTTGTCTGAAACATTTATTTGGAGATGTCAGCCATTTATCTCAATCAGTTTAAATTTTTAATAGCAGACAACTGGAAAACAACTTTCTGGTAGAACTGTTCTACCTTTAAATAACAAGAAACTAAATGTTTAACATTCATATGAAGAAATCTGAAGCAGAATGTATGATATATTTTAGTATTTTGCTAACATTATGCATTATTGAGCATTGTTTAGCTACACTTCTAATTTAAATAAAGTAAAAATAATAATAAATTAAACACTGCATCTAGAAAATTAAAAAAAAAATGCTTACTCCTCCACCATGTTGTGTAGAAAGACACAATCACTGGTTTGAGACAGTACAGTCTATTTCTGGATAGCAGATGCTCTGTAGTATAATCATTATTTGTAGGACACAGGGATTTTCAGGCAGGCTGCCAAACAGCCCATGTGCCTCTGCTTATTGCCACATTTCTTAAAGGTAGGCTTTTTAATTGGAAAATGAGAGTTTATGTGTGATTTGCTATGCAGTTCTTGAGAAGTAGTTTTTAAAATCAAATGCTATCATATTTTTCCACATGCACGAAACTTCAGAGAATGTGCTTCCTCAACAATCACATGTTAAACTATAATGCTCTGCAGAACTCAGATGTTGATAAGAAGACAGAAAAACTGAGAACTGCATCTTGGGCCCCTAGATAAGTTCATGTAAACTGTAATGTACATATCTGCTATAAAGAGCAAGTAGTACGTTCACTAACATGTTCCTTCTCCAATACAAAGTGATCTTACTAAGTACTCTTCCTAGGTATCTCTACCTAGACCTCTATATTCATCTATAGTTTGTACAATACACCCACCCCCACACAGCAGTGGTTAACTACAGATGAGTCCAATTCCAGCATTTTATGGGCATGGCAAACATATGGTTTGCATACTCTAGACCCCGTCTGAGAATTCACAGCTGTCTAGGTCACCAAACATATAGGCCTTGCTCTGTAGATATGGGTTGTACTCCTGCAGTGATAAAACTATAGGATTCTATCATAGAGGAACTAAAAGATGATGAAAAGATGAACACATTTCTTCACTACAAACTTGAAGGGACCAATTTCCATGTTTGAATGTCTAGAAACCATAAATACATCTCTAATTTGAGCTTAATTTAGACTTGTAAGAACTGATTTCAGTACCTCCAAATGAAAATGTCATACATATATATATATAGATGTCTTAATAGGTATCTAGCTGGGTTTCCTCTTACTTCATGTGTGTGTCAGCAATATAAATGTCTACATCTGAGCTATTCATCTAAGTTCTTTTAGACAATTAGGGGAAGAGGCATCTGTAAGGCACTGCTTGCCTCTTTGTGAGAAAGACTTCTAAATTAAATCTGTTAGCCAAATCCTTAAAATGTCTTTTTTTTTGACATTGACAATAAGGAGAAGCTGGGAACCAGATCCCATGTAAGACATCTGCACTGTAAACATCATACCCCTCTTGAGTTCTAACCCACAGGGCTAATCAAACACAACCACATTTAAAACCTGGAAGCAAGAAGAACTACCTGTGAGGAGAGTCTGGAAATGCTAACACGTGAATGCAGCTTGGGTAAGCTGAGACACAAACCCTCCTTCAGGTTCTTCAGCATCACATGCTGGGTTTGCCCAGCCTTATCTACATCAGCTGACTGGCAATAACAGTGTTTGCCTATGGACTGTTTGGGTAACCCAATCTCTGAATGTGGGTGGAAGCAGACCAGAGGGTACCAACATCCCACCTGCACTATAATGCAGCTACAGGACCCTGTAGGAACCCCTGACACCTTCTGTGTTTGTACCCTCTCCAGGAAGCCCCCTTCTCAGCATCCCTCTTGCACCTGTGTTGTATTTCAGCACCTGAGGAATATTATGTGATACATTACCAGGGGTCAAGTTGTCTGACATATAGCTAGAAATAATGAAGTAGAAATAAGAACACATAGAATAAGTAGAAGTGATATAAAAGCTTCTTAACAGTGAACTCTCAACAGGCACAAAAGGGAAGCAGCTCATTACTTACAGACATTTTCTTCAATGTCTTCAAACTTGACCATCAAAGGCGTTGTGCAGGAGACAGACACACAGAGCACTCAGAGATTCTCAACCTAGCTGCAATCAAAAGGTCCCTTGACACTTCTGAATATATCCCTGCAGGTAATCTGCTGCTTTAGCAGCTTTAATAACTCTAGATATCTGGGTCTCTTTTGAAACTGTACTAACACACCTGCGCAACTCTCTTCACAGGATCTTCTGTGAAGTTCCATTAGATTACTTCTTTCCACAAAAAAAAGATATGAATAATGATGTCCTGATACTGATGCTTGCTCCCTCTCTGACTCATCCTCCTTTTTTAGGAAGGCTGCCTGAATCTATCAGTTTAAATCATGTAGACAAAATCTGCTATAGCTTTCAAATAGTATGAGTAGGTGCTGCCTTCCTCATGCCTGGAGAACACCACCTTGATAGTCCTGTGATATTGCACCCTCACTATTAAGGTTAGTCTATGACTTAATGGAGATTTTTAGACCATTAACCAAATGACATGTGTAAATCCTATAAAGGATGGAGAAGCTTCACTCTAGAGTATGATGCTGAAGTGGCGCAGGATAGATTAAAGCTATCGTGGCCAAAGCTGAGATCCTGGGGGCTACTGAAGGTTATTCAAGTGGTAAAGATTTTCATGTGTTCATTAAAGCAGAAAGAATCCTGTGGGTGAAATGGGGGGACAGAATCCTCATCCTTCTGGAAGCACAAGAGGGTGTTGTTGCTGGCAAGGAATAGGAGGGAGAAATGACATGGATCCATGGGTCCATGGATCACGAGGAGCTCCAAGCTGCTGCCTCTGCTTCTCAGCTCCTCAGCTAAATAAGGAGTCTGATGCTTAGGAAGGAAGGCAGGAAAAGAGTATCTCAGATTAAAAGAGACTATGAAATATTCTTGAATGCTGGAAAAGTCCTTGGGGAAAAAGAGCAAAATTTAAAAGATTTTGGGAGCCTCTAGTCCAAATGATTAAGAAGCTTTTTCTGTCTCTAATTTCTATGACTTTATACTTATGTGTTGAAATCCAGACTCCACTGAAACTGATGATGAAGCTCCCACTGAATTCCAGGAGCCAGGCTTTTATCTATAGTGGCTAAGGAGGATCTTTGCTAATTCTAAAAGTCTTGAGTGTTACTTGAGGATTTTCTCCGCTGCCATAAAAGCCATTGTTGTCTTTGTAATACTGCAAGAGAAATTACTTTTGAAAAGTGATTTGTACAAATATAAATATTTTTGTAAGTGTAAGGATCCATTCCTGTTTCTCATTGTCTTTAATAAGAGACATTTACACTGCTCAGTCTGAGAGTTAAAGATGTTTTCACATGGATGAAAAATTAAACCTTAGCAAGACCAAAGCATGGTCTTCCAGCTCTCTATGGCCTATATGCTTCCTGTCAGCATTTTTTATGTGGACACTTCCTACTAGTCACAGCCTGAAGAGAAGCTCCCAGGCTTCACAAGTCTACAGATAGAAAGATCTGACGGGATTTGGAGAAGGCAACTTTTTTCGCACAGACTTAGCCATTGCAGCTAATATGAAATGTGGAAGCAGGAGTGTACTTCAAATACTTTTCCTATCTCCATTCTAGACTGTCTTCTCAGCACCAGTATGACACATGTCCTTTTGGGTTTGGTCTCTTTCTCTACTTGAGATGGGGTCATGCCACATCTCCCATGTTCCTGGAGTTGTTTCATTTTTGAGCGGTGGATGTAGTGAATGGAATTAAACAAATCCATTAGCTTTAGCTGTGGCTGTTTAACTTTCCATTCTGTGAATGAAATATTCATGAATACAGTAAGAAGGAAGTAGTGTGAAGACACCTCTGTAGTTTGGTTTAATGCCATTCCTGGGATGATGGGAAGGAGAATGTCCTTCTCACAGTGTTTCATTTTCCATGACAGCAAAAGGCTCTGCAGTACTTCCAGACCATCCTCTAATGCTAGAAATGCCCCAGCTTGAAATTATGGGAGGGTCTGACCCTCAGATGGATCAGCATCTGCCACAAAAGGCCTGTTTTCCCTTGTCTGCACCCAGGCTTCCACTTTCTCCCAGGAAACTAGGCAACCTAAGACAATGGTGGATCTCAGCCCCCAGGAAACACCAAAAGCCTAAGGTGAATCCAAAGCTTAGGTGTTCTGAGTCATTCTAGTCTGTAGTTGAAGAGAACCAAAAATATGGGCATAACAAAGGTGACACATGCCACATCCCAGCCCAGCATGATTATGCTTGCTGTTGGCTTTATCCAGGAGCCATAATTTGGCTGGGCTCCTTTGCACATCATCTGTATGACAGAGTCGATGTTCCTTACCACTCTTTCTCACTGTGGCAGTTTGGGCAATATCTGTATAGTTTCATTGATACAAAATACTAGTGGCTCTTGACATCTCTTCTTTACAAGACATTTCTCCAGGTTCTTTCATTTTAATGCTTTCTCTTCCTTGACTACCTTGAGTTTTGCCATGTGGCTATAATTGCTTTTAGCAAATCCATGTTCCCTAAAAGAAGTGTACAAGTCTGCATGCTGACAAGGCACACAGCAGACAGACTGCAGTTACATTCAAATTTCTTGAGGTTTCTTTCTTTACCAAGAAAACATGAAAAGGATATATGAAAATAATAAAGGTGTCTTCAAAGCATCCTGGTGGCAATTGTTTTGTCCTGCAAATGCCAATTTAATGACATTTTGTTCATATGATGTGTAAAATAGTGAGAAAAAATGAATTTGATCAGAACCATGTGCACAGCAATATGAATAACAGATTATATGAATAAGATTAATAATCTTTCTATCAAGGGGTTGGGAGCTTTTTTCCTCAGTTTTCCATTTTATATAAATTACTATTGCTTTTTTTTTTTTTTTTTTTTTTTTTTCCAGACATTAAGGCCTCCTTAAAGGAGGGAAAAAAAAAAGAAAAAAAAAAGAAAGAAAAAAAAAAAAAAAAAAAAAAAAGATAAGGATTAAAGTTAGCAACCATGGCAACCATAAGGAAAAGCAGATACCTGTTGAAGCTGAAGTAGGAGAAACACCTCTGTGCTGAAAAGCATCTTGTGTGGCAACCAGTTTTACATCTTCTGTTCCCAAGATAAATAAATAATAGAATCACAGAAAGGTTTGGACTGGAAGGGACCTTAAAGACCGTCCATTTCCAACCCCCCCTACCATGGGCAGGGACACCTCCCACCAGACCAGGTTGCCCAAAAACCCATCCAACCCAGCCTTCAACACTTTCAGGGATGGGGAATCCACAGCTTCTCTGGGCAACCTGTGCCAGGGCCTCACCACATTCAGAGTAAAGAATTTCCTTCCAACATCTATCCTAAATCTCCAATCTTTTAGTTTAAAGCTATTACCTCTTGTCCTGCCACTATACTCCCTGACAAAGAGTCCCTCCCCAGCTTTCCTGTGGGCCCCCTTTAGGCACTGAAAAGGCCTCTACAAGGCCTCCCTGGAGCCTTTTCTTCTCCAGGCTAAACAACCCCAACTCCCTCAGCCTGTCTTCATAGGAGAGGTGCTCCAGCCCCCTGATCATTCTTATGGCCCTGCTCTGGAATTGCTCTAATACGTCCACGTCATCCTGGAGGCCCCAGAGTGGAATGTAGTGATCCAGGTGGGGGTCTCACAAGAGCAGAGCAGAAATGAGGAATCACCTCCCTTGGCCTGTTGGCCACACTGCTTTTGTTGCAGCCCAGGATACTGTTGGCTTTCTGGGTTGCAGGTGTTCATTACTGGCTCATGTTTTTCTTCTCATCAACCAACACCCCCAGGACCTTCTTCTCAGGGCTGCTCTCAATTCTCATTCTGCACCCAGCCTCTATTTGTCCTTGGGATTGCCCTGACCCAGATGCAGGACCTTGCACTTGGCTTTGTTGAACCTCATGAGGGTCCCACAGGCCCACCTCTCAAGCCTGTCCAGGTCCTTATGGATGGCATCCCTTCCTTCCAGCGTGTTGACTGCACCACAGATCTTGGTGTCATTGGCAGACTTGCTGAGGGTGTACTCTTTCTCACAGTCCATGTCACTGACAATGATGTTAAAGAGCATCAGTCCCAATACTGACCCTTCCTTGAGGAACACCACCCATTACCAATTTCTACTTGTACATTGAGCCATTGACTGCAACTCTTCGAGTGTGACCATCCAGCAAATTCCTTACCCACCATGTGGTTGATCCATCATGTAGATGCCTCTCCCATTTGGAGGCAAGGATATAAATATAAGACTACAGTTCTTGACATATAAATTTATTCCTGGATCTCTTTAATGTGATATATATGAATTGATCAAAATGATACATACACACCAACCTTCCACACATTGTGAATTCAACAAAACTGGTTTAGATTGTCACAATATAAATTAGGAATGTCTTTTTTTTTTTTTTTTTTCCAATTAATTTATATCAATTTAGATGTGCTGCACATTTGGCCAAACGAAAAAACCTCCCTGCTCTGGGGAAATTCCTTGGCATCAGCTCTATCCATATTCTATGAATAAACAATTAACTGTTTATGTTTAAAACAGCAAAGAAAAAAAAATATGGAAACAAATAGCTCTACTCCACAAATACTTACAGATTGAGTAGTCTAGGAGTGAAACTTTGAGATGTCTGACAGTAAAATAGCATGAAAAAGAAGAAATATTTTTAACCAGAAAAATCATCAAGAAAACAAACAAAATGATCTTTGCATGTAACAGAAAGCAGAAGTGCCACAGAAGATTTTGCATTTAACAAACTGGTTTCTAGCAAAAAGAAATAGCAGAATAATAATAGTATATAGAAATAAATCAAGAAAATGGAGACTAATAAATTATATTGCATCAACACAGAGTATAAGTAAATCCCATGTGTATATTTGTATGTTGAAAAAAGTACTGGTACTTAATAAATAAATGTTTTTTCTATCATAACCATTATAGCAATATCTTAGTAGATTGCATAGGAAGTCATCAGAATGACAGCAAAGCCTGTCTGTGCTTACTGGAATCATATTTTCTGGATAGAATAAGGCTTACACTATTACACTGTTAAACAGAATTAAAGCTACTGTGGTAGTTTCAGTAGCCAAACAAGCTAAACAGCAGACAATACTTTGGAAATATACAGTGTATTACTCAGTAAGACTGTGGCATTCTGAACACTTTCAAAGTACAGACATGGAAAAAAACTTCCAGGAAAAAGATCTCACTATACTTCAACCCCCCCAAAATAAAATTGTATAAAATTAAATTAAATAATAATAATAAAATAATAAAATAAAAGGAGTGAAAATATAGAAAGATATTTATGAAAGGCTTATATTTCCCTTTTCTGCAAATTATTGTTGGGACTCCATATCCATAACAGCTCCCAAAGAACTTACAAGTTAATATACCCTCCTTATATGCAATTAATTACATTCTGAATAAGTTTTGCAATTCCTTGTGCAAGAAATTGGGCTATGATGGGATCAAGGTTGTCTGGGAGAACTTTAAACTTCATTTGCTGTGAGATTTTCCCTTCCCTGCAATCTCCCACCTTCTTCACTACACAAGTGGCATATTCTGCAGCAAAGGAGCCAGGAGTCAAAATGGATAAAAACTCCGCTCTCACCATATAGTTCTGTCAGCATAGGTACAATGGCTTTGCCATCAAAATTGTTGTTCATGTAACTATACTGAAGAAATATGGTATTTAAACTATTCATTTAGAGATCCCTATAAATTTTCTGAAGAGACTGTTGATAGTGTTGTGATCTGTAATTCCATTCTCTTGGGGATTTCCAGAGCTGCAAGTAAATCCACGCATTTTTGAAAACTTGGAATCTCCTGTTCTAAATTACTCACATTCTTCCTCTAATAAAAAAATTCAAAATAAGTTTGGAATTTCTGCTTTATGTAGAACTTCTGTTATTTGCTTTAATTAAATTGAAAAAAAAAATACATTTTTTTAATTTCCTGTGAAATGTAACTGTTTTAAAATATCATGGTGTTTATTTTGTCAGCATGGTAAAATGTCATCAGAAGTGCAAGAATCTTGCACTTCTTCAATATTTACTAAAACTTGGGTTTAGGCAATGCATGACAAAGCTCAGTGGCAGCTGTAATTTGTATTACCCTTGTAAATCAGTTGTCCCACACGACACATAGATTCTACATCAGGTTCAGTGAGATTTCCTATAAGAATTAAAGACATTTTACTAATTAAAGGAAAGATAAATACTGAGTTCTACTCTGAGAGATATTAATGCAAAGCTAGAATTATTCTAATTAAAATGAGTTTAGCTTCCCAAAGAAGTTACACTGTGATGCGGTTAAATCATCACACAATCTTCACACATGCAGAATATAAGAATATTGGTGAAAATCTATCACTCTCTTCTAAAAATCTCTTCTTACAAATATATATATATGAGAAGAAAAATGTCAGAAGTTTACATTTAACCCTTTTGCTCTCTGAATTGTAAAGTTTTGCTGCATTGTATCATGGCCATGCTTTGCATACCAAGGGATATTAGTAATGGTCATTCAAGTATCCTGTCAGTTAAAAAACAAAATTACAAAATAGTCATGACATTTGACAGGATTATCACTTGCAAGAGAAGAATTACAGAAATGCAAGAAGCTGAAAGGGTGCACACTGTATTTTTTTCATATTAGCTTCATTAGACACTAATCTTCCTACAGTTTTTCCAAAACTGGGTATTATGTGGGGGAAACTGTCAAAGGCGTTTTCTGTCTGGCACTAATTGGCTTCTGTTGAAGTCCCTGAATTTAGGCTTTTACTTTAATAGCAGAGTTTGTCCAACATTAGGCATATTTGAAAATTGTTTCTGCAATTTACCAGTGACAGGGAAAAATGTTTTCTTCAGGCTGAGCCCTTCTTTGGTTAAGAATTATCTCAAAATAGATCCCACAGTGGGACAAATGTGTTTGTTTCTTAGATATGGTCTGCCAGATTTTCATGTGGAATATTTCAAGCCGAGGAGGGAGAATGACCTGTACCGTGCAAGTTCTTCATGGGCATTTAACACCCACAGTTTGAAACTCTAGCTCTGTTTATTTTCTCAAATAAAAACCAAGTGCTTGTTTCTGGGTCCTAGGTTTGGACCAGACCTCCCTGCCAGTGAGGCCTGGCAGGAATGACTGAATAAGCAACCACTTTGGGTCATGCTAAAGTAACCCCATGCAACTGACTGGTGAGAACAGCCAGAACTTGCAGTTGCTCCTGGGCTGGCTGACAACTAAAGCCTGTTGTTGCTAGCCCTTCCCCTGACCTTCAGATTGTGTTTTAGCTGCTGGCTTTGTTTGGATCCCTGAATCTGGATCTTCGTCCTGAGCACTGACTTGCACCATGTGTGTCCTATTGCTGAAAAAAAGGGCATGTGATAGGTTTTTCAAGTGCGAGGAGTAAATCTTCAAGAGTCTCAGGTCTTCAGGGGGTGCTTCAGAGTATGCCACCCCTGTTGAATGTTATTCAGATGCTCCCTGGCATCTGCGTTAGCTGCATCTGGATGTGAACAGCTACAGCAGAAAGCCATCCTCTAATTACTGCATCCAGATGTGCACACCTCTCATATGAGGTGCTAGGACTTGTAAGGACATATCCTGTGACTCATAGTACTGTATGAAGTGGCACTACCCTGAACAGTTTTCATTATGTGTTAGGAGAGATCCTGTTCCTTTCCAGATGTATACACTGAAGTGTTCACAGCCCACCAGCTCGGCAACATTTCCTTCCTATATGTTATGCTCTGTGTTTCTATCTAGGATTTTTCTCTAACAGATGGCAAGACTCTACAGAGGGTGCAGACCTGTTCTAGCTGTTGACATGAAGCCAGCTTTCATTCTGTAGCCCCTGAGCAGATTTCATGCAGCAAGGCATACAGTAGAGAAACGTGGCATCTGAAGAAGGCAGCTTGGCCTTGTTAAGATCACACAGATTACAAGGGGATACAGCAGGCTTTAATAACTACAACATTTCCTTGTGCTGATGGTCAATATTGGAATAGAGTGGAATAGAGTACCAGGACTATATAGCCATGCTTTCTGGCACAACATTTGAGAAATTGCTTGAGGGACATTCTCCAACCCAGATAAGGACACACAGATCAGAAAAAAAAAAAAAATATATATATATATATATATATATATCAAGCTAGAAATGGGCTGTTATTACACATTTCTTTATAAACTGCCCTTTTAATGGATAAAAGTTTGTTGTTCGCAAAAATTTAGTGTTGACAATTGCAGGGATTGTAACAAAAGATATTTTTCAGGTGAGCTACTGCTGTGGTAGAGGTATGGTTGAAAACTCCTGAAATTATAAATTGTGGTACTGTTGTAAAACTCCTGAAATCCTCAAACAAATCAAATGTGAGGGGTTCCATCGAGTTCACTGGGCTGGACATTGTGAAGCAAGAGACAAGGAATCCTTTATAGCCTACAGTGCTAACATATTTTCAGGCTAAGAGGGCTCTGGAAGATCTGAACTTAGCTAAGGAGTAGGATCATGGCAGGAGCATAGCTGCCTTGTGTTTGTGGCCCTCTCCTGAGCTTTGTTGGCAGAGCACAATGAAGACTGAAGAAACACAAATTACAAGAAAATGCTAGAAGTTAATTGTCCAAAAGTCTGTTATGACATTTCTGCTTCAAATGAAATTGCCCTGCACCACCGTGCAGGTAGGGATTGAAATTGGACTAACAGGAACAGGATGCTAAGTGAGGTTACAAGAGCCCTGATTACTGCAAGCTGCTGTGGGATCTGTGCACTCTGCATGTGCTTGTGGCTTAAACGATTTCAGGCCAGCCAGAAGACTGAAGTTGCACACTGAACTTTCAAACAAAATTTCCTCAGAAAATTCAGGCAAGGCAAATAAATAAATAAATAATATACCTATATTATTGCACACTGCACTTTCACCCACAAGAACTGCTGGATTTCTATCACTAAGGCCATCCTGCACTCCATTTGACACTGTGAACCACTCTGTACATATCTGAAAATGTGGTTCCTCTACTTAGAGTCCCTCTGGAATCACATCTGCTACGTAACAAAAGCAAAATTAAGAGAATGGAAGTTCTACCCTTAACTAACATTTGAAGTGAAAAATATGACTTTAACCCAGAGAATATTTTACACTTGAATAAGTGATTTGTCAGTAGTAGGCAAAGGCCAGATCACTTAATGGTGCCACAGTAAGGGTAAAGACAATGGTTTCTGGGTTGCTGTGTGCCTGACTGTTCTCTGATGTGCCTGCTGGTCTGGTCTTCTTTCTTACCTGTATAGAGGTCAAAGAATAACAGTATGGGGCTACCTTGACTGAAAACTTCTTGCTTCCCTCTGCTCTCAAACTGTTTTTGACTGCTTCAGCTCTTCCCATCTTCCGTCTCCTAAATGAGTTTTAGTAGCTTTCTTCTTGGGGAAATGTTAAACAATTGGTAGCCCGTAATAGTATGGACAGGTTTTTAGTGAGTCAGCAGACAAAAACACTGATCTGGCTTACAAACACCAAGAATGTCAGGTGCAGCAGATTTGCAGGGACATACTGGGGCAACTCCAAGTGCAAGACAGTGCAGACATTATTAGGAACAGTTCTGAGAAAGTCTTGGATGAGGTTCAAATCACTGAAATGACTAATGTGTTTCAGATTTGGCCAAGAGGCAGCAATGAGCCCTCATTTTCAACAGAAAGGTACCTACCATTAAATAATGTGCTGTCTCTGACACATCACTTTTTACCAACTTTACTGTTACAGCAATTTAATCACTGGTTACTTTTACTACCAAGGCGAATCGTTATGTGAGGTTTGTGTGCAGATAGGATGATGCGTTTCGTATGTCCAAAATATGTTTGCTTCAGGCAGGGTTTGCTGCTAAGTAGATAAACCACATCTGAAGCACTAATGCTCTCATAAACTGACTTGTGCTTTCTGATCATTTCTTTTAAACACAGCTTCTACTCAGCATCAAAAAACATTAGCACTTTTCAGAGAAACCAGATCCCTCAGCTCTGACACATGATTTAGCACCCTGATCATTACACAACACATGGTTTCAAAGTGTCTGTTGCAATTTTAAACATGTGTGATGCTACTTGAACTACACTGTCTTTTTCACAAACTGCCCTGGGGAGTTTATTGAACATATTTTCAATCATGTTTCCTGGCACTTTAAGTATAGTTTCCTCAAATAGCAGGGAACATTGAAGTACAAGATGAAACAAAATAATACAGCGTGGACTAAGCAGGTGCAACTTTCACGGCCTGTGCTCAGAGGTCGTGAATTCACAAGTGTTTTGAGTTATTCTAAGTTTGGTTTGATCTGTCTATCCCATTTTGGCATTTGGGTAAAGTCTAGAAACAAGTCTAACACAAAAGCCATGACTGCTGGAAAGAAACAAGTTGCTTCCTGCTACTTTAATTTCATCCTTTGCTTTCCTGAGCCATTTTTGGGGAAGCAAACTACTAGCAGAGGCAGGCAGAGCCCTTCAGAGGTAGCACTTGCTCATGTCAGTATGGAACCTTTCATGGTGAAAGGAGTGGGTGAGAACTGGGTGTGCGGTGGGATGCCCTCTTTGATCCAGCTCGCCACAGAGCCACATAAATGCTAGTGACAGCACTAGGGAGGACTGTGGGAATAAAAGGCTGACCCTACAGGACAGGATGAGACCACCGCTTTCAGCAGCAGATCAGATTTATACCAGATTCAGATTATCCTAGAGGTACAGTATGAGTAGTCCCCTTTTCTCACAGCCACTGAAAAACCCAATCAGCACAGGCTGTGCTCATTGCTGAATCAACTCCTTTCTTATGGCTTCAGAAATGCAAAGCTGTGCTGCTTGCCAACCATAGGAAAGTGCAAACATTAATCTGAAGCCAGAGCGAGGAAGAAGAAACCAAAGCACTCTGCTGTTCCCTGAGCAGCACTGACTGCCGTGCAATGGGAAGAGGAAGCAGGATATCGAGGCTGATGGGGGCACAGCAACTTTGCTGATGGACAAGTGCTGGACAGGATTTCTCCTTGGCAGCAGACTTCTCTTCTGTCTGTACCACCTGCTCATTCCTCTCAGTGGCAGGTTTTGTGGATCCACTGCTCTGTGCAATACCTCCCATACTGCAGGCGGCTGGTGGAAGCCTCCCACCCTGCTCCAGCCAGGGCAGTGGGTGGGCAAAGGGCTCCAGAACTGCCTCATGGCACACACCTATCCCACAGCAATGGTCTGGCTGCAGTTATCTGATAGTCATTTGGGTACTCCACTGAATTGGGATTTTCTATCAAAAAGCATGTCCTGTGAAAACCCTTCCTTGTGTCAACCTTGCTCACTTTATCCAGGCAAAAGAGATGCTGGAGCTTCTCCAAAGACCTCTTCTGGGAGCACACTCAGCTCTCATCAGCTTCAATACCAATGTCTGTGTGAAATAAGAGGCAGAATTTAGTCCTACATATGCTTATTTGGGCAGGTTCTATTTCCAGAGCTATTATGAAGTAAGTGTGGAACCTGCCAAAATATCAATTCCTTTTGCCTTATGATGGCTCCCTGGTGTGTGCCTGTTTCAGCAGGAGTAGGTTAATAAGGAAAGAGCCCTCTGCATTACCTTAGCCAGCTGAAAGGGTGATATCATGCCCTGGGGGCTAGCTCCAGTCATCTGAATTTTCCTGCAGACACTAATGCTAATTGGCCATGAAGGCAAAAGACATACCTGCTCTCCTGGTGTGTAGCTTAGTGAGATGAGCAAATCACCATAGGGTGCTTCAAACCCACTCTTCCAGATCTATAGACTGATGTCTCTGTCCCTGAAAAACAAAAGTAAATCTCACCTCTTGGGTGAACAGATTCAACAGTATCATTGTCAGTGGTATTTTACTAGACAGAGAGCTCTGTGTTGTGAAGGCTCAAGTGGAAGTCATACACTTGCTTTTATGGAGCCTTAAAAGATCTGGCTTAAAATCACACAATATCAAAAGTTGCAGAAAACTGCACAATGAATTGAATCTAAAATTCGCAGATTTTGGATTCTCAACAGAAGAGTGTTGTCAATTTGCTTTGCAAAACTATAATACAAAGGTCTGATTTCAACTGATTTTTAGCTTTTCTTAAGCATAACATCTAGACCAGGGATCTGCCACTGTGAAATTTCAATTAAAAATGTATTTTGAGTCATGCTAGTAAAGTTTACTGAGCAGGATAAGCTACAACACTTTCAAAACATAGTTGCCTGACCTTTGGAAACTCTTCTTGTCACTTGAAGACTTGCTATCCTGCTCACACTGTTTTATTCTTTTCTGCACGTATCACTATCACCAGTATGCATACAAGTTGACATGGTACTCTCTTCATCATGTGGGAGAGCTGTTTCATTGTAGGCAGTCCTGGTGATATAAGATGATGTATGAGGTCATAAGATAACAATCAAATCAATGAAATCATCATCTGGTTAAAAAAGAAAGCAAAACATATGTGAAATAAATTTTAAGCCAACAGAAAGAAAATCTAGTGCTGTCATCACAAGAGTACTCTATCACCTGTATAGAACAGTACACGTGCGCTGGATGTTCTTGCCACCCAGTTCCTAAAATCATGTGCATATGGACCAGTCCTATTGCACTCTCATAAAGCACAATAAGCTACAACTGTGCAGAGAGCAAACCATCCTTATCCAAAGTGCTTTCAGGGAATGTGCAGAAGAAATAATCAAAAGACTTGGAAGGTTCAGGATCAGACTTCTGAGCAAGCAAGAAGCCTTCTTTAGTATAAATAGCTCTGTATCTCTGGAGACTCCTTCCTACCTTTAAAATCACTTCTCTGCCATTGGGAACTGCTACTGTTCTGCTGGGAATCCAATATCTGGGCAGTGGGTTTTAACTATGGGAGAACTACCAATACAGAAGAAACTATTTATATAACTAATTGGTGTCTGCTTTTCTTTCTTCTTTTTTTTCTTTTCTTTTTTTTTTTTTTTTTTTTTTTTTTTTCTCTTTTGCAAGGAGTGTCACAGGATGACCAGGAAGCTGGGATTTCCCTAGCTAATGTAAAAACCCTGACTGAGTGAGCCTGATTCCTGTTAGATTGCAATTAGTGATGCATTAGGTCTGCTCTAGTCTTTCTGTACCTATGGCATAGCTAATTAATAGTCTACACAAACCATCCATAGATAAAGGCTGCTGAGGTCAGAAGTACATGGTTCAAATATCTGCTATATCTACCTTCCTATTCAGCAGTTTCCTGGTATTTCATCCCCCCTCCCCAGTCTCCTTCAGTACTAGTACAGGGATGTGCAGCATGCAGCACAATTCCTTCGGCATATGAGAGAAAGAGGTTGAGAGAAAAAAGACAGCCGGGCAGCATATGCTTCCTCTCCAGGCATATATCTTCCTTGAGAAAAAGGAAGGGATTGCGTTGGTACATGCTGTGTCAGCCTAGTTTTCACTCTTCTGGGATCAAACATACAGGCCTGATTCTGCCTGCAAGCCTCTTGCTGGGCATCCCTGCTCTACGTGGTGAAACAGTGCTGAAAAGCAAAAACTTACTAAGTAGAGATTTGGGGTTTGCAAAATGAAAAAGAATATAAGAAGAGAAAGGAAACAAATCTTTCTGCACCCTACAGCAAAGGCTGTTTGAAGTCACCCTGATTTTGCACTGGCAGAAATGAGGGCTGCTTCCTCTACAATTCTGCCCTGGGAATGGCCATTTCCAGCAAGACCTTATGCCCCTACATTGTCTGAGAATGCACTCTCGTTCCTACATGGCACCATGCAAAGAGGTGAGCGATGGTGTCAGAAAGAAGACAACCGTGGCAGTGCAGTACAGCACTGAGCAGCCTCTCCCAGTGCGGCTCATTTGCCTGGGTCCTGTGCCATACCGATGTGGTGACGCCACTTCTGTTCCTGCAGCAACCTCATCCACTGCCAGCCCAGACATCTGGCACCATATCTCCTCACACAGACTTGTGTTAACTGTGAAATTTATGAACAGTAATTACCAGTCCACATTTCTAATTCCTTTTACTACTTATGAATCCGCTAAAAACTAGGGAGGGTTAACCATACGCCTCCACAGAAGGGCTGAAGTTGGACTTCTGTCTCTGAACCCAGAGCCTGATGAATGCAGCAAAGATTTGTGCCTGTTAACATCTCTCTCGTATTTCTTCTTCACCCTTTCTTCCTTCCTCCTGCATGTGCTGGCCAGACCTTCTCAAATAGGCACACAGCCACCTACAAGAGGCACTGATGTCATTTATTCACAGTGTTTGCAACATTGACTGGTCACACAACAAGCCTAGGTGAAGAAGCAGCCTCCAGGTGAACCCTATCACCATCAGCATGACTCACCTGTGCTTGAACCTGAGGGCAAATGAGCTGTGAAAACCTCTGAGAAATTTGGAAGCAGTGCCAGTGTGTTGTGGCATTGAATACCAACACAGTAAACTCACCTCTGTAAAATGTTCCAACTTCACAATGTTTCAGCTACACACTACTAGAAAGCATCTAATATTAAGCCATGCATCACTGTGGGCAGGCTTCTCATTCCTTTGCTACAAAGGCAAAAGTAGGTAACTTGCATGTGATTCATAGGGAAAACTCCAACTACATGAGCGCAACACACCCTGAGCCAGCAGCAGTAAATCCAAGCCTGCTGTGCTTTCAAGGGAATGCTCCATGCAGTAGCCTGAAAAATATGTTCAATGCCTTTGAAAATCCTGCGGCTGAGGTTTGGTAGAATATTTCTCACCAACATCCTATGTGGCTACCTGCCTGTGTCAAGAGACTACAGGAACAGCAACAACTGCAAAACCTGCCTGGTATCAGGCCTTGTATCAGACTTCCCAAATCACCTTTGCATACAGTCAGAAGGTTATCTATGTGTATTAAGTCTGTCTATATAAATGGAGAGAGAGAGAGATGATGATGATATCTAGCCTTGAAAAGAAGGATGCTGTAATTTTCTGGCTGAAGTGTTTAAAAATGTTATTGCAGGAATTTGGAAAAGTCCAGTTCAAATTACTAAGAGGAGAGTAAACAATCTCTGAGGCTGGTAAAGGACTAATATGAAACAAGCATTAGAAAAATTAATTATTCTGCATCTGGGCCCTGAGAATGTGGGACGGACAGGCAGGCAAAGTGACTGGAGCAGGCAGTGAAATGTACTCAGGAAGAGGAGGAATTCAACTAGCTGTCACCAATTGTAAGTTGTTTTCCATTTTTATTTATGGAAATGAATTAACAACAACAACAAAAACAATTAAAATACTCTGCTCAGCCCTGAATAAAAAAAGGAACTCATCCCTTGCCATCCAAATAACCCCACAAAATGTGCCTTGCCCTCAGTGAAGCTGCAGGGTGGCGGGAAAGCAAAGGGGAAGCAGATCCCCATGGTGCAGCACTGGGATGTGTCTCCGCCACCTCCAGCAGCCAGGCAGCAGCAGGGCGGCTTGTCCTCAGCACAGGGAGCAGCAGGGCAACATCCTCCCCAAAGGACATGCCTCCGGACCTTCTGGCCCTCCTGGGTCCATGGGCTTCTGCTGGCCACTTTTGCTCCAGCTGTGAGGGTTTACCTCTCCCTGTGTTCTGAATGGACTGCTCCAGGTACAGCCTCCCTAGAAAGGTAAAGTCAATGTCAGTGTTTAAACTGATGGCATTTGCCTCCCCATCCTGTATAATATAATCACAACTGCAGAGGGGAAGGAAGAATTAAATCACTCTCAGAAATCTGGGAGATGGCAGGTGTTAGCCTCTTTAATAGGAGTAATAAAAATAATGGCTTCTATTAATATTAGGCATCTGATTTCCAGTGCTGAACAAGAAAAGTGCAATACCTGCCATTTTAAAGTACTCCATCGTGTTTTTATTCCTTCCTCTCCCTTTGGGATTTCAAAAATCTTGACGAAATGTGTATGCACTCTTCAAATATTTCCTGAGGCCAGTGGGGTCCATATGCTCTTAGGAACAAGTTTTTTACCCTTTTGGTCATTCCTGATGACAGTTAGATTTTCTGATTGGTATACATTGGCAGCAGAGAGCTAAAAGATGATGGGGGTTTCCCCTTGCATATAATGCAATATTTTCTATGGTTTCAGGGCAGCACAGAAGTAATACATTTTTTTACAAAGATTAAGCAGAACACTTTAGAGTTTGCATTTTTGATTACAGACATAGCTCCTAAATTAAACTGTCGTTGTCAAGGTAAGAATGATATTTTATATAAACTGCTGCTGAACATATGGTGTTATTTATGCATCAGACGTTCCACAGCAGAAGGAAGTTTCTAAGTCTAATTTATGCTGTTAGTGAGTAGCCAGAAAAAAGATGAGACCTCACTGTTTTTACTAGCTAACAGAGTGCTGTTTTAGATTAAAATAGTTAAGGGATGTATTTTATTGAAGGAAAAAAAAAATTCTACACAGATTTGTACAGAAACCATGACTAATGTAAGTATAGATCTGTATCCTTCCTCTGCTGTCAGATCTTGCCTGTGACATGGTCTCTGTTTGTCCTCAGCAACCCTTTGCACATCATATCCCATAGTATTTTTTTTCTATAATTATTTTTGATTAAAGTATTATTTGAATGGATTGGGATGGAAGAGAGGCTAAATGTGGGAAGGGTAGATATATCTGTATTCATCTATGTGTCTCTATTCATGCACTGAGAATTAAGAGAGATTATTCTTTCACTTATATGGAACATGAAAGTGAGCTAAAGTCAAATTTCAAGTCATCTTTACTCTTAACCAGAGACAAATGGAGGACTTAATGTGAACCAATGCACTCTGGGGATTTTTGTTTTAGAATAACAGGAAATGAGAGAGTATGTTAGAAAAAGTTGTTTAAATTTTTTTTTTTTTTAAAAAAAAAACAACTTATAAACAATTTACATATTTTTTCAGTTCCAAGTGTTCTCCCTTCCTCACCTTCCTAGTGCTGAGGGGGGATTTGAGCACCTATCATTCACCTTAGTGTACTTAACTCAGCTTTGTAGTTGGTCTTTAGAGCTACAAAAGCTCACTTCCTTTAAAGTTTGGCCCACCTAATTGCTCTTTATTGTCATTGCTTACTTCCACCAGAACACAGATTTATTTTATTTAAATGTTAGCACTTATATTAAAGAGCTAGACAGGGATCTGCATTACAAAAGACTGCTAAATGCATGCAAGGTTTTGCTATTAGTCATTCGAAGGGAGATGCTAAGTGTGCTAACATGTGGGAATGGATGCAAGAATTTTACTTTTCAGCCAGAACTTCCAAACTCTATCTGGAGGTGCCAGTCTGGGGAAGGACAGGCAGAAAAAGCAGCGAGAAAGGGCTCCCCGAGCTGGCCCCAAAACTGTACCTCATCTGGGACATGGAATGGGTCAAGGGCTGGATGTGTCACTGCCTCAGTGCTTGACCAGCATGGAAAAAGACTGGTGGGGACCATCCAAAATGACCAGCAGGATGAGGCAGCTCGTGGTTTCTAAAGGGTTTTTCATCAAGAGACTCTTCATCAAACAAAGGCACAGAACTGCTGCCTGTTGTTTGAAAGAAAATGCATGTGTTATTGCCACCTATTTCAGCTACTCTTTGCAAAGTACTCAGGTTTCATTTTCAAAACCATTAAGCACATGTTTATATTCTATTCATCACTGTTATAAAGAATTTTCAACAGTATATGAACAAAGTCAATAAATCTGGAAAGCAGCCATCTGAAAAGTCCTCTGAGCTGAAGTGAGGACATCCAGTAGTGACATGGAAAGGGGCTGTGATGCTTCAAGGGCAGCATACAGTAACACCAGCCTGCACAGATCGACCAGGTTATTACTCCAAGAGCCAAATGGGCCAGCATCAGAATGACTGTACGCTGCCTTTTTCTCATGACATCCATTATTTATCAAATGACACCACTGAACAAAGTGATTTGGGGTTAATTCTCCATCTTTTTTCATAGCAGGCCTGGATCCATCCGATGTGTTCTTGCACAGGTATCAGCCAAGAGGAGATAGGACCTGACTTCACATTGTCTTTAATGCACAGAAAATGCTCTTATTTATTCTCAAATACTGCATCTACAAAGCAAACGTGAGACATAGATGTGTGCTGTGCATGAATGCATGAAGCAGAGACACACCTGGCACCTCAGGCAGGGTACTCTCAAACTAGTATTTCACACATTGTGAACCACATGAAATGGCCCAGTTTCATCAGAATCTGCATGTTTATTTATGCCAAGACCACTATATTTTAAAATACATTTAAAATATATTTAAAATACATAAAATATATTTTTTAAAATACCTGAATATTTTAAAGTCCAGTAAGTATATGGCTGTATTTTTTGATCTCATTTAGACTGTTATAAACCCCAAATAGTGGGGTTTATAACTCAGTGAGATATTGGTGTAAATCAATAATAGGTCAGAGCTTGCTCTGCCATACCTCCTTGGCTGTAGAGGTGAATAATAGTTTAGCCCTGTCATGAGATGATGGCTTCTCTGTTTGTTTCCCCTGCTTTGATGAGCAGGGATGAACCTGAGGCTTTGTTCTAACACTGTTGGCCTGATAGTGCTGAAGCCATCTGCAAACAGCCCCTGACTTCTGGCCTACAAAACCCCAGCTATTCCATCCTCAGCTTCTCTGAACAGATCCTGCCAATCATGAGAAATTGTGTGAAATTTGTGGTGAATTTGTGATGTGGAGAAAAGTCCTCTAGGGACTAATTTGACACCATCAGATGCAATTTCCCTTTATTACCCTAAGGCAAGATTTAAACTAGTTTCCAGGGGTGAGAGGTGACTCCATTAACCCTCAGCACTCGCTGCCACCTAGACAGTCTTGAGCACAGTGAAACAGCCTTGTTACTCTTGTTTTCTCGTCTTTTTTTCATTTCCAGGTGGATACCTCTTTTCATAGTAGGGCTGACCTCTACCGAAGCCTTTCTGCAGCCTTTTTTTGGCACAAGAAAACCCAAACAGAGGTTCCATCATTCCAACAGACCTGTGTAACCCCATGTGGTTGGGAGCAGGGAGGCAGGGCCATGGAGGGCAGCGACACCAGGCCCCAGGTGATGCTCAGGCAGCAGGAGAAGGTGGGGTTGGTGAGAACATGCACACCCATGGGATGCAGAGCTAGCTCCGGTCCTGCAGGGCCACACCAACCATCCTGAAATGAGCCACAGGGTATGTGGGTGACAAGAATAGACAAGGGCCTTTACGCCTCAGCTGAGCATCTGCATTTGAGTGACCACGTCCACGTGGTACCACATCCTCTTGCAGTTTGGGACAGCATGAAGCTTTCCAAGCTGCCTCTCACAGCACCAGACCGGGCCTAGCAGGCCTCCTAGCTTGGGTTTCACACTCAATAAACCAGTTTCTTTGGTTCTGGATCCCAGCAGGCAATGGAGGCAGTAAAGCTCTATTCTCTTGAAATCACCCCTGAGATATAAATCTTTAGTGTGCTGTTTGCTTGTGTGCCTATTTATATATGGTGTGTTTACCCTGCTGCCCACATAAGCTGCACACCGGTGACAAATAACTGCACAGATGTTAACGCTGACTAACTACATGTGAGATTGCAGTCACATCTATTGCCCATCTTCTATTCATTCAAGACCCAGTTCCAACAAAGTACACTGTGAAAAGTCCATACCACAAGTAAGAACAGAGTTTACTTAAGAGCTCAGTTTGCATATGCTTTCCTTCTCCCTACCCCCTAACTCCTACCCCCCAGTCCTCTTCTTAAAAATTGATCTGTGCACAAATCAAAAATTAAAAATTTAGTTCTGTGCACATGTGTTTCTCCCTTTCACACAGGCACTAGTTCCTACAGTTCATGGTGCTTAAGTAAGGTTTTGCAAAGGACAGAAGCAGAGCTCTTCAGTGTTTCTAGTGATTAGTCAGAAAAGTGAGGACAAAAAATGAGAACTTTTCTCTTTAAGCTTGGGCATGCCGCAAACTCTTAGTAGGCTGAATGTAAGTGGTTTAGCTGAGCCAGGACTCCTGATGCAGCAGAGGCATAACCATCCTGAATGTTCAAATACTTCAGTGTCTGTCTTTGGCAATAATGTGCAAGAGGCACTGCAGAGACAGGAACAAGAGACCCCAGCAGGACAGATGCAACATATTCTCCCTCGCTGCAGTATTCTCCATGGGTTTAATAGGTAGCATAAATCCTGAATGATGAGGTAGTCATGTCTCTTTTCAAATGCCTTTTCACTTGTCAGGAAGAGCTGTTAAGTGAATTAAAATGAGCTAGTTTAAAGAAATGAAAAAAAAAAAAAGGAAATAAAAATATTTATATAGGGAATTGGATAGGTTTGTCTTCACCTATTTAGCTAAATTAGGTGAAGCCAAAATGCTGGGGACTGATGATTATTGCAAAATAATCTGTATGAAGACTGGTTATAAATTTAAATTTAATTAGCTATCCCTAAATGGTTTTACATATAAGTGTCCTGAGGCAGACAATTGGAAAGATTCTGCAGGCTGGCTCACCTGAGAGTACAAATCTGGGCCACAGTGCTTCTGATGACAGCAATGCATTTCTATGGTTAGCCAGCATCTTGTGGTTTTATAATGTTATTCAGTGTCCTTCAAGAACCATCCTAAATTTTTGTCACATCTTCTGCCTTTTTCTTCCTCCAAGGTACTGTGAAAGGCAGGCTCCACTGCCATGTAAAAATGTTTGCCACACACTCCTCCAGGAGGAGACAAGTTGAAGGCATCTGCTTTCAAGATCAACAACTGGTTTGGGAAAGAAGAAGGAAAGAAGAAAAAAAAAAAATCTGTTTGAGCTAAATTACTGGCACTACTGTTTTCACCTCTCCACAACTTAGCTATGACTTGCAGAGCATCCTGAGTTAAGAGTTTATAATTCCAGCTGAACTTAATGGGAGTATTTACACAAGAATTATGTTGCAATAGCTAATAGGCCTGCTTGTGGACAAGTCTGTTTTGCTGTGTCTGTACTGATTTTGATCCAAAGAACATTCCCACTGCTGCAGTTCCACCAGTAGGCAGGAACAACTGCAGCAGTGCTGTGAATGACCCCTGCTAATTGAACAGTAATATTGTCTAATTGTGGCCCAGGAGAGACTGTGGCTACTGCTGGCTTGTCTATACCAAATCTCCCAGCATCAGTACCACAGTGCAAGTTTTGCTGGTGGGCAGCTTGTAAGAATAACTGTGGACAGTTACCCTCTGTTTCAGCTTTTTTCATGGACTTGATGATAAAAATAATGGTATTTCTCAAAGTTACTATAGAGACAAATGAACAAATGCTTATAAAGTGTTTTGAAGCAAAAGAGTATGAAATGTTCTATTTCATTATAAAGGGGTACATGCAGCAAAGACAGCAGCTATGCTGCCTTTTCTTTAAACTAAGTAAAACATACTTTTATAATGTTTTACTAATGCTGGGTTTTGACTGTGAGAGAGGGCAGTCAATCAGTGTACATAAACAATGACAGCAAGAGATGCACTTCCTCTTAATGAGCTTTGGAAAAACTAATCCATCTCATGTAGTAACAAAAAAAAAATAAGGAGGGAAGAGAGAAAGAAAGAAAGAAAGGAAGAAAGGAAGAAAGGAAGAAAGAAAGGAAGAAAGGAAGGAAGGAAGGAAGAAAGAAAGAAACAGAGAAAGAAAATATGTTCTTTGAGCAAATGTAAGGTGTACGGTGATGTTTCATATTAACCCCAGCTTCCTCTTCATCCAGCTGACTTCTTCGAAAAACAGCTATACCTAGTCCTATGGCCCATGGTGTTCCTCAGGGAAGCTCATTGTTATGGTTAGAAAGAGCTAAAGGAAAAATATTGCTGAGGAATTTAAACATTTTTTTTTCAACCTGGCAGCTTTGTAAGAAAAGGGGATGCATTGAAGTTGAAGTTTCTCATGGAAATAACATTTATTTATTTATTTATGGTTGATGCTATCAGGAAAGACGGGAGAATTTCCAGCAAGGCCCAGACAGAAACCACTGGATTGCCTTGGGCTGGGTTAGGTTAGGTTAGGTTAGACCAGGGCATCTTCTGAGGGTACAGAGATCTAGAAATCAAACCCCTGTCCCACCTGGCATGAAACAAGAATACTGATGTGGCCCACCCCTGCCATAGCCAGTGATTTCTGATCAACAACTTGCCCTTTCCCAAACCACCTGGGACTTATCCAGCAAGGAGACTGTCACAGGGGAAGAGAGATCTTCCAGCCTTCAGTGACAGAGACATTCAGATGCTATGTGGAGACCTAGCTACCCATCCCTGGGGCCCATCAGAGAGACAGCCAGAGCTGCCTGAGCTGGCTGGGAGACACAGAGTTTCTCTGGAGCTCAAAACCTGGGAAGAACAATGATGGCAAGACACAAAGGATAGGCTGCAAAAGCCTGCATCAACATGGATGAACACGGCTAGGTCAGAGATGTCCCATTCAGTTTCTCACTACAGACTCAATAGCAAATGTAATGTCAAAGAGAAACATGAGCACGGTCTTTCCACACTACAGTCATGCACCCTCATCACCTCCAGAGGCACAGGCATAGGAAAGGAGGGGAGCAGCGCTTTCCAGGGGCTTCTTCAGATTGCCTCAGGCCTTTGTGAAACAAAGGCAATAAGGATAATTTGGGAAATATCAGTGAGCTAAAATGGAATTTCCCATGCTCTACCAGTTTCCTCAACTCCCCTCTGCACTTTCTTTTGTACACAGCAGTGCAGAAGGGAAATTATTTCAACTAACTTCAGACACCTACACATTTTAAAGCATGATTCAACTCAGCTCTTTTAGATGTCTAGCTCTTTAGATGAACAAATCACTTGTAGAAATCCCGTCTTATTATTTCTCTTATTATGAAAGCTGCCCAGGTGACAAGTTCATATGCAGATATGTGGTCTGATCAATTCCACCCACAGGTGACTACTCCCTCTACATCCTTCCCATTTCCCCCATCAAAAAAACAAAACAAAACACAGATCCCCTCAAAGCACAAGGCTCAGCACAAATTGGGCTCTGCTTGCAGAGTCACACCAGGATGTGTTCATTGATGAGTGAAACCAGGTTGAAATTCAACTGCTAGCTCTGGCCTCCCACTCATTATCTCTGCTTGGTGTTTAGATCTCAGGGAATTTGTGGAGTTTCTGGGCTGCCAGATACCAGATAGTCTTTTCTGCGAGGCAGTGGGTGTAATTCCTTCAATGATTGTGGAAGAATCTCTAGAAGTGAACCTCATGAGCATTGCCCTCTCTCTCTTTTGAGGAAAAAAAATCAAATTCATAGGTTGTCTGACAAATGCTTGTTTTCTGCTGTTGTCAGAAAGCCAGAAGACATTTAGCAGCTGTAACCAGTGGAAGCTAAATAAACGCAGAAAAGTTTCCAGTCTGCTGCTATGCTGGATACGTATGCAAAGTGAGGTTAAAGAGAGGTAGCTCTGCCCCAGGAGAGACTGTCCCACTGAATAATTTTTGAAGTAGCACAGTCCTCCCTCCCCTCCATCTCTGTATACGTTTAATTCTTATGTTTAATAATATGTTTAAATAATATGTTTAAATAAATATTTAAATATGTCTAATATGTTTAAAAACAGTCTAATGACCACTGCAGAGCAAGGATAGTAGATAGGATATTCAAATAATAATTCAATGTTAAAAGTGAACTCACTTTTTTAAAGTAGGATGCATCCACAACCTTCACCCAAAATAGTAGCATATAGCTGATGGGATGTTACATCCAATTCAAAGTTACATTTCTAATGCAAATTATTCATGTAAGGGACTTAATGTGTCACCAGATACCAAAGCCATAGAAAACACTGTAGAAAGCGATCTTCAATACAAGCCATACTTCCATTTCTTCGGTATGTGAAACTCTTTTACTTTCTTTTTTTTTTTTTTTTTTTTTTTTTGCTTTTGTTTCCTAGGACTCTGTTTGGTTCAAAGCTAAAACTGGTATTTGCTAGTTTCAAAGGCTATTTATTGCTGTGACAGTGACACATCACTCCAAGTAATGCCTCTTAAGTACTATTAGCACGTATCTGATCTGAAAATGTACAAACACATTCAAACAAAAATGCCGCATTAATAGACAGGCCTAAAATAAATAAACAGGAAGCAAACAGAATGTTTGAAAAGAGGGAACTACAGTTGAAATACTTTAAAGATAAATAAACTTTTAGATTTGACTCCCTCTAGAGTATTTCTAAGGAAAAGCTTGACACGGGAATAACTTTTTTGTTGCAGAAACTCGCCCACGGCAGTCCTGTAGAGATGTAATCCTCTCTAAGTGCAGCCCCTTTGTGCCCAGTAGCTTTTCTTCAGCAAAGCCCTTTCCTGGTGCCAGCCGAAGCCAGGCCTTGCAGGGCTCAGACCATGTCACTGAGACTGAAAAACAAAGGAAGATCTTCATTTTTAATAAAAGTTGAAATAGCCATAGCAGTGGATGGCTACATTTTCAGGAAAGAGAATCAAATCCCTCCTGTCTTTATAAACTAACAACAGTAGGATTGCTTTCCTTTGGTCTGTCCTGATGAGTCAGACCACAGTAGACCCATGTCTATAGGGGACCTGTTGTGGGACAAAGCCATCATTCATTTTGACCCTTGGGGTCAAAAATCTCCTGCACTGGAGATTCAAACAAGCTCAATACAGTACTGCAACATCTGCAGATCCCACATGTGTACTTTTATAAAAGGAAGATCACTCATCTAGTTCAAAAATAACATTATCATTGTAGCTACTGAGGTCTTCACAACCATTTCAGTTGAACTCCCTCAGATCTGTTGGACACAACACAAGAACCAGAAGTGTTCGGCCATGGTCTGTGCCTGCTACTAATCCCACTACTGCTCACTCTGGGGGAGCTGCAAAGGATTAAGTAGTAGTCAGATAATCAACAGAAGAAAAGGTAGCACAGAAAAAAGCCACTCAGTTTTCAAGAAAGATCATAGTGGAAACAACATCCTCTCTTCCAGAGTTTATATCAACATGCCTAATGAAAAACAACAGGACATCACATATGTTCCATAAGTTTCATATGTAACAAGGAAGAGAGAATGAAGGACATGCATGATTGTTCATTTCTCTTCACCAGGCACTAGGATGGAAAAGTACCTACCTGGAGGGGAAAAAAAAAAAAAAAAAAAAAAAAAAAGTGTGCTGTAGATGCTTGGATTTGAAAATACAGAAACTGTATTTCTCAGAAACTAACTCCATCACTTCTCAGCATGTGATGAACTCTCAGTTACTAGTTTTGTAAAGCATTAAAAGAAAAAAATAATCTTAGCTGTAGAAATGTGTAGATAAATTCAATCTGACTACAACTCTTGTACTGCACTGCAGGCCCTCCAGGAATAAATTTGGATCAGTATGCCATAGACTCCAAAGGGTCAACATGACATATTGCATCATATCCCCCTACACGAAAAAGAATTCACTAACAAACATCACTTCCAAAAGTGCTCCTTTATTCCCCTTTCACATTATAGTTTCTTATGAAATATTTTAGTGGATAGCTTTGGTGCTTTGCCACATTTCTCTCAATCTATTTATAAATGTTTGGTTGGAAAGAAAGTAAACATTATGAGACAAACACTTTATAAACCTTAGTTATTTTAATATAATACTCGAACTGGAATTGATTTTGTTTAAAAATAATAATAATCCTGAACTGCTGTGCAGAATGGCACAAAATCTCCCACGCTTGTTAAAACGCAAAAATGAAAAAAAAAAAAAATCAAAAAGCATAAAACAAGGGTTTATACCTCATCTGAGAACATAGAAATGATGTATTTTACGAGAGAAAAAAAAAGAGGGCCTGCCAGGTAGACTGCATCCTGCATAGTATGTAGCTGGTAACAGCCTTCAGGGCAACCACCTTTGCTTGATTATGACTCGAATTGACTGATATCCCGCTGGAAAAGCATCAGCAGTGATGAGCCTGTGATGTCCCCCCTCCCCAGTAACGGATTAAACAAATGTTTCACACCTTAGGGCTCTCTGCCTCCACTTGGAAAAGGAAAGCACAACTGGGTTCCCAGGGCAGGAGAGCACTGGCTCCTCTGCATGCTGCTGCAGCGAAGGGCTGTGATGGCTGCTAATGCACCCTTCCCACCCCACCAAACCCAGAGAGTTGCTGCTTGTTTATTTAAATGACACTGTTGTTTGAAAGGATGGGGGCTTCTTATCCTCTTGAGTCATGCATTCTCTGTCTGGGATCCTCTGTTTAGGCACTTTTAGCACCTCATTAATTACTAACTGCAACAAAGTCATGCTGTTTTGCAACTCTATTGCCTTTGTTAAGAAATCTCTATCCTGTGTTAGAATGTGAAAGGGGACTGTTATCTACCATATGCCCTGCTTGACTCCATATTACAAAATTAGCTTTCGAGTTCCTGAAATACATATACATGTGCTCTTTGTATCCGTACCCCATGGTTAAACAGCCTGGTTTTCTTTAAATAGCCTGGCAGTAATGCTTGTAGAAGCTACTGTTGTAGATAAAAAACACTCTGAGCTCCGTACGTTATAATAAATATTTGTCCAGGAAGACACAACTTCTTAACAAAGATTTTTTTTAAGTCCTGGTATGAAACTCAGCTCCAGATGCCTTGTTACGAATCTGTGGGTACTATAACACTCTCAAATAGTTAATTATTAAAGATAAGTAACCTGCAGACTAAGCAGATGGAGATTTTATTTCACCTTTAGATTTTATTTCACCTTTAGAAGGTGGGTCGGTGGGGTATTATCATCTAAGGAGCAATGAAACTCTTCTCTGCTATGTCCTGAATACTATTACTGTGTGCCACTCTGCAAGGACATAAAGTGGGTGGTATGAGAAGCTGGATCCAAACAGGGACTTTGACAGCTGTGTGGAAAACTGCGATCTAAGAATCATCCTCAGCAGCAGCTTAGTCTAGAAGCACCCAATTAAATGCACAACATCCTTCCTTGTTTGGGGTGAATGCTCCTCGGTGTTCAGCCCTGTGGAGACCCAGAGCTGACCCAGGCAGGACTCCTGGGTGAGCAGCTCGAGGGCCAAGGCTGAGCAGGGCAGAGCACAAACGCTCTGCAGAGCTAGACCCAGCCACCGGTTGGACCCCTCTCAACAAGCTATGTGCAATAACTTCTTTATAAAACAGGGACAGAAAAAAAATGGTAGTGAGAATGCTTTTACTTAGTGGTTAGGACACGCAGCCAGGAGATACCAGTTTTCTGCTCATAAGGACTGTTTTCATTTAATGTGAAATGTGCAAGCAATCTTAGAGAGAGAGACGAATTAAGACTTCCCTTCATGTGCCTTAAAACTGTCTCCTTCTAATGGTTTGACGCGGTGAATTTGGTTTCCTTTGCCATGCAGTGGAATGGCTGCAGCAGGAGGAGTGACCCCAAATGAAGTGTCCCATAACCAGGAGCTAGGGGTGCAGGCTGTAGCTCATGCTGAAGGTGTACACAGAGCATGCTTTCACCCCCTGGCCAAGGGTCATAGCCACCAAGGACAATCTCTTGTCAGTGGATTCAGGAAGAAAGGAGAAAACAAACTCAATTTGTTGAAAGAAAGGATGCAGCTTTCTGCCCTTATGGGGAGACTGGCTGGATTGGGCATGGATGGATAACCAGCAAGGAAAAAAAAAAAAAAAAAAAAAAAACAAAAAACAAAAAAACCAACTGTTGGGCTAAGTTTTTCTATAGAGCCAGCTCCTGCTGTCTTTCAGTTCATGGTAAATGTTGGTTTTCATTGCAATTTAGAGGTGTGTGCCTATTCATGCTTTTTTTTCAGGGCTTTTAAGTATTTTAGGGACATGGTTTAGTGGGTGACATTGGTAGTAGGGTGATGGTTGGACCAGATGATCTTGAAGGTCTTTTCCAACCTTAATGATTCTATGATTCTAACTGTTGAGTTTTTAATGTCACTTGGAAATTCATACACCTAAAAGATTAAAAATGTTACTCCTAAGTTGCTGGTGCCTGTATGTTTCATTAAATCTTGGCTTTCAAGCTGTAACTGATGTCTGTTTTGTAGCTTGTTCAATGCAGTAAATGTTGATAGTTCAGCAGAAGCTCCACATCACTAAATGATTGCTGTTCCACTGCCAGCCATCAGCACCATATGAAGAAGAATAAAGTCCTGAACTGAAATACAGAGAAGTTCTTTCCAGTCATGAACAGCAGTCAAAAATATGCTTGAAGGTACACAAAGTGGTGATGCTCTGACTGAGGAAAGCAGGTCTCTTCATGACAGGTACAAGGGCTTATTTCAGTTCAGATGATGCCACTGCAATATGAGTATCTGCTTCTTGCTCTTCAGGCACAGGCACAGACATCAGCTCACGCTGATAAGTTTTTCTCAACAGAGGACCATGTCTCTGGTGCATCAGGGGTTAGCAGAGAACATCCTTCTTCAAGACTACTATTCTGCAGTCTTTCTGGACCTTCAGATTACGCCTTGAAATATGAATCAAGAGCATTTAAGTACAGAAATGTTTCTTGATTGCTTAGCATTATCTCCCTAATACAGTCATATGTTACTGAAATATCACACAATAATTATCAGTGACACGTTTACCAACGTTTAGTGAAGGACTACCTGACTGCAGCGCAGTGCTCTGCAACACAGCAGGCAGCACATCCACCAGTGGTGCCTGGCATATTAAGTCAGTAAGTGAGGTAAAGAGCTCCCTGTAAAGTACGACGAGGAAACTGAGGAAGCATCAGGTACATCAAGGTCATGTTTCATGCACTACATTTGAGAGTGTTGTCTCTGTGACTGAGGAAAGAAGCCAGAGGTAGGCTTGGGTGGTGGTGCTGCTGAAGAGGTAGAGGGTGTAGGGAAGCTGTGATGAGAGCTGTCAGTCCTGCCAACCCTGACATGCTTGTTTAAGAGGGACTCTGCTGCTGTTTCCCTATATTTATTAACAAGAGACCCAGTACCCCAGGCAGACCTGCTGCCCCTCCTGGTACCATACAGATGAGCTACCCCAGGGCAGGGCACCCCATATTTGCACACTCCATGCCTCATGTCATGACAGTGGCTGCCCACTGAGGGCAAGGATTGTATCACTGCTGCCTTTCCATACAGACATCTTGTAGATGCAGTACCTGACTGTGTGTGATGCAGTGACACCATATTGTAAAATATAGTCTGAAATGAAAATAGTCCCACCTTCCTGTCTAATGCAATTGATTCCAGGTCATATGTACCATTACTTACATACAGGACAGCCCAGGATAACGAGTCAGGAGCTGTCAATAACATGACAGCAGGTAATGAAAAGAGTTTGGGATCTGCTCATCCTGTTTGAAGTACAAGGGTTGTCCTTGTACTTCAATGCCCTTGATGCCCTTCCTCCCAGGTGAATACTATGTGTTTTAAAAGAAAATGAGATGGTGTTTTGTAGGCAGAGTAATTTCATTGCTGTGTTTCTAAGCTTGTTCCTTGTGAGGGGACTTGGCAGAGGAATTGTCCATGCCTGGGACCTAGGGAGGTGGAAAAGTGCTGGGCCTGGGCAAGAACAACCTCAGAAGCTCAGAAGAGGAGCCTTCAGATCAGCTTGAGCTGAACTGCCTCAGGACTTCCTGGCAAGTGGATGTGGTGGCTGAGGACACAGGAGCTCCGCACCATGCACCATCATCTTTCTTCAGGCCTGTCTGTTCGTCTGCGTGCACACAGGACTATATGCATATCATGCCTGCTAGGGGATGAGCACATACGTGAGAAGATAGGGTTCTTTTCTACTCTCTGCCTTTCTGAAGGACACTACATCCGTGAATTCAGTAGTGTGATTGCTTCATAGACCCCTTTGAGACACTTGCTGCCCTTACTGTCTGTTTTACACATCAGGCTTTTTATTCCTGGCTTGTCATGCTAAACTAGATCAGGGAACCAAATGTGCTGGAACAAAACCATTTCTATTTTTATTTATTTATTTATTTTTGTGGGATTCCACTTTTTTTTTCCAGCCAGATATTTCCCTAATCCAGTGTGCTACTGCTAACGCTTGGGCCAGCACAGCCCAGGAAGTGGGAACAAGCGAGTCACTTGGGCAAGTGTGGGATCTACCTAGGGGGACATTCCTGCTAAAGAATCTCACTGGAACCACAGCCAAAGTGAGAAAGCAATTAGGCTTCTAACTTAGGTGCCATGAGTCGTCCTCCCAACTACTGGAATCACAGAGAAGCCAATGCCTGAACAAAAGAATGTGTCAGAGTCCTGTGAAACCTTTGTTGTTCGTTACTCATATCCTGCAGTTTTACCCAGTCACAGCTTTATTTTACCTCATGGGCCGTCACCACAGGAAAAGTACACTTGTGTAAACTGGTGCATGAATTTAGACCTGTGCTGTTATTCTGGTGTTGCCTTCCGAGTGGTTAGTTATTCTAGACCAAAAGCATTTTTTTTAAATGTATCATATATCATGAAAGTGTTTTTGTTAATCACCTCTGTTCTAGGCTGAGTATTTACACCTAAACTACATGAAGAATCCCATGGCAATGCTGAAATTTTTACTGGAAGATCAAAGCTGCTGTAGGCATAGCTTCTGCAAAGAAGCTATGTCTTCTGACAGAACAAGAGGTTGGTCTCCATCCCAAAGGCTTTACAATCTGATTGCAAGACCAAGAGATGACAAACTGATAGATGAGTAGAGGGAAACAATGACTTAGCATGGTTTTGATCATCCTCATGTTAACTGCTAAAGCTTTCTCTATGCCAAAAAAAAAAAAAAAAAAGTTCTCAGTTTCATTTTGAGGCCTTCCTGTTGGACTTTCCTAACTGAATTGCATCTGGAAGATTTGTATTGAAGAATTTACCCATGTGTTTTTCCCAACAATTCTCCTTTTATTTATTTATTTTTTTTCCCTTTTGTACAATAAAATGACATTTCAGCTCCCTTTCAGTGTCATCCAGAGGACCAGATCCAAACCTCTCTTGGATTGATGAAGGGTCAAGCTGACAGCAACAAGCTTTGGACTTGGCCCAGACTGACATGCTAATTTAGGGCCCAATCCTGCAGGCTTTGATTACGCTGAGATTTCATTACAATTACAGAATTGCACAAGTCGGAGATGGGAAAAATCAATTAGGTCATCTGGTCTATTCTTTGCCAATGTAGGATTGTTCCCTATTGCACATTTTATTAACTTTCTGCCATTATGTCTTTTGAATATTTAAAGCATAAAGGTGTTATTAAAAATATTGGGACTGGACCCTTAGGAACAACTTTATTTGGAAAACAAACACAAAACAATAAAACAAAAACCCCAACACATTCTCATAGCTTTAACCTACTGTGAGTAATTTCACATCGTTCCTTTCTTTTGGTTTATTTAGACTACACAATTATAATCCTCTGTTTGTGATATTAACAGCTTTTGAGAACACTCATGATGTTGCAGAAGATTAACCTCCTAAATTGAATTTGACTAAAGAACAAATGGGTTATGTTAGGAAACATAACAGAGAAATGCAACAACTGTCAGATCTGGAAATGTGGAAAAGAGTAGTAATACAAACACACACGCACACACATACACATACACATACGTGTATATGTGATTTGGGTTATTTCTTCTGTATATGTGCCTCCCTGCATGTCTTCCCCACTCCATGCCTGCCTCTTAGTTTGTATGGGAAAAAAAATAAAAATAAAATCTGGGGCAAAGGCTGTAATGTTTTGGGGTCCTGGGTAGTGCCAAGAATATTGTTAGTGATTAACAAACAGTGAAGGCGTTGGATTGTGCAACCTTCACGCAGGATGAGGGCTCCAATCCTCCAGCCCTTCTCACTTGAGCAGACATTACTGACCCGCATCTACTGGGATGCTCAGTGCTGGGAGTCTTATCTGTGTAATCTGCACCAGGAGCAGCACCTGAAAAATAAGGATCTCATGTTTGACACTGTTCCATTTCCAAATTATGTATCAGAACTAATCCAACACCTTTATTTCTTTACCATGCTTCCCAAGTTGAAAAGGCAAATTAACAACCCTTTTGTTCACTTAGACAAACTAGACAAACTTCTCCAGTCTGGAGAAGAATGACAAAGGGTTAGTATTCAGCTGTCCTGTTCACATGGCTAGTTTTTATGACCAGAGTGCCATTTTAAGCAAGCACAATAACAGCTATTAATTGAATATAATTATCTTAAAGTCTTTTCTGGGACATAATCAAGCAACGTGAGCTCACCTCTTTTTTCCACCAAGTTATTAGCTATTCTGAAAATTAAATATACTATTTTCCAGCTACGGAGAGTTGGACAGGGAAACCACTGGGCAGTTATTGCAATAGTGAAAGAACCATGCACTTTGATTAACAGACAGTTATTTTTAAAAAAGTATTTCAAAAACTTCTCCTAGCTGATGTTAGGGTCTCTGGCTGCACGCAGTTCATTAAAACAGAGGGCTCCAAAACCCTTGGCTTCCTGGAGCCGCCCTGGGCCACCAGCTGATCCCCCAGCTCCCCACCTCTGCCATCCAGCCCAAAGCCCCAAGATAGTTACGGAAACACCCCATTAGTCAGCTCTGACCCCAGGACCCTCAAGGCCTCTGTGGGCTGGGCTGCTGGCGGCCTTGACTTGGCCACCATCGCTCATCACCAGCATGGGCAGCACAGCACCAAGGCACAGCTCCGCTCTGGAACGAGCTTCTTCCACACATTTCAGCGATATAAATCTTCACTTTTTATTGCAGGGCTGCAGTAACTGTTTATGGGTTTGGTTTGTTATTGCCGCTGGCTTTTTTTATTTTTGCTTTCTGCTTTCCTTCCCCTAATGGAGCGCTTTGCAGGAGGCAGCCCAGCCCTCCGGCATCCTCTCGCTCCGCCTTGTAGCAGAGCCCAGCTCGGGTCAAGGCAGGGATTTTTGTCCCCCGTGCCCTCTTCCCTTTCTGCACCCCACGCGTGGTGGGGACACACGGGTAGGCAGGGCCGGGGGCGCAGCAAGCGGAGTTTCTCAGCCGCGCTTTGTCAGGGCGAGGGGAGGGAGTGCACTCCCCGCTTGTTTAATGTTTTCCTTATGTTTCTCGCCGAGCGTTTATTTTTTGACATGCTTTCTCTGCCCGCTGGTGCTAATGCTGCTCGAGCGAGCCGTCTGGCTGGCTGCAGGTTGGCTCACACGCGTGTCCCGTCCTTTCCCCGCAGCCCTGTTTATTTATGCCACTCGCCTGGCTCGCTCCGACGTTTCCACACACGCACCAGCACACAAGAAGTCTCAGTCTCCAGCAAAACAAAACCCGACAGCGAGGCGAACGGGCTTTCTTCGTGTCAGCATAGCCCCTCAGCTTGTCTGCCGAATTACTTTTATTTTATGCCTCTCTGGCAATCCCACCCCATCCGGCTCAAGTATCCTGGATTAGAAAGACTTTCCCCAGAGTCCTTTTCAAAGGGAGCCTCCCACAGACCTTTAAATCCCCCACATTTTATGGTGCAGATATTTAACAGCTCTGAGAGGGGCACGGGGGGAGAGGCCGAGGAAAACAGTTACAAATCGAGCGGCTGCTCCTCACACCGCCCAGGCTCCTGATGCCATCAGCGCCGTCTTACTCGGCTTTCCCCCCTCTTTTCCAGCGATAGCCGCTGAGATAAGCGGCAAGTCGAGCTTGGGTCCGGCCAAGCAGCCAGTTTCCCCCTTCTCTAAGTCCCCCCTCCCCCCAAAAAAGAAACCCTTGCCGCAGAAAGGAAACGCGATACCCTTCTGTCAGACAGCCGGCCGTGCCTCGCCTAGGTGCGGCTGAGCCGTGCCCCTGCTGCCGGGGCTGCGCTGGGGGTCCCGGCGGCGGCGGGGAGGGCACCCCCGGGGCACGGCTCGGGTCGGCACGGCTCGGGACGGGACGGGATGGGACGGGAGACCCCCACCATCCTCCCCATCCCCATTTCGATCCGTGGGGGCGTCGGGGCGCCGCACGGTGCGGGTTCCCCCCCGGCAAAGTGCCGCCCCCCGCCCGCCCCCGCCGCCGGAGGATGCTCGGGCGCAGCCGCCCTGCGGGGGCCCGGCCGGGCTCGGGGAGCCTCCCCCCGCCGTGCGGGGCGCCTCGGGCTCGCCTCCTCCCGCCCCGCCCCGCCCCGGGGCCGCTCCCCCGGGGCCCCGCAGCGGAGCGGCTCCCGCGGGCGGCCCGGGGGCTGCTCGGCGGCGGGCGGGAGCGCCGGGGGGGGGGCCGGGCCCACCTGCGCCCGCCCGGCGGCTGGCGGTGCCCGCAGCGCAGAGCGAGGCTGCTCCGGAGCGGCGGCGGCGGCGGGGCTGGGTCCTCCTCCTGCCCCCCCCCCGGCGCTCCCGCCCTCGCACACTCCTCTCTCTCGCACGGACGTCCGTCTGTCCGTCCGTCCTGTCGGCACCTCGCCCGCCCGGCGCACGCACGCAACCCCCCGGCGCCCCCACATCATGCTGCCGGCCGCCGGCACGGCATGGACCCCGGCGGCGGCTGCACGGCTCCTCTCCGCTGCTGAGACCCCCCTGAGGTTTGCGGCAGGTAGCGGGCCGGACGGTTTCCAAGTGCAATAGGGAAAAGCGGAGGGGCGAGGAAAAGGATTAAAAAAAAAAAAAAAAAAAAAAAAAAAAAGGAAAAAAAGAAAAAAAAAAAAAAGGCAAAGGCCACCAGCCCAGCCAAGCCAAGCTTTGGATCTCAGTGCAGGTATTTCTGCTGCTGTGTTCATCCCTTGCCGCCTAGCACCCCGATTTTTTTTATTATTATTATTATTTTTTAAGAAAAGGAAAAAACAAAACCAACGAAAAGGAGAAGTCGAACTCTCAAAGGGTTACTATGCAATTGCGACTGCTTTCTTGGTTTTTTATCACTTTGAACTTTATGGAATACATTGGCAGCCAGCACGCCTCCAGGGTACGGCGACAGGGAAGAAGTAAGTGCGAAGAGATTTATACTTTGATAACTTCTGCTTCCTCTCGTTGTGCCGTTCACCTGCTCGGGAGCTCCGTGTGCCCCCGGCGCCTTTGCTAGCGCTAGGAAGCGAGTCCCGCGCCCGCGGCGCGCCCGAGCGGATTTGCTACGGGAGTTTGGTTGAGTTGGAGGGGTGATGGAGGCGAGCTCCCAGCCCCTTCTGCTTTGCTCTCTCACCTCGCCGGGATGAGCAGCGCCGGCTCCGGGAAGACCTGCGTGTGCTCCTTCTAATTTTAATGATGTGCGGTAAAGGGGAGCTCTGCCTTTCTTAGCACTTCCCAAAGGGAAAGCAGGATGACGCGACAGGTAACTTTGGTTTTGGCCGCGATGCCCCGAGCGCCTTTCTCCACCCTCGGACACCGCTTAGCGATCCGGGGCAGGACGGAGAGGGCAGCCCTCTCCACAAGAACCCCCGGGACGGACCAACACTGCAGAGCAAGCCCACCGACGGGGTGAGGGGGGGCTAGGGGATCCTCCAGCCTCCACTCACCGCGGTGGCACCGTCCCGGCTCGCCGGCTCTGCCCGGGGACTGCGACCCCAGATTTCGGACAGTTTTTAGTGCCTCTGGGACGGAGGCAGTCTGACCGTCTGACCCAGCCGGCCCCGATGCCCGCTGCAGCAGGCAGCCGCCCGGGGCCGGGCTGGCAGCGGGAGGGTACCGGGAGTCCCGGGGCAGTACCAGGGGGTCCCGGGGCAGTACCCGGGGCTGCCGGGCTGGGACGCTGCTCCGGCCCGAGATGAGGAGGGTCCCTGGGAAAGGCGCCTGCAGGACGGCGCTGGTCCCTCCTGGGGCACCGGGGGGGCTCCGCTGTTGGGACGTGCCCCGGGCCCGGCCACCCCCGGCAGCTCGGGGCAGACACTTTTCGCGCACCGACGGCGGCGGGACCGCTTTGCTTGCGCCTGCCGGCGGCAGATGCCGGGGCAGTATCAGAAAACACGGCAGCCTGCATTTAATCAGCGAGGGGTACGCCGAGTTACCTCCTCGGGGAGGGGGCGGGGGGTGCTGTTAGTATTATTATTTTTTTTTCGCTCTGCCTTCGCTCCCTTCCCCCGAGCGCCGCTGCCAGCTCCTGAAAAGCTCCTTTGTGCGCTTCGCCTCCCCGCACAAGCTCCGATTCACCCACGGAGCCCCTGCAGCGCGGCGCAGCACGATCCTGCGCTCCCCACGGCGGAGGGAGCACCCGGGGCTAAGCAAAACACGTCAGGGTTGGCCGATTTATTGTCCTTGGCAAGGGAGCGCCCCGCAGCCTCCATCCCTTCCCACCCTCTCCTTTAACCCTGGCAGCCGCCGTCCCGCAAGCTGCGGCTGCCCCGCGCCCCACAACGCGCGGGGGGCCCCCGACGGCCCCCGACGGGCGCCGTGCAGGGCTTCGGCCGGGGGGGAGAGGAGGGACGGGACCCCCCTGGGGGGCAAAAGGGGGCACCGCGGAGTCCCGGCGGCGGGGACTCGCAGCGGGGGCAGCCCCGGAGCACCTTGTGCGCGCCGTGCCCAGAGCCGGGCCAGCGGCGACCTCTGCTGTCCTGTGCCGCGGCGGGCAGCCGGCGGCAGGTGCGACGCGGCTCGGCTCGGCTCGGCCCGGCTTGGCCTGGCTCGGCTTGGCCCGGCCGCTGCCCCGCGGAGGTCGCCAGGCCACTCCTATGGGGGACCAGGCAGCCGCCGTGCTGCCCCGGGCTGCTGGGCGCAGAGCAGCCGCTATTTGCTAGCATCGGGGCTGCCGGGTGTGAGCGTGTGTGTGTGTGAACGCTTGTGCATGTGTGTGCTCCTCGCCTGCTCCGGCCCGGGTCTTTCTTAGCTCCCCTTCTGTAGCTGCGTAACTTTCGGGAATGACAGCTGGAATTGCTGGCTGAAAAAAAAAAAAATAATAATAATAATAATGCTGGTTTGGTGCATAGGGAAGGTACCAAGAAGCTGTTCACAGTTTTCTGCTTAAAAGATGGAAGTTGAGCTAAATCCACAGTGGAATAAGTGGCGGAAAAAAAAAATAAAAAATCTCAGATAGAAATAGTCGGGATGGAAAGCTGTCTCCTTGTTTTGTAAGGGAAGGTAAATAACCACCAGAACATCTCACCTAGGCATGGTGCACCTTATCCGCTGGTTGAGGTCTTCAGATCAGGCTGGCTGTAAGAGATGCTCTGGTGTAACCACTGGGTGTTGAGTGTTGGCTTTTAAAATCTATAAATAGTTATTCGTGAAGACTGCAACTTGAAAAAATGGTAGGATGCAGATAAAGAAGACACCTGTCAGAGCCCTCTGTCTGCTACATGGAAGGCTGTCTCTGGATTTCCATTTCTTTTTTCCTCATCAGCTTCCTTTAAGCATACGTCCTAGTCCCATTGCTGAGAAGTGCTTTCAAAATTTCATTCTACCTGTGCATTTTTAAATGCAGCCCAAACTACTTGCTGTCAAGCAGTGAATCAGTGAGCTCGTGTTATTTCATTTTGTTAAATATCCGAGGGCCTATTCTATGTTGTATAGAATCTATCATGTTGCATGCTGCCGTATTTTAGGAGAAAAGAATAGCAAAGCCTGAACTGACTAATTCAGAATATGCTGGGCCAAACTCTCAACTCATATAAATGCCATTTTCTTTCTTAATTTACCCCAGTGGAAGGACCTGGACCTGAAGTATTACTTATTTTGTACCTACTGTCAAAGTAATCTTTACTAGGAGCAAAGTCTGATCTTTCATTCCCCAAATCCCTACTGTATTTACTAGCTTGAGCATCCTAAATTTCTGTCTCATATGGTAAACACATAGTTGGCTGTAGAGAGGTGAAACTTGTCCGAAGTCAACAGCAGAGTGCAGACAGGGGATTGTGTCCATAATTAGGCACAGCAGACATGATCAATAAAAGTTCAAAAGCAAACATGCCATTAGCAAAGAGATTTGTGTTTTTATTCTGATAAGAGCACTTAAGATTAACAAATTGAGTGACTCATTTGGGTCCTACAAGAGAGATTAATATGCAGCAAGTATAGAGTAGCATACCAATAATTGAGAAATTCTACATACCTGCCAGTGAGTGCAGTTTTCTTAGAAAAGATGTAGGATTAAGTCAATAGCTCCAAAATATTTTGGCTCTGCAGATCACCAGCAACCCTCAAAACTCACTACCGACAGTTGTACACCTTTCTCATTGACCTTTTAACTGCTGGAAATGAAGCATTATTTGATACGGCTCTGTGAATGACCTCCAGAGCATTTGCTGTGACCCCGTGGGCTGTGAGTGAGCCGGGGGCTAAATTTGGGAATCACCAGAATAAACACAGTGACAGAAAATAGATAGAAAGTTCTGTGTTTGTATCGCGGCTCCTACACCAGGGTGTAAAACTGTCAGCACGATGTAGTGGAGCTGCAATGTGCCATGATGCCTGATACTGGTAGCCCATTGGGGCCTGATGCTGGCAATTGCATCCTGCTTTTGTCCCTTTGTCCCGGGGCTCCCAAAGAGCTGCACCGTCACCGTAAAGGCGTTTGCTCCTTCGGCTGCCCCTGCATGGGCTCCTCCACCGCTACAGGACAGTGTATCCACAGCATCCACTCCTGGTCATGGTCACGAGTGGAGAGATCCACCCGGCCACCTCTCTGCCTCACTGTCTCACCTCACGCACAGACGCGTACGAGTCCACAATTAAGTTAGTGTATGGCTGTGCAACCGAAAAGACGGCTGTATGAAATAAAACAGAAGAGAAATGACAGAATGCAAACTGGCAAAATTACGCCTTCATTTTTTTTACACACTCAAGAAGGGTGTCATCTACATGGAGTTAAAATTTACTTCTTTTGCAACAGGAAAAGAGGAATTACATTATTAATTAAAATAATGTTACATTTTGGAAACTTTTTTTTGTTTGTTTTAATTATTAATAGTTCACCATCAATACATATTTCTAGTACCTATATGTATATAGGGTTGGCATAGCACGGACAGTAATACAATGTATTCTAAACATAAAATAGGTGTTCATTACATTATTTTTTTTTTTTTTTAAAAGGAAATACTTTAGTAATAATTTAGGGCAGGAGTTAACCAAGCAAGCAGCCATCAAGTAAGCTGATTCTGTCCTTGGGCAAGATTAAATTATTTTCACTGTTAGTTCTCTTTCAAAGTATTTGTATGATACATTTCTTTTTCTGTGATGATTGCATATTTTTATTGTCAGAGTAAATGCTTTGCTGGTGACAAGTGCATCTTTTTTTTTGCAATGAAATTGTATTTCTCATTTTTGGATGAGATCCTGTTTGTTTCAAAATAGACTGTAAATTTCCTATTACAGTCATTAGAAACAAAAGCAGCCGTAGGACTGTTTCATTGTATTTTCATAAACTGTGAACATATTTCATAGTAGTGGTATCTTAAATAATTAAATATCAGAAAAACACCACCCATTGCTTAGAAGAATTACAAAGTAGTTAGCTTAATTTTTGTTTTATCTCATTTTGTTTTTAAACTATATGTGCATGTAGACCCGTGCTTGAAGTATACCATCTGCTTGTGGAACAATGTGTATTATTATCCCAAGAGCCTTAGCATGCAAGACTAAAGAACAATAGAGTTCAGTTCAAACCATTTCATATCTGAAATGGTGATTTTTTTTTTCTTTCAGCTGCTGAAGGCATTTCTTAAACTATTTAAAATTTCTGTTAAACTGTAAATGGATATATAACCACCACTTCTCAAAACCATTGATATAGGATGCATATCAGCAGATATATAAAAAGCCCTATATTTCTTTGCAGAAAGAACAAAATTGTATTAATGTGGTGATTTTAGAGCTTGAACCTGCCTCCATAGTTTTCAGTGGAGAATGTCCTATGGAGTTTCCTGGAACTGGAGAGGGTTCTTTTTCTGCAGGGAAGATTTCTCAGGGAAGATTTTGATTATAGAAGTCTTGTGCTAGAGTACTTGCAAAATTTTACAATCCAATTATGTATGATACCTATGTAAGAAAAAACAATGCCCCGTACCTTTCAAAACTCTGATATGTCATCTGCTTGGGAGGCAATCTCCTTCTTAAGCATACGAAAAGAACAGCTATTTTACTATTTTCACCTACTGACCCGACTGAAGTCAATGAAGTTAACACTGAGATTATTTTCTTTTAAGCTTGTAATTAGTGTACCAAGCCTTTGCAAATCCCTGGTCTGTTCCTTCTTGATGTAAAAATTTTGTTTTTGTTTTTCCTGAAGATAATGTAAGTTCTAACATCTAATTAACAAAAATTGAGTGAAAACTTAAAAATCAGATGTACTCAATATCTGTTGTTTATCCTGATCACTTTCCCTTCTGGTTAGTAAAGCAACCATTGACTTAACTCTTGCTGTTATCCACTAACGTTGATAAGCTGTCTATCATTTCATATTCAGTCATTTATAGACAGTGACTACTCAGAAAACTCATCCAGTAAAACTGTAGGAGTTCTTAAGAACTTCTCTCCCCTACAATAAAGTTGCCCCTTTTGCTCTTGAAATAAATTTAAAAGTTTCAAAAGCCTGGTGAAAGATATATAAAGGCTAATAAAAAAAAATTAATATTTTTGTCTAATTTCTAATTTTGGACTCTGAACAACTCAAAATCACTTTGCCAATTTTTCACCAAAATAATTCATAACAAAGCAATCTTATCAGATGACAAAAGGCAGCTGAAACCATATACTTTTTTATATAAAAGTCTGTCTGTCTGCTATTACCACGAACAATGCCACAGATAAAAATATTCAGAGAGCATTTGTTCATGCAAAACACATTCTGTCTCTCAAAAAAAATTAAATAAATAAATAAAAAATAATAAAAAAGATCTACAACATTTTCATAAATAATTGAATTACTGGCAGTGACATAATAATTACTTATTGGACACTTTGTCATAATAAAATCCAACAGGATTTATTAACGGTTTATATTTTTGTTGCTAGTCATGAACAGTGCAATGAGCAATGCTACTTATAGGATAGCTGACTAACAAACGTCTGTGTTTCGATTTCTAGCTTGTAAGCTACAGATCACACATTCTTAAATGTTATTATTTACTTGTGTGATTAAAAATAGCACTTGCTCAAGAAAAACAGCCACAAAACTTACACGGCTCCAGCGCTACTTCTCTGGGGATCGGACCTGAATGGCGAGAGACGGGAAGGGGAATCTCGCCTGTCACTGGGATGGCACCGAGGTCCCTGCACTGCGCCGATGCTTCTGCTCCACACAGCAGAGTAATTTCGGGAAGAACATAAAGGGATGCTTATAGTGATACTTTTAAATGAAAGCAAAACCTTGAACCACAGGTCTATACAGAGCTATGGTAGCGTGCTGCTATAAACATTATCCTTTCAAGCTCCTTATAGAGTGTCAGCTTTGCGTCCTGACATGTTTCATGTTTAAACTTAAAAGGTTCGAGATGGGATTTCAGATGTTTGATGTTTCCTGCAGGGTAAAGCAGATTTTGGGGCACTGTAAAATAAAACAGGAGCTCATTGATGGGTGTTGGAATAGCAATGATGTGTGATTTCTGTGGCTTCCTGTAAAGTGCTAGGGGAGAAACAGCAAGGCTCAGATCCAAGAACAGGACTTAGGTGCCTAAGGTGTGTCTGGGGCAGGATTTAAACACCTGAGTCCCTTACTTTCAAAGCCCTGCTTAACTGACAGCTCACTCCTGAAGCATGGGCATTTCTCAGGCATTTTCTTGTTTCTGCCATGAGATGTCAGCTTGCCAACTGAGCGTTCACCCGGCACAGGAGACTTCTGAGCTCAGGTCTCTTCTGCAAAGTTCAACATTTTCTCTTACAGAAACCCTGGGTAAAAAGGCAGCAAACAGAGAATAACGATTAAAAAAAATAACAAACTACACTTCTTCCAAAGGTAGCACAGGTCTCCACACACTGCAGGCAATTGCTTGTTGACAGTGGGCTCACCAGCCAGCTCCTCTCCTGTGCTAATAGGTGCAAGCAAAGCACCTCAGATGACATGGGCTAGAGTCAGGTGAGACAGAAGAGTTACTTTACTCTAGTTTTCCAACTTCTAGCTGAATATTTTTGCTGCTAAGCTTTTGGATACATTAAGGGTAGCAAGGCTGCTGCTCCTTCATGGTGTGTTTCACAAGACAAGACTGAGGCCTCCTTTGCTTTGCTAAAGAACACAGTAGCTTGCAGGGCTGTGCACTTTTGCTAGGGCACCAAACCCCATGGATAGCCAGGATCTGAATCAGTTTCTGACCCGAGCTGAAAATTCCTTGCTCAGTGTGCTCTTTTTTTTTTTTTTTTTTTTTTTTTTTTTTTTTTTGTCAGTCCATTTTGGAGGTGCCCAATGCTTTCCACGTATTAAAAGGCAACTTGGATGCTGCTCTCAGGGCTGCTAACAGTACTTTCACCAAAGCATCGACTGAGGGCATCAGTGTGCACAAAGCAGCAATGTTCAGAATAGCATTAATCTTTCATCAGTCACTAGCTCATCCACCCCACTTCTCTCCAAATAACTCACCAGGGAGCAGCTTTTCTGGTGATAGCATTCTAGTGGGAAGCTACAGCAGATGTACGATTTGAGCATTTTTTCCTCATCTCCCCTATGAAGTGAGGAAAAGCATTCCTTGGAGGAGGGAAAAGGAGAAAGCTCTCATGTGAGCCAGAAACATAGGAGCAAACAGCTGGTGCAACAAGGTTTCCATTGCATTTCTTGACTAACATTTACAAACATCCACATGAACCAGAGCTACTAAAACCTGACACTTTAATATGTTTACAAAGTTTATATGTGTTATCAGCACATGTAATACTCCCAACAGGATTTATTACAGGTTCCTTTAGCAACAACATTTTTTATTCATAACAGCTCCACTGGTCAGAGAGAGGAAAACAGCCAGTTTCTTCAGAGCATGCCTCCCACACACACTTGCCCTGCATTATTGGATTGCTTATTCATGAAGATTACAAATACCAGTGTCGGCAAGTGTTTCATAACCTTGTTTCCTTTTCCTAGAATGTTCATAATTAATTTCACTATGCTTTTTCTATGCCACTGAAAAAAGGGGTTGCTGGTTTTATTTTAGTTTATGCTACACTGCTGAATGAAGAATTACCTCTGCAAAATAGAACCAAGGGGGACCAAACAATATTTATTTAACATGAAGTCAGAGTCAGAAGATGTTAAGTGCATGAATTTAGCAAACACATGGAGATGGATGAAGATTCCAGAATGTTTTAGTATAACACAGCATTGAAAATAATCGGCTAAGATGAGGCACTGGGCATAGTGTCCACAGATGTCATAAAATCTAATAGACAAGATCTTACTGTCAGGAAAGGTAAATAAATTACACAGTTTTTTATTTTGCAAAGAAATAGGTTATGTTTTGCAGTCCAAAGTGAAGTCACACATTTGTCTTTTAGGTTTCTGTTTTATGAAGAGTTGAGCACTTAATGAGTTTCAGAGTTGAGGATGTATTAAAACTGAACATGCAATTCTGTATGAGAGCATAGAGTATATAACTGGTGCTACATCCTGGATAAGTATTTTTAAGCCCAAGATACCGGTTTTACAGATATAATATTTTAAATGTGCTGTTTAAATTATCCATTGAGGAGAAGCTTCAGTCATGTAAGAAGTTGTTGGTAGGATTTAGGTATGAGTGAATATCAGCAAGAGGACATCTGTATGGCTGCTTAGGTCATGTATTAATTCCAAGACTAAAGTTATTTTAAGTAAGAGGTAAATGTAAAAACAAATTCCCCTGTATATATTGTGGACAAAAATAATTTCCTTTCTCTGTTGGTATCATCTATTTCTGGTAACAACCTACAGAATTTATGTGATTTGAGAATGCTGTTTCTCTTCCATAAATGGGCACCATGTCCTTTCATCTGAGTAATTCTCAGAAAGAAGAAGCTGTTACATTACTAACTCTGAGTTAAGTATATTTAAGGAAATAATGTAACAAATGGTGACATGTTTTATGATTATGTGATCTCTTAAGGGCCAAAGTGGGCTCCATCAACAAGAAAATTATGGAGGAGATTTCACATAAGCTTTCTTTTGCAATTTATTTGTGTGCTGTGGCTGGATGCTCTGATGAATGCAAGTCTTCCCCAACTTTATGGAGGCATGGAGCAATGTGAATGGGGGGTCTGAGTCCTGTTTGCTGAGATCTGACTTGCCACAAAGGAAACTGTAGACTGTACACTTCCAAGATGAAAACAAGCCGCCATTCACCTCTTCCTGAAATCATATAATTTCCCACCTAACCAGTGCTAGGAGAAGCTCATTTTTTCCTCTGTGTAAATCACAGCTGAGTCCAGATAAAATAGATTAATCAAAAGAGTTGTCTTCTCTTGCATTTCCCAGATTTACCAATTAAGTAAAAAAGGATTTCAAATACAGTTACCACTAAAAGACCACTGAACAGTACAAAAGTAAGGCCATGATCCTTTCTGAAGCCCTGTATAATTTATTTTCTTGAAGAATAACTTATTTATTTATGGAATTTCTTGTTTGAGTCTTCCATCCTGGTTTCCTGACTGTCTGTGGTTACTGTTGTGGGCACCAAAAAGGGCCTGTGTTTTTCATCTGGGATATGCAGAGACCTTGGGTACATCTTGTCCAAAAGATATAGATCAGCCACAGAAATTGCAGTATTGCATATAAGACAGCTTGTTCAGAAGAGTCTTCCATCTCATGCCCACTGTCTCCCACCTCTCTTTTACATATTTTGTCCCCTAGAATCACACAAGGCACAAGCCTAGAGCTGTCATCCTCAAGATGGAAAAAATACCCTTTATGCAGCATTTGCCTATGATCTCCTAAAAAGATCTTTTTGTCCATCATTTATAACACTTGATGAAAGTGTCAGAAAATCACACACCTACCAAAAATGCAGGATAGTGTTTAAAGCCATTCACAAAATATTACCCAAATACACAATTTTGTTTGAAAATATGTTTATGCATGTCCATATATTTAGTCAACTGTGTCTTTCTCCCTTTCTCCCTGCCCTTCATATCTATATACAGTTTACATAATATATATGCATACAAATTCACATAGACTCAAGCAAGAATTAAAGGTTTTGACAGGTTCTTTAAGTGTTCTCACTTGAAATCATCTTAAGACATAAAGGACAGATAACCCTAGATACAATAAATTTTGTTTCAAAACTCTGGTCTATCTGAAAACTCCACCTTTTCTCCCACTGTTTTTGTGGTCTGTTATTTAGCTGCACAGTTTAAATCAAACACTAAATTAAAACAAAAAATAAATGAGAAGCTTGGTAGGGGATCCCCTTCTGTTTCTGTTTAGCCTGGTATGTTTAAAACTACACCAGAAAGTTAAATATATCCTTCCTTTTTTGGTTGTGGACAGGTAAAACTTTCTGAGGCAAAGCTTTTCATGAGGCATGTATCACCAGGTTGGACACCTGAGTCAATGAGGAGAAAGAAAACAATTGTTTGGATGGACTCTGGGCAGGGGAAATCAGTGGTGGTGGAGAAGGATCTTCATGTTCCCCTGTGATAACTCAGCATCACTGCTGGTAACGTTATCAGGGGGTATGTTCATGTGTCCATGTGTATCTGTATCTGTACGTGGTGAGGAAACATCAGGGAATATTGATTTTCATATCATTTATTAGATGACAAAAATACCATGATCATTCTCTGGAGATATTCAAGGCCTGTCTGGACGCCTACCTGGGCAGCCTGCTCTAAGGAACCTGCTTAGGCAGGGGGGTTGGACCCGATGATCTTTTGAGGTCCCTTCCAACCCCTTCAATTCTGTGATTCTATGCCAGATTAGCACAAGGTTTTCAATTAGAGTCTTGGCATTGCTTTTATTGGGAATTGGTTTAGGCAGAAT